>NC_058084.1:295234000-296469105 GCF_014858855.1 Bufo gargarizans | reverse complement strand
GGAAGGTAAGCGAGTGGATCTCCAGCCTGCCAGCAGCGATCGCTCGCTGGCAGGCTGGAGATGTGATTTTTTTAACCCCTAACAGGTATATTAGATGCTGTTTTGATAACAGCGTCTAATATACCTGCTACCTGGTCCTCTGGTGGTCCCTTTTGTTAGGATCGACCACCAGAGGACTCAGGCAGCTCACTAAAGTAGCACCAAACACCACTACACTACACTACACCCCCCCTGTCACTTATTAACCCTTTATAAACCACTGATCAGCCCATATAGACTCCCTGATCACCCCCCTGTCATTGATCACCCCCTGTCATTGATCACCCCCCTGTAAGGCTCCATTCAGACGTCTGTATGATTTTTACGGATCCACGGATACATGGATCGGATCCGCAAAACGCATACGGACGTCTGAATGGAGCCTTACAGGGGGGTGATCAATGACAAGGGGGTGATCACCCATATAGACTTCCTGATCACTTCCCTGTCATTGATCACCCCCCTGTCATTGATCACCCCCCTGTAAGGCTCCATTCAGACGTCCGTATGATTTTTTACGGATCCACGGATACATGGATCGGATCCGCAAAACACATGCGGACGTCTGAATGGAGCCTTACAGGGGGGTGATCAATGACAGAGGGGTGATCACCCATATAGACTCCCTGATCACCTCCGTCATTGATCACCCCCCTGTAAGGCTCCATTCAGACGTCCGCATGTGTTTTGCGGATCCGATCCATGTATCCGTGGATCCTTAAAAAATCATACGGACGTCTGAATGGAGCATTACAGGGGGGTGATCAATGACAGGGGTGTGATCAATGACAGGGGGGTGATCACCCCATATAGATTCCCTGATCACCCCCCTGTCATTGATCACCCCCTGTAAGGCACCATTTAGACATTTTTTTGGGCCCAAGTTAGCGGAAAGTTTTTGTTTATTTTTGTTTTTGTTTTTTCTTACTAAGTCTCATATTCCACTAACTTGTGTCAAAAAATAAAATCTCACATGAACTCACCATACCCCTCACGGAATCCAAATGCGTAATTTTTTTTAGACATTTATATTCCAGACTTCTTCTGACGCTGTAGGGCCGCTAAAATGCCAGGGCAGTATAAGTACCCCACATGTGACCCCATTCCGGAACGAAGACACCCCAAGGTATTCCATGAGGGGCATATTGAGTCCATGAAAGATTGAAATTTTTACCCAAGTTAGCGGAAAGGGAGACTTTGTGAGAAAATACAAAAAAAATCAATTTCCGCTAACTTGTGCCAAAAAAAAAAAAATTCTATGAACTCGCCAGGCCCCTTATTGAATACCTTAGGGTGTCTTCTTTCCAAAATGGGGTCACATGTGGGGTATTTATACTGCCCTGGCATGTTAGGGGCCCGAAAGCGTGAGAAGAAGTCTGGGATCCAAATGTCTAAAAATGCCCTCCTAAAAGGAATTTGGGCCGCTTTGCGCATCTAGGCTGCAAAAAAGTGTCACACATGTGGTATCGCCGTACTCAGGAGAAGTTGGGGAATGTGTTTTGGGGTGTCATTTTACATATACCCATGCTGGGTGAGATAAATATCTTGGTCAAATGCCAACTTTGTATAAAAAAATGGGAAAAATTGTCTTTTGCAGAGATATTTCTCTCACCCAGCATGGGTATATGTAAAATGACACCCCAAAACACATTCCCCAACTTCTCCTGAGTACGGCGATACCAGATGTGTGTCACTTTTTTGCCGCCTAGGTGGGCAAAGGGGCACACATTCCAAAGAGCACCTTTCAGATTTCACAGGTCCTTTTTTACACATTTTGATTTCAAACTACTTACCACACATTAGGGCCCCTAGAATGCCAGGGCAGTATAACTACCCCACAAGTGACCCCATTTTGGAAAGAAGACACCCCAAGGTATTCCGTGAGGGGCATGGCGAGTTCCTAGAATTTTTTATTTTTTGTTTCAAGTTAGCGGAAAATGATGATTTTTTTTTTTTTCCTTACAAAGTCTCATATTCCACTAACTTGTGACAAAAAATAAAAAATTCCAGGAACTCGCCATGCCCCTCACGGAATACCTTGGGGTGTCTTCTTTCCAAAATGGGGTCACTTGTGGGGTAGTTATACTGCCCTGGCAATTAAGGGGCCCTAATGTGTGGTTAGTAGTTTGAAATCAAAATCTGTAAAAAATGGCCGGTGAAATCCTAAAGGTGCTCTTTGGAATGTGGGCCCCTTTGCCCACCCAGGCTGCAAAAAAGTGTCACACATCTGGTATCGCCGTACTCAGGAGAAGTTGGGCAATGTGTTTTGGGGTGTCATTTTACATATACCCATGCTGGGTGATATAAATATCTTGGTCAAATGCCAACTGTGTATAAAAAAATGGGAAAAGTTGTCTTTTGCCAAGATATTTCTCTCACCCAGCATGGGTATATGTAAAATGACACCCCAAAACACATTCCCCAACTTCTCCTGAGTACGGCGATACCAGATGTGTGTCACTTTTTTGCCGCCTAGGTGGGCAAAGGGGCACACATTCCAAAGAGCACCTTTCGGATTTCACAGGCCATTTTTTACACATTTTGATTTCAAACTACTAACCACACATTAGGGCCCCTAGAATGCCAGGGCAGTATAACTACCCCACAAGTGACCCCATTTTGGAAAGAAGACACCCCAAGGTATTTCGTGATGGGCATAGTGAGTTCATGGAAGTTTTTATTTTTTGTCACAAGTTAGTGGAATATGAGACTTTGTAAGAAAAAAAAAGAATAATAATAATAAATCATCATTTTCCGCTAACTTGTGAAAAAAAATAAAAAGTTCTATGAACTCACTATGCCCATCAGCGAATACCTTAGGGTGCCTACTTTCCGAAATGGGGTCATTTGTGGGGTGTTTGTACTGTATGGGCATTGTAGAACCTCAGGAAACATGACAGGTGCTCAGAAAGTCAGAGCTGCTTCAAAAAGCGGAAATTCACATTTTTGTACCATAGTTTGTAAACGCTATAACTTTTACCCAAACCATTTTTTTTTTTACCCAAACTTTTTTTTTAATCAAAGACATGTAGAACAATAAATTTAGCGAAAAATTTATATATGGATGTCGTTTTTTTTTGCTAAATTTTACAACTGAAAGTGAAAAATGTCATTTTTTTGCAAAAAAATCGTTAAATTTCGATTAATAACAAAAAAAAGTAAAAATGTCAGCAGCAATGAAATACCACCAAATGAAAGCTCTATTAGTGAGAAGAAAAGGAGGTAAAATTAATTTGGGTGGTAAGTTGCATGACCGAGCAATAAACCGCTAAAGCTGTGGAGTGCCGATTTGTAAAAAAGGGCCTGGTCACTAGGGGGGTATAAACCTGTGGTTCCTTAAGTGGTTAATATATACAGCTTTCATATTCTGTTACAAAAAAAAAAAAATATACAACATCTGGATTAGTCAGTGTGCAATTTAAGCTAGAAATACAGCTATCATTTTCTGGGGTTTTAAAAACACACTTTTTTAACCAAAAAAACACTATTTTCAGGCCTTGCAGCATCAGCATGTGTGAAATTATGCTTATATACTGCTGTCAAATTCAGTTGCTAAACAAACACTTGTTTGGGAAAAAAATAATAATAATAGTTGGCAGCCTTTGATGCAGATGTCATTGTGAGATACACCCTTAATACATTTGGGTTAGATTCAGAGATTTAAAATACTGCCATTTGGTGCACCAATATTTGATTCAGGCCTACAGTGGTTCAGGCCGTGTGAGATACACCCTTTACATACAGGGGTTTTATTCAGGCATTTGAAATACAACCATTTTGGGCAAATAAATCTTTAATTCAGGCCTACAGTGGGTCAGGCCGTGTGAGAAACACCCTTTATATACAGTGCTTATATTCTTTAATTAGTAAAACACCCTTTTTGGGGCAAAATGCACAATATTTCAGGCCTTGCAGCATAAGCATGTTTGAAATTCCTGGGTTATATACTGCTGCCACATTGAGTTATTAAACACACGCCCGTTTGGGCAAAAAAAGTTTATTTGGCAGCCTTTGCTGCATATGTCATTGTGAGATACACCCTTAATACATTTGGGTTAGATTCAGAGATTTGAAATACCGCCATTTGGTGCACCAATATTTAATTCAGGTATACAGTGGGTCAGGCCGTGTAAGATACATCCTGTATATACAGGGATTATATTCTTTCATTAATAAAACACCCTTTTTGGGGCAAATTGCACAATATTTCAGGCCTTGCAGCATAAGCACGTTTGAAATTCCTGGGTTATATACTGCTGCTATATTGAGTTATTAAACAAACACCTGTTTGGGCAAAAAAAGTTTATTTGGCAGCCTTTGCTGCATATGTCATTGTGAGATACACCCCGGGGCGTGGCTAAAGGCTCATGGGCGCTGGTGCAAGAGTTCAGCTTGGGCCCCCCTTCCATCAGTGATTTGTTTGCTAGGGCAGGGAAGCACATTGCCTTCGTGCAACGTAAAAATTAAAACGTGCCCCCCATGCCAAATTCTTGACCTAACCCCTTCCCTTCAGCCAGAGATGTAACTTGACCAGCATGCACTTTCTATAATACTGGTGTCTTCTTGTGTGGCACAAGGGTCTTTGGGCCCCCTCAGGCTCCTGGGCCCGGAAGCTACTGCTACCTCTGCACCCCCTATAGCTATGCCCTGGATACACCATTAATACATTTGAGTTAGATTCAGAGATTTGAAATATTGCCATTTGGTGCACCAATATTTAATTCAGGCCTACAGTGGGTCAGGCCGTGTGAAATACACCCTTTTACATACAGGGGTTTGATTCAAACATTTGAAATACATCCATTTTGGGCAAATAAATCTTTAATTCAGGCTTACAGTGGTTCAGGCCGTGTGAGATACACCCTTTACATACAGTGGTTTGATTCAGGCATTTGAAATACAGCCATTTTGGGCAAATAAATCTTTAATTCAGGCCTACACTGGCTCAGGCCGTGTGAGATACACCCTTTACATACAGGGGTTTGATTCAGGCATTTGAAATACAGCCATTTTGGGCAAACAAATCTTTAATTGAGGCCTACTGTGGGTCAGGCCGTGTGAGATACACCCTTTACATACTGTCGTCCTATTCTACTATTAATTAAACACCCATTTAGGGCAGAAATTCGAGAAATATGAGGAGAGCGTCAAATAAGGGACGTGGCCCATGTCGTGGTGCTGCTGGTGGAGCTCCTGTTACAGGGAGAGGACGTGGTCGATCTGTGCCAGCTACACGCACAAGTGAAAACCCTTCCTCAGGTGCGAGTAGGCGACAGAACCTGCAGCTGTATTTGGTCGGGCCTAATGCGGCTCTACGATTGGTGAGGCCTGAACAAGTACAGGCGATAGTAGATTGGGTTGCTGACAGTGGATCCAGTCAATTCACACTGTCTCCCACCCAGTCTCCTGCTGAAAGACCACAGTTGGCACCTGCAGCCGATGTCCATCAGTCTTTCACCTCACCCCCTTGCAAATCAGCCAAACAGTCTGAGCCCCAAGTCATGCAGCAGTCTCTTCTGCGTTTTGATGACTCTGTTAGCAGGGTTTCCCAGGGCCATCCACCTATCCCTGCCCCAGAAGTGGAAGAGATTGAGTGCACTGATGCCCAACCACTTATCTTTCAAGATGAGTACATGGGAGGACCATCGCAGCACGTCTCGGATGATGACGAAACACAGGTGCCAACTGCTGGCCAGTATACATTGTATACTGGCTGCTTGAGTGAATAAATCACCACTATTTTCATCATCTACCAGCGAGTGCTGCGGATTTTTGAATTGTCTGGATGAGTTGGGACCCCCAGCCAGGATCCCTATCTGCACTCACCATTTGGCTTGTAAGCCATTTCCTGGTCAGTACCCAAATGAGTGGGATGAGTAGTGCTGCCAACCCCTGAATTTTCTGCTTAGATTAGATACCACAACTCAGAAATCTCAGAAAACAGGAGTGTTAACTCTACTCCATCCGTATGGGCGCATGGCAGGGATCTATAGTAAAACTGCCAAATATGAATTTTGATGACAGGCCTGAATTGGCAGACATGTATTTTAGGTGCGTTTTAAGTGTAGGACTGTGCTGCTTCACTCTCCATCAAGTGGTATCCTCTCACAATGGGATTCTTCCACACTTTCTAAATGCAGTTACATACGACTTTTACCCTCCTGGTAGATGGTATAACCTTTAAAGGGATGTGTGTAAAGTAAAGTACCACCACAAGGGGTTAAAGATGTACAATTTATTATACTCACAAGAGAAATAGTATAAAAAGACATAAAACATCACTGTATAGCCTTATGTTCATACACGACCCGGGTTTCGCTTGACGCTGCGTCTGGAGCGAACAAACTACTAAATTCTGGTCTGTCTAATATAGCCAATGGAACTCTGCCCTTTTCCTCAACAGGTTAAAATCATTAAACGATCACTTGAAACATCACATTAAAAAATGGCATAATATAATCACATTAAATAATCACATAAAATAATCGCTTATGCATAATACAAGCTCAGATCAGATAAATAATCTCCACATAATTTCACATTAATGATTCACTATGTGAATCCAACAATCTCATGTCGGAACTATACTATGAGAGCGAACCAACGTATACAGAATCCTTCCCAACATCACATATCTCTTCATTCATAAAATGGGATTTAGAAAGTGCGGAAGAATCCCATTGTGAGAGAATACCCCTTGATGAAGAGTGAAGCAGCGCGGTCCTACACTCAAAACGCTATATAATGTGAATTGGCCCATATCACTACAGGACCTACAGCGCATTGAAGGAAGGCAACATATTTTGAGACATTTTCTTTCTATTTTTGCATGTATTTTAGGTGCCATGTCGCATTAAATAAATTCCTGAGGTCCCCAGAAATGAAAACCCCAACAAGTGACCCCATTTCGGAAAGAGCCCACCGTACGAACATTTTAAGGGGTTGAAAGGGCACTTTTGACCTAACAGTTGTCTCACATGAAAAATTATGTATTGGTTGTTGGAAAGTGGATATTCAGGCGAGGTGGACTAAATCAGAGATATAAAGTAGAAATATTACAGCGAGCATAAATGATGAAATTAAATTTATTCACCATGGATGAGTGGTAGATTTTAAAATACTACTTCATGCATAGTTTTGCAGTGGTAAATGGTGTCCTTCCTAATACCCCTTTTTGAACACACTCTTTTTTGGGTCCTTCCCTTTCTTGCTATCTGGGGGACTTCAGCTGTGAATGATCTGGAACAGCTGCAAATGAAAAATAAATAAAAATCTGTGCAGCAATTCCGGATGTTCTTCTTCTTTCTTCTTCTTTTCTTCTTTTTTTCTTTTCAGCATGAAGGGGGTTAAATCACAGTGGTGTGCACCACAAGTCCCAACAAGCCACAAGCAGCACAAAAAGGTACATGACCTCTCTGCACGCAGTCACCAGCTAGAATGGCTGCATGCAGGGAAGTTCTGCCTCTTCCTGTACAGCTACAGCCCTGCCATTGGCTGAAGCATTGTTCCAGCCAATAGTAGCGCTGGCAGGCGAACCAAAACACTGATATCCCCTGACTCACCTTGGAGTAGACAGGTGATGACTTTTTCATCTTTGGTAACCGCCACATGACACCCACCGCCCCCCACCCCTGCAGCTCCGGAACTGTGATGTGTAAGGAATCCAGTCAGTAGCAGCGATTGGGGCTGCAAGGGGCTGGAAAAACCTCCGGCAGCTCTTAGTTAACATGGCTGCCTGCTTGGCAGAGCAGCCTTTGCACCCTTTGTTCCGGAACAATTATGCCTGGTGGCCGGGTGTTCGCTGTGATGTAATAGTACGGCGTTGGGCGGAAAGTCACGTCCCGCTACACTTTACTATTATGGTGCTGGTTGGAAAGGGGTTAAAACGGCCAACACCGAGGGGACAACACAAAGTACAGGATTAGAAAACAACAACACTGGACACTAACTCTGTAATCTACATACAGGGAGTGCAGAATTATTAGGCAAGTTGTATTTTTGAGGATTAATTTTATTATTGAACAACAACCATGTTCTCAATGAACCCAAAAAACTCATTAATATCAAAGCTGAATATTTTTGGAAGTAGTTTTTAGTTTGTTTTTAGTTTTAGCTATTTTAGGGGGATATTTGTGTGTGCAGGTGACTATTACTGTACATAATTATTAGGCAACTTAACAAAAAACAAATATATACCTATTTCAATTATTTATTTTTACCAGTGAAACCAATATAACATCTCAACATTCACAAATATACATTTCTGACATTCAAAAACAAAACAAAAACAAATCAGTGACCAATATAGCCACCTTTCTTTGCAAGGACACTCAAAAGCCTGCCATCCATGGATTCTGTCAGTGTTTTGATCTGTTCACCATCAACATTGCATGCAGCAGCAACCACAGCCTCCCAGACACTGTTCAGAGAGGTGTACTGTTTTCCCTCCTTGTAAATCTCACATTTGATGATGGACCACAGGTTCTCAATGGGGTTCAGATCAGGTGAACAAGGAGGCCATGTCATTAGATTTTCTTCTTTTATACCCTTTCTTGCCAGCCACGCTGTGGAGTACTTGGACGTGTGTGATGGAGCATTGTCCTGCATGAAAATCATGTTTTTCTTGAAGGATGCAGACTTCTTCCTGTACCACTGCTTGAAGAAGGTGTCTTCCAGAAACTGGCAGTAGGACTGGGAGTTGAGCTTGACTCCATCCTCAACCCGAAAAGGCCCCACAAGCTCATCTTTGATGATACCAGCCTAAACCAGTACTCCACCTCCACCTTGCTGGCGTCTGAGTCGGACTGGAGCTCTCTGCCCTTTACCAACCCAGCCACGGGCCCATCCATCTGGCCCATCAAGACTCACTCTCATTTCATCAGTCCATAAAACCTTTGAAAAATCAGTCTTGAGATATTTCTTGGCCCAGTCTTGACATTTCAGCTTGTGTGTCTTGTTCAGTGGTGGTCGTCTTTCAGCCTTTCTTACCTTGGCCATGTCTCTGAGTATTGCACACCTTGTGCTTTTGGGCACTCCAGTGATGTTGCAGCCCTGAAATATGGCCAAACTGGTGGCAAGTGGCATCTTGGCAGCTGCACGCTTGACTTTTCTCAGTTCATGGGCAGTTATTTTGCGCCTTGGTTTTTCCACACGCTTCTTGCGACCCTGTTGACTATTTTGAATGCTGCATCCCTCTTCAAGATATCTCACTATTGTTGCCTTTTCTGAGCCTGTCAAGTCCTTCTTTTGACCCATTTTGCCAAAGGAAAGGAAGTTGCCTAATAATTATGCACACCTGATATAGGGTGTTGATGTCATTAGACCACACCCCTTCTCATTACAGAGATGCACATCACCTAATATGCTTAATTGGTAGTAGGCTTTCAAGCCTATACAGCTTGGAGTAAGACAACATGCCTAAAGAGGATGATGTGGTCAAAATACTCATTTGCCTAATAATTCTGCACTCCCTGTAAAAACCATTAACTAACCAAATTAATAACATTTTACTCTACTTAACTATCACTAATTAACCAACTATTAGCATAAATATCATTAACTAAAAAATTTAGATGTTAGTTAATGATACTACACACAATGCACTAATTGCCTCTTGATATGAATTGCAAGTAATTTTCATATATACAAAACAGTACTCAGTAAATTTAAAACACTCCTAAACAAGATGCAGCAGTAAAAAAAAAAAAAACATGCAGGAGATCCAGGAGCAGCAGCGGCAGCTGGCAAAGAAGGTGAAGGAGATCCAGGAGCAGCAGCAGACGCTTGCACTGAAGGTGCAGCAGTTGGATGCACTGCAACTAAATCAGATGCAGGGGTAGTGTGACCTGCACAAACTACTTAAAAAGTTGCCGTAGAGCCATGTTTGGCTCCAACTTTTGAATAAACAGTTTTTGCAGTTAAAAGGTGTGCATACTTTTTAAATACCGTTATGTTTTCATGTAATTTTAAACAATAAGGTTACAGTAAGGCTCCTTTAGTCCATGGCAAACTCACCAGGATCAGGACAGACAGCAGCAGCGGGTAATGGTAACAGTGGAGTATAAAACCTACACATAACTCAGCAGGGTCAGGACAGACAGCAGCAGGTACATAATAACGGTGGAGTATAAGGCCTACACATAACTCAGCAGGATCAGAACAGATAGCAGCAGTTTCCTTGCAGCAGGAATATGTTCCCAGGAATCGGCCCCCACCAGACCAGGGCAACACCACAAATAAACTTAGACACCTCTGACAGCAGCAGGTTCTTCGTGTAGAGCAGGAATGTGTTCCCATGCATACAAAATGCAATATTTTATGTTGAAATTGTTTCATTCAAAAGATATTTTAACTTTGTAAAGCCCACAATAAATTAGTACAAATTTAGCTCCACATGCCACCCACACTGGTCTGCTCTAAGTTTCCATATCGGGCACATCAAGTCTGGAGCAGAACACTGTGGTAACGCAGCCTGCCATACCCTGTGCTGATTCGTCCAAGCCAGAGGGCAGCAGGACTGGCAGGGTTTAGAGACTGAGGATGACATTCTCCTGGGCGATGAGCAGGAGCCAGCGCGCTCCACCGCTTCCAATTTAGTGCAAATGGGGGCCCTCATGCTCCAGTGAAGAGGGCCCCCTGTATAAAAAGCATAAAGGGCAAGGACCAGTACTGGGTGGCAACGTGCTTAGACCCCCGGTACAAACACAAAATGGCGGACATGTTACCAGCATCACAGAGGGCTGGCAGAATGCAGCATTTCCAAGCCTTGCTGCGAGAAATGCTGCATTCTTCTTTTAAGGGCGCTGGCAGAGGAATTTCCACCCACAGCAAAACAGGTGCAGTTACCAATCCTACCGCGCCTGCAAAAAGAGGGCGGTTTGAAGATGTGTTGGTCACTTCGGATATGAGATCATTCTTGCAGCCAACCCATCGAGAGCTGTTCTCTGGATCTATCCTCAGGGAATGACTAGACCGACAGGAGTCCGACTACATCGAGTTAATGGCCGATGTG
Source organism: Bufo gargarizans (assembly GCF_014858855.1). Taxonomy (NCBI): domain Eukaryota; kingdom Metazoa; phylum Chordata; class Amphibia; order Anura; family Bufonidae; genus Bufo; species Bufo gargarizans. The sequence continues at coordinate 296,458,055 of NC_058084.1, read as the reverse complement.
TACGCTCTGAGAAGGGAGGAACCCCTGGACTACTGGGATTGACCTCTGGCTAATGCTGGCACAATTTGCCATGGAACTGTTGACTTGCCCATCATCGAGTGTCCTGTCCAAAAGGACGTTCAGCGTAGCAGGGGGGATAGTGACCGATAAGCACACTAACCTAGCTCATAACAGTGTAGACTACCTTACATTTCTAAAAATGAATGAGGCATGGTTCTCAGAGGAATTCAACACCTGTGACGACCACGTGTAATTGAATTTCCTCATGCCAGCCAGCACATATCCGCCACCACCCAGAACAAAGAATGGTCTTTGTCTTATGTATATACAGCGGCATAAAAGGCCTTTTCTGTCAGGTGAATGCCTAATTTTTGGGGCCTGTACTGGCCTACATTAAAAATTTTAGCCAGTGACCTCCTAATGTACCTCCAGCCACATCATCACAAGTTATTTTCTGTTAGGTGAATGCCTAATTTTTGGGGCCTGTACTCCAGTGGCCTATAGTAAAATTTTAGCCGGTGCCCACCTACTGTACCTCCTGCCACATCATCACAAGTTCTGTTGTGTCAGGTGAATGCCTAGTTTTTGTTGCCTGTACTCCCATGGCCCAAGATACATTTTTTCTAGACTCCAGCAGGGCACATTTTTGAGAGTTTGCCTTTAGGACACATAAAAATTGCCACCAATTAAAACACATATTATTTGTGGGAATTTTTGCGAATGATCCACCTCTGATATGTCACTGTCAATGTTGTGGGACTATTTGTGAATTTCTAGTAAGTATTTGATGGTTGAAAATATGACCTGAAGGTTTTTCAGGTTTGCCTGCCATTAAAGTTAATGTGGCCCGTCACAAACTCTTTATTTTATTTCTAAAGATAACGATACTAGGACGTGTCCGGGGCATGTGTTGACTGTCCGGAGCATGTGTTGTCAACTGTTTACTATTGTTGCAGCTGCTCATACATTAAGCTGACTATGTCTCATAACATATGTATAAAAATTTTGGCTTCTAAATTTAGTAGGTGGTGACATCAGCTTTTGATGGGGGCTGTGTGGGTTTGTATGAGGCTTGGGGCAGGTTATGGGCAGGGAAAGGGACTCAAAGATCCTTTAGCTAATATATAGATAGATGCTGGATAGATAGATTAGCTAGATAATTTGATAGATAACAGATAGATAGTTATATAAATATATTAGAATATGCCCTGACATGTCTGAGATGTCTGTGAACCTCTGTTCATAGGCTATGAAATGGTAGACAGAATCAGCCCCGGGAAAGTTGGGTGTCGCAATTAGCTATTTTTAATATTTATAAATGATACATATCTGTGTTAGATGTGGTGATCAAATATTTTGCTTAAATCACGACAGCCTTCAATTTTTTAAACACGATCGTATATAATGAAAAGCAAGTTTCAAAGTTTTCACGTCCACTAACAAAGAGACTGCTGCCTTGCAGGACCTTCGATGACGTCATGATGGGCGGGGTTGTGGTCAGAGTGGGCTGAGGTTATGGGCAGAAAATGGGGCATTTTGGTTACATCATCAAAGGTCTAATAGCTTAGTAAGAGGTTAATATAAGCTTGATACAAACTTAATAGCCTTTTATTTTTAACATATTAAACTTAATAAAATTATTGATGTGTTGGATTGCATCGTATACTTTGCAGGACCTTCGGTGACATCATTGAAGTTCTATAGATAGTTAGATAGACAGATCAAATAACTATTGACAATATTTATAATAGCTTAATAAGAGTTTAATATAGGCTTATTACAAAATGTTTTATCATTTTATTAATAAGAGTTTAATATATGCTTAATACAAGCTTAATATCATTTTTTTTTTAAACATATTAAACTTAATTGAATTACTGACGCTTTACCGGATCTAAAAGAATAAAAAGGGGATTTGAATGGGCTGTATTTTGGCGTGGTTTGGGGAGGGAGGTGGAGTTATGTGTGAAGTGGACAGAGTTATGGGTGGAAAAGGGGCGTGGCCACTTGCCACTTTGTGTTTGACGAGTTATCCCTCCCTATACTATTGCTGTGCATGCACTGTGCAGCCTCTAACACTTTGCTGGCTCCGTTCTAAGTATATGTGTGGTTCCCAACTCCTAGTGATATGCACCCAACCCCTTTAAGCACAAACCTTATATTTGTTTTCATAGCAAGCACAGACCATAAAATAATCATTTCATTTATTGAATTTTTAACAAAAGATTGAACAGACAGAAATAATAGTTCCAAGCATCTTTCAATGACAACACATTTTAATATAATGTAATAACTGTTTCTTGTTCTCACACATCAAGCAATTATCAGTGACTCTTCAATGACTTTTCTGGTAAAAACTAAGTAGAAGTGCTTTATTGAATTTGGTGACATTTCTTTTGTATGAGCAATAAAATTAGGTTAAAACAGGTGTATTAAACTGAAAAAAAACACACAAAATATTAAATTGTAACCCGTTCACTTCTTTGTTCAAGAATGATATGCTGGCAATAATCAAACATGGATAAGTGTCTGTAATTATTCCCCATACATGGATAATTTTTGTCTTGCTTCAACTAGATACATAACATTTCCAAAGCAGCTGTACTCATTTCAAAACATAATTTTGCCTAAACATCTGTTTAATAGAATTTCTGCTGTTGAAGACAGGTTATACATTTAACATTATTACTTACTTTGATTGTTCAGCTGTGATTTTTCTCCAACAAAGGCTCCTAACTACAGTATTTGCCTCCACAAGAAAAAGTTGAACATTTTACTATGTAATAAATTCTGGCTGATATGAACACAGCAGCAATGGCATGCCAATAATATATTTATTTTAAGCACTTAAATAGCATTGACTTATTCTGCAGCACTATACAGACATTATCATTGTTTGCTGTCCCCGATGGATCTCAGAATCTAAGTTTCCCATCAGCATGTTTTGGTATGTGGGAGGAATCCAAAGTACCCAGAGGAACTCTATGCAAACAGGGGGAGAACATACAGACTCCATGCAGCTGTTGATTTTGGTCAGAATTATTCTGGCTAGGACCCCAACATAAGGCACCAGTGCCAACCACTGAGCCACCATGTATGGTGGCTCAGAGGTTGGCACTTATAACTTATAAATGTGACAGCATAAAGTAGAATGAAAATGTGGGCCACTTTTTTATTTTTCTTCTAATATCATGACATGGTTAACGTATTTTTTCTTTATGTATATCTCATCTATCTACTATCTATCTAGTTGTATCTATCTATCTACTGTATCTATCTACTGTGTTTATCTACTGTATCTATCTATCTATTCTAAGTTTATGAAATCAATCTAATCAAATTATGTAGTGCTATAATAACTAGTGTTGGATGAAGTTCTCTAAAATTCAATTTGGCTGTTTCAACATATTAAAAAAAAATAGCTTTGTGACAAATTACTTTGTCGCAAAATGCATTTCTTTGTAACTAGCGGGTGCAATGATAGGGAACGGTGATTTTGCTACTCCCTGTCATTTTACCCCTCAGATGCCAAGTTTATTGTTAATTGTGGCACCTGACTTTAATATTTACCATATTTTACACTTTAAAGGACACACTTTTTCCCAAAAAAAGTGTGTGGGGGGAATGCCTGTGCGTCTTATAAAGCAAATACTAGTGAGAGCTTCCATTATGAAAGCACTCACTAGTATTAATTAGGTGCGGGAAGTTGAGAGCGAATCGCTACAAGCGTTTGTAGTTATCACACTCCCCGTTCTTCCTTGCTGGGGCTGGGGCCGGCGCTTCACTGTCCTGATCGTGTACATCACCAGGACCTAGTGCACGTACTATGACCTAATGCTGCACACAGTCAGGTGACAGAGCATCTGTCGGAGGTGAAGAGTACAAATGAGCAAATTTTTCTAAAATTCGATTCAGCTGATTTTCAGAATTTTAAAAAAAAAGTTTTGTCCGATCCGGAATTATTCGCAGCGAATCATGTTAAAAAAATGCTATTTCTTGGCTACAGAATGCCTAATGGTGTAGAACACTGTGCTTTGCAGTTACACGCAAAGGGAGTCTGCCATGGTAGTGAAATAATACTGTGAGTCAGTATGACATGCAGATGACAGGCGTCGCTCTTAGAATCACTGCATACTTTTTGGTCAGTCACAGGGCCAAAACTGATCAAATAACTCATGCATGACCTCAGCCTTACAGGTCGATATTAGCACCAAGAAGAAGTGTGCTCCTTTTACACCGTCGTCAGCTGATTCCACATAGATGTCTACAGAACCTGTTCTATTAAATGCTTATACAAGTAGAGCCCCACAACAAAGTGGAGAGGGTGTCAGCAGTAAGTTTGTGTTGACGTCACTGATTATTTTGCCCTTCCTCTGATCCGTCGGAACAATAACCCCCCCCCCAAAAAGATCCTGTCTGTTGAGCATCTGCCTTCACTCGATTAGCATTTGGTCAGTAATCCATCAGTATTGCTAATGCCCAAAAAAACAAAACTGAAGTGGATCCAAAACAGAGATGACAAGTGAATGGAATATTTTCATGTCTTCTGTTTTGTACTTACTCCTGCATTTGGCTGCAAAATCATAAGCCAATTCTGGTGGGACTATACAGGCCTTACAGCTGCTACACAGACAGGTCAAATAAATGTTGATGTCAGCCAGGCCGAAAGGCAAAATAGTGGCACAGTCCTGAAGTTGGGAGGGTGGGAACAGCATAAGAAGTCCACAGAGAAGCCCTATGACAAAGTGGTGAGGTGGAAGCAGCATGAGGAGACCATAGAGTGGCCCAATGACAAACTCTGGTGGTGGCTTAAGCATCAGGAGGAGGCACAATGACAGTGTGGAAGTGTCAGTAGCATCAGCAGGCCACAAAGAGGCACAATGACAGAGTATGGAGGTGCGGCAGCATCAGGAGGCCACAGAGTGGTAAGATGACATATTGTAGAGGTGGTAGCAGCATCAGGAGACCACAGAATGGCAAGGTGACATAGTGTGCAGGTGACAGCAGAATCAGGAGACCACAGAGTGGCAAGGTGACATAGTGTGGAGATGACAGCAGCATCAGGAGACCACAGAGTGGCAAGGTCACATAGTGTGGAGGTGACAGCAGCATCAGGAGACCACAGAGTGGCAAGGTGACATAGTGTGCAGGTGACAACAGAATCAGGAGACCACAGAGTGGCAAGGTGACAGAGTGGGGAGGTGGGTGGCAATACGAGCACCAGCTAAAGATTGTGGGTGAAAGAAGGAGCACTTGGGTCAGATGTGTTGCATCAGGCAGGTGGAAGCATCAGAATAGTAGCTGAGGCAGGTAGTCTAAACAAATGGTTCTCTTTGTCAAAGTTTTGGTGTGGCATCATGGATGATCTAGTCTGATGCATCAGGCATTGGTGGGTGGAAATACTGGATGATCAATGCCTAATTAATTTTAACAAAAGTGGACAGGCAAGTTCTTCTTGGGGTATCTATGGCCCCCGCTGCACTAAACACCCACTCTGATGCCAGAGTACTGATCGGGCACAACAGCTTTCCCAAAGCAAACTCTTCTAGTTGCAGCCACAAATTCAGTTTGGCTGCCCAGTAGTCCAGCAGATCTTCAATGTAGGGTGGCAGGGAACTGTCCAAGTATGGCACCACCTGCTGGTTCAGGTCCTGTTCCAGGTCTAGCTGCTGCTGCTGGTGAGCAGTTTATTCACTAGGCAGTTGAAGAAAGCTGCTAATCAGCGACTCTAGACTCAAGTTTCTGCTGATAAATTTGGAACTGCTTCTACTCTACCACCCTGCCACATCAAGAAAATGTTTTTGGCATTCTCTGTTCGTATAGTCGGTCCAACAGATGGAGGGTTTTATTCCAACATATGGAAATGTTGTATATAAGCCTATGTTGGGGGATGCCTATTTGCCGCTGCAGCTCAAGTAGGGTGTGCTTTTCCGGTGTACAAGTGGCTGAAGTACATGCAAAGTTTCTTGGACATTTTTAGAATATCTTGCAGTTGTGTGGAAGACTTTAGGAACCGCTTGACTACCAGATTGAACACGTGTGCCATGCAGGGCGCATGGCTCAGCCCTCCTTGACACAGCTCCAACACCATGTTCTTCCCATTGTTCTTCACCATGGTTCCGATTTTGAGTTGTTGCGGAGAAAGTCAACATTTGATTTCTTGCTGAAGGACAAGGAGCAGTTCTTTCTTTGTTCCTAGGCAAACTAGGTGCAAAACAGCATGACATTGATGTGCCCTTCATATGTGGTATGCTGGAGGGGCACTGTAACCCTGCAATGGAGGCTGAGGACACAGTTGAGGAGGCAGAGGCGGACATTTTCGCAGGACAACGGCGTGACAACGTGGAGGCGGACGCAGCATCACCTGGCCAAGTTGCTGGTGTGGCTGTGCAGGAACCACATTCACCCAGTGCGCCATAGAGGACATGTATTGTCCCTAACAGTAGTTACAGCTCCACACGTCGGCACTTCCGTGCACTTTGGCAGACAACAACAGGCTCAAGGACTAGCCCACCTTCTGTTCTACATGTGTGTGCAGGGCTGGTACTGCATTTTTGGTAAATAAATGACGGCTTGGGACTCTCCACCTCTGCTCAGCACAAGTCATCAGTTCTTTAAAAGATGCATAGTCCACCACTTGGAAAGGGAGGGACTGCAGCACCAGCAACTTGGCCAGGAGAGCATTCAGCTTCTGAGGATGAGTGCACACATACTGTTGTCTCTTGGCAAACTCTTCGGGTGATCGATTGCTGACCGAATGACTGATGAGGAGTAGGAGGAGGAGGAGCATCAGGACCAGCAGATGATGGGAAGAACAGACAGCTCTCTTTTTTGCTGAGGTGGTGGAGCCTTAAGTGCCTGAAACTGGGTGTGTGCCTCTGGCTGATGCAGTGGTTTCTGCGGCAGGCTGGACCACCGCATCAGAGCCATGGTTCTCACAGGCCACTTTATGGTGACTCTGCATATGTTGACAGAGGGCCATGGTGCCAGAATTGGCACCCTGTCCATGCTTTACCTTCTGCACATACTGTATATTGTACATATGGCCACATTCACCCCCTCTCGGCTGCTTAACAAAATACTGCCACACCGCCGAGTAGGTGATTTTACCCTCAACACTACGCACTGACTGTCTGCTACCGCCGCTGCTTCCTTGAACCCGTGCATCACTACTTTCTGGGCAGGTGCTCTACTCTGGGCATGTTTGGCTACCGACCTCTCACTGCTGCCACCCTGCGGACTCCCAGCCTCGCTAGCGATTTGCTGGCTCTGCTGCTGCCTCATGGGCAAGCTGCCACCCTCTTCTCCTAATGATGATGGAGACCCTAATTCACCCGGCTCCCTAATTCTCTCCGGCATATCACTGACGTCCTCCTCAATGGTATCTGGGTCAGGAGCCTCACCGCTCGCAACACCAGCTCCCACACCATTCTCCTCATCACCCCTTGCCCGCCTAGCGTATGTCTCCTCCAGAGCTTGGCTGGGCAGTAACTGCTGACTGCCCTCTGTAGCTCTTCCTCAGTGAAAAGTGGTGCGGAGCCTATGGCAATAATACTTCTCATGGTGAGGGAACTGAAAATGAGAGGTGAAGCTTCATGATAGGTGGGGGCACAGGGCCTGGTCCCGGGCCATGACAACTAAGCGCCGTGTCAGAGGAACTCACCGACTCTTAGCTGGTGGTGTCTGATGTCACTTAGGACGAAGTTGATGACCGAGTCAACCATTCCAGAACCGCTGGGTTGCTGGTCAAGACACGACCTCTAGATGACACTGGGAGTTCAGACCTGCTGTCATGTCCCCTTACTCTGCTGCGACCTCTGCCTGTGCCAGAAACATTTAAGCCTCTGCCACTCCTCTGTGCAGGGCCTGGCACTTCTCTGTCTGACATACTGTTAGATCAAATAACCAAATGTTAGAGCAAATATTTTTTATTTTGCCACTAATACACGTCACACAGGGCTTTACAGTATATCATTGCACCACTGAACGCTAATTAGGCCCTATTTTTTTCTACTTTTACAATACACAAACGGCTTTTCAACAAATAAGTTCAATGCTCAACGTCGAATATATTTTTTTATTTTGCCACTAATACACGGCAAACAGGCTTTAGAGTATATCATTGCACCGCTGAATGGCAATTAGGCCGTATTTTTCTACTTTTACACTACACAAAAGGCTTTTCAACAGATAAGTGCAACGCTGAATAGCGAATATATTTTTATTTTGCCCCTAATACACAGCAAACAGGGCTGTATAATATATCACTGCACAACTGAATGGCAATTAGGCCCTATTTTTTTTTTTTTTTACTTTTACACTACACAAAAGGCTTTTCAATAGATAAGTGTATGGCTCGACGGGAAATATAGATTTATTTTGCCACTAATACACGGCAAACAGGGCTGTAGAATATATCACTGCACCGCACAATGGGAATTTTTTTTTTCTTTTGCCACTAATTCACGGCAAAAAAGGCCTTACAACATATAACTGCACCGCACAAGGGCAAATGAGACATACTGTAGAAATATTTCCTTGTAATAAACCATGTTAATGGCTGTATCAAACAGCAATTGCACCCCAATAACAAGAACAGTTTGCTGGAATGACAGAGCTATATAACCGCAATTTGGATCCCCAGTCAGTGCAGCAAGTGGTAACAGGATTGTTCCTATTACCTAATCTGTAACCTCCCCTACTGTTCTACATAAATGCTGTGGAATGAGGCCCCATGCACACGGCCGTGTTTCACGGCCGTGTGCGGGCCGTGGAACCGCGGCCTGGATCCCTCCTGAGAGCAGGAGTGCACGGCGTCACTGGTTGCTATGACGCCGTGCGCTCCCTGCTGCCGGCACAGTACAGTAATACACTGGTATAGATCATACCAGTGTATTACTGTATTGCGGCGGCAGCAGGGAGCGCACGGCGTCATTGGTTGCTATGACGCCGTGCGCTCCCTGCTGCCGCCGCAATACAGTAATACACTGGTATGATCTATACCAGTGTATTACTGTACTGTGCCGGCAGCAGGGAGCGCATGGCGTCATAGCAACCAGTGACGCCGTGCACTCCTGCTCTCAGGAGGGATCCAGGCCGCGGTTCCACGGCCCGCACACGGCCGTGAAACACGGCCGTGTGCATGGGGCCTGATTGTGTATATTTAGTATGGCCACCATTTTCCAGCGCTGCCTTAATTCTCTTGATCATTGAGTTCACTAGAACTTCACAGGTTGCCACTGGCATGATATGATGACATCACGTAGCTGGTGGATGTTAGAAAACTTGCACTCCACCACCCTCCATTTGCAGATGCCCCACAGATGCTCAATAGGGTTTAGGTCTGGAGACATGCTTGGCCAGTCCAGCGCCTATACCCTCAGTTTCTTTAGCAAGGCAGTGGCCGTCTTCGAGGTGATTTTGGGGTTGTTATCATGTTGGAATATTGCCCTGCAGCCCAGTTTCCAAAGGGAGGGGATCATGCTCTGCTTCAGTATGTCACAGTACTAGTGTTGATCGAGCACCAAAGTGCTCGGGTGCTCGGGCTGAACACCTCGGGATGCTCGGGTGCTCGATAAGTCAATAGGAGAACCCGAGCATTAAACCAAGCACCCCCTGCTCTGAAGAGGGGAGGGTGTCTGGTTCACATGAAAAGGTCAGAAATTGATGGAAACACCACTAAAATGGTTCTGGAACAGCAAGGGGAGGATGTCTGAATGCATCTTGGACTCCAAGGTTGCTGCTGGGAAAGATGTTTTACAGACTGACAATTATACGCACAAAACTGAAGATAAAATCGATTTTAGAGGAAAAATTGTTAAGTAACATTCTTTCCTGTATATTTACTTGTATAAAAAGTGCAAGTGCTGCCAAAAATTACAAGAAAGAGGCACTCCGATACAACCTGTATATCACATAAAGGAGGGCTTCATTTATATTGTGGTACAATTGTTCAGGTAGTGGGACTCCTACACTCATAAAGCCTATGCACTAAGTGAAAGGGCTGCAAAAAATTAGAAGGAACATATGTGTTAATTTCAGCAACGAGACATGTTAACTGAGTTTACTTATATATCTTACAACAAAACAAAATTTCTTATTAGTTTATTATACCACCTCTGCGAAGTAAAAAGCAGAGACTAGCTTGTGCATTGTACTTATTTTAAAGCCACAATGACTAGAAGACTATATGTTGTTAACGCTGTAACATACACATGATTTTCTTTTATTTTTATAACTTTCTTCTTTATTTCTATTATTTTGTTTATTAAAAAGATGTTCAAATTAATGTACATACTCTGTAACAACAGTACTTTGATATATCCAATAAAAATATGCATGCTTAATATCAGTACGTACAGTGTTTTGTATGATCTTTTCTTTACAATAAAACTTGGAAAACCCAATAAAAAATTATTTAGAAAGAACCAGCACTCCAATACACCCATTATTACACCTAAAGGAGTAAAGGAGTGCATAAATTATGATTGATAGCCTGCTGGTAAGCTGACCCTCTAAAAAATTATATGCGAGGGCCTGCTGGTGAGGTGACCCTGTAAAACATTATATGGGAGGGCATACATGCGAGAGCATTGTATGTGACAAATCAGCATGTTGATATGATGGAAGAGGAGGAGTAGAAAAGTAAGATTCAACCATATACCCTTGATTGTGATGGAAGGAGTCAACCTGTCAGCATTTTCAGTTTACAGGTGGATTTGCTTATCTGTTATAATGCCACCAGCAGCACTAAATACCCCACTGAGACAAAACACTGATGGCAGGGCAGGCCAGCACCTCCAAGGCGTAGTTCGTGCCACGTGTCCAGCTTGGACACCTGATAGGTTTAAGGCCCTGAGGGACCATTGAGGACATTGACACGGTATGCTATATACTCCTTCACCATCTTCCAAAAATGTTTTCCCTCCTTGCCACAGTAGGCCGTGCATCAGGGTGAGGGTGCTGGTGGGGTGTTATGAAACTGTCCTAGGCTTTGGAGAGTGTTTCCCTGTCTCTGTTGGAACTGCTGTGTGTTCTTCTTGTCTCCCCTCCTTGGTTGCCAAAGGAACTACGGGCTCTGCCGCAGGCAATGTCAGATAGATATTTTCAGAGCAATTTTTCCACAAGGACCTTCTGGTTCTGGTATTGCACCGTTTTGCTCATCCTCTCCACTAGAGGAATGAGAGATGAAAAGGTAATACAACATGAATCAGACAACACATAAACATAAAATAAACATAAAATAATTAGGTAGCTGTATAGCAATGTTGTGCACCAGTATTAGAGCTCCATTATACAGCCATTAAAAAATGCTCTAGTAGAGATAGATGACTGATATGTCCCTATGGAGCGGGTTTCAGAACGTACCACCTGGTCAGGGGACGCTGAAGACAAGTGTCCCATACAAGAATGAATCTGTGGTAGAAAGTATAAAAACGTACCACTTGTATTGGGGACGTATCACCTATTATATAGCTCTTGCAGAGTGGATCTGTTATAAAGATATGTCCATATCTTGAGTGTCTCAACCATATGTAATCAGGCAATGGTAGTGGTGTAAGCGTCATACATTACCGCCGGGTTTGGAGACAGTTGTCGGGTACCTTCTTTCCCCGCCGCCTCGACTTACTACGGTGCCCCGTGTGGTCTTGAGGTCTTAGCGCGGCGCCCCACCTGACCTGGCGATGACTCACGGGAATTTCGGATACGCCCACGTGACCGATTCGTATGCTGGGAGGAATTAAATGTTAAGTTCCACATCTCCGGGTGAATCTGTGTGCAAAAATGCTCTTTGCTCCTGGATCACCAATGAATAGGTGTTAGTGGGCTTATGATCAACCGCATAAGGTTGAGTCCATATTAATATGTTGCTTGCTACTCCAACCAGACCATGCGTGTTTCGGGGTACCTCCAATTGCTCAGTGGTGGTGTTAGCAATCAGGAAGTGTGACATATTTATACTCAAATCTGAGTAGGGTGATGGGAAACTGGTTCATCTCAAATCCTGGCACGGAGTGATAGCAATATGATAAAAAAAAATGCATATGCGTTTTTAGTGCATTTTATAAAGAAACGCATCAAACTGAATATATAACTCATAAAACATGAAATCTGAGCATTAACCAAAATACTAGAAATCTGGAATTTACCGCTGTTATAAATTTAAATGGAAGTCATCTTTTTGGATCTCAACATTAAGATAGAAGCATCTAGAGTGGTGTGTAGTACACATACCAAATTAGTAGCAAGAAATAGCTATATACGCTACTCTAGTTGCCACCTACCCAGGTGGCTCACCAATATACCAGTGAGCCAATTTAGGCGACTTAAACAAAATTGCTCAGCAAATGAACAATTTGAGAATGAGGCCCTGATATTAAGTCAACTATTTATAGATAGATAGTATCCCACTAAAATAATTGAAGGTGCACTTCTTAAAGTCCAAAGTATGGGTGATTTTTTTCGGGCCAAGTAAATCGGTCCCACAAGATGATATCATACGTTTAATACTACCGTTCCATTCCCAGGCAAAAAAAAAATATTGATAAATATTGCCATTACTTGCGGGATGATAAAATTGTGGGACCACTACTCACAGCGACTCCACAAATTAATTATGCTAAAGCTGCTAACCTTGCCTCCCAAGTGGCACTAACTATTAAAAGATGTAACGACAAGAATATTGGCTCCAACTGGTTTAAAATAAAAGGGTTTTTTAGGTGTGGGAGGTGTCCGAATTGTAAAGCTACTTTCTTCCCCAATAAAAAACACAAAAGTGGAATCAACACAGAATGGTTTCTATATTGACATCAAATCAAGGAACATTAACCTGTGAATCTAAGGATGTAATTTATCTATTGGAATGCAGCTGTCGCAAACAGTATCTGGGCCGAACAAAGAGAACCCTCAAGAAGAGAGTGATGGAACATATCTCAATATACGTAAGGGATATGAACTTCACTCTCTTTCTAAACATTTTAAGGATAAACATAACTGTGACCCCTCCACCCTCACCTTTGTGGCCATTGAAAGGGTCAGGAAGTCATGGAGTGGAGGAAACCACATCATGAATATAAATGTAAAAACACAAAATGCAATCGCACACTGCACACTTGGCATGCATGCTGTACCTGCGCTCCCTGGACTTTATGTGGCTGTCATGGCCCATAAAAGGTAGGAACTAGTGTTAGGGACCACTCATGAAGGCAACCTTGACGCGGTGAGTGGCTTATTACGCTTTGGCCAAAATGTACACCAATGCCTTATTCAACATCCAGCATAAAGGCAGGGCAGAGTGCTGGTTGCAGTGTGCGATTGCATTTTGTGTTTTTACATTTATATCTCTATTTCGCCATAGCAATCTGCACCTGCTAGGGGTTGTGTGGGCTGAAATTTTCCACATCATGAATATGTCTAGACAGGAATCCCGTAGAATAGTCGAGTCTGATACTCTTATACCTAAGGGACATAATGCAGAGATGGAACTGTTTGGATTCCTATAACTGGAGGGGCTGTCTGGTGGGGGCGTGTAATACAGGTCTGGCTATTTAACAGCACCTGGATACCCCCTCCCCGGCAGACCGCCCCTCCCACTCCAGCACTTCCACCTCTCCCCATGCTGTCTGCTGTCCATGCGACAGACGTTCCAGCAATGATGATACATTTTCTATATATTCTTTTATGAAATTTTATGTTTTTAATGCACAGATTTCCTGTTTTATGTGTTATATATTCAGTTTAATGCATTTCTATATAAAACGCATTAAAAACGCACATGCATTTTTTTTATCATATTGCTACCACTCCGTGTCAGGATTTGAAAAGAACCAGTTTCCCATCATCCCATCACTTCCTGCTTGCTAACACCACCACTGAGGAAGGGGAGGTACCCCGAAACGCGTATGGTCTGGTCGGAGTAGCAAGCAACACCTATAACACCTATTCATTGGTGATCCAGGAGCAAAGAGCATTTTTGCACACAGATTCACCCGGAGATGTGGAACTTAACATCTAATTCCTCCCAGCATACGAATCGCCGGTCAAGTGGACATATCCAAAGTCACGTGAGTCACCGCCAGGTCACGTGGGATGCCTTTCTAAGACAGCGAGACCACATGGGACGCCGTAGTGAGTCGAGGCGACGGGGAAAGAAGGTGCCCGACAACTGTCTACAAACGCGGCGTAATGTATGACGCTTACAGCACTATCATTGCCTGATTACGTATGGTTGGGACACTCAGGATACGGACGGACATATCTTTATAACAGATCCACTCTGCAAGAGATATATATAATAGGTGATACGTCCTCAATACAAGTGGTATGTTCTTATACTTTCTGCCACATATTCATTCTTGTATGGGACACTTGTCTTCTGCGTCCCCTGACCAGGTGGTACGTTCTGAATCCCGCTCCATAGGGATATATCAGTCATCTATCTCTACTAAAGAGTTTTTTAATGGCTGTATAATGGAGCTCTAATACTGGTGCACAACATTGCTATACAGCTACCTATTTAGTTTATGTTTATGTGTTGTCTGATTCATGTTTTATTAATGTTCATTAAATGCTACATTTTTAGCCAATTTTGTTGTCCTGGGCTTCCTGATCTCTGAGTGCACCTCTACTACTACTACTTATCTTTTTATCCCCTTTTGGATCTGGGTGATCCCAGAGGTGTGCACCATATCCATAGGGGTCTCCCAGGTGATCCGCCATCTTTTTACTACAGTCTATAGCTAACATGAAGTCAGCCATGCGTGCCAGAGTACCAACAGGCAAGACTTCACTGTCATCATCAGGAGGATGACTCTCAATCTTCTCATCCTCTTCCCCCTATTCTGCCCACCCACACAGAACAGAAGAACAGATGGAATTAAACATTCATGGGTACTACCCTCTGTAGCAGAGGCAACCGTGTCCTGCTCCTCCTCAGTAACATAGTAACATAGTACATAAGGCCGAAAAAAGACATTTGTCCATCCAGTTCGGCCTGTTATCCTGCAAGTTGATCCAGAGGAAGGCAAAAAAAAAAAAAAAACTGTGAGGTAGAAGCCAATTTTCCCCACTTTAGGGGAATTAAAAATTCCTTCCTGACTCCAATCAGGCCTCTCTAGAAGCTATAGCCTGTAATATTATTACGCTCCAGAAATACATCCAGGCCCCTCTTGAATTCCTTTATTGTACTCACCATCACCACCTCCTCAGGCAGAGAGTTCCATAGTCTCACTGCTCTTACCGTAAAGAATCCTTTTCTATGTTTGTGTACAAACCTTCTTTCCTCCAGATGCAGAGAATGTCCCCTCATCACAGTCACAGTCCTGGGGATAAATAGATGATGGGATTGATCTCTGTACTGACCCCTGATATATTTATACATATTAATTAGATCTCCCCTCAGTCATCTTTTTTCTAAAGTGAATAGCCCTAATTTTGATAATCTTTCAGGGTACTGTAGTTGCCCCATTCCAGTTATTAGTTTAGTTGCCCTCCATTGAACCTTCTCCAGCTCTGCTATGTCTGCCTTGTTTACAGGAGCCCAGAACTGTACACAGTACTCCATGTGTGGTCTGACTAGCGATTTATAAAGTGATAGGACTATGTTCTTATCACGGGCATCTATTCCCCTTCTGATGCAACCTATTATCTTATTGGCCTTGGCAGCAGCTTCCCGACACTGTTTTTTGCAGCTTAGTTTGCTGTTTATTAAAATTCCTAGATCCTTTTCCATGGAAAAAGGACACTGGATGTCATGGATAAAAAAATGCGTGCACACATTACACTGCAGATGTGGCACTGGTAATGTCACTGTCAGAAGCCGACACCGTCTATTGAAAAAGTATACTGTATGTCACAGATATTTTTGGGATGTGCAAACTTTACACTGGAGATATGGCGCAGCTTATGTCACTGTCTGCAGCGGACACTGTCTATTGAAAAAGTACACTAGATGGCACAGATATTTTGGGGATGCACACACTTTACACTGGAGATGTGGTGCAGCTAATGTCACTGTCCACAGCGGACACCATCTACTGAAAAACGACACTGGATGTCACAGATATTTTTATGGATGCGCACAATTTAACCTAAAGATGTGGCGCAGCTAATGTCACTATCCACAGCGGACACCGTCTACGGAGAAAGTACATTGCATGTCACAGATATTGTTTAGATGAGCACACTTTATACACGAGATGTGGCACAGCTAATTTTGCTGTCTGCATTGGCCTAATGTCATGCCCTGCTCAGGTTATGTACGGAGGTCTGCCAGGTTAGCAGCACGTGTGTAGCCTTTTGTTTTTGTTTTGGAGTTGAGCTGTATCAGCCTCTCTTCAGGTGCACTGTGCGGTGTCCTGTGCGGGTTATAGCTTCTGTCTTACTCAGAGGAAGGAAGGAAGGATTCACTGTTCCTGCTCAGTAACAAGATACGTTTTTTTGTTTTGTTTTTTGTGGTTTTCTGTATAGGCTGTTAGAGAGACGCCTGCCCCCTCCAGGTCCTGAGGAAGCAGGCTGTCTCTTTCCCCCTTTCACCATCTTAGGGATTTTAGGGAATCTTCAGCCTAGGCACGGGGACACGTTTATTCCCACCTTTAGGGTCTGAAAGTGGGCATATAAGTCTAGGGAGAGCTGGTAAGGATTTGTCAGGAGGTGACCTTTATCCCCAGCTTCTTGCCTAGACACTGGTTTGGTGGTCTTCTGTGTATCTTGTATCCTGTCCAGCGTGACACCTAACTTTTGCAGACTATTTACCACAGGATGCGCTAAAAATAGATACTGCTGCCACACAAAACAGTCCTTAAAATTACTTTTGGGTCTGTATCTTGTATCCTGTCCAGCATGACATTATAACCCGCCAAAACCTAGACTGCCATTTCTCAGCAGCCTTGAGATGGAGTCAATTGATTCATTGGTTGATCGCATGCAGGAATTAACTTGGGAGGTAGCTGACCTCTGCAATGCTGTTGCACTTTGTCAGAATTTTCTGCTTCATGGCTCCGCTGGTGGGAGTCAGTCCAACCTTGAACCTAAGGTTACTCTTCCTGATCGGTTTTCAGGGGGTGTGGACGACTTTATCCGCTTTAGGGAGTCATGGAAACTGTATGTCAGTAGGGATAATAATTTCCCTGCTTAAAGGGGATGCGCAGTCCTGGGCCTTTTCTCTGCCGACCGGTTCTCTGGCCCTCCGGTTGGGATTAATTTATGATGACCCAGATCGGGTCTCGATGGCGGAATCTAAGTTGCGTACTTTATTACAAGGAGAACATACTGCAGAGGTGTATTGTGTTGAGTTTAGGAGATGGGCTACGGAGTCTGGGTGGAATGACCCCGCGCTTCGTAGTCAGTTTTGTCTGAGTGATTGAAAGATGCCCTCGCTTTTCATGAGTATCCTGATACATTGGAGAATGCTATGTCTCTGGCAGTACAGTTAGATAGATGCATTAGAGAGAGAGGCGGAACGTCCCCTCCGCACGAGGGATCCCTTCTGTGAGTGGTTTCATCTCACCAGTTCCCCAGAGTATAATGACATGTAATTCTGGGGTAGGGGAGGAACCCATGCAGCTGGGTCAGGTGTTGTTCCGTTCTGGTAATAGGAACTTTAGGAGGTTGCATAAGCTATGTTATTACTGTGGAAAAAGTGGTCATTTTGTTTATGCTTGTCCTTTTGTTAAATCGCAGGTTGATGATAAAGAACCACAAAGAGGTTAACTTAAAGAGAAAAAAACTAAAACATTCCCTGACTGTTGGTAGTGTGAATGTGGTGCCGGAGCAAGCAAGTATGCAATCTCCCTGCAATACTCATTTTCTCCTTCCAGCTATGGTGGTGCTAGACGCAAGAAAATTAAATTTTGAAGTATTCATTGATTGTGGTGCTGGGGTAAACCTCATTGATTATCTTTTTCTTTGAAATCTGGGCCTAAGTACTTGCACCTTAGAAAAAGAGATTCCGGTGTTCGCAATTGATTCTTCCCCTCTTTCTCAAAGGAGTCTCACTCATATTGCTCATGGTATTCAGTTAAGAGTGGGTGATTCACATGTTGAGATCATTTCTTGTTTTGTCATGAAGGACTTGCCCGCTCCTATGGTCTTAGGTTTACCGTGGTTGACAAAACATAACCCAATTATAGATTGGCAGGCAAGGCAGATCATTGGTTGAAGTGAATTTTGTTCGGACAATTGTCTTGGTGCATCTATTTCTGGGGTGTCTACTACGGTTTTACCTCAGTATCTCTCAGATTTTGCGGATGTATTTTCGGAGGGTGGGGCTCAGGAATTGCCTCCTCATCGTGAATATGATTGTCCAGTTAATCTTATCCCAGGGGCTAAGTTGCCAAAGTCTCGGCTAAACAATCTTTCTCAACCCGAAAGAGAGGCCATGTGGAAGTATATTGCCGAGAGTTTGGCAAAGGGTCATATTAGGCCATCTAAATCTCTGGGCGCAGTTGGTTTTTTCTTTGTTAAGAAAAAGGATGGATCGCTTAGACCCTGTTTGGATTTCCGTGAATTGAACCACATTATAGTCTGTGATCCGTATCCCCTTCCTTTGATCTCTGACCTTTTTGATCAAATTGTTGGAGCCAAGGTGTTCTCCAAGTTAGATTTAAGAGGGGCCTACAATATGATCACAATCAAGGAGGGGGATGAGTGGAAAACGGCTTTCAACACACACGAGGGTCATTTCGAGAATCTGGTTATGCCTTTTGGGTTAACTAACGTGCCAGCGGTGTTTCAGCGATTTGTCAATGACCTTTTCCATCATTTTGTGGGAAGGTTCGTTGTAATTTATTTGGATGACATTCTAATTTACTCTCCTGATCTGAAGACCCATCAGGATCACGTGAGACAGGTTTTATCAATCCTTCGGGAGAATAAATTATATGCTAAATTGGAGAAATGTGTGTTTTCTTTACAGGAGCTTCCGTTTCTGGGTTATCTGCTTTCTGACTCTGGTTTTCGTATGGACCCCGAAAAGGTCCGGGCTGTTCTGGAATAGGACCGACCGGAGAATCAGAAAGCTTTGATGCGTTTTTTGGGGTTTACCAATTATTATAGAAAATTTATCTTGAACTACTCTACCATTGTAAAACCCCTGACCGATATGACTAAGAAAGGCGTTGACTTCTCTGTCTGGTCGGATGAGGCATTGCAGGCCTTTTTGGCTATTAAGGAATGTTTTGCATCTGCTCCCATTCTGATGCAGCCCAATGTGTCTCAACCATTCGTGGTGGAGGTGGATGCATCAGAGGTGGGGGTTGGAGCATTGTTGTTGCAGGGTTATTCTCCTGGCAAGTGGCGTCCGTGTGTTTTTTTTCCCCAAGAAGCTCTCGGTCGCTGAGAGGAATTATTATGTAGGAGATAGGGAATTGCTGGCCATCAAATTGGCCTTTGAGGAATGGCGTCACTGGTTGGAGGGGGTGTCTCATCCCGTTACGGTATATACTGATCATAAGAACTTGTCTTACCTGCAATCTGCCAAGCATCTGAATTCTAGACAGGCTAGATGGTCACTGTTCTTTACTAGGTTCAACTTTGTGGTTACTTTTCGCCCGAAGGTTAAAAACGTCAAGGCAGATGCATTGTCTCGTAGTTTTCCAGGGGGAAGTGATTCAGAGGATCCTGCTCCGATTTTGGCTGATGGGGTGGTTGTCTCCGCTCTGTACCCCGAGTTGGAGATGGAGGTGTTGGGAGCCCAGGAGGAGGCTCCGGATTCTTGTCCCCCAGGTAAGTTGTTTGTTCCTGCTGGATTGCAATACAAGGTATTCAAGGAACATCACAATACTGTCCTTGCGGGACATCCTGGGGGCAAGTCCACCTTTAATTTGATTTCCCGGAGGTTCTGGTGGCTCGGGTTACGTAAGAGTGTTGAGGATTACGTAGCGGCCTGTGAGACCTGTGCACGGTCAAAGGTTCCTCACACTTGACCTTCTGGTTCACTTCTTCCTTTGTCTATTCCATCTCGTCCTTGGACACACTTGTCTATGGACTTTATTACTGATCTGCCGAGTTCCTTTTGGAAAACAGTGATTTTGATGGTTGTTGACCATTTCAGTAAAATGGCTCACTTTGTATTGTTAGCTAGTCTGCCCAATGCCAAGACTCTTGCTCAGGTTTTTGTGGATAACATCGTGAAATTACATGACATTCCTTCGCATGTGGTTTCTGATAGGGGCACGCAGTTTGTTTCCAGGTTTTAGAGGGCGTTCTGCTCTCGTCTTGGTATTCAACTTTTGTTCTCTTCGGCTTTTCATCCACAGTCGAATGGACACACAGAGCGTACTAATCAAAACCTGCAGACCTACTTAAGGCGCTTTGTGGCTGAAAACCAGGAGGACTGGTCCTCATTCTTATCACTAGCAGAATTTGGTTTGAATAACCGTAGGCAGGAGTCCACGGGTAAGTCGCCATTTTTTGGCGCTTACAGTTTTCATCCTCAGTTTGGTACCTTTTCTGGGACTAGTTCCTCTGGGATAACAGGAGGAGAGATTTTCTTCTGCCTTGTCTTCTATCTGGCAGAAGATTCAAGTGAATTTGGAGAGGATGGGTGAGAGGTATAAGCGAATGGCTGACAATAGACGTATGACTGGTTCGGACCTGTGTGTGGGTGATCTGGTGTGGTTATCTACTAAAAATATTAACCCTCCTCTTATGTTAGGGTCAGAACCGACCCATTTTCAGGTTTTGAATGTCTATAAGTATCACATAAATTTGTTTATTGCATCAAGATTTTTTTTTACTTTGTCAGGAACCTCTATTTAAACAATGTTATAGAAAAAGAATCCTTTTCACTAAATTATAAAATACTGTGGTTAAAATTAAGACGTTTATGGTGTTAGGGTCAATTCTGACCCAGTTATAATATAGGATTATAGGACACTAAGTGCCAAAACTGAAATCATAAACACTCTCTCTGCTTAGTAACACTGGCAGCCAATCCCCTCTCAACCCTGTGAGCTGTAGTTAGGGAGGGGCCTATCTCTTTGCCTGCTTGTCTGCTTCTCTAAATAAAGTAAAGGAACATAGGACCAATACATTTCAGAGTTGCTGACTTGCAGAGTAATCATCTCCAATATGCAGCATGGGAGGTATGCTATCAAAAGAAAGGTCTAAGGGTCACACCAAAAATATTAAAACCAATCTTTTCAAGGATAAAGAAGCCTAACAAGGTAACCAAGAGGTAAAAAACTAATTGGATGATAAATAATTGTTCAGAGGGCATTTTATGGATGATTTAAGCTACGGGTCAAAACCGACCCGTTAACATCATGGATAGTAACAGAAAGCTAACATAAGAGGAGGGTTAAACTGAGAGTACCATCTTGGAAACTGGGTCCAAGATTTATTGGACCTTACAAAATATCTGCTGTGGTCAA
Source organism: Bufo gargarizans (assembly GCF_014858855.1). NCBI lineage: Eukaryota > Metazoa > Chordata > Amphibia > Anura > Bufonidae > Bufo > Bufo gargarizans. The sequence continues at coordinate 296,436,684 of NC_058084.1, read as the reverse complement.
TCCAGTAGCGTTTCGTCTGGATCTTCCGCAGACTTGGAGGATCCATGATGTGTTCCACAGGTCTTTACTGAAGAAATATGTGAAACCGGTGAAACCATTGCCTTTGCCTCCTCCCCCTGTTCTGGTTCATGGAAAGTTAGAGTTTTAGATCTTTAGGGTTCTCGAATCAAGAGTTCTTTGGGGTTCCCTTCAGTACCTGGTACACTGGAGGGGATACGGCCCTGAGGAGAGGATGTGGGTTCCGGCTGTGGATGTTAGTGCCAGCCGACTGGTGAGGGATTTTCACTGATCCCATCTGGATAAAGTTGGGCCGGGGTGTCCGCAGGTCACCCGTAGAAGGGGGGTACTGTCATGCTCTGCTCAGGTTATGTGCGGAGGTCTGCCAGGTTAGCAGCATGTGTGTAGCCTTTTGTTTTTGTTTTGGAGTTGAGCTGTATCCACCTCCCTTCAGGTGCACTGAGTGGGGTCGTTGGTATGAGATTTAATTACGCCCATTCCCAGTTTCCTGTGCGGGTTATAGCTTCTGTCTTACTCAGAAGAAGGAAGGAATGATTTGCTGTTCCTGCTCAGTAACAAGATAAGTTGGTTTAGTTTTTCTTGTGGTTTTCTGTCTAGGCTGTTAGAGAGACACCTGCCCCCTCCAGGTCCTGAGGAAGCAGGTTGTCTCTTTCCCCCTTTCACCATCTTAGGGATTTTAGGGAATCTTCAGCCTAGGCACGGGGACATGTTTATTCCCACCTTTAGGGTCTGAAAGTGGGCATATAAGTCTAGGGAGAGCTGGTAGGGATTGGTCAGCGGGTGACCTTTATCCCCAGCTTCTTGCCTAGACACTGGTTTGGTGGTCTTCTGTGTATCTTGTATCCTGTGCAGCGTGACACCTAACTTTTGCAGACTATTTCCCGCAGGATGCACTAAAAATAGATACTGCTGCCACACACAACAGTCCTTAAAATTACTTTTGGGTCTGTAAAGTTTTAGCTATTTAACACAGTTTGCGCTAAAAATAGATATTGCTGCTGCCACACACAACAATAGTCCTTAAAAGGACTTTTGGGTTTCTCAAAAGTTTTTCTAAAAAAATGATTCCTATATCACTCCCTACACTGTCTGTTCCTTCCTCAGGATCTCCCTGACTAAGACTTGTTTGGCTTTTAACCTTCCCAGGTTGTTTCAGTGACTTCATCGTCTACCACCTCCTCTTCCTGTCACGAGGGTATCGAGAACCACGCCTGACTCTGTTATACCTGGGGTCAGGAAGTCGCAGCGGTTGGCTGCACGCTCTATTTAAGATAGGGCTGTTTCCCTTATGGTAGCTTTCTGGGTTTGCTTTGCATACCCTTTTGGCTCACTCAGGGATCCGTAGCTCCTTCTCCTCAGCTGTTCCTTGTCCAGCACTCCCAAACCTCCTTATATTCCTCTCTCACACTTCTCTGGTTGCCAGAGATAAAGCTTCCTGCCTGGACATCTATCCTGACCCACTGGAGCTGTGTTGCTGCGTTCTCTGACTGTTGATTCAGAACGCTACCCTCCGGATCCCTGTTGGACCTTTGTGGACAGTTGTTGTCGTCCACCTGGGTGTTTGTGTTTGTCTGTGTTTGTCTGTCCTCTCCCTGGTGTTTCCCTCTTAGTGCAGTGGTAAGGACTAGCGATCCCTCCGGCCCGTTCACTATCTAGGGCTCATTTCAGGGAAAGCCAGGGTTTAGGCACGTGATCGCCGCACGGGTGAGGAACCCGTCTAGGGACGTCAGGGCAGTCAGGTGCCAGCCGCAAGGTGAGTTAGGGGTCACCACCTTTCCCTCTCCCTTAGGCAGGGCTTTCCCTGTTTTCCTCCCTGTGCGTGACACCGGTCATTACACTTCCACTTCCTCACTCTGCTCATCCTCCTGACTTGTTGACCTAACCACAACCTCAGTGATTGACAACTGTGTCTCATCCTCTTCATCAACCTCTGGAGACAGTAATTCCGTTGACTTATTGGCAACTGTGTCTCATCATCATCCACCTCATTAAACAGTCATCTTCTTGTGACTGTGGATGCTCAAGAATTTGGGAATCTGGGCACAAGATCTGTCAATCTTCAAGCGTGCTTGGCGAGTGGGCCAAATCAAGGAATGGCGCTGAAAAGAGCTCCTCGGAATATCCAAGTGTGGGATCACTTGTTTTCCCAGACTCTCCATGGTAATAGAAGGAGGATCAGTGTGAGGATTGTGCTGAGCAGACTCTCGGCTACTGAGACTGGACTTGGTGTAAGACATGGTGTGCTTAATAGACTGGAAGCATTATCTTTTTCAACCCAACCGGCCACCTGGTTGCACTGGTCTGACTTCAAAAGTGGTGTCCTGCGCTGATCTGCAGACTGGGACATGAAGCAAGTTATCGTGGATGATTGTTTTTCTTGTGCTTGGCAGCAGGCACAGTTTCAACGCGCCCAGGGCCAGAGCCTCTGCATGCACCATCAGCATCACAGCCACTGCCCTGTCCCTTACTGCTTGCCTACTTCATATTAAATGTTATATATGCTTGAAAGTCTGTCACACGTACAGTAGCGTAGAATTTGGAAGTGTATGTGCAAACAAATTAAAAAGGGTATTTGGGATGTGGAAACATCACACAGGAGATAATGTCAATGCTGTCACCAGCGGCTCATAAAAAATTACAGGGAATGTCACAGGTATTTGGGATGAGAAAATCTTATACAGGAGAGGTAGCACCGGTAATGTCACTGCCCGCAGCGTCTACGAAAAAAGTTAACTGTATGTCACAGATAATTTTTTTCAGCGCACATGTTACACTGCAGATGTGGCACTATCACAAGCGAACACTGTCTATTGACACTGTATGTCATAGCTGTTTTTTGGATGTGCACACTCTACATAGGAAATGTGGCGCAGCTAATGTCTCTGTCCGCAGCGGACACCGTCTATGGAAAAAGGACACTGGATGTCACGGATACTTTTTTTGTGCACACATTACACGGCAGATGTGGCACTGGTTATGTCACTGTCAGAAGCCGACACCGTCTATTGAAAAAGTATACTATATGTCACAGATATTTTTTGGATGTGCAAACTTTACACTGGAGATGTGGCGCAGCTAATGTCACTGTCTGCAGCGGCCACCGTCTATTGAAAAAGTACACTAGATGTCAGATATTTTTGGGATGCGCACACTTTAGACTGGACATGTGGAGCAGATAATGTCACTGTCCACAGCGGACACCATCTACTAAAAAACGACACTGGATGTCACAGATATTTTTGGGATGCGCACACTTTATACTGGAGATGTGGCAAAGCTAATGTCACTGTCCACAGCGGACACCGTCTATGGAAAAAGTACATTGCATGTCACAGATATTGTTTGGATGAGCCCACTATATACAGGAGATGTGGCACAGCTAATTTTGCTGTCTGCTTTGGCCTAACTTTTGCACACTATTTACCGCAGGATGCGCTAAAAATAGATATTGCTGCCACACACAACAGTTCTTAAAAGGACTTTTGGGTCTGTAAAGTTTTAGGTATTTAACGCAGTTTGCGCCTTAAATAGATATTGCTGCTGCCACACACAACAATAGTCCTTAAAAGGACTTTTGGGTTTCTGAAAAGATTTTCTAATAAAATTATTCCTATATCACTCCCTACACTGTCTGTCCCTTCCTCAGTACAGCTCTCCCTGACTAAGACTGAGCCGAACACGCGTCAGCTATATAGCACCCGATGACGCGTTCCGTCCAGCCAATCACTGTAATGCCAATAACCAACATGGCTATGGCATTACAGTGAGGGCAGTACTTACCTGCACGTTTATTGGCAGCGTAGCAGCCAAGAAACGTGCGGAGAGGAGAGAAGAGCATTGTGCTTGAGCACATGCTGTATTCAGCAGAATACCGCCATCTGCCGAGCATCGAGATGCTCGAGCCGGACTGGTGTTCGGCTGAGCATGCTCGATCAACACTACACAGTATGTGTTGGCATTCATGGTTCCCTCAATTAACTGTAGCTCCCCACAGCTGGCTGCACTCATGCAGCCCCACAAAATCCTAAAAAGGTACCCAATTGTAAAAGTGTAATTTAGCCATTTATGTACATTTATGACCTTTTTGGTGTTACCTTTTTGGGTTGCGTGAAGTGACAGCCATTTCTCTATATGACTCCTCACCTAACTGGGTGTGCTGGTGGTAAGGGATTGAAAACTGGGGTCTCCTTCTCTAGCAATCAATGGGGCCTCAGTAGTCAGAACCCTATTGATCTAGCATGCATTACCTATCCGAATAATAATGTAGCATTGTGGTCATGTTCTTGAATGCAACTAAAGGAAACAACTTAGTTGAGTTCAAAGGGAATTTTGTTATAGCTTAGAGTGAGCTGATGTACATATAGGTTGGTCAGAAAAGATTCAGTATAACTTGTAACATATTAATTGAGCCACTTACTCTTTCCATGCTTAAGAGTCCAATGGGCAGTCCTACTCTGTGATTGACAGATATCTCTGAATTAATGAAGAGCAAACTGGTTTGTCTTTCTTTGGATGAACCTGGTTTGTTCATCTACATAACTCATATTCATAACAAATCCCTAGATCCGTACATGCCTTAAATGTATTGCCTCCGATGCAGCTCTTTCAAGAAGGCCACCAGTAACGCAACACTTTAGTAGCCTTCTGCATGCGCCGTTACTGTATGTTACGGGACATACATTAATACACTTACGGTAATGGTGCATACACAAGACTACTGATATCTCGAGTTAACTGCCGCTATCTTGAAAGAGCCTCATCGAAGGCAATATATTTAAGTATGTATGGAGATAGAGATCAGGAATGAATATGAGTTATGTAGATGAACAAACTGGCTTTGTCTACTGCAGGATGAAACCAGTTAGCTCATCACTACCCTGAATGCATAGTCATACAGAAATAACTGTAAATCACTGTGAAGAACCATAAACATGAAAACTAGGCATAGAAAGAGAAGTAATATCAATCAATATGTTACAGGTTACTCTGAATATCTTCCCACAAAACTCTGTATCAATCTGCTAAGATGGCTCTGCTCTATAAAATGATGCTGGCAGATTGAATTTCTTGTTCAGTGTGACAGATTCCTTGTTCTCAAAGCAGAATATTGGGAAGGAAAAAAAAAAAACAAGAGTGAATCATAGGCAGTACTGGATAAGGTAAAAGGATAAAATAAACTTAGTGTCAATGACCTCACCTACCAATAACCATTAAAGTATACCATACTACTTGGATCATATGGCACACTAGACCAAAACATGCAACAATAATCAGAAATATAAAAAATGGAATGTTTTACTGTATATTTTTACCCTGTATACCACATGAGGTTGCCAGCCACAGTGTCCCCTCTCTACTTATGCCAAGAAGTGATAGGGAAAGTGAAGGTACTGTATAAAGTATATACAAGTACAGACCAAAAGTTTGGACACACCTTCTCATTCAAAGAGTTTTCTTTATTTTCATGACTATGAAAATTGTAGTTTCACACTGAAGGCATCAAAACTATGAATTAACACATGTGGCATTATATACATAACAAAAAAGTGTGAAACAACTGAAAATATGTCATATTCTAGGTTCTTCAAAGTAGCCACCTTTTGTTTTGATTACTGCTTTGCACACTCTTGGCATTCTCTTGATGAGCTTTAAGAGGTAGTCACCTGAAATGGTCTTCCAACAGTCTTGAAGGAGTTCCCAGAGATGCTTAGCACTTGGTGGCCCTTTTGCCTTCACTCTGCAGTCCAGCTCACCCCAAACCATCTTGATTGGGTTCAGGTCCGGTGACTGTGGAGGCCAGGTCATCTGGCGCAGCACCCCATCACTCTCCTTCATGGTCAAATAGCCCTTACACAGCCTGGAGGTGTTTTTGGGGTCATTGTGTTGTTGAAAAATAAATGATGGTCCATCTAAACGCAAACCGGATGGAATAGCATGCCACTGCAAGATGCTGTGGTAGCCATGCTGGTTCAGTATGCCTTCAATTTTGAATAAATCCCCAACAGTGTCACCAGCAAAGCACCCCCACACCATCACACCTTCTCCTCCATACTTCACGGTGGGAACCAGGCATGTAGAGTCCATCCGTTCACCTTTTCTGTGTCGCACAAAGACATGGTGGTTGGAACCAAAGATCTCAAATTTGGACTCATCAGCACAGATTTCCACTGGTCTAATGTCCATTCCTTGTGTTCTTTAGCCCAAACAAGTCTCTTCTGCTTGTTTAATGTCCTTAGCAGTGGTTTCCTAGCAGATATTCCACCATGAAGGCCTGATTCACACAGTCTCCTCTTAACAGTTGTTCTAGAGATGTGTCTGCTGCTAGAACTCTGTGTGGCATTGACCTGGTCTCTAATCTGAGCTGCTGTTAACCTGCGATTTCTGAGGCTGGTGACTCGGATGAACTTATCCTCCGCAGCAGAGGTGACTCTTGATCTTCCTTTCCTGGGGCGGTCCGCATGTGAGCCAGTTTCTTTGTAGCGCTTGATGGTTTTTGTGACTGCACTTGGGGACACTTTCAAAGTTTTCCCAATTTTTCAGACTGACTGACCTTCATTTCTTAAAGTAATGATGGCTACTCGTTTTTCTTTACTTAGCTGCTTTTTTCTTACCATAATACAAATTCTAACAGTCTATTCAGTAGGGCTATCAGCTGTGTATCCACCTGACTTCTCCACAATGCAACTGATGGTCCCAACCCCATTTATAAGGCAAGAAATCCCACTTATTAAACCTGACAGGGCACACTTGTGAAGTGAAAACCATTTCAGGTGACTACCTCTTAAAGCTCTTAAAGAGAATGCCAAGAGTGTTCAAAGCAGTAATCAAAGCAAAAGGTGGCTACTTTGAAGAACCTAGAATATTACATATTTTCAGTTGTTTCCCACTTTTTTGTTATGTATATAATTCCACATGTGTTAATTCATAGTTTTGATGCCTTCAGTGTGAATCTATAATTTTCATAGTCATGAAAATAAAGAAAACTCTTTGAATGAGAAGGTGTGTACAAACTTTTGGTGTGTACTGTATATATATATCCAAAAAACGAGGCAGCACTCCAACTTAAGGTGAAAGGGTGATGACCCAATTTATTTCCCAGGTAACGTTTCGGCTTACTCAATGAGTCCTTTGTCAAAGCTTTGGCTGGGAAATAAATTGGGTCATCACCCTTTCACCTGAAGTCGGAGTGCTGCCTCGTTTTTGGGATTTTTTATACAGTGGAAGAGACACCTGCCTTCCCTGAGGATTTGCACCCTATTCACGCTTTCTGAGCTGCTGCTTTAGCTGTGTGTGAATATATATATATATATATATATACAGTCATGTGAAAAAATTAGGACACCCTTTGAAAGCATGTGGTTTTTTGTAACATTTTTAATAAAAGGTTATTTCATCTCCGTTTCAACAATACAGAGAGATTAAAGTAATCCAACTAAACAAAGAAAACTGAAGAAAAGTCTTTTCAAGATCTTCTGTAAATGTCATTCTACAAAAATGCCTATTCTAACTGAGGAAAAAGATAGGACACCCTTGCCCCTAATAGCGAGTGTTACCTCCTTTGGCTGAAATAACTGCAGTGAGACGGTTCTTGTAGCCATCTACCAGTCTTCAACATCGGTCTGAGGAAATTTTACCCCACTCCTCAATGCAGAACTTTTTCAGCTGTGAGATGTTTGAGGGGTTTCTTGCACGTACAGCCCTTTTCAAGTCACCCCACAGCATCTCAATGGGATTCAAATCTGGACTTTGACTTGGCCATTCCAGGACTCTCCATTTCTTCTTTTTCAGCCAAACTTTGGTTGATTTACTAGTATGTTTTGGGTCATTGTCATGTTGCATGGTCCAGTTCCATGCAACATGACAAGAGAAGAGAAAGAGAAAAAGAGAGAAGAAAGAGGAAAAAGGAGAAAAAAGTAAGACAGATAAAAAGAGAGAGAAAAGAAGAAAGAAAAAGAGAAAATTGAGAATACAGCAAAATATCTCCTTCTCCTCCTCCATGGAATATTTAAGATCTGCTATAAAGTATGCCTCGGAAGATAGCGTTACTATATTCAAGTAGACATAGTTAGCTCCGAATACCCCTTTGTCCTCACATGGACCTAATATATCTCCCTTCTCTATACACTGAGAAGTGCACTCTAATACAAATCAATGAAGACCTAATGTATACATTTCTCTGAACAGACCCGTCCGTCTAAGTGCGGGAGCATGCGCGGTAGGAAGAGGACTGTGACGCAGGCGCATGCACCCGTACTCTCTGACCTCTAGTGGATGACGTCACAAGTAATTGACGGGAATATGATTGGCCCCCGTAGACGCTTACAACACGAGCAGGAAGGCTCTGATTGGCTTTCCTTTATGATGACCCGCCTTGGGACTATAAAGTACTACGTATTACAAGCGCTCGTGTTGCATGTAGCTCCATCCCCCTGAAGAAGCCGCGCGAGCGGTGAAACATGTCGGGGGAGCTTCGTCGTGATAAATTTTAAATATATGTTAGGGTAGTTTATCCACAGCACTGCGGTCTGCAGACGCAGTATGCTCTGGATTATGACCTGAGGGTATAGATGTAGCGAGTCGTGCTGAAAATAGATACAAAGTAGAAACAAGCAGACATACGGCTTTAATAAACACTGAGTGTTAGTAACAGCAGACCGCTCACATCGCCGAATGATAGAGAAACCTGGTGGTACATAACACCAGGGCACTATCAAGGGTGAAGTTAACCCTTTGAAGTGCACCTATTTGAGATACCTATCATTCCTGGAAGGATATTTATGCGGTAAATAGGTATTGATACAATACCACAAATACCCTGAGGAGACTATCCCTGACAGATACATTTTAAAAGACTCTCAATAGAGTTGTTTCTTGTTTTGTTTCGTTTTGTATTGTATTACATGTGGGGAAATTATTCTAAATAAATAATATTAAAAGTTATATTTTAAAATCTGACCTAAAACAGGTATTACTGGTCATTTGACCATTGGATAATAAAATATTGATTTCCTGGGTCCAGTGGATCTTCTGTAAATAATATTGTGAATCGGAGGTTACCCCTCCATTAGATAAGATCCCTAATAAGGGAATAAAACTATCGATACTCATACAACCATCTACAATCTAACATAGTTTGCATTTACGTTGAATATTGCAGCAAGTGACAATATACCGTTACTCCTACTCCTTATCCCAGTCCCCTATCTATGGGAACAAATACTGGATATGGCTGGTTTTCTTAAACAGAAATTGAACTTGGAAAGTCTATCAATTGAAGCTAGTCAGGTATTTTCCAGTGCTAATATCCCTTTAAATCAGACTGATATTAACATCGCCTTTAGAATTTGAACCAAACATATAGTCAGCACATCAGATCCTGGTGGGAAATTGCAAGTTTTGAAAGATATATACAGCAGGGAATTGTATATAGAGGCCTGCGTATCCCTTTGAGACCCAATTCACATCTGGATGATATACAGTTCACCAAAGGATGGGAACTTCTCCTGACAGACTGCTCCTTGAGATTAATGAATTACCTCTTTGAATATGAAAAAAATTGTTTCTCCAAGTTGGACGCCCAATTGGAGAAAGAAATAAAGGAGATACAAGACTTTAATCAAAATCCTGATTTTGAAAACCTAGAACAAAAAATCAAGAAAAATATAGAACTATTGCAAAACGAAATCAAGGAGCGTAAACACAAAAAGTATATAAGAGATCGTCAAGACTTTGACAGTAACAGGGTGTATATCTGGAAAAACAGGAATAATATCAGAAACAGTTATCAAAGACGTACGGAGACCTCTGATACAGATACATCGGGCACTGAGGGCTCAGTTCGTAGTCTGAGCACGCAAAATAGCAGGACAGGAACAAAACGAAAAACAAAGAAGGGTAGATATCAACCACCTAATAAAGCAACTCAAGAAAAAAGAGAAACCTTCAAAACATGTCCGCCGGAAAAACAGAAAAATATATATCCAGGGGGAATAAATACCGGTGCCAACATCAATCCCCAAAGTGGTATGTCTTCTACATCTATGTATCCTTTCTCATTTGGACATCAGATAAATACAGGGATCAACCTAGGGACCAATCAGTCCAGCAGCTTAGGGACCAACCAATCCAGCAGTCAAACAACCACCATACAGACCAATGCACCCTATAGCCCCCCTTTTTTTAGGACAGGCAGGGATCCAACAAAGGGACCGGGAGAAATGGAGCCTCAGCAAACTGAATTAGAGCATAATGATAAAGAAGAAGATCAAAAACAAATTATTAATCTGTCTGGATTAGCTATGACTGTGTCACAAAGGAGTTTACTCAGTAAAGGCCTTACCTTCTCACCAGTGCCACAAAGTGATAAATTTCATGTGGGTCAAGGATATCAATTTATTTGCACGTAAATTGGCCCTCCATAAAGTTCATAAACAGGCGGAGTGGGATGTGAGAAAGACCTTTGAAACCGAAGAGAGATGTGTCCAAGACCTTGAAGATCTCCTGAAAGAAAGTGATGGTCAGTTGATACCCCTAGATCCCCCTTTCTCGACCCTAAAACCAAAATCTAAAATTACACCGTCCTTTCTCAATTTAAAGAAATTGATACCTTTGTAAATTTGGTTACACGGGATATTAAATCCCTCAAAATGAGGAAAGATCATTTTGAACGGAACCTGAACCCCCAAGAAGAAATAGCTCTTGAAGAACTGAAGAAGAATGAAGATATTGTCATCAAACCCAGTGACAAGGGGGGCAATATAGTCATCCAAAACCGTGATGACTATATTGAGATGGTACAGAGATTACTGAGGGATAAAAAGACCTATCAAATTCTTCCTAATGATCCCACAAAAGTGTATCTGTCAGAATTAAAAATACTTCTTTCTGACGCAAAAGAGAGACATCTTATTACAAAGGATGAATTTCAGTACCTCTTTAAGAAGGATCCCACAATTCCCACTTTCTATGCACTTCCGAAGGTGCATAAGGATAAAGTGCCGGTCCCAGGTAGACCTATTGTGTCCGGCAATGATAACCTAACTCAGGGTATCAGTGAATACGTCGATCAAATCCTGAGACCTTTTGTGACTGGCCTCCCATCTTACATTAGGGACACTAAAGACCTTCTCCTGAAAATCAACGACATAATTCTAACATCAAATACCATCTTGGCAAGCTTGGATGTAGAATCCTTATACAGTAATATACAACATCCACTTGGTATTAAGGCCACTAATAATTTCCTAAGCACTAAAAGTAGTAATTTCACAGAGCACAATCACTTAGTTTTATCTATGTTAGAATTTATTTTAGAGCACAATTATTTTATTTTTCAGGATAAAATCTACCAACAAATTAACGGTACCGCTATGGGTACGTCATGTGCACCAACTTATGCAAATTTATTTTTAGGGTGGTGGGAGGATAATTTAGTTTTCACGGATGGGATGTCGTCGTATACCTGCCACATTATATTCTGGGGCAGGTATATCGACGACATACTCATCCTCTGGGAAGGAGATAAGTCACTATTTCATGATTTTACCCAAGCACTAAATGATAACAATATAGGTATGAAATTTACATACGAGATTCAGGAGAAGGAAATAGTGTTCCTAGATTTAAAAATCAAAATCAATGAGGATGGGCACCTGAGCACTGAGATACACAGAAAGCCGACCTCTACTAACAGCTATCTACACTGGTCCTAGTTGGCATCCCAACACCCCTAAAAAGGGGAATACCCACTGGCCAGTATCTGAGGGCTCGACGCAATTGCTCAGATGAGGCATCCTTTATGAAAGAAAGTGGGCAATTGTGGGAGAGGTTCAAAAAGAGGGGATACCCGACGGCCCCCTTAAAAAAGGCCTTTAATAGGGCGAGAGTGACGGACAGAAGGGATCTCCTAAAGTCACCCTCTATAAAGAAAAATGAGGTCATCAGGTGCATTGGCACCTTTGATGGCTATAATAAAGAGATCTGTAGTATCCTGGACAAATATTGGCACATCATTCAGACAGAAAGAGATCTAAAGACGGTACTCACCCCACATCCGAGCATCACTTATAGAAGAGGGCCAAACTTGAAGGACCAACTGGTCCATAGCCATCTAAAAGGAAAAGAAAAAGAAACGGGAAATAGATCATTGAGAGCGAAATATAGTGGCTCAACCCCCTGTGGAGACTGTTCTTTCTGCAAGTACATCCCCCGAATAAGAAAATTCACTAACCCTGGAGATGGGAAAGAATACACTATTAGAGAACTAATCACATGTAAGACCATGGGGGTTGTATATATAGCATCGTGCCCTTGCCCCATGCTATATGTGGGTAAGACCACGCAGGAGTTGAGACGCCGTATATCTGGCCACCTCAGTTCCATCGAGACAGGCAAAGATACCCCAATTGCCAGACATATTAAATATGTACATGAAAACAAAATATCGGTTTTGCGGTTCTGGGGTATAGAAAAATTAAATTTGGGTCCTAGAGGCGGGAATCTGGATAGAAAACTCCTGCAGTGTGAAGCACGATGGATAGATCGACTAAATACAATGAGCCCCAATGGTCTCAATGAGGGTTTCTCGTTTACAGCATTCTTATAGATATTTGGATAATGGACTCTCCTCCTTGGATAATATTAACATCAATAGTGAATATGTGTGGATTAAAATATACATATATAAAAAAATAAAAAAAAGAGAGAATACTAATGACATCATGATAAATTTGAATAACAGCTTGAAGCAGTATAGAAGACGCAATATCATATATATATAAAAATTGAGTATTGATCTGATTCCCTTGAGAATTATGAATAAATAAATATATCAGTTATGAACAAGAATACTAACCACAAAAGATAAAAGAATAATATCAAAGAATCAAACTGGGAATAATAGTTGAGAATATAGGGGCATCTATAATCCACAGTGAACGGACATAAGTCGTCCATCAGAGTTATAAAATCATGAGAGAAAAACAAAGAAGTAAAAGAAAAAGGAAAAATAAAAAATAAAAAAGAGAAGGAGAGAAAAAAAGAAAAAAAGAGAAGGGGAAAAAAAGAAAAAATAGGGGGGAATAAATAAGGAGGTAAAAGAGAAAGAGAAAAAGAGAGAAGAAAGAGGAAAAAGGAGAAAAAAGTAAGACAGATAAAAAGAGAGAGAAAAGAAGAAAGAAAAAGAGAAAATTGAGAATACAGCAAAATATCTCCTTCTCCTCCTCCATGGAATATTTAAGATCTGCTATAAAGTATGCCTCGGAAGATAGCGTTACTATATTCAAGTAGACATAGTCAGCTCCGAATACCCCTTTGTCCTCATATGGGCTTAATATATCTCCCTTCTCGATACACTGTGAAGTGCACTCTAATATAAATCAATGAGAACCTAATATATACATTTCTCTGAATAGACCTGGTTGTCTAAGTGCGGGAGCATGCGCGGTAGGAAGAGGATTGCGACGCAGGCGCATCCACCCGTACTCTCTGACCTCTGATGGATGACGTCATAATTTAGTGACGGGAATCTGATTGGCCCCCGTAGACGCCTACAACACGAGCAGGAAGGCTCTGATTGGCTTTCCTTTATGATGACCCGCCTTGGGACTATAAAGTACTACGTATTACAAGCGCTCGTGTTGCATGTAGCTCCATCCCCCTGAAGAAGCCGCGCGAGCGGTGAAACATGTCGGGGGAGCTTCGTCGTGATAAATTTTAAATATATGTTAGGGTAGTTTATCCACAGCACTGCGGTCTGCAGACGCAGTACGCTCTGGATTATGACCTTGAGGGTATAGATGTAGCGAGTCGTGCTGAAAATAGATACAAAGCAGAAACAAGCAGACACACGGCTTTAATAAACACTGAGTGCTATCAACAGCAGACCGCGTACATCGCCGAATGACAGAGCAACCTGGTGGTATATAACACCAGGGCACTATCAAGGGTGAAGTTAACCCTTTGAAGTGCACCTACTTGAGATATCTATCATTCCTGGAAGGATAATTATCCGGTAAATAGGTATTGATACAATACCATAAATACCCCAAGGAGACTATCCCTGACAGATACATTTTAAAAGACTCTCAATAGAGTTGTTTCTTGTTTTGTTTCGTTTTGTATTGTATTACATGTGGGGAAAATTATTCTAATAAATAATAATAAAAGCTATATTTTAAAATCTGACCTAAAACAGGTATTACTGGTCATTTGACCATTGGATAATAAATATTGATCTCCTGGGTCCAGTGGATCTTCTGTAAATAATATGGTCCAGTTCCGCTTCAGCTTTAATTTTCTAACTGATGGTCTCACATGTTCTTCAAGCACCTTCTGATACACAGTAGAATTCATCGTGGATTCTATGATGGTGAGCTGACCAGGTCCTGCTGCAGCAAAGCAGCCCCAAACCATGACACTTCCACCTCCATGCTTCACAGTTGGTATGAGGTTCTTTTCTTGGAATGCTGTGTTTGGTTTACGCCAAACATGTCCTCTGCTGTTGTGTCCAAATAATTCAATTTTGGACTCATCTGTCCAAAGAACATTATTCCAGAAGTCCTGGTCTTTGTCAACTTTATCTCTGGCAAATGTCAGTCTGGCCTCGATGTTTCTCTTGGAAAGCAAAGGTTTCCTCCTTGCACACCTCCCATGCAAGTTAAACTTGTACAGTCTCTTTCTGATTGTAGAGGCATGTACTTCTACATCAACAGTAGCCAGAGCCTGCTGTAGTTCTCGAGATGACACTTTAGGGTTTTTGGAGACCTCTTTTAGCATCTTGCGGTCTGCTCTTGGGGTGAACTTGCTGGGGCGACCAGTCCTGGGCATGTTGGCAGTTGTTTTGAAAGCCCTCCACTTGTAGACTATCTTCCGGACAGTGGAATGGCTGATTTCAAAATCTTTTGAGATCTTTTTAAATCCCTTCCCAGACTCATAGGCTGCTACAATCTTTTTTCTGAAGTCCTCTGACAGCTCTTTTGCTCTCACCATGGTGCTCACTCTCACTTCAACAGTCAGGAGCACACCAAACTAAATGTCTGAGGTTTAAATAGGGCAAGCCTCATTCAACATGCAGAGTAACGATCTACTAATTATGTGCACCTGGTGTGATATACCTGTGTGAGATCTGAGCCAATTTAAGAGGGAATACATGTGAGGGTGTCCTATCTTTTTCCTCAGTTAGAATAGGCATTTTTGTAGAATGACATTTACAGAAGATCTTGAAAAGACTTTTCTTCAGTTTTCTTTGTTTAGTTGGATTACTTTAATCTCTCTGTATTGTTGAAACGGAGATGAAATAACCTTTTATTAAAAATGTTACAAAAAACCACATGCTTTCAAAGGGTGTCCTCATTTTTTCACATGACTGTATATATATATACTAGCAGAAGTACCCCGCTTTGCACAGGTACATTTCATTTATTTCATTTAATGTTTGTGTTTCTCGTTAAAAGATATCGACAGTATCCACCATAACAGTGACCTCTACAGCACCTCGCCCCTTTAAAAGTGAATTCCACAGTCCCCACGTCTTAACACTGACCCCCCCACAGTACCCCGCCACTTTAAAATGGGACCTCCACAGCAGCCCATCCCCTTAATTTTGACCTTCACACCAGCCCACCCCTTTAAAGGGAGTCTGTCACCACATTTTAGCATGTTAGACCGTTAAAATAGGGTTATGTGATCCAGCCAGAACATAAAAACGGTACCTTTGTGGTAGAAAACGGACTTTTCAATTTGCAGAAAACGAACTTATAAGATTATCTTCTGAGCCCTCTCAAGTGCCCAGGGCGGTCTCTCAATCCTCGGAGCCCAGGCAGGCACCTCCTAAACGGCTGATAACTCCGCCCTCCGTGCGCCTCTGCCCGCCCGTTTACTCCCCTCCCCTGTCCCTTTCCACTGCGGCTGTGCGGTACAAATCGTAGCGGGCGCATGCGCAATGCGATGCCCGCTCCTGGCAGGGCATCGCAATACCTATTGCGCATGCGCCGGCTAAACGGCGCAAAATCTGCAGGATTAGCCGGCGCATGCGCAATAGGTATTGCGATGCCCTGCCAGGAGCGGGCATCGCATTGCGCATGCGCCCGCTACGATTTGTAACGCACAGCCGCAGTGGAAAGGGACAGGGGAGGGGAGTAAACGGGCGGGCAGAGGCGCACGGAGGGCGGAGTTATCAGCCGTTTAGAAGGTGCCTGCCTGGGCTCCGAGGATTGAGAGACCGCCCTGGGCACTTGAGAGGGCTCAGAAGATAATCTTATAAGTTCGTTTTCTGCAAATTGAAAAGTCCGTTTTCTACCACAAAGATACCGTTTTTATGTTCTGGCTGGATCACATAACCCTATTTTAACGGTCTAACATGCTAAAATGTGGTGACAGACTCCCTTTAACAGTGAGTTTCACAGCACCTTACTCCCTTGACAGTGACCTCCTCAGGGGCCCGCCCCCTTAACAGTGACCTCCACAGTACCCCACTGCCTTAACAGTGACCTCATAGTACCCTGCTGCCTTAACATTGATCTCCGCAGCAGTTGCCCCTTTAATAGTGGTCCCTGACCCCTTAACAGTGACATCCACAGTGTCCTCCCCTTTTAACAGTGACCTCCACAGCGGCCTGCCTCTATGACAGTAACATCCACAGTGAACGCCTCTTTAACAGTGACCTCCATAGTGCCCTTCCCCTTTAATGCTAGAGCTACACGATGACATGTGTGACGTGACATTTTGACAACTTTTATAATGATAGGCTATGGTGTTGCACTGCGACATTTAGGGACTGCGACACGACAGTTGCAAAAAATCTATCCAAGATGGATTTTTCTGTGACTGTCGCATCGCAGCCGCAGCATGTGACCTGTCGCAGTGCAACACCATAGACTATCATTATAAAAATTGTTGCGCGACATTGGTGCGTCATTAATGGCCCTAGCCTAAAGCTGACCTACAGCAGTGAAGAAAAATGGCTGGGTTGTTATGGAAACCTGTAGTAAAACTGCGTGTATGTGAAGACTAAGGGCCTGCAAGCTTCTATTGACTGTTAAGAGACATATGACCGTGTGCATGGCAGTTGGGATATGAAGAGAAAGACTTGCAGGCTTCTATTGGCTAATGTAGGTAATTTTTTGGGAATATCTCAGGAACAGTACATCCTAGAGAGCTGTGACCCCCACAAGATTTCTTTCCAAGTGGCAAGGGATGTGTATACCAAGTTTCATTGAAATCAATGGTTGCAGGGGGCGTGACTAGGCGCTGACTGAGAAGGACGTCTCTCACCTTTGTCTGACTGACAAAATCCTGCGCCATCTGCCCTAAATACTTATTCAGAAGACCTCAGTTATAAGTTATTGAGGCAATTAACATCACCTGCCCCAGAACGAGGCCATTCTGAGGCTAAAGAACAGCTCCTGTGCCGAATTACAACCGAGGCCTGGTGTGTAGGACAAATCCACAGCCTAGATTTTGATCGGAGCGCTGCCTGTATTGGTGCATTTAGCCGTACGCTATTAAGATCGGCTCAAGTCTTACACAGCCACCGAAACTGCGCAAAGTATGTTACCGTCCAACGCCAGGTCCGAGCCGTTTAGGCAGACATAACAACTTACCAGAACAGTTGTAAGGACCGTGACACCGCCATCTTGGAGTGTCGGCTCCCAAGATGTAATATACCAAAATTCGGAGCTAGACGACCTGGGCCATACAGGACCTCCCAGCCTAAAATAGTACAATAAATGGTTGGTTCCGGAAGATCAGAAGGTCTAGAGACTTACAGACTCCTAGACCCCCTCACGGCCAGCTATCGCTTTATTAAGCACAACATAGATTTCCCCACGTTGCCATCCTTTACTGCTGTGCAGAAGCTAATGTATTAAACTAAATTAATCCAAGCAGTACTGCTGGGTCTTTTGGGATATAATATTATCTCTCAGATGCCTTTTCTCCAAGCCACATATTTAAAGGGCCACCGACCCAATTCGTTACAGGCCAGCTCTGTAGAAATACAATCCTCAGACATTAGTTTCCTCACTGGACGTAAGTCTAGCGCATGATATAAAGCCTGTTAAAGTTGGACATCTCTGTCTTTAGAAATAACTATGTGGTGAACCCTCAAAACTGATGAAGTAGTGAGTAAAGCCGCAACAGGAGCTTGATCATACGCACATATGGTTAAAGGGGGCAGATACAGGGGGGCTTATCAAGACTCTCACAAGCAGCCCAACGTTCCCTCCCTATCACAGTCTGACCTTGATAGATTTATGATGAAAAAAAGCCAAGGTAATCAGGGGCCTTTACTCTGGGTAACCTGGAAAGCCAACAAAACACACATATAGTTCAAGGAAGCTGCTTTCCACTAACACTTATGCAGGAGTAGGTCAGATATTTAATTCCCACGGTCATAGAACAAATACATGTAAATCTCACCCCTATAACACTGCTGGTTGCCTGACTAACTTATTGGTCCTACCGTATTACCTGGGATCGCTATGGACACGAAAATCAGAAGATCTTCCTTCCACACCTCCCCTCAATCCCCTCCCCTCCCCACACCCTCTGTCCTTGTTTGTTCATTTTGCCTCAACTCCATTCCTATGGAGAGTTTAAGTTTTGACTTTGGTTACTGTTTTGGAGCTTGTCTCCTAATACTGTATCACATTTTCTAAGGTCTGTACAATGAATAGGAATCAACTATGGTTCTGTCGTCAGGACAAGTAAAGGAACCAGTCACTAGCTCCTTTTTTTATAGATATATTCTTCTACATGATATGAAAAAGAGCTTTGGCTGTGCACTGTCCTTAATCTCATCTGTATACCATGCTATTGTTGTATTGTCAGCTTTCCTTATTAAGCCCATTTGTACTGGACTTCTTAACGCTCTATGAAGCATTGTAATGTGTCTATACTATACATTTGTTTTGTAGCTGATGTATAAGTAACTCTTGATACAAAATCAATAAAAAGACCTTAAAAAGGAATCGATGGTTGTGTTTGAGTGATGGCGGAACATACATACACACATATTTATGTCCGTCTTTATATATATACACTCACCTAAAGAATTATTGGGAACACCATACTAATATGGTGTTGGACCCCCTTTTGCCTTCAGAACTGCCTTAATTCTACGTGGCATTGATTCAACAAGGTGCTGATAGCATTCTTTAAAAATGTTGGCCCATATTGATAGGATAGCATCTTGCAGTTCATGGAGATTTGAGGGATGCACATCCAGGGCACGAAGCTCCCGTTCCACCACATCCCAAAGATGCTCTATTGGGTTGAGATCTGGTGACTGTGGGGGCCATTTTAGTACAGTGAACTCATTGTCATGTTCAAGAAACCATTTTTCCAGTCTTCAGCAGTCCAATTTTGGTGAGCTTGTGCAAATTGTAGCCTCTTTTTCCTATTTGTAGTGGAGATGAGTGGTACCCGGTGGGGTCTTCTGCTGTTGTAGCCCATCCGCCTCAAGGTTGTGCGTGTTGTGGCTTCACAAATGCTTTGCTGCATACCTCGGTTGTAACAAGTGGTTATTTCAGTCAATGTTGCTCTTCTATCTGTCATGGTCTTACCTTCTTGCTGTTCTCCTTCGTTTGACATGTGCTGGCGGCCATCTTGGTTTCTGGGTTTCTTGTAGCCTCCCACCCTGCGGCTTCTCCTTCCCACTGGGAGGAGCTGGATGCCTAGCTCATATATATAGGAGGTCTGTGGCTTCAGTTCCTTGCTTGGTCCTCCTGTGTTCACATGCTTCTAAGACTGCTGCTGCTTCTGGTTCCTGATCCTGGCTTCGTCTGACTACCCTGCTGGTTCCTGATCCAGGCTTCATCTGACTACCCTGCTGGTTCCTGATCCAGGCTTCGTCTGACTACCCTGCTGGTTCCTGATCCAGGCTTCATCTGACTACCCTTCTGGTTCCTGACCTCTGGCCTCGCAAGACCCTGCTTCGGTTTAGCCATCCGTTTGGACTTTTGCCTTACAGCTTGATTTTCAATAAAGCCTTCTTATTTCCACTTATCTCTTGTTGTACGTCTGGTTCATGGTTCCATGACATTAGGACCAAGCCATGAATTCTGACGGTACAGGGCCATCCTCGCTACCTACGCTGGTTGCCAGACTTGATCAGCAGGATCACCTGTTGGGTCGGTTCGCTGTGGCGTTGCAAACCCTGCTTGAACGCACGGCTCATTTAGCTTCCGTTGCCGATGGGTCGGTTGTCGCTCCTGGGCCCGCTCCTACTGCCGCTCCGGTTGTTGCGCCAGAGTCTACCCCGACCCCTTTTGCTGCGCCTGCGGTGTTTCGGGGTATGACCGGTTCTGCCCCCCTTCCACAGCGCTTTGGGGGAGAGCCAACTCAGTGCCAAGGTTTCCTTAACCAGGTGGGCATTTATTTCGAGTTGCTGCCACATGCCTTTCCTACTGAGAGATCAAAGGTGGGCTTCTTGATCTCGCTGCTCTCGGACAAGGCCTTGGCCTGGGCCAGCCCTTTATGGGAGAACAACAATCCGGTGGTTGCCGAGTTTTCCGGTTTTGTTGCTACTCTTCGGAAGGTATTCGATGTGCCGACTCGTGCTGCCTCTGCTGCGAGGCTCCTTATGTCCATCAGACAGGGTTCACGATCCGTAGCTGAATACGCCATTGAGTTTCGTACCCTGGCAGCAGAGGTGGGCTGGAATAATGAGGCTCTGGTCGCTGCTTTCTCTCATGGTCTCTCGGATGCCTTGAAGGATGAGGTTGCAGCTAAGGACCTACCAGTGGAGCTCGAGTCTCTTATTTCTTTCCTGATTTTGATTGACACCAGACTCAGGGAGAGACCTTCCTTTAAGGAGAGCCTGCGGAGGTCTTCTAACAGATTGGCGCCTACGTTTGCTGTCCCACCCGTGCCTCCCTCTCCTCCCACGCCTCCTGGGGATGACTTGTCTGGGGGTGAACCCATGCAGCTGGGGTTTGCTCGCCTGTCCGAGGGGGAGAGGGTACTCCGGAGACGCGAGGGCCGATGCATGTACTGTGGTCTCGGTGGGCATTTTCGGTTGGCATGCCCGAACCGTCCGGGAAACGCTCGCACCTGAGATCCTGTCGGGGGCAGATCTTGGGTGGAGTCTCCTCGTCCCCGGTTTCCCGTGTTGACAAACCACTGATTACTGTTGTCCTCTCCTGGGTCGGGGGCTCGGTGACGACCCAGGCGTTGGTGGACTCTGGTGCTGGTGGTTTGTTCATTGATAGTGTGTTCGCTGCCGCCAATTCCATTCCTCTGCAGCCTCGAGGTTCCCCACTGGCTCTTGAGGCGATAGACGGCAGACCCCTTCTGCCGCCACACGTGACTCAGGAGACCCTTCCAGTGGGGATGGCCATTGGTGCCGTTCACAGAGAGTCGGTCTGTCTCCAGGTTATTTCGTCTCCACACTACTCGGTGGTCTTGGGGTACCCCTGGCTCCAGAAGCATAATCCGACTTTCGATTGGAGATCGGCCGAGATCCTCTCGTGGTCACCGCAGTGTGGGGCTAGTTGCATCCATGGGCCTGTCAAGTTGCTGTGTACTTCCTCGGACTCTCTGTTGCCTCCTGAATACGAGGAGTACCGGGATGTATTCGATAAGGTGCGTGCGGTTGCCCTACCTCCGCACCGCCCATACGATTGTGCCATAGAGTTACAATCTGGTGCCGTTCCTCCTCGTGGCAAAGTCTATCCACTGTCGGTAGCGGAGAATGAGGCCATGGAGGAGTACGTAAGGGAGGCGCTTTCATGCGGACACATTCGCAAATCCTCGTCCCCGGCAGGGGCTGGATTTTTCTTTGTGAAAAAGAAGGGCGGTGAGTTGAGGCCTTGCATCGATTACAGGGGTCTCAATCGCATCACGATCAAGAACGCTTACCCGATACCCTTGATTTCCGAGCTGTTCGATCGCCTCAAAGGGGCCACGGTCTTCACCAAACTCGACCTGAGGGCGGCATATAACCTGGTAAGGATCAAGGCGGGCGATGAGTGGAAGACCGCGTTTAACACCAGGATCCGGTCATTATGAATCCTTGGTTATGCCCTTTGGGTTGTGCAATGCGCCCGCAGTCTTCCAGGAATTCATCAACGATGTTTTCCGTGACCTGTTGCAGCAGTGTGTGGTGGTCTATTTGGATGACATCTTGGTATATTCTGAATCCATGGAGGCCCACATTCTGGATGTCAGACGAGTGTTGCAACGGTTACGAGAGAACAAGCTGTTCGGTAAGCTTGAGAAATGCGAATTTCACCGATCCCAGGTAACCTTCTTAGGTTACATCATTTCCGCTGAGGGGTTCTCCATGGATCCTGAGAAGGTTTCGGCTGTCTTACAGTGGCCCCAGCCCAGTGGTCTTCGTGCCCTGCAGCGCTTTTTGGGCTTCGCCAATTATTATCGGAAGTTCATCAGGGACTTTTCCATGCTAGCCAAGCCTCTCACGGATCTGACCAGGAAGGGCAGTAATCCCCAGGTCTGGCCGCTCGAGGCCATCCGAGCTTTTGAGGCTCTAAAGTCCGCCTTTGTGTCGACTCCGATTCTGTCGCATCCCAACCCTGGGTTGCCTTTTGTCCTCGAGGTGGACGCGTCTGAGACGGGAGTAGGCGCCCTTCTGTCTCAGCGTAGAACACCAGAGGGTCCTCTGCTTCCTTGTAGGTTTTACTCCCGGAAACTGTCTTCCGCGGAGTGCAACTATCAGATTGGTGACAGGGAGTTATTGGCCATCGTGCAGGCCCTTAAAGAATGGAGGCACTTGCTCGAGGGCTCGGTGGTTCCGGTTCTCATCCTGACGGACCACAAGAATCTGACCTACCTCTCTGAGGCCAGAGGCCAGGAGATTGACACCACGTCAGGCCAGATGGGCTCTGTTCTTGTCACGTTTTAATTACGTGGTCTCCTACCTACCCGGTTCCAAGAACATCAGAGCAGATGCCTTATCACGGCAGTACTCCGAGCTGTCCGGGGAGGAGTCGATTCCGACTTCGGTCATACCTCCGAATCAGATCCTGGCCGCTATTCGTACCAGCCTGACCTCTCCCCTGGGTGAGCAGATTTTGGCGGCTCAATCTGGTGCTCCCTCTGGGAGACCCAACGGCAGATGTTTTGTGCCTGAGGAGTTGCGCACTCGGTTGTTGCGAATCTATCATAACTCCAAGGCCGCGGGGCATCCTGGAAAGAATCAGCTGTCCTGGGCTGTTTCACGTCTGTTCTGGTGGCCTTCTCTACGTTCCGACATCGCCGCATATGTAGCGGCATGCTCCGTTTGTGCCCAGAGTAAGTCCCCTCGGCACCTTCCGTTGGGCCTTTTGCAACCCATAGCCACCGGGGAGCGTCCATGGTCACACCTGGGGATGGATTTCATTGTGGACCTCCCTGCATCCCGAGGCCATACGGTCATTCTCATGATTGTGGATCGGTTTTCCAAAATGTGCCACTGTGTTCCTCTTAAGAAGTTACCCTCTGCACAAGAGTTGGCCTCGATTTTTGCCAGGGAGGTCTTCCGATTGCACGGTTTGCCCAAGGAGATTGTGTCGGATCGGGGGAGTCAGTTTGTGTCCAGGTTCTGGCGCGCCTTTTGCTCCCAGTTGGGGATTCATCTCTCTTTCTCCTCGGCCTACCACCCTCAATCCAATGGGGCCGCAGAACGATCCAATCAGGCCTTGGAGCAATTCCTTCGTTGCTATGTCTCCGATCACCAGGACAACTGGGTTGACCTCCTGCCTAGGGCTGAGTTTGCCAGGAACACGGCGGTGAACTCTTCCGCTGGGACGTCTCCCTTCATGGCCAATTATGTGTTCCAACCTGCCGTGTTACCGGAGGTATTCTCTCCCCAGGATATTCCGGCTGTGGAGGATCACCTTTCCGTCCTACGTGCTTCTTGGGTACAGATCCAGAGGTCCCTTGAGGTCTCTGCGCAGCGCCAGAGACTCCAGGCTGATCGCAGACGAGCGCCCGCTCCTTCCTACCAGGTCGGAGACCGCGTATGGTTGTCCACCCGCAACCTCAACCTTCGAGTGCCCACTCCCAAGCTGGCGCCTCGCTTTGTTGGTCCCTTCCGAGTGCTTCGCAGGGTAAACCCGGTAGCCTATGCCCTTGCGCTTCCTCCTGGCATGCGGATCTCCAACGTGTTTCATGTCTCCCTGTTGAAGCCACTGGTGTGCAATCGTTTCACTTCCTCGGTTCCTCGGCCTCGTCCGGTCCAAGTGGGCAATCGTGAGCAGTATGAGGTGAGCAATATCCTGGACTCACGCCTGGTCCGTGGTCGGGTGCAGTTTTTGGTCCATTGGCGTGGTTATGGTCCAGAGGAGCGTTCCTGGGTTCCCTCCGCAGATGTCCATGCTCCTGCCTTGCTCCGAGCCTTCCACGCACGCTTCCCTCAGAAACCGTTCTTTACTCCGCGGAGGAGGGGCCCTTGAGGGGGAGGTACTGTCATGGTCTTACCTTCTTGCTGTTCTCCTTCGTTTGACATGTGCTGGTGGCCATCTTGGTTTCTGGGTTTCTTGTAGCCTCCCACCCTGCGGCTTCTCCTTCCCACTGGGAGGAGCTGGATGCCTAGCTCATATATATAGGAGGTCTGTGGCTTCAGTTCCTTGCTTGGTCCTCTTGTGTTCACATGCTTCTAAGACTGCTGCTGCTTCTGGTTCCTGATCCTGGCTTCGTCTGACTACCCTGCTGGTTCCTGATCCAGGCTTCATCTGACTACCCTGCTGGTTCCTGATCCAGGCTTCGTCTGACTACCCTGCTGGTTCCTGATCCAGGCTTCATCTGACTACCCTTCTGGTTCCTGACCTCTGGCCTCGCAAGACCCTGCTTCGGTTTAGCCATCCGTTTGGACTTTTGCCTTACAGCTTGATTTTCAATAAAGCCTTCTTATTTCCACTTATCTCTTGTTGTACGTCTGGTTCATGGTTCCATGACACTATCAGCTTGAATCAGTCGACCCATTCTCCTCTGACCTCTAGCATCAACAAAGCATTTTTTCGCCCACAGGACTGCCGCATACTGGATGTTTTTCCCTTTTCACACCATTCTTTGTAAACCCTAGAAATGGTTGTGCGTGAAAATCCCAGTAACTGAGAGAAATACTCAGACCGGCTCGTCTGGCACCAACAACCATGCCACGCTCAAAATTGCTTAAAGGGGTTATGCTTAAAGGGGTTATGCCCCCATTGTCTGATAGGTGCGGGTCCCACCTCTGGGACCCGCACCTACAACGAGAACAGAGCCGGGGAGAGTTGTGGCTGGAGGACCCTGGGTTTCCCAGGGTCCGACCACCACCAGGCACAGCTCCCCGCCTCTCCCATTGAAGTGAATGGGAGCGCACCGCACATACACCGTCCAACGCTCCCATTCAATTCCTATGGGGCCGACGGAAATAGCCGAGCCAGCGCTCGGCTATTTTCGGCGGCTCCATAGAAATGAACGGAGGGCGGCTGCGCATGCGCAGTGCGCCCTCCTCCACTTTCTCTGCTTCGTTCTCCTTGTAGGTGCGGGTCCCAGCGGTGGGACCCTCACCTATCAGACAATGGGGGCATATCCTTGCGATATGCCCCCATTGTCTAAGATGGGATAACCCCTTTAAATCACCTTTCTTTCCCATTCTGACATTCAGTTTGGAGTTCAGGAGATTGTCTTGACCAGGACCACAACCCTACATGCATTGAAGCAACTGCCATGTGATTGGTTGACTAGATAATCACATTAATGAGAAATAGAACAGGTGTTCCTAACAATTCTTTAGGTGAGTGTATATATACTGTATATATATATATATATATATATATATATACACACACAGTATCTCACAGAAGTCCACCCTTCACATTTTTGTAAATATTTCATTATATATTTTCATGGGACAACACTGAAGATATGGCACTTTGATACAATGTAAAGTAGTCAGTGTATAGTTTGTATAGTAAATTATAGTGTAAATTTGGTGTGCCCTCAAAATAACTCAACAATTAGCCATTTTCTCTCCTCGGTGCCATGTGACTCATTAGTGTTACAAGGTGTCAGGTGTGAATGGGGAGCAGGTGTGTTAAATTTGGTTGTTATCGCTCTCACACTCTCTCATACCGGTCACTGGAAGTTCAACATGGAACCTCATGGCAAAGTACTCTCTGAGGATCTGGAAAAAAAATTTGCTGCTCTACATAAAGATGGCCTAGGCTATAAGAAGATTGCCAACAGCCTGAAACTGAGCTGCAGCATGGTGGCCAAGACCATACAGCAATTTAACAATACAGGTTCCACTCAGAACAGTCCTCGCCTCGGCTAGAAGTATGAGTGCTGCCAGCATTGCTGAGAAGGTTAAAGGGATGGGGAGGGGGACAGCCTGTCAGTGCTCGGACCATACGCCGCACACTGTATCAAATTGGTCTTCATGGCTGGCGTCCCAGAAGGAAGCCTCTTCTAAAGATGATGCTCAAGACAGCACGCTAACAGTTTGCTGAAGGCAAGTAAACTAAAGACGTGGATTACTGTAACCATGACCTGTGGTCTGATGAGACCCAGATAAACTTATTTGGTTCAGATGGTGTCAAGCGCTTGTGGAGGCAACCAGGTAAAGGGTACAAATACAAGTGTGTCTTGTTGCTATTGGCTGTTTTAATACACAGCATATTTATAAGTAAATGAATTAAAACATTGTTTTGTCATGCTTAATATCCATAAGACAATACTACTTCACCCCTTAATTTCTATTAAGAAATTTATGGTAATTTCCAGTTTTCCCATCAACAAAGTGTATTGTTTCTTCACACAATCTATAGGGAAAATGTTAATTATGGCATAATAATGACTTGCTCTGCCGCCGAGATTTTCAGCAAGTACATGATTTGTAATTGAAATGTACTTTCGCATACTGACAAGTTACTGACATACTTTTCATAGCTGATGGATTTTTCACTCAGAGATTAACAAATTAACTTACAGTAAATGTATCTCATTAATTCAAAATCAATGTAAAGTGTTTTTCTTATAGTATATATAACAACAGGAATTCAGCTTGTGGTTTAATATTGTAGACTAGTAACCATATTATACTCATGAGAATAATATAATGTGTTTCAACAACAGATTTAAAATATATATATATATATATATATATATATATATATAATATGCTGTATATGTAAAGTTATTATTAATATTTTTAGTTTCCACCACTAAAATTGTATATGCATCATGACTGGTATATAAGAAAACCTTTATGGCAATTATTAGATTATAGTTGTGGATACACTGTCAATATTAGCCTTTGCTTTGATGACTAATTGAGAAAGTAAGATACATTATCATACATTTCTATACACCATTCATAATAGAATTCCTTATCATACCAGGAACCCCCCCCCCCCCCAAAAAAAAAAAAAAAACACACTCTTTTAATGTTTCATAATTATGTTTAAAACTTACTCATTTACTCCTCCCACTGGGTATAACCAGACTGTACATCCAAGGTGACCCTAATTATAATCATATGCATTGCTCCAAGCTAGCGGAGACTTTTCCTGATTCAGACTATGCCAATAAAACATAATACATAAATGTAACATTAGCAACTCATTTGTAATTTTTTTTGTCTTACCACACCAAGAAAATATTTTAACCCCTTTATAGTCAGAGATGAATGGACAATTTGTACCTTCAATAGCCACGGAAAATTTTACACTATGGGCATCTGTAGAGAAAACTCAAATTATAACAAAAGCACATCAAACCACTGTAATAATACTTAAAAAATACAAAAAATACAAAAAAATAAACACACTTAACCTTGTCAAGATGCCAACCAGTACATGCAATGAATGCATGAAAACTTGTGTACGTGACTAAAAGTCTGGCCCAATCACAACTTTAGAGACACAAACTTTCTTAAACATTGAATTTACCTTATGTGTCTCTTTCTTCCTGCAGCAGGGACATATTTTTCCCTAGGCACTGGAGGACTAGTGCCTACAGTGGCACCATGTAGGGGTGAGGTATAAACCTCAATAACTCTCTGTTACTTAATCCCTAGGCTTTATATTCTCTGAGGAGAATTCACTCCTGGTTGCTGACACGTTCAACATCCTGGCTGTAGTCAAGACACAATGTGGAATGCCTCATTTGGAGCATTGGTAGGCAAGGGGTAGCAAGGAAAAAGCGATGAATATAAGAGAGGGAGTTTTTATTTTTTATTTAGGGTCGAATTACTTTATATAGGATATGTGACGGACTGAACCGTCACTGAGGCTGCTGGAGAAATCTGAGGGCCAGCCTCCTTCCTAGCGATTACGTACCTAGGATTTTGGAGATCCCCCTTGTTTGGTTGAACTGGGTGTCCGCGGCACATGGATGGCTGTTGCAGTGGAGCCTGTCCCTACAGCCGTTCACTTTCACAATCTAAGACCGGCCTGGGAAACACAATGCGATGGCTGATGGACTATCTTGCCAAACAGAACTGGAAGGGTAACTAACATGGACATCCCCATGTGGACCCATAGAGGGTATCACCAGGTCTTCCATCCTTTAACTTGGGGGAGCTATGTGACAACATGGTCATCAGTTTGAGTTAAATGTGTATTGGTGTTGGATATGTGTAATTATGTTATTCTGTGTAAATTGTTATCAAAAGACTGTCCCCTTATTTATCTCCCATTGTACACTGAAAGAGTTCAGGACAATGATATTTTGGCCAGGCTCCTGCTAGGACTGTCTGGAGCTATTTTAGCAGGTGGACCCCTGTGGTGTGGTGCAGACAAAATGTCTGGGACGGGGGAAGGGGGATGTGATGAGATTTATTTCATCTGATCACTTTCTGTATATAAGTTTGTGCAGTTGCTCAATAAAGCAGACTTTATTTCACCTACAGTGAGTCTCGACCAGTGACTGGGGAAAACTGGGAGCTAAAAATCAGCAGGTTTGCAATATCTCCTGAACAAGGAAGAATACAGAGGTGAACATCCTCTTCCTGAGTACTGGGGGTCCGTCACAGGGTACATATAATTTACTGTTCAATAATATAAATAATGATAAAAAGGAAAATAATGCAGACTCAAATATTTGTAAATAGAAATAATTAGAGGTGGGACAACGAATCCGTTGAATCCACAAATCCTTCAAATCTTGCTGGATTTGAAGGATTTGTGGACTCGAATCCCAACCTCATTTTCAAAATTTGAATCCGACGAATCCCGGGCATAGTCAGACAGTGATACAGATGATTGCCTGTGCTGCAGCAGGAGAGGGAGATGAGTGTCTGCTGGGACTCAAACCCTACAGCTACAGACTTATATTTGAGACTTCTACTGTAGACTCTGTTAGCTGTTAAAGCCAGTGTACATCTATAGACAGATGACAGCTGCCCCAACACACCCAGCTCTGCTATATCTCTATATGACAGCTGCCCCAGCACACTCAGCTCTGCTATATCTCTATATGACAGCTGCACCAGCACACTCAGCTCTGCTATATCTTTATATATGATAGCTGCCCCAGCACACCCAGCTCTGCTACATCTATACACATGACAGCTGCCCCAGCACACTCAGCTCTGCTATATCTCTATACACATGACAGCTGCCCCTACACACTCAGCTTTGCTATATCTATATATCTGTAAGTATTACTATACAGTAGATAGATATATAGAGATATAGCAGAGCTGAGTGTGCCGGGGCAGCTGTCATATATAAAGATATAGTAGAGCTGAGTGTGCTGCGGCAGCTTTCATGTGTATAGATGTAGCATAGCTGGGTGTGCTGGAGTAGCTGTTATGTGTATAGATATAGTAGAGCTGGGTGTGCTGGGGCAGCTGTTATGTGTATAGATGTAGCAGTGCTGGGTGTGCTGGGGCAGCTTTCACATATAGCAATATAGCAGGACTGGGGCAGCGGTCATGTGTATAGATATAGCAGTGCTGAGTGTGCTGGGGTAGCTGTCATATAGAGATATAGCAGAGCTGAGTGTGCTGGGGCAGCTGTCATGTGTATGGATGTACACTGGCTATAAAAGCTATGACAGAGTCTACAGTAGAGGTCTCATATTTTTTCAGGCAGTGGCTATGCAGATTTTATAGCTGTGTGGTTAAGTGCCTTGCCTCTAATGCAGAAGGTTGTGGGTTCGAGTCCCAGCAGAAACTTTTCTGAAATACACAAGCACTGACTCCATATATGGACATACAGCGCGGGACACAGGCCGGAAGAGGCCTGCATCACATCGCTGACATGGAGGTAAGTATAACTGTTTTTTTCTTTTTAAAATTCCCGGACTGTTACTGCCACATGGGGGGAGCATGAGGGGAGCATGGGGGGAGAAGGAGGGGGGAGCAGGAGCAGGAGGCACTGGCACATGGGGGGAAGGAGAGAGGCACTTGATACTGGCACATTGGCACATCACTGTTTTGAGCTAGGCAAGTGTGCTTATCAGTCACGATTAGGGTTGAGCGGACACCTGGATGTTTGGGTTCAGCCGAACGTCACAAAAAAGTTCGAGTTCGGGATCCGAACTTGACCCAAAATTGACCCCGAACCCCATTGATGTCAATGGGGACCCGAACTTTTGTGCACTCAAAAGGCTGTAAAAATGTCATGGAAAGGGCTAGAGGGCTGCAAATGGCATCAAAAAGTGTTTAAGTGCATGGCAAGTCCTCTGCAAACAAATGTGGAAAGAGAAATCACTTTAAATAACATAATATATGTAAAAATAAAAAATAATAATCTTGATCTAGGAGGGCGAGGTCCATATGGAGTAGGAGGTTGAGGAGGCGGTGGATGTGGCGGTGTAGGTGGAAGCGGCGGTGGAGGAGGAGGAGGTAGCCTACACTGCTTCTTGGTTTTAATTTTTTTTTTATCTTTTTTTTTATTCGGGTACCATTGGGAAACATAGCCTGTGATAACCCCCTCCAGTCGTGCTAAACACACATTCAGACAATACACTGGCTGCAGGCCAGCACCAATACACAGCTCAGGCCATGTGCCCAATTTGGAGACCCAGGAGTTGCAGGGGCTGACCCCTGTCAGTCAGTTCATGTGGGCGTGTGCGCACTTACTGTCCCACCATGTTGCACGCCCCCGTGATGGTCACAATCCAATTTGATATCTGCTCTATTGATGTTCTTTTATGCGCCTACCATGGTGATCACAGGTGGCGGGGAATCAGGGTTCCAGGCCGGAAAGGGAGCCTGAGAAAAGGATACCACATGCAAGGGAGGTCAATGGATGAAATTAAATGTAATTGAGCGGAAATGTGAGACAAAGTATTGAAGCATAAGCTTCCAAGTTAAGGACAGGGTGCGCGGCAATTACCCACTCCCGACTCAGGGAGGTAGTGACGATAAATAACAATACAGGACTCTAAAGATGCCCTGTTATTGGAATGATTAATAAAAAATGATAGGGAATGTCACTGTGGTATTTTGGTAAACGTTAGCCAGAAGAGGCCCTGCTGCCCCTTTGTTGACTCTAGATAACTTCTGACTGATCGCAAGTCCCTGTGGTGTCCACCATCCATTTAGATATCTTCCCTATCAACTTTTGCTGTTCTTTTCTGAGCCTACCATGTTGATCACGGTTATCGGCGAATCAGGGTTTCACTTTCGAGAGGGAGTGTGAGAAAGAGAGACCACATCCAAGGGAGATAAATGTATGACTTTTTTTGGGATTGAGTGGAAATATGGGAAAAGTTATTGAGGCGCAAATGTGGGACAAATTACTGAAGCGCAAATGTGGGTAAAGTTATTGAAGCGCAAATGTGGGACAACTTGTTAAAGTTTAAGCATTGAATGAAAGGAGGTGGCGCGCATCAATGAAAGAAGAATTTCTTAAATTTTATTCCCTGTCACCTATGCAGAGCAGGGGTTTATTCATGTCCAAATTGTCAAATGTCAACCCAAGAATGTAACAGAAAAATTACAGAAATTTATTAACCTGTCTATTTAGTAGAGCAGAGGTCTAAGACAGAAAAAAAAAAGTTTTTTGTCACCTGAAAATGTAAAAGAAAAATTATCGAAATTTATTAAGCTGTCAACTAGGTAGAGGAGGGATATATTACACCCAAAAATTGGTGAATTTCACCTGAAAATGTAACAGCCAAATTTTTATTATTTTTTTTTTACCTGTCTACTAGATATAGCAGTGGTACATCTCACCCAAAAATTGGTGAATTTCACCCGAAAATTTAATAGACAATTATTTTTTTAAACCTGTCTACTAGGTATATTGGTGAATTTTCACCGGAAAATGTAACAGACAATTATTTTTTTTTTAACCTGTCTACTAGGTATACCAGTGGTACATCACACCCAAAAATAGGCGACTTTCACCGGAAAATGTAACAGACAATTTTTTTTTTTTTTTTTTATTTTTTTTTTTACCTGTCTACTAGGTATAGCAGTGGTACATCACACCCAAAAATTGGTAAATTTCACCCAAAAATATAACAAACAAATATATATATATTTTAAACCTGTCTACTAGGAATAGCAGTAGTACTGTCACGAGGGTGTCAAGAACCACGCCTGACTCCGTTATACCCGGGGTCAGGAAGTCGCAGCTGTTGGCTGCGCGCTCTATGTAGAAAGATAGGGATAGGGCTTTCTTTATGGTAGCTTTCTGGGTTTGCTTTTCAACCCTTTTTGGCTCACTCAGTGATCCGTAGCTCCTTCTCCTCAGCTGTTCCTTGTCCAGCACTCCCAACCTCCTTATATTCCCCTCTCCCACTTCTCTGGTTGCCAAATATAGAGCTTCCTGCCTGGACTTCTATACTGACCCACTGGAGCTGTGTTGCTGCATTCCCTGGTTGTTGTTCCAGAACGTTACCCTCCGGATCCCTGTTGGGCCTTTGTGGTCTGCTGTTGTCGCCCACCTGGGATTATATGTTTGTCTATATTGTCTGTCCTCTCCTTGGTGTTTTACTCTTAGTGTCAGTGGTGCGGACTAGTGATCCCACCGCCCCATTCACTACCTAGGGCTCATCTTAGGGAAAGCCAGGGTTTAGGCACGTGATCGGCGTACGGATGAGGAACCCGTCTAGGGACGTCAGGGCAGTCAGGTGCCAGCCGCAAGGTGATCACCACCTTTCCCTCTCCCTTGGGCAGGGCCTTCCCTTTTCCCTCCCCTTGATGACGCCGGTCATTACAAGTACATCACACCCAAAAATTGGTGAATATCACCCGAAAATGTAACAGACAAAGTAGTGAAATTACATAAAATGAAATAAAATACGTACAAATAAAAAAAAAAAATATTGATTTATGAGGTGGAGTTCCATAAGGAGTAGGGGTTTGAGGAGGCGGTGGACATAGCGGTGTAGGTGGAAGCGGCAGTGGAGGAGGACGAGGTAACCAACACAGTTTTTTTATTTTAATTATTATTATTATATTTTATTAATGTACACTCTAAAAGAGTGTGAAATATCCAAAATAAAAGAATGAGCAATTGTGCTGTAGTATAACAATGGCTGGTTAAGGCCAGTATACATGTCTATTCTGCACAAGGTACGGACATGTCCTGTGGGATCCATGCCTGGTACATTTTAATGAACTTGAGCTTGTCTGTGGACATGCGGCTGCACTTGTCTGTGATGACGCCCCCTGCCGTGCTAAACACACATTCAGATAATACACTGGCTGCAGGGCAGGCCAGCACCTCCAAGGGGTAAAGGGCAAGCTCAGGCCATGTGCCCAATTTAGAGACCCAAAAGTTGAAGGGGGCAGACCCGTCATTCAGTACGTGTAGGCGTGTGCACACATACTACTCCACCATGTTGTTCAAATCTTGCCTCCTGCTAAGACGTACCATATCAGCTGGTGGAGCTGGTCGTTGTGGCGTGCTGACAAAGCTTTTTCACATTTCGGCCATGCTAACCCTGCCTTCTGAGGTGTTGGCGGTGCCCCAGCTGCATTGGTGACCTCTTCCTCTGCCTTTGCCTTGTGCTTCCACTGTGCCCTTGCTGTCAGGTGGAAATGCCACCAGCAGCGTGTCTACCAGCGTGCACTTGTACTCGTGCATCTTACGATTGCGCTCCAGTGAGGGAATTAAGGACGGTATGTTGTCCTTGTAACGGGGATCCAGCAGCGTGGCCACCCAGTATTAGCACAAGTTAGAATGTGGGCAACTCGGTGGTCGTTGCGGAGACACTGCAGCATGTAATCGCTCATGTGTGCCAGGCTGCCCAGAGGCAACAAAAAGCTATCCTTTGTGGGAGGTGTATCATCTGTGTCCTTTGTATCCCCCAGCCACGCACCAGTGATGGCCATGAGATGGTCTGGGTGCCACCCTGCTGTAAACAAGGTTCCTCCTCCATCTCCTCCACCTCTTCCTGCACCTCGTCATCCTCCCGAACTGTGCCCTGGCTGGACAATTGTGTACCTGGTGTTTGTGGGTGCAGGAACCCACCCTCGGAGCCACTTGGGAATGACTGGCCGGAAACCCTACAAAATTATCCCTCTTCCTCCTGTGCCACATCCTCTTCCATCATCGCTAGCAGTGTTTTTTCAAGGAGGCATAGAAGTGGGATAGTAACGCTGAGAATGACGTTATCGGCACTGGCCATGTTGGTGTACTCAAAACAGCGCAACAAGGAACACAGGTCTCTCATGGAGGCCCAGTCATTGGTGGTGAAGTGGTCCTGTTCCACAGAGCAACTCACCCGTGTGTGTTGCAGCTGAAACTCCACTATCGCCTGCTGCTGCTCGCACAGTTTGGCCAGCATGTGCAAGGTGGAGTTCCACCTTGTGGGCACGTCGCATATGAGGCGGTGAGTGGGAAGGCCGAAGTTACGCTGCAGCGTTGACAGGCGAGCAGCAGCAGGGTGAGAACTCCGAAAGCGCACACAGACTGCCCGCACTTTATGCAGCAGCTCTGACATGTTGGAGTAATTTTTAAGGAAACTCTGCCCCACCAAATTCAGCACATGCACCAGGCAAGGGATGTGCGTCAATCCGGCTAGTTCTAGAGCTGCTACAAGATTTCACCCATTATCGCACACCACCAGGCCGGGCTTGAGGCTCACTGGTACCAACCACTCATCAGTCTGTTGTTCAAGGCCTTTCTATAGCTCCTGCGCAGTGTGGGGTTTATCCCCCAAACAGATAAGCTTTAAAACTGCCTGCTGTCGTTTACCCCTGGCTGTGCTGAAGTGGGTGGTGAAGGTGTTACGCACTGTCAGCAACTCAATCTACTATCACCTGTACTTGTTCTGGCCTCACCATTCGTAGAGTAGCATAAGGCCCGACCAAATAACGCTGAAGGTTTTGTCGCCTACTCGCACCTGAGGAAGGAGTTTCACTTGTGCGTGTAGCTGGCACAGATCGACCACGTCCTCTCCATGCAACAGGAGCTCCACTAGCAGCACCACAACTGTTTTTTTATTTATTTTTTAAATAACAGAATATAACAGCAGTTTCTAACGCATGTATCTCACACTGACAGATGCAACAAAGGCTTCAAATTTAGTTTTTTGCCCAAAATGGGTGTTTTTTTTTTAAATAACAGAATAGAACACCAGTATCTAACGCATGTATCTTATACTGAAAGATGCAGCAAAGGCACCAGATGTAGGATATTGCCCAAAATGGGTGTTTTTTTAACCCAAAATATTATTGCAGTATTTCAAGCTTGTATCTCACACTGACAGATGCAGCCAAGGCCGCAAATTTAGTATTTGGCCCAAAATTGATGTTTTTTTTAAATAACAGAATAGAACAGCAGTATCTAACGCATGTATCTCACACTGACAGATGAAGCAAAGGCTACAAATTTCATTTTTTCCCCAAAATGTGTGTTTTTTTAAACCCAAAATATTATTGCAGTATTTAAAGCTTGTATCTCACACTAACAGATGTAGCAAAGGCTGCAAAATTAAGTTTTTTGCCCAAAATGGGTGTTCTTTTACCAAATAACACTGAAGGTTTTGTCGCCTACTCGCACCTGACGAAGGAGTTTCACTTGTGCGTGTAGCTGGCACAGATCGACCACGTCCTCTCCATGCAACAGGAGCTCCACCAGCAGCACCACAACCGTTTTTTACATTTTTTTAATAACAGAATAGAACAGCAGTATCTAACGCATGTATCTCGCACTGACAGATACAGCAAAGTCTGCAAAATTAAGTATTTTGCACAGAATGGGTGTTTTTTTTTTAAACCCAGAATATTATTGCAGTATTTCAAGTTTGTATCTCACACTGACAGATGCAGCAAAGGCTGCAAATTTAGTTTTTGCCCAAAATGGGTGTTCTTTTACCAAATAACACTGAAGGTTTTGCACGGAATGGGTGTTTTTTTTTTTTAAATACAGAATATTATTGCAGTATTTCTAGCCTATATGTCACACTAACAAATGCAGAATAAGCCCCAGATTTAGGGTATTGCCAAAAAATTTGTGTTTTTTTTTAAACTCTGAAATGTATTGCAGTATTTCAAGCTTGTTTATCACACTGACAGATGCAGCCAAGGCCGCAAATTTAGTATTTGGCCCAAAATGGGTGTTTTTTAATAATAGACTAGAACAGCAGTATCTAACGCATGTATCTCACACTGACAGATGAAGCAAATGCTGAAAATTTAGTTTTTTCCCCAAAATGTGTTTTTTTAAACCCAAAATATTATTGCAGTATTTCTAGCTTGTATGTCATACTAACAAATGCAGCATAAGCCCCAGATGTAGGCTATTGCCAAAAATTTGTTTTGTTTTTTTAAACCCTGAATAATATTGCAGTATTTCAAGCTTGTATCTCACACTAGCAGATGTAGCAAAGGCTTCAAAATTCAGTATTTTGGCCAAAATGGGTGTTTTCTTTTAATAACAGAATAGAATACCAGTATCTAACACGTGTAACTCACACTGGCAGATGCAGCAAATTCAGCAATATTTTACCCAGAAAATTATTTAAGTATTTCAAGCTTGTCTTTCACACTGACAAAGGCTGCAAAGGCACCAGATGTAGGATATTGCCAAAAATGTATTATTATTTTTTATCCCAGATTATTATTGCAGTATTTCAAGCTTGTATTTCATACTAAAAAATGCAGCATAGTCCCCAGATGTAGGGTATTTCCAAAAATGGGTGTTTTTTAAACCCAGAAAATTATTGCAGTATTTTAAGATCGGATTTCACATTGACAAATGCTGTAAAGACCCCAGATGTAGGGTCTTGCAAAAAATGGGTGATTTTTTAAACCCAGAAAATTATTGAAGTATTAAAAGCTTCTCTTTTACACTGACAAATGCTGCAAAGGCACCACATGTAGGATATTGCCAAAAATGTTTTTTTTTTTTTTTTAAACCCAGATTATTATTGCAGTATTTCAAGCTAGGATTTGACTATCACAAAAGCACATATGCTGTCCTGGTGCACTGAGCTTGCATAAAATGGCCGCCGCCACCCACCTAACTAACAGACGGATAAAAGTTATTTTTCTGTGTCATTGGACTCAGGGCACGGTAAAAACATTGTGCACTGCAAATTTAAATCTAGGTAGATTGCTGAGTTAACAAGCACTTCTGATTAAATATTCTTTCCTATTCTCTCCCTCACAGCAGCAGCATCCTCTCCCTACACTAGTAACAGCAGAGTGATGTGCAGCACTACGTGACTCCAGCTTATATAGAGGCTGGGTCACATGCTGCACTGGCTAATCACAGCCATGCCATTAGTAGGCATGGCTGTGATGGATTCTAAGGTCACAGAGTTAAACGCTTGTTGATTGGCTGCTCTACAGCCTTTCAAAAAGCACCATAAAATAGCCGAACACTAAACCCAAGGGTCCAGGGGTCCAAAAATCCAAAAGTTCGGTATGAACCCGAACTTTACAGTTTGGGTTCGCTCAACCCTAGTTCTCAACTATTGGAACAGGTAATTTGAACTGAGCGTGGTATGTTCTTTCACCCTCAAGAAGATTGGCTGCTATACCTGTTGAGGCTACAGGGAGTGCAATGTTACCTTCTCCACGAACTGTGCTGAGAAGAGTTTTGTAAAGATAGATTTTACCACTACCTTCTGGACCATCTAAAAAAATAAAACTATGGTTGCAAAGTTTGTCATTTTTGCTTGCAGACAATATTTTTTCTAAAGCTGTTTTTTGTTCTCTGTTTAATGTTTTCTCCATTTCTTCACCTGTGTATTTTTATAATTCCTTGTCATACATATTCCAAAGTAGATCAGTATTTGGCATTGTGGAAGGCAATCCAAAATCTTCACAGGTTTTGCCATGTAGTGCCAGAATGTTGGCTATTTCTTTAAGTGCAATCTTAGGACACATTGTGCAATCATCATTGTGTTGTTTATCTTTGCAAACTAAATCTTCAATGAGATAGTGCTCATATTTTCGAAAAAGTGCATTCATATTTCAATCAGCCGGATAGGTCCTCTTCTGATTCGGTCTGTGCTGCCTTTCCCGTTAGGAGCGCAGAGCCGACAGCACTTGACGCTATCCCTCTGCGACTACAGGACGAAACTCTGCCTCCTCCAGTCCCAGCCAAAAGACCTAGGAAAGAAAAGACAATTTATTCACCATCTTCTCAATCTCCAAAACACAGGATTAATTTATCTGCTGAGCAACAAGGCTCGAGATCATCCGACAAGCAGCGCAAGCATCTTCAACAGTCTCAACAGTCAACGGTCAAGTCCACTGTCAGATCTACAAAGGTCAAGCCGGTGACCGCAACGCAGGATTTAACAGCTGGTGAGACTCCTTACACACAAACACTTAATAGTGGCTGTTTTATACAGGGCACTACACAAGAACATGGTAATATTCCCATTTCAGATGTTATGTTTGATAGGGAAAAGATACATATATACAGAATACCAGTACCCAATTTAAAAAGGATTTCTGCAGGCAATCACATCACAAAGCAGAGTCTGTATGGTCTGTACCTGAAAATGACTCTGTAGTGGAAATGCCTAATTTGGGATCTACCATTGATACCTTTATATTGGCCAATGATAGGTTTGGGCTTCAGATAATTCCCTCACTTGAGAATTGTGCAGGTATTAAGGAGACTTCTCTGAAGGATTATATGCCTTGCCAAATGTCTCCCCTGGGTTTCCATATATCCCAACAAATCAAGGAGAAAATATGGAGAAGAGAAAACATGGATTTATTCTCTTTACTTCCTTCATCTAAAGATGTAAAAAATGATAAAAAGGAAGAAGAAAGGAAACGTAGCCTGCAGAAATCCTTTTTAAATTGGGTACTGGTATTCTGTATATATGTGGCTGTTTTAGGAGAAAAACAGCCTATGCATTGCTGCGATTTATTTTATTATTTGGATAGTATCTTGGAGGCTTTCAGAAATTTCAGGGGTACAGCCTGGATTAATTACGACAAATCCTATAAACAAAAATTAGCAGCATACCCTTATTTAGGTTGGGGGATAAAAGACGTGGGCTTATGGCTTAATTTAATGTTACCACAAAGGAATTTTCTTTTTCGTCACCAACCTATTAAAAAAGGATTATGTTTCGCATTTAATGAATCCGTATGTCGCTGGCAGAGCAATTGCAAATACAAACATGAATGTAGCTTCTGTTCTGGAAATCATTCTGCATCCAAGTGTTTTAAGAAACACGGATTACCGGGTAGTAGCAAAGACACAAATAGAACAGGTGACTCCCTTGATTCTGCCAAAGCTATTGCTTTATTTAAGGCATTACCCAGACAAACAGAGGGCCCATCTACTAATTAATGTTTTTTTTCTAAAGGGTTTTATGTACCCACTTTCTTAGGTCCTGGTTGTTGTGTAGCAAAACATGCTAAATCTGTTAATAAATTCATTTTTCAGGAAAAAATTGATAAATAAATTTCTGATAACAGAATTGGGGGTCCTTTTTCTTTTCCCCCCTTTCCATAATTTCACAATATCTCCACTTGGACTGGTGCCAAAAAAAGAGAATAATTCATATCGTTTGATTCACAATCTGTCTTTTCCAAAAGACGGATCTCTGAATAACATGATTGATAAAGAGTGGTCTACAGTGCATTACGCTTCTTTCGATATGGCGTTATCTCTTTTACGTAAGGCAGGCAGAAATGTGCTGATGGCCAAAACGGATATTAAGTCAGCATTTAGGCTACTACCTATCAATCCTGACGGTTACAATTCTCTAGGTTTCCATTTCGATGGAAAATGTTATTATGATAAAGCCCTCCCAATGGGGTTTTCTCTTTCCTGTAGTAACTTTGAAGCATTTTCTACCTTCCTACAATGGATGGTAGAAACACATTATAACTCTGGGTATACAATTCATTATCTGGATGATTTCTTATTCATAGGTAAGGAAGGCACTGAAGATTGTATTAATTTGCTAAATACTTTTTGTGGTATTTCGGAATATTTTTATATCCCTTTAGCTGAGGAAAAACTGTATTTCCAACTACAAATATTAAATTCCTTGGAATTTTTATAGATTCAGAAAATATGGAATTCAAAATTCCTGAGGATAAATTAATCGCTACAAGGATTCAGCTCCTTAATTTGATAACATGTAAGAAAACATCCCTCAAGCGTTTACAATCTGTTTTGGGTTCTTTGAATTTTATATCCAGAGTTATACCTATGGGCAGAATTTTTTCAAAAAGATTATATGCTGCCACGGCAGGAGTAAGAAATGCAAATGATCACATACGATTATTCTCCCAATTGAAAGAGGACATTCGCATTTGGATAAGCTTTCTTGAGAATTTTAATGGTCGAACGGTTTGGCAAGAGGAATTTGTGCATTCGGATTCTCTCCATTTATTTACTGACGCGGCTATGTCAGTAGGTTATGGGGCTTGTTTTGGTCCACATTGGTCTGCCAGTAGCTTGTCCCAGTTTTGGTTGCTTTATCTATTTGGCGAGAATATTTTAAAAACAGACAAATATTATTATTTTCTGATAAC
Source organism: Bufo gargarizans (assembly GCF_014858855.1). Taxonomy (NCBI): domain Eukaryota; kingdom Metazoa; phylum Chordata; class Amphibia; order Anura; family Bufonidae; genus Bufo; species Bufo gargarizans. Next base: position 296,395,817 of record NC_058084.1, on the reverse strand, counting down.
AAAGGTGTAGTATTTGCTATCAATTGTTTATCTGCACATTCTACTTTTATCGGGTTACTTAGATTGATCGTTTTAACTTGTCTTCAAAACAATATTTGGCTTAAGGCAAGATATATTGAAGGTAGGAATAATATTATAGCTGATGCTTTGTCCCGACAGAACATGATAGTATTCAGGGACATCAATCCAGATGCGGACAAAGAAGGAATAGCATGCCCAGCTCACCTATGGGACTTGATGTCTAATTTATAAGCAGGCTCCTACAAAACTCTGTAGCAAAAACTACATGGGCTGCATATTCAGCCACATGGATTAATTGGTGGCAATTTTGCTTGGTCAATAGTTTTGAGGAGACTTATAATAATTCTATGCACTTGATGTTATTTCTTCAGCATTTACTTAAGGAAGATAAAAAAGGGGATTATATTCAGAATATTATTTATGGCATTTCCTTCTTTCAAAAAGCTCTTGATATTCCTCCTTTTTCTAATAATTTTCTAGCTAAACAAGTTATAAAAGAAGAAAAATATGTGAAAAGTTGTTCTGTTAGAACAAAACCTATTATCTTTGAAAAATTAAAAAAAATATATATTATATTTATCAGCAATTTGTTCCTCTTCATATAAAAATTTGTTATTCAAAGCAGTATTCTTGCTTGCTTTTTTTGGAACTTTCCGAATTTGTGAAATAACGGCGGTGAATAGAATTTCGGAAGCCCCGTTGCTGCTTAAGGATTTATTCCTATATGAAGATAAAATAAAAATATTTATTAAAAAATCTAAAACAGATCAGCCGGGTAAAGGTGCTTGGTGCAATTTAAATAAATATCCTTATCCTGAATTATGCCCTGTCAGAGCTATGAAGGATTGGTTACAAACTAGAGGGGTAATTCCTGGTCCATTATTTCTTCATGCTGACAACACTCCTTTAATGAAATTTCAATTTAATTTTGTTTTATCAAAATGTAAGACACATTTTAACTTGGAGCAAAATAAAATATCTGCTCATTCATTCCGTGTAGGAGCGGCCATTTATGCTTATTGCTTGGGACTTAAGGATAACATAATAAATGAATTAGAAGGTGGAAATCCAATAGGTACTGTTTATATATTAGACCTGAATTATTATCTTATTTTTTTCAGATATAAAGATCGTATGGATCCTAGGAAATCAACTTATATCTTTGGCACGTGATCGTTCAACGATGCGGTTTAAATCGGATAATTTAGGTTTCGGTAAAAAAGTGGATGTGTTCTGGAGAGGAATTTCGGGTATCAGACTTGACTTAAGGAAATGTATTCTTTAGGTTGTACTTTTTCGCTAGCTTGGCCGCCGCCTGACTTGATTATTCTTCATATAGGTACGGATGACTTGGGCAGAATAAGTACTCATTTATTGTTAAAAGATATGCAGGATACCTTTTGTAAAATCCAAATATTATTACCATATTCGTAAATTGTGTTTTTTATGGACAAAATAAGAATTTGTATCAATAGGAATATTGAAAAGTTTATGGGCTTACATAATAAGCTGTCTTATAGGCATATTGAATTAGAAGGGTTCACTGAGGGCTTATATAATACGGAAAAAAATTCATTATCTGCTCTGGGACGAGACCTTTTCAATGTTGGCTTGCAAAATTTGGTGGAGAAAGACTGTGGTGTTAGTTAGCCATCTAGCTTCACTATTTGGTGGTGTGGGGTAATAGTCACTCTTTGAGTGGACTATGTGGAGTTAATTAATTTAAGGTGATTAATTGGATTTCTCATGCTAAATTCAGTATACACATATATTTATTTAAGCAACATAAGTAACATAAGTAACACCGTGGCCAACTTTATCCAACCATTAAATAAAGATGATTAATACTATTCTGGGTGTTGTATTTATTGAACTGTGGTTAATAGATTGGTTAAAATTGAGTTTTTGACACCATGGACAGACCTAGTTGCATATGCAAATAGGGGTGACATGGTGTCATGACACCTTTAAATGCATGTGCAAGTATTGATGGTTATGTTTCTTACCTGGTAACAGATGCCTTGTGCGATCTGGGTTTTGATGGTAACAGATGCCTCGTGCGTTCTGGACTTCAAGGAATATCTTCTTCTTCTTGATTGGAAAATGGTTCAACTGTTCGCACGTGAGTACCTATAAAAGAAAAGATCGGACAGTTATTGTTCAGTTGGTGAGTGGCAGAGAAGAAACCCCCTCCCCCCATTTCCCTGGCAACTTTATGTCACGGTGTTAGCTTTGGGTTAATAGTCACTCTTTGAGTGGACTATGTGGAGTTAATTAATTTAAGGTGATTAATTGGATTTCTCATGTTAAATTCAGTATATATATATTTATTTAAGTAACATAAGTAACACCGTGGCCAACTTTATCCAACCATTAAATAAAGATGATTAATACTATTCTGAGTGTTGTATTTATTGAAATGTGGTTAATAGATTGGTTAAAATGGAGTTTATGACACCATGTATCGTCCTCAGACTTCAAAGGACACTGCACCTGCCACATGTAGCAATAGTAGACGCAAACAGTAACACTCTGTATCTGATGTTAAATTGAGAACACCAATACTCAAATCAACCAATAGCCCCATACAAATACACATGAGACATAATCTATAAAGTATTGTACAAAAGTTTATTAGACATTAGTGTTGAGCGCGAATATTCGAATAATGAATATTTTTATCGAATATTGCAACTTCCAATTGGCTATGTTGCTATTGACAACGTAGTGCCATCTGTTTTCACCCCTAGGCCCCCTCACCCACGGATGTATAACTGATGAGTTACCTATGTGGAAAGTATGCATGTATGTGATGGTCCTGTTGCCCCACTGTTGACCTCACCGGGATGTACACATCCCAGGTTGCCATGGCCATTGACATACCCCCTCGACGCGGTGTGAATGGTGCCGTGTCACATGTCCTTACTCTTCTTCCTTTGCTTCCGCGCGCGATGCGCTCCACTGAATGACGCTGCGTTCCAGGGAGCGTGTGAGCGTGGGTGCGTAGCGGTAGTCGGGAGGAGGGTGAGATACGTCTGGCCCGGCGCATGCACATGGCAGAGATGGGGACACCAGCACTCACGGCTACGAAAGATCCATTGGCGGTATGCAACACTATTTTAAATGTCATAGGATACAGCTGTATCTTTCTAAATAGGTTTTTAACCTCTTACACAATGAGCACTTTTATAATTCATATGAGATAAGATCCATGGCCCCTTTTGTTTGAAGTTAAGGGCTATAGATATTTATATAGGAAATACTACCTGTATTGAATAACACTGATTGTCTATATAATCACTAGAAATATGTGTTTTACATTTGACATGCATAAGTATGTATCACTAGTATTTATTTGGCACTGAGTATCATGTGATGTTATTGCTGGAAGTCATGTGACTTTATTGCTAACATGTGAGTTCACTAATTACAATGTGTTCGCACTGAGTTGTGGGTATATATACCCAGTATTTTGTACTGTTGTGTAGCTTGACAAAGGCCTCATTGAGCAGGCCGAAATGTTGCTGGGAATAAAGTTTTGGGGTCTTCACCCTGCCACCGAAATCTGGAAGTGCTGCCTCGTTCTTTGAAAAGTATATATATATATATATATATATATATATATATAGAAACTGAAGAAGTCCAGCGGGAGCATCAACCTGAATGTGGGTGCACTATCCAGTACAAGGTAGCGGCAATACCTCAAGTGTTATAGAAACAGAAAAATCCGGAATGCACTCCAAGATAATTGTGAAACAAGTGATTTATTCACCCATAAAAGGCGCAACTCGCGACGTTTCGGCTCGCAGAGCCTTTCTCCTTTTTCTTTCTTGCTTGAGAAAGGCTCTGCGAGCCGAAACGTCGCGAGTTGCGCCTTTTATGGGTGAATAAATCACTTGTTTCACAATTATCTTGGAGTGCATTCCGGATTTTTCTGTTTCTATATATATATATATATATATATATATATCCATAATGAAGCTGTGGCAGCACTCCCTTGAGAACTTGTATAGGATGTAGGGTGCCCGCGATAGTCCCTCGATCAGGACAGCAAACAGCAAAGAAAGGTTCGCAGCACTCCTTGAAAGATAAAATGTGCTCTTTTATTCACACATATCAAAATGACAACGTTTTGGTTCTCTCACAGAACCTTTCTCAAGTCAGGTGAAACATAAAGTGCAATAGTGCCAATATAAATACATAGTAAGGTTGTTACCAATCAATTCATCAACCAATGCAAAAATGGTACACTCCCCTTTTGTGGACATATAACAATTCACTCATCTGTGACTCATATCAATGTGAACAGACTAGCAAGCCCATTATGCATATGCCATAGTGCTATAACCGTGCTATATAGCCATAGTGTATGTTAAAGTGTCAACAATAATAAAGTGCACAGTGCATTAAAATTCCTAATTTCTATACCTTACTGGGGGTATATATATAGTGAGCTGAATAGATGGCTGGCGTCTTGTCTCGTGTAGGGCCGCGGTACATTTAGTCCTTTCGGTTTCAAAGTGTCCAAACGAAAGATCCATCTGAGCTCATTTTTCTTTAAAACAGTTAACCTATCCCCTCCTCTTTCTAATGGTTTAACATGATCCAAGATCAGAAATCTCAAATCATTTTCCTTATGATTCTTCTCCACAAAATGTTTTGACACCGGTAGAGCTTTTCTTTTATTTCTAATAGATTGTCTATGGTTATTCAACCTCGTTTTTAGATCACATGTGGTTTCACCCACATAAAGCTTTTTGCAAGGGCACCATAGCACATAAATTACCCACGATGAATCACATGTGAGATAATATTTAATATTGAATATCTCTCCCATTTCGGGATGCGTGAATGCAGACCCCTTATGCATGAGTCTGCAATTCACGCACCCCAAATAGGGGAAACATCCTGTACGTTTTGTTTTTAAAAAAGTTTGTCTTAATAGATTTTTCTCCAGAGTGCTGCCACAGCTTCATTATGGATCTACTTACGATTGAAGGCTCTGCACCCAATCCTACCAGCATACAAGGTAGTACTTTTCGACAAAGGGACATTGACGCACATGTCTTTTCATACAGCAATGTGGATATACAGAGGATTATGGGCAATGTGGAGGGGGATGCTGCCTTCCTCAATGTTCCCTCGGCTATTAACATAAAAAGGGACTATGAAAGTATTACGAAGAAGTTGGTATCCATTGAGCTGCATTTGCTTACATTAGCGCAATATTACAGAAATAAGCGCATACCAAGGGGAATGCGCTCCCGCCTAATACCTAATATGTTTTCACAAGATATTGATTTTAGATCACAATTTGAAGCTATTGCAAATAAATATTCGATGGATGTTATGTTATTAAACATTGAATTTTCACAGAAAGAAATGGCCGCATTGAAATGTAAACTACAGGAGGCCGAGCACCAGCTTAAATCTATCTGTCACAACCAGACATCTGAGAAGCTCTAACAGATGCCTTTCAGAACCTCCTCCTTGAGCTTTCTTTGTTTTGGTTTTCAGTTCCTCATCTCGTTAGCCTCTCTCAGCTGTCTTGTAGTTGGACTGATTGCATCCCTTTAAATTCCTCCCCATAATGCATTAGTGTGCGGTTTATACAACTTCCTGGAGTGTGTGTGCATGCTGATCCTATTTCCCAGTCTTCTACAAGATAAGTGTTGTACATTCATTTGTGATTTTATGTTTGCTGGATCCCAGGTGACCCTGACACCCTCCGCGTCTAGTGTAGGGAGCCGGTGGTCGTGTCCCCTCACTATTGTAGGGTGTTCAGGTGTTATATAGTCGAGGTACGAGGATATGCGATCATCCACCATTGGGGTGTTCGTATAGGCTGAGCAGTCAGAGAGAGTGCCAGGTCTTATGCAGGGGTCTCCCTTTTGTTCCTTAGTTTTGGATCCAGTGAGTCATATATTCATTTTGCATTGTCTTGTTTCCTGTACACATTCCATGACACTATCTTGACTACCAATGATGCTGAAGCGTTTCTGATAAAACAACAGGCGTTTTTGGACAGGTTGCGAAAAGACCTTGAGGAGATCAAAAGGTCCAAGTGGCACAGAGATCAGAGTGATTACGAGTCTGGCCATGTTTACACTTGGGAACAACCCTGGCAAGCTGACAGGAATACAATTCCAAGAAAGATACCCAGACGGAATAAGGATATGAAGAAATGGGTGAGCAATAGAGATACAATAAATGAGGACAGCAATGCTACTCCTTCTGGGACTTTTTTAGGAGCACATTACAATATGGGAGACGCCCCACAAGAAGGGGAGGTCGAAGACACAGAAGATCCGGGATAAAAACGAGAGCTCCAAGATTGACGAGGACCAACAACTCCAGACAGATGAATGCCAAGAAGAAGTAGAAAATAATGTAGTGGTAAACATTTCTTCACACATATTGACTGAACATGAATTGAGAGTTTTGAATAAAGGACTGTCCTTTTGTCCACAGGCTAAGCCTGATTGGTTTCAGTTGGAACTGGACTTGAACCGCCTCTTCAGGAATCTTAGACTGAGGGTGTGGTTCGACTCTGGTTCCACTGATACTTCTATTGTAGATGAGGCTGTCTCATCAGAGATGGGTTTAACATTGAGACAATTTGGTTTACATTTAAAAAGTGATTTTTTTTTCCCATTGTGAATTCACATGCTCTGGAATGTTTTATTGAGGCAGTGAAAAGAGATATTGCTTTATTAAGGCGAAAAACTAAATCTGATGCATTTGTAAAACCAAACATCACTGTGCAAGAAATGTCTGCCCTAGAGAGTTTGTCCATGAACCCCGATCTCACCATAAAACCCGCTGACAAAGGGGTGGGATCGTGGTCATGGACACCTCTCAATATGTAAAAGAGATGCACAGACAATTAGCAGAACCTGGTGTGTACAAACCATTGGGTAGGGACCCCAGGTTTGAGATTGTCAGAAAAATAGAGGCTCAGTTGAGTTTGGCAGAGGAAAAGGGCATTATTGACAAACAACTTAAGGATTTTTTGGTGGTGAAGTCTCCCGTTACCCCAACTATATATGTATTACCCAAAATACATAAGAGGTTAAAAGACCCTCCGGGACGGCCGATAATTTCTGGCAGGAACTAGATTTTCTCAAATATTAATGTCTTTCTTGACAAAATATTAAGAGAGTATGCCATGGGTGCTAAATCATATATCAGGGACACTGGAGACTTCATCACCAAATTGAGAGGGATACGGATCCCGAAGGGGGCTATATTAGCGTCTTTTGACATTGTATCACTGTATACCTCGATCAATCATGAAAAGGGCTTACTGGCAGTTGCGGAGATGATGCGTGATTCGCAGTATCCAGCCCATACTTGCCAGTTTATTTTGACACTATTGGAGCTGTCGCTGTGGAACAATTATTTTGTGTTCCAAGGACAGTTCTATTTGCAGATGGTGGGCGCGGCGATGGGGTCCAACACCGCGCCCACCTATGCAAACATATTTGTGCGGTCATTTGAGGAACGTCTTGTCTATGTATCTCCCCACTTCAACCAAGTTTTGACGTGGTGGAGATACATAGATGATATTTTTCTCATCTGGACCGGCACCATGGATACACTGATGGACTTTCACGTACACTTAAACTCCTTGGATAAGGAGATCCAGTTTCCATTAACGGCATTGGTGGACCGGGTGCAGTATCTTGATACCCAGGTTTATGTCGAGAATGAACAAATACACAAGGATTTGAATATAAAACCCACTGATAAGAACACATTGTTACATTTTGCAAGTGGACATCCAAGAAGAATGATAAATTCGTTACCATTTAGTCAAATGCTCAGAGTAAGGAGAATAGTGGATAAGGATGATAATATGGATCAGGCATTAAGAAATATGGAGCATTCGTTCGTGAATAGGGGATACCCCAGAAATCTGGTGAAAAAACATGCTGATAAAGAGAGGCATGTCCAGAGAAGAGCCACTAAACCAAAACAGGCTAGTGAGAGGTTACCGTTTGTTTCAACTTATAATGAATTAAGTCCAAATATAGAGCGTATAGTGAGGCGTCATTGGGGAATATTAAGCAGTGGTCACCCTACCATAGCTGCCTTTAAGGAACCACCTATGATGGCATATAAAAGAGCAAGGAATATCAGGGACAAAGTGGTGCACTCCAAAGTTCCGGAGAAAAATCAATTAAGATAAACTTTTTTAAAAACGAAACATACAGGATGTTTCCCCTGTTTGGGGTGTGTGAATTGCAGACTCATGCATAAGGGGTCTGCATTCACGCATCCCGAAACGGGAGAGATATTCAATATTAAATATTATCTCACATGTGATTCATCGTGGGTAATTTATGTGCTATGGTGCCCTTGCAAAAAGCTTTATGTGGGTGAAACCACATGTGATCTAAAAACGAGGTTGAATAACCATAGACAATCTATTAGAAATAAAAGAAAAGATCTACCGGTGTCAAAACATTTTGTGGAGAAGAATCATAAGGAAAATGATTTGAGATTTCTGAGCTTGGATCAGGTTAAACCATTAGAAAGAGGAGGGGATAGGTTAACTGTTTTAAAGAAAAATGAGCTCAGATGGATCTTTCGTTTGGACACTTTGAAACCGAAAGGACTAAATGTCGAATTTAGGGTAACAGGGGGGATGGTGGGTTAACACCCCGCCTCTGTTGTCCATTCTTCTTGTATGTCCAGAACGCTGTATTGGGTGAACCCTGTGGAAAATCATACTGTTTAATTATATTATAATATGATTGATTATGTTACTTGTTTAACCCCTTCCCGACCTATGACGTGTATACTCGTCATAAAACACTGCTAGTTAGTGCTCCATGACGAGTATATTCGTCATGGCATTAAACTGTCACCATGTCTGCAGACATGGTGACAGCGCTGAGTGCCGGCTGTTACACACAGCCAGGCACCCAGTGTCAATGCCGAGGGGGGTCCTGTGACCCCCCCCTATCGGCGATTGCTTCAAACCGCAGGTCAATTCAGACCTGCGGTTTTTAGCGCTTTATGCCGTTTCTGATCCCTGCGGTCCCTGACCGCAGGGATCAGAAACTTTAAAATTACCAAAATCACGTTTTTTTACCCCCCCCCTGCACCCCTGAATAGTATTATGTGGGCGGGTGGTGCAGGGGGAGGGTTGCGGGCGGTGCGGGCCGTGCGGGAGGCGGGCGGTGCGGCAGGCGGGATCGCGATCCCCCGCCCGCCTCCCCTTCAATAATCGTTGGTGTACAGTGGGTATACCAGGGTGCCAGCACATTGCTGGCACCCTGGTATAAACGGCTGACATCGTTGATGCGATGTCAGCCGTTTAACCCTTTCCATACAGCGGTCCGTACGGACCGCTGTATGGAAAAGGTTAACAGTAAGAGAGAGCTCCCTCCCTCTCCGATCGGGGGGCTGCTGTGCCTTTGCAGCCCCCGATGGGAGAGGGAGAGAGCCCCCAGAGAGCCCCCCGCCAGCCCCGTCCTCACCCTTCCCCGTCTGCGCAGTTGTGACAGACGGGGAAGGTTCCCATGGCAACAGGATGCCTTCTCAGGCATCCTGCTGTCCATGGTACTGAACAGATCTATGCTGAAAGCATAGGTCTGTTCAGGCAAACTGTAAGTAAAATACAGTGCAGTACTGTATAGTATATTGTACTGTACTGTATTATACAGACATCAGACCCACTGGATCTTCAAGAACCAAGTGGGTCTGAGTCAAAAAAAATGTTAAAAAAAGTGAAAAAAGTAAAAGATAAAAAAAAACATTTATCACTGAATAAAAATAAAATAAATAAAAAACGCTACACATATTAGGTATCGCCGCGTCCGTAACGACCTGATCTATAAAACAATCATGTTAATTTCCCCGCACGGCGAACGCCATAAAAATAAAAAAATAAAAACTATGAGGAAATAGAAATTTTGCCCACCTTACTTCCCAAAAAAGATAATAAAAGTGATCAAAAAAGTCACATGTACGCCAAAATAGTGCCAATCCAACCGTCACCTCATCCCGCAAAAAATGAGCCCCTACATGAGACAATCGCCTAAAAACTAAAAAACTATGGCTCTCAGACTATGGAGACACTAAAACATGATTTTTTTTTGTTTCAAAAATGATATTATTGTGTAAAACCTAGATAAATTAAAAAAAGGTAGACATATTAGGTATTGCCACGTCCGTAAGAACCTGCTCTATAAAAATACCACATGACCTAACCCCTCAGGTGAACACTGTAAAAAAAATTAAATAAAAACGGTGTCAAAAAAGCCATCTTTTTGTTACCTTACATCACAAAAAGTGTAATAGCAAGCGATCAAAAAGTCATATGCACCCCAAAATAGTACCAATCTAACCGTCATCTCATCCCGCAAAAATGATACCCAACCTGAGACAATCGACTAAAAACTGAAAAAACTATGGCTCTCAGACTATGGAGACACTAAAACATGATTTTTTTTTGTTTCAAAAATGATATTATTGTGTAAAACCTAGATAAATTAAAAAAAGGTAGACATATTAGGTATTGCCACGTCCGTAAGAACCTGCTCTATAAAAATACCACATGACCTAACCCCTCAGGTGAACACTGTAAAAAAAATTAAATAAAAACGGTGTCAAAAAAGCCATTTTTTTGTTACCTTACATCACAAAAAGTGTAATAGCAAGCGATCAAAAAGTCATATGCACCCCCAAAATAGTACCAATCTAACCGTCATCTCATCCCGCAAAAATGATACCCAACCTGAGACAATCGACTAAAAACTGAAAAAACTATGGCTCTCAGACTATGGAGACACTAAAACATGATTTTTTTTTGTTTCAAAAATGATATTATTGTGTAAAACCTAGATAAATTTAAAAAAGGTAGACATATTAGGTATTTCCACGTCCGTAAGAACCTGCTCTATAAAAATACCACATGACCTAACCCCTCAGGTGAACACTGTAAAAAAAATTAAATAAAAACGGTGTCAAAAAAGCCATTTTTTTGTTACCTTACATCACAAAAAGTGTAATAGCAAGCGATCAAAAAGTCATATGCACCCCAAAATAGTACCAATCTAACCGTCATCTCATCCCGCAAAAATGATACCCAACCTGAGACAATCGACTAAAAACTGAAAAAACTATGGCTCTCAGACTATAGAGACACTAAAACATGATTTTTTTTGTTTCAAAAATGATTTTATTGTGTAAAACCTAGATAAATTAAAAAAGGTAGACATATTAGGTATTGCCACGTCCGTAGGAACTTGCTCTATAACAATAGCACATAATCGTACCTGTCAGATGAACGTTGCAAATAATAAAAAATAAAAACAGTGCCAAAACACCTATTTTTTGGGAAATTTTCCATTTTAATCAATTTTTTCCCGTAACAAAGCATGGGTTAACAGCCAAATAAAACTCAATATTTATTGGCCTGATTCTGTAGTTTATATAAATGCCCCATATGTGGTCGTAAACTGCTGTATGGCCACACGGCAGGGCACAGAAGGAAAGGAATGCCATATGGTTTTTGGAAGGCAGTTTTTGCTGGACTGGTATTTTTGACACCATGTCCCATTTGAAGCCCCCTGATGCACCCCTAGAGTAGAAACTCCAAAAAGTGACCCCATTTTGGAAACTACACCCCTCAAGATATTCAAAACTGATTTTACAAACTGTGTTAACCCTTTAAGTGTTCCACAAGAGTTAGTGGCAAATGGAGATGAAATTTCAGAATTTCTATTTTTTGTTACTTTGCCTCACAAAAAGTGTAATATAGAGCAACCAAAAATCATATATACCCTAAAATAGTACCAACAAAACTGCCACCTTATCCCATAGTTTCCAAAATGGGGTCACTCTTTTGGAGTTTCTAACCTAGGGGTGCATCAGGGGGGCTTCAAATGGGACATAGTGCCCAAAAAAACTGTCTAGCAAAATCTGCCTTCCAAAAACCATATGGCATCCCTTTCCTTCTGCGCCCTGCCGTGTGCCCATACAGCGGTTTGCGACCACATATGGGGTGTTTCTGTAAACTACAGAATCAGGGCCATAAATAATGAGTTTTGTTTGGCTGTTAAACTTTGCTTTGTAACTGGAAAAAAAAAAGTAAAATGGAAAATTTGCCCAAAAATTGAAATTCTGAAATTTCATCTCTATTTGCCAATAACTCTTGTGGAACACCTAAAGGGTTAACAACGTTTGTAAAATCAGTTTTGAATACCTTGAGGGGTGTAGTTTCTTAGATAGGGTCACTTTTATGTAGTTTCTACTCTAGGGGTGCATCAGGGGGCTTCAAATGGGACATGGTGTCAAAAAAACTGTCCAGCAAAATCTGGCTTCCAAAAACCATACGGCGCACCTTTCACTCTACGCCCCGCTGTGTGGCCGTACAGTAGTTTACGGCCACATATGGGGCGTTTCTGTAAACGGCAGAGTCAGGGCAATAAAGATGCAGTCTTGTTTGGCTGTTAACCCTTGCTTTGTTAGTGGAAAAAATGGATTAAAATGGAAAATTAGGCAAAAAAATGAAATTCTCAAATTTTATCTCTATTTGCCAATAACTCTTGCGCAACACCTAAAGGGTTAACGAAGTTTGTAAAATCAGTTTTGAATACCTTGAGGGGTGTAGTTTCTTAGATGGGGTCACTTTTATAGAGTTTCTACTCTAGGGGTGCATCAGGGGGCTTCAAATGGGACATGGTGTCAAAAAAACTGTCCAGCAAAATCTGGCTTCCAAAAACCATACGGCGCACCTTTCACTCTACGCCCTGCCGTGTGGCCGTACAGTAGTTTACGGCCACATATGGGGTGTTTCTGTAAACGGCAGAGTCAGGGCAATAAAGATGCAGTCTTGTTTGGCTGTTAACCCTTGCTTTGTTAGTGGAAAAAATGGGTTAAAATGGAAAATTAGGCAAAAAAATGAAATTCTCAAATTTTATCTCTATTTGCCAATAACTCTTGTGCAACACCTAAAGGGTTAACGAAGTTTGTAAAATCAGTTTTGAATACCTTGAGGGGTGTAGTTTCTTAGATGGGGTCACTTTTATAGAGTTTCTACTCTAGGGGTGCATCAGGGGGCTTCAAATGGGACATGGTGTCAAAAAAACTGTCCAGCAAAATCTGGCTTCCAAAAACCATACGGCGCACCTTTCACTCTACGCCCCGCTGTGTGGCCGTACAGTAGTTTACGGCCACATATGGGGTGTTTCTGTAAACGGCAGAGTCAGGGCAATAAAGATACAGTCTTGTTTGGCTGTTAACCCTTGCTTTGTTAGTGGAAAAAATGGGTTAAAATGGAAAATTAGGCAAAAAAATGAAATTCTCAAATTTTATCTCTATTTGCCAATAACTCTTGTGCAACACCTAAAGGGTTAACGAAGTTTGTAAAATCAGTTTTGAATACCTTGAGGGGTGTAGTTTCTTAGATGGGGTCACTTTTATAGAGTTTCTACTCTAGGGGTGCATCAGGGGGCTTCAAATGGGACATGGTGTCAAAAAACTGTCCAGCAAAATCTGGCTTCCAAAAACCATACGGCGCACCTTTCACTCTACGCCCCGCTGTGTGGCCGTACAGTGGTTTACGGCCACATATGGGGTGTTTCTGTAAACGGCAGAGTCAGGGCAATAAAGATACAGTCTTGTTTGGCTGTTAACCCTTGCTTTGTTAGTGGAAAAAATGGGTTAAAATGGAAAATTAGGCAAAAAAATGAAATTCTCAAATTTTATCTCTATTTGCCAATAACTCTTGTGCAACACCTAAAGGGTTAACCAAGTTTGTAAAATCAGTTTTGAATACCTTGAGGGGTGTAGTTTATAGAATGGGGTCATTTTTGGGTGGTTTCAATTATGTAAGCCTCACAAAGTGACTTCAGAGCTGTAGTGGTCCCTAAAAATTGGGTTTTGGAAATTTTCCGAAAAATGCTTCTAAACTTCTAAGCCTTGTAACGTCCCCAAAAAATAAAATGTAATTCCCAAAATGATCCAAACATGAAGTAGACATATGGGGAATGTAAAGTCATCACAATTTTTAGGGGTATTACTATGTATTACAGAAGTAGAGAAACTGAAACTTTGAAATTTGCTAATTTTTCCAAATTTTGGGTAAATTTGACTTAATTTTACCAGTGTCATGAAGTACAATATGGGACGAAAAAACAATCTCAGAACGGCCTGGATAAGTAAAAGTGTTTTAAAGTTATTCACACATAAACTGACACTGGTCAGATTTGCAAAAAATAGCCTGGTCCTTAAGGTAAAAAATGGCTTGGTCCTGAAAGGGTTAACTGTGTAGCAGAATTGTTATCTTATCTTGCTGGGATGGTAATTAGAGCTATAGCAGGTATTGCCCAAAAGATTGCCCTGCTGTAAAATGGCGGAAATAATAAGTGAAGTGACGCTGGCTGATGCGCTTACGAACGTACCGGCACGTGATGCACGGATCGTGAGTGACGCAGCACGCCAGATGCCACGGCGCTTTAACTCCGCCTGTTGGTGACGCATATAGTTTGTGTGCGGCCAAACAGCTGGTGAGTGATTGGCACATGCGCAGTGGCGAGGACGAGACGCGCAGAGGTACCGCGGACCTACACGAGACAAGACTCCAGCCATCTATTCAGCTCACTATATATATACCCCCAGCAAGGTATAGAAATTAGGAATTTTAATGCACTGTGCACTTTATTATTGTTGACACTTTAACATACACTATGGCTATATAGCACGGTTATAGCACTATGGCATATGTATAATGGGCTTGCTAGTCTGTTCACATTGATATGAGCCACAGATGAGTGAATTGTTATATGTCCACAAAAGGGGAGTGTGCCATTTTTGCATTGGTTGATGAATTGATTGGTAACAACCTTACTATGTATTTATATTGGCACTATTGCACTTTATGTTTCACCTGACTTGAGAAAGTTTCTGTGAGAGAACCGAAACATTGTCATTTTGATATGTGTGAATAAAAGAGCACATTTTATCTTTCAAGGAGTGCTGTGAATCTTTCTTTGCTATATATATATATATATATATATATATATATATATATACAGTACAGACCAAAAGTTTGGACACACCTTCTCATTCAAAGAGTTTTATTATGACTATGAAAATTGTAGATTCACACTGAAGGCATCAAAACTATGAATTAACATATGTGGAATTATATACATAACAAAAAAGTGTGAAACAACTGAAAATATGTCATATTCTAGGTTCTTCAAAGCAGCCACCTTATGCTTTGATTACTGCTTTGCACACTCTTGGCATTCTCTTGATGAGCTTCAAGAGGTAGTCACCTGAAATGGTTTTCACTTCACAGATGTGCCCTGTCAGGTTTAATAAGTGGGATTTCTTGCCTTATAAATGGGGTTGGGACCATCAGTTGCGTTGAGGAGAAGTCAGGTGGATACACAGCTGATAGTCCTACTGAATAGACTGTTAGAATTTGTATTATGGCAAGAAAAAAAGCAGCTAAGTAAAGAAAAATGAGAAATGAAGGTCAGTCAGTCTGAAAAATTGGGAAAACTTTGAAAGTAAGGGCTGTTTGACCATGAAGGAGAGTGATGGGGTGCTGCGCCAGATGACCTGGCCTCCACAGTCACCGGACCTGAACCCAATCGAGATGGTTTGGGGTGAGCTGGACCGCAGAGTGAAGGCAAAACAAGTGCTAAGCATCTCTGGGAACTCCTTCAAGACTGTTGGAAGACCATTTCAGGTGACTACCTCTTTAAGCTCATCAAGAGAATGCCAATAGTGTGCAAAGCAGGAATCAAAGCAAAAGGTGGCTACTTTGAAGAACCTAGAATATGACATATTTTCAGTTGTTTCACACTTTTTTGTTATGTATATAATTCCACATGTGTTAATTCATAGTTTTGATGCCTTCATATTTATGAAAATAAAGAAAACTCTTTGAATGAGAAGGTGTGTCCAAACTTTTGGTCTGTACTGTATGACGTAACTGGATGATTTTGTACATGTCAAAACCGGTATTAAGTAATCATTTGTAAAAAACAAATTGTGACAAAACCCCTGTTTTATGAATGCCTAGACTCTTGTATTTTGTCTGCTGTTCATTTAGTTAACCATATTTAGCCCTTTAAATGTACACAAACCACCTTATCTGCCTGTGACGCAGTTAGTGAACACAATGGACATTAGCAAACACAATGGATATTGCCTGTCACACAATTCACAAACACAATATATATTGCCTTTGACACAATTCACAAACACAATGGATATTGCCCGTGATACATTTAGCAAACACAATGGTCTTAGTCATCGACCGCATGGAACTATGTTTGGTCCCTTTATCCAATTATCTCCAGGATAGAGAGGAGATATTTTACTATTCATGTGGGAGTGTGTCATATCTTACTGTATATTGATTGGTGACTGTATTTTGTGTGTCTGTTTCCCACAAGGGTCCCGTGTGGGTTAACCCTTGCCGGAGGTTTTTTTTGTCCTTTCTTTTCGTGGTCTGGTCATATCCCCGAAGAAGATATTGCTGATGGATAAAGATGAAAGCATATATTCAAAACATTTTTAGTATACCACATATATCTGAAATAAAATAAAATAAAAACATTGAAAGCCAAATTTTAATTTTCATGTTACTGTTAAGAGTCCTGATTCTATTGAGATTCTATGTGTGTGGGCTCTGACAAATCAGATATTGCCCAAGTAAGCTGAGATGTACCTGTCTTGTTAAGGCACGGTACCGTATGTATTGCTGGGTCACCTCGCCACGGTGCACCCTGTGTAACGCAAAATGAACTGGTAAAACCTTACATTCAGACTAAGAAAGCTCTTGGTCATAAAATAGAATCTCTATGTATATTGTGTGTGTGTTATATAGTGTGTGGTATATATATAGTGGCAGGAAAATTGATGTGCTATGTGCATGTGATAGAGTTTTTCCATGGACCATACATACATACTACTAACATCGTGCGCCAACAAAACAAGAATGCTAATTTCACCAATTCACAATATATACTGTAACCAGTTAAAATGTGTTGAATTGACTTTCAGACAAAAAAAATAATAAAATTGTATCAATCTATCAATATAGATATTAATCACATCTACAAATATTTCAGAATTTGTGATCTACAGAACAATCATTGTGCTGCATGCAATATCTTCAAAAACAACATATATGCTTTCAGAGAATATTACCTACAGTTGATATGATGTTGTCTTCATCTTTCCCAAATAGGTGCCTGAACTTTGACGTACTTCCAGGAGCCATTGTAGTCATTCACTTGTAAAGTTCAACTAGTGATGAATGCTTTATGAAGGGTAGTTGACACTGGTCACAGTCACTGGGCAGTTCTAATACTGTAAATTATGTCATACGTTTTTTTCACGCACATTTACATTACCCGCTTTATTTAAATTAGGGAAGTGATATCGAATTAAAAAAAAAAATGAATATTATTTGAAAAAATAAAATAATCTAAATCAAGATTTTGATTATTCCACCTGCCCGTTGCCGTACTGGTGCTTCTTACTGCTTGGCCTGCTTGACCGAGTTAATCATCTAAGCCCGTCTAGCCAAATTTTCTTTTGGCAAACTATTGGAGATCGGCTGAATATTGCCATATATTCTTTTTATTGAAATGTCCACGAATATTCGAAAAAACAAATATATAGCAATATAGCAAATATATTTGTTATTTAATCAACTTCGGCATACTCCTCCCCAACAAGCGTCCCTGTCACCATGGGAATGCCTGTGGGTTAGAAAATACCCACAGGCATTCCCATGGTGACGGGGACGCTTGTCGGGGAGCACTATGCCAAAGTGGAATAACAGTACACATTGGAAAAAAAAATGGCAAATATTCTAAATAACAAATATATTCGCTATATTGCTATAACTTTGTTTCTTAGAATATTCATCATATTCTAAAAAAACGAAGTTATAGCAATATAGCAAATTTTCGTAAAATAGACATAATTTAGCTAATATAGTGCTATAATCTTTTTTATAGTCTAATTTTTTTGTCTCTTCTGAACTTAATTTTTGGAAAAATTGTACACTATAAAAAAAAATACTACATCACTATATTAGCTAAATTGTCTTGTCTAACAATTAGTCTTGTCTAACGTAATATGCGTTTTACCATGCGTGCCATATACCGGAAGTGACGCGCCTTGCCATGCGTCTCACAAACCGGAAATGCTTAATATCGGCGTCCGGAAGTGTTAGACAAGACTAGTGCTTATATACTGAGCACTGGCACCTATAGACCAGTCACATCAGCTCCCCCTTAACATCTATTAAGCCAGACAGTGTTTTCATCCTGATCAGTAAATACATGAAATGGAAACTTGTAGACATTATTTTGATAGTATCTGTATCAATTCCCCATTTGCTTCCTTACGGGCTATCTATCAACTGACAGGACTCAGCATCTTCAGGTTCTTCCCACTGACTAGACACAGGATCTAAGTATAATTTATTTTTATATTTTTCTGGTATCCTTTATTCTCCCTACAATATAGGGTTTATATATCACCCCCTGATGATCTGCCAGGCGCAGGTGAATGTTTTTTGCATATTTCTATGTTCAATTATTGACTATCTATGTAAGTAGGGTCATTATAGGTTGACTATAGCCATAGGTACGGGGACAGGGTATCTCTACCATCTGGGGATATCCCTGGGCTTAGGGCCTAGGTTATCAGGGACATCCAAGGAGAGTCACTCCCCTCCCTCTAAATATCCCCTATTACCTGTGTGTGGATATAAACACCTAATCACCTATATGACTATATGTTTTTTTTTATTATTTTCTGTGGTATCCTAATCACAGTAGGAGTTAAAAAAGACTTAACCAATCCTCTGTTAGCTCATGATCAGCTGAGCAGCTCTCTTCTCCATTTACCCAATAATTTATAATAAAGGTATTGTTTTTATGAGCACGCTATATCCTTATTTATATGCTTAATACTAATTGATGACGTGTTAACTATCTATACTATCAAATTTATTTTTCCTTAATTTTATTTTTAATAGTGTCAATTTTATAAAAAAATGAAGTTCAGAAGAGACTAAAAAATTTGACTATAAAAAAAAGATTTTAGCACTATATTAGCTAAATTATGTGTATTTTACGAATATTGTATTTTAGAATATTTGTAATATTCTAAAGATGAAGTTATAGCAATACAGCAAATATTCGTAAATACACATATTAGCCATAGCCATAGCCTAGCCGTTAGTCAACCAATATGAAAGTTGCCATATACAGTTTAAAGAAAATCACAATACGCAAATAATTAAATCACATATTAATCGAGATAAATAGAATCATGACGAATATTCGGTTTCAACGAATAAAGGACGAATATTCAATCGAATATTCGTGAAATATCGCCAAATCAAATATGGCACCTCTCGCTCATCACTATTAGAAATATATTAATCCATATTAAGGTGAAAAGAAAAAAACAATGGGGGAAGATGACAAACCCACTCAAACCCCTGTCTACAGAGATGGGCCGGAGGCTCCCAGAAAAAATGTACCCACCAGATATAAGTCACAGTATAATAGTGTACACCAAGGGCTTAAATCCGATCCTGTCAGGATGGAAAGACAAAATGGTGTCTAGCTGCTAGCCACTTGTGAGCATCAAGATCTTGAGAGCTTCAAGGGAAAATAATTCAATGCGGAACTGGCAAAACAATAAAGAGCCAATTGCCAAGGCTGAGCCCTGATAACAAATAACACACAAATGGGTAGCAGTAGTTAAAAACTAATAGTAATAATTAGGGATGAGCGAACTCGAACTGTATAGTTCGGGTTCGTACCGAATTTTGGGGTGTCCATGACACGGACCCGAACCCGGACATTTTCGTAAAAGTCCGGGTTCGGGTTCGGTGTTCGTCACTTTCTTGGCGCTTTTGTGACGCTTTCTTGGCGCTTTTTGAAAGGCTGCAAAGCAGCCAATCAACAAGCGTCATACTACTTGCCCCAAGAGGCCATCACAGCCATGCCTACTATTGGCATGGCTGTGATTGGCCAGAGCACCATGTGACCCAGCCTCTATTTAAGCTGGAGTCACATAGCGCCGCCCGTCACTCTGCTCTGATTAGCGTAGGGAGAGGTTGCGGCTGCGACAGTAGGGCGAGATTAGGCAGATTAACTCCTCCAAAGGACTTGATTATTGATCGATCTGCAGCTGTGGGTCATTGAGCTGCTGATACTAAATTGCTCACTGTTTTTAGGCTGCCCAGACCGTTTGTCAGTCACATTTTTCTGGGGTGATCGGTGGCCATTTTGTGTCTTGTGGTGCGCCAGCACAAGCTGCGACCAAGTGCATTTAACCCTCAATGGTGTGGATGTTTTTTGGCTAAAGCCTACATCAGGGTGAAGCTGTCACACCAAGTGCATTTAACCAGCAATAGTCTGTTTATTTTTTGGCCATATACTACATCAGGGGCAAGCTGCGCCTGTCACCAAGTGCATTTAACCCTCAATGGTGTGGTTGTTTTTTGGCTAAAGCCTACATCAGGGTGAAGCTGTCACACCAAGTGCATTTAACCAGCAATAGTCTGTTTATTTTTTGGCCATATACTACATCAGGGGCAAGCTGCGCCGGTCACCAAGTGCATTTAACCCTCAGTAGTGTGGTTGGTCAAGCTATCACACCAAGTGCATTTAACCAGCAATAGTCTGTTCATTTTTTGGCCATATACTAAATCAGGGGCAAGCTGCGCCCGTCACCAAGTGCATTTAACCAGCAATAGTCTGTTCATTTTTTGGCCATATACTACATCAGGGGCAAGCTGCGCCCGTCACCAAGTGCATTTAACCCTCAGTAGTGTGGTTCGTCAAGCTGTGACACCAAGTGCATTTAACCAGCAATAGTCTGTTCATTTTTTGGCCATATACTACATCAGGGGCAAGCTGCGCCCGTCACCAAGTGCATTTACTAAGCAATAGTGTGGTTATTTTTTGGCCATATCCCAGTCTAATTCTGTCACTAAATCCATACCGGTCACCCAGCGCCTAAATACTAGGCCTCAAATTTATATCCCGCTAAATCTCTCGTTACCGCTGTCCTGTTGTGGCTGGGAAAGTTATTTAGTGTCCGTCAAAGCACATTTTTTGTTCTGGGTTGAAATACAATTCCCAATTTGGCAATTTCATAATTTAGTGGTTTCTGCTATATCAGAGCTATTTGAAATCTATCCCTAAAAGGGTATATAATATTCAAGGTGCACATAGGGTCATTCAGAATAACTTCACACACACGCTACTGTGCATTTCCAAGTCTAATTCTGTCACTAAATCCATACCGGTCACCCAGCGCCTAAATACTAGGCCTCAAATTTATATCCCGCTAAATCTCTCGTTACCGCTGTCCTGTTGTGGCTGGGAAAGTTATTTAGTGTCCGTCAAAGCACATTTTTTGTTCTGGGTTGAAATACAATTCTCAATTTAGCAATTTCATAATTTAGTGGTTCCTGCTATATCAGAGCTATTTGAAATCTATCCCTAAAAGGGTATATAATATTCAAGGTGCACATAGGGTCATTCAGAATAACTTCACACACACGCTACTGTGCATTTCCAAGTCTAATTCTGTCACTAAATCCATACCGGTCACCCAGCGCCTAAATACTAGGCCTCAAATTTATATCCCGCTAAATCTCTCGTTACCGCTGTCCTGTTGTGGCTGGGAAAGTTATTTATTGTCCGTCAAAGCACATTTTTTGTTCTGGGTTGAAATACAATTCCCAATTTAGCAATTTCATAATTTAGTGGTTCCTGCTATATCAGAGCTATTTGAAATCTATCCCTAAAAGGGTATATAATATTCAAGGTGCACATAGGGTTATTCAGAATAACTTCACACACACGCTACTGTGCATTTTTTAAGTCTAATTCTGTCACTAAATCCATACCGGTCACCCAGCGCCTAAATACTAGGCCTCAAATTTATATCCCGCTAAATCTCTCGTTACCGCTGTCCTGTTGTGGCTGGGAAAGTTATTTAGTGTCCGTCAAAGCACATTTTTTGTTCTGGGTTGAAATACAATTCCCAATTTAGCAATTTCATAATTTAGTGGTTCCTGCTATATCAGAGCTATTTGAAATCTATCCCTAAAAGGGTATATAATATTCAAGGTGCACATAGGGTCATTCAGAATAACTTCACACACACGCTACTGTGCATTTCCAAGTCCAATTCTGTCAGTAAATCCATACCGGTCACCCAGCGCCTAAATACTAGGCCTCAAATTTATATCCCGCTGAATTTGAATACAATACATTGGGCCAAATAATATTTTTGTTGTTGTGGTGAACCATAACAATGAGGAAAACATCTAGTAAGGGACACGGACGTGGACATGGTCGTGGTGGTGTTAGTGGACCCTCTGGTGCTGGGAGAGGACGTGGCCATTCTGCCACATCCACACGTCCTAGTGTACCAACTACCTCAGGTCCCAGTAGCCGCCAGAATTTACAGCGATATATGGTGGGGCCCAATGCCGTTCTAAGGATGGTAAGGCCTGAGCAGGTACAGGCATTAGTCAATTGGGTGGCCGACAGTGGATCCAGCACGTTCACATTATCTCCCACCCAGTCTTCTGCAGAAAGCGCACAGATGGCGCCTGAAAACCAACCCCATCAGTCTGTCACATCACCCCCATGCATACCAGGGAAACTGTCTCAGCCTCAAGTTATGCAGCAGTCTCTTATGCTGTTTGAAGACTCCGCTGGCAGGGTTTCCCAAGGGCATCCACCTAGCCCTTCCCCAGCGGTGAAAGACATAGAATGCACTGACGCACAACCACTTATGTTTCCTGATGATGAGGACATGGGAATACCACCTCAGCATGTCTCTGATGATGACGAAACACAGGTGCCAACTGCTGCGTCTTTCTGCAGTGTGCAGACTGAACAGGAGGTCAGGGATCAAGACTGGGTGGAAGACGATGCAGGGGACGATGAGGTCCTAGACCCCACATGGAATGAAGGTCGTGCCACTGACTTTCACAGTTCGGAGGAAGAGGCAGTGGTGAGACCGAGCCAACAGCGTAGCAAAAGAGGGAGCAGTGGGCAAAAGCAGAACACCCGCCGCCAAGAGACTCCGCCTGCTACTGACCGCCGCCATCTGGGACCGAGCACCCCAAAGGCACCTTCAAGGAGTTCCCTGGCATGGCACTTCTTCAAACAATGTGCTGACGACAAGACCCGAGTGGTTTGCACGCTGTGCCATCAGAGCCTGAAGCGAGGCATTAACGTTCTGAACCTGAGCACAACCTGCATGACCAGGCACCTGCATGCAAAGCATGAACTGCAGTGGAGTAAACACCTTAAAACCAAGGAAGTCACTCAGGCTCCCCCTGCTACCTCTTCTGCTGCTGCCGCCTCGGCCTCTTCTGCTGCTGCCGCCTCGGCCTCTTCCTCCGCCTCTGGAGGAACGTTGGCACCTGCCGCCCAGCAAACAGGGGATGTACCACCAACACCACCACCACCACCTCCGTCACCAAGTTTTTTCAACCATGTCACACGGCAGCGTTCAGCTCTCCATCTCACAAACATTTGAGAGAAAGCATAAATTCCCACCTAGCCACCCTCGATCCCTGGCCCTGAATGCAAGCATTTCTAAACTACTGGCCTATGAAATGCTGTCATTTAGGCTGGTGGACACAGACAGCTTCAAACAGCTCATGTCGCTTGCTGTCCCACAGTATGTTGTTCCCAGCCGCCACTACTTCTCCAAGAGAGCCGTGCCTTCCCTGCACAACCAAGTATCCGATAAAATCAAGTGTGCACTGCGCAACGCCATCTGTAGCAAGGTCCACCTAACCACAGATACGTGGACCAGTAAGCACGGCCAGGGACGCTATATCTCCCTAACTGCACACTGGGTAAATGTAGTGGCAGCTGGGCCCCAGGCGGAGAGCTGTTTGGCGCACGTCCTTCCGCCACCAAGGATCTCAGGGCAACATTCTTTGCCTCCTGTTGCCACCTCCTCCTTCTCGGCTTCCTCCTCCTCTTCTTCCACCTGCTCATCCAGTCAGCCACACACCTTCACCACCAACTTCAGCACAGCCCGGGGTAAACGTCAGCAGGCCATTCTGAAACTCATATGTTTGGGGGACAGGCCCCACACCGCACAGGAGTTGTGGCGGGGTATAGAACAACAGACCGACGAGTGGTTGCTGCCGGTGAGCCTCAAGCCCGGCCTGGTGGTGTGTGATAATGGGCGAAATCTCGTTGCAGCTCTGGGACTAGCCAATTTGACGCACATCCCTTGCTTGGCGCATGTGCTGAATTTGGTGGTGCAGAAGTTCATACACAACTACCCCGACATGTCAGAGCTGCTGCATAAAGTGCGGGCCGTCTGTTCGCGCTTCCGGCGTTCACATCCTGCTGCTGCTCGCCTGTCTGCGCTACAGCGTAACTTCGGCCTTCCCGCTCACCGCCTCATATGCGACGTGCCCACCAGGTGGAACTCCACCTTGCACATGCTGGACAGACTGTGCGAGCAGCAGCAGGCCATAGTGGAGTTTCAGCTTCAGCACGCACGGGTCAGTCGCACTACAGAACAGCACCACTTCACCAACAATGACTGGGCCTCCATGCGAGACCTGTGTGCCCTGTTGCGCTGTTTCGAGTACTCCACCAACATGGCCAGTGGCGATGACGCCGTTATCAGCGTTACAATACCACTTCTATGTCTCCTTGAGAAAACACTTAGGGCGATGATGGAAGAGGAGGTGGCCCAAGAGGAGGAGGAGGAGGAGGAAGAGGGGTCATTTTTAGCACTTTCAGGCCAGTCTCTTCGAAGTGACTCAGAGGGAGGTTTTTGGCAACAGCAGAGGCCAGGTACAAATGTGGCCAGCCAGGGCCCACTACTGGAGGACGAGGAGGACGAGGATGAGGAGGAGGTGGAGGAGGATGAGGATGAAGCATGGTCACAGCGGGGTGGCACCCAACGCAGCTCGGGTCCATCACTGGTGCGTGGCTGGGGGGAAAGGCAGGACGATGACGATACGCCTCCCACAGAGGACAGCTTGTCCTTACCCCTGGGCAGCCTGGCACACATGAGCGACTACATGCTGCAGTGCCTGCGCAACGACAGCAGAGTTGCCCACATTTTAACCTGTGCGGACTACTGGGTTGCCACCCTGCTGGATCCACGCTACAAAGACAATGTGCCCACCTTACTTCCTGCACTGGAGCGTGATAGGAAGATGCGCGAGTACAAGCGCACGTTGGTAGACGCGCTACTGAGAGCATTCCCAAATGTCACAGGGGAACAAGTGGAAGGCCAAGGCCAAGGCAGAGGAGGAGCAAGAGGTCGCCAAGGCAGCTGTGTCAATGCCAGCTCCTCTGAGGGCAGGGTTAGCATGGCAGAGATGTGGAAAACTTTTGTCAACACGCCACAGCTAACTGCACCACCACCTGATACGCAACGTGTTAGCAGGAGGCAACATTTCACTAACATGGTGGAACAGTACATGTGCACACCCCTCCACGTACTGACTGATGGTTCGGCCCCATTCAACTTCTGGGTCTCTAAATTGTCCACGTGGCCAGAGCTAGCCTTTTATGCCTTGGAGGTGCTGGCCTGCCCGGCGGCCAGCGTTTTGTCTGAACGTGTATTCAGCACGGCAGGGGGCGTCATTACAGACAAATGCAGCCGCCTGTCTACAGCCAATGTGGACAAGCTGACGTTCATAAAAATGAACCAGGCATGGATCCCACAGGACCTGTCCGTCCCTTGTGCAGATTAGACATTAACTACCTCCCCTTAACCATATATTATTGGACTCCAGGGCACTTCCTCATTCAATCCTATTTTTATTTTCATTTTACCATTATATTGCGAGGCTACCCAAAGTTGAATGAACCTCTCCTCTGTCTGGGTGCCGGGGCCTAAATATATGCCAATGGACTGTTCCAATGTTGGGTGACGTGAAGCCTGATTCTCTGCTATGACATGCAGACTGATTCTCTGCTGACATGAAGCCAGATCCTCTGTTACGGGACCTCTCTCCTCTGCCTGGGTGCTGGGCCTAAATTTATGAAAATGGACTCTTACAGTGGTGGCTGACGTGAAGCCTGATTCTCTGCTATGACATGAAGACTGATTCTCTGCTGACATGAAGCCAGATCCTCTGTTACGGGACCTCTCTCCTCTGCCTGGGTGCTGGGCCTAAATATATGCCAATGGACTGTTGCAGTGGTGGCTGACGTGAAGCCTCATTCTCTGCTATGACATGCAGACTAATTCTCTGCTGACATGAAGCCAGATTGTCTGTTACGGGACCTCCCTCCTCTGCCTGGGTGCTGGGCCTAAATATATGCCAATGGACTGTTGCAGTGGTGGCTGACGTGAAGCCTCATTCTCTGCTATGACATGCAGACTAATTCTCTGCTGACATGAAGCCAGATCCTCTGTTACGGGACCTCTCTCCTCTGCCTGGGTGCTGGGCCTAAATTTATGAAAATGGACTCTTACAGTGGTGGGTGACGTGAAGCCTGATTCTCTGCTATGACATGAAGACTGATTCTCTGCTGACATGAAGCCAGATTGTCTGTTACGGGACCTCTCTCCTCTGCCTGGGTGCTGGGCCTAAATATAGGCCAATGGACTGTTGCAGTGGTGGCTGACGTGAAGCCTCATTCTCTGCTATGACATGCAGACTAATTCTCTGCTGACATGAAGCCAGATCCTCTGTTACGGGACCTCTCTCCTCTGCCTGGGTGCTGGGCCTAAATTTATGAAAATGGACTCTTACAGTGGTGGGTGACGTGAAGCCTGATTCTCTGCTATGACATGAAGACTGATTCTCTGCTGACATGAAGCCAGATTGTCTGTTACGGGACCTCTCTCCTCTGCCTGGGTGCTGGGCCTAAATATATGCCAATGGACTGTTGCAGTGGTGGCTGACGTGAAGCCTCATTCTCTGCTATGACATGCAGACTATTTCTCTGCTGACATGAAGCCAGATTGTCTGTTACGGGACCTCTCTCCTCTGCCTGGGTGCTGGGCCTAAATTTATGACAATGGACTGTTGCAGTGGTGGGTGACGTGAAGCCTCATTCTCTGCTATGACATGCAGACTGATTCTCTGCTGACATGAAGCCAGATTGTCTGTTACGGGACCTCTCTCCTCTGCCTGGGTGCTGGGCCTAAATATATGCCAATGGACTGTTGCAGTGGTGGCTGACGTGAAGCCTCATTCTCTGCTATGACATGCAGACAAATTCTCCGCTGACATGAAGCCAGATTGTCTGTTACGCGACCTCTCTCCTCTACCTGGGTGCTGGGCCTAAATTTATGACAATGGACTGTTGCAGTGGTGGGTGACGTGAAGCCTCATTCTCTGCTATGACATGCACACTGATTCTCTGCTGACATGAAGCCAGATTGTCTGTTACGGGACCTCTCTCCTCTGCCTGGGTGCTGGGCCTAAATATATGCCAATGGACTGTTGCAGTGGTGGCTGATGTGAAGCCTCATTCTCTGCTATGACATGCAGACTAATTCTCTGCTGACATGAAGCCAGATCCTCTGTTACGGGACCTCTCTCCTCTGCCTGGGTGCTGGGCCTAAATTTATGAAAATGGACTCTTACAGTGGTGGGTGACGTGAAGCCTGATTCTCTGCTATGACATGAAGACTGATTCTCTGCTGACATGAAGACAGATTGTCTGTTACGGGACCTCTCTCCTCTTCCTGGGTGCTGGGCCTAAATATATGCCAATGGACTGTTGCAGTGGTGGCTGACGTGAAGCCTCATTCTCTGCTATGACATGCAGACTAATTCTCTGCTGACATGAAGCCAGATTGTCTGTTACGGGACCTCTCTCCTCTGCCTGGGTGCTGGGCCTAAATTTATGACAATGGACTGTTGCAGTGGTGGGTGACGTGAAGCCTCATTCTCTGCTATGACATGCAGACTGATTCTCTGCTGACATGAAGCCAGATTGTCTGTTACGGGACCTCTCTCCTCTGCCTGGGTGCTGGGCCTAAATATATGCCAATGGACTGTTGCAGTGGTGGCTGACGTGAAGCCTCATTCTCTGCTATGACATGCAGACTAATTCTCTGCTGACATGAAGCCAGATCCTCTGTTACGGGACCTCTCTCCTCTGCCTGGGGGCTGGGCCTAAATTTATGAAAATGGACTCTTACAGTGGTGGCTGACGTGAAGCCTGATTCTCTGCTATGACATGAAGACTGATTCTCTGCTGACATGAAGCCAGATTGTCTGTTACGGGACCTCTCTCCTCTGCCTGGGTGCTGGGCCTAAATTTATGACAATTGACTGTTGCAGTGGTGGGTGACTTGAAGCCTCATTCTCTGCTATGACATGCAGACTGATTCTCTGCTGACATGAAGCCAGATTGTCTGTTACGGGACCTCTCTCCTCTGCCTGGGTGCTGGGCCTAAATATATGCCAATGGACTGTTGCAGTGGTGGCTGACGTGAAGCCTCATTCTCTGCTATGACATGCAGACTAATTCTCTGCTGACATGAAGCCAGATTCTCTGTTACAGGACCTCTCTCCTCTGCCTGGGTTCCTTGGCCTAAATATCTGAGAATGGACTGTTCCAGTGGTGAAGCCAGATTCTCTGCTATCTGACCTCTCTCCAATTGATTTTGGTTAATTTTTATTTATTTAATTTTTATTTTAATTCATTTCCCTATCATTTGTTTGCAGGGGATTTACCTACATGTTGCTGCCTTTTGCAGCCCTCTAGCCCTTTCCTGGGCTGTTTTACAGCCTTTTTAGTGCCAAAAAGTTCGGGTCCCCATTGACTTCAATGGAGTTCGGGTTCGGGACGAAGTTCGGATCGGGTTCGGATCCCGAACCCGAACATTTTCGGGAAGTTCGGCCGAACTTCTCGAACCCGAACATCCAGGTGTTCGCTCAACTCTAGTAATAATCAATTACCCATGGTGGATGCAAAGACCGAGGCCCCGGCACTGCTGCTACCTCTACGTGCTTTTCACCAACCCACTGGCTTCATTAGAAGGCAACCTGATGTTAAATTGGCAAAATACATTCGTCCAATATTTTTTTTCTGCACCACGGTGACATCATTTCCAACAAAAATTGTGAGAGTCAAACACATAGTGCAAAGGAATGTCAGAATATAATATATTCTTTGCTTCCTCTTCTTGTTGATTCAATTTGAACCGAGCTGTTAATTGAGTATCACGGTTCAAAGCTCTCTGTACCGCTGTGGTAATGTTATTTGGGTTGAAAAAAAATGATTGTTGTTCAGGCAGATGCACCGCTAATCTATGGATGGTTTGGGATTGATAATGTATTTCAAACCCATGCTAATGCCATGCTGCTTCTGGAGCACTGACATACCTTGAATTAATAAAGGTCTTTATTTCATCGTGATTCAAAGCACCTTGTTCTTGAATGACAATATTTGCACAATCATGAACTTTTTTTAAAAGGTATTTGACACTTTTCACTGATACGCAAACTTCCACATTAATGTGGCAATTTCTGTTAAGAATAATAGTTTAGCCTGTATTTTTTCTCTTGTACTTTGGATAGCCATTGTTGTTAGCAATAGTTTTTTTGTTGGAATTCCTTCGGAAAATCCTTACAGCATTTGTAATACATGGAGAATTAGGACTGAGTTCTCCACATGGTCCATGAATCATATGCTTTGTTACAATTGCATTTAAGAGAGGAGTGATGTCTATGTTAGGGATTTCAGCAGAGACAATTTTATCTATCAGTTCTTCATTTTTTGGTTTACAGCTTTCTTTAAGAATGAGAAGTATGTGAGCATGTGGTAAACCTCTCTTTTGAAATTCTATCACATAGAACATTGCTTTTGGAACTAGTGTTGAGCTTGAATATTCGAATAGCAAATATTAATCACGAATATTGCAACTTTGCAAATTCGTGAATATTACGAATATAGTGCTATATATTCGCTATATTGAATATTCATCATTTTTTTAACATCTGAAAACATGATTCCTCCCTGCTTCTTTCTTTTGGGTCAATAAGCTATTGGCCCACAAGCAACTTAAGCAGGGAGTAATCATGTTTTCATATGGAAAATAAAATGACCAATATTCTAAAAAACCAATATATAGCAATATAGTGAATATTTTAGTTATTTAGAATTTTCGCATAATTTTTTCCTATCTGTACAGTTGTTCGCATACTCCTCCCCGACAAGCGTCCCCGTCACCATGGGAACGCCTGTGGGTTAGAAAATACCATCAGGTCTGAGTTTTCCCTGAGATCGTGAAAACTCAGATCCGATTGTATATTCTAACCCACAGGCGTTCCCATGGTGACGGGTACGCTTGTCGGGGAGCAGTATGCCAAAGTGGAATAACAGTACACATTGGAAACAAAAAAGACGAATATTCCAAATAACAAATTTATTCACTCTATTGCTATAATTTTGTCTTTTAGAATATTACAAATATTCTAAAAAACTAAGTTATAGCAATAAAGCAAATATTCGTAAAATACACATATAGACTGCAATTTAGCTAATATAGTGCTATAGTATTTTTTTGAATACTGTAATTTTTTTCCAAAACTGAAGTTCAGAAGAGGCAAAAAAATAATAATTGACTAAAAAAAATAAAAAGATTATAGCACTATATTAGCTAAATTGCAGTCTACATGTGTAGCTTACAAATATTCGTTATATTGCTATAACTTCATTTTTTAGAATATTCATAATATTCTAAAAGACGAAGTTGTAGCAATATAGTGAATATTCGTAAAATATACATATAGACTGCAATTTAGCTAATATAGTGCTATAGTATTTTTTTTTTAATAGTGTACATATTTTCCAAAACTGAAGTTCAAAAGAGGAAAAAGAAATTGACAAAAAAAAATATTATAGCACTATATTAGCTAAATTGCAGTCTATATGTGTATTTTACGAATATTCGTTACATTGCTATAACTTCGTTTTTTAGAATATTCGGAATATTCTAAAAGATGAAGTTATAGCAATATAGTGATTTTGGTTTGCCATATTTTCTGACAATTGCCATAGCATCTTGATAATTTTGTTGCATGTTTCTGCGGCTCCCTGTAAATGAAGAAGGCAAAATATACATTTTTCCAGGACTCAGGCCTGCTTCATTAAGTAATAAAGTAAAAAGAAAAAAGCACTTTTAAAGTGTGAGACTTACCCAGGTCACAGTTTGGACTGCAGCGCTGAAATATATAACGACGTATCGTAGTTGCTTTGTATTTTTGACTGTTTCATTAAGTAAATGATCCATTAATTCTGAGTATTTTTTAAGTTAGGCTGATTTTCACGTATATAATTGAGTCTGTTGGCTTCTGTTTTTACATATGCATCAACTATGTATTGCTGTGTAAGGCGGCCTGCATTTAAGAAGGGGTTAAACTCCTCTCTAAGGGTCCATTCACACGTCCGCAATTCTGTTCTGCATCGGACAAGATTAGGCATTTTCTATTATAGTTCCTGCGATGTGCGGTCCACAAAATGCAGAACACACATTGCCGGTGTCCGTGTTTTGCGGATCCGCGGATCCACAAAACACATACAGATGTGTGAATGGACCCTAATGGAAAGACGGTAACTGTAGTATTGCATTTGAGTGACTCTAACTCTAGGCTTGTGTGACTGGTTTATAAAGTTAGTAAAGTTACTATTTACTGTGTGACACCACAATCCAGGCTAAAGTTAATAAAGCTTGTGTTCTGTTTTGCAATGGTATGTCAATTCCCCAGCTTTGATCCCCATAGGGGAATAACAATGGATAAACCATGGGTTCCAAATTAGGATCAAGGACACTAATTCTTTGTGTTTTGTTTTTATTTGTATAATCTTCACTTGGTTTGCAGTGTATAAGAAGATCTCTTTCAAGTGGTGGTTCTCCATCATCATTTTGAAAAATCAAAGCAACCTCATTATATTTTGGTTAGTTATAGCGCCTTTGTTCATTTTTGAGGTCTTGTACTATGGTCATGGAAACTTCCTTAATAACATTGCCGTTTTTTGCGGCATCCTCTTCCTAGTCTTTTTCAACTTGGTACAACATTTTGTAGGCCTCTGCAAAAGGATTGAATCACGCCATAAGTGTACCTAATGTTTGCATAAGCTCTGAATTTATTCCTGAGTTGGCAGAAATTTGCATTCTTTGCTCTGAAGCTTCAGAGGGATCTAAAATGTATAATTGTGCAAACTGTCTGTTTTCACCCTGTTGAGGATGCAGTGTTCCTGCTCTGTGACAAATGGAACCATGGATTCGAAAACGGTATGGCCCATAGCCAGAAGGCAGACTAATGTTAGCTCCCATAGATGCAAATGCTAGAGCACTATTCATTGACCTAATATTTTGCATGAATTTTTTTTCTGTAATGATGCTGACCTGTCATGAGCTGTTGTATAAAATAATTTGTTCAAATTTGGTGACGATTTACTTTTCCTTTTGAGCAACACTGTGTAAATTTTTGATCAGAAGGTCTATCTCCTTCAAAATGTTTTGCTTGACAAAAATTGCATATCTGATTTAAATCTCCACATGTGTGTGGTATAATGTTACCCTCATTAATATTAACTATATCATTTATAAGTGCCATTCTTTCTATTGTAGCCCTGGATTCATTTGGTTCTTTTCGTTTATTCCGGGCCAGTCTCTGTAATTGTATATTTTGGAAACAATGTAATTGTCGTTCTTCTGGTGTAAATCTTGCTCTCCTAGCTTTTTCTCTTTCAGCATGTCTCTTACGTTTTTGTCTTTCTCTTATATCATTTATCCTCTCCTGTGTGGCTGCTGACAGTTCTTCTATAGATTTATTTGCTCTTCTGAGTATTTGTCTTTTAGCATTTTTGTGACACTCATTTTCTTTTTCTTCAATTGATTTATTTGATAGTTTATTTCTTCTCAGAGTTTCTTTTTCTGATGTTTACTTGCTGAGCTGACCGTTTCTCCAGAAGTTGCTTATGCAGGATTTGATTGTCTGTGTCTTTTGTCCTAATTGACGTGTCCTTTTTTTGGGTGGAATGTTGTTAGAACCCTTTGAGGACCATAAGATTACCGTCATCAATATAAAGATAATTATATATTTTTTTCCACTTAAGAATGTATTTGAACAATAAATAAAACAATTTCCACACTTGTGTCATTTTTGGGGGAGGAGTTATGACACGGGACAAATGTGACTTTTTACATTACTTTCAATGGAAGGCCAAAAGAAGATACATTTTTTTGTTACAGCAACTGAAGTTCGTACACTTCAGTTGCTGTAACTAAGCCATTTCATGAAATAACTGGCAAAAACTGGTGGCTGTGGCTGAGACTGCTAACACTGACTGGTAAGTGAGACTGGTGGCTGGGACAGCTGGCACTTACTGGTGGCTGACACTGTTGGCACTGTAACTGGTGGCTGACACTGCTGGCACTGTAACTGGTGGCTGTGGCTGGACTGACTTCTGATGCTGAGACTGCTGGTAGCGACTGGAAAGTCAGATTGCTGACAGGGGCTCCACTCTACATGGTTTGTATGGCTGTGACTGATGACTGACAAACAGAAATGGCACTGTGACTGACGGATATAGTGCTGTGACTGATGACTGATAACAGAAGTGGCGCTGTGACTGACAAACTGAAATGTTAGACAGGGTCTCCTCTCTGGGTTATTGTGCTGTGACGGGTGGCTGAGTAACAGAAATTGTGCTGTGAATGACGATTATAGTGCTGTGACTGACGACTGACAAACAGAAATGGCGCTGTGACTGACAAACTGAAACATCAGACTGCTGACAGGGTCTCCACTCTGGATTAAAGTGCTGTGACTGATGACTGAGGAACAGAAATGGCACTGTGAGTGACGGTTATCGTGCTCTGACTGATGACTGATGAACATGTGGCGCTATGACTGACGATTATAGTGCTATGACTGACAAACAGAAATGGTGCTGTGACTGACGGTTATAGTGCTGTGACTGATGATCAGAAATGGCGCTGTGACTGACTGAATGGTGCTGTGACTGACTGAAATCTTAGACTGCTGACAGGGGCTCCAATCTGTGTTATAGTCCCATGACTGACTGACAATCAGAAATGGCTCTGTGACTAACTGAAATGTTAGACTGCTGACAGGGGCTCCTCTCAGTGTTATACTGCTATGACTTAAATCGCGCTGTGACTGACTAACTAACTGAAATGGCGGCCGGAAGGTGTGGGCGGTGCATGCGCTGTCTGGCGCGACGCATTCTGATTAGTGGCCGCGCTGCTGTGGGTGGAGCCGGCGAACTGACATGGCGTGTGGGCGATATAGGCTGCTTCTCCATGTGGGCGGTGCAGGCAGCGTCTGTTGTGCCATATCCTGATTGTTGGATGCACTGTTGTGGGGTGTGGAAACTGAGATGGCATGTGGGCAGTGCAGGCAGCTCCTTCAGCACCGTATCCTACTGATAAAGGGGCTGGCAATGTTGAGGTCACTGTTAAAGGGGCAGGCAATGCGGAGGTCACTATTAAAGAGGCGGGCACTGTGGAAGTCACTGTTAAAGGGGTGGTGACTGTGGATGTCACTGTTAAAGGGGCAGATACTGTGGAGGTCACTGTTAAAGGGGCGACCACTATGAAGGTCACTGTTAAAGGGGTGGTCAATGGTAAAGGGGTGGGCACTGTGGAGGTCATTGTTAAAGGGGTGGGCACTGTGGAGATCATGTTAAAAGGGGCAGGCACTGTGGAAGTCACTGTTAAAGGGTCAGACACTTTGGAGGTCACTGTTAAAGGGGCAGGCAGTGCAGAGGTCACTAATAGAGGGACCCCAATGCGTGAGAAGTAGTTTGAAATCAAAATCTGTAAAAAATGCCCTGTTAAATCCGAAAAATACTATTTGGAATGTGGGCCCATTTGCCCACCTAGGCAGCAAAAAGTGTCACACATGTGGTATCGCCGTACTCAGAAGAAGTAGGGCAATGTGTTTTGGGGTGACTTTTGGCCATGATACGAAAAGGGGCCGAAATTCCTTTTAGTAGGGCATTTTTAGACATTTGGATCCCAAACTTCTTCTCACGCTTTAGGGCCTCTAAAATGCCAGGGCAGTATAAATACCCCACATGTGACCCCATTTTGGAAAGAAGACACCCCAAGGTATTCAATGAGGGCGAGTTCATAGAATTAATTTTTTTGGCACAAGTTAGAGGAATTTTTTTTTTTTTTTTTTTTTCCTCACAAAGTCTCCCTTTCCGCTAACTTGGGACAAAAATTTCAATCATTCATGGACTCAATATGCCCCTCAGTGAATACCTTGGGGTGTCTTCTTTCCAAAATGGGGTCATTTGTGGGGTGTTTGTACTGCCCTGACATTTGAGGGTTTCCGCAATTATTACATGTATGGGCAGCATTAGGAGTTTCTGCTATTCTCCTTATATTGAGCATACAGGTAATGAGATTTTTTTTTTTCCGTTCAGTCTCTGGGCTGAAAGAAAAAATGAACGTCACAGATTTCTTCATTCGCATCGATCAATGTGGATAAAAAAATCTCTGCCCAAAAATAAAAAAAAAGACGGGAAAGGCGTCTGCCATGACATAGGAGCTCCGCCCAACATACATACCCAATTTAGCTCGTATGCCCTGGCAAACCCGATTTCTCCATTCACATCATTCGATGTGGATGAATAAATCATTGCCGGGATTTTATTACTTTTTTTTATATACAAAGTGTTTGCCAAAGCATATGAACACCGCCGCCCCCTCAGCTCATATGCCTCGGCAAACGTATCTTTTACTGCAGAGGAGAAATCTCGTCGCATACACCGACTTTTGTGTAATCTGACAGCAGCGCAATGCTTCTGTCAGAATGCACATCAGTGCTGCAGCTAGTCGATCGGTTGGTCCACCTGGAAGGTAAAAAAAAAAAGAAAGAAAAAACAAGGCCGTAACGTTATAAATTTATTAACTTTATAATAACATTTGAACGGAACATATAAACTTTATTTAACTTTTTGAACAGAACGTTAACATTTTTGCTTACTGGTGATTTTTTTTTTTTTTTTTTTTTACCTTTATAGGACAAACCTCTCCTTCCCCATGGGACAATGTGCAAAGCGCAAATCGCCCAAAGATGTGGCAAAGTACATTATGCACTTTGTCCTAGGTGAAAGGAGAGGTTTGCAGCAGCTGTGAGTGAAGGGGCCCTAATAGCCCTGTGTGCCTGTCCTGTGAGATGCAATCCCTATGCTAAGTGTACCTGTGTGTGGTACTTCCAGAAACACTCCCTTAAGCATAGTGCAGGGTGGTCAGGGCAGTCAGGACAGAAATAGCAGGTGTCACGCCTTATTCCACTCCTGCTACAGACACAACATCTTTTTCGGGGTGACGGTTGGGTTGAGGTACCAGCAACGACAATGGGGAAATGTCACTCGTGTAGACGGCTCACTAAACTGGTGGATGGGGCCACGGAGGTTCTCGATGATCTCTTCCTGAAATTTGAGGAAGGATCCTGTTCTCCCAGCCTTACTATAGAGAACAAAACTATTATATACAGCCAATTGAATTAAATATACAGACACCTTCTTATACCAGCGTCTGGTGCGTCGGGAAACTAAATAGGGAGCCAACATCTGGTCATTGAAGTCCACCCCTCCCATGAGCGAATTATAGTCGTGGACACAGAGGGGCTTTTCAATGACACTGGTTGCTCATTCAATTTGTATTGTCATGTCTGCGTGAATGGAGGAGAGCATATAAACATCATGCTTGTCTCTCCATTTCACCGCAAGCAGTTCTTCATTACACAAGGCAGCCCTCTCCCCCCTTGCAAGACGGGTGGTAGCGAGCCGTTGGGGGAAGCCCCGGTGACTAGGTTGCGCGGTGCCACAGCAGCCAATCTGTTCTAGGAACAAATGCCTGAAGAGGGGCACACTTGTGTAGAAATTGTCCACATAAAGATGGTACCCCTTGCCAAATAAGGGTGACACCAAGACCCAGACTGTCTTGCCACTGCTCCCCAGGTAGTCAGGGCAACCAGCCGACTCCAGGGTCTGATCTTTGCCCTCATAGATCCGAAATTTGTGGGTATAGCCTGTGGCCCTTTCACAGAGCTTATACAATTTGACACCATACCGGGTGCGCTTGCTTGGGATGTATTGTTTGAAGCCAAGGCGCCCGGTAAAATGTATAAGGGACTCGTCTACGCAGATGCCTTGCTCAGGGGTATACAATTCTGCAAATTTGTTGTTGAAGTGATCTATGAGGGGCCGAATTTTGTGGAGCTGGTCAAAAGCTGGGTGGCCTCTGGGACGGGAGGTGGTGTTATCGCTAAAGTGCAGGAAACGCAGGATGGCCTCAAATCGTGCCCTGGACATGGCAGCAGAGAACATGGGCATGTGATTAATTGGGTTCGAGGACCAATATGACCGCAATTCATGCTTTTTGGTTAGACCCATGTTGAGGAGAAGGCCCAGAAAAAAAAAATATTCGGAAACTTGGGCGGGTTTTCACCGGAATGGCTGGGCATAATAGCTTCCCAGGTTGGCGGCTGTAAATTGAGTGGCATACCGATTTGTTTCTGCCACGACTATATCTAAGAGCTTCGCAGTCAAGAACAGCTAAAAAAATCCCAGGGCCGAACAGATCTAAGCTGTCTCAACTCCAAATTCCAGACTGGGCGGTGAAAGGGGGAACTAATGGTGTGGCTGAAGTTGGGGACTGCCAATCAGGGTTTGCCAGCACCTTAGGGACTCTAGGGGGTCTACGGGCCTGTCTGTGCGGTGGCTGCGACGGGGTAACTATTGCACGTGCCACCGTACCAGCTTCAACTGCCCTTCTGGTGCTCACCACTTCACCATGTTGTACGGTAGTGCTGGTACTAGGTCCAGGGAGGGCTGTGCTGTTGGTGTATGCCTCACCAAAATCCGACAGCGCCAGCCCCACTCTGCTGCCCTTGAAGCGGATCCTGCGCAACCTGTGGTGTAGCAACACGGGGCCGGGTACACCTGTTGGTATCAGGGACCTCAACCTCCTCGTCCGAACTTTGAGTCAGACTGCCACTTCTTTCTACAGGTTCATATTCTGACCCGCTGGATTCGTCAGATGAGGGTTCCCATTCCTCATCCGACTGGGTCAGAATCCTGTAGGCCTCTTCAGAAGAATACCCCTTGTTTGACATTTGGACTACTAAATTTGGGGGTATTCCCTGAGACTACCCAAGAAAAAAAGCAAGCCTGTCTTACAAATGTGAGGCTAGCAAAGTACCGGAGGCCGCTGTGATTGCTAAAAAATATCAAAACTGATTTTTTGTTATCGCCGCAGCGCTTGGAAAGTGATTGTGCAGTGATAAAAAAATAATAATTTTTTGTCACTGCAGCGGGGCGGGCGTGGGAGAACGCCCGTGTGGGCAACTGATCAGGCCTGATCGGGCAAACACTGTGTTTTGGGTGGAGGGCGAGTTATGGTGACACTAATACTATTATAGATCTGACTGTGATCAGTTTTGATCACTTACAGATACTATAAAAGTACAAATGCTGATTAGCGATACGCTAATCAGCGAATCAGTGACTGCGGTGGGCTGGGCGCTAAATGATCTACCTAACCAAGGGGCCTAAACTATCCTAAAACCTAACAGTCAATACCAGTGAAAAAAAAAAGTGACAGTTTACACTGATCACTTTTTTCCCTTTCACTAGGTGATTGACAAGGGTGATCAAGAGGTTAATTGGGGTGAAGGGGGGTGATCTGGGGGCTAAGTGTGGTGTTTGGTGTACTCACTGTGAACTGTGCTCCTCTGCTGAGACCAATCGACGAAAAGGACCAGCAGAGGAGCACAGCAACCATTTAACACCTTATATTTATAAATATAAGGTGTTAAATGGCCTGTGATTCTTTTTTGAAAAATATTCAGCCTGCCAGCGATGATCATTGGCTGGCAGGCTGATGATGTAAGCCCCCTCGAACATTTGCCGGACCGCGATGCGCATGCACGGGCCGGCTGTGAGCGTCATCTCGCGTCTCTCGAGATGACGCATCCCTGAGTGACTCTGCCTGAGACTGCCGCCCCCGGACCGCGATCCTGCGTTAGGCAGTCCGGAGGCGGTTAAGGAAGAAAGGCAGCAAATGTTTCTCCCTGAAATTCTGAGGAAAGTGGGTTGTTCCAGACATTGTTCAGCAGTACAGTGTACCTTGATTAATAAGAAAGTACAGAAAATAATAGGCTGCTCAGCTAAAATGATCATAAATACTTTAAAATGGCAACCAAAACCTAAAAAACGTGGAACAAAAGCAAAAAACTATCATTCAAATGGATAGAAGAATAGCCAAAATGGCCAGGACTCAGCCAACAATCAGCTCCAGGAAGATCAAAGAAGGTCTGAAGTTACCTGTGAGTACTGTTGCAATTAGAAGAGGCTTATGTGAAAACAAGCTATCTGCAAGAAGCCCCCACAAAGTCACACTGTTGAAAAAAAGACATGTGCTGAAGAGGTTACAATTTTCCAAAGAGCACATTGACTGGCCTAAAGAGACATTTTGTGGACTGATGAAAGTAAGATTGTTCTTTTTGGGTCTAGTGGCCGGAGACAGTTTGTCAGATGACCCCCAAACACTGAATTCAAGCCACAGTACACTGTGAAGACAGTGAAGCATGGTGGCACAAGCATCATGATATGGGGATGTTTCTCATACCAGCAAAAGAAGAAAAGATAGTCCAGCACTTTGGGGGGGGGGGGATATCGATGCTCCGTATTTATTGGTAAAAATTACAATCACATACGGTGGACCCCACTGCACACTTGCACATCCGAGTTGACACGTTTCGACAAGTAACTGGTCTTAGTCGTAACTAAATGTCCCATCTTGGCTCTGGACTTAAATATACACCCCGCACCTGTAACAATGAGGGGGGAGGGGATCCAGCCACAGAGCAAGGTAAGGCATTAAACCCGCGTGATTAGGTACGCAATTGCAGTCAGTTTTGACTGCAATTGCGTTCCGATGTTCAATTTTTATTGCGTGGGTGTAATGTGTTTTGCACTCGCGTGATAAAAAACCGACTGTGGTACCCAGACCCGAACTTCTTCACAGAAGTTCAGGTTTGGGTTCGGTGTTGTGTAGATGTTATTATTTTCCCTTAAAACATGGTTATAAGGGAAAATAATAGCATTCTGAATACAGAATGCTTAGTAGGTGATCAATTGAGGTTTGGACCATGTGATTGGAGCATGTGATCTGACGTCACCACAGGTCCTAGCCGGTAATTCATCATTAAAGAAATAAAGAAGAAACCGGGAACTACGGCGATCAAGAGGAGAAGGTGAGTTAATTTATTTATTTATTTTTTAACCCTCAATTGATCACCTACTAAGGGCCCTTTCACACCTGCGTTATAGTCTTCCGGCATAGAGTTCCGTCGTCGGGGCTCTATGCCGGAAGAATACTGATCAGGATTATCCTAATGCATTCTGAATGGACAGTCCGTCCATCAGGATGCATCAGGATGTCTTCCGTTCCGGAACGGAACGTTTTTTGGCCGCAGCAAATAGCGCAGCATGCTGCGCTTTTTGCTCCGGCCAAAAATCCGGAACACTTGCCGCAAGGCCGGATCCGGAATGATTGAAAGGCATTGATCCGGATCCGGCCTTAAGCTAAACGTCGTTTCGGCGCATTGCCGGATGCGACGTTTAGCTTTTTCTAAATGGTTACCATGGCTGCCGGGACGCTAAAGTCCTGGCAGCCATGGTAAACTGTAGTGGGGAGCGGGGAGCAGCATACTTACCATCCGTGCGGCTCCCGGGGCGCTCCAGAGTGACGTCAGGGCGCCCCAGGCGCATGGATGACGTGATCGCATGGATCACATGATCCATGCGCATGGGGCGCTCTGACGTCATTCTGGAGCGCCCCGGGAGCCGCACGGATGGTAAGTATGCTGCTCCCCCGCTCCCCACTACTACTATGGCACCCGGGACTTTAATAGCGTCCTGGGTGCCATAGTAACACTGAAAGCATTTTGAAGACGGATCCGTCTTCAAATGCTTTCAGTACACTTGCGTTTTTCCGGATCCGGCGTGTAATTCCGGCAAGTGGAGTACACGCCGGATCCGGACAACGCAAGTGTGAAAGAGGCCTAAGCATTCTGTATTCAGTATGCTATTATTTTTAATATTATGTTTCATGCAATCACCATTAACCCTATGTGTAAAATAAGAACATTTCTAAAAAATACATATAATAAATACAATACAAACACAAAGTTAAAAGATGCTCAAACCATGGTCACATTGCGACGGTGGAAAAAAAGGGGGGATATATTTGATCTATTTTGCAGTTTTAATTGCATATATAGTTTCCCTTAAAAAAAATTGCATAATGTAAACAGGGTGTGAACCATGGCAAAAATAAAAGGAAAAGGAACACAGGACACAGAAGAAATAAACCGAGGAGAGAGAGGGAAATGTCAGTCCTCGTCCTGAGTCCTGTGATGGCTCTAGCTGACAATATTAACATGCGGAGACCACAACTTTCCGCAAAGAAGTCTCGGGTAACACACTTTTAAATGCTACTAGCCATTACCCATCCCACACCCTAAAAGCCATTCCGGTGGGAGAATTCCTGCGGGCCCGCAGGAATTGCAGTACCACCACGGCCTTTCTAAAAGAATCGGCAATAATTTGAGTTAGACTTGCAGACAGAGGGTATCCGGGATGGATGATAAATAGAGGGTTTAATATAGCCTGGAATAAAACTAGAGAAGATCTACTATTTTTCCAAAAGGCACTGTACCAAGGGAGATAGAACTATCCCTGAACCACCAACACTAGTACTAACTTTCAACCGTCAGAAAAAGTTATTAAAAAAATCCTTACCTATCCTCTACGAGGATAATGTTTTGCATGACCTGGTGAAAAATGGATGGTCTCTAGAAGACCCAATACCCTGGCTAACTCCCTCTCGCCTTTGCTTTTCAGACAATCCACAATAAACATATCAGGTATACAGTATGGTTGAAACATCAGTGAATTACTAAATGCGGCACCCACCCCTGCAAAACCTGCAAATACGTCCTTGTTACCAGTTGCTTTCAAAATGCACAAAATAATGAAACATTCCAAATAAAAAAATCACATTACCTGTAATACGACAGGTGTTATTTATATTATCAAATCCACTAGCTGCAATTGACTTTACGTAGGCAGCACTAGTAGAACATTTAAAACAAGATTACGGGAACACCTAAACTGTATTACCAATCCATCTGCCATAGGCATATCCAATGCGGCTAATCATTTTATCAGAGACCATAGCCGCAGCTTCAGTACTTTTGCCTTTGAAAAAGTAATAGT
Organism: Bufo gargarizans; assembly: GCF_014858855.1. NCBI lineage: Eukaryota > Metazoa > Chordata > Amphibia > Anura > Bufonidae > Bufo > Bufo gargarizans. The sequence continues at coordinate 296,353,482 of NC_058084.1, read as the reverse complement.
TCCACATAGAGGAGGTAACATCAAAACAAAGATTCTATTACGCAAAGCTTATTGGATTTTTAGACTGGGCACCAGACATCCGTCTGTACCCAATCTAAGAAAAGAGTTAATGTGGATTTACTAATTATTATTTTTTATGACATCCGCATGTTAATATTGTCAGCTAGAGCCATCACAGGACTCAGGACAGACGAGGACTGACATTTTTCTCTCCTCGGTTTATTTGTTCTGTGTCCTGTGTTCCTTTTTTTTTTTTTTTTTTTTTTTTTTTTTACCATGGTTCACACCCTGTTCACATTATGCAATTTTTGTTCAGGGGAACTATACATGCAATTAAAACTGCAAAATAGATCCCCCCTTTTTTTCCTGTTGCAATGTGACCATGGTTTGAGCATATTTTAACTTTGTGTTTGTATTGTATTTATTATATGCATTTTTAGAAATGTTCTTATTTCACACATAGGGTTAATGGTCATTGCATGAAACAGAGTTAATGCCTTACCTTGCTCTGTGACTGGATCCCCTCCCCCCTCATTGTTTCAGGTGGGAGGTGTATATTTAAGTCCAGAGCCAAGATGGGACATTTAGTTATAACTAAGATGAGTTACTGGTCGAAACACGTCAACTCGGATGTGCAAGTGTGCAGTGGGGTCCACCGTATGTGATTACTAATAAAGACGGAGCATCAATATCCCCCCAAATTGCTGGACTATCTTTTCTACTTTTGCTGATTGGAGAACTTGTCTGGTTCGGTCCGTGCACGGGAGACACGATAAGCAGGGTGAGCTGGATTTGTTTTCTTTTCTGATGTTTCTCATACTAATGTGTTGGGCCTATTTATCGCATACCAGGGAACATGGATTGGTTTGAATACATCAGAATACTTGAAAAGGTCAGGCTGCCTTATGCTGAAGAGGAAAATGCCCTTGAAATGGGTGTTCCAACAAGACAACGACCCCCAAACACACCAGTAAATGTTCAACATCTTTGTCCCAGACCAACAAGATTGACATTATGGAATGGTCAGCCCAATCCCCGGATCTTAATCCAATTGAAAACTTGTAGGGTGACATCAAAAATGCAGTTTCTTAGGCAAAACCAAGAAATAGAGAAGTACTGTGGAATGTGGTCCAATCATCCTGGGCTGGAATACCTGTTCATTTTTGAGTTTGAGAAAGAAGAATACAAACACTGCAATTTTTTTTTGAACAGTCTAACGTTCACCGTTCTTCAATTTGTCTAGAGAAGCAACACAAATTTGATATATTTTTATTCATGTTTTGATTTGGAATAGAATGTGTAGTGTTCCCAATGCATTTGTGTGTATGGAAATAAAAGCTATTAGAAGGATTTTGAGCTTTATTCACTTTTTTAAACACACTGCTATTATTTTGAACACAACTGTAAGTATTATGTGGGAGGAAAAGATTACTAGAGGCAATATGATCTGCAGGGGAAATTCCACTGGTTTGAAGAGATGGCAGCAAATGTATTTAATCAGTAGAAATATATAATTTCCAATTCAAAATCTGCATCAAAATGTACTATTTAGCATTGATGGTAAAACCAATAAGTGAGGAAGTGTAGTTAAACTGGATGGTGGCATTCCTGTGTTACTGGTGCGTGTGAATTTAAACAGTTTTTAAGGGATAGGATCCGATTCCCTCCCCATCTGGGTATTGGGATGTTCTAGGGCATGAAACAGTAACTGATTAACATGATATTTGGCATTAATGAACTAAAAAGGAACAGAGAGTTTGGCATCAGATAGTGAACTTATGTTTTCAGATGCGGACTTGCACACTCTGGGAGGTGTTCTGCACATATGCAAATATAGGGGTACATTTATTAAACAGAAATATGCCTAAATTAGGCATATTTCTGGCTCAGATTGCGGCAAAAAGGTCTTTTGTGCAGCACTATGCGACTCCCCCCCCCCCCCCCCCCGTCATGCCAGGTCGAAAAAAGTGGGCATGACGTGGGTGGGGAAGGTGACGGTCCGGCAGGTCCATCTCATTCACCATTTTCTATGTCTGTTTTAGGTGTAGAAAATAGTCTAAATGTAAGACAGCTCGGAAGCTGTCCTACATTTAGAACTGGAGCTGGATGTGCCTCTTCGTAACTCCGGCGGATCCACTATCAGGTATACGGCTTAATAAAATGCCGGTCTTAATAAATGTGCCCCATATTAATATTTTTTATTTTCATAGCCTGAAGGATTAATAGAAAGAAAAATCAGTTAAATTGCATCCATACTTTTCTCACCAGTGACTCACTTTTAATAGATTACAGTTTACTGCAAAATATTAAAGCCTGACAGCTTCACATCAGCGAACAAGAAAATGTATGCAATATATTAATAGCTGCTGAAACCTTAAGTGCAACAATCATATCATTGCTAAACTGTACTTACAGTTTCAAAAGTAGCATAATTTACTTTTTCAAGAGCATTTCCATAAAAAGTTTAACCCGTTAAGGATTAAAACATTTTTGACCTTCTGTATCACAATCTTTGTTTTCTTGCCTCTGCATAATCAGATAATTATTGTTTATGTAGCTTTACACTTATCTTTATATAGATTAGACCAGGTCTAAAACCTTTCTAAGCACCTGATTTTTACCTACTGTGTGTGCCAAATTTGGTGCCGATTGGTCCAGTCAATTCGCATGCATAAAGCACAGACAGACAACAGAAATTAATTTTTATTCCATAACAGTGACATCTAGAGATGAGCGAATCGAAGCTGACGAAGTGTAATTTGTTCCAAATTTCAGGAAAAATTTGATTCACACCGAAGCTGAATTTCCTCGCGCTTTGTGGGAACGAATCACATTTTTTCCTAAAATGGCTGCTGCACGTGTGAGGACATGAAGAAAGGAACTCTGGGAAGGTGGGATCACCCATAATGCCATGCATGCAGCCAGTCAGCAGCCAGCCCTGTGAAGTCACAGCCATATACATTCTGCCATTTACAATTTACAAGTGTACTTAGTGCAGGGAGAGACGTCTGTAAGCACTAGGGACAGTGATAGGAAATACTTGATTGTGGTGAAAAAACGATTTAAAAGTGCAGGGAAAGGATAGGGAGGAATCGTTCCACAGCATTTGAGTAGAACAGAGTTCAGTAGGGGAGGTTACAGATTGTGTAACAGTAACATAGTATATAAGGCCGAAAAAAGACATTTGTCCATCCAGTTCAGCCTTTTTTCCTGCAAGTTGATCCAGAGGAAGGCAAAAAAAAAATGTGAGGTAGAAGCCAATTTCCCCCACTTAAAGGGGAAAAAATTCCTTCCCGACTCCAATCGGGCAATCAGAATAACTCCCTGGATGAACGACCCCTCTCTAGTAGCTATAGCCTGTAATATTATTATGCTCCAGAAATACATCCAGGCCCCTGTTGAATTATTTTATTGTACTCACCATCACCACCTCCTCAGGCAGAGAGTTCCATAGTCTCACTGCTCTTACCATAAAGAATCCTCTTCTCTGTTTGTGTGCAAACTTTCTTTTCTCCAGACGCAGAGGGTGTCCCCTCGTCACAGTTATAGGGATAAACAGATGATGTGAGAGATCTCTGTACTGTCCCATGATATATTTAAACATAGTAATTAGATCTACCCTCAGTCATCTTGTTTCTAAAGTGGATAACCCTAATGTTGATAATCTTTCAGGGTACTGTAGTTGCCCCATAACAGTTATTACTTTAGTTGCCCTCCTCTGAACCCTATCCAGCTCTGCTATCTCTACCTTGTTCACAGGAGCCCATAACTGTACACAGTACTCCATGTGTGGTGTGATTAGTGATAAAGTGGTAGGACTATGTTCTCATCACGGGCATTTATGCCCCTTTTGATGCAACCCATTATCTTATTGGCCTTGGCAGCAGCTGCCTGACACTGTTTTTTACTGCTTAGTTTGCTGTTTATTAAAATTCTTAGGTCCTTTTCCATGTCAGTGTTACCGAGTGTTTTACCATTTAGTATGTATGGGTGATTTGCATTATTCCTACCCATGTGCATAACCTTACATTTGTCAGTGTTAAACCTCATCTGCCACGTCTCTGCCCAAGCCTCTAATCTATCCAGATCCATCTGTTGCAGTATATTGTCCTCTTCAGTGTTATTTACTTTACACAGTTTAGTGTCATCTGCAAAATGTTATATTTTACCGTGCAAGCCTTCTACAAAAACATTAATAAATATATTGAAGAGAATAGGGCCCAATACTGACCCCTGAGGTACTCCGCTAGTGACAGTGACCCAATCTGAGTGTGCACCATTAATAACCACCCTCTGTTTTCTATCATTGAGCCAGTTACTTACCCACATACAGACATTTTCTCTCAGTCCGAGCATTCTCATTTTATATACTAACATTATATGTGGTACAGTGTCAAATCCTATGGAGAAGTCTAGATATACGACATCCATTGATTCCCCATTGTCAAGTCTAGAACATACCTCCTCATAGAAGCTGATTAAATTAGTTTGACGTGACCGATTCCTCATAATATGGTGTTATTTGCTTATTTTCATTGAGATCCTCCAAGATAGCATCTCTTAGAAAACCTTCAAACAGTTTACCCACAACAGATGTTAAACTTGCCGGCCTATAGTTTCCGGGCTCTGTTTGTGCACCCTTTTTGAATATTGGCACCACATTTGCTATGTGCCAATCCTGTGGAACACTCACTGTCAGTATAGAGTCTGTAAATATCAGAAATAAGTGTCTGGCTATGACATTATTTAATTGTCTTAGGATACAGGAGTTTATACCATCTGGTCCTGGCGATTTGTCTATTTTAATATTTTTAAGTCGCTGTTGTACTTCTTCCTGGGTCAGACAGGGCACTTTTAATGGGGAATTTACTTTTACTTTCTGCATTTTAATTACCCTCCCCCCAGTCCCTAGTTTAAACACTCCTCCAACCTTCTAGCCATCTTTCCCCCAACACAGCTGCACCTTTTCCAATGAGGTGCAGACCATCCCTATGATAGAGCCTGTAGCTGACAGAGAAGTCAGCCCAGTTCTCCAGGAAACCCTTAATGAGTTCCTGGTAGTAGGAGGGGGTAGGGAACCAAATAACATCAGTATACCCTGATCGGCCTAGACTCCCCTACTAACCTATTGTCCAGATAATAAAGGTGAATTAACTACCCAATCATAAAAATGCCATGAGGGCAACTTAACTGACTAGTAAGAGATTGCATTAGTGAAATAATGAACAGTAGATTCATAAACATATGAGCAACTAGTAAGATATGGAGAGCATAAGGGGGGGGAGATGTAAATTGCATTAGTAAAGTACCCTAATAAACAATGTCCCCTTATGCTTATCGGATCGTAAGCATCCGCGTCGTGGCCCCAGATTCAAGTGTCCATATCTCTGTTTACTATCTTCCTGCTGCAGCCGATTCTCTGTTGCTTCGGCTTCTGCCAAGGAGAGGCTTGAGGTAATGGTGGGAGTTCTTCCTCTGAGGGGACAGGTAGCCAGGAAGGAACATCTACAGGTGCCAGGTCTAACATTTCCCAAACTGGTGTTAAGTCCGCAGGCGTTCTGATCGTGAACCGGCGGTTCCCCGCTGTGATCAAGATGCCAAATGGGAACAACCACCTATAAGGAAACTTAGAGGACCGGAGAAGGTCAGTTAGCGGTTTAAGCATTCTTCTTTTTTGAAGCGTGGAAGCCGCCAGGTCCTGGTAAATTTGGATGCTTCTCCCCTGTAGGTGTATTTCTCCTTTAGCCCTTGCTTTTTGTAGAATGTCCTCTGTGTCCCTATAGCTCAGTAAGCCACAGATAATGTCTCTAGGGTTTTCCGCTGATCCAGGTTTTGGCCTCAATGCTCTGTGTACTCGTTCCACTATGACACCTTTGGCCCGGTCTGGCCCCAGCAGTGAAGTGAAGAGTAGGCCCATGGAGCTCATCAAATCCTCCTTCTCCTCTGCCTCTGGCAATCCTCTAATTCTGATATTGCACCGTCTACTCCTGTTCTCTTGATCCTCCATCTGGAGGAGTAAACTGTTCATGGCTCTAGTATGTGCCCCTAGCGTGTCTCTGACCGCCGTATTGAAAGACAGCATGGCATCCTGCACTTGCTCTAGGGATTCAACTCTGTCCCCAATATGGTGTACATCCGCCTTGATGGTAGCGAGGTCCGCTGCAATCGGGGCCAGCACTTTGTGGAGTGCTTCCTCCAGAAAGTCTCGGGTGAGTATTGCTGAATCATCTTTAGGACGTGACCCACATACCTCTCCCGTTTCTGTGTGCTGAGCGTCATGACTCATATCACCAGAGGCGCCGTCTTCCCCATGCCGCTTCTGCGCCATCTTACCTGAGCGTGCGGGTGTCTGGGGAGTCGATTTCTGGAAGTATTTCTCCATGTCGGGCTGCTGCGGAGGGTCCCGCTTCTGGTCGGTAGCGACTCTAGCAGGATCCTTAGGTTGGATCTTCATCCCTGCTCACGGGTAGTGCTGATAAATAGGCTGTAGGGAATCTAGTGGCGGGAGCTCCGCTCTCAAGCAGCCACCATCAAGCTCGGTCAGGCCACGCCCCCCCCAAGGACTCTGTTACTTAAAGAGACATAGCGTACCGAGAGAAATCTTCCATGACTACAAACCTGTTTAGTGTCTTTGTTCAGGAAGTAACATTCAAACACGTGTTATTATACCGGTTATGTAAGGGGGAGGGGGGAAATATTGCATAGAAGTGATAAGCTTGTAAGCTGCTGTGCTGTACCGCAGATGAACCCAAACTTAGCATACACACAATCGTATAGGGTAATAACAAGTACAGGGAACAGGGACAGTTCTAGTTGTGTCCGCCAGTAGGCAAATTACGGCAAACTGCCTTGGTATCCACCAGGGGGCATCTTGCTGTGCAGCACATGGGTTCTCAGCTGCAGCTGAGTGCATGTAACCTTATTCTTTTTTCACTGCATTTTGGGGTTTTGTTTAATACCATGTTACAGTAAAAAGAAACCTGTTTCACAAAAGCTGGTGTCAGAGTTGCTTTTCTCGTTCGTGACTTTGCTGTATCCTGTGGAGCCCACCCCAGTACATGGATTACACTTGTGCAGTGCAGTTATATGCTAAGCGCTTTTTGCTGTGTATTAGTGGCAAAAGAAATATATATTTGCCCTTGTGCGGTGCAGTGATATACTCTAAAGGCCTGTTTACTGTACAGGTCCTTCTCAAAAAATTAGTATATTGTGATAAAGTTCATTATTTTCTGTAATGTACTGATAAACATTAGACTTTCATATATTTTAGATTCATTACACACCAACTGAAGTAGTTCAAGCCTTTTATTGTTTTAATATTGATGATTTTGGCCTACAGCTCATGAAAACCCCAAATTCCTATCTAAAAAAATTAGCATATCATGAAAAGGTTCTCTAAGCGAGCTATTAACCTAATCATCTGAATCAACTAATTAACTCTAAACACCTGCAAAAGATTCCTGAGGCTTTTAAAAACTCCCAGCCTGGTTCATTACTCAAAACCGCAATCATGGGTAAGACTGACGACCTGACTGCTGTCCAGAAGACCATCATTTACACCCTCAAGCAAGAGGGTAAGACACAGAAAGAAATTTCTGAATAAATAGGCTGTTCCCAGAGTGCTGTATCAAGGCACCTCAGTGGGAAGTCTGTGGGAAGGAAAAAGTGTGGCAGAAAACGTTGCACAACGAGAAGAGGTGACCGGACCCTGAGGAAGATTGTGGAGAAGGACCGATTCCAGACCTTGGGGGACCTGCGGAAGCAGTGGACTGAGTCTGGAGTAGAAACATCCAGAGCCACCGTGTAAAGGCGTGTGCAGGAAATGGGCTACAGGTGCCGCATTCCCAGGTCAAGCCACTTTTGAACCAGAAACAGCGGCAGAAGCGCCTGACCTGGGCTACAGAGAAGCAGCACTGGACTGTTGCTCAGTGGTCCAAAGTACTTTTTTCGGATGAAAGCAAATTTTGCATGTCATTCGGAAATCAAGGTGCCAGAGTCTGGAGGAAGACTGGGAAGAGGGAAATGCCAAAATGTCTGAAGTCCAGTGTCAAGTACTCACAGTCAGTGATGGTCTGGGGTGCCATGTCAGCTGCTGGTGTTGGTCCACTGTGTTTTATCAAGGGCAGGGTCAATGCAGCTAGTTATCAGGAGATTTTGGAGCACTTCATGCTTCCATCTGCTGAAAAGCTTTATGGAGATGAAGATTTCATTTTTCAGCACGACCTGGCACCTGCTCACAGTGCCAAAAACACTGGTAAATGGTTTACTGACCATGGTATTACTGTGCTCAATTGGCGTGCCAACTCTCCTGACCTGAACCCCATAGAGAATCTGTGGGATATTGGGAAGAGAAAGTTGAGAGACGCAAGGCCCAACACTCTGGATGAGCTTAAGGCCGCTATCGAAGCATCCTGGGCCTCCATAACACCTCAGCAGTGCCACAGGCTGATGCCACACCGCATTGAAGCAGTCATTTCTGCAAAAGGATTCTTGACCAAATATTGAGTGCATAACTGAAATAATTATTTGAAGGTTGACTTTTTTTGTATTAAAAACACTTTTCTTTTATTGGTCGGAGATAGGAAATTTGGGTTTTCATGAGCTGTATGCCAAAATCATCAATATTAAAACAATAAAAGGCTTGAACTACTTCAGTTGGTGTGTAATGAATCTAAAATATATGAAAGTCTAATGTTTATCAGTACATTACAGAAAATAATGAACTTTATCACAATATGCTAATTTTTTTAGAAGGACCTGTATATTAGTGGGAAAATAAAAAATATATTTGCCTTTTTACGTTGCACTTATCTGTTGAAAATCCTTTTGTGTTGTGTGAAAGTAGAAAATAATTAGATCCTAATAGCCGTTCACCAGTGTAGTGATATACTCTAAAGGCCTATTTGTCGTGTATTAGTGGCAAAATGAAAACCTATTCGCCGTTCGGCATTGCACTTATCTGTTGAAAAGCCTTTTGTCTTACTTAAAAGTAGAAAATAATTAGGGCCTAATTGCCGTTCAGCAGTGCAGTGATATATTCTACAGCCCTGTTTGCCGTGTATTAGTGGCAAAATAAAAATATATCCGCCATCCAGTGTTGCACTTATCTGTTGAAAAGCCTTTTGTGTAGTGGAAAAGTAGAAAACAATTAGGGCCTAATTGCCATTCAGCGGTGCAGTGATATACTCTAAAGGCCTGTTCACGTTGTATTAGTGGTGAAATAAAAATATAATCACCTTTTAGCGTTGCACTTATCTGTTGAAAAGCATTTTAAAATGATTAGGGCCTAATTGCCATTCAGTGGTGCAGTGATATATTCTGCAACCCTGTTTGCCATGTATTAGTGGTGAATTAAAAATATATCCGCTGTCCAGCGTTGCACTTATCTGTTGAAAATCCTTTTATGTTGTGTAAAAGTAGAAAAAATTAGGGCCTAATTGCCGTTCAGCGGTGGAGTGATATATTCTAAAGCCCTGTTTGCCATGTATTAGTGGCAAAATAAAAATATATTTGACGTTCTGCGTTGCAAATTGGGGCCGAATAGCCGTTGACCGGTGTAGTGATATACTCTAAAGGCTTGTTTGCCGTGTATTAGTGTCAAAATAAAATATATTCGCCTTTTAGTGTTGCACTTATTTGTTGAAAAGCCTCTTGTGTTGGGTAAAAGTAGAAAATAAGTAGGGCCTAATTGCTGTTCACCAGTGTAGTGATATACCCTAAAGGCCTGTTTGCCGTGTATTAGTGGCAAAATAAAAATATATTTGATCTAACATTTGGTTATTTGTACAGATGAGCGAATCAAAGTGGAATTTGATCCGAATTTCAGGAAAAAAATCGATTGGCACCAAATGCGAATTTCCTTGCGCTTCGTGGTAATGAATCACATTTTTTCCTAAAATGGCTGCTGAATGTGTGAGGATATGGAGAAAGGAACTCTGGGAAGGAGGGATCACCCATAATGCCATGCATGCAGCCAATTAGCAGCCAATCAGCAGCCAGCCAGCCCTGTGATGTCACAGCCCTATAAATAGCGCAGACATCTTAGATTCTGCCATTTACCAATGTACTTAGTGCAGGGAGAGATATCTGCAGGCGCTAGGGACAGTGATAGAAAAAATTTAATTGTGCTAAAAAAATAAAAAATAAAGATTTGCAAGTGCAGGGAAAGATTATTCAAGATGTAGGGACAGGATAGGGAGGAATCATTCCAATGCATTTATGTTGAACAGGGTTCAGTCGGGGAGGCGACAGCCTGGGTAATAGGAACATTACACCTTGCAGCACTGACTGGGGATCCAAATTGAAATTATACAGCTCTGTAATTCCAGCAAACCATTCTTATTAGGGTGCAAGTGCTGAATGATACAGGTATTAACAGGATTTATTACAAGGCAATATTTCTATGTCATATTTGCCCTTGTGCGGTGCAGCTATTTCTTGTAAAGCCTTTTGTGATGTGTTTTAGCGCAAAAAGAAAAAATATATTTGCCGCTCAGTGGTGCAGTTATTTCTTGTAAAGCATTTAGTGACGTCTATTAGCGCCAAAAAAAAAAAAAAAAAAAACATATTTGCTGCTAAGGCTGCTTTCACACTAGCGTTCGGGTGTCCGCTCGTAAGCTCCGTTTGAAGGGGCTCACGAGCGGACCCGAACGCAGCCGTCCAGCCCTGATGCAGTCTGAATGGAGCGGATCCGCTCAGACTGCATCAGTCTGGCGGCGTTCAGCCTCCGCTCCGCTCGCCTCCGCACGGACAGGCGGACAGCTGAACGCTGCTTGCAGCGTTCGGGTGTCCGCCTGGCCGTGCGGAGGCGTGCGGATCCGTGCGGATCCGTCCAGACTTACAATGTAAGTCAATGGGGACGGATCCGTTTGAAGATGCCACAATGTGGCTCAATCTTCAAGCGGATCCGTCCCCCATTGACTTTACATTGAAAGTCTGGATGGATCCGTCCCAGGCTATTTTCACACTTTAGCTTTTTTTTGCTAATATAATGCAGACGGATCCGTTCTGAACGGAGCCTCCGTCTGCATTATTATGAGCGGATCCGTTCAGAACGGATCCGCCCGAACGCTAGTGTGAAAGTAGCCTTAGCGGTGCAGTTATTTCCGGTTAGGCTTTTTGTGGCGTGTATTAGCGTAAAAAGAAAAAATATATTTCCCACTCAGAGGTGCAGTTATTTCTTGTAAAGCCTTTTGTGACTTGTATTAGCGCAAAAAGAAAAAAATATATTTGCCACTCAGCGGTGTAGATATTTCTTGTAAAGCCTTTTGTGATGTGTATTAGCATAAAAAGAAAAAAATATTTGCCGCTCAGCGGTGCAATTATTTCTTGTAAAGCCTTTTGTGACGTGTATTAGCGAAAAAGGAAAAAAAATATTTGCCGCTCAGCGGTGCAGTTATTTCTTGTAAGGCCTTTTGTGGGTGTTTAAATTTCCTTTTTATTTATTTAGCTGAAGGGCCCGCCTTCGCTCTGGTATATTTAATTTAATGTTTGTGTGTGTCGTTAAAAGATATCAACACTATCCACTATAACAGTGACATTTACAGCACCCTGCCCCCAAAACAGTGACTTCCACAGACCCCCACCCCTTAACACTGACTCCCCCACAGTGCCCCATTCCTTAAAATTGGACCTCCACAGCAGCCCACCCCCCTTAACTTTGACCTTAACAGCAGCCTTCACTTTAACAGTGACTTTCACCGCATACCACCCCCTTGACAGTGACCTCTACAGGGGCCCGCCCCCTTAACAGTGTCCTTTACTGGATCGGCGTTTGTCCTTTTGAACAGCTCACTCTAAGACAGTAGCACTGTACTGTCTTAGTGTGAGCTGCAGGGAGAAAGTCACCCTCCCTCCCACCCCTGCAGCTGACGGTAGTTGATTTTTACCTTCATTTTTTCAATCCCTGTCGGCTGAGTAAAGGGGGCATGGCCTAACTGGATCTAGGTGTGGCTTAGCGGGACCAGAAGTTGATTTTTAACTTTATTTTTTCAATCTGTCGGCTTAGTGGGAGGAGCTGTGGCCTAACCGGATTTGGGGCATGTCCATTTGAACAGCTCACTGTAGTACGGCAGCACTGTACTGTCTGAGTGTGAGCTGCAGGGAGAAAGTTCACCCTCCCTCCCACCCCTGCAGCTGACAGAAGTTGATTTTTACCTTCATTTTTTCAATCCCTGTCGTCTCAGGAGTGGTAGGGGGTGTGGCCTAACCATATCTGGGTGTGGCTTAGAGGGACCTAGAAGTTGATTTTTCACTTCATTTTTTTCAATCTGTCGGCTGAGGAGTGGGAGGAGCGTGGCCTAACCGAATCTGGGGTGTGTCATTTTGAACAGCTCACTCTAAGACAGCAGCACATTTCTGTTTGAGGGTAAGCTGCAGGGAGAAAGTCACCGTCCCTCCCACCCCTGCAGCTGACAGAAGTTGTTTGTTACCTTCATTTTTTCAATCGCCGTCAGCTCAGGAGTGGGAGGGGGCGTGGTCTAACCAGATCAGGGTGTGGCTCAGTGGAGCCTGGGGGCAGGGTTTTAAGTCTTTTGAGGGTGGACACATTGTGACAGGGGTTGTGTCTGGGCTCCTTCCAGCAAGAGTGTCACCCCTCTGGGCACCTTACTGGCTCATTGTCTGAGTCTACAGTCACTGATGAGCAGCTTTCTTCACCCGTATAGTAAATAAACTACTCACCAGCAGTAGCATCTAGACCTGGAGCAGAACCTGAACCAGCAGGTGGTGGCATACATAGAGTGCATCCTGCTAGCCGACATTGAATTTCTGCTGGACTACTGGGCAGCCAAACTGGATATGTGGCGCAGCTGGCCGAGTTTGCCCTGGAAAAGCTGTCCTGCCTGGCCAGTGGTATCAGAGCAGGTGTTTAATGTGGCGGGAGCCATAGTTACCCCAAGGATAACTCGCCTCTCCACCCAAAATGTGGAGAGACTGACCTTTGTCAAGATGAATCAGGCGTGGATCAGCAAGGATCTCCACCCACCAATTCCTTATGTATCAGACTAGATCGTCCATGTTGCCACACCAACACTTTGACAAAAGCGACTGGTTTCTTTTGGCTACCTGCCTCAGCTACTATTCTGATGCTGCCACCTGCCTGATGCCACACATCTGATACCAAGTGCTCCTTCTTTCACCCACCATCTTCAGCTGGTACTGGTATTGCCACCCACCTCCACACTATATCACCTTGCCACTCTAAGGCCTCCTGATCCTGCCTCCACCTCCACACTATGTCACCTTGCCACTCTGTGGCCTCCTGATGCTGCCGCCGCCTTCACACTTTGTCAACTTGCCACTCTGTGGCCTGCTGATGCTGCTCCTACCTCCACTCTATGTCACTGTGTTACTCTGTGGCCTCCTGATTCTGCTGCCACCCCCACACTATGTCACCTAGCCACTCTGTTGCCTCCTGATGCTGCCACCACCTACAAACTATGTCAACTTGCCACTCTGTGGTCTCCTGATGCTGCTCCTACTGTAACGGTCACATACATACACACACACGCAGGGGGGGAGGATAGTGACCACTGTGCTCCACCCTCACCCCTGGCCCTGCCTACTTGCCTCACGAGTCCTGATGACAGGGGACAACTGGACGGCAGTCCCTAACTTAGGATACGTACGGGAAGGACAGACAAGACAAATAACGGATAGTGAACAGACCGGGTCAAAACCAAGAGGACAACGCAGTACAGAGGGATAAGCAAAGAATGGTCAGGAGAAGCCAGGGTCATAAATACCAGGAGAGTCGAGAAGTACCAAAGGAGTCCGCAAAGAATATTCAGGTGGAAGCCGACGTCAAAATACCAGGAGGGATGTGCAGTACAGGAGGAGCAGGCAAAGGATCGACAGGGAACAGGATCAGGTAAGTATACAGGTATCCAACAAACGCCAGGAACCTAAATTAACAGGCAACCTGCGGCCAGCAAGCTGCCTGTATTTATAGTGGGGAGTGAGGGGCATGTAACGTGGCCAGCGGTGATCAGCTCGGCGCTCAAGACAGACCTAGGAGCAGGGAGCCTCCCAGCTAGCAAAGCCGCCCTGGGAATGAGGTCAAACACAGATCCTCGCTCCCAAAGCTAAGCAGCAGGTCTGCGGCTGATGGGAGACCGAGTGCGCCTTCGGCACCGCGTTCCAGCATGAACCTCCCTGGCAGGTACCCAAGATCTCTTTTCTGTTCCATATCACTTGCAGTGAATCAGGTAATGCAAGGAATTACGCACCTTCCTAACATCCACTATTTTAGACACCACATACTCGACAGCATCATTAACAAGAATCGGCAGAGGCGAGGCTTTCGATGGTACTACCGGTTCAAAATAATTTTTAAGTCGAGATTTATGGAACACATTATGAATGACTTGGGCAGCTCCAACCTAAATGATACCGGGTTAATCACCTCCGTGATCTTATATGGTCCAATAAAACGAGGAGCAAACTTTTTAGAATCTACCTTAAGAGAGAGATTCTTGGAGGACAACCATACCTTATCCCCAACCTGAAAATTCACCCCCCTTGAACGTCTCCTATTGGCCTTGAGTTTCTGAGAACTTTGAGCCTTTTCTAAGTTCGATAGAACCCGGGCCTAAACTGTGCACAGTTCAGAGGAGAGCCTATCCGCCTCAGGGTTAGAGGAGGAGACGGATGACCCAGAATGAAAAAGGGGATGGAAACCATGGTTACAAAAGAAAGGTGAAACCCCAGCAGAAGAATTGACACGGTTATTCAAAGCAAATTCAGCCAATGGAAGAAATGTAACCCATAATTGCTGGTCATCAGTAACATACAACCTCAAGAATTGTTCCACAGACTGATTAAGGCGTTCAGTCTGCCCATTACTCTTAGGGTGGTAGGCAGAGGAAAAAGACAATGAAATTTGAAATTTTTGACAGAAGGCCCTCCAGAATTTGGACACAAACTGCACACCCCTGTCAGAAACAATATTTTCCGGGATAACATGCAATCGAGCAATTTTGTTCACAAAAATAGACGCCAGGGTTTTGGCATTCAGGAGTTTAGGCAGGGGAATGAAATGGACCATCTTGCTAAACCTATCGACCACTACCCAAACCACAGTCTTACCCTCCGCCGGCGGTAGGTCAGTTATAAAGTCCATCGAGATATGGGACCAGGGTCTACTGGGAATGGGTAGGGGTCGTAGGTTACCAGCAGGCCGAGTCCTAGGTGTCTTGGACCTGGCACAAACCTCACAGTCTCACACATAGGACTTGACATCCCTATTTAGAGTGGGCCACCAATAAGATCTAGAAACCAGATCCTTAGTGTCCTCAACACCCGGATGTCCACAAAAGGCAGAATCGTGACACTCACCCAACAGCTGGAGACGAAATAGTACGAGAACAAACAACTTATCTGTTGGGGTGGATACAGGGGCGAGATGTTGTTCAGACTAAATGCAAGCCGAGATATTCTGGGTTAGAGCTGCTTTGAAGATTTTTGCTGGTAGGATGGATTCAAGTGGTACATCAGTAGGTTGACATATTTTTACTTCCCGGCCTGAACGTAATAACAAATCTAAACGAGTAAAAAACAGAGCCCATCTGGCTTGACGGGGATTCAACCTCTTAGCAGACTCGAGAAACATAAGGTTTTTATGGTCAGTGACAACAGTTACACAATGCCTTGCTTCCTCCAGAAAATGCCTCCACTCCTTAAATGATCATTTACTGGCCAGCAGCTCCCTATTCCTTATGTCGTAGTTTCTCTCCGTGGGAGAGAATTTCCTGGAGAAGAATGCACATGGTCTCAGCTTAGTGAGGCTAGCAGGACCTTGTGAAAGGACTGCTCCTGCATCCACGTCCACAATAAAAGGTCTCTTCTGATTAGGCTGGAATAGAATGGGAGCGCTACTGAATGCCTTTTTTAATTTTTCAAATGAACAAATGGCCTCAGTAGACCAATTCTCCAAATCCGCCCCTTTCTTAGTAAGGTCGGTCAACGGTTTAGCAATTACAGAAAAATTCATAATAAATTTACGATAGTAATTGACAAAACCTAAGAACCATTGTAACGAGGAGCAAAATTTTTAGAATCTACCTTAAGAGAGAGATTCTTTGAGGACAACCATACCTTATCCCCAACCTGAAAATTCACCCCCCTTGAACGTCTCCTATTGGCCTTGAGTTTCTGAGAACTTTGAGCCTTTTCTAAGTTCTAGGGATCGACCGATATTGATTTTTTAGGGCCGATACCGATACCGATAATTTGTGAACTTTCAGGCCGATAGCCGATAATTTATACCGATATTCTGGGAATTTTCATTTTTGAAAAAAAATTAAAATTCCCACAAATCTGCTGAAAATTAATGTTTATTGTTAATGTGTATTTTTATTTTTTTTGTAAATCTTTCTTTTTCATTTATATTTAATATTTTGGTGTTTTTATTTTTATTACTTTTTTTTTTAAAACTAACTTTTAGCCCCCTTAGGGACTAGAACTCTTGTCCTATTCACCCTGATAGAGCTCTATCAGGGTGAATAGGAGCTCACACTGTCCCTGCTGCTCTGTGCTTTGTGCACACAGCAGCATGGAGCTTACCATGACAGCCAGGGCTTCAATAGCGTCCTGGCTGCCATGGTAACCGATCGGAGCCCCAGCATTACACTGCTGGGGCTCCGATCGGAGGAGCAGGGGAGAGGGGATCCTGTGGGGGGGCGCACTGCGACTGGGGTGGGGGGGAGCGCACCACTGCTTAATACTGGGGGGGAGGGGGGGCGCACTGCGCCACCAATGCTTAATACTTGGGGGGCTTGGGGGGGAGGCGCACTGCGCCACCAATGCCTAATATTGGGGGGGAGGGGGGGCGCACTGCGCCACCAATGTCTGATACTGGGGGGCTTGGGGGGGCGCACTGCGCCACCAATGAAGCTTAATCTCTAATTTATTCATATACAGGAGGCGGGAGCTGGCTGCAGGATCACATAGCCGGCTCCCGACCTCTATGAGCTGTAGCTGCGATCCGCGGCACCTGAGGAGTTAACTACCGCAGATGGCAGTTACAGCTCATAGAGGCCGGGAGCCGGCTATGTGATTCTGCAGCTCCCGCCTCCTGTATATGAATTAATGTGAGATTAAGCTTCATTGGTGGCGCAGTGGCCATAGCTCCTCCCCTCCTCTTGTCCCCTGTCCTCCCATTGGCTGGAGCGGCAGCAGCAGCACAGGGGGAGGAGACACTGCTCCTTCTCCCCTGTGCTGCTGCTGATGGAGCACGGAGAGCGCTGACAGCAGCGCGATCTGTGTTCCCAGGACGTTATCGGAATATCGGCAAAATAAATGCCGATACCGATAACGTTCAAAATCCTGAATATCGGCCGATAATATCGGTAAATCCGATAATCGGTCGATCCCTACTAAGTTCGATAGAACCCGGGCCTAAACTGTGCACAGTTCAGAGGAGAGCCTATCTGCCTCAGGGTTAGAGGAGGAGACGGATGACCCAGAATGAAAAAGGGGATGGAAACCATGGTTACAAAAGAAAGGTGAAACCCCAGCAGAAGAATTGACATGGTTATTCAAAGCAAATTCAAGGATGAAGGTCTTACCCATTCCTTAATTGCTAGTACCTTACCAGGATCCATCTTGAAGGCTTGAGGAGTCAGAACATGCCCTAGAAACAGAATCTTCTGTACACCAAAGACACATTTCTCTTGCTTAGCGGATAGCTGATTCTCATGAGACACATGTTTAACATGAGACACATGGTATTCGAAGTCAGGAGAGGATATCAAAATGTCGTCAAGATAGGCAATAACAAATTTACCTAAGAACTCCCTAAGAATGTCATTTATAAAGTTTTGGAACACATCTGGGCCATTGCTGAGTCCAAAAGGCATCACTTGATATTCAAAGTGCCCTGCCGGAGTATTGAACGCCGTCTTCCATTCGTCTCCCTCCTTGATTTGGATTAGATTGTATACCCCTTTCAGGTCAATCTTGGAAAACCAGGTTGCCCCCAGAACCTGGTTAAATAACTCCGGAATCAATGGGAGGGAGTATCTAATCTGGACAGTGATTTTATTCAATCTCCGATAATCGATACATGGCCTAAGACCACCATCTTTTTTCTTAACAAAGAAAAACCCCGCCCCCATAGGAGAGATGGAAGGTCTAATATGCCCTTTACCAAGGCTCTCCTTAATAATCTTCCATGGCCTTGCGTTCGGGCTAAGAAAGATTATAAATTTGCCCCTTAGGAAACTTGGCCCCCTCTACTAGCTAAGGGGTTGGTGATGAGAATACATCAAAATATTCCCTAACAACAGTGGGTAAAGTATCAGACTTTACTAAGACCCCAGCCTGTACCACGGATAAGCACGAGTCACACTTAGGCCCCCATCTCACCAACTCCCCCTTGGACCAATCTACAGTGGGATTATGTAGTCGGAACCCTAGTACCACCTCAACCGGTAGGTTCTCCAGGACTAAAAGGGAACATCTCTCTGAGTGGCACACACCCATGGTTAGAGAAATCTCTTAGGTACATGAGCTCACCATACCACCAATAAGAGGAGTAGCATCAATAGCCATGACATGGATAGGAGTTGGTAAAGCAAACATTGGAATACCCAATCTTACAGCATAATCAGAGCTGGCCGCAGAGCCAGAATCAATAAAGGCCTTAACCGGCCATTTATCTACACCCAGAGAAATCGTAATGGCTACCAAAAGCCCAGTCCTGGGGATCACCCTGTAGTCGGGAAATTATAATGCCCACGCGTTGACTCTCGGGGCCAAAGGACATGGGGCGCAAACGGAAGTAAAGTCTGCAACTCTCCTTAAAAGAGAAAAACTTCTTCTGGTCTACAGAAAAGGGTTCTGGGAGCTTAATCTGGGGCCTAAAATGCGGACTGGAGGCCTGAGGAGTGGAATAACTTTGCCCTAACTCCAATGAACAGAGTTTTTCCCCTAGCTCCTGCACCATCTGTGTCAGATTAGAGACATGGTCAGTTGGAGTCACCAGAGGATTCATTATACAGTGGTTATTGGGCCTGTTAATCTATGTGGCCTCCTGATGCTGCTGCCACCTCTACACTATGTCACCTTGCCACTCTGTGGACTCCTGATGCTGCTCCTACCTCCACTCTATGTCACTGTGCCACTCTGTGGCCTCCTGATGCTGCCACAACCTCCACACTATGTTACCTAGCCACCATGTGGCCTCCTGATGCTGCCACCACCACCACACTCTGTCATTGTGCCACTCTGTGGCCTCCTGATACTGCCGCCACATACAGACTATGTCATTGGGCCACTCTATGCTTCTTTCACCTCACCACTATGTCATAGGGCCACTCTGTGGACTTCTCATGCTGTTCCCACCCTCCCCACTTCAAGACTGGGCCACTATTTAGCCTTTTTGGCTCGGCTGACATCATCATTTATTTGACCCTTCCTCAGATCTGTCAGAAGAAAGGTAAAATGAGATGCACAACAGAGCCTCTCTGTGTAGCAGCTGTAAGGCCTGTATGGTCCCATCAGAATTGGCTTGTGATTTGGTAGCCAAAAGCAAGAGTGGGTACAAAACACAGAAGACATGCAAATATTCCATTCACGTGTCATCTCTGTTTGTTTGCATTAGCAATACTGATGGATTACTAACCAAATGCTGACGGAGTGAAGGCGGATGCTCCACAGACAGGATCCTTTTTTTGTTGGTTTTTGTTCTGACTAATCAGAGGAAGGGCAAAATAATCTGTGACATCAACACAAACTAACTGCTGACACCTTCTCCACTCTGTCGGGTGGCTCTACTTGTGTAAGCGTTCAATAGAACAGGTTCTGTAGACTTCTATGTGGAATCAGCTGATGACAGTGTAAAAGGCGTGCTCTCAGCGCTAACATTGACCTGTAAGGCTAAGTTCATACTTGAGTTATTTGGTCAGGTTTGGCCCTATGACTGCCCAAAATAAGTAAAGTGTGCGATGATTCTAAGAGTGATGTTTGTCATCGGCATGTCATACAGTGTTATTTCACTACCAAAGCAGACTCCCTATGCGCGTTACTGCAAGGCACAGTGTTCTACACCACAATAAAGGCTCTGTGCATCTTTCAGGGTCCGCAAATCCAGAGATGCGGTGCGTAACGGAACGGAAGAACGGAACCCAATGGCCACAATACGGCCACGGGGGACACACGGTCACGTAAACAAGCCCTAACAGCGACCTTCACAGTGTCCCAATTACAGTTTCATCCACAGTGTCCCCATAATAGCTACATCCACAGTGTCCCCATAACAGTGACATCTACAGTTTCCTCATAACAGTGACATCCGCAGTGTCCCCATAACAGTGACATCTCTCAAAGACATATTGTTTTTGAGATAGTCACAAAAAAATAAAAATAAAAATAAAGCAAAGCAAATATGGCACCCCCATGTGACCTATGTTAGCCAATAAAAGCTCACAGGTCCTTCATTCCTTGACTAACTGACATACAGATGTAGCCAGGCTAAAATTGACTCTAATAACACGTCACAGTGACAAAAGCCATTAAAAGCCATTGAAAAAATTCATATTTTCTTGCCACTGTTCACTTAACACGTTAGCCATCAAGTTCAGGTTGTGTACAGTGGTACACATAGCCATATGATACCTTTTGGCCAATAGAATTTTGCAGGTCCTTCGCTCTAAGCCACACTGACATACACACAGTTTGCACCGGGGTTCAATAACAACCCATCTATTCATGACCTGTATTAGCCAAAAGAAGTTTGCAGGTCCTTAAAGTGAACCTTTTACCAGGATTTTGGGTATAAAGCTGAGAACATGGGTTGCTAGATGGCCGCTAGCACATCCGCAATACCCAGTCCCTATAGCTCTGTGTGCTTTTATTAAAAAAAACAATTTGATTCATATGCAAATTAACCTGAGATGAGTCCTGTATGTGAGATGAGTCAGGGACAGGGTTGCATATGTATCAAATCGTTTTTTTTTTACACAATAAAAGCACACAGAGCTATGGGGACTGGGTATTGTGGATGTGCTAGCGGCCATCTAGCAACCCATATCCTCAGCTCTATACCCAGCTCTATACCCAAAATCCCGGTGACAGGTTCCCTTTAATTCTTACTTTCACTGACATATCTTAGCCTTACTAACATACACACAGTTTTGCACTAGGTTTCCATAACAACCCAGCAATTTTTTTCACTGTTATGGGAAACTGTGGATGTCTATTATGGGGGAATTTTAGATGTCACTGTTATGCAGACACTGTGGATGTCACTGTAATATGTGTGGGGACTGTGAATGTTACTGTTATAGGGGTACTGTGGAAGTCACTGTTATAAAGCCTAGAGAATTTCTCAAAAATTAAATTCGGCCGGTTCAACAAATTTTCTGAAAAAACTTGATTCGATCCAAATTTATTTGCAGTGAATTGCATTAAAAAAAAAGCTATTTCCTGGCTGTAGATAGACTGTATAGTGGTGTAGAACTGGAATGACCGGTGTCACGCACAGGGAGGAAAACAGGGAAAGCCCTGCCCAAGGGAGAGGGAAAGGTGGTGACCCCTAACTCACCTTGCGGCTGGCACCTGACTGCCCTGACGTCCTTAGACGGGTTCCTCACCCGTGCGGCGATCACGTGCCTAAACCCTGGCTTTCCCTGAAATGAGCCCTAGATAGTGAACGGGCCGGTGGGATCGCTAGTCCGCACCACTGCACTAAGAGGGAAACACCAGGGAGAGGACAGACAAATACAGACAAACACAAACACCCAGGTGGAAGACCACAGCAGTCCACAAAGGTCCAACAGGGATCCGGAGGGTAGCGTTCTGAATCAACAGTCAGAGAACGCAGCAACACAGCTCCAGTGGGTCAGGATAGATGTCCAGGCAGGAAGCTCTATCTCTGGCAACCAGAGAAGTGTGAGAGGGGAATATAAGGAGGTTTGGGAGTGCTGGACAAGGAACAGCTGAGGAGAAGGAGCTACGGATCCCTGAGTGAGCCAAAAGGGTTTGCAAAGCAAACTCAGAAAGCTACCATAAGGAAAACAGCCCTATCTTAAATAGAGCGTGCAGCCAACCGCTGCGACTTCCTGACCCCGGGTATAACGGAGTCAGGCGTGGTTCTCGATACCCTCGTGACAAGAACACTGTGCCTTGCAGTAACACACATAGGGAGTCTTATGTGGTGGTGAAACAATACTGTGAGTCCCTATGACACGCAGATGACAGGTGTCGCTCTTAGAATCACTGCACACTTCACTTATTTGGGCAGTCAAGGGGCCAACACTGACCAAATAACTCAAGTGTGAACTCAGCCTTACAGGTCGATGTTAGCATCAAGAAGAAGCGCGCTCCCTTTACATCATCGTCAGCTGATTCCACATAGATGTCTATAGAACCTGTTCTTTTAAACGCATATACAAGTAGAGCCCCCCCCGACAGAGTGGAGAGGGTGTCAGCAGTAAGTTTGTGTTGACGTCACGGATAATAACCCCCCAAAAAACGGATCCTATCTGTTGATCATCCGCCTTCACTCGGTCAGAATTTGGTCAGTTAACCATCAGTATTGCTAATGACAAAAAACAACAGAAGTGGATCCAAAACAGAGATGACACGTGAATGGAATATATGCATGTCTTCTGTTTTTTGTACCCACTCCTGCTTTTGTCTACCAAATCATAAGCCAATTCTGATGGAACCATACAGGCCTTACAGCTGCTACACAGACAGGATCCTTTGTGTGACTAATTTTTCCTTCCTTCTGACAGATCTGAGGAAGGGTCAAATAAATGATCAATAAAAGGCAAAATACAGGGAGTGCAGAATTATTAGGCAAGTTGTATTTTTGAGGATTAATTTTATTATTGAACAACAACCATGTTCTCAATGAACCCAAAAATCTCATTAATATCAAAGCTGAATATTTTTGGAAGTAGTTTTTAGTTTGTTTTTAGTTTTAGCTATTTTAGGGGGATATCTGTGTGTGCAGGTGACTATTACTGTACATAATTATTAGGCAACTTAACAAAAAACAAATATATACCCATTTCAATTTTTTATTTTTACCAGTGAAACCAATATAACATTCACAAATATACATTTCTGACATTCAAAAACAAAACAAAAACAAATCAGTGACCAATATAGCCACCTTTCTTTGCAAGGACACTCAAAAGCCTGCCATCCATGGATTCTGTCAGTGTTTTGATCTGTTCACCATCAACATTGCGTGCAGCAGCAACCACAGCCTCCCAGACACTGTTCAGAGAGGTGTACTGTTTTCCCTCCTTGTAAATCTCACATTTGATGATGGACCACAGGTTCTCAATGGGGTTCAGATCAGGTGAACAAGGAGGCCATGTCATTAGATTTTCTTCTTTTATACCCTTTCTTGCCAGCCACGTTGTGGAGTACTTGGACGCGTGTGATGGAGCATTGTCCTGCATGAAAATCATGTTTTTCTTACCTTGCAGACTTCTTCCTGTACCACTGCTTGAAGAAGGTGTCTTCCAGAAACTGGCAGTAGGACTGGGAGTTGAGCTTGACTCCATCCTCAACCCAAAAAGGCCCCACAAGCTCATCTTTGATGATACCAGCCCAAACCAGTACTCCACCTCCACCTTGCTGGCGTCTGAGTCGGACTGGAGCTCTCTGCCCTTTACCAATCCAGCCATCTGGCCCATCAAGACTCACTCTCATTTCATCAGTCCATAAAACCTTAGAAAAATCAGTCTTGAGATATTTCTTGGCCCAGTCTTGACGTTTCTGCTTGTGTGTCTTGTTCAGTGGTGGTTGTCTTTCAGCCTTTCTTACCTTGGCCATGTCTCTGAGTATTGCACACCTTGTGCTTTTGGGCACTCCAGTGATGTTGCAGCTCTGAAATATGGCCAAACTGGTGGCAAGTGGCATCTTGGCAGCCGCACGCTTGACTTTTCTCAGTTCATGGGCAGTTATTTTGCGCCTTGGTTTTTCCACACGCTTCTTGCGACCCTGTTGACTATTTTGAATGAAACGCTTGATTGTTCGATGATCACGCTTCAGAAGCTTTGCAATTTTAAGAGTGCTGCATCCCTCTGCAAGATATCTCACTATTTTTGACTTTTCTGAGCCTGTCAAGTCCTTCTTTTGACCCATTTTGCCAAAGGAAAGGAAGTTGCCTAATAATTATGCACACCTGATATAGGGTGTTGATGTCATTAGACCACACCCCTTCTCATTACAGAGATGCATCACCTAATATGCTTAATTGGTAGTAGGCTTTCGAGCCTATACAGCTTGGAGTAAGACAACATGCATAAAGAGGATGATGTGGTCAAAATACTCATTTGCCTAATAATTCTGCACGTAGTGTAGTAGCCCAGTCATGGAGTGGGGTGGGTGGGAGAACAGCTTGAAAAGTCCACAGAGTGGCTTAATGACATAGTGTTGAGGTAACAGCAGATTGAGGAGACCACAGAGTGGCCCAGTGAAAAAGTGGGGAGGCGACAGCAGCAGCAAAAGGAGACCACATCTGTCCATACAGTTTGGCCTGTTATCCTGCAAGTTAATGCAAACTGTGAGGTAGAAGCCACTTTTCCCAACTTAAGGGGAAAAAAATTCCTTTCCGACTCCAATCAGGCAATCAGAATAACTTCCTGCCATATTTATATGTATTTGTTCCAGGTCTTTTTGTCACTGTGCATTAATAATGTTGCTATGAAACTGTTTTGTGCATGTAATGTACCTGATTCACCAGAAGGTGGCAGCATATATATTGCAAAGATATCTTTATATAGAATGGAACTTACCATTCCATTCTCCCCCTTTTGGGCAGAAGTTGGCCAGCAGGAATTGTCTAGTCAGTCTAAGCCAGGACAGCGTGAGATGCAGATGTGCCAAGATGTAAAAGCGAGACGGGAGGACCCCCTCCTGCAGCAGGAGTCCCTCCAGAAAGAAGCAGCTCATAAAGCACCATACTCCTTGCAGGTTTAGCTACAGGGTGTTATGAGGGGGTCAAAAAGCCAAAGGCACCCCACTCCATAGAAAGAGTAAGCCTACATGCACACGAACAAGGTTTGGTTCCGCATCCGATGCACATTTTTTGCAGCTCGGGTGCGGACCCATTCACTTCAATGGGGCCGCAAAAGATACGGACAGCACTCCGTGTGCTGTCCGCATCTGTTGATCCGTTCCGTAGCCCCACAAAAAAAATGGAACATGTCCTATTCTTGTCCGTTTTGCGGACAAGGATAGGCATTGTTACAATGGATCCGCAAAAAAAGGATGCCATACGGACGTCATCCTATTTTTTTGTGGATCTGCAATTTGAGGACCGCAAAACACAAACATTCGTGTCCATGTAGGCTAAAGCTGTTGAATTGTCTGGACTCGACTTATTCTCCACCTCCACCATTACCCATCCCTATTATTGCTTCAGAGCCAAGCCCTGTGGAGTGACAGTATCCAGGTAGGAGCACCATGACACACACACACAGACTGTTAAGGCCGCACCACACCATTCGGCATTTCTATACACCTGGGACATGATCTACCCTGGGGACAGCACATTGCGCATAGAGGGGTGGTACAGTAATTGAAGGGAAGGAAAGAATCTCTGTGAGCATATGTGTTCTGTATTACAAGGCTCCACTACAGGACATAACCAACAGTAACTGAAACCAAAACTGATTTGCCACAGGGTATAACAAGACGGTTTCAATAAATGGTATTTGAGGAAAGTGATATAACAGGGATATCTGTTTGGCAGGATATATTTATATTAGTGGCACAACGTCTTTAATGTTGCATATGTTGAAGTTGCTTAATAGATACTGGTTACAAAATGACATTTGTGATGCGTAAGTGAAGCACAAGTAATATTTTAAGCTTTTAGGCAGAATTATGGGGCAGTAAAATAAAAAAAAAGTTGCTCAATCCAGTTCCTGATTTTATAGTATCTAATTGCCGCATGATCTACACTGATCAACCATAACTTAAACACTGATGATAGGTGAAAGAAACAACATTAATTATGTTGTTACAATAACAAGGGGTGTAATATATTAGCCAGCAAGTGGACAACCAGTTCTTAAAATTTATCAGATCAGATTACATTTGAGCAAATTTGACAAGGATGAAATTGTGCTGGCTAGATGACTATATTAGAGAATCTCCAAAATGGGACGTTGTGTGTTGGTCCTTCTAAGGCCTCATGCACAAGGCCATCGCCCGGCTGTGGCCATATTGCCGCCCGCAAACAGCGGGTCTGCAATATGCGGGCACCAGCCATGTGCTCCCCGCATCACGGATCCGGACCCATTGACTTGAACATGTTCTATTTTTTTGCGTTGCGGATGGTTAACGGACCCATTCAAGTTGAATTGGTCTTAATCCGTCCCGGCTGCCGCACGGACGTTGCCCGTGCATTGGGGACCACAATTTGCACAACGGCTGTGTGAATGAGTCCTAAAGCAGTGATTAGTGTTAGTGTTGAGCCATTCCTTTATTATTCCTGCTAGAAGTTATGATTGAATTGGTATTGGCCTTCAGTAAGGGTACAGAGGGGTGGTAAAAAGTTTGGTGTGTGTAGCAGACTGTGCAGGTAGTCTGAACAATATTTTATATTGTGTCTCTTTTTGAGACACTACTGGCTAATACCAGAAGGGTACCAAGAGATGGGCAAATCGTACATGACAAAGTGGAATTTTTTTAGACTTTAAGGAAAATTTGATTAGCAACAAATGCAAATTTCCTCGCACTTCGTGGTAAAGAATCACATTTTTCCTAAAATGGCAGCTACAGGTGTGAGGACTGAGGTCATGGGGCAAGGAACTCTGGGAAGGCGGGATCACCCAGATTCACATGCCTGCATGCAGCCAATCAGCAGCCAGCCAGTCCTGTGATGTCACAGCCCTATAAATATATCGGCCATCTTACAGTCAGACATTTTCCAGTGTTCAGAGTGCTGGGACAGACGTGTGAAGGCGCTTGGGACAGCTATTGGAAAAACAATTGTGGAAAAAAAAAAGACAGAAAAAAACTATTTATAGGTGCAGGGAAAGGATAGGGAGGAATAATTTCACAGCATCTTAGTGCAGGCTGCAGGGAGAGACATCAGAAGGCAGTAGGGACATTGATACGAAATAGATTTACAAGTGCATGGAATGATTATTTGGGGATCCAAATAGTCATTAGACAGATCTGTCATTTAAGCTTTTTGTTATTGGGCTGCAAGTCTTATGTTAAAAAGCCTTTAGAGGCTTATGTCTTAGTATGTTATTCAGTACTACAAGAAAAATGTGCATTTCACTTTTGTTGACAGCGTATGGGGCGTTTTTCAGTACAACAAGAAAAAAAATTATATATATATATATATATATATATATATATGTGTGTGTGTACTGCATTGTTTCAGTTATTTCTGGTGAAAGTGTATAGGGACGTATTTCAGCAAAAAAAGTTAAATATATTCTCAGTGCCTTTCTGCAGTTAATTCTGGTGAAAGCATATAGGGGCATATTTCAGTAAAATAAGAAAAATATATACGCACTGCTCTGTTGGAGTTATTTCTGATGAAAGCGTATAGGGGCGAATTACAGTAAAAAAAAAAATATATATATGCATTTCACTAGTGCACTTATTTGTGGCAAAAGCGTTCAGTGGCCTATTTCAGTACAGAAAGAAAAATATATACACACTTCACTGGTGCATTTATTTCTGTTGAAAGCGTTTATTGACCTATTTTGGTACAAAAATAAAAATACATTCTCAGTTCACATCGGTTGTTTTATGTGTTGAAAGCATGGCTGGGAGTCAGCATGGTGGCAGCAGTGAGAGGTCAGGAGCCAAATGTGCCCGGGGTAGACCCGCTCCTTTGCAGCAGCCTACCTACCCGGGAAATAGTGGTGCAGGGGTTCACAGAAGTAGAGGCGGTAGCAGTCAGTCAGTGTGGCAGTTATATGTGGTAAAATCTTTATTGAAGTATTTAGGTTGAAAAACAAAATTTATTCAGCAGTCAGCACTGCGGTTGTATGTGGTTAAATCTCCATGATGTCTCCATGATAAATCTGCAGCTTGGGGGCCCTGTGTGGCTTCTACACACTTTCAAAATAATCCTTCAGCGGAGTGAATAGATGCCGGGACACTCCATGACCTTCCCAGGAGCTGCTGTCGGGAGCAGCGGTTCATTTCTGAGACGTCTGTATAGTGCGGGGGAAATCCGAAGACCCTTTCCATCTCTGTGCTCCGTTATATGTGGAAAAATCTTTATTGAAGTATTTTGGTGGAAAAATAAATTTTATTCAGCATTTAGCGCTGCAGTTATATGTGGTAAAATCTTTTGTAAATTATTTTGGTGGAAAAACAAATTTCCACCTCCTCCATTAACTTTCTCCTCTCTTCATTCTCATCCACAACACACACACTGACATGACACCACACCCAGCTATGTACAGTCATGGCCAAAAGTTTTGAGAATGACATAAATCTTAGTTTTCACAAAGTTTGCTGCTAAACTGCTATTAGATTTTTGTTTCAGTTGTTTCTGCGATGTAGTGAAATATAATTACACGCACTTCATACGTTTCAAAGGCTTTTATCGACAATTACATGACATTTATGCAAAGAGTCAGTATTTGCAGTGTTGGCCCTTCTTTTTCAGGACCTCTGCAATTCGACTGTGCACACTCTCAATCAACAGTGCTCCATCGTGCTGGAAAATGCATTGTTCTTCACCAAACTGTTGTTGGATTGTTGGAAGAAGTTGCTGTTGGAGGGTGTTTTGGTACCATTCTTTATTCATGGCTGTGTTTTTAGGCAAAATTGTGAGTGAGCCCACTCCCTTGGATGAGAAGCAACCCCACACATGAATGGTCTCATTATGCTTTACTGTTGGCATGACACAGGACTGATGGTAGCGCTCACCGTTTCTTCTCCGGACAAGCCTTTTTCCTGATGCCCCAAACAATCGGAAAGAGGCTTCATCGGAGAACATGACTTTGCCCCAGTCCTCAGCAGTCCATTCACCATATTTTCTACAGATCAATCTGTCCCTGATGTTTTGTTTTGGAGAGAAGTGGCTTCTTTGCTGCCCTTCTTGACACCAGGCCATCTTCCAAAAGTCTTTGCCTCACTGTGCGTGCGGATGTGCTCACACCTGCCTGCTGCCATTCCTGAGCAAGCTCTGCACTGGTGGCACTCCGATCCAGCAGCTGAATGCTCTTTAGGAGACGATCCTGGCGCTTGCTGGACTTTCTTGGATGCCCTGAAGCCTTCTTAACAAGAATTTAACCTCTTTCCTTGAAGTTCTTGATGATCCTATAAATTGTTGATTGAGGTGCAATCTTAGTAGCCACAATATCCTTGCCTGTGAAGCCATTTTTATGCAACACAATGATGGCTGCACGCGTTTCTTTGCAGGTCACCATGGTTAACAATGGAAGAACAATGATTTCAAGCATCACCCTCCTTTTAACAGGTCAAGTCTGCCATTTTAACCCAATCAGCCTGTCATAATGATCTCCAGCATTGTGCTCGTCAACATTCTCACCTGAGTTAACAAGACGATTACTGAAATGATCTCAGCAGGTCCTTAATGAAATGCAGTGGAAAGGGTTTTTTGGGATTAAGTTAATTTTCATGGCAAAGAAGGACTATCCAATTCATCTGATCACTCTTCATAACATTCTGGAGTATATGCAAATTGCTATTAGAAAAGCTTAAGCAGCAACAATATTTATGTAATTCTCAAACCTTTTGGCCACGACTGTATATAAGTAGTGCCAGCACCACCTAGGGGCGAATAAAGGCAAATGACACTGCCAGCCTGTTAAAGGGAATTACAGCATGATACCACAATACAATTGAAATTACATTTAGCAACAGTTTAAAGTGCCCAAATAGAGCGCATGGTGGGACACTGCATCAAGATGAATCAGGCATGGATCAGCCAGGATTTCCACACACCAATGCCTGATGCATCAGACTAGATCATCCATGGTGCCACACCAACAATTTGACATAAGAGACCGGTTTCTTCTGGCTACCTGCCTCAGCTACTATTCTGATGCTGTTACCCGCCTGATGCCACATATCTGATGCCAAGTGCTCCTTCTTTTGCCCACCATCTTCAGCAGGGTACTGGTATTGCCACCAACCCCCACATGTCACCTTGCCACTCTGTGGCCTCCTGATGGTGCCACCACCTCCAGACTCTGTCATTGTGCCGCTCTGTGGTCTCCTCATGCTGCTGCCACCTCCAGATTCTGTCATTGTGCCACTCTGTGGCCTCCCTCTGATGCTGCTTCTGCTGCTGCCTGCTGCTTTCACCTCACCACTATGTCATTGGGACACTTTGTGGACTTCTCATTCTGTTCCACCCTCCCCACTTCATGACTGGTTCACTATTTTGGCTTTTGGCTTGACTGACATCATCATTTATTTTACCCTTCTTCTGATCTGTCAGAAGGAAGGAAAAATGAGACACACAACGGATCCTGTCTGTGTAGCAGCTGTAAGGCCTGTATAGTTTCATCAGAATTGGCTTATGATTTGGAAGCCAAAAGCAGAAGTGGGTAGAAAACAAAGAGACATGCAAATATTCCATTCACGTGTCATCTCTGTTTTAGATCCAGTCAATTTTCCCTTTAGCAATACTGATGGATTATTGAGCAAATGCTGCCCGAGTGAACGCGTATGCTCCACAGACAGCATCCATTTTTTCTGGGTAATTGTTCTGATGGATCAGAGAATGGGAAAAATGAATCAGTGACGTCAACACAAACTTACTGGAACCCTCTCCACTTTGTCGGGGGAAGGGGGGGGGGGCTCTACTTGTATAAGCGTTTAATAGAACAGGTTCTGTATACATCTATGTGGAATCAGCTGACAACAGTGTAAAAGAAGTGCTCTTCTTCTTGACACTAACATCTACCTGTGAGGGCTTGTTCACACTTCCGTGTCGTGTTTTGCGGTCCGCAAATTGCGGATCCGCAAAACACGTATGCCGCCCATGTGACTTTCGCAATTTGCGGAACGGAACAGGAAGCCCATTATAGAAATGTTTATTCTTGTCCGTAAAACTGACAAGATTAGGACATGCCTCATATTTTTGCGGGGGCCACCGAACGGAGCACCGGATGTGGACAGCACACAGAGTGCTGTCCGCATCTTTTGCGGCCCCATTGAAGTGAATGGGTCTGCACCCAAGCCACAAAAAATGTGGTTTGGATGTGGAAAATTGAACTCACCTTAATCCACTTTTCCACACATCCCGGCTTCTCTTCTATCTTCTTCTTTGCTGTGCAGGAGAAAAAAGGACCTGTGGTGACATCACGGTGATGGATCATGTGATGGACCATGTGATGAGCACAGTGATGTCATTAAAGGTCCTTTACCCAGGTACTGAAGAAAGAAGAGAAGCCGGGCTACGCGAACAAGTGGATTAACCGCCTCCGGACCGCCTAACACAGAATTGCGGTCCGGAGGCGGTCGATTCATTCCTCCTGGATGCATCCGTGCGTCATCTCGCGAGATGCATGCGCATTGCGGGCCGGCAACAGTCGCAGCAGAAGTTCGTCACCAGCCTGCCAGCCAATGATCATCGCTGGCAGGCTGGTGATTTTCAAAAAAACGAATCGCAAGCCTCTTAACACATTTTATTTATAAATATAATGTGTTAAATGGCTTCTGTGCTCCTCTGCTGGTCCTTTTCGTCGGTTGGTCCCAGCAGAGGAACACAGATCACTGTAAGTGCACAAACACCACACATTTAGCCACAGATCACCACCCCCCATCACCCTAATTAACCCCTTGATCACCGCTGTCAATCACTAGTGAAAGGGAAAAAAGTAATCAGTGTAAACTGTCACATTTTTTTTCACCAGTATTGACAGTTAGGTTTTAGGTTAGTTTAGGCCACTTTGTTAGGTAATTAGCGTTGGTTAGTGCCAAGCCCACCGCACCGCTGTCACTGATTCACTGATTAGCGTATCACTTATCAGCATTGGTACTTTTATAGTATCTGTAAGTGATCACTAAGTATTAGTGTCACCTTAGCTCGCCCTCCACCCAAAACGCAGTGTTTGCCCGATCAGGCCTGATCAGTCGCCCACACATGCGTTCACCCACGCCCGCCCCGCCGCAGTGACAACATTTATTTATTTTTTTATCACTGCACAATCACTTTACAAGCGCTGCGGCGATAAAAAAAATCAGTTTTGATATTTTTTATCAATCGCAGCGGCTTCCGGTACTTCGCTAGCCTCCCATTTGTAAGACAGGCTTGCTTTTTTTCTTGGGTAGTCTCAGGGAATGCCCCCTAAATTTAGTTGACCAAATGGCAAGTAAGGGGTATTCTTCTGAAGAGGCCTACAGGCTTCTGACCCAGTCGGATGAGGAATGGGAACCCTCATCTGACGAATCCAGCGGGTCAGAATACAAACCTGTAGAAAGCAGTGGCAGTCTGACCCAAAGTTTGGACGATGAGGTTGAGGTCCCTGATACCACCAGGCGCACCCGGCCCCGTGTTGCTAGACCACAATTTGCGCAGGATCCGCTTCAAGGGCAGCAGAGTGGGGCTGGTGCTGTCGGATTACATGGTGAGGCATACACCAGCAGCGCAGCCCATCCTGGACCTAGTGCCAGCACTGCCGTACAACATGATGAAGTGGCGAGCACCAGAAGGGCAGTTGAAGCTGGTACGGTGGCACGTGCAGTAGTTCCCCCGTCGCAGCCACTGCATAGACAGGCCCATAGAGCCCCTAGAGTCCCTAAAGTGCTGGCAAACCCTGATTGGCAGCCCCCAACTTCAGCCGCAGCAGTAGTTCCCCCTTTCACCGCCCAGTCTGGAGTTTGGATTGAGACAGCTCAGATCGGATCGGCACTGGGGTTTCTTTAGCTGTTCTTGACTGCGGAGCTCTTGGACTTAGTCATGGCAGAAACAAATCGGTATGCCACTCAATTTATAGCCGCCAACCCGGGAAGCTTTTATGCCCAGTCTTTCCAGTGGAAACCCGTCCAAGTTTCCGAATTTAAAACTTTTCTGGGCCTTCTCCTCAACATGGGCCTGACAAAAAAAGCATGAATTGCGGTCATATTGGTCCACAAACCCAATTCATCACATGCCCATGTTCTCTGCTGCCATTTCCAGGACACAATTTGAGACCATCCTGCATTTCCTGCACTTTAGTGACAACAGCACCTCTCGTCCCAGAGGCCACCCAACTTTTGACCGGCTCCACAAAATTCGGCCCCTCATAGACCACCTTAACACCAAATTTGCAGATTTGTATACCCCTGAGCAAAGCATCTGCATAGACGAGTCCCTTATACATTTTACCGGGCGCCTTGGCTTCAAACAATACATCCCAAGCAAGCGTATGGGTATGGGGTCAAATTGTATAAGCTCTGTGAAAGGGCCACAAGCTATACGCACAAATTTCTTGTCTATGAGGGTAAAGATCAGACCCTGGAGCCGGTCGGTTGCCCTGACTACCTGGGGAGCAGTGGGAAGACAGTCTGGGACTTGGTGTCACCCTTATTTGGCAAGGGGTACCATCTTTATGTGGACAATTTCTACACAAGTGTGCCCCTTTTCGGGCATTTGTTCCTAGAACAGATTGGCTGCTGTGGCACCGCGCAACCTAGTCACCGGAGCTTCCCCCAACGGCTCGTTACCACCCATCTTGCAAGGGGAGAGAGGGCTGCCTTGTGTAACAAATAACTGCTCGCGGTGAAATGGAGAGACAAGTGTGACGTTTAAATGCTCTCCTCCATTCACGCAAACACGACAATCCAAATTGAACGAGCAACCAGTGTCATTGAAAAGCCCCTCTCGGTCCACGACTATAATTTGCTCATGGGAGGGGTGGACTTCAATGACCAGATGTTGGCTCCTATTTTAGTGTCCCGCCACACCAGACGCTGGTATAAGAAGGTGTCTGTATATTTAATTAAATTGGCTATGTATAATAGTTTTGTTCTCTACAGTAAGGCTGGGAGAACAGGATCCTTCCTCAAATTTCAGGAAGAGATCATCGAGAACCTCCTGTATCCAGGAGGTTCCGTGGCCCCATCCACCAGTGTAGTGAGCTGTCTACATGAGCAAAATTTCCCCAATGTCGTTGCTGGTACCTCAACCCAAGCGCCAGACAGAAAAAGATGTTGTGTCTGTAGCAGGAGTGGAATATGGCGTGACACCCACTATATTTGTCCTGACTGCCCTGACCACCCTGCCCTATGCTTAGGGGAGTGTTTCCGGAAGTACCACAATCAGGTACACTATTAGCATAGGGATTGCGTCACACAGGACAGGCACACAGGGCTCTTAGGGCCCTTTCACACAGAGCTGCTGCAAACCTCTCCTTTCACCTGGGACAAAGTGCATAATGTACTTCGCCACATCTCTGGGCGATTTGCGCTTTGCACATTGTCCCATGGGGAAGGAGAGGTTTGTCCTATAAAGGTAAAAAAAGCAAAAACAAAAGAAAAATCACCGGTAAGCAAAAAAGTTAATGTTCTGTTCCAACAGTTCAAAAAAGTTTATAAAAGTTAATGTTCTGTTCAAATGTTATATAAAGTTAATGTTAATAAATTTATTGCGTTGCAGCCTTTATTTTATTTTTTTACCTTCTAGGTGGACCAACCGATGAACCAGCTGCAGCACTGATGTGCATTCTGACAGAAGCATTGCGCTGCTGTCAGATTACACAAAAGTCGGTGTATGCGGCGCTGCAAGACGAGATTTCTCCTCTGCAGTAAAAAAGATAAGTTTCCGAGGCTTATGAGCTGAGGGGTGGTGTTCATATGCTTTGGCAAACACTTTGTATATAAAAAAAAAATCTGATAAAATAAAATGATTTATTCATCCACATCGATTGGAGAAATCGGGTTTGCCAGGGCATACGAGCTGAGTGGGTTTGGACGCCTTTCCCCTCCTTTTTTTTGGGGCAGAGATTTTTTCATCCACATTGATCGATGTGAATGAAGAAATCTGTGCCGTTCATTTTTTCTTTCAGCCCAGAGGCTGAACGGAAAAAAAAAAATCTCATTACCCGTATGCTCAATATTATAAGGAGAATAGCAGAAACTTATAATGCTGGCCATACATGTAATGATTTTGGAGATCCTCAAATGCCAGGGCAGTACAAACACCCCACAAATGACCCCATTTTGGAAAGAAGACACCCCAAGATATTCGCTGAGGGGCATATTGAGTCCATGAAAGATTGATCTTTTTGTCCCAAGTTAGCGGAAAGGGAGACTTTGTGAGAAAAAAAACTAAAAAAAAAATCAATTTCCACTAACTTGTGCCCCCCCAAAAAAAATCTTCTATGAACTCGCCATGCCTCTCATGGAATACCTTGGGGTGTCTTCTTTCCAAAATGGGGTCACATGTGGGGTATTTATACTGCCCTGGCATTTTAGGGGCCCTAAAGCGTGAGAAGAAGTCTGGAATCCAAATGTCTAAAAATGCCCTCCTAAAAGGAATTTGGGCCCCTTTGCGCACCTAGGCTGCAAAAAGTGTCACACATGTGGTATCACCGTACTCAGGAGAAGTTGGGCAATGTGTTTTGGGGTGTCTTTTTACATATACCCATGCTGGGTGAGAGAAATATCTCTCTAAAATGACAACTTTGTATAAAAAAATGGGAAAAGTTGACTTTTAGAGAGATATTTATTTCACCCAGCATGGGTATATGTAAAAATACACCCCAAAACACATTTCCTTACTTCTTCTGAGTACGGCGATACCACATGTGTGACACTTTTTTGCAGCCTAGGTGGGCAAAGTGGCCCAAATTCTAAAGAGCACCTTTAGGATTTCACAGGGCATTTTTTACACATTTGGATTTCAAACTACTTCTCACGCATTAGGGTCCCCACAAGTGACCCCATTTTGGAAAGAAGACACCCCAAGGTATTTCGTGATGGGCATAGTGAGTTCATGGAAGTTTTTATTTTTTGTCACAAGTTAGTGGAATATGAGACTGTAAGAAAAAAAAATCATAATTTTCCGCTAACTTGTGACAAAAAATTAAAACTTCTATGAGCTCACTATGCCCATCAGCGAATACCTTAGGGTGTCTACTTTCCAAAATGGGGTCATTTGTGGGGTGTTTCTACTGTCTGGGCATTGTAGAACCTCAGGAAACATGACAGGTGCTCAGAAAGTCAGAGCTGCTTCAAAATGCGGAAATTCACATTTTTGTACCATAGTTTGTAAACGCTATAACTTTTGCGCAAACCAATAAATATACACTTCTTGCATTTATTTTTATCAAAGACATGTAGAAAAATAAATTTTGTGACAAATTTATATAGGAATGTAGTTTTATTTGAAAAACTTTACAACTGAAAGTGAAAAATGTCATTTTTTTTGCCAAAAAATAGATACATTTCGATTAATAACAAAAAAGTTAAAATGTCAGCAGCAATGAAATACCACCAAATGAAAGCTCTATTAGTGAGAAGAAAAGGAGGTAAAATTAATTTGGGCGGTAAGTTGTATGACCGAGCAATAAACGGTGAAAGTAGTGTAGTGCAGAATTGTAAAAGGTGGTCTGGTCATTAACCACTTCAGCCCCGCTAGGTGAAACCCCCTTCATGACCAGGCCACTTTTTACACTTCGGCACTACACTCCTTTCACCGTTTATCGCTCGGTCATGCAATTTACCACCCAAATGAATTTTACCTCCTTTTCTTCTAACTAATAGAGCTTTCATTTGATGGTATTTTATTGCTGCTGACATTTTAACTTTTTTTGTTATTAATCAAAATGTAACGATTTTTTTGCAAAAAAATTACATTTTTCACTTTCAGCTGTGAAATTTTGCAAAAAAAACGACATCCATATATAAATTTTTCGCTAAATTTATAGTTCTACATGTCTTTGATAAAAAAAATATGTTTGGGCAAAAAAAAATGGTTTGGGTAAAAGTTATAGCGTTTACAAACTATGGTACAAAAATGTGAATTTCCGCTTTTTGAAACGGCTCTGATTTTCTGAGCACCTGTCATGTTTCCTGAGGTTCTACAATGCCCAAACAGTAGAAAAACCCCACAAATGACCCCATTTCGGAAAGTAGACACCCTAAGGTATTCGCTGATGGGCATAGTGAGTTCATAGAACTTTTTATTTTTTGTCACAAGTTAGCGGAAAATGATGATGATTTTTATTTTTTTTTCTTCTTACAAAGTCTCATATTGCACTAACTTGCGACAAAAAATAAAAAATTCTAGGAACTCACCATGCCCCTCACAGAATACCTTGGGGTGTCTTCTTTCCAAAATGGGGTCACTTGTGGGGTAGTTATACTGCCCTGGCAATTTAGGGGCCCAAATGTGTGAGAAGAACTTTGCAATCAAAATGTGTAAAAAATGACCGGTGAAATCCGAAAGGTGCACTTTGGAATATGTGCCCCTTTGCCCACCTTGGCATCAAAAAAGTGTCACACATCTGGTATCACCGTACTCAGGAGAAGTTGGGGAATGTGTTTTGGGGTGCCATTTTACATATACCCATGCTGGGTGAGAGAAATATGTTGGCAAAAGACAACTTTTCCCATTTTTTTATACAAAGTTGGCATTTGACCAAGATATTTATCTCACCCAGCATGGGTATATGTAAAATGACACCCCAAAACACATTCCCCAACTTCTTCTGAGTACGGCGATACCAGATGTGTCACACTTTTTTGCAGCCTAGATGCGCAAAGGGGCCCAAATTCCTTTTAGGAGGGCATTTTTAGACATTTGGATCCAGACTTCTTCTCACGCTTTAGGGCCCCTAAAAAGCCAGGGCAGTATAAATACCCCACATGTGACCCCACTTTGGAAAGAAGACACCCCAAGGTATCCAATGAGGGGCCTGGCAAGTTCATAGAATTTTTTTTTTTTCGCATAAGTTAGCGGAAATTGATTTTTTTTTGTTTTTTCTCACAAAGTCTCACTTTCCGCTAACTTAGGACAAAAATTTAAATCTTTCATGGACTCAATATGCCCCTCAGCAAATACCTTGGGGTGTCTTCTTTCCAAAATGGGGTCAGTTGTGGGGTGTTTGTACTGCCCTGGCATTTGAGGGTCTCTGCAATCATTACATGTATGGCCAGCATTAGGAGTTTCTGCTATTCTCCTTATATTGAGCATACAGGTAAGAAGATTTTTTTTTTCCGTTCAGCCTCTGGGCTGAAAGAAAAAAATGAACGGCACAGATTTCTTCATTCGCATCGATCAATGTGGATGAAAAAATCTCTGCCAAAAAAAAAAAAAGGAGGGGAAAGGCGTCTGCCAGGACATAGGAGCTCCGCCCTACATCCATACCCACTTAGCTCGTATGCCCTGGCAAACCAGATTTCTCCATTCACATCAATCGATGTGGATGAATAAATCATTGCCGGGATTTTTTTTTTATATATATATATATATACAAAGTGTTTGCCAAAGCATAGGAACGCCGCCTCCTCCTCAGCTCGTATGCCTCGGCAAACGTATCTGGCACTGCAGAGGAGAAAATCCCGTCTTGCAGCGCCGCATACACTGACTTGCGTGTAATCTGACAGCAGCGCAATGCTTCTGTCAGAATGCACATCGGTGCTGCAGCTAGTAGATCGGTTGGTCCACCTGGAAGGTAAAAAAAAAAAAAAAAAAAAAAAAAAAAACAGGCCACAACGCAATAATTTTATTAACTTTGGAACAGAACCTGTAAACTTTAACTTTTGGAACTAAACATTAACCTGTTTGCTTACTGGTGTTTTTTTTTATTTATTTATTTTTTTAACCTTTATAGAACAAACTTCTCCTTCCCCATGGGTCAATGTGCAAAGCGCAAATCGCCCAAAGATGTGGCGAAGTGCGTTAGGCACTTTGTCCCATGTGAAAGGAGACGTTTGCAGCAGCTGTGAGTGAATGGGCCCTAATAGCCCTGTGTGCCTGTCCTGGTGAGATGATCCCTATGCTAGGTGTACCTGTGTGTGGTACTTTCGGAAACACTCCCCTAAGCATAGGGCAGGGTGGTCCGGACAGTCAGGACAGAAATAGCGGGTGTCACGCCTTATTCCACTCCTGCTACAGACACAACATTTTTTTCGGGGTGGCGGTCGGTTTGAGGTACCAGCAACGACACTGGGGAAGTGTCGCTCGTGTAGACGGCTAACTACACTGGTGGATGGGGCCACGGAACCTCCTGGATACAGGAGGTTCGCGATGATCTCTTCCTGAAATTTGAGGAAGGATCCAGTTCTCCCAGCCTTACTGTAGAGAACAAAACTATTGTACAGAGCCAATTGAATCAAATATACAGACACCTTCTTATACCAGCGTCTGGTTCTGCGGGAAACTAAATACGGAGACAACATCTGGTCATTGAAGTCCACCCCTCCCATGTGGAGGTTATAGTCGTGGACTGAGAGGGGCTTTTCAATGACACGGGTTGCTCGCTCAATTTGTATTGTCGTGTCTGCGTGAATGGAGGAGAGCATGTAAACGTCACGCTTGTCTCTCCATTTCACCGCGAGCAGTTCTTCGTTACACAGTGCGGCCCTCTGCCCCCTTGCAAGACGGGTGCTAACGAGCCGTTGGGGGTAGCCCGCGCGACTAGTTCGCGCGGTACCACAGGCGCCAATCCGTTCTAGAAACAAATGCCTAAAGAGGGCCACACTTGTGTAGAAATTGTCCACATAAAGATGGTACCCCTTGCCAAATAAGGGTGACACCAAGTCCCAAACTGTCTTCCCACTGCTCCCCAGGTAGTCAGGGCAACCGACCGGCTCCAGGGTCTGATCTTTTCCCTCATAGACCCGAAATTTGTGGGTATAGCCTGTGGCCCTTTCACAGAGCTTATACAATTTGACCCCATACCGGGCGTGCTTGCTTGGGATGTATTGTTTGAAGCCAAGGCGCCCGGTAAAATGTATCAGGGACTCGTCTATGCAGATGTTTTGCTCAGGGGTATACAAATCTGCAAATTTCTGGTTGAAATGGTCTATGAGGGGCCGAATTTTGTGGAGCCGGTCAAAAGCAGGGTGGCCCCTGGGACGGGAGGCGGTGTTGTCACTAAAGTGCAGGAAACGCAGGATGGTCTCAAATCGTGTCCTGGACATAGCAGCAGAGAACATGGGCATGTGATGAATCGGGTTCGTGGACCAATATGACCGCAATTCATGCTTTTTTGTTAGGCCCATGTTGAGGAGGAGGCCCAGAAAAGTTTTAAGTTCGGAAACTTGGACTGGTTTCCACCGGAAAGGCTGGGCATAAAAGCTTCCCGGGTTAGCGGTGATAAATTGTGTGGCATACCGGTTTGTCTCTGCCACGACTAAGTCTAAAAGCTCCGCAGTCAAGAACAGCTCAAAAAATCCCAGGGCCGAATCGATCTGAGCTGTCTCAACCCGAACTCCAGACTGGGCGGTGAAAGGGAAAACTACAGGTGCGGCTGAAGTTGGGGACTGCCAATCAGGGTTTGCCAGCACCTCAGGGACTCTAGGGGCTCTACGGGCACGTCTTTGCGGTGGCTGCGACGGGGTCACTACTGCACGTGCCACCGTACCAGCTTCAACTGCCCTTCTGGTGCTCGCTACTTCACCAGGTTGTACGGCAGTGCTTGTACTAGGTCCAGGAAGGGCTGGGCTGCTGGTGTATGCCTCACCGCGTAATCCGACAGCACCAGCCCCACTCTGCTGCTCTTGAAGCGGATCCTGCGCAACCTGCGGTCTAGCGACACGGGGTCGGGTACGCCTGGTGGTATCAGGGACCTCAGCCTCCTCGTCCGAACTTTGGGTCAGAGAGCCACTGCTTTCTACAGGTTCGTATTCTGACCCGCTGGATTCATCAGATGAGGGTTCCCACTCCTCATCCGACTGGGTCAGAAGCCTGTAGGCCTCTTCAGAGGAATACCCCCTGTTAGACATGTGGGCAACTGAATTTAGGGGTATTCCCTGAGACTACCCAAGAAAAAAAAAGCAAGCCTGTCTTACAAATGGGAGGCTAGCAAAGTACCGGAGGCCGCTGCGGTTGATAAAAAATATCAAAACAGATTTTTTTATCGCCGCAGTGCGTGTAAAGTGAATGTGCAGCGATCACTGCGGTGGGGCGGGCGTGGGTGTACGCACGTGTGGGCGACCGATCAGGCCTGATCGGGCAAACACTGCGTTTTGGGTGGAGGGAGAACTAAAGTGACACTAGTACTATTATAGATCTGACCGTGATCAGTTTTGATCACTTCCAGATACTATAAAAGTACAAATGCTGATTAGCGATACGCTAATCAGCGAATAACGGACTGCGGTGTGGTGGGCTGGGCGCTAACCGATCCCTAAACTACCTAACCAAGGGGCCTAAACTATACTGAAACCTAACGGTCAATACCAGTGAAAAAAAAAAGTGACAGTTTGCACTGATCACTTTTTTCCTTTCACTAGTGATTGACAGGGGCGAGCAAAGGGGTGATCAAAGGGTTAATTGGGGTGATCTGGGGGCTAAGTGTGGTGTAGTGGGTACTCACAGTGATGATGTGCTCCTCTGCTCCTCTGCTGGAACCAACCGACCAAAAGAAGGAGCAGAGGAGCACAGCAGCCATATAACCCCATCATATTTACTAATATGTGGGGTTAAATGGCTGCTGATTGGATTTTTTAAAAATCAGCAACCTGCCAGCCAATGATCGTGGCCGGCAGGCTGCTGACGAAATACTGTGCTGCGAAAAGCCGGCCCGCGATGCGCATGCGCGGGCCGGCTGTGATGTAATCTCGCGTCTCGCGAGATGACGCGCCGATGCGTCCAGGAGGAACAAATCAACCACCTCCCGGACGCATCGGTGCGTACAGCGGTCGGGAGGTGGTTAAGTAGGTTTAAGCTAGGGGAGCTGAGGTGGTTAAGGTGAGTTAATTTTTTTTTTATTTTTTTAACCCCTCCAGCCCTATTTTACTAAGCATTCTGCTATTATTTTCCCTTAAAACTATGTTATAAGGGAAAATAATACAATCTACACAACACCAAACCCAAAGTTTGGGTTTGGGTACCAAACATGCCGATTTTGCTCACGCGCATGCAAAATGCATTAAAATGTTTTGCACTCGCACAGAAAAAAATTGTGCCTTTTTCCTGCGACGCACCCGCATCTTATCTGGCCCAAATCCATGACGCCCGTGTGAAAGAGGCCTAAGAGCGACGCCTGTCATCTGCATGTCATACAGACTCGCAGTATTATTTCACTACCAAAGCAGACTCCCTATGCGTGTTACTGCAAGGCACATTGTTCTACACCACTATAAAGGCTTTCAGCAGCCTGGAAATCGCTGCAAATAAATTTGTATTGAAGCAAATGTTTCCAAAAAATTCTGCAAATTGGCCAAATCAAATTTTTGAAAAATTCACTCATCTCTAATATATATATATATATATATATATATATATATATATATATATATATATATATATTAGATTTTTTTTTTTTTTTAATCCTCATGGAAGTCAATTTGAATGCAGAGAATGCCAAAAAATTCACTCTTTGTTAGGACCAATAGCCCAATCAATAACCATAATATAACATAACTTCTATTATTACTAAGATTTAAAAAATTCCTCCCTATACAATTGGATTAAAATTGTTGGACAACCACTAGATTAGATAAGTATTACTAGCATACATTATACATCTCTATTGTGCTAAATTTCACTAAGGTATAATGTATTAATCTTGGTTATGATTGCTGATAAACCAGATTGTACATAAATACAGGGTATTGAAATTGTAATTTATAATAGACAAAAAGAAGACTGTATTTTTCAAAGTGTGTGGATATTAGATACTTTGTGCTTCTAGTGTATGAATATCTGTATATTACTGTGGAAAACTCTCCAATTAGGCTGAGTTTACATCACCATTTAGCTTTACGGTTCTTCTGTTCCATTAGAAAAAATAAATAAATAAAAGAACAAAACAAATCCATAATTTTGAGCATCGGTTATGATCAATTAGCTAAGGTGCTTTCACACTTGCATTTGAGGATTCAGGCAGGCATTTCCGTTGCCCTAACTACCTGCCAGATCCGTAAATCCGTATGCAAACGGATAGCATTTGTTTCTGGATGCGGATTTGGCTTACAAATGCATTGAAATACCGGATCTGTCTCTCTGTTGTCATGCAAAAAACGGATCCGACATTTGCGCAGACCGGGAAACTGGATCAATGGAAATTAATGTCAGCATTCCATACAAGTGTTCCGGAATTTTAGACGAAGAAAATACTGCAGCATACTGCGGTATTTTCTCCAGCCAAATACAGTAAGAGTGACTAAACCGAAGACATCCTGATGCATACTGAACGGAATGTTTTCCATTCAGAATGCATTAGGATAAAACTGAAGCATTTTTTTTCCGGTATTGAGCCCCTGTGACGGAACTCAATACCAGGAAACTTTAACGCAAGTTTGCACTAAAAATAACTTCTTTTTTACACAATACCTTCACATCTACCTGGATTACTCAGTGTTGTATGTATACATTTCACATATATATTACTTGCATAATAAGGGGAAGAAAATAGTAATAAAAAAACTTTAAAAGGGACTGTATTAACTTATCATAATAGTTTATATTACATATTATTATGTACCTCTAGAGATGTAAATTATGTATATCAAGCATAATTGGTACCAAGTATGCTATTAGTTTAATACACGGCTCACATGACTAATCATATGTGTTTTAATTACTATAACTTGTATTAACTTCGAAAACTACATCAATCTAGGTTTAAATGAAAACAGTAAATGAGAATACTTCATTGAATGCTGAGTTTTAGGCCTCTTTCACACTACAGTATGTAGCATTCAGTGTTTTGCGTTCCGTTTTTCACGGATCCGTTGTTCCGTTTTTTGCTTCCGTTGTGGTTCCGTTTCCGTTCCGTTG
This sequence comes from Bufo gargarizans, assembly GCF_014858855.1. Taxonomy (NCBI): domain Eukaryota; kingdom Metazoa; phylum Chordata; class Amphibia; order Anura; family Bufonidae; genus Bufo; species Bufo gargarizans. Next base: position 296,309,630 of record NC_058084.1, on the reverse strand, counting down.
TTCCGTTCCGTTTTTCCGTATGGCAAATACAGTATACAGTAATTTCATATTAAAAATTGGGCTGGGCATAACATTTTCAATTGATGGTTCCGCAAAAAACGGAACGGATACGGAAGACATACGGATGCATTTCCGTATGTGTTCCGTTTTTTTTGCGGCCCCATTGACTTGAATGGAGCCACGGACTGTGATTCTCGGCCAAATATAGGACATGTTCTATCTTTTCAACGGAACGGAAAAACGGAAATACGGAAACGGAATGCATACGGAACACATTCCGTTTTTTTGCGGAACCATTGAAATGAATGGTTCCGTATACGGACCGTATACGGAACGCAAAAAACGGACCGTATACGGAACGCAAAAAACTGTAGTGTGAAAGAGGCCTTAACCTGTGAATCCATCTAGCTTCCTCTTGAAGAAGCTTATTATCCAAATTTACTCCTCTTGAGCCCAATTTAAAGTGTGTGATCCTCCAGAACAGGCATCCTCAAACTGCAGCCCTCCAGCTGTTGTAAAACTACAACTCCTACAATGCCCTGCTGTAGACTGATACCTGTAGGCTGTTTTGGCATGCTGGGAGTAGTAGTTTTGCAACAGCTGGAGGGCCGCAGTTTGAGGATGCCTGCTCTAGAACTTCATTATGTTTATGTCTCTGTTGAATATATGCTATATGTCTGCAAATGGATGTATCCTTTCCTGTGTTGCTTGCACTCTAATTGCCAAATATTTGTCTTCTCAATTCTTGCACTGTTTTGCCCACGTACAATTTAGGGCATGTGCATGATTTGTACATTCTCTTATTTTAGGTAAGCATTTACAAACACTTGATCTAGGTCACAATATTAGTGTTGAGCAAATCAAAGTCCATGAAGCTTCTTGTGCTTCATGGTAGCGAATCGATTTTCCCTGAATGGTGGCAAAAAACAAAAAAAATCATATTTGCCTCATCCATTTAATCGAGATGCCGCCCGCCACCATCGTGATTGAAGATCTGATGGCTGCCAGACAATTTTAATCCAATTGCATAGTGTGAAATTATAAATAGTGAAATTATAAATAAAAGTTGAGTTTTACTAGAGATATTGGTTGTTCCTAACTGTGAATTTATGGCCTTTTGCTTGGCAAAGGCTCCATTGAGAGAGCTGAAATTCTGCATTGCTGTTGGGTGCAATAAATTATAAAATCCACCTTTTTTACTTGAAGACTGGAGTGCTGCCTTCATTTTGCTGCTTTACTTTACCGTTCCTTGTTCAGGAGCCGTTGTGGGATTTGCACCTGGCATACCTATAGAGTGTTGCTGCCTTCTTTCTTATTCTTAAATATATATTTTATATATATATATATATATATATATATATATACACACACACACACATTTCCAGGCCATCAGAGCATGGTCAATTCAGGTCAAATTTTTTCCGGACCCAAATCTTCTAATTTCTAATTTTGGGACTATCTAGAAAAGGGAAGTTAGAATTTAGTGGGCATGAGTCCAGTGACATTGGGCACCTTTAAATTGTACATCTATATTCAATGCATGTGCACAGGTATCCCAGGAGCATCAATACAAAGCTAAACCTCATAATGGCATGCTGGTGGTTTAGCTGCCCCAAAGCAAATGACAGGTTTTATTTCATCATTCTACTTTATTGATTTTTAAAGTACAGGAAAGCCAATTTACTATTTCTAATTCATATTTTTAAATGTTTCACTGAACATTTGCACCTGCAAGTAAATGCAGAAATTATTTAAATTTCTCAAATGCATTCTTATGGTTTAATAAACTTCAGTAAAAATTTTAGGCATAGCCTTTTCGTTCTGCTCCAACCTTTCTTGTTAAGCAATAATAGTGCCATTGTGTTTCTTGATAAAGCATTTAGCTCCATTTTTCAGTTTGCATGTCTCCCACTGTGTGTGAACTTGGTTTAGTTCCATAATTCTTTTGGTACTCAGCCATAATGTGTGAGGTTAATTGAAGTGCTCTCCTAAAAAATAAATGTTCTGTACATTTAAAATATCTCCTATATTATAGGGTCAGGTATGTTCATTTTAACTTAACCTTTTAAACTTTAAATCATATATACTTTAATTTTAAATAGCTGCCCAGATTTGCTTACTTAGCAAAATGTCATTATTTAAAACATATTTTCTTTTAACTTTCCAAACTGGCAATTAATTTAAGACCAAGTATTTATCTGTTACTGTAATTTAGCTTAAATATACTGATATAAAGAAAGAACTTTTTCAGATTAGATCATATGACTACGGTGTATGTAACATTTCTGCGTGTCTATATTCATAGGCTGTGTTCAATTTTATGCCATAAATGCATTTCTCTTTATTTCTTGGCGGAGCCCTATTAAAATGATGGGTCAAAACTGCTTGACTTTTTCTTGGTACTTTTAATATATTTTATTTTTTTAAGTCTGTTATCTATGTTATGATGTCAGAATATTGTTTGCTTTTATTTCTGTGCTGTATTCTATTGTGAAGAGGTTACAATTAGAGATGGCCTTGTGGCTCGCCCGGCGGTCGTTTCACGGTGAACTTTGCTCGTTCGTGATTCGCAGAACATGCGAACATATGGCAATATTCGCACGCTCCATATTTTTTTGCATAGCACCGAACTTTGACCCATGACACATCCATCAGGAGGGACAGGATAGTCAATTGAGATGTTTTAGCACATGGACACACCCCCAACCATATAACAGAACCCGATCTGGCAGCCATTTTACATTATGTGTTTTGCCAGTGTAGGGAGAGGTTGCATTTTGGAGCAGGGACAGTTAGGGACACCGAACGCTAGCTAATAGGGCCACAAAAGTCCTTTTAAGGACTGGTATAGGTGTGATATACCTGTTGTATTGTGCAGTTCTGCTGCGATACTGCAGCAAGATAGAGGGACAAATGCTATTGGAGTAACTAATTGCAACGGGTGTGATATACCTGTTGCCCTCAAAAAAACTGCTTGAGGGCTGTAATATACCTTCTTCCACAAAATCCTGATTGAAGGGTGCTATATACCTGTTTCTGCCAAATACTGATTGAGGGGTGCTACATACCAGTTTCCACCAAATACTGATTAAGGGGTGCTATATACCTGTTTCTGCCAAATACTGAATGAGGGATGCTATTGCTATATATCTTCTTCCACCAAATACTGATTGAGGGATGCAATACACCTGCTTCCACAAAATACTGATTGAGGGGTTCCATATACTAGTTTCCACTAAATACTGATTGAGGGGTGCTATATACCTGTTTCCGTCTGTAACGGCTACCCTTTGAATGAGAGGGTATCAGCCGTTGGGGACGTCCTCTTTCCTGGCAAGCTGCTGGGTACAAGTACGGCTGGTATAATCCCATCCACGAGTTCCAGAGGTAGAGTCAGGTTCAGCGGTAAAAATAGCGGCGTAATGATCCCATAGATTTCCCTTTCCAAGAACGAGACAAGGCTTCAGTTTAAACGGTCAAGCAGAACTGACTTTACTTTACGTACAGCCTCTTTTATTCACCAACAAGAAAACATAGTACTGCCCACAGGGTTTTGAAATACAACCAATCAGTATATTACAACACATGCACAGCAACCAATCGTTCACGCCCCTAGGGGCCCAGAAGGGAGACTGTGACACAGGGCAGATACAACACATCCCCACAATGCATCATGGTTTCCTCCTCTCTGCCCTAGAGACAACCGAGAAGTAATCTAATTATCTCTCAGGACAAAGGGAAATCACCAATACACATGTGGAGACAACAGGACAGACATCATCATTTAAACACACAATAGAACAATGGGACAATAGAAACCCACCCAGCATATTCCAACTGCGTTCGGTCATATTAATAGTCCAGACCTGCGGCATAGTTCTGTTACACCGTCAAATACCGATTGATGGGTGCCATATACCTTCTTCCAAAAATACTGATTGAGGGGTGCTATTGCTATATACACTCTTCCACCAAATACTGATTGACGGGTGCCATATACCTGTTTCCGCTAAATGCTAATTGATAGGTGTTAGATACCTGTTTCCGCCAAATACTTATTGAGGAGTGCCATATACCTTCTCCCACAAAATACTGATTGAGGGGTGTTATTGCTATATATCTTTTTCCACCAAATACTGATTGAGGGCTGTGATATACCTTCTTCCACAAATACTTCTCTTCTCTACGGACTTAGGTAGAGGGTCATTTTGAAAATGACAGGCAGAGGAAGAGGCAGGCCATTCCGCAGGGTCTGCACAAGGCCAGATCCTAATTAGGAAGTTGGAGAAGGCGTGTACGATAACTTCAAAGGGCGCACCAGAGTTGGTTGAGTGGCTTACTCAGCCTTCCGCTTCTGCACCCTCCTCATCCTCTGTATCTGCACCCTCCTCACTCTCTGCTGTGTGCATCCCCAAAGACACCACCACCAACATTGCCCCTCCACTCGAGTCAGAGGAATTATTTTCCCATCCATTCCCAGACCTTACGATGCGCGGCCATTCTTTGCATCAGTTGAGGAAGAGGAGGTAGCAACAGCCGCCACCCAGCGGTCTGACTACAGTACCCAGATCAGCCCAAGGAGGGTGGTCCCGGCTGTTGCTGCCTACTCCGAGATCTCTAATGTCAGTGGTGGTGAAGGTGACGATGATGACGTGTTGATGGATGTCCCGTGGGTGCCCACAATAGAGGAAGAGGAGGGAGTTCAGAGGGAGAGACATGGTCGCGTATATCTGGCAAAAGGCAGGCTTCCGTGGCCCAAATGTAATCCTCTTGCCCAACGGCTGACCGCTGGCTTGTCGGAACTGCTAGACCGCCAACTACTGCCATATAAATTGGTGGACTCGGAGGTCTTTAGAAAATTTGTGGCCATTGGCACACTGCAATGGAAGGTCCCTGGAAGGATATATTTCTCCCAGAAGGGCATCCATGAACTATATGGCAACGTTTAGCGGCAAGTTAATATATCTCTGGCACACAGTGTCGGGGCCAAGATACATCTGTCCACAGACATGTGGTCTAGCAAACACAGGCAGGGAAGGTACATCACTTTTACTGTTCACTGGATGAACCTTCTGACGGCCGTCAAGCATGTAATCTGTGGAACACATGTGGATTTGGTGTCACCGCCAGGGATTGTATGCAGGCCTGCCTCTTCTTCTGCTCCTACTACTCCATCCTCCATCTCCACCTCGGCTGACTCCTCCTTTTCCACTGCTACCGCCTCCTCCCCAGCTCCCCAGAACATATTTGACGTGCCAGGTGAGATCCATGCTGTGCTGTGGCTGTTGTGCCTGGAAGCCAAGAGCCACACCGGTCCTGCACTCCTTTCAGCTTTGTGGTCACAGGCCGATTAGTGGCTAACCACACTCAATTTGACAGTTGGTAAAGTGGAGTGCGACAACAGTGCTAATCTGCTAAGTGCGCTGAAACAGGGCAAAATGACACACGTGCCGTGCATGGCACACATCCTGAACTTAGTAGTGCAGCGATTAGTTGCCAAATACCCTGGGGTCCAGGACGTCTTGCAGCAGGCCAGGAAAATCTCGGGCCATAGAAGATCTTACATGGACATGGATCGCCTTGCTGATGTTCAGCGACGACACCACTTGCCCGTCTGATTTGTGACTGCTAAACGCTCTGGAACTTCACCTTGTATATGCTTGATAGGCTGCTCCAGACAACCTGTACAAACCCCTCTGGCCTACCCTAGGATCGTAGTCAGAAGAACCTAGAGGGGTGAAAGGGGCGGGGTTTAGTATGAAAAGCGCCGAGGGGCCTGGGCACCGGCCGCATGAACGCCACTCATGGGCACCTTCAGAAGGCTGAAATTGTTTTTCTGAGAAAATCGGCGATGGACAGCAATATGGAAAGTAGCATTCTAATATGGGGAATGTAATGGAGATCCTGATTTTAGTGTTCTAAAATAGTGATTTTAGGTGAAAGATTTCCTTTAAACACATTGCAATATTTGCAAATAACAACATATTTTCAATCACATAAAAGTATGTTGAACTTTTTTTGGAACTGAAATGTTATGACTTTCTTACAAAATATTCAAATTAAACCTTGGAATGATTTAACATGAAGTTAATACAGTCATCTGCTGAGCTAGTCTTGGTGAGCTGAAATCAAGCTTTTAAAACAGTGGGGAACATTGAGAATATAGCACCGTTCATTGCAATTTTGTTTAGCATGTTTTTTTTACTCTCTATTTCTGCAGTCATTAGCATAAACATAGGAGATAATAGTGCTGTATACTTTTTCTTCTTTTTTTTCTCTGTAGGCACAGAACACAGAAGCTAACAGAGTGCTGAGCATGTATTTATCCAATTACTGTAAACTTCAGCATTTTTAAAACACTTCCCTATAGTTATTTTGTAAAACAATTAGAAGCCTCACATAAGACAGCTACTATCTGTCACATATTATGGAATTTTACAAGAGATGTTTTTTTGTTTTTTGTTTTCCATTGAAACACTAACAAGTAGAGTTGAGCGAACACCTGGATGTTCGGGTTCGAGAAGTTCGGCCGAACATCCCGGAAATGTTCGGGTTCGGGATCCGAACCCGATCCGAACTTCGTCCCGAACCCGAACCCCATTGAAGTCAATGGGGACCCGAACTTTTCGGCACTAAAAAGGCTGTAAAACAGCCCAGGAAAGAGCTAGAGGGCTGCAAAAGGCAGCAACATGTAGGTAAATCCCCTGCAAACAAATGTGGATAGGGAAATGAATTAAAATAAAAATTAAATAAATAAAAATTAACCAAAATCAATTGGAGAGAGGTTCCATAGCAGAGAATCTGGCTTCCCGTCACCCACCACTGGAACAGTCCATTCTCAGATATTTAGGCCCCGGCACCCAGGCAGAGGAGAGAGGTCCCGTAACAGAGAATCTGTCTTCATGTCAGCAGAGAATTAGTCTGCATGTCATAGCAGAGAATGAGGCTTCACGTCAGCCACCACTGCAACAGTCCATTGGCATATATTTAGGCCCAGCACCCAGGCAGAGGAGGGAGGTCCCGTAACAGAGAATCTGTCTTCATAACAGCAGAGAATCAGTCTGCATGTCATAGCAGAGAATGAGGCTTCACGTCACCCACCACTGCAACAGTCCATTGGCATATATTTAGGCCTAGCACACAGGCAGAGCAGAGAGGTCCCGTAACAGACGATCTGGCTTCATGTCAGCAGAGAATCAGTCTGCATGTCATAGCAGAGAATGAGGCTTCACGTCACCCACCACTGCAACAGTCCATTGGCATATATTCAGGCCCAGCACCCAGGCAGAGGAGGGAGGTCCCGTAACAGAGAATCTGGCTTCATGTCAGCAGAGAATCAGTCTTCATATCATAGCAGAGAATCAGGCTTCACGTCACCCACCACTGTAAGAGTCAATTTTCATAAATTTAGGCCCAGAACCCAGGCAGAGGAGAAAGGTCCCGTAACAGACAATCTGGCTTCATGTCAGCAGAGAATCAGTCTTCATATCATAGCAGAGAATCAGGCTTCACGTCACCCACCACTGCAACAGTCCATTGGCATATATTTAGGCCCAGCACCCAGGCAGAGGAGGGAGGTCCCGTAACAGAGAATCTGTCTTCATGTCAGCAGAGAATTAGTCTGCATGTCATAGCAGAGAATGAGGCTTCACGTCAGCCACCACTGCAACAGTCCATTGGCATATATTTAGGCCAAGCACACACACAGGCAGAGGAGAGAGGTCCCGTAACAGAGAATCTGGCTTCATGTCAGCAGAGAATCAGTCTGCATGTCATAGCAGAGAATCAGGCTTCACGTCACCCACCACTGCAACAGTCCATTGGCATATATTTAGGCCTAGCACACAGGTAGAGCAGAGAGGTCCCGTAACAGACGATCTGGCTTCATGTCAGCAGAGAATCAGTCTGCATGTCATAGCAGAGAATGAGGCTTCACGTCAGCCACCACTGCAACAGTCCATTGGCATATATTTAGGCCCAGCACCCAGGCAGAGGAGGGAGGTCCCGTAACAGAGAATCTGTCTTCATGTCAGCAGAGAATTAGTCTGCATGTCATAGCAGAGAATCAGGCTTCACGTCACCCACCACTGCAACAGTCCATTGGCATATATTCAGGCCCAGCACCCAGGCAGAGGAGGGAGGTCCCGTAACAGAGAATCTGTCTTCATGTCAGCAGAGAATTAGTCTGCATGTCATAGCAGAGAATCAGGCTTCACGTCAGCCACCACTGCAACAGTCCATTGGCATATATTTAGGCCCAGCACACACACAGGCAGAGGAGAGAGGTCCCGTAACAGAGAATCTGTCTTCATGTCAGCAGAGAATTAGTCTGCATGTCATAGCAGAGAATCAGGCTTCACGTCACCCACCACTGCAACAGTCCATTGGCATATATTCAGGCCCAGCACCCAGGCAGAGGAGGGAGGTCCCGTAACAGAGAATCTGGCTTCATGTCAGCAGAGAATCAGTCTTCATATCATAGCAGAGAATCAGGCTTCACGTCACCCACCACTGTAAGAGTCAATTTTCATAAATTTAGGCCCAGAACCCAGGCAGAGGAGAAAGGTCCCGTAACAGACAATCTGGCTTCATGTCAGCAGAGAATCAGTCTTCATATCATAGCAGAGAATCAGGCTTCACGTCACCCACCACTGCAACAGTCCATTGGCATATATTTAGGCCTAGCACACAGGCAGAGCAGAGAGGTCCCGTAACAGACAATCTGGCTTCAAGACAGCAGAGAATCAGTCTGCATGTCATAGCAGAGAATCAGGCTTCACGTCAGCCACCACTGCAACAGTCCATTGGCATAAATTTAGGCCCAGCACCCAGGCAGAGGAGAGAGGTCCCGTAACAGACAATCTGGCTTCATGTCAGCAGAGAATTAGTCTGCATGTCATAGCAGAGAATCAGGCTTCATGTCAGCCACCACTGCAACAGTCCATTGGCATATATTTAGGCCTAGCACACAGGCAGAGGAGAGGTTCATTCAACTTTGGGTAGCATCGCAATATAATGGTAAAATGAAAATAAAAATAGGATTGAATGAGGAAGTGCCCTGGAGTCCAATAATATATGGTTATGGGGAGGTAGTTAATGTCTAATCTGGACAAGGGACGGACAGGTCCTGTGGGATCCATGCCTGGTTCATTTTTATGAACGTCAGCTTGTCCACATTGGCTGTAGACAGGCGGCTGCGTTTGTCTGTAATGACGCCCCCTGCCGTGCTGAATACACGTTCAGACAAAACGCTGGCTGCCGGGCAGGCCAGCACCTCCAAGGCATAAAAGGCTAGCTCTGGCCACGTGGACAATTTAGAGACCCAGAAGTTGAATGGGGCCGAACCATCAGTCAGTACGTGGAGGGGTGTGCACACGTACTGTTCCACCATGTTAGTGAAATGTTGCCTCCTGCTAACACGTTGCGTATCAGGTGGTGGTGCAGTTAGCTGTGGCGTGTTGACAAAAGTTTTCCACATCTCTGCCATGCTAACCCTGCCCTCAGAGGAGCTGGCCGTGACACAGCTGCCTTGGCGACCTCTTGCTCCTCCTCTGCCTTGGCCTTGGGCTTCCACTTGTTCCCCTGTGACATTTGGGAATGCTCTCAGTAGCGCGTCTACCAACGTGCGCTTGTACTCGCGCATCTTCCTATCACGCTCCAGTGCAGGAAGTAAGGTGGGCACATTGTCTTTGTAGCGTGGATCCAGCAGGGTGGCAACCCAGTAGTCCGCACAGGTTAAAATGTGGGCAACTCTGCTGTCGTTGCGCAGGCACTGCAGCATGTAGTCGCTCATGTGTGCCAGGCTGCCCAGGGGTAAGGACAAGCTGTCCTCTGTGGGAGGCGTATCGTCATCGTCCTGCCTTTCCCCCCAGCCACGCACCAGTGATGGACCCGAGCTGCGTTGGGTGCCACCCCGCTGTGACCATGCTTCATCCTCATCCTCCTCCACCTCCTCCTCATCCTCGTCCTCCTCGTCCTCCAGTAGTGGGCCCTGGCTGGCCACATTTGTACCTGGCCTCTGCTGTTGCCAAAAACCTCCCTCTGAGTCACTTCGAAGAGACTGGCCTGAAAGTGCTAAAAATGACCCCTCTTCCTCCTCCTCCTCCTCCTCCTCCTCCTCCTCCTGGGCCACCTCCTCTTCCATCATCGCCCTAAGTGTTTTCTCAAGGAGACATAGAAGTGGTATTGTAACGCTGATAACGGTGTCATCGCCACTGGCCATGTTGGTGGAGTACTCGAAACAGCGCAACAGGGCACACAGGTCTCGCATGGAGGCCCAGTCATTGGTGGTGAAGTGGTGCTGTTCTGTAGTGCGACTGACCCGTGCGTGCTGCAGCTGAAACTCCACTATGGCCTGCTGCTGCTCGCACAGTCTGTCCAGCATGTGCAAGGTGGAGTTCCACCTGGTGGGCACGTCGCATATGAGGCGGTGAGCGGGAAGGCCGAAGTTACGCTGTAGCGCAGACAGGCGAGCAGCAGCAGGATGTGAACGCCGGAAGCGCGAACAGACGGCCCGCACTTTATGCAGCAGCTCTGACATGTCGGGGTAGTTGTGAATGAACTTCTGCACCACCAAATTCAGCACATGCGCCAAGCAAGGGATGTGCGTCAAATTGGCTAGTCCCAGAGCTGCAACGAGATTTCGCCCATTATCACACACCACCAGGCCGGGCTTGAGGCTCACCGGCAGCAACCACTCGTCGGTCTGTTGTTCTATACCCCGCCACAACTCCTGTGCGGTGTGGGGCCTGTCCCCCAAACATATGAGTTTCAGAATGGCCTGCTGACGTTTACCCCGGGCTGTGCTGAAGTTGGTGGTGAAGGTGTGTGGCTGACTGGATGAGCAGGTGGAAGAAGAGGAGGAGGAAGCCGAGAAGGAGGAGGTGGCAACAGGAGGCAAAGAATGTTGCCCTGCGATCCTTGGCGGCGGAAGGACGTGCGCCAAACAGCTCTCCGCCTGGGGCCCAGCTGCCACTACATTTACCCAGTGTGCAGTTAGGGAGATATAGCGTCCCTGGCCGTGCTTACTGGTCCACGTATCTGTGGTTAGGTGGACCTTGCTACAGATGGCGTTGCGCAGTGCACACTTGATTTTATCGGATACTTGGTTGTGCAGGGAAGGCACGGCTCTCTTGGAGAAGTAGTGCCGGCTGGGAACAACATACTGTGGGACAGCAAGTGACATGAGCTGTTTGAAGCTGTCTGTGTCCACCAGCCTAAATGACAGCATTTCATAGGCCAGTAGTTTAGAAATGCTGGCATTCAGGGCCAGGGATCGAGGGTGGCTAGGTGGGAATTTACGCTTTCTATCAAATGTTTGTGAGATGGAGAGCTGAACGCTGGCGTGTGACATGGTTGAGACGCTTGGTGACGGAGGTGGTGGTGGTGGTAGTGGTGGTACATCCCCTGTTTGCTGGGCGGCAGGTGCCAACGTTCCTCCAGAGGCGGAGGAAGAGGCTGAGGCGGCAGCAGCAGAATAGGCCGAGGCGGCAGCAGCAGAAGAGGTAGCAGGGGGAGCCTGAGTGACTTCCTTGGTTTTAAGGTGTTTACTCCACTGCAGTTCATGCTTTGCATGCAGGTGCCTGGTCATGCAGGTTGTGCTCAGGTTCAGAACGTTAATGCCTCGCTTCAGGCTCTGATGGCACAGCGTGCAAACCACTCGGGTCTTGTCGTCAGCACATTGTTTGAAGAAGTGCCATGCCAGGGAACTCCTTGAAGCTGCCTTTGGGGTGCTCGGTCCCAGATGGCGGCGGTCAGTAGCAGGCGGAGTCTCTTGGCGGCGGGTGTTCTGCTTTTGCCCACTGCTCCCTCTTTTGCTACGCTGTTGGCTCGGTCTCACCACTGCCTCTTCCTCCGAACTGTGAAAGTCAGTGGCACGACCTTCATTCCATGTGGGGTCTAGGACCTCATCGTCCCCTGCATCGTCTTCCACCCAGTCTTGATCCCTGACCTCCTGTTCAGTCTGCACACTGCAGAAAGACGCAGCAGTTGGCACCTGTGTTTCGTCATCATCAGAGACATGCTGAGGTGGTATTCCCATGTCCTCATCATCAGGAAACATAAGTGGTTGTGCGTCAGTGCATTCTATGTCTTTCACCGCTGGGGAAGGGCTAGGTGGATGCCCTTGGGAAACCCTGCCAGCGGAGTCTTCAAACAGCATAAGAGACTGCTGCATAACTTGAGGCTGAGACAGTTTCCCTGGTATGCATGGGGGTGATGTGACAGACTGATGGGGTTGGTTTTCAGGCGCCATCTGTGCGCTTTCTGCAGAAGACTGGGTGGGAGATAATGTGAACGTGCTGGATCCACTGTCGGCCACCCAATTGACTAATGCCTGTACCTGCTCAGGCCTTACCATCCTTAGAACGGCATTGGGCCCCACCATATATCGCTGTAAATTCTGGCGGCTACTGGGACCTGAGGTAGTTGGTACACTAGGACGTGTGGATGTGGCAGAACGGCCACGTCCTCTCCCAGCACCAGAGGGTCCACTAACACCACCACGACCATGTCCACGTCCGCGTCCCGTACTAGATGTTTTTCTCATTGTTATGGTTCACCACAACAACAAATATATTATTTGGCCCAATGTATTGTATTCAAATTCAGCGGGATATAAATTTGAGGCCTAGTATTTAGGCGCTGGGTGACCGGTATGGATTTAGTGACAGAATTAGACTTGGAAATGCACAGAAGCGTGTGTGTGAAGTTATTCTGAATGACCCTATGTGCACCTTGAATATTATATACCCTTTTAGGGATAGATTTCAAATAGCTCTGATATAGCAGAAACCACTAAATTATGAAATTGCTAAATTGGGAATTGTATTTCAACCCAGAACAAAAAATGTGCTTTGACGGACACTAAATATCTTGCCCAGCAACAACAGTACAGCGGTGGGTAACGAGAGATTTAGAGGGATTTAAATTTGAGGCCTAGTATTTAGGCGCTGGGTGACAGGTATGGGTTTAGTGACAGAATTAGACTTGGAAATACACAGTAGCGGGTGTGTGTGAAGTTATTCTGAATGACCCAATGTGCACCTTGAATATTATATACCCTTTTAGGGATAGATTTCAAATAGCTCTGATATAGCAGAAACCACTAAATTATGAAATTGCTAAATTGGGAATTGTACTTCAACCCAGAACAAAAAATGTGCTTTGACGGACACTAAATAACTTTCCCAGCTACAACAGGACAGCGGTAACGAGAGATTTAGCGGGATATAAATTTGAGGCCTAGTATTTAGGCGCTGGGTGACAGGTATGGGTTTAGTGACAGAATTAGACTTGGAAATACACAGTAGCGGGTGTGTGTGAAGTTATTCTGAATGACCCAATGTGCACCTTGAATATTATATACCCTTTTAGGGATAGATTTCAAATAGCTCTGATATAGCAGAAACCACTAAATTATGAAATTGCTAAATTGGGAATTGTACTTCAACCCAGAACAAAAAATGTGCTTTGACGGACACTAAATAACTTTCCCAGCTACAACAGGACAGCGGTAACGAGAGATTTAGCGGGATATAAATTTGAGGCCTAGTATTTAGGCGCTGGGTGACCGGTATGGATTTAGTGACAGAATTAGACTTGGAAATGCACAGAAGCGTGTGTGTGAAGTTATTCTGAATGACCCTATGTGCACCTTGAATATTATATACCCTTTTTGGGATAGATTTCAAATAGCTCTGATATAGCAGGAACCACTAAATTATGAAATTGCTAAATTGGGAATTGTACTTCAACCCAGAACAAAAAATGTGCTTTGACGGACACTAAATAACTTTCCCAGCTACAACAGGACAGCGGTAACGAGAGATTTAGCGGGATATAAATTTGAGGCCTAGTATTTAGGCGCTGGGTGACCGGTATGGATTTAGTGACAGAATTAGACTTGGAAATGCACAGAAGCGTGTGTGTGAAGTTATTCTGAATGACCCTATGTGCACCTTGAATATTATATACCCTTTTTGGGATAGATTTCAAATAGCTCTGATATAGCAGGAACCACTAAATTATGAAATTGCTAAATTGGGAATTGTACTTCAACCCAGAACAAAAAATGTGCTTTGACGGACACTAAATAACTTTCCCAGCTACAACAGGACAGCGGTAACGAGAGATTTAGCGGGATATAAATTTGAGGCCTAGTATTTAGGCGCTGGGTGACCGGTATGGATTTAGTGACAGAATTAGACTTGGAAATGCACAGAAGCGTGTGTGTGAAGTTATTCTGAATGACCCTATGTGCACCTTGAATATTATATACCCTTTTAGGGATAGATTTCAAATAGCTCTGATATAGCAGAAACCACTAAATTATGAAATTGCTAAATTGGGAATTGTATTTCAACCCAGAACAAGAAATGTGCTTTGACGGACACTAAATAACTTTCCCAGCCACAACAGGACAGCGGTAACGAGAGATTTAGCGGGATATAAATTTGAGGCCTAGTATTTAGGCGCTGGGTGACAGGTATGGGTTTAGTGCCAGAATTAGACTTGGAAATACACAGTAGCGGGTGTGTGTGAAGTTATTCTGAATGACCCAATGTGCACCTTGAATATTATATACCCTTTTAGGGATAGATTTCAAATAGCTCTGATATAGCAGAAACCACTAAATTATGAAATTGCTAAATTGGGAATTGTATTTCAACCCAGAACAAGAAATGTGCTTGAACGGACACTAAATAACTCGCCCAGCTACAGCACTAAGGACAGATTTAGCGGGATATAAATTTGAGGCCTAGTATTTAGGCGCTGGGTGACAGGTATGGGTTTAGTGCCAGAATTAGACTTGGAAATACACAGTAGCGGGTGTGTGTGAAGTTATTCTGAATGACCCAATGTGCACCTTGAATATTATATACCCTTTTAGGGATAGATTTCAAATAGCTCTGATATAGCAGAAACCACTAAATTATGAAATTGCTAAATTGGGAATTGTATTTCAACCCAGAACAAGAAATGTGCTTGAACGGACACTAAATAACTCGCCCAGCTACAGCACTAGGGACAGATTTAGCTGGATATAAATTTGAGGCCTAGTATTTAGGCGCTGCGTGACAGGTATGGGTTTAGTGACAGAATTAGACTTGGAAATACACAGTAGCGGGTGTGTGTGAAGTTATTCTGAATGACCCAATGTGCACCTTGAATATTATATACCCTTTTAGGGATAGATTTCAAATAGCTCTGATATAGCAGAAACCACTAAATTATGAAATTGCTAAATTGGGAATTGTATTTCAACCCAGAACAAGAAATGTGCTTGAACGGACACTAAATAACTCGCCCAGCTACAGCACTAGGGACAGATTTAGCTGGATATAAATTTGAGGCCTAGTATTTAGGCGCTGGGTGACCGGTATGGATTTAGTGACAGAATTAGACTGGGATATGGCCAAAAAATAAACAGACTATTGCTGGTTAAATGCACTTGGTGTGACAGCTTCACCCTGATGTAGGCTTTAGCCAAAAAACAACCACACCATTGAGGGTTAAATGCACTTGGTGACAGGCGCAGCTTGCCCCTGATTTAGTATATGGCCAAAAAATGAACAGACTATTGCTGGTTAAATGCACTTGGTGTGACAGCTTCACCCTGATGTAGGCTTTAGCCAAAAAACAACCACACCATTGAGGGTTAAATGCACTTGGTGACAGGCGCAGCTTGCCCCTGATTTAGTATATGGCCAAAAAATGAACAGACTATTGCTGGTTAAATGCACTTGGTGTGACAGCTTCACCCTGATGTAGGCTTTAGCCAAAAAACAACCACACCATTGAGGGTTAAATGCACTTGGTGACAGGCGCAGCTTGCCCCTGATTTAGTATATGGCCAAAAAATGAACAGACTATTGCTGGTTAAATGCACTTGGTGTGACAGCTTCACCCTGATGTAGGCTTTAGCCAAAAAACAACCACACCATTGAGGGTTAAATGCACTTGGTGACAGGCGCAGCTTGCCCCTGATTTTGTATATGGCCAAAAAATGAACAGACTATTGCTGGTTAAATGCACTTGGTGTGACAGCTTCACCCTGATGTAGGCTTTAGCCAAAAAACAACCACACCATTGAGGGTTAAATGCACTTGGTGACAGGCGCAGCTTGCCCCTGATTTTGTATATGGCCAAAAAATGAACAGACTATTGCTGGTTAAATGCACTTGGTGTGACAGCTTCACCCTGATGTAGGCTTTAGCCAAAAAACAACCACACCATTGAGGGTTAAATGCACTTGGTCGCAGCTTGTGCTGGCGCACCACAAGACACAAAATGGCCGCCGATCACCCCAGAAAAATGTGACTGACAAACGGTCTGTGCAGCCTAAAAACAGTGAGCAATTGAGGATCAGCAGCTCAATGATCCACAGCTGCAGATCGATCAGTTAATCAAGTCCTTTGGAGGAGTTAATCTGCCTAATCTCGCCCTACTGTCGCAGCCGCAACCTCTCCCTACGCTAATCAGAGCAGAGTGACGGGCGGCGCTATGTGACTCCAGCTTAAATAGAGGCTGGGTCACATGGTGCTCTGGCCAATCACAGCCATGCCAATAGTAGGCATGGCTGTGATGGCCTCTTGGGGCAAGTAGTATGACGCTTGTTGATTGGCTGCTTTGCAGCCTTTCAAAAAGCGCCAAGAAAGCGTCACAAAAGCGCGAAGAAAGCGACGAACACCGAACCCGAACCCGGACTTTTACGAAAATGTCCGGGTTCGGGTCCGTGTCACGGACACCCCAAAATTCGGTACGAACCCGAACTATACAGTTCGAGTTCGCTCATCCCTACTAACAAGGCAACATAGAAATAATACCTTCCCTGATTTTTTTTTTACAGGTTATCAGAGTAAAAAAAAATTGTTCATATCAGTATTATGATACAGGGAATGTAGCCATTTCGTAAAGCAGTGACAGCATGTGCCATATATTTATGACTGAGGATAATTTATACCTACATGATACAAGATTATCACAGTTTTGCAAGTCAATATGTTAGCACATTTAAAAGTGTTTAGAGATATATTGGGAAATTATTTTGATTTAAAAATGAGAATATTGAAATTTTATATGAATGAAAACAATGTATCTATTACAGATAAATGAATCGACATGGCTGTGAAGAAAGAATAAAGTGAAAGATATAAGTGTGCCATTGTAAAAGTAGCTTTGCAATACATACAGCTAAGTTGGGAGCAGGCATTGTGAAAAGTTTTTCTTGTAACTATTTATTAATATTTTTTTTTAAAATATTGTTATTTTTTTTATGTGATTTTGTCATATCAGCCTTAGATCTATATTTTAGATTTTCAAATATGTCTAGCATCTATAAACCAATTACTATCCAGTTGCTGTGAAGGCAAATTAGCTTTATAAATGTACAGGTATACGAAAATAGTGCATTATTAAAAACATAGGAACACATTTATTAAGAACATTTATTAAGACCAGTGTTTTAGATGCCGGTATTAATAAACCCTACAGTTGGCGGTAAAAGTTAGTAGAGGTGCAGGCCTCTACACAACTTTGGCACATCCAGCGCAGATTCTCAATGTAAGTCATTTTCCTTGCTGTCTTACATTTAGACCATTTTATGCGCCTAAACCAGATGAATGAGACGGGTGTGAGTGAGAAGTCGCAGATTATTAAACATAAATCAACCAATCAAATGCTAGTAGTATGAGTACGACCAAAGGAGTGGTCATGAGGCAGTTAGGAGCCACAGCATCTTCTTTCCCAATAGAAGTAATCGGGAAAATAGGTTTCTGATATAGATAGACCTTGCAGTATATGTTATACCACAGGTTTCGCTATTTGAAGTTAATCAGTATGCTAAAGAACCAGGAAAATTCACAACAGTGCAAACTACAGTCGTGGATAAAAAGTAAATAAATAAAAATGCACCCTAAACGCATGATTATGCATCTGTTAAATGCATGTGGTTAGGTGCATGTGTTCCCTAACCGCATCATGACCGTACCTTGTGGTCATACCCTTTCTCATTTGAACATCTCCTAATAACAAATGTGCACTAGCTGGAATAACGTCACACAACACAATAACACAATGTCACTAGTGAGCGAATCGAAGTGAAACAAACTGACCTTGATCCAAATTTCTGAAACAATTTGAATTGCAACAAATCAAAATTTCCTCACACTTCATGTTTTTTTTTTTTTCTAAAATGGTGGCTACACATGTTACAAAGCCCAGAATGTGATAAGATCCACAATGCATTGCAGACTGCCAATCAGCAGATGCCAAGAGTGTGCAAAGCAGTAATCAAAGCAAAAGGTGGCTACTTTGAAGAACCCAGAATATGACATATTTTCTGTTGTTTCACACTTTTTTGTTATGTATATAATTCCACATGTGTTAATTCATAGTTTTGATGCCTTCAGTGTGACTCTACAATTTTCATAGTCATGAAAATAAAGAAAACTCTTTGAATGAGAAGGTGTGTCCAAACTTTTGGTCTGTACTGTGTATATATATATATATATATATATATATATATATATATATATATATATATGTAAAAAAAGTGGGCATATATATATATATAGTGATGGACGAAAATCGTCCGGGACGGTTCGCGAACAAATCTTTGCGAACCGCAAGTATGTGGCGAGCCTCATTCACTTTAATGGCAGGCGAACCTGAAAAACCTTCAGGTCAGATTTGCAGTCACCAAATACTTAGTAGAAGTTCACAAATAGTCCCACAACACGGACAGTGACATAGCAGAGGGGGATAATTGGCAAAAATTCCCGCAAAAAATATGTATTTTAATCAGGTGCCATTTTTATGAGTCTTAAAGGGAAATTCACAAAAATGTGCCCTGCTGGAGCCTAGAAAAATATTATTTCCTATTGCTTTGATGTAAACAAATGTGCACACATTTTTGTATCCTGAAGAGTGTATTAAAAAAAAATGCATACGTTAACGTAAATTTAACTGCATCTGTTAACGCATACATTTTTGCTATGCATTAAATGGATGGCAAAAATAGGATGTGAACCCAGCCCTAGTATCAAAATAAGCACCAGTACAAATCGGAGCAGCATGGCAGAGAGGGGAGGCCACAATGTACTGACAGAGCGCTAACTGGTCGTGGTGGTCAGGGATGAGGACTGTGTTTCCCAAGGATAATTTTCTACTTAGAAATACAGGGCACATTATAATACACTAGAATCTATATAATATAAAGATATTAGCCCTATCCCCGAATAATATTACAATTAGGTGGTCATTTATTATATGTTAGGCGCATTTCTGACACAGATTGTGGCACAAGGTCCTTAGCACCGCAATCTGCATATTTTTCCTGCTCATGCCAGGTCTAAAAAAGGATGGCGTGGGCAGGGAAAGGGATACAGTTAGGGCCATCTAGATATTGGATACCACCGCCATACATTGACTGGAAAACACCTCTGCACAGTGACTGGATAACACCGCCATACCGTGACATTCACCTGACAGCAAAGAACTTTGGATTCTGTGGCTGAAGGTACATTAGGCGGTCACAGGATAAATATGTAACTGTCGGCCAGTATGGGCCCCAAAAATTAGCCAATAGGCATGCACCTGACAGCAAAGAACTTTGGATTCTGTGGCTGAAGGTACATTAGGTGGTCACAGGATAAAAATATAACTCTTGGCCAGTACAGGCCCCAAAAATTTGCCAATAGTCATTCACCTGACAGCAAATAACTTAGGATTTTGTGGCTGGAGGTACATTAGGCGGTCACAGGATAAATATGTAACTGTCAGCCAGTACAGGCCACAAAAATTAGGCATTCAACGGACATAAATGGCCTTTTATGCCGCTTTATTTACCTAAGACAGGGACCATGATTTGTTCTGGGTGGTGGCGGATATTTGTAAGCTGTCATGAGGAAATTCAATCAAACGTGGTCGACTCGTCACATGTGTTGAATTCCTCCGAGATCCATGCCTCATTCATTTTTAGAAATGTGAGGTAGCCCGCACTGTTGAGAGCTAGACCAGTGCACTTATCGGTCACAATCCCGACTGCTGCTCTGAACAACCTTTCAGACAGGACACCGGACAAGAGGCAAGCCAACAGTTCCATGGCAAATTGTGCCAGCTCTGGCCACAGGTCAAGCCTACATACCCAGTAGTCCAGGGGTTCATCGCTTCTCAAAGCGTCCACAACTGCCGTTAACCCAATGCAGTCGGACACCTGTCGGTCTAGGCGTTCCCTGAGGCTGGATCCGGAGGACGGCGGTCGATATGTTGGCTGCAAGAATGATCTCATATCCGAAGTCACCAACACATCTTCAAACCGCCCTTTTCTTGCATGCGCTGTTGGATTGGTACCCGCAACTGTTTCTCTGTGAGTAGAAATTCCTCTGCCAGCACCCTCAAAAGCAGAATGCCACATTTCTCGGAGCAAGGCCTGGAAGTGCTGCATTCTGTCAGCCCTCTGTGATGGTGGTAACATTTCCACCATTTTGTGTTTGTATCCGGGGTCTAAGTACATTGCCACCCAGTACTGGTCCTTTACCTTTATGCTTTTTATGCGGGGGTACCTCTTAATACACTGGAGCATGAAGGCCCCTATTTGCATTCAACTGAAAGAGGTGGAGTGGCCTGGCTCCTGCTCATCATCCAGGATAATATTGTCCTCGTTCTCCTTCCCCCAGCCACGAACAAAACCAGGGATTCCAGAATTGTTTAAAGCATGCCCTTCTTGCTCCTCCTCCACCCCGGCACCATCCTCCTCTGACCCCTCTTCAGACTCCTGTTGTCTTGTCTCAGTTGGAGTAGCCCTCCCTGGGAATTCATGCAGCATTGCAACTTCCTCATTAAAACTTTTTTGAAAACTTTTCTGAAATATAGGCAAATTTAGATTTAAATACACTGGGGTGTCCACAAGCACTGACTCCTTATATGAACATATCAGAGCAGGGGGTGCCTGGGGTTCTCCCATTGACTTCCATTGTGCATCACAAAGTGTTCTACTCAAGCACATGAGAACATTGGAGATCTCTCAACACTAATTAGTAAGTGTCTTGTATTAACATTCTCTACATAATAAATGCCACTTGTTGAAGTGAGACAACCTCTTTAATATGTTCTGTTATACATAGACTTACTATGTGTCAGACTCAGTGTCAACAGGTGGTCTAATATATAGGTGTGTTTATCTAGTTCACATGCTGCACCATTAATACTCAATCTGTGTGTATATATATATATATATATATATATATATATATATGTATGTATGTATGTATCATATTGAATAATAGATAAGCAATTTTATTAGGCCCTTATTTACAAATTTGGGTGATATACCTGACTTATTTTACTGTTTGTGGCATGTCCACCTTGATATTTAAATGCTTTTCTTAGCCAAACAGTTACTGTGATTTTGTGTTACAGAGTGGTCACATTTAGCACCCTGATGGCAGTGCAAATAAATTGATTCTTTGCACAGCAGTTGCCCACTAGATGATTGTTGTTTTTATCAGAAAAAAATATTATTTTGCAAAAACATTAGTGATGCAAAGTGATCTGCAATGTTGGCAAAGGATAGACACAGTGATCCCTTCAGTGCAGCGCGTGTACAGCCCCAGACATACAAGTGTATCACAGAACAGTTAGAGCTGAATGCCACTTGGACCTCCATCAATTTGGACGCGTAACACCTGGGGTCAAATAATAAGGCATTAGGGTTAAAATCAGGTAGGCTGAACTTGCTGGATGGATCAAACCTGGCAGCTGGATTGTTGCCATACCAGGGGAATGTCGTTGGTTGACCCCCAATTCATTGTGGCTAATACATTCTTTTAGTCATTGTTTGGTCAGTGTTTTGCATCAGTATTTGATCAAAATTTGTTAGCCAAAATTAGGAGTGAGTCCAAAACACAGATGAGATGCAAATAATTCCATTCTATTTTATCTTTGTTTTGGATCTGCTTTGTTTCTGGCTTACAATTACTGATTAAATACATATGCAAAACACTACAAAATACCGACCATCTAAATGAGGCTCAAAATACAGGATATTTTTTGTTTTGTTTTGAACAGTGATGTTAACATAGCCTTACTGCAACTGTTGCTGCCTCCCCCCACTCTGTCATGGAGCCACTTTTGTCATGGTTACTGCCACTTCTACTGCCACCTTCCCCACTCTGTTATGGGGCCACTATTGTCACTGTTACTGTCGTTGCTTCTGCTGTCGCCACCTTCCCCGCACTGTCATTGTGCCACTACTGTTGGTGCTACTGCTGCTGACACCATCACCGCTCATGGGGCTACTACTTGAAGCCCATGGAGATAAATTAGACCTGATGCTTTTCTTGACCTGTAATACTGAATGTGGGTGCATTAGAATGCAATGCATACGGTGATACCCTATCCCTGCAATATCCTGGTGTTTAAGTTTCAAGCCTTCGCCTGGTTTGGGCAGATGTATTGAAATGCAAAATGCATTGTAAAGAAGATCAGGCACAAAAAGTTGAAGTCCCAGAGTGGGACAAAAAATAAAGTGTAAAAAAGTTTAATAAATAAAGTTTTAGAAAAAAAATAAAAGTTTCAAGTAAATAAAAAAGCGTCCTTTTCCCAAAATAAAGTAAAAAAAGACATTTTTAAAAATAGGGAAAAACGGAAAAGTTACCATATTAGGTATCACCACATCCGTATACGTAAACATATCACATAACCTAACCCCTCAGATGAACACCATAAAAAAATAAAATAAAAACTGTGCTAAATAAACAATTTATTTGTCACCTTACATCACTAAAAGTGCAACACCAAGCGATCAAAAAGGCGTATGCCCACCAAAATAGTGCCAATCTAACTGTCACTTTATCCAGCAAAAAATGAGCCCCTACCTAAGACAATCTCCCAAAAAATAAAAATAAATATGGCTCTCAGACTAAAACATGTTTTTTTGTTTCAAAAATGCATTTTTATGTTAAACGTAGAAAACAAAACAAAAGTAGACATATTAAGTATTGCCGCGTTCATAAGAACCTTCTCTATAAAAATAACACATGACCTAACCCCTCAGGTGAACACAGTTAAAAAAATAAAATAAAAGCGGTGTCAAGAAAGCCATTTTTTGTCACCTTACATCACAAAAAGTGTAATAGCAAGCGATCAAAAAGGTTTATGCATCCTAAAACAGTACCAATCTAACTGTCTTCTCATAATGAGCCCCTACCTAAGACAATCCCCCACATAAAAAAAAAAAAAAAAACTATGGCTCTCAGACTATGGAGACACTAAAATGATTGTTTTTGTTTTAAAAATTATATTATTGTGTAAAACCTAAATAAATTTAAAAAAGTAAATATAATAAGTATCACTGCATCAGTAACAACCTGCTCTATAAAAATAGCACATGATCTAACCTGTCAGGTGAATGTTGCAAATAATAAAAAAATAAAAACGGTGCTAAAACAGCTATTTTTTGGCAAATTTCCCATTTTAATCCATTTTTTTTCCAGTAACAAAGCAAGGGTTAACAGCCAAAAAAAACCATAATATTTATTGCCCTGATTCTGTAGTTTACAGAAACGCCCCATATATGGTTGTAAACTGCTGTATGGCCACACGGCAGGGAACAGAAGAAATGGAACACCATATGGTTTTTGGAATGCAGTTTTTTCTGGACTGTTTTTTTTTTACACCATGTCCCATTTGAAGCCCCTCCTGATGCACCCCTAGAGTAGAAACTCCAAAAAAATAATCCCATTTAAGAAACTACACCCCTCAAGGTATTCAAAACTGATTTTAAAAACTTTGTTAACCTTTTAGGTGTTCCACAACAGATAATGGCAAATGGAGATGAAATTTCAGAATTTCTATTTTTTGCTACTTTGCCTCACAAAAAGTGTATTATAGAGCAACCAAAAATCATAAGTACCGTAAAATAGTACCAACAAAACTGCCACCTTTCCAAAATGGTGTCACTTTTAGGAGTTTCTACTCTAGGGGTGCATCAGGGGGGCTTCAAATAGGACACGGTGTCAAAAAACCAGTCCAGCAAAATTTGCCTTCCAAAAACCATATGAAGATAAAAGAGAGATAGGAGGCAGCGCCTCATGTGTGGTATAGTAGGATAATTAATAAAAAAGGTAAGTGAAAACTCTTACCGGATGGTGTTGTGATGAGTCACAACACCTATATGTAGCTTGTGCTGATTTGCCCGATCAGCATGCGGGGTGCCTGCGCTGCTGCCTAGGTTCCAGCCCGTGCCTTGGAAGCAATCGTCAGGGAGAGGTATCGTTTGCAGAAGAAAAAATAGAATGAACCTTTTTGATGGCGCTGTCAGCAGGAGTCAGAGACAGGTAGGTATTGTTAACACAATACTTTTTTTATTTTCAGTCAACGCGTTTCAGGGGCGGAGAGCCCCCTTCATCAGGACAATATACAACATAAAGCCACATTCACATGTGGCAGTTATTTAAACTCAAAAAAGACGCGTGAGGCCAAAGGGGGTGGAGCAGGGTGAGGGGCAAAGGGCAGGGGGTGAGTAAGCGTCTTAAGATCGTGGAAAGCTGTCATCTGGTATTCAGTCCTTTGTTCAGTCCCTTACTAATAAAGATAAAATGGTTATATATGGATATAAAGGAGAAGACGGCTTTATTCACCAGACACGCGACGTTTCGATCCGCTCAATGGGATCTTTTTCAAGCAGTGACCTGCTTGAGCGGATCGAAACGTCGCGTGTCTGGTGAATAAAGCCGTCTTTTACTTTTTACAACTTGGATGTGCTGTGGATTTTTCTCCTTTATATCCCTGGAGGTGGATCGCCTCCTCAGCCGCTGGCACTCCGACCGTACCGTCCAGATAGCTGTGCTGCCCACACCTTTCTACCTATATATGGATATAGCTATAGTGGTTGAATTTGGTCATATTTTAAAAAGGTTATAAATAGGGATGAGCGAACTCGAACTGTATAGTTCGGGTTCGTACCGAATTTTGGGGTGTCCGTGACACGGACCCGAACCCGGACATTTTCGTAAAAGTCCGGGTTCGGGTTCGGTGTTCGTCGCTTTCTTCGCGCTTTTGTGACGCTTTCTTGGCGCTTTTTGAAAGGCTGCAAAGCAGCCAATCAACAAGCGTCATACTACTTGCCCCAAGAGGCCATCACAGCCATGCCTACTATTGGCATGGCTGTGATTGGCCAGAGCACCATGTGACCCAGCCTCTATTTAAGCTGGAGTCACATAGCGCCGCCCGTCACTCTGCTCTGATTAGCGTAGGGAGAGGTTGCGGCTGCGACAGTAGGGCGAGATTAGGCAGATTAACTCCTCCAAAGGACTTGATTAACTGATCGATCTGCAGCTGTGGATCATTGAGCTGCTGATCCTCAATTGCTCACTGTTTTTAGGCTGCACAGACCGTTTGTCAGTCTCATTTTTCTGGGGTGATCGGCGGCCATTTTGTGTCTTGTGGTGCGCCAGCACAAGCTGCGACCAAGTGCATTTAACCCTCAATGGTGTGGTTGTTTTTTGGCTAAAGCCTACATCAGGGTGAAGCTGTCACACCAAGTGCATTTAACCAGCAATAGTCTGTTCATTTTTTGGCCATATACAAAATCAGGGGCAAGCTGCGCCTGTCACCAAGTGCATTTAACCCTCAATGGTGTGGTTGTTTTTTGGCTAAAGCCTACATCAGGGTGAAGCTGTCACACCAAGTGCATTTAACCAGCAATAGTCTGTTCATTTTTTGGCCATATACAAAATCAGGGGCAAGCTGCGCCTGTCACCAAGTGCATTTAACCCTCAATGGTGTGGTTGTTTTTTGGCTAAAGCCTACATCAGGGTGAAGCTGTCACACCAAGTGCATTTAACCAGCAATAGTCTGTTCATTTTTTGGCCATATACAAAATCAGGGGCAAGCTGCGCCTGTCACCAAGTGCATTTAACCCTCAATGGTGTGGTTGTTTTTTGGCTAAAGCCTACATCAGGGTGAAGCTGTCACACCAAGTGCATTTAACCAGCAATAGTCTGTTCATTTTTTGGCCATATCCCAGTCTAATTCTGTCACTAAATCCATACCGGTCACCCAGCGCCTAAATACTAGGCCTCAAATTTATATCCAGCTAAATCTGTCCCTAGTGCTGTAGCTGGGCGAGTTATTTAGTGTCCGTTCAAGCACATTTCTTGTTCTGGGTTGAAATACAATTCCCAATTTAGCAATTTCATAATTTAGTGGTTCCTGCTATATCAGAGCTATTTGAAATCTATCCCAAAAAGGGTATATAATATTGAAGGTGCACATTGGGTCATTCAGAATAACTTCACACACACCCGCTACTGTGTATTTCCAAGTCTAATTCTGTCACTAAACCCATACCTGTCACCCAGCGCCTAAATACTAGGCCTCAAATTTAAATCCCTCTAAATCTCTCGTTACCCACCGCTGTACTGTTGTTGCTGGGCAAGATATTTAGTGTCCGTCAAAGCACATTTTTTGTTCTGGGTTGAAGTACAATTCCCAATTTAGCAATTTCATAATTTAGTGGTTTCTGCTATATCAGAGCTATTTGAAATCTATCCCTAAAAGGGTATATAATATTGAAGGTGCACATAGGGTCATTCAGAATAACTTCACACACACGCTTCTGTGCATTTCCAAGTCTAATTCTGTCACTAAATCCATACCGGTGACCCAGCGCCTAAATACTAGGCCTCAAATTTAAATCCCTCTAAATCTCTCGTTACCCACCACTGTACTGTTGTTGCTGGGCAAGATATTTAGTGTCCGTCAAAGCACATTTTTTGTTCTGGGTTGAAGTACAATTCCCAATTTAGCAATTTCATAATTTAGTGGTTTCTGCTATATCAGAGCTATTTGAAATCTATCCCTAAAAGGGTATATAATATTGAAGGTGCACATAGGGTCATTCAGAATAACTTCACACACACGCTTCTGTGCATTTCCAAGTCTAATTCTGTCACTAAATCCATACCGGTGACCCAGCGCCTAAATACTAGGCCTCAAATTTAAATCCCTCTAAATCTCTCGTTACCCACCGCTGTACTGTTGTTGCTGGGCAAGATATTTAGTGTCCGTCAAAGCACATTTTTTGTTCTGGGTTGAAGTACAATTCCCAATTTAGCAATTTCATAATTTAGTGGTTCCTGCTATATCAGAGCTATTTGAAATCTATCCCAAAAAGGGTATATAATATTGAAGGTGCACATTGGGTCATTCAGAATAACTTCACACACTCCCGCTACTGTGTATTTCCAAGTCTAATTCTGTCACTAAACCCATACCTGTCACCCAGCGCCTAAATACTAGGCCTCAAATTTAAATCCCTCTAAATCTCTCGTTACCCACCGCTGTACTGTTGTTGCTGGGCAAGATATTTAGTGTCCGTCAAAGCACATTTTTTGTTCTGGGTTGAAGTACAATTCCCAATTTAGCAATTTCATAATTTAGTGGTTTCTGCTATATCAGAGCTATTTGAAATCTATCCCTAAAAGGGTATATAATATTGAAGGTGCACATAGGGTCATTCAGAATAACTTCACACACACGCTTCTGTGCATTTCCAAGTCTAATTCTGTCACTAAATCCATACCGGTGACCCAGCGCCTAAATACTAGGCCTCAAATTTAAATCCCTCTAAATCTCTCGTTACCCACCGCTGTACTGTTGTTGCTGGGCAAGATATTTAGTGTCCGTCAAAGCACATTTTTTGTTCTGGGTTGAAGTACAATTCCCAATTTAGCAATTTCATAATTTAGTGGTTTCTGCTATATCAGAGCTATTTGAAATCTATCCCTAAAAGGGTATATAATATTGAAGGTGCACATAGGGTCATTCAGAATAACTTCACACACACGCTTCTGTGCATTTCCAAGTCTAATTCTGTCACTAAATCCATACCGGTGACCCAGCGCCTAAATACTAGGCCTCAAATTTAAATCCCTCTAAATCTCTCGTTACCCACCACTGTACTGTTGTTGCTGGGCAAGATATTTAGTGTCCGTCAAAGCACATTTTTTGTTCTGGGTTGAAGTACAATTCCCAATTTAGCAATTTCATAATTTAGTGGTTCCTGCTATATCAGAGCTATTTGAAATCTATCCCAAAAAGGGTATATAATATTGAAGGTGCACATTGGGTCATTCAGAATAACTTCACACACACCCGCTACTGTGTATTTCCAAGTCTAATTCTGTCACTAAACCCATACCTGTCACCCAGCGCCTAAATACTAGGCCTCAAATTTAAATCCCTCTAAATCTCTCGTTACCCACCGCTGTACTGTTGTTGCTGGGCAAGATATTTAGTGTCCGTCAAAGCACATTTTTTGTTCTGGGTTGAAGTACAATTCCCAATTTAGCAATTTCATAATTTAGTGGTTTCTGCTATATCAGAGCTATTTGAAATCTATCCCTAAAAGGGTATATAATATTGAAGGTGCACATAGGGTCATTCAGAATAACTTCACACACACGCTTCTGTGCATTTCCAAGTCTAATTCTGTCACTAAATCCATACCGGTGACCCAGCGCCTAAATACTAGGCCTCAAATTTAAATCCCTCTAAATCTCTCGTTACCCACCGCTGTACTGTTGTTGCTGGGCAAGATATTTAGTGTCCGTCAAAGCACATTTTTTGTTCTGGGTTGAAGTACAATTCCCAATTTAGCAATTTCATAATTTAGTGGTTCCTGCTATATCAGAGCTATTTGAAATCTATCCCAAAAAGGGTATATAATATTGAAGGTGCACATTGGGTCATTCAGAATAACTTCACACACACCCGCTACTGTGTATTTCCAAGTCTAATTCTGTCACTAAACCCATACCTGTCACCCAGCGCCTAAATACTAGGCCTCAAATTTAAATCCCTCTAAATCTCTCGTTACCGCTGTACTGTTGTAGCTGGGAAAGTTATTTAGTGCCCGTCAAAGCACATTTTTTGTTCTGGGTTGAAGTACAATTCCCAATTTAGCAATTTCATAATTTAGTGGTTCCTGCTATATCAGAGCTATTTGAAATCTATCCCAAAAAGGGTATATAATATTCAAGGTGCACATTGGGTCATTCAGAATAACTTCACACACACGCTTCTGTGCATTTCCAAGTCTAATTCTGTCACTAAATCCATACCGGTCACCCAGCGCCTAAATACTAGGCCTCAAATTTATATCCCGCTGAATTTGAATACAATACATTGGGCCAAATAATATATTTGTTGTTGTGGTGAACCATAACAATGAGAAAAACATCTAGTAAGGGACGCGGACGTGGACATGGTCGTGGTGGTGTTAGTGGACCCTCTGGTGCTGGGAGAGGACGTGGCCGTTCTGCCACATCCACACGTCCTAGTGTACCAACTACCTCAGGTCCCAGTAGCCGCCAGAATTTACAGCGATATATGGTGGGGCCCAATGCCGTTCTAAGGATGGTAAGGCCTGAGCAGGTACAGGCATTAGTCAATTGGGTGGCCGACAGTGGATCCAGCACGTTCACATTATCTCCCACCCAGTCTTCTGCAGAAAGCGCACAGATGGCGCCTGAAAACCAACCCCATCAGTCTGTCACATCACCCCCATGCATACCAGGGAAACTGTCTCAGCCTCAAGTTATGCAGCAGTCTCTTATGCTGTTTGAAGACTCCGCTGGCAGGGTTTCCCAAGGGCATCCACCTAGCCCTTCCCCAGCGGTGAAAGACATAGAATGCACTGACGCACAACCACTTATGTTTCCTGATGATGAGGACATGGGAATACCACCTCAGCATGTCTCTGATGATGACGAAACACAGGTGCCAACTGCTGCGTCTTTCTGCAGTGTGCAGACTGAACAGGAGGTCAGGGATCAAGACTGGGTGGAAGACGATGCAGGGGACGATGAGGTCCTAGACCCCACATGGAATGAAGGTCGTGCCACTGACTTTCACAGTTCGGAGGAAGAGGCAGTGGTGAGACCGAGCCAACAGCGTAGCAAAAGAGGGAGCAGTGGGCAAAAGCAGAACACCCGCCGCCAAGAGACTCCGCCTGCTACTGACCGCCGCCATCTGGGACCGAGCACCCCAAAGGCAGCTTCAAGGAGTTCCCTGGCATGGCACTTCTTCAAACAATGTGCTGACGACAAGACCCGAGTGGTTTGCACGCTGTGCCATCAGAGCCTGAAGCGAGGCATTAACGTTCTGAACCTGAGCACAACCTGCATGACCAGGCACCTGCATGCAAAGCATGAACTGCAGTGGAGTAAACACCTTAAAACCAAGGAAGTCACTCAGGCTCCCCCTGCTACCTCTTCTGCTGCTGCCGCCTCGGCCTATTCTGCTGCTGCCGCCTCGGCCTCTTCCTCCGCCTCTGGAGGAACGTTGGCACCTGCCGCCCAGCAAACAGGGGATGTACCACCAACACCACCACCACCACCTCCGTCACCAAGCGTCTCAACCATGTCACACGCCAGCGTTCAGCTCTCCATCTCACAAACATTTGATAGAAAGCGTAAATTCCCACCTAGCCACCCTCGATCCCTGGCCCTGAATGCCAGCATTTCTAAACTACTGGCCTATGAAATGCTGTCATTTAGGCTGGTGGACACAGACAGCTTCAAACAGCTCATGTCGCTTGCTGTCCCACAGTATGTTGTTCCCAGCCGGCACTACTTCTCCAAGAGAGCCGTGCCTTCCCTGCACAACCAAGTATCCGATAAAATCAAGTGTGCACTGCGCAACGCCATCTGTAGCAAGGTCCACCTAACCACAGATACGTGGACCAGTAAGCACGGCCAGGGACGCTATATCTCCCTAACTGCACACTGGGTAAATGTAGTGGCAGCTGGGCCCCAGGCGGAGAGCTGTTTGGCGCACGTCCTGCCGCCGCCAAGGATCGCAGGGCAACATTCTTTGCCTCCTGTTGCCACCTCCTCCTTCTCGGCTTCCTCCTCCTC
Organism: Bufo gargarizans; assembly: GCF_014858855.1. Lineage (NCBI taxonomy): Eukaryota > Metazoa > Chordata > Amphibia > Anura > Bufonidae > Bufo > Bufo gargarizans. The sequence goes on along the minus strand of NC_058084.1, from coordinate 296,278,707 downwards.
TTCTTCCACCTGCTCATCCAGTCAGCCACACACCTTCACCACCAACTTCAGCACAGCCCGGGGTAAACGTCAGCAGGCCATTCTGAAACTCATATGTTTGGGGGACAGGCCCCACACCGCACAGGAGTTGTGGCGGGGTATTGAACAACAGACCGACGAGTGGTTGCTGCCGGTGAGCCTCAAGCCCGGCCTGGTGGTGTGTGATAATGGGCGAAATCTCGTTGCAGCTCTGGGACTAGCCAATTTGACGCACATCCCTTGCTTGGCGCATGTGCTGAATTTGGTGGTGCAGAAGTTCATTCACAACTACCCCGACATGTCAGAGCTGCTGCATAAAGTGCGGGCCGTCTGTTCGCGCTTCCGGCGTTCACATCCTGCCGCTGCTCGCCTGTCTGCGCTACAGCGTAACTTCGGCCTTCCCGCTCACCGCCTCATATGCGACGTGCCCACCAGGTGGAACTCCACCTTGCACATGCTGGACAGACTGTGCGAGCAGCAGCAGGCCATAGTGGAGTTTCAGCTGCAGCACGCACGGGTCAGTCGCACTACAGAACAGCACCACTTCACCACCAATGACTGGGCCTCCATGCGAGACCTGTGTGCCCTGTTGCGCTGTTTCGAGTACTCCACCAACATGGCCAGTGGCGATGACACCGTTATCAGCGTTACAATACCACTTCTATGTCTCCTTGAGAAAACACTTAGGGCGATGATGGAACAGGAGGTGGCCCAGGAGGAGGAGGAGGAGGATGAGGAAGAGGGGTCATTTTTAGCACTTTCAGGCCAGTCTCTTCGAAGTGACTCAGAGGGAGGTTTTTTGCAACAGCAGAGGCCAGGTACAAATGTGGCCAGCCAGGGCCCACTACTGGAGGACGAGGAGGACGAGGATGAGGAGGAGGTGGAGGAGGATGAGGATGAAGCATGGTCACAGCGGGGTGGCACCCAACGCAGCTCGGGTCCATCACTGGTGCGTGGCTGGGGGGAAAGGCAGGACGATGACGATACGCCTCCCACAGAGGACAGCTTGTCCTTACCCCTGGGCAGCCTGGCACACATGAGCGACTACATGCTGCAGTGCCTGCGCAACGACAGCAGAGTTGCCCACATTTTAACCTGTGCGGACTACTGGGTTGCCACCCTGCTGGATCCACGCTACAAAGACAATGTGCCCACCTTACTTCCTGCACTGGAGCGTGATAGGAAGATGCGCGAGTACAAGCGCACGTTGGTAGACGCGCTACTGAGAGCATTCCCAAATGTCACAGGGGAACAAGTGGAAGCCCAAGGCCAAGGCAGAGGAGGAGCAAGAGGTCGCCAAGGCAGCTGTGTCACGGCCAGCTCCTCTGAGGGCAGGGTTAGCATGGCAGAGATGTGGAAAACTTTTGTCAACACGCCACAGCTAACTGCACCACCACCTGATACGCAACGTGTTAGCAGGAGGCAACATTTCACTAACATGGTGGAACAGTACGTGTGCACACCCCTCCACGTACTGACTGATGGTTCGGCCCCATTCAACTTCTGGGTCTCTAAATTGTCCACGTGGCCAGAGCTAGCCTTTTATGCCTTGGAGGTGCTGGCCTGCCCGGCAGCCAGCGTTTTGTCTGAACGTGTATTCAGCACGGCAGGGGGCGTCATTACAGACAAACGCAGCCGCCTGTCTACAGCCAATGTGGACAAGCTGACGTTCATAAAAATGAACCAGGCATGGATCCCACAGGACCTGTCCGTCCCTTGTCCAGATTAGACATTAACTACCTCCCCATAACCATATATTATTGGACTCCAGGGCACTTCCTCATTCAATCCTATTTTTATTTTCATTTTACCATTATATTGCGATGCTACCCAAAGTTGAATGAACCTCTCCTCTGCCTGTGTGCTAGGCCTAAATATATGCCAATGGACTGTTGCAGTGGTGGCTGACATGAAGCCTGATTCTCTGCTATGACATGCAGACTAATTCTCTGCTGACATGAAGCCAGATTGTCTGTTACGGGACCTCTCTCCTCTGCCTGGGTGCTGGGCCTAAATTTATGACAATGGACTGTTGCAGTGGTGGCTGACGTGAAGCCTGATTCTCTGCTATGACATGCAGACTGATTCTCTGCTGACATGAAGCCAGATCGTCTGTTACGGGACCTCTCTGCTCTGCCTGTGTGCTAGGCCTAAATATATGCCAATGGACTGTTGCAGTGGTGGGTGACGTGAAGCCTCATTCTCTGCTATGACATGCAGACTGATTCTCTGCTGACATGAAGCCAGATTGTCTGTTACGGGACCTCTCTGCTCTGCCTGTGTGCTAGGCCTAAATATATGCCAATGGACTGTTGCAGTGGTGGGTGACGTGAAGCCTCATTCTCTGCTATGACATGCAGACTGATTCTCTGCTGTCATGAAGCCAGATTGTCTGTTACGGGACCTCTCTGCTCTGCCTGTGTGCTAGGCCTAAATATATGCCAATGGACTGTTGCAGTGGTGGGTGACGTGAAGCCTCATTCTCTGCTATGACATGCAGACTGATTCTCTGCTGACATGAAGCCAGATTGTCTGTTACGGGACCTCTCTGCTCTGCCTGTGTGCTAGGCCTAAATATATGCCAATGGACTGTTGCAGTGGTGGGTGACGTGAAGCCTCATTCTCTGCTATGACATGCAGACTGATTCTCTGCTGTCATGAAGCCAGATTGTCTGTTACGGGACCTCTCTGCTCTGCCTGTGTGCTAGGCCTAAATATATGCCAATGGACTGTTGCAGTGGTGGGTGACGTGAAGCCTCATTCTCTGCTATGACATGCAGACTAATTCTCTGCTGACATGAAGACAGATTCTCTGTTACGGGACCTCTCTCCTCTGCCTGTGTGTGTGCTGGGCCTAAATATATGCCAATGGACTGTTGCAGTGGTGGCTGACGTGAAGCCTCATTCTCTGCTATGACATGCAGACTGATTCTCTGCTGACATGAAGCCAGATTCTCTGTTACGGGACCTCTCTCCTCTGCCTGTGTGTGTGCTGGGCCTAAATATATGCCAATGGACTGTTGCAGTGGTGGCTGACGTGAAGCCTCATTCTCTGCTATGACATGCAGACTGATTCTCTGCTGACATGAAGCCAGATTCTCTGTTACGGGACCTCTCTCCTCTGCCTGTGTGTGTGCTGGGCCTAAATATATGCCAATGGACTGTTGCAGTGGTGGCTGACGTGAAGCCTCATTCTCTGCTATGACATGCAGACTGATTCTCTGCTGACATGAAGCCAGATTCTCTGTTACGGGACCTCTCTCCTCTGCCTGTGTGTGTGCTGGGCCTAAATATATGCCAATGGACTGTTGCAGTGGTGGCTGACGTGAAGCCTCATTCTCTGCTATGACATGCAGACTGATTCTCTGCTGACATGAAGCCAGATTCTCTGTTACGGGACCTCTCTCCTCTGCCTGTGTGCTAGGCCTAAATATATGCCAATGGACTGTTGCAGTGGTGGCTGACGTGAAGCCTCATTCTCTGCTATGACATGCAGACTAATTCTCTGCTGACATGAAGACAGATTCTCTGTTACGGGACCTCTCTCCTCTGCCTGGGTGCCGGGGCCTAAATATCTGAGAATGGACTGTTCCAGTGGTGGGTGACGGGAAGCCAGATTCTCTGCTATGGAACCTCTCTCCAATTGATTTTGGTTAATTTTTATTTATTTAATTTTTATTTTAATTAATTTCCCTATCCACATTTGTTTGCAGGGGATTTACCTACATGTTGCTGCCTTTTGCAGCCCTCTAGCCCTTTCCTGGGCTGTTTTACAGCCGTTTTAGTGCCGAAAAGTTCGGGTCCCCATTGACTTCAATGGGGTTCGGGTTCGGGACGAAGTTCGGATCGGGTTCGGATCCCGAACCCGAACATTTCCGGGATGTTCGGCCGAACTTCTCGAACCCGAACATCCAGGTGTTCGCTCAACTCTAGTTATAAATGGATTGGTCTAGTATTAAGACTTTTTTTTTGTTTTTGTTTTTTTCTCTCTCTCAAAAAAGTCTTAATACTAGACCAATACTAGACCAATCCATCTATAACCTTTTTAAAATATGACCAAATTCAACAACTGTAGCTATATCCATATATAACCATTTTATCTTTATTTCCCCTTTTTTTTTATGAATCAGGTCCACACTATATATAATTTTAAAGGGATCAGTAAGGGACTGAACAAGGGACTGAATACCAGATGACAGCTTTCCACGATCTTAAGACGCTTACTCACCCCCTGCCCTTTCCCCCTCCCCCTGCTCCACCCTCCTTTGGCCTCACGTGCCTTTTTTGAGTTTAAATAACTGCCACATGTGAATGTGGCTTTATGTTGTATATTGTCCTGATGAAGGGGGCTCTCCGCCCCTGAAACGCGTTGGAGGAAAATAAAAAAGTATTGTGTTAACAATACCTACCATTCTGCGCCCTGCCATGTGCCCGTACAGCAGTTTATGACCACATATGGGGTATTTCTGTAAACTACAGAATCAGGGCAATAAATATTAAGCTTTGTTTGGCTGCTCACCTTTGCTTTGTAAGCAGGAAAAAATATTAAAATGGAAATCTGCCCAAAAAGTGAACTTCTGAAATATCATCTTTAATTTCCATAAATTTTTGTGGAACACCTAAAGGGTTAACATTTGTAAAATCTGTTTTGAATACCTTGAGGGGTGTAGTTTCTAAAATGAGGTCATTTTTAGATTTGATTCTAAAGTCTTCTTCTCCCCCAAAAAATAAAAGTAATTTACAAAATGATCCAAACATGAAGTGGACTTATAGGGAATGTAAAGTAATAACTATTTTTGGAGTTATTACTGTCTATTATAAAAGTAAGGAAATTTGCTAATTTTTCAAAATTTATGGTAAATTTGTTTTTTTTTTATAAATAAAAATGCAATTTTTTGACTTAATGGGTCCTGCATTGTGTGAAAAATATAGATATAGAGCATGCTGAGATTTTCACACAACACACATGTGTACAGCCCCATAGAAATGAATGGGTCCGGATTCAGTGCGGGTGCAATGCGTTCACCTCACGCATTGCACCCGCAGGGAAATCTTGCCCGTGTGAAAGAGCCTAAATGTTGCCAAATACAATAGACAGAACTTGCTATAGAGCGGATATTTATCTACTCAGTGTTTTATCTACCCAGTGTTTTAATCCCTCAGGTCTACTCAGAATTCAATTTTTACTGTGCGCCCTCTAAATAGAAACAGACATTGAATATGAAAATAAATTTCAATGTGAATGCTGATAGCACTATACTGCTGCCTGCCCCTGTGCCCCCAATGCCCAATAAATTTCAATATGATGAGATTTTAATCAGGCTGCAGCAGACTAGGATTGTTACGATACCAAAATTTTGATTCAATTTCGATACCATAAAAAAGTATTGTGATACTCGATACTATTCGATACCACACAAAAAAAAAAAAAAAACACTAAAAAAGCTGCATGCATTCTGCATTTTTTTCCTATTTTTGGGGGGAACAAGTTGATAAAAAAATGTCGAATAGCTCTTTTTTTTCTGTTACGGCTCTCACAGCATAGGAATTTTAAAAAAATATTTTAATTGTTTGGACTTTTCAGATATGCTGATATGTAATATGTTTATTTATTTATTGTTTATATATAAAATTGGGAAAGGGTGTGATTTATACTTAATATTTTGGCTTTTTTTTTTTTCTACTGTTCATTTAATAACTATTTCCCCTCTGAGAGGCTAGAACCTGGGATCTTTTAATCCCTTGTCCTATTCACCCTAATAGAGCTCAATTAGGGTGAATAGGACTTTACACTCTCCTTGCTGCCCTGGGCTTTGTGCACACAGCAGCAGGGAGATTACCATGGCATCTAGGGCTTCAGTAGCGTCCTGGCTGCCATGGTAACTCTGCCATGGTAACTGATCGGAGGCCCAAGATTGCATAGTTGGGGCTTTGATCAGAATTTGCCATGGCTACCAATGAGCAGGAGGGGAGGGGACCCTGTGGCCACTGCCACCAATTATTTTAATACTGGATGGGCACTGTGCCACCAGTGACTTAAATACTGGGGGGGGGGGCGCACTGTGCCACCAATGACTTTAATACTAGGGGGAAGGGCACACTATGCCACCAATGTTTTTAATACTGGAGTCAGGTGGAGGGTGCACTGTGCCACTAATTATACATAACCGCTAATACAGATATAGGAGGAGGGTGCTGGGGGCAGAATCACATAGCCGGCACCCGACCTCTACAGGAAGCTGCAATCAGCGACAGTTAACCCCTCAGGTTATCGCAGCTCCCTGTCAGAGGTTGGGTGCCGGCTATGTGATTCTGCCGCCACCACCCACCTCCTGTATCTGTATTAAAGGTTAATTATCATTGGTGGCACAGTGGCCACAGTCCCTCCCCTCCTCTGCCCTCTCTCTCCTCATTGGCAGCGGCGGCAGCAGCAGCAGCAAAGGGGGGGGGGGGGACTGCTTCCTTCTCCCCTGTGCTGCTGAAGGAATATGGATTGCGCTGAGAGCAGCAGCAGCACGCTCCGTGTTCTGTGATACTAGGCTGGGTGATGTTTTAAGGGACCTCGACTGTCGCAATATTGACGTGAGGAAATGAGTGGGCCCCCTAAGGAACAGTGGGCCCAGGCACTTGCCCGGGTATGCCAGGTGCTGACACCGCCTCTGTTATGGGTTCTTTAGAAGTCGCTGTTTTGGGGAAAACTGTGGATATCTTTTAACCTCACACACAAAGATTAAATGAAATAGTCGAACTATACCCATGCAAAGCCCTGTCATCCTGCTGGTGATTTTACTAATTATGCAAATTTGCTTCTGCCAAACTGATTGTTACAGTCAGAACAGACAGTTTGCAGACCCTAGGGAGAAGTAGGATAGTCATCTGGCTCCATCTTACATTAAATTATATTCTCATCAGTAGCATGTGGATACAATTTATCTCTCTAATGGTGGAGATGGGAGCAAGGGGACCATGATCAGCTCCCTGCTCCACTCTGTGGCACCTTTTGTGTGATGCAGTCATCATGATGATGACATTGACACTATTTTTGTAGGAGTCTGACCAGAAGAGGCCTGTATGTCTGGAAGACTGCACAAGACCATTGTTGGTGGCAGTGGTATGAGAGGGATGAAGCCTCATTCACACGTTTGTGTCCGTGCTCAAATCTGGGATCAGGTGGTCAGTGAAGCTGTCAGTGAAGGATCCGTGTTGGATCTGTGTGTCCGATGTTTGCTGTCCATGTTGCATCTGTGTTTTACTGACACTGAACAGCTGAAAAATTATTTTCAAAGCATCTCTTCTTAATGATCCGTGAAATACGGATGCAACCCTGCTAAAACACTGATATCTGAATACACACATTAAAATGAATGGGGAGCATACATCCATGAAACACTGACGTGTGAATGAGGCTTAACATGTGGCACAATTGTCAGGGACTAGTGTTGGGTGAAGCAAGCTTCGGATGAGGCTCATCGGAACCCATACATTCTAATACTGTACAGAGACGAATCTCTGTACAGTATTTTTCGCTCAACACTAGCAAGGATGTAGTAGAGCTGTAAGTTATATTTTCAGGAGGGTACTATAAGACAATAAGATTTCCAGGGACACTTGATGTGGTCTAATATTGTGAGGGTCATTACTTGTGGCACTAACATTTTCAGGGATGCTGTGTGTGGGGTATTTCTGTTTTCAAGTGGCAAATTCTTAGTAAGTACCGTACTTAGAGAACAAAATTTGTTGTTGCTGTTTTATTCAGAGGGCATGGTATGTGGTGATCTTACATTCAGGGATATACCATGTTCCACTATAAAAAGTTTTAGTCAGTATAGGCAGTGGGGATGTGCTGCAAAAGTAAGCAGTCAAGAATCTCAATCAAATTCTGCAACAATGAGTTATTGCTACAAGTCACCATGATGGTCTGGGCCAGAGCAAAGTACAACTCCAGTCAGAGAAGACATACTTTGTTCTTTACTGAATATGTTTATTAGTGTTGAGCAAACTAATAACAATAAGGACAGGTGCACTCTGCGATTTTCCTAAGCCCTTAAACTGATGTTAAAATTAAGAGATTAGCCAACATGTGCTACTATGAGGACATGTCTGAGCCCGAGTGCCGTGCCAAGGTATCTCAAGTAGCTCGGGTCCTAACACTCAACTACCTGAGCCGTATGGGCAATACCAGGGTCCAGTGGACGAATTACAGGAGTATGAGGACCGACTCACAGACAACTCACCAGTTAACTCCAGCATCTACCATGTGTAATGTGGTTCCGAAGGTACACTCGGTCTCCCATTAGCCGCAGACCTGCTGCTTAGCTTCGGGAGTGAGAATCTGTGCTTGACCTCGTTCCCAGGGCGGCTTTGCTAGCTGGGAGGTTCCTTGCTCCTAAATCTGCCTTGAGCGTCGAGCTGATCACTCGGTGCTCGACTGGTTGGTCTGTCGGTCATGTGACGCTAGCCACGTCACATGACCCTCACTCCCCACTATAAATACAGGCAGCCTGCTAGCCACAGGTTGCCTGTTAATATAGGTTCCACCTGTGATGTATTTCCTGGCATACTTACCTCCTGCTGTTTCCTGACGATCCTCTGCCTGCTCCTTGTGTACTTTGCTGCTCTCCTGGTATTCTGACCCCGGCCTCCTCCTGACGATCTTCTGCTTACTTCTTTGGTACTTCACAACTCTCCTGGTATTTATGACCCCGGCTTCTCCTGACTATTCTCTGCTTGCTCCATTTGTACTTTGTAGCTTTCCCGGTATTGACTCGGTCCGTTCATGTTCTGTTGTTTGTCTGTCTGTCATCCCTGCACTTAGTTCAAGCTAGGGATTGCCTTCCAGTTGTCCCCTGTCATTAGGACTCGCGAGGCAAGTAGGCAGGGCCAGGGGTAAGGGTGGAGCGCAGTGGTCACTTCCCTCCCCCCTGTGTTTGTGTGTACGCGACTGTTACACCATGCTAGCAATGGGAGGAGGGAGGAGTCTGTGAGTCCCACTCAAGACTGGCTGGTATGGCCCAGGCGTCACAGGTGCACCTAAATGTGGAGGGAAAGCAGGCACATTAAAATTGGTGTTTATACACCTCCATATACAAGCAAACTAACAAGAATAGCGTGGTGTTAAATAGGCAGGAAGTGCTCAAACCCATATGCAGTTATGCACATATATATATACAGGGGAGCAAATCCTGCACATGTGGCCCGTTGCTAATGGCAATCCCCAGCAAAAATGCATACAGTGGAGAAGGCCCGCAGCGAACCACAAGTACCACAATAGACATCCTACATAAGATAGCAATTATGTGGATGTGATAACCAATGTAACAATCTAATAACAACAAAAACAGGTGCACTCTGGGATCTTCCTAATCCCTCAAACTGATATTAAATTTGAGAGATTAGCAAACATGTGTCTGAGCCCGAGCACCACGCCAAGGTTTCTCAAGTAGCTCGGGTCCTAACACTCACCTCCCTGAGCCGTATGGGCAATACCAGGGGCCAGTGGGCGAATTACAGGAGTGTGAGGACCGACTCACAGACAACTCACCAGTTACCTCCAGCATCTACCATGCTAGCAATGGGAGGAGGGAGGAATCTGCGAGTCCCACTCAAGACTGGCTGGTATGGCCCAGGCCTGACAGGTGCACCTAAATGTAGCCTGTGGATGGAAAGCAGGCACATTTAAATTGGAGTTTATACATCTCCATGTACAAGCAAACTAACAAGAATAGCGTGGTGTTAAATAGGCAGGAAGTGCTCAAACCCGTATGCAGTTATGCATATGTATACAGGGGAGCAAATCCTGCACTTATGGCCCGTTGCTAATGGCAATCCCCAGCAAAAATGCATACAGTGGAGGATGCCCGCAGCGAACCACAAGTACCACAATAGACATCCTACATAAGATAGGAATTATGTGGCTGTGATAACTAATATAACAATCTAATATCAACAAGAACAGGTGCACTGTGCGATCTTCCTAAGCCCTCAAACTGATGTAATTCACCCACTGGCCCCTGGTATTGCCCATACGGCTCAAGTAGGTGAGTGTTAGGACCCAAGCTACTTGAGAAACCTTGGCGCGGTGCTCGGGCTCAGACACATGTTTGCTAATCTCTCAAATTTAATATCAGTTTGAGGGCTTAGGAAGATCGCAGAGTGCACCTGTTCTTGTTGCCATTAGATTGTTATCACATCCACATAATTACTATATTGGTTATCACATTCACGCCATTCTTGTTAGTGTTGAACAAAGCAAAGCATTCAAAGAGGAATTCAATTTAGGAAAACTTCAATTCACAATTAGGGTCCATTCACACGTCCGTAATTTGGGTCTGCATTCAGGGCTGGAACGTATGCAAATCCTCATTTTCGGGATCCAAATCCATTTTTCGGTATCCATTTTTTCGGGATCTGCAATTCTGTTCCTGAAAAAAATAGAACATGTCCTATTCTTGTCCACAATTGCGGACCAGAAAAGGCATTTTCTATTATAGTTTCTGTGATGTGCGTTCTGCAAATTGCAGATCGCACATTGCAGGTGTCCATGTTTTGCGGATCCGCAATTTGTGGATCCACAAAACACTTACGGACGTGTGAATGGACCCTTAATCTGAATTTTCTCATGCTTCATGGTACTGAATCAGTTTTTCCTAAAATGGCAGCTGCATGTGTTACTAAGTGAAACTGAGTGTAGAGGAGAAAAGCCAAGCCTTATAAATTAATAATTAATATAAGAATATTTGAGAGGGAGAGTGCAGAGAGAGTGCAGAGACACTGCAGGGAGAGTGTGAAGAGATTTATGCTCCGTCGGTTTTATTTATTCCTACATTTACTCATTCCTACATCAGCCCAAAATGTAATTTAATACCAATACGATGGAAGCCTTTATTATTCCACTGCCAGCATGCCAACCAGTACCATGCAGTCTGCACCCCTTATGGGGGCAGGTCTTAATGATGACTATCTTCATCTTTTGCTGAGTTTACTTCTTCCAAATTATCCTTCAGAAATATGAAGAGAGAAGAGGAGCTGGATATTCTAGATGGAATATTCTCATATTAGATAATGTGGAAAAGGAGGAAAAGCAGATGGCAGAATAAGGGGTCCCACCTGTAGGGCAGGAGAGCGTTGGGGTTGAAGAAGTGGGTATGCCAGAGGTTAATATTCTGTGTTTACTGTCAAATAACCTACAGGAGATTGCAGGCAAAAACAGCATTAATATGCATATTGTCCCACACATAACCAGCTAAACCACATATGTGACGGCTCTGGCCGAAGTGATTGTGTAGCGCCAGTTGCATTACAGCAACGAGGGACGTAGTTTACCTAAGTAGATGGTGATGGTGGTACCCAGGTGCAGGAATGCCAGAGTGGTGTAAGGGTGGCCTATAATGTCCCTTTAAGTGTGGCTGTGCACGTGTCACGGTGCTCTTAACTGGATACCCTGGAACCCCAGGCTCAGTCATCTGCAGCAGTGTAAATAGGGTGAATTGTTGAGGGATTTGTAGGTTGAAGAAGTGAGTTGAGTCCAGACTTTTAAAGTTGCAAACAGTTTTACTTGAATAAACTTGCATAAGGGAAACAATTGTCTAACTTTATCTTGGTCACTAGCAAGCTTTGGCATTAAATCTGGCAGACAAACACATTCAGCACTGCTACATATGTCACTCTTTAGCTCTGCTGTGCTATCAGGATTAAATAGAAACTTTTTCTTTCTTGTTGCTGTACTTAGCCTTCTGTAGTCTGAGGCTCTTAGCTCTCTTCTCTTGTTCTAGCAGAGCAGACAGTGCTCTACTGGCTGACTTTAGCAGGGTTCGTCAAGCAGAGACGAGGGCCTGCTTCCTACCCCATAGAGGGAATCCTCTGAACTTCTCTTTACTAACTAACTCCTCCCTCTCTAGAGAGGGCTAGAATGGATAGAAGGTTCCACTCTAGGCAAACTATCTCTGCCATGCTTGCTGCTACCTTCTGGTGAACCAGGCACATTACATGTTAACATAAAATTTGCTAGGAAACAGGGGTACACATTTTGCAGGCCCAGGAATAAATACACACAATGATAGGGTGATAGTGGGTGTGTGTAAAAGGTGGTAATGCCACTCTAGGGTATTACATTTCCCGGCAGTTAAGAGTTAAGCCGCCCTCGGCTTGTACTTAGGGTAGATATATGCTCTCCGGGTACCTGAAACAAATACAAAGTGCTGCATAAGAATGGACTTACAAAGACTGACATATAAGACGGCTACCTCTAGGCTCCTGACTGAGTAGGGTGTCTTTTAACGGTTCTCCCTTTACCAGATAACCAACCAAATGCTTCACTGTATGTACTCATACTGCACTAAGCTCTCAACACTCCGCAACAACCTGGCCAAAAGTCATATTTAGAGCGTGGGGGGGTTCATGTACTGTAATCCTTGCACATTCTTTGATATGCCAGCAAACAGAAGGGTGGCTTCATTCTGTAATCCCTTCCAAGCACCAATGTCTATAAATAGCTTCACACACGGTTATCTGGTAGACATCTCTCTAAGGCCGGGCCACCAACCCTTAGTGCACACAAAACAAGGAAGAGGAGCCAGTACTCACTCCATACATATAATAGCAGCAAATTACCCTTCACGATCTCAGACCTGCTTGTGACGTTTTACCACTTGGTTTCCTTGGTGTAGCAATAGACTATGTCACACAGGAACCATTAGTATTCTGCATCCTCAGAGGCAGTCCATAATGAGCAACAGTGGTGTTAGATTTGCTTGTGACTTACACTGACGTCCTTAGAGGCAGTTCATAAAAGCTAAGCAAAGACAGAAAGTGCTTACTATCTGGCTGACAGTACCAAGTGCAAAGTCCATAGTCCATACAAAAAGTGCATATAGGATCACATTGCGGAACCTGGAAAGAATACACGCAATGGGCTGAAGTGCTTTAAACATTGCTGAAACTGAAAAAGGTTAGTGCAAATAGATAAGGCACATTTTGTATGCAATTAAACAGTGTAATACAGCAATAAAATTACATTAGAATCCATAGCTTCACTTCTTGAAGGTAAGTGCACGGAACTAGAACTTTTAAGTGCAACAGAGTCATTTGTATCATAAGAGAACAGCCATGTCATTATTTTTAATCCAAATTAGGTAATAAAGGTATTTGTAATCCATATGGGTAGGAAAGTCACTTGTAATCCACATGGGTAATAATGGAATAGCAGTACAGGTTATGAGAACCGTCTAGCAAAGGGGCTTCAAAAGGGGGAGAAAAGGAAGGGAAATTGGTGCAATCCGTATGCACGGGGATGTAAATTATGATGATGGGGGGGAGTCCTGACTACCAGGGCCATCCAGTAGTGATGAGCGAGCATGTTCGGCCAAACTGCTGTTTGGCTCGAGCACCGCTATGCTCAGCAGATCCGAGTGCTCGAGTACAATTTAATACAATGAAAGTCAATGGGAGACCCGAGCATCAAACCAGTCACCCCCTGCCCTAAAGAAGAGAGGGTGTCTGGTTCACAAAAAATGGTTAGAAATTGATGTAAACCCCATCAAAATGGTTTGGAAACAGCATTAAGAGGATTGCTGGATGCGTCTTGGACTCCTATTATTGACGACATACAATAGACAACCACACAAAGGCTATATGCAAAAAGCCAGGTATATGCAAGCCATCAATCTATCCATGAGAAAGATGACAGGCTTAGTCAACATACCTTACAATGGCAACCTTATGCACTACGAGACATTCCAAACCAGCTCTCATCAGACTGAGAGCTAGTAAGCCTCAAAGTTACTTCAGATCTGTTGGATGGCTTGTGTGGACCTGCACACCTAGATCAATATCATTAGGGAGACAAAACATTTTCTCATTGTACTAACATAATATTCAATTACCTTTCTATACAGTTTTGTCATGTAAAAACTAATTTGCATGAATATGGGCTTATGGAAAAGACATGCAAATGAGCAGAATCTGCCTTGTTTTTCAGCTGTCATAAGACTATGAAAACCAATAGATGGCGGTATTCAGTTATGAACAGTGCCATCTATTGGTTTCACAGTCTTATGGCAACAGACTAATAGTTTTGTCAGAAGACTATGAAACCAATAGATGGTGCTGTTCATAACTCAATAGTGCCATCTATTGGTTTCATAGTCTTCTGACAAGAATATTAGACTCTTATGACAAGCTTATTAGTATAAACTTTTGCATGGAAAATTTGCAATAAAAATTAGCAATTAGAATATTTGCGATCTATACTAGGATGATATCTGACACTGGGAAAGCTGGATAATAACTCAGTGATAAAACCTGACATTGGGAAAGTTGGGTAATAACTCAGTGAATATATCTGACACTGGGAAAGCTGCATAATAACTCAGTGATAAAACCTGACACTGGGAAAGTTGGGTAATAACTCAGTGAAGATATGACACTGGGGAAGCTGGGTAATAACTGCACTGGATGTCACTGATATTTTAGGGATGCACACACTTTAAACAGGAGATATGGCACAAATAATTTAACAGCCCGCAGCAGACACCATCTACTGAAAAACTGCACTGGATGTCACTGATATTTTAGGGATGCACACACTTTAAACAGGAGATGTGGCGTGGATAATTTAACTGTCCGTAGCGGTCTATTACACGGTATTTAGCGCAGGATGCTCTAAAAATATATATTTCTGCTATCTCACACAATAGTCCATAAAACATACTTTTGGGTCTCCGAAATAGTTTTTCTATAAAAATCTTCCTATTACACTCCCTCCACTGTCTGTCCCTTCCAATGCACAGCTCTCTCTAATAGAGATGGCCCCGCGGTTCGCCGGGCGGTCATTTTGTGGAAAACTTTGCTAGTTCACGGTTCACCGAACGGGCGAACATATGGCGATGTCCGTCGGTGCTATATTCTTTTACATTGTGAAGAACTTTGATCCATGACACATCCATCAGGTTTAATGCTCGGGTTCTCCCTTTGACTTCCATTATACTCGGGTGCTCAGTTGAGCACCCGAACATTCCGATGTGTTTGACCCGAACCCCTGAGCACTACGGTGCTCGATCAACACTAGTAGACAGCATTTGTTTTTGGTTTTGCTGCGTTACCGCAGCTACAGATAGTGACAAACGCCATTGGAACAAATAATTTCTACGAGTGTGATATAGCAGTTGCCCCCCCCCAAAAAAAAAAAGTGATTGAGGCAGGGGTGTGATATACCAATAAAATACTTTCTATATAGTGCAATTGGGTTGTGCAGCATTTGTTTGTGGTTTTGCTGTATTACCACAGCTACACAGGGTAAAAAACAACAACTTTGGAACAAATAATTTCTACTGGTGTGACATACCAGTTGCCCCCCCCCCAAAAAAAAAAAAAAAACTGATTGAATCAGGGGTGTTAGATACCAATAATATACTTTCTATATAGTGCAGTTGGGTAGTGCAGCATTTGTTTGTGGTTATGCTGCGTTACCTCAGCTACACAGAGTGACAAACGCTATTGAAACAAATCATTTCTACTGGTGTGATATACCAATTGCCCTACAAAAAAGTAATTGAGGCAGGGGTGTGATATACCAATAATATACTTTCTATATAGTGCAATTGGGTAGTGCAGCATTTGTTTGTGGTTTTGAAGAGTTAACGCAGCTACACAGAGTTCCAAACGCTATTGGAAGAAATTATTTCTACTGTTGTGATATACCAGTTGCCCGCCAAATAAAGTGATTCAGGCATGGGTGTTATATACCTTCTTCCACAAATACTGCTCTTTTATAAGAACTTTTGTCACAGAGTCATTTTGAAAATGACAGGCAGAGGAAGAGGCAGGCAATTCTGCAGGGGTGGTAGAGGTCGGGCAGGTGCACAGGCCAGAGTCTAAGTGGAAAGTTGCAGAAGGTGCGTGCGATTACGTCAAAGGACGCACCAGAGTTGGTTGAGTGGCTCACTCAGCCTTCCGCTTCTGCACCCTCCTCATCTTCTCTATCTGCACCTTCTTCACTCTCTGCTGTGTGCACCCCCAAAGGCACCTCCACCACTACCACCATATCCCCTCTGCTCGAGTCAGAGGAATTCTTTTCCCATGCATTCCAAGACCTTACCGATGCACAGCCATTCTTGGCATCTGATCAAGAAGAGGAGGTATCAACGGTCGCCACCCAGCAGTCTGACTACAGTACCCAGATCAGCCCAAGAAGGGTGGTCACCACTGTTGCTGCCTACTCCAAGATCTCTAATGTCAGTGGTGGTGAAGGTGACGATGATGACGTGTCGATGGACTTCACGTGGGTGCCCACAAGAGAGAAAGAGGAGGGGAGCTCAGAGGGAAATACAGAGCAGCAGATAGGGAGTAGAAGGAGGAGAAGCAGGCAGAACTTACAGTGCACAGGAGGAAAAAAGAAGACTGCAAATGTATCTGGAATGAGCCATACGCGGTCACATCTGGTGCTCCCAGGACACCGGCACATGGCTCTGCAGTGTGGGCTTTTTTTAACGTGTCCGCTGCTGACAATACTGTTGCCATCTGCAGCCTGTGCTGTCAACGGATAAGTTGTGTTAAGCCCATCACTCACCTACAGACTTAAGAAGGCACCTCTCCTCCCATCACAGAGCCCAGTGGGAGCAACACCGTCAGAACCCAAAAATCCACATTCCTGGTGCTCCACATCCTGCCTCTTCTCTTTTTCCTTCTCCTCTCACCTCCAATGTGTCCTCCACTCAACCTTCCACCATGCCGTCATCGCGTTCATCAGACAAAAGGCAGGCTTCCGTGGCCCAAATGTTTGAGCGTAAAAAGATGATGACACGGGATAACCCTTTTGCCCAATGGCTGACCGCCGGCTTGTCGGAACTGCTAGCCCGCTATCTACTGCCATATACACTGATGGACTCGGAGAAATTTGTGGCCATTGGCACTTCGCAATGGAAGGTCCCCGGAAGGAAATATTTTTCCCAGAAGGGCATCCCTGAACTATATGGTCACGTTCAGCGGCAAGTGAATGTATCTCTGCCACACAGTGTAGGTGCCAAGATACATCTGACAACAGATGTGTGATCTAGCAACCACAGGCAGGGAAGGTACATAACTTTTACTGCCCACTGGGTGAACCTTCTGATGGCTGTTAAGCATGCAACCCGTGGCTCCCATGTGGATTTGGTGTTACCACCACGGATTGCATGCAGGCCTGCCTTTTCTCCTCCTCCTTCTACTCCATCCTCTGTCTCCTCCTCGTCTGACTCCTCCTTTTCCAGAACATATAACTGCACCACTAAATGGCAAATAATATATATTTTTGTGCCAGTATTTAATACACTCCAAAAAGGGAATTAGAACATATACAGTTTATTCGCTTTATAAGACACACTTTTTCCCCCCAAAAGTGGGGGGAAATGGCAGTGCGTCTTATAAAGCAAATGGTGCGCTTTCTAAATATCTAACACTGATACATCGCCGGTCGCAATGCTGCACAGTGCGGCCTGCGATGTATCATCGGGGAGGGAGGAGGGGTTGAGGGCTGGGGCGGGGACAGATGTTAGGATATGGAGCAAGGAACTCTGTAGTAGTACTCACTATAAACGCAGAAGGCAGGCCAGCAGTGTAACTGTCATGGCCTATGCTGTGTTTTGTGACACTTTCCTTCACTTGGTTGCCCGTGACAACGTGTGGTGTTGAATGCATGTGGTGGCAGTGTCTCAGCCCTATGGCTGATCCCCAGGACATGGTTGCCAAGCATGCCATTGGTGAAGTGTATATTTATGTGTGTATTCCCCTTTAAGTGGCCGTCTTCCCTTGCCTTGTGTTTGAAGGGTTAATTCCCTTCTGTGTGTGTGAACACTGGGTGTGACTACTTGGGCCTATAACGCATCTGTGAATAGCACTTGTCTGAGGGGTACTTCAGCCATGGTTAGTGGAGCATCCTCCTGTGTATTCCATCTGCCAGTGGGGGGCCACCCTTGTGGTCATAGGTTTATGTGTGATGTTTACTTGATGTTTTCCTTTGTTATTCGGTGCAGCTATGGATCTGGGTTCCTGTGTGTGAATGTGTGTGTGCTGAGTTCATTTTGTATTGTGTGGACTTCAGCTTGCCAGCACAGGGATCCAGTCAGCAAGGCTGTGGCAGGTGGCTAGAACTAGTGCAGTTCACCTGCCATATCCATAGGACTGTTTGTGTTCCCCTTTTACCTGCAGCTTGGCCAGTAAGACTCCTGTTCCTCCGCGTCCAGAAGGAACAGGTCATCTTACCCTACTCCTAGTTCAGGGACCGGCGGAGGGTGAGTAGGGATCTGAGGTTCCTGAGCATGGGCCCTCCTACCTTCAAGGTCGGCTCATGCAGCTAGGAGTTGGGGTCGGATTAGGGATGCGTTAGGAGGTGACCTGCTCCCTAATTCTCTCGTCCTGGCCGAGCAGCGTTAACATCTTCTGGCATCGCACGGTTGAGGGTTTTCCCCATCCTCAGCCGTGACAGTAACATCACTCACTCATTCACGCTCCTGCTCCTGCTTCATTAATGAAGTGGGAGACGTGTGAATGAGTGAGCGACATTACACTGCTGGCCTGCCTTCTGCGTTTATAGTGAGTACTACTACAGAGTTCCTTGCTCCATGTAATAACATCTGCAGCAGCCATTTTAGGGAAAAATAATAATTTGTTATCACGAAGCATGAGGGAATTCGGATTTTGTGCGAATCAAATGTTTTCTGAAATTCGGAACGAATTCCACTTCATCGTTTTTGATTCACTCATCTCTAATCTCTAGTTTCTAAAGGTTCTTGATGACCCACAGCATATAGAACAGTGCATGCACCTTGGAAAGAGACATTTTACTGAACCTCCTGATGCTTCTCTCTAATCGTATGGGAAGCAACTGGATGAATGAGGAGAGCCTCAATATTTGCAGATAATTCCTCTGTATTATACCACTAGCCAGTTGATCACCACCTCCCTATCTATCACCCAGATATACAAGTCAGCACTGTTATCTATAAATGTCTGAGTCCTACCTTGACATAGACATCCGTGCTGTAGTATGTATCGTGCGGTAGTTTGCTTCTCTGCTATATGTGATGTACACAGGGAGAAAGCAGATCACAGGGAAGATGGCTCCAGCGTAGACTATTAAGTGGTTTTAAAAGTTTGGGAGAATGCCCCGGCCGGTGGCGATATGCTCCCGTTACCTTTTACTTGCACTCACGTCTGAGCGGGTGACGTCACCGCAAGTGAACTACGGATGGCAGTGAGGGTCTAACTTCCTACGCGTTTCGAGTACATACAGTACTCTTCGTCAGGGAATGTTACACTCACTGCACATATTCTCACTACTTATAGTCTGTGTTGTCTGTCCATCCCCCCCATGTTTATTGCTATTCAAAACCAAACACTTCTATTTCTGAATTCAAGCCTCTTGGTAACAGTGTATCTAGCTTGAATATCCACTCAGTCTCCTTTTTGGATTGTTTCTTTATATAATCTCCACCGCGGGCATCTTTTTCTACCTTATCTATACCCATAAATGACACGCCTTCTACTCGTCCTTTGTGTACCTCAGTGAAATGTCTAGATAGGGGATGTTCTATTGATTTTTTTCTTTATATTATATATATGTTCGCTTATCCATTTTTTTTAGTTTTCTCTTTGTACGTCCAATGTATAACTTATTACAGGGGCACCTAATTGCGTAGATTACCCCTTCTGTGTTGCATGATATATGTCCCCTTATTTTCTGTTCAAAATTACCCTCATAGTTTTTTATACTTTGTATTTTCCCTGTATTTTTCCCTGTATTTATACATGGTGCACATCTTTTATATGGGAAGAAACCTTGTGGGAGGTTCCCTTTGGTATGATTTTTATTTTTTGCTGTTAGTCCTGCTCCTTTACTGGTTGAGGCAATTTTGTTGCCTATTGTGTTTTATACGGCTGGTCTGTATAAAGTCTTTTAATAGCAAGAAACGGGACTGCTATTTCACTGCAGCGATAGTTAATGTGTTGAAGCGCCAGTTGAAGAATTTGCAGATAATACTAAAATGTGTAAAGTAATACAGGGCACCACACTATAATGCAGACAGACTTATGAAAATTGGAGGCTTGGGGAAAGAATGTAATCAAAGTCAGATAAATGTATAGAAATGCATTTGGTTTGGGAAATAAATAATACATGACAAATAAGTAAAATGTAAATGAAAAGGACATGAAGAACTTGGGTTTATTAGTAGATAGTAAATAGAACTGTAAGAAAATACTATAGGCAGCTGTTCTTAAGGCAAATAGTGTAAAATCATGTAACGTATCAAAGAGGACCTTAATGAACACATGAACTCAGTTTTACCCACTGGAGCTACTTTGGAGATAAGAAATCAAAGTAATACATAGCTGACAGCCTGCAGAACTCAGAAGGACTCTCATGAGCCCTAGGAATACAGAGATAGCTGGGAATGTATCACTCAGATTTACTGAGTATCAAAATGATAGAATAATAGACAACTGTCACGAGAAAAGGAATACATTGAACCCAGAAAATTACAGGCTTTTGTGTAGGCTACACCATATAATGGAGTCAAATGGATTATAATTTCTTTATTTTTAACTCCTCTTGGAAAAATAGCCTTTGAATGAGTAATCAAGCACAAGGTCAAGGCAGTTATTATACAGACGCTAGAGCAGAAGACAAGCCAAGTCATACAGTATCAGACATAGCATAAAAAACATCTTTACACTAGAACACTGAGAATAGAGTACTGGCACCAAAAATATCTATTGCTCAGACATGACCTGTAGAAAAAACAAACATGGATCACAAACCCACATTGTGTACTGTACATTGATCAATTCATCTATTGCTGCTAAGTCTAATTTATACATAAGAACATGAGGTTCTTGGTACAGTTGGTCAAAATGTGTAGGTCTTTTCACTATATCATTGTGACCACTTTCAAGTGGGTCCCTATACTAATTTGGAGCAATACTGCATGGCCTGTTTTGCAGGCACATTCGAAAATCACAAGCAAGTATAAATAGAAAGGAATGCAAATGTAATGTGCTTCAACAGACAGCAGAGTATAGCCCGTTAGGATCAAGTAATCAAATCTGTCATACAAATCATATGAATTAATATTTTGTTCTTGCTTTGAAAAACCACATTATTTGAATGTGCATCAATTTTATTTGTTCCATGTAGCTTTCATTTCAATAGTATGTCTGTATTATATTGCATTAGGCTTTAACGCTATGCATTTTCTTAAAGAAATTGTCAACAACTTCCTGGCTTTCAGTAACCTGTGATTTTGCAACTGCTTTCTTTAGAGTGTTTGACAAATTAATGTTTCTTTCACCTGCTTTATATATTATCAAGACAGACAATCCTATTGTGTGATATGCGGTATGCTACTTAAAATAAAGTATATTCTGCAGGTGTAAAATACATATTGCTTGAAAATTATTCATAATACTCCTGAAAAACCAATTTTTCAAGATCCTGTAGTGGCTAATCCTATTATGTCTTGTTAAAAGATTTCCTGTTGCTAAAGAAAAAGAAAGAGGGGAAAGGAGTTCTGTAAATCCAACTGAAATCTATATGTATAATGCGTTTATTTGCTTTTCTGTATTTTTTAAGTCAAATATTTGTATTCTAATTCCCTTTGATAGATTTTTCAGGTTGTATAAACTCATATACAGTGCTATGAAAAAGTATTTGCATGTTTACAGATTTCTTTTGTTTTTGCAGTTGTCAAACTTAAATGCTTCAGACTATAAAACAAATTTGAATATCAGATAAAGATCACCTGAGTAAATACTAAAAAAATTATGATTTTATTTACTAAGGCAAAAGAGCTATCCCAAACAACCTGAGTCTATGTGAGAAAGAATTTCCCCCCTCCTATGAATTAACTGTGATTAACCAGTTTTTGGAAAGCTGAATTTAATTTCACTAGAAACACTCAGGCCTGATTACTGCTAGAGCTATAGAATAAAAAAAAATCACTTGAATAGAACCTGTCTAAGAGGGGGACGGAGCTAGGGCCAGAGCTGTATGGCCGCGTCTCGCTGAGCTCCGCACACCAACCTGCTGGGTTTCTAGCCTACGCAAGCAAAAGAGACCCTAAACATGGTCAAAATCGGTGGACAGAGACCGCTTGAGCCAGGCGTCGTTCCCAAATCGATAAATCCTAACTCGGAGATGGCCAAGTTTCTCAAGAAACAAGCTGCAGGCCCAGGAGCTAAATATTCCAAAATGGCGCCGCTGAACGACCGTGTTCCTGATGGTGGAGAGGAAGGTCAGTCTGAGGGGGAAAGTGAAGCGGGCGACACAGGATCTCCCTGAGCCTTACCTGTGTCTAGAAGGTAAAACAAGCATTAGCTGAAGCCTTACTCCCGCTGAAACAAGAAATTTCTGTCCTGACCCAGGAAATTCAGCATGTGGGTCACAGAGTTGAAACGCTGGAGACTACTCAGGCAGCTACACTTGAACATAGTGCAGTGATGGCTCAATCCCTCTCCATCTGCCAGACACATATCAACAGACTATATGTGAACACAGAAGACCAAGAGAACCGCAGCCGAAGAAACAATCTGCAATTTAGAGGTATACCTGAATCGGTGGCTAATGAAGAAATTATACCTGCAATCAAATATATTGCATCCTCCCTTCAAGGAGGCGAAGATTCCTCAGGCCTTATAATTGAAAGAGCCCACAGAGCGCTCAGACCAAAGCCTAAAAGTAATGAGCCGCCCAGGGACATTATCTGTCGCTTTTTGAATTTTGTAGATAACAATCCTTACTGCTGCGAGATTAATCAAGCAGCGTCTCTTTCAGAGATAACCCTGTATCAATATTTCAGGACTTAACCCCGATTACCCTCCAAAAGAGGAAAATGCTTAAGCCTCTCACAGATCATCTGTGTGGAAACCGGATCCCATATAGATGGACCTTTCCCTTTGGCCTTTCATTCAACTACTCTGGGAAATTCGTCAGGATCTCCTTATACGAAGATCACCAAGAATTTTTATCCTCCACAGAAATTCCACCTTTGGATATTGCCTGCTGGGATACTGTTTCAGATATCGCATCTCTACCGGACCTACCTAGGATGACGCCATGGGAGAAAGCCGGCACTCCAAAGCAACAATGGGCAAAGAGAAGAAACAGCCTTCTGACTCCCAAGAGGATTGCCTGATCCACCTCCTAGTGCCTAGTGACTGTTATAGCTAAGTACTATCCCTGACCAAATACTCTCACCCTATTTACCCTCTTGAACCCCCCTAATTATCCTTCCCCTACTTTACTCCCCCCTTCCCCTTGTCCCTTGTAACATCTTGTTGGTCTCATCACTGTAACTTCTATCAACCAGTAGCAGGTCATTCTAATTGGGGTGATACCCCCCCCCCCCCCGCCTCCTACACGAGTCCTAAGAGCTTCTCTCAAATGACCTCATTGTTGGTTGCCTGTTTTTTGTTGTTGTTTTAAAGTCAAAGAGTATTATTGTACCATATCTATGGCTATAAATATGTGACATACTTGGACCTGACTCTCCTTGAGGCCGCCTATCACTTCCATACTCCCTCTATTAAACAAGACGTGCATAACAGCATTCAGTCCTCCCTTCACTCCCCATATAATTCCTCATGACAGACTTCAAACTTTCATCCTTCAATGTGAAGCGACTTAGATCGCCCTCTAAAAGATCCCAGATCCTTTCTCTTCTATGGAAGGAAAACTGCTCAGTAATTTTCTTTCAGGAATATTAAACAAGGTAAATTTCCAGACCTCTCCCACTCTAGATTAATAGCGGTTCTGATGGCGCGGCCTCTAGGGGAGTAAGCATTGGCTTTAGAAAAAAGTTCCATTCCAGTATTCATCCCATATATCAGACAAAGAGGGAAGATATATTATCCTGAATCGGCTTATTGGCCATAAGATGTTCACCCTTGTGAATATTTATTCCCCTAACTATGATCAGGTCCCGTGGCTTCTGGAGGTCCTTTCTTTGGTAGAATCTGTCAGGGAAGGTATACTAATCCTAGCAGGAGACATAAATATTGCTCTACACCCCACCACAGACACATCCTCTAAAAAGTCTCCTATATCAGTCAAACCTTTGAAAAAACTCAAAGACAAATTACATGTAATGGGCCTGATAGACATATGGAGATGTATGAATCCTTCTGCTATTGACTATCCATTCATATAGTAGGATTGATTATATCTTCGTACCCAAAGACTTCCTGCATCAGTCCTCAGACCCACAGATTGGAAGCATTACCATCTCAGACCACTCCGATTTTTTGATCCTTCCATCTACAACCTGGATCTGGTAAGCCCTCCAGTTGGAGACTTAATGAATCCATATTGAGCGACAATGGTCATATAATTCATTTCACCTCTCTCCTGGAACAATACTTCAAGACTAATGACTCCCCTGACGTCTGCCCGCAAATACTATGGGATGCCCATAAAGCATTTTTTCCCAGGTAATTTTATAAGTAAATGCTCCTACTTTAAAGAAACTAGCAGACAAACAATTTTCCTCCTTATTAGACCACATACACACCCTAGAAATGTTACATAAACAATCCCTTGATCCTCAACAGCTATCTGATATCTCAGCTCTTAGATCTGAGCTTAAAAACCTACTGAATAAAAAAACAGCCAAGTATTACCTCTCTTCCCAACATAAATTTTACGCACATGGCAATAAAGCCTGGAGATTTATGATGAACCGTATTAAAAGAAGAAAAACGCCAGATATGTAACCTCAATCAAATCAGTCCAAGGTCATACAACTTTATTCTCCTGAGGCCATTGCGGAACAATTCTGCCTCTTCTATAATGACCTTTATACCTTTATAATTTACCCCCCCACTGTATCCCAACCTAGCATGGATGCAAATCTGATCCCCAAATCTTTTTTAGACACCCTAAAATTACCATCCTTAACCCCTTCCCAATGTGACGACCTCTCAAAACCTTTCACCACGGCGGAACTTACCGCAGTCCTCAAAAGCTCTCCAAAAAGTAAATGTCCCGGCCCTGATGGACTCTCAACTATCTACTACTCTACCTTCCAAGCCACGTTAGCTCCTTATCTACTACGTGTATGTAACCAAGACTTACAAAATTGTCACCTTTCCTCAGACATGACGAAGGCAGTGATTATGATTAGTGTTGAGCGCGAATATTCGAATATCATTTTTTTTCGCGAATATCGGCACTTTGCTAATTCGCGAATATTTCGAATATAGTGATATAAATTCGATATTTCGAATATTCATTTTTTTGTTTGTTTGTTTTTATTGTTATATTTTTTTCTTGCCCACTTCCCTAAAGTTGTTCTTACCTGTCCTTTGGACTCCTGGCTTCCTAGCTGCTCCAGTCATTGCCCGTTGCCGCTTCTGCCGACTTCCATGCTCATGGAGCGTCCCCATCACCATGGGAACGTCTCCATATACTAGAATGTACTGTCGGATTTGAGAATTACGTTGAAATCGCAATTCGATTATTTCAAGTTATAAAAATCGAATTTCAATTTTAACTTGGCACTGCTATATTCCATATTAGTTAATTCTAGCCTAATATGGACTATAGCAGTGCGATTTCAACTTGGACCTGGTTTACTATGGTTAGCTTAGTAGAATTAGCGAATATGACGAATATATTCGTTATATTCCACAAAACGAATATAACTAATGTATTCGTCATATTCCACAAAACGAAGATAACGAATGTATTCTGCATCTTCGTTTTAGCTACCTATTCGTCAACTTCGCTAATTCTAGCAATCATATAGGAAAGTTTACTATAGAGACAGCTAAGTTTAATTCGCTATGCGAATTATATTACTGCTTTTTTTTTATAAATAGTATAATTATAATAATTATCAGGTATTATAATTATTCTATTTATTTTAAAATAAAGCAAAGTAATATAATCGCATAGCGAATTAAACTTAGCTGTCTCTATTCGTCATATTCGCTAATTCTACCAAGCCATTGAAGCCAACCATATAGTAAACCAGGTCCAAGTTGAAATCGCCATGCGATTAATATAACTCGAAGTAATCGCATGGCGATTTTAACTTAGTAATGCTTTCGTCATATTCGCTAATTCTACCAAGCCATTGAAGCCAACCATATAGTAAACCAGGTCCAAGTTGAAATCGCCATGTGATTAATATAACTCGAAGTAATCGCATGGCGATTTTAACTTAGTAATGCTATATTCCATGCTCATGGAGCGTCCCCATCACCATGGGAACGACTCCATATACTAGAATGTACTGTCGGATTTGAGAATTGCGTTGAAATCGGAATTCGATTATTTCAAGTTATAATAATCGAATTTCGATTTTAACTTAAAGGCTACTCTCCTATTGAAATAGCAATGCGAATAATTCAAGTTATAAAAATCGAATTTCGATTTTAACTTAGCACTACTATATTCTATATTAGGCTAGAATTAACAAATATGGAGCAAAAGGAACCTACTTTGAAGAACCTAGAATATGACATATTTTCAGTTGTTTCACACTTTTTTGTTATGTATATAATTCCACATTTGTTAATTCATAGTTTTGATGCCTTCAGTGTAAATCTACAATTTTCATAGTCATGAAAATAAAGAAAACTCTTTGAATGAGAAGGTGTGTCCAAACTTTTGGTCTGTACTGTATACATGCTATTTTTGCAATGTACAACAATGCTTCTGCCTCGGTTCTAGTGAACAACCACATATCCTCCAACTTTCTGATTTAAGAATGGAACCCGACAAGGTTGCCCCCTCTCATCTTTGTCTTAGTCATGGAAACCCTCATGCAAGCCCTCAGACAGGAGAACTCCATTAATGAATTAAAAATTGGGTCCCAAGGATGTAAATTAGCCGCCTTTGCTGATGACCTCCTAATTCTCACCACTAACTCTATCACCTCCATGCCCAAGATATTCCTATTGCTAAACAATGTTAAAATTACCCAACACAAATTGCAAATCCTACACACTGGCCTATCACCTTCTGCCATCAAAATAGTCCAATCAAATTCCCCATTTAATTGGACTGCCCAACTTCTAACATATTTGGGAATTAAAATAAACACTCACCTTCCTGATCTCTTCCAATTGAATTATATTCCCCTTTTACAATCCATCACCGCTCAATTGGTCTCATTGGAAGGACATTACCTTTCCTGGTTTGGCAGGAAAAATATTGTGATGTCATTGGTCATCCCTAGGCTTACTTACCTCCTTCAGGTTCTACCCATCACAATTCCCTGCTCATTTTTCAGAAAGCTAAACACACTCATACGTCAGTTCTTGTGGCAAGGGAAAAAGTCTAGAATTTCACTCTCCACTCTTATCAAACCTAAACGCTTGGGGGTATTGGTTTACCGGACCCGGAGTTATACATTGATTGGATCCGCCCCCCCCCCCCCTCACAAAATATGCTCCACATTGAGAATGCTAACTTCAATTCCCCCCTTAAATCCCTTTTGTTATCAGACAAACCCCTTACATCCCTTCCCCTAATGTCCAACCCCTTGATACGCTCTACCATTAAAGTATGGAATTGGTTTTCTTCCAATCATAAAGATCTATTCTCTCTCTCTCTCCCCTCCTACAAATCAGAGATCTATATGCCCTAGCCCCTCTAGAGATTAGATCTTCAACCCCTCCACAACTCAAAACATCATCTACCCCTATAACAGAACTCCTCGACAAGGATAGCTGTGTTCTTTCTGAGCTAGCTTCTTCCTTAAAGATCCCTCCCTCCAGTTTTCTCACTCTTAAATATCTTAGAGCTGAGTTACTCATACATACTAGGTCTATACCCAAGACCCACTCCCCTAATTGGTTTTAGAACCTATTGTCCATTACCTGCTACCCCCCTAAATTGACAAAGAACTTAATGCACTGCTAATCATTCCTCATAGGCTCTCTAGGTGCGTCCGGTTGCAGGAGAACGGATATAAAATTTTGTCTAGATGGTATAAAACCCCTGATAAAATAGCTCCCCTGTACCCCGACGTTCCTGATACGTGCTGGAGATGTCGTTCAGAAAAGGGCACTTTTATGCACATTTGGTGGAGCTGCCTGCCACTGTCATTTTGGTGGAAACAGATCTTCAAAATAAGGCTACTTTCACACGTGCATTCGGGGTTCCGCTTGTGAGTTCCGTTTGAAGGCTCTCACAAGCGGCCCTGAACGGATCCGTACAGCCCCAATGCATTCTGAGTGGATGTGGATCTGCTCAGAATGCATCAGTATGGCTCCATTTGGCCTCCGTTCCGCTCACAAGGCGGACACCCGAACGCTGCTTGCAGCGTTTTCGTGTCCGCCTGGCCGTGCGGAGCCAAACTGATCTGTCCAGACTTACAATGTAAGTCAATGGGGACGGATCCGTTTGACGTTGACACAATATGGTGCAATTTCAAACAGATCCGTCCCCCTATTGACTTTCAATGCAAAGTCAGGACGGATCCGTCTAACAATTAGACTTTAATTTTTTTCTGAAATATAATGCAGACGGATCCATTCTAAATGGATACCATCGTTTGCATTATAGGAGCGGATCCGTGTGTGCAGATACCAGACAGATCCGCTCCGAACGCAAGTGTGAAAGTAGCCTAAGTAATGATATTTGCAACTCAAGCTCCCCCTGCACACCTGAAGTTGCCCTTTTATCATTAGGTATAACAAAGGCTGACAAGCCAACTGGGTTATTACCCTACCTGTTATCAGCAGCTCGCCTCTTGATTCCCACTAAGTGGCGCTCTTCTGAAACTCCCTCCATTGAACAATGGAGAAACAGAGTAGACCAAATCTACCGTCTTGAGGAGATTTCTAACTGGGAACTAGGAACCAGAAGGAAGTTTCTTTCTACCTGGTCCGCCTGGAAAAAATATAGAAACTTATCCTGATTAAATGTATACCTTAGAATCTCCCCTCTTCCATCCTGCTTTCTAAATTTGAAAATAACCTCCCCCCCCCCTCCTTATTTGTTCTATGCCACATTTGATATTAAATGAATGTTTTATTAAATACTAACTGCTTTTTATGCTTATCTTGCTCTTATGCATATTCTGTCACCTATCAAGAATATCTTGTACCCTGCTGTGTCAGGAAATAATAGATACTCGCTGAACTGTAATTTTATCCTGTAACCATTGCTTTATAGTCTAAAAATCAATAAAATTGTTTATAAAAAAAAAGAACCTGTCTAAGAACATGAAGTAGACTACAAGATCTTAAAAAGCAACACATCAGGCCCTGAACTGATTAAATTCAAAAACAAATAAGAAAGAAAGTAATTGACATCTATCAGTCTGGAAAAGCTTACAAAGCCATTTCTAAGGCTCTGGGAATTCATGAACCACAGTGAAAGCTATTATCCATAAATGGAGAAAACGTGGAACAGTGGCTTGCCCACCAAAATTACCCAAAGAGCACATCCTCGAGGTAAAAAAGAACCCAGAACAACATCTAAAGAACTGTAGGCCCTCACTTGCCTCAGTTAAGGTCAGTGTTCATGATTCCATTGTAAGAAAACGACTGGTCAAAAATGGTATCCATAGGAGAGTCCAAAGACAAAAAACACTGCTGACAAAAAGAACACAAAGGTCCAGCTCATATTTGCCAAAAAATAGCCTAATAATCCCCAAGCTATTTAGAAAAATATTCTGTGGTTTAACGAGACAAAAGGTGTGTGTCCCGTCCCGTTACATCCAGCATAAAATTAACACAGCTTATTAGAAAAAAAAACAACATTATATCAAAAGTCAAACATGGTGGTAACACGATGTCCTGGGGCTGCTTCAGAACCTGGACAATTTGATTTGCTGTAATTAATGGAAACATGACTTCTGCTCTCTAACAGAAAATCCTGAAGGAGAATGTCCGACCATCAGTTTGTGACAGTGTTGCAGCAGGACAATGATCCGAAGCACACCAGCAAGTCCACCTCTGAATAGCTAGAAAAAGAAATGAAGGTCCTGCATGCAGTACTCTTTTTTCCTTCCAAAAAATGGGTCTCAGATGGAAATGGCTCAAAACAAATGAACTCTCCCAACCTTACACACAATACTGCTCCATACTCACCTGACAAAGACATCTACTGTAAAAAAACAGCTTTGCTACACAGCTGACACTTACACATCAGCCAATCAACAAGCGTTTAAGCTGTGGGCACTTGGAAGCCATCACAGTCATGGCTAGTATTAACATGGCTGTGATTGGCCGCAGTTTTCTCTCCGGCCAAAAATACTGATCACTTTAAGTGTATTAATGGCGTATCCAGCATTAAGTGTTTCGGCAAAACGGATCCGGCTTTCCGGTCTGTGCATGTGCAGACCTTTAGAAATGCGAAAAAATACCAGATCCGTTTTTCTGGATGACACCGGATAGACGGATCCGGTATTTCAATGCATTTGGCAGATGGATCCGCATCCGGATCTGTCTGACAAATGACATCAAGTTGCGTCCGGATTGCAGGATCCGGCAGACAGTTCCGGCGACGGAACTGTCTGCCAGAATCCTCTGCCACAAGTGTGAAAGTACCCTTAGGCTTTTATTTTTTTAATGAGTCTGTGGGTGACCTGAAGGCATTTATGTGGGTGCAATACAGCACCTTTGCACCAGTGAGACATAAATACAATACTAAGGGTACTTTCACACTTGCGTTAAACCTTTCCGGTATTGAGTTCCGTCCTATGGGCTAAATACCGGAAAAAAACTGATCAGTTTTATCCTAATGCATTCTTAATGGAGAGCAATCCTTTCAGTATGCATCAGCATGTCTTCAGTTCAGTCACTGTACGGTTTTTGGATGGAGAAAATACTGCAGCATGCTGCAGCATTTTCTCCGTCCAAAATTCTGGAACAATTTCCGGAATGCCAGATCCAGCATTCTTTTAGATTGAAATGCACTATTGACGGATCCGGCCCCAAGTGTTCTGGAAAAACGGATGCGGTTTTGCGGTCTGCACATGCTCAGACCTTTAAAAAGTTGAGAAAGATAAATACCGGATCCTTTTTTCCAGATGACAAACGGAGAGATGGATTTGGTATTGCAATGCGAGATGGATCCACATCCGGATCTGTCTACAAATGGTGTCTGTTTGCATACAGATTTCCAGATCAGGAAGGCAGTTCCGGCGACAAACTGCCTGCCGAAATCCAGCAACACAAGAGTGAAAGTACCCTTATTCGGGCTGTTCAGTCTGAGGGTGACCTGTAGTTATTTTTAGTCAGTGCAATCCTATTCGTTTGGACCAGTGACACAAATACAATACTTAATTGGGCTGTTAATTCTGTGTTGACTAGGGTTGAGCGAACCCGAACTGTAATGTTCAGGTTCATACCTAACTTTAGGATTTTTGGACCCCGGATCCGAACCCAAACCCAAACATTTCAGTAAAAGTTTGGGTTTGGGCTCATTGTTAAAAATATACAACATCTGGTGCATTTTCAGGATTAATCAGTGTACAATTTAAATACAGCCATAATTTTCAGGGTTATTACAAACACCCTTTTTTTGCAAAATCCACTCTTTTACAGTTCTGCACATGTGAAATTCAAGCGTTATATACAGCTTTCATATTCCGTTACTAAAAAACAAACACTTTTTTGGCAATATCCAACATCTGGATTAGTCAGTGTGCAATTTAAGCTAGAAATACAGCCATAATTGTCTGGGTTTATAAAAAACAACCTTTTTGTGCAAAATACACAATTTTACAGCCCTAGCTACATCTGCACGTGTGAAATTCAATCGTTTTACACAACTTACATATTCTGTTATAAAAAAAAAAAAGCTTTTTTTCAAAATACTTAATAGTGCAGGACTTGCTGCATCTGTGATTGTTAAAAAAAAGTACATAATTTTCTGGCTTTAAAAAAAATAAAATGTTTGGCATTATGCAACATCTGGATTATTCCTGTGTGCAATTTAAGCTAGAAATACAGCCATATTTTCTGGGTTTTTAAAAACACTTTTTGGGCAAAATACACAATTGTACAGCCCTTGCAGCTTCAGCACGTGTGAAATTCAAGCGTTATATACAGCTTTCATATTCAGTTATTAAACAAACACCCGTTTTGACCTGCATATGTCATTGTGAGATACACCCTTTAGATACTGTGGTTCTATACAGATATTTGCAAAACGCAATTTTGTGCAAACAACTTAAATTGCGGCCTAGTCTGGATCAGTCCATGTGAGAAAAACCCTTTAGATACTGTGGTTCTATTCAATAATTTGAAAAACAGCCATTTTGGGCAAAAACTTAAATTGTCTGGATCTGTACGTGTGAAATACACACTTTTTAGATACTGTGGTTATATTCTTTTATTAATTAATAAAACACCCTTTTTGGGCAAAATACACAATTTTTCAGCCCTTGCTGCATCAGCATGTGTAAAATTCCATGGTTATATACTGCTGTCATATTAAGTTATTAAACAAACACCCATTTTGAGCAAAAAACTTTGATTGCGGCCTAGTCTGCATCTGTACGTGTGAGATACACCCTTTACATACTGTGGTTCTATTCAGTTACTTGAAAAACAGCCATTTTGGGCAAAAAAATTTAATTCCGGCATAGTCTGGATCTGTACGTGTGAGATACACCCTTTATATACTGTGGTTAAAGTCTTCTATTAATAAAACACCCTTTTTGGGTCAAATACACAATTTTTCAGCCCTTGCTGCTTCCTAACATGTGAAATTCAAGGGTTATATACTGCTGTCATATTCTGTTATTAAACAAACATCCATTTTGGGCCAAAAACTTCATTTTGCAGCCTTTGCTGCATATGTAATTGTGAGATACACCCTTTAGATACTGTGGTTATTTTCAGTTATTTGAAAAACAGCCATTTTTGGCCAAAAACTTTAATTGCGGCGTAGTCTGGACCAGGGCGTGTGAGATACACCCTTTAGATACTGTTGTTGTATTCAATAATTTAAAAAATGCAAGTTACCTATGTAGTTCGGAGGAAGAGGCAATGGTCACACATAACCACCAGCACAGCAGAAGAGGGAGCAGGGTGCAAAAGCGGAGCAGCTGTCCCCTAGACAGTACGCCTGCTACTGCCCACTGCAGCAAGGGACCAAGCACACCAAAGCCAGCTCCAAGGAGTTCCCTGGTGTGGCAGTTCTTCAGACAATGTGCTGACGACAAGACACAAGTGGTTTGCATGCTGTACAATCAGAGCCTGAAGCGAGGCATAAATACTCTCAACCTGAGCACAACCTGTATGACCTGGCATTTAAGTGCAAAGCACGAGCTGCAGTGGAGTAGACACCTCAAAAACCAGCTTCTCCAGCTTTCTCTTCTGCTGCAATCTCAGCCTCTTCATCCACCTCTGGAGTGACCGTGCCACCTGCAACCCCGCAGGTGCCAGCAACACCACCACCTGGGTCACCAAGCATCTCCACAATGTCCCACGGAAGCGTTCAGCTCTCCATCTCCCAAACACTGGAGAGGAAGAGTAAGTAGCCCCCTACCCACCCTCGATCTCTAGCCCTGAATGCCAGCATTACTAAATTATTGGCCTTTGAAATGCTGTCATTCCGTCTGGTGGAGACGGAGAGTTTTAAAGGCCTTATGGCGGTGGCTGTCCCACAGTACGTCGTGCCCAGCAGCCACTACTTTTCCAGGCGAGCCATCCCTTTCCTGCGCAACCAAGTGGGGGACAAAATCAGGTGTGCACTGCACAACGCCATCTGTGGCAAGGTGTACCTCACTACGGATACGTGGACCAGTAAGCATGGTCAGGGACATTATATCTCCATAACATCACACTGGGTAAATACAGTAGCGGCTGGGCCTGAGGCGGATAGCAGTTTTGCACATGTCCTTCCACCAACGAGGATTGCAGGGCACTTCAGTTTGCCTCCTGTTGCTTCCTCCTCCTGCTTTGCTTCTTCATCCTCTACCAGCTCCTCATCCGGTCAGCATAACACCTTCACCACAGCCCTTGCCTGGTACATGTGCTGAATTTGGTGGTGCAGAGGTTCTTAAAAAATTACCCCGATATGTCAGAGCTGCTGTATAAAGTGTGGGCCGTCTGTGCGCGCTTTCAGCGTTCTCACCCTGCTGCTGCTCGCCTGTCAGAGCAGCAGCGTAACTTTGGCCTTCCTGCTCACTGCCTCATATGTGATGTGCCCACAAGGTGGAACTCCACCTTGCACATGCTGGCCAGACTGTGCGAGCAGCAGCAGGCGATAGTGGAGTTTCAGCTCCAGCACGCACGGGTGAGTCGCTCTGTTGAGCAGCACCACTTCACCACCAATGACGGGGCCCCCATGCGAGACCTGTGTTCCTTGTTGCACTGTTTAGAGTACTCAACCAACATGACCAGTGCTGATAACAACGTTCTCAGAGTTATTATACCACTTCTATGCCTCCTTGAAAAAACGCTGCAGGAGATGATGGAAGAGGATGTGGCACAGGAGGAGGAGGAGGAAGAGGGATCATTTTGTAGGGTTTCCGGCCAGTCATTCACAAGTGGTCCGAGGGTGGATTCCTGCACCCACAAATGCCAGGTACACAATTTTCCAGCCAGGGCACAGTTCTGGAGGATGACGAGGTGGAAGATGAGGAGGAGGAGATGGAGGAGGAGGCACCATGTTCACAGCAGGGTGGCACCCAGACCAGCTCATGGCCATCACTGGTGTGTGGCTGGGGGGATACAGAGAACACAGACGATGCACCTCCCACAGAGGACAGTTTTTCATTGCTAACCCATATGTCACGCCCTAAAGGCGGTTTACAGACTGCCTGGACCAATTCTTATAAATTGGACAGAGCAGATTGTACAGTGTTCCCCATTTTGAGGCCAATCTGATTGAATGAGGATCTGTGTATTTCTGTCTTGCCTCAGGACCTGATAGCTGCAAGTCTCTGTGTGAGTAAAGTAGGCATCAGTTTTATTTCATCCTTTTTATTTTAATAACTGTTCTGTGTATATTTGTATGCTTCTGTTTTTTTACATCTTTCAATTTTTATTAAAACCAATTATTTAACCTAGCAGCAGCACTGTTCTGTCTGAGCATAAGCTGCAGGGAGATTTTTACCTTCATTTGTCCAATCCCTGTCAGCTGTGGAGTGGGAAGGGGCATAGCCTAACATGGCTTAGCGGGACTTGGGGCTGAGTTTTTGAAGTCTGTATTTTGAGAGTTATCTGAATAGCCATCCTACATGCCCCCTAAACTGTGACCTCCACAGCACTCTACTCCCTTAACAGTATCAGCCATAGTGCCCTTCCCCTTTAAAGCTGACCTGCAGCAGTGAATAAAAATGGCTGGGTTGTTATGGAAACCTGGTGTAAAACTGTGTGTATGTGGAGACTAAGGGCCTGCGAGCTTCTATTGGCTGATAAGGGACATGTGACCGTGTGTACGGCAGTTGGGATATGAAGAGAAAGACTTGCAGGCTTGAATTGGCTAATGCAGGTAATTTTTTGGGAATATCTCAGGAAAGGTACCTCCTAGACAGCTTAGACACAATATTTCTTTTCAGGTAGCAAGGGATGTGTATACCAAGTTTCGTTGAAATCGATAGTTGCGTTTTTGAGTGATCGCTGAACATACATACACACATACATACATACATGCATATATACGTCCTTATTTATATCTATACATATAGATATAAGTACATCCATTTATCCTTGACTCTGGGGTAAATAGCAGTCTGATACATCCAGTTTTGGGGTGTATTTAGTTGATATATACACAAATCATTTCCTCCTTGATTCTGGGGTGAAATTGCTTTCTGATACAAGCAGTTTTGGGGTGTTTTTACTTTCTATATAAGTACTTCCATTCCTCCTTAATTCTGCAGTGAAATAGCAATCTGATACAGTTTTGGGGTGTATTTAGTTGATATAAGAATATTATATATCATATAATATTCCTCCTTGCTTCTGGAGTAAAATTGCATTCTGTTGCAAACAGTTTTGGGATGTTTATATTTTAGATATAAGTACTGCCATTCATCCTTCATTCTGGGGTGAAATTGTAGTACAAACATCCCTCCATGATTTTGGGGTCAAATTGCGTTCAGATACAAACAGATTTGGGGTGTTTATATTTTATATATAAGTGTATTCATTCCTCCTTGCTTCTGGGGTGAAATTACGTTTTGATACAAACAGTTTTGCTGTGTTTTTATTTTATATATAAGTACATCCTTTCCTCCTTAATTCTGGGGTGAAATACCAGTCTGATACAAACAAATGGGGTGTATTTAGTTGATATAAGAACATCCATTGCTTCTTGGGTGAAATTGCGTTCTGTTACAAACAGTTTTGGGGTGTATTTATTTTCTATATAATTACTTCCATTCATCTTTGATTCTGAATATGTGGGCAGAAGGTGAAACTGTGCATGCACTTTAGCCAGTCTTACACTTTAAAGCACACCTGTCATGGTCTCTAACATGACAAGTGTCAGAAGATCTAAGAGACTGCAATTGATGTGATCTGACAGCCTCTTTGGTTTCACTGGTTTCAGTGTGTTTGCTGGTAATGACCACACCTCTCGTCTCCGGTGTAGCTTAGTGGTCATTCCAACTCCCCTATTTAGTCTGGCTTCACTTATCATGCTATACGGTTGATAGCTTCAGTTTGGCATTGGAAGTGCTGGTGTGTGGTCCTCTTCTGAGTTCCTGCTCGTCCATTTACTTCAGAAGTTAAGTGTTACTTCCCTTTTATATTTTGTTGTTTCCCCTCTGTCTTTTGTTACTAGGCCTCAATGAGACACTTGTTCTTTCATATTGGAAGGAACAGGCTGTCTCAAGCCCCAGACACTACTCCAGGTAAATTCAGGGTTTCCAGGGTCTCAGGTTCCAGTGTATGAACATTAATACCCTCAATGTCCGTTCATATGGATAGGAGTCAGGTCTAGGATTAGGATTTCCATAGGTGGTGTATGTTTCCCTTTCTCTGAGGCCTAGTTCCTTTTTCTTTCCCTCCTGTTGTTGGTGTTGTGTTCCCTTTCGATGTTAGCCAGTGGCAGCTCATGCGTGACACCTGCCATTTGCTCGGGCCCTTTGAGGAGACCACTTTGTTTGTCCGTCACCATGACTACGGGATGAACACCTTCATTCCACTGCTTCATGTTCTGGAACAGATGCTGATAAATCTGGCTAGCCAGGAGACGTGTCACCTACATCTCATGGCCACATGAGCCATGTGGGCTCTGAACTGGAGGATGACATTTGTGGACAAGCAATGTCTAGAGAAATGGGTGTTTTTTCTGCACAGGTGACAGGAGAGGAGGAGAAGGAGCAGCCGGAGGAGCTACAAGGTGATGAGGAAGACGAGGCAGATGACCAGACACACCACGGCATTATGCAGTGGAGATGGAGGCAGGGAGTCCCTTCAATTCCTTTCCGCAAATGGCCCGATGCATGCTTCATTGCTTACGTAGTAACAACCAAATACATTACATTGTATCCTGTACTAGAAGGTTTTAACCGCTGAAATATAGATTCCCCTGTTTTGCTTTGAGCTGGATTCCTAGAGTTTTTTTGACAGCCAAATAGTCAAAATTCTGCTGAGGGATCACTACTGGCTCGCCACCAGTTAAACCCTCGTTGCCGGTCCAAAATGGGGGCCATTTTTCCACCTGCTAAGATAGAGAATACACTGAACTACTATTGAGACATCATATGTAGTCAGTTGGCCACTGTCTATGTGCACCATCACCCATCCAAGGTCTGAGTGGAGGGGCCTTCTGAACTCAATCTCCACTGCCATGGCTGCTGGATAGAGGGGGGGGGGCAGGAGCAGTACCAGCTCCATCAGCAGCAACTTAAGTCTAGAGTCTCTGATGAGCACTTTTCTTCACCCGCCTAGTAAAGAAACCACCCACCAACAGCAGCAGCAAGATATGGAGCAGAACCTGAACCAGCAGGTGGTGGCATACTTGGACCGCATAGCCTGATTTTAATTAGTGCAAGTATAAAGCTGTAGCCTGCTCTCCCTGTAATTATTGGAGGCCATTTAGGTTAGGGTTAGGGTTATTTGGCAACATGAGAGGTGGCATACAGAGTGGGCTCAGCATACTAGTGGAACCTTCATTCACCTTAATGCCAGCAGACGGGCACAAATAATATTGTACAACAATATATTTGCCAAGAATCTCACATTTATAAATGCAGCATTAGCATTTTACATTTTATATGTTCAGTAGGGCACTGTTGTATTTACCTTGTTATTTGTGTTTGCAGAGTGCTGTTGCATTGTTAGTTTTTTGCTTTTAGACTTGAACTGCACCCTGGCATCCCACATCGAAGATCCCCTGGACTACTGGGCAGCCAAACTAGATTTGTGGCTGCAACTGGCCAAGTTTGCTCTGGACAAACTTTCCTGCCCCGCCAGGGTCTGCAAAAAAAAAAAAAACTGAAGTTACTCTGTGTGCATTCCATTTCCGTATGTCTGTTTAGCAAAATAATAGAACATGTCCTATTATTGTCCACATTACAGACAAGGATAGTACTGTTCTATTAGGTGCCAACTGGTTTTCCTGGGCTATCCACCAAGCCTTGCCTCAGAAGTGGAAGAGATTAGGTACACTGATGCCAAACCATTTATGTATGAGGATGAGGACGTGGGAGGACCCCCGCAGTGCGTCTCTGATGATGATGACGACGCAACAAAGGTGTCAACTGCTGCAGCTTTCTGCACTGTGCAGACCGACTAGGAGGGCAGGGGTGAGGGATGGGTGTAAGATGATGTGGAGGATGATGAGGTCCTATACCTCACTTGGCATCAAGGTCATCCGAGTGATGTGTGCAGTTTGGAGGAAGAGGTGAGGGTTACTCAGCGCCAGCCACACAGCAAAAGAGGGAGCAGGGTGCAATACCACAGCAGCCAGACCCTAGCCAGTATGCCTCCTACTGCCCACTGTGCCAAGGGACAAAGCACACCAAACCCACAGTACGTGGTGCCCAGCTGGCACTACTTTTCCAGGTGGGCCATCGTTGTCCTGCATGAACAATTGGCAGAAACCACCGGCCTGGAGGAGCTGAGCCTGCAGGAGCTGCGCCTGCCCGACCAGCGGCAGGGGTCCGGCAGTCACTGATAGCACTGATGCAGGCACATTAACCCTCGCAGACCGCGGCATGTGCGGTATCCTGCCGGGTGCGGGGTGGCCTTCGGGTACCCGCGTTGCTGTGACGGGGACCCGATGGCAGGTAAGGAAGCCCAATGCCTTCATTAGGCCTTGTGACTGCCTTCTGTGACATCCTGTGAGATCCAGCCCCCTGAATCTCACAGCCAAGCAGGCTGTAAGTGTATTACCCTGGCAATACACTTACAGCCAATGCATCAAAATACAGAAGTATTGTGATTGATTGTAAAGGGGATCAGACCCCCAAAAGTTGAAGTCCCAGAGTGGGACAAAAAAAAGTGAAAAAAAAGTGAAAAAAATAAAAAGTTTTACAAAAACAATTAAAAGTTTCAAGAAAAAAAAGCATACTATTCCCAAAATAAAGTGAAAAAAAAAATTGTAAAAAATAGGGGAAAAAAAGTCCATATATTAAGTATCACCGCATCCATATCGATCGGCTCTATAAAAATATCACATGACCTAACACCTCATGTGAACACCGTCAAAAAAATAAAATAAAAACTGTGCTAAAAAAAAAATTTTTTTGTCACCTTACATCACTAAAAGTGCAACACCAAGCGATCAAAAAGGCAAATGCCCCTCGAAAATAGTACCAATCTAACCATCACTTCATCCCGCAAAAATGAGCCGCTACCTAAGTCAATTGCCCCAAAAATAAAAATAAACTATGGCTGTCAGACTATGGAGACACTAAAATATGATTTTTTTTGTTTCAAAAATGATTTTACTATGTTAAATGTAAAACAAAGTGGACATATTAGGTATTGTCGCATCCGTAACACCCTACTCTATAAAAATACCACATAACCTAACCCCTCAGATGAACACCGTAAAAATAAAATAAAAAAACTGTCAAAAAAGCAATTTTTGTCACCTTACATCGCAAAAAGTGTAATAGCAAGGGATCAAGAAGACATTTGTACCCCAATAACAATTTTTTGTTTGTTTCAAAAATGCTTTTATTGTGTTAAATGTAAAAAAAAAGTAGACCTATTAGGTATTGCTGTGTCCGTAAGGACCTGCTGTATAAAAATTTCACATGACCTAATACCTCAGGTGAACATTGTAAAAAAATAAAATTAAAAACGGTGTCAAAAAAGCAATTTTTTGTCAGCTTACATCACAAAAACTGTAATAGCAAGTGATCAAAAAGACATATGCACCCCAAAATAGTGCCAATCAAACCATCATATCATCCCCTAAAAATGATACTCTACCAAAGACAATCGCCCCAAAAAATAAAATAAAAACTATGGCTCTCAGACTATGGAGACACTAAAACTAATTTATTTTTTTCTTTATAAAATGATATTATCGTGTAAAACTTAAATTAAAAAAAGTATACATATTAGGTATTGCCACGTCCGTAACGACCTGCTCTATAAAAATATCACATGACCTAACCCCTCAAGTAAACACCATAATTTTTATTTTATTTTTAAAGCCATTTTTTGTCACCTTACATCACTAAAAGGGTAATACCAAGCGATCAAAAAGTAATATGCACCCCAAAATCATACCAATCAAACCATCATGTCATCTTAGAAAAATGAGACCCTACCTAGGACAATTAACTAAAGAAAAAAAAATATGGTTCTCAGACTATGGAGACACTAAAACATGATTATTTTTTGTTTAAAAAATGCTTTTATTGTGTAAAACGTAAATAAATAAAAAAAGTATACATTATTAGGTATTACCAGAACCTTAAAAACCTGCTGTATAAAAAAAAATATATATATCACATGACCTAAACCCTCAGGTGAACAGTGTAAAAAAATAAAAATTAAAAATGGTGTCAAAAAAGCTATTTTTTTGTCACCTTACATCACAAAAGTGTAAGGCCTCTTTCACACGGGTGAGTTTTCCACGCGGGTGCAATGCATGAGGTGAACGCATTGCACCCGCACTGAATCCGGACCCATTCATTTCTATGGGGCTGTGCAGATGAGCAGTGATTTTCACGAATCACTTGTGCGTTGTGTGAAAATCACAGCATGTTCTATATTGTGCATTTTTTCATGCAATGCAGGCCCCTCAGAAATGAATGGGGCTGCGTGAAAATCGCAAGCATCCGCAAGCAAGTGCAGATGCGGTCCGATTTTCACGCATGGTTGCTAGGAGATGATTGGGATGGGGACCCGATCATTATTATTTTCCCATATGACTTTTTGATTGCTTAGTATTAGGCCTCTTTCACACGGGTGTCACGTGTGAGGGCTGGATAGGATGTGGGTGCAAAGCATTACGCGTGAGAAAAATCGGCATGTTTGGTACCCAGACCCAAACCCGGACTTCTTCACAGAGGTTCGGGTTAGGTGTTGTGCATATTTTATTATTTTCCCTTATAACATGGGTATAAATGAAAATAATAGCATTCTTAATACAGAATGCTTAATAAGATAGGGATGGAGGGGTTAAAAAATAATAATAATGAAACTCACCTCATCCACTCGTTCATGGAGCCCATCTTCTATTCTGTCTTCTTCTTTAATGACCTAGGAGGAAAAGGACCTTTGGTGACGTCACTGCATTCATCAAATGGTCCAGCACATGATCCATCACATTGGTATTGTCGCGTCTGTAACAACCTACTCTGTAAAAATACCACATGATCTAACCTGTCAGATGAACATTTTAAATAAGAAAACATAAAAGCTGTGCCAAAACAGCTATTGTTTATTACCTTGCTTCACAAAAAGTGTAACATAGAGCAATCAAAAATCATATATACCCTAAAATAGTACCAACAAAACTGCCACCTTATCCCGTAGTTTCCAAAGTGGGGTCACTTTTTTGGAGTTTCTACTCTAGAAGTGCATCAGGGGGGCTTCAAATGGGACATGGCAACTTCCCAGTGAAATCTGCCTTTCAAAAACCATGTGGTGTTCCTTTCCTTCTGCACCCTGTTGTGTGCCTGTACAGCAGTTTATGACCACATATGGGGTGTTTCTGTAATCTACAGGTATGGTAATAAATATTGAGTTTTGTTTGGCTGTTAACCCTTGATGGATTAAAATGGAAAATCTGCCAAAAAAGTGAAATTCTGAAATTGCATCTACATTTTCCTTTAATTCTTGTGGAACACCTAAAAGGGTTAAGAAAGTTTGTAAAATCATTTGTGAATACCTTGAGGGGTGTAGTTTCTAAAATGGGGCCATTTATGGGTGGTTTCTATTATGTAAGCCTCACAAAGTGACTTCAGACCTGAACTGGTCCTTAAAAAGTGGGTTTTGGAAATGTTTTTAAAAATGTCAAGATTTGCTTCTAAACTTCTAAGCCTTCTAACACCCCCAAAAACGAAAATGCAATTTACAAAATGATCCAAACATGAAGTAGATCTATGGGAAATGTGAAGTAACAACTATTTTTGGAGGTATTACTATCTGTTTTAAAAGCAGAGAAATTAAAATTGCTAAT
The DNA here is from genome assembly GCF_014858855.1 of Bufo gargarizans. Taxonomy (NCBI): domain Eukaryota; kingdom Metazoa; phylum Chordata; class Amphibia; order Anura; family Bufonidae; genus Bufo; species Bufo gargarizans. Next base: position 296,236,154 of record NC_058084.1, on the reverse strand, counting down.
TTTTCAAAATTTTTGGTAAATTTGGGATTTTTTCATAAATAAAAATGAAATATTTTCACTCACATTTACCACTGTCATGAAGTACAATATGTGACGAGAAAACAATCTCAGAATGGCCTGGATAAGTAAAAGTGTTTTAAAGTTATCACCACATAAGGTGACATACTGTATGTCAGATTTGCAAAAAATGGCCTGGTTCTTAAGGTGAAAAATGGCAGGGTGCTTAAGGGGTTAAATCAGGGCTTAAGACATGACAGATTTATTTTTAAAAAAATTGTCAAGTAAAAATGACTTGACTAAAGGGGATAGAAGCTGACTTGTAAAAGACTTTGCATCCTACACATTCTACATCTTGACTTAGGGAATCATTCAGGCTGGGTTCAGACCTGAGCGTTTTACAGCGCGTTCCTACGCTCAACAGGCAAGAACCAATGATTCCCTATGGGAATGGTTCTCACCTGAGCGTTTTACGGCGCTTACGATCGCGCTGTAAAACGCCCGACGCCCCAAGAAGTACAGGAGCTTCTTTGGGGCGTCTTGTTGCGCGTTCCGTACATAGACTTCAGCGGGAACACGCGACAATGGGCGTTCGATTGTCTCTGTACGCCTGTACAGCTCAGGTCTGAACCCAGCCTAAATGTGCCAAATTTATTGATGACATTCATTACAAAATAGTAATATATTTGTACTCCACTCATAAGATGTCTGACAGGGTTGGTGAGTAGTGATGAGCGGCAGGGTCATATTTGAATTCGCAATATTTCACAAATATTTTGTAGAATATTCACAAATTCATTACATTCTACGATTTTTTTATCAAAAAGTCGGCAAGGTAATGATCGCGTAATATGCAAATGTTCGTAATACGAATTTTCGGAAATGCAAATTTTTCAGGCAAATTTTTCAATTTCTGAGTAAAAACATGATTCCTCCCTGCTTTTTGCTTGTAGGCCAATGAGTCATAGCACTATATCGAATATATTAGTTTTTTCAAAAACTCATAATATTCTAAAACAAGAATATATAGCAATATAGTGAATATTCGAAAAAACTAATGTAGAGCAATTTAGCTAATATAGTGCTATAATCTTTTTTTTATAGTTGTAATTTTTTTCCAATCTTAACTTCAGATGAAAAAAAAATTACAACTATTAGACAAATAAGATTATAGCACTATATTAGCTTAATTGGTCTACATTCGTTTTTTGCGAATATTTGCTATATAGCTATATATTCTTGTTTTAGAATATTACGAATATTCAAAAAATTAATATATTTGATATAGTGCTATATATTAGTTTTTTTAGTATATTCATCATTTTTCCCCATCTAAAGTCATGATTCCTCCCTGCTTCTTACTTGTGGGCCAATGAGTCATTGGCCCACAAGCAAGAAGCAGGGAGGAATCCTGTTTTTACTCCTAAAATTTGCAATCAACACTACTCCTAAAGTCAAAGATACTGCAGCCTTCTCATTGGCCCACAAGCTAAAAGCAGGGAGGGATCATGTGTAGAGTTGAGCGAACACCTGGATGTTCGGGTTCGAGAAGTTCGGCCGAACATCCCGGAAATGTTCGGGTTCGGGATCCGAACCCGATCCGAACTTCGTCCCGAACCCGAACCCCATTGAAGTCAATGGGGACCCGAACTTTTCGGCACTAAAAAGGCTGTAAAACAGCCCAGGAAAGAGCTAGAGGGCTGCAAAAGGCAGCAACATGTAGGTAAATCCCCTGCAAACAAATGTGGATAGGGAAATGAATTAAAATAAAAATTAAATAAATAAAAATTAACCAAAATCAATTGGAGAGAGGTTCCATAGCAGAGAATCTGGCTTCCCGTCACCCACCACTGGAACAGTCCATTCTCAGATATTTAGGCCCCGGCACCCAGGCAGAGGAGAGAGGTCCCGTAACAGAGAATCTGGCTTCATGTCAGCAGAGAATCAGTCTGCATGTCATAGCAGAGAATGAGGCTTCACGTCAGCCACCACTGCAACAGTCCATTGGCATATATTTAGGCCCAGCACACACACAGGCAGAGGAGAGAGGTCCCGTAACAGAGAATCTGTCTTCATGTCAGCAGAGAATCAGTCTGCATGTCATAGCAGAGAATGAGGCTTCACGTCACCCACCACTGCAACAGTCCATTGGCATATATTTAGGCCTAGCACACAGGCAGAGCAGAGAGGTCCCGTAACAGACAATCTGGCTTCATGACAGCAGAGAATCAGTCTGCATGTCATAGCAGAGAATCAGGCTTCACGTCAGCCACCACTGCAACAGTCCATTGTCATAAATTTAGGCCCAGCACCCAGGCAGAGGAGAGAGGTCCCGTAACAGAGGATCTGGCTTCATGTCAGCAGAGAATCAGTCTGCATGTCATAGCAGAGAATCAGGCTTCACGTCAGCCACCACTGCAACAGTCCATTGTCATAAATTTAGGCCCAGCACCCAGGCAGAGGAGAGAGGTCCCGTAACAGACAATCTGGCTTCATGTCAGCAGAGAATTAGTCTGCATGTCATAGCAGAGAATGAGGCTTCACGTCAGCCACCACTGCAACAGTCCATTGGCATATATTTAGGCCTAGCACACAGGCAGAGGAGAGAGGTCCCGTAACAGACAATCTGGCTTCATGTCAGCAGAGAATCAGTCTGCATGTCATAGCAGAGAATGAGGCTTCACGTCACCCACCACTGCAACAGTCCATTGGCATATATTTAGGCCTAGCACACAGGCAGAGCAGAGAGGTCCCGTAACAGACAATCTGGCTTCATGACAGCAGAGAATCAGTCTGCATGTCATAGCAGAGAATGAGGCTTCACGTCACCCACCACTGCAACAGTCCATTGGCATATATTTAGGCCTAGCACACAGGCAGAGCAGAGAGGTCCCGTAACAGACGATCTGGCTTCATGTCAGCAGAGAATCAGTCTGCATGTCATAGCAGAGAATGAGGCTTCACGTCAGCCACCACTGCAACAGTCCATTGGCATATATTTAGGCCTAGCACACAGGCAGAGGAGAGAGGTCCCGTAACAGACAATCTGGCTTCATGTCAGCAGAGAATCAGTCTGCATGTCATAGCAGAGAATGAGGCTTCACGTCACCCACCACTGCAACAGTCCATTGGCATATATTTAGGCCTAGCACACAGGCAGAGCAGAGAGGTCCCGTAACAGACAATCTGGCTTCATGACAGCAGAGAATCAGTCTGCATGTCATAGCAGAGAATGAGGCTTCACGTCACCCACCACTGCAACAGTCCATTGGCATATATTTAGGCCTAGCACACAGGCAGAGCAGAGAGGTCCCGTAACAGACGATCTGGCTTCATGTCAGCAGAGAATCAGTCTGCATGTCATAGCAGAGAATGAGGCTTCACGTCACCCACCACTGCAACAGTCCATTGGCATATATTTAGGCCTAGCACACAGGCAGAGCAGAGAGGTCCCGTAACAGACAATCTGGCTTCATGTCAGCAGAGAATCAGTCTGCATGTCATAGCAGAGAATCAGGCTTCACGTCAGCCACCACTGCAACAGTCCATTGTCATAAATTTAGGCCCAGCACCCAGGCAGAGGAGAGAGGTCCCGTAACAGACAATCTGGCTTCATGTCAGCAGAGAATTAGTCTGCATGTCATAGCAGAGAATCAGGCTTCATGTCAGCCACCACTGCAACAGTCCATTGGCATATATTTAGGCCTAGCACACAGGCAGAGGAGAGGTTCATTCAACTTTGGGTAGCCTCGCAATATAATGGTAAAATGAAAATAAAAATAGAATTGAATGAGGAAGTGCCCTGGAGTCCAATAATATATGGTTATGGGGAGGTAGTTAATGTCTAATCTGGACAAGGGACGGACAGGTCCTGTGGGATCCATGCCTGGTTCATTTTTATGAACGTCAGCTTGTCCACATTGGCTGTAGACAGGCGGCTGCGTTTGTCTGTAATGACGCCCCCTGCCGTGCTGAATACACGTTCAGACAAAACGCTGGCTGCCGGGCAGGCCAGCACCTCCAAGGCATAAAAGGCTAGCTCTGGCCACGTGGACAATTTAGAGACCCAGAAGTTGAATGGGGCCGAACCATCAGTCAGTACGTGGAGGGGTGTGCACACGTACTGTTCCACCATGTTAGTGAAATGTTGCCTCCTGCTAACACGTTGCGTATCAGGTGGTGGTGCAGTTAGCTGTGGCGTGTTGACAAAAGTTTTCCACATCTCTGCCATGCTAACCCTGCCCTCAGAGGAGCTGGCCGTGACACAGCTGCCTTGGCGACCTCTTGCTCCTCCTCTGCCTTGGCCTTGGGCTTCCACTTGTTCCCCTGTGACATTTGGGAATGCTCTCAGTAGCGCGTCTACCAACGTGCGCTTGTACTCGCGCATCTTCCTATCACGCTCCAGTGCAGGAAGTAAGGTGGGCACATTGTCTTTGTAGCGTGGATCCAGCAGGGTGGCAACCCAGTAGTCCGCACAGGTTAAAATGTGGGCAACTCTGCTGTCGTTGCGCAGGCACTGCAGCATGTAGTCGCTCATGTGTGCCAGGCTGCCCAGGGGTAAGGACAAGCTGTCCTCTGTGGGAGGCGTATCGTCATCGTCCTGCCTTTCCCCCCAGCCACGCACCAGTGATGGACCCGAGCTGCGTTGGGTGCCACCCCGCTGTGACCATGCTTCATCCTCATCCTCCTCCACCTCCTCCTCATCCTCGTCCTCCTCGTCCTCCAGTAGTGGGCCCTGGCTGGCCACATTTGTACCTGGCCTCTGCTGTTGCCAAAAACCTCCCTCTGAGTCACTTCGAAGAGACTGGCCTGAAAGTGCTAAAAATGACCCCTCTTCCTCCTCCTCCTCCTCCTCCTCCTGGGCCACCTCCTCTTCCATCATCGCCCTAAGTGTTTTCTCAAGGAGACATAGAAGTGGTATTGTAACGCTGATAACGGTGTCATCGCCACTGGCCATGTTGGTGGAGTACTCGAAACAGCGCAACAGGGCACACAGGTCTCGCATGGAGGCCCAGTCATTGGTGGTGAAGTGGTGCTGTTCTGTAGTGCGACTGACCCGTGCGTGCTGCAGCTGAAACTCCACTATGGCCTGCTGCTGCTCGCACAGTCTGTCCAGCATGTGCAAGGTGGAGTTCCACCTGGTGGGCACGTCGCATATGAGGCGGTGAGCGGGAAGGCCGAAGTTACGCTGTAGCGCAGACAGGCGAGCAGCAGCAGGATGTGAACGCCGGAAGCGCGAACAGACGGCCCGCACTTTATGCAGCAGCTCTGACATGTCGGGGTAGTTGTGAATGAACTTCTGCACCACCAAATTCAGCACATGCGCCAAGCAAGGGATGTGCGTCAAATTGGCTAGTCCCAGAGCTGCAACGAGATTTCGCCCATTATCACACACCACCAGGCCGGGCTTGAGGCTCACCGGCAGCAACCACTCGTCGGTCTGTTGTTCAATACCCCGCCACAACTCCTGTGCGGTGTGGGGCCTGTCCCCCAAACATATGAGTTTCAGAATGGCCTGCTGACGTTTACCCCGGGCTGTGCTGAAGTTGGTGGTGAAGGTGTGTGGCTGACTGGATGAGCAGGTGGAAGAAGAGGAGGAGGAAGCCGAGAAGGAGGAGGTGGCAACAGGAGGCAAAGAATGTTGCCCTGCGATCCTTGGCGGCGGAAGGACGTGCGCCAAACAGCTCTCCGCCTGGGGCCCAGCTGCCACTACATTTACCCAGTGTGCAGTTAGGGAGATATAGCGTCCCTGGCCGTGCTTACTGGTCCACGTATCTGTGGTTAGGTGGACCTTGCTACAGATGGCGTTGCGCAGTGCACACTTGATTTTATCGGATACTTGGTTGTGCAGGGAAGGCACGGCTCTCTTGGAGAAGTAGTGCCGGCTGGGAACAACATACTGTGGGACAGCAAGCGACATGAGCTGTTTGAAGCTGTCTGTGTCCACCAGCCTAAATGACAGCATTTCATAGGCCAGTAGTTTAGAAATGCTGGCATTCAGGGCCAGGGATCGAGGGTGGCTAGGTGGGAATTTACGCTTTCTATCAAATGTTTGTGAGATGGAGAGCTGAACGCTGGCGTGTGACATGGTTGAGACGCTTGGTGACGGAGGTGGTGGTGGTGGTGTTGGTGGTACATCCCCTGTTTGCTGGGCGGCAGGTGCCAACGTTCCTCCAGAGGCGGAGGAAGAGGCCGAGGCGGCAGCAGCAGAATAGGCCGAGGCGGCAGCAGCAGAAGAGGTAGCAGGGGGAGCCTGAGTGACTTCCTTGGTTTTAAGGTGTTTACTCCACTGCAGTTCATGCTTTGCATGCAGGTGCCTGGTCATGCAGGTTGTGCTCAGGTTCAGAACGTTAATGCCTCGCTTCAGGCTCTGATGGCACAGCGTGCAAACCACTCGGGTCTTGTCGTCAGCACATTGTTTGAAGAAGTGCCATGCCAGGGAACTCCTTGAAGCTGCCTTTGGGGTGCTCGGTCCCAGATGGCGGCGGTCAGTAGCAGGCGGAGTCTCTTGGCGGCGGGTGTTCTGCTTTTGCCCACTGCTCCCTCTTTTGCTACGCTGTTGGCTCGGTCTCACCACTGCCTCTTCCTCCGAACTGTGAAAGTCAGTGGCACGACCTTCATTCCATGTGGGGTCTAGGACCTCATCGTCCCCTGCATCGTCTTCCACCCAGTCTTGATCCCTGACCTCCTGTTCAGTCTGCACACTGCAGAAAGACGCAGCAGTTGGCACCTGTGTTTCGTCATCATCAGAGACATGCTGAGGTGGTATTCCCATGTCCTCATCATCAGGAAACATAAGTGGTTGTGCGTCAGTGCATTCTATGTCTTTCACCGCTGGGGAAGGGCTAGGTGGATGCCCTTGGGAAACCCTGCCAGCGGAGTCTTCAAACAGCATAAGAGACTGCTGCATAACTTGAGGCTGAGACAGTTTCCCTGGTATGCATGGGGGTGATGTGACAGACTGATGGGGTTGGTTTTCAGGCGCCATCTGTGCGCTTTCTGCAGAAGACTGGGTGGGAGATAATGTGAACGTGCTGGATCCACTGTCGGCCACCCAATTGACTAATGCCTGTACCTGCTCAGGCCTTACCATCCTTAGAACGGCATTGGGCCCCACCATATATCGCTGTAAATTCTGGCGGCTACTGGGACCTGAGGTAGTTGGTACACTAGGACGTGTGGATGTGGCAGAACGGCCACGTCCTCTCCCAGCACCAGAGGGTCCACTAACACCACCACGACCATGTCCACGTCCGCGTCCCTTACTAGATGTTTTTCTCATTGTTATGGTTCACCACAACAACAAATATATTATTTGGCCCAATGTATTGTATTCAAATTCAGCGGGATATAAATTTGAGGCCTAGTATTTAGGCGCTGGGTGACCGGTATGGATTTAGTGACAGAATTAGACTTGGAAATGCACAGAAGCGTGTGTGTGTGAAGTTATTCTGAATGACCCAATGTGCACCTTGAATATTATATACCCTTTTAGGGATAGATTTCAAATAGCTCTGATATAGCAGAAACCACTAAATTATGAAATTGCTAAATTGGGAATTGTATTTCAACCCAGAACAAAAAATGTGCTTTGACGGACACTAAATAACTTTCCCAGCCACAACAGGACAGCGTTAACGAGAGATTTAGCAGGATATAAATTTGAGGCCTAGTATTTAGGCGCTGGGTGACCGGTATGGATTTAGTGACAGAATTAGACTTGGAAATGCACAGAAGCGTGTGTGTGTGTGAAGTTATTCTGAATGACCCAATGTGCACCTTGAATATTATATACCCTTTTAGGGATAGATTTCAAATAGCTCTGATATAGCAGAAACCACTAAATTATGAAATTGCTAAATTGGGAATTGTATTTCAACCCAGAACAAAAAATGTGCTTTGACGGACACTAAATAACTTTCCCAGCCACAACAGGACAGCGTTAACGAGAGATTTAGCAGGATATAAATTTGAGGCCTAGTATTTAGGCGCTGGGTGACAGGTATGGGTTTAGTGACAGAATTAGACTTAGAAATACACAGTAGCGGGTGTGTGTGAAGTTATTCTGAATGACCCAATGTGCACCTTGAATATTATATACCCTTTTAGGGATAGATTTCAAATAGCTCTGATATAGCAGAAACCACTAAATTATGAAATTGCTAAATTGGGAATTGTATTTCAACCCAGAACAAAAAATGTGCTTTGACGGACACTAAATAACTTTCCCAGCCACAACAGGACAGCGTTAACGAGAGATTTAGCAGGATATAAATTTGAGGCCTAGTATTTAGGCGCTGGGTGACAGGTATGGGTTTAGTGACAGAATTAGACTTGGAAATGCACAGTAGCGGGTGTGTGAAGTTATTCTGAATGTCCCTATGTGCACCTTCAATATGATCTACCCTTTTAGGGATAGATTTCAAATAGCTCTGATATAGCAGAAACCACTAAATTATGAAATTGCTAAATTGGGAATTGTATTTCAACCCAGAACAAGAAATGTGCTTGAACGAACACTAAATAACTCGCCCAGCTACAGCACTAACGACAGATTTAGCTGGATATGAATTTGAGGCCTAGTATTTAGGCGCTGGGTGACAGGTATGGGTTTAGTGACAGAATTAGACTTGGAAATACACAGTAGCGGGTGTGTGTGAAGTTATTCTGAATGACCCAATGTGCACCTTGAATATTATATACCCTTTTAGGGATAGATTTCAAATAGCTCTGATATAGCAGAAACCACTAAATTATGAAATTGCTAAATTGGGAATTGTATTTCAACCCAGAACAAGAAATGTGCTTGAACGGACACTAAATAACTCGCCCAGCTACAGCACTAAGGACAGATTTACCTGGATATAAATTTGAGGCCTAGTATTTAGGCGCTGGGTGACAGGTATGGGTTTAGTGACAGAATTAGACTTGGAAATGCACAGTAGCGGGTGTGTGAAGTTATTCTGAATGTCCCTATGTGCACCTTCAATATGATCTACCCTTTTAGGGATAGATTTCAAATAGCTCTGATATAGCAGAAACCACTAAATTATGAAATTGCTAAATTGGGAATTGTATTTCAACCCAGAACAAGAAATGTGCTTGAACGGACACTAAATAACTCGCCCAGCTACAGCACTAAGGACAGATTTAGCTGGATATAAATTTGAGGCCTAGTATTTAGGCGCTGGGTGACAGGTATGGGTTTAGTGACAGAATTAGACTTGGAAATGCACAGTAGCGGGTGTGTGAAGTTATTCTGAATGACCCTATGTGCACCTTGAATATTATATACCCTTTTAGGGATAGATTTCAAATAGCTCTGATACAGCAGAAACCACTAAATTTTTAAATTGCTAAATTGGGAATTGTATTTCAACCCAGAACAAAAAATGTGCTTTGACGGACACTAAATAACTTTCCCAGCCACAACAGGACAGCGGTAACGAGAGATTTAGCGGGATATAAATTTGAGGCCTAGTATTTAGGCGCTGGGTGACCGGTATGGATTTAGTGACAGAATTAGACTGGGATATGGCCAAAAAATAACCACACTATTGCTGGTTAAATGCACTTGGTGATGGGCGCAGCTTGCCCTGATGTAGTATATGGCCAAAAAATGAACAGACTATTGCTGGTTAAATGCACTTGGTGACGGGCGCAGCTTGCCCCTGATTTAGTATATGGCCAAAAAATGAACAGACTATTGCTGGTTAAATGCACTTGGTGTGATAGCTTGACCAACCACACTACTGAGGGTTAAATGCACTTGGTGACGGGCGCAGCTTGCCCCTGATGTAGTATATGGCCAAAAAATAAACAGACTATTGCTGGTTAAATGCACTTGGTGTGACAGCTTCACCCTGATGTAGGCTTTAGCCAAAAAACAAACGCACCATTGAGGGTTAAATGCACTTGGTGACAGGCGCAGCTTGCCCCTGATGTAGTATATGGCCAAAAAATAAACAGACTATTGCTGGTTAAATGCACTTGGTGTGACAGCTTCACCCTGATGTAGGCTTTAGCCAAAAAACAACCACACCATTGAGGGTTAAATGCACTTGGTCGCAGCTTGTGCTGGCGCACCACAAGACACAAAATGGCCGCCGATCACCCCAGAAAAATGTGACTGACAAACGGTCTGGGCAGCCTAAAAACAGTGAGCAATTGAGGATCAGCAGCTCAATGATCCACAGCTGCAGATCGATCAGTTAATCAAGTCCTTTGGAGGAGTTAATCTGCCTAATCTCGCCCTACTGTCGCAGCCGCAACCTCTCTCTACGCTAATCAGAGCAGAGTGACGGGCGGCGCTATGTGACTCCAGCTTAAATAGAGGCTGGGTCACATGGTGCTCTGGCCAATCACAGCCATGCCAATAGTAGGCATGGCTGTGATGGCCTCTTGGGGCAAGTAGTATGACGCTTGTTGATTGGCTGCTTTGCAGCCTTTCAAAAAGCGCCAAGAAAGCGTCACAAAAGCGCGAAGAAAGCGACGAACACCGAACCCGAACCCGGACTTTTACGAAAATGTCCGGGTTCGGGTCCGTGTCACGGACACCCCAAAATTCGGTACGAACCCGAACTATACAGTTCGAGTTCGCTCATCCCTAATCATGTGTACTGATTTTTCGAAGTACCTATTTTCACGATAAAAATTCACAATTTGAATATTCGCGATCAGAACTATTAGTGAGAGCCAAGCTTATTATGATCTTCTCATAATTTTGATCCTATGGAAATAGTTCTTCATTTCAGTCATATGAGCGAACTGACAGATTTTGAACAATTGAATTATCTTGTATTTAATAACTGTAAAAATCTCTTTTTTAAAAAAAAAAAAAATCTTCTAGTATCATTGCCTAAGAGAAAACGCTAAACAGAAAAATTAAATAAAAAATAGTTTCACTAATTGTATTTTTAACCACTTCAGCCCCGCTAGGTGAAACCCCCTTCATGACCAGAGCACTTTTTACACTTCGGCACTACACTCCTTTCACCGTTTATCGCTCGGTCATGCAACTTACCACCCAAATGAATTTTACCTCCTTTTCTTCTCACTAATAGAGCTTTCATTTGGTGGTATTTTATTGCTGCTGACATTTTTACTTTGTTTGTTATTAATCAAAATGTAACGATTTTTTTGCAAAAAAATGACATTTTTCACTTTCAGCTGTAAAATTTTGCAAAAAAAACGATATCCATATATACATTTTTCGCCAAATTTATTGTTCTACATGTCTTTGATAAAAAAAAATGTTTGGGCAAAAAAAAAATGGTTTGGGTAAAAGTTATAGCATTTACAAACTATGGTACAAAAATGTGAATTTCCGCTTTTTGAAACAGCTCTGACTTTCTGAGCACCTGTCATGATTCCTGAGGTTCTACAATGCCCAAACAGTAGAAAACCCCCACAAATGACCCCATTTCGGAAAGTAGACACCCTAAGGTATTCGCTGATGGGCATAGTGAGTTCATAGAACTTTTTATTTTTTGTCACAAGTTATCGGAAAATGATGATGATTTTATTTTTTTTATTTTTTCTTACAAAGTCTCATATTCCCCTAACTTGCGACAAAAAATAAAAAATTCAAAAAACTTGCCATGCCCCTCACGGAATACCTTGGGGTGTCTTCTTTCCAAAATGGGGTCACTTGTGGCGTAGTTATACTGCCCTGGCAATTTAGGGGCCCAAATGTGTGAGAAGAACTTTGCAATCAAAATGTGTAAAAAATGACCGGTGAAATCCAAAAGGTGCACTTTGGAATATGTGCCCCTTTGCCCACCTTGGCAGCAAAAAAGTGTGACACATCTGGTATCGCCGTACTCAGGAGAAGTTGGGGAATGTGTTTTGGGGTGTCATTTTACATATACCCATGCTGGGTGAGAGAAATATCTTGGCAAAAGACAACTTTTCCCATTTTTTTTATACAAAGTTGGCATTTGACCAAGATATTTTTCTCACCCAGCATGGGTATATGTAAAATGACACCCCAAAACACATTCTTCAACTTCTCCTGAGTACGGCAATACCAGATGTGTCACACTTTTTTGCTGCCAAGGTGGGCAAAGGGGCACATATTCCAAAGTGCACCTTTCGGATTTTGCAGGGCATTTTTTACACATTTTGATTGCAAAGTTCTTCTCACACATTAGGGCCCCTAAATTGCCAGGGCAGTATAACTACGCCACAAGTGACCCCATTTTGGAAAGAAGACACCCCAAGGTATTCCGTGAGGGGCATGGCGAGTTCCTAGAATTTTTTATTTTTTGTCGCAAGTTAGTGGAATATGAGACTTTGTAAGGAAAAAAGAAAAAAAAAGAAAAATCATCATTTTCCGCTAACTTGTGACAAAAAATAAAAAATTCTAGGAACTCGCCGTGCCCCTCACGGAATACCTTGGGGTGTCTTCTTTCCAAAATGGGGTCACTTGTGGCGTAGTTATACTGCCCTGGCAATTTAGGGGCCCAAATGTGTAAGAAGTACCTTGCAATCAAAATGTGTAAAAAATAGCCTGCGAAATCCGAAAGGTGCACTTTGGAATATGTGCCCCTTTGCCCACCTTGGCTGCAAAAAAGTGTCACACATCTGGTATCGCCGTACTCAGGAGAAGTTGGGCAATGTGTTTTGGGATGTCATTTTACATATACCCATGCTGGGTGAGAGAAATATCTTGGCAAAAGACAACTTTTCCCATTTTTTTATACAAAGTTGGCATTTGACAAAGATATTTTTCTCACCCAGCATGGGTATATGTAAAATGACACCCCAAAACACATTCCCCAACTTCTCCTGAGTACGGCGATACCACATGTGTGACACTTTTTTGCAGCCTAGATGCGCAAAGGGGCCCAAATTCCTTTTAGGAGGGCATTTTTAGACATTTGGATCCCAGACTTCTTCTCACACTTTCGGGCCCCTAAAAAGCCAGGGCAGTATAAATACCCCACATGTGACCCCACTTTGGAAAGAAGACACCCCAAGGTATTCAATGAGGGGCATGGCGAGTTCCTAGAATTTTTTATTTTTTTGCATAAGTTAGCGGATATTGTTTTTTTTTTGTTTTTTTCTCACAAAGCCTCACTTTCCGCTAACTTAGGACAAAAATTTCAATCTTTCATGGACTCAATATGCCCCTCACGGAATACCTTGGGGTGTCTTCTTTCAGAAATGGGGTCACATGTGGGGTATTTATACTGCCCTGGCTTTTTAGGGGCCCTAAGGCCTCGTTCACACTTCAGTGTTTGGTCAGTGATTTCCATCAGTGATTTGTGAGCCAAAACCAGAAGTGGAGCCTCCACAGACATGAGGTAGAAGGGAAAGATCTGCTCCTGTTCTGTGTTTAGAGTTGCACCTGGTTTTGGCTCACAAATCACTGATGGAAATCACTGACCAAACACTGAAGTGTGAACGAGGCCTAAAGCGTGAGAAGAAGTCTGGAATATAAATGTCTAAAAATGTTTACGCATTTGGATTCCGTGAGGGGTATGGTGCGTCCATGTGCGATTTTATTTTTTGACACAAGTTAGTGAAATATGAGACTTAGTAAGAAAAAACAAAAACAAAAACAAACAAAAAATTTCCGCTAACTTGTGCCAAAAAAAATGTCTGAATGGAGCCTTACCAGGGGGGGGGGGGGGGTGATCAATGACAGGGGGGTGATCACCCATATAGACTCCCTGATCACCCCCCTGTCATTGATCACCCCCCCTGTAAGGCTCCATTCAGACATCCGCATGATTTTTTACGGATCCATGGATACATGGATCGGATCCACAAAACACATGCGGACGTCTGAATGGAGCCTTACAGGGGGGTTATCAATGACAGGGGGTGATCAGGGTAATCAGGGTGATCACCCCCCTGTCACTGATCACCCCCCCTGTAAGGCTCCATTCAGACATCCGCATGATTTTTTACGGATCCATGGATACATGTATCGGATCCGCAGAACGCATGCGGACGTCTGAATGGAGCCTTAAAGGGGGGTTATCAATGTCAGGGGGTGATCAGGGTAATCAGGGTGATCACCCCCCTGTCACTGATCACCCCCCCTGTAAGGCTCCATTCAGACATCCGCATGATTTTTTACGGATCCATGGATACATGTATCGGATCCACAAAACGCATGCGGACGTCTGAATGGAGCCTTACAGGGGGGTTATCAATGACAGGGGGTGATCAGGGTGATCACCCCCCTGTCACTGATCACCCCCCCTGTAAGGCTCCATTCAGACATCCGCATGATTTTTTACGGATCCATGGATACATGGATCGGATCCACAAAACGCATGCGGACGTCTGAATGGAGCCTTACAGGGGGGTTATCAATGACAGGGGTGATCAGGGTAATCAGGGTGATCACCCCCCTGTCACTGATCACCCCCCCTGTAAGGCTCCATTCAGACATCCGCATGATTTTTTACGGATCCATGGATACATGTATCGGATCCACAAAACGCATGCGGACGTCTGAATGGAGCCTTACAGGGGGGTTATCAATGACAGGGGGTGATCAGGGTAATCAGGGTGATCACCCCCCTGTCACTGATCACCCCCCCTGTAAGGCTCCATTCAGACATCCGCATGATTTTTTACGGATCCATGGATACATGGATCGGATCCACAAAACGCATGCGGACGTCTGAATGGAGCCTTACAGGGGGGTTATCAATGACAGGGGGTGATCAGGGTAATCAGGGTGATCACCCCCCTGTCACTGATCACCCCCCCGTAAGGCTCCATTCAGACATCCGCATGATTTTTTACGGATCCATGGATACATGGATCGGATCCACAAAACGCATGCGGACGTCTGAATGTAGCCTTACAGGGGGGTTATCAATGACAGGGGGTGATCAGGGTAATCAGGGTGATCACCCCCCTGTCACTGATCACCCCCCCTGTAAGGCTCCATTCAGACATCCGCATGATTTTTTACGGATCCATGGATACATGGATCGGATCCACAAAACGCATGCGGACGTCTGAATGGAGCCTTACAGGGGGGTTATCAATGACAGGGGGGTGATCAGGGAGTGTATATGGGTGATCACCCGCCTGTCATTGATCACCCCCTGTAAGGCTCCATTCAGACGTCCGCATGTGTTTTGCGGATCCGATCCATGTATCCATGGATCCGTAAAAATCATGCGGACGTCTGAATGGAGCCTTACAGGGGAGTGATCAATGACAGGGGGGTAATCAATGACAGGGGGTGATCAGGGAGTGTATATGGGTGATCACCCGCCTGTCATTGATCACCCCCCTGTAAGGCTCCATTCAGACGTCCGTATGCTTTTTGCGGATCCGATCCATGTATCCGTGGATCCGTAAAAATCATACGGACGTCTGAACGGAGCCTGACAGGGGGGTGATCAATGACAGGGGGGTGATCAATGACAGGGCGGTGATCAATGACAGGGGGGTGATCAGGGAGTTTATATGGGGTGATCATGGGTGATCAGGGGTTTATAAGGGGTTAATAAGTGACGGGGGGGGGTGTAGTGTAGTGTAGTGTGGTGTTTGGTGCGACTGTACTGACCTACCTGAGTCCTCTGGTGGTCGATCCTAACAAAAGGGACCACCAGAGGACCAGGTAGGAGGTATATTAGACGCTGTTATGAAAACAGCGTCTAATATACCTGTTAGGGGTTAAAAAATTCGGATCTCCAGCCTGCCAGCGAACGATCGCCGCTGGCATGCTGGAGATCCACTCGCTTACCTTCCGTTCCTGTGAGCGCGCGCGCCTGTGTGCGCGCGTTCACAGGAAATCTCGCGTCTCGCGAGATGACGCATATATGCGTGACTGTGCGCCAGCCTGCCACCTCCGGAACGCACATGTGCGTTAGGCGGTCCGGAGGTGGTTAAAATAAGCGTGGATATCACCTAAAAATCTGAATAAACTAGGCAGAAAAAAGGTTGGGAGTGCCAAAGAATGTAACAATTCACAAGATAACTGCCCACTACTATTGAGGTCACCACTGACTATGATGTGTTTATATAGAAAAAAGAAAGGGGGGGAAGGAAGAGAGGACCTGATTGTCCATGGCTGAACATCCGCGGCTGCTGCACCAAGCCAGCATATGTGATTCACAGGGTCATCAAAGGTGTCCATAGAACGAATAGACACAAATGCTGATTAGTGTAGGGCAGCCAATTAGTTCACTATGGGGTAGCCCAGAGTACCCAGCACACTGCTGCTTATTATGTGATGCCAATACCAATTGCCAGCCGGCAGGAGGTAGCAGAGGCAATATATCTATATCACTGTATAAAAAAATCCCCATATAAAAAATACTCTGTTGCTTGCCCGCCACTTGCAGTCCATGAGACAGCTGCTGGAATTAATCATATATATGGGAGAAACCCCACCCCTGGTAGGCCAAACTCATGGGACGGATAATCATGACCAAGGGAGGCATTTCAGCGTGCCCACAAGACGCGCATCAACTCACACGAGTCCCTTCTACACCTGAAATCACCTTTGTCAGTGGAGGCAATGAAAGTGTCATACACAAATCTTAAAGCGGGGATAAAAGTCTGGTCTTGGGTGAGTTCCACCATGATTTTAATAAACACAAATAGTAAAATATATTTTTTTTTTTGTTTTGTTTTCTTTTCTTTTTAGCATTTTCTCTTAGGCAGTGATACTTTATATTGGTGAAATACATACATTTGTTTCTAATTGTCTGATAATACATCATGTAGTGCATTTACAGATTTTATGTAAAAGTAAGTAGTTACATTAACAATGACAATAATACTGTACGCTTATATAATGTTTTCCAAATAATTTAAATAGCACAATTTTACTTATGTCTGTCTTTTATTTGAAAACTTAAATTTTTGACCTTTTAAATATTCCACTGTGCTATCTTTTATTTCTTCATCTTTTCTAGGGAATCCTGTAGGGAAAAGGACTGAATGACCATCTGATCAAATGTGGAATACTGAAAAGGTTAAGTGTGCCACAAAAATTTACAGAACATAATAAACATTTAAATGCAGTACCTATTTTTAAAACCAAGCTTGTCTGAAGAAACCTTTACATGAAATACATTAAATAGCTTGAAACTGCTCCATATCAATAAATACATATTATTCGTACTCGTATTGACTTCTAAACTAACAGTCTAAACATAAGGATTCATAGAAATGAAGGTTTATGAATCAATTTAGAGTTAGCAGATAGTGAGTTTGTAAAATCAGCTGGAAAGTGTAAAATATTAAAACACTGCACGACAATGAAATATAATATGTACTGTACATGTATTCAAAATCTTGTGGCACTCTGTGTTCCTGTGCTTGTAGTAGTGTTGCCACCCCATTTACGTAGACTTCAATATAACTCCCCGCACAATGGGTTAAATAGCACAAGGTGACTTTTATTAATGAGCGGATACAAAATATGTGATGTTTCAGTCCATAGACCTTTCTTAGGCTACTTTCACACTTACGTTCAGAGCGGATCTGTCTGGTGTCTGCACAGACGGATCCGCACCTATAATGCAGACAATGGGATCCGTTCAGAACGGATCCGTCTGCATTATAGTTTAGAAAAAATTCTAAGTGTGAAAAGTTGCTCAGACGGATCCGTCCAGACTTTTGGGGATTTGTTGACACCATGAAATTCTGATTCAACATATTTTTCCCTTACAATTGTACATTTTCTCAGTTTAAACTTTTGTTCCGTGATTTATGTTCTATTCTGAATAAAATATTAGAAGTTGGCACCTCCACATCATTGCATTCAGTATTTATTCACGATTTGTATAGTGTCCCAACTTTTTTGGAATCCGGTTTGTACAGTTTTCTTGGAATTTTTTGGAGTGCTGCCCTATTTTGTTTTTTATGTGTGGGTAATTGCTTATTCCCATTGGGCCTTGCATCCGTGTGCCATTAACGTTTATAGTATGTCTGTACTGCCATTTTTTCCTTATATACTGTGTATATATATATATATATATATATACATATATATATATTTATATATTTTATATATATATATATATATTTCCATTCACATAGTTTGTTTTTTGCAGAACTAGTACTTTCTAATGGCATCATTTACAGTTGCAATTAATGTAGTGGCAAGTGGGGGAAAAAAAAATCCTAATGGGGTGGATTTAAAAAAATAAAACACAATTCTGCCACAGTTTTATTGGTTTTGTTTTTACAGCATTTCCTATGCAGTAAAACTGACCTGGTAATTTCATTCTCCAGGTCACTACGATTACTATGATACCATATA
This sequence comes from Bufo gargarizans, assembly GCF_014858855.1. Taxonomy (NCBI): domain Eukaryota; kingdom Metazoa; phylum Chordata; class Amphibia; order Anura; family Bufonidae; genus Bufo; species Bufo gargarizans. The sequence continues at coordinate 296,217,907 of NC_058084.1, read as the reverse complement.
CTGTATGTACAGTTTTTTTTTTGTGTTTTAATACTTTGGAAATAAATAATTTTTTCTTTGCGTTGCCATATTTTGACCCCATAACCTTTTTATTTTTACGTGTACAGAACTGTGTGAGGGCTCATTTTTGCAGGTTATTTTGACTTTTCATTGATACCATTTTGGGGTGTGTATGACTTTTTTTTTTTATCACTTTTTATTCATTTTTTTGTGGGATGTGAATTGGCCATTTTGATTTTTTTTTCCATTTTGCCATTTGCAATATGGAATCAATATTTCTTATATTTTAATAGTAAAGACGTTTTCACACATGATACCCATGATCATTATTGTTTTTAATTGTTTATATATTTATATTTTTGACTGTACAACGTAAATTTATGTTGGTGCTTTATGTTGGCGTGAGCAGAGCGGGAACTGTAGCTGCTGGGACTAAGGTATGTGATCAACGATAATGTAGTTTGCATACATTTAACCCCACAGATGCCTTGATCAAACGTGCACTTCCGGCTGTACTCCGGCTCCCCCAGGCGAGGATGGGGGAGCAGGATGTAGTGTGTGGCAGCCCCTGTATTCAGTAGTGGTGCAGGGCTGCTGCACATTAGTTCTTTTGGAGCCCCTGCCTATGGCAGGATTCCATAGGAACTTAGTCTAAGGCCTCTTGCACACAAACGTGTGCTTCCCATGCTGCGGCCCGCAAATTGCGGTCCGCAATGCACGGACACCGACCATGGCCCAGCTGCATGCATATCGCAACCCCATTCACTTGAACGGAACGGAAGCATGGAATGGAACCCCTCAAAAGCACTAGCGTAGTGCTTCCGTTCAGTGGTTCCATTCCGCACCGCATCTCCGGATTTGCGGACCCATTCAAGAAAATTGGTCCGCATCAGTGATGCGGAATGCACACGGCCGTTGTCCCCTGTATTGCAGCCCAGCCATATGCTGGCTGCAATACGATCACGGGGGCCACACAAAAAATCTTATGCCGTCTATGTCCCTTCCGCAATTTGCGGAACAGAACAGGAGGCCCATTATAGAAATGCCTATTCTTGTCTGCAAAATGGACAAGAATAGGACATGCCTTATAATTTTTGTGGAGCCACGGAACGAAGCAACGGATGAGGACAGCACACAGAGTGCTCTCCGCATCTTTTGCGAACCCGTTGAAATGAATGGTTCCGTATACGGACCATATACGGAATCAAAATACGGCCCGTATATAGAAAGCAAAAAACATGTGCTCCAATGCTCATGCAGTGAAGTCTATGAAAAAAGGAAATCTCATGATTGCTTGTTATACAGTAGTTCCCTAGGGGAACTATAAAAAAGTGTAAAAAAAAAAGTTTAAAAGTATTTTAAAAAATATTTAAAATATAAAAATTCAAATCATCCACCTTTGCACTATAATTTCTGGCAATTTCCGACATGCATTATAGTAAATCTATCTGGTGCAATAGGCCAAGCCCCCTCCCTCTAAACCTTGCCCACTTTTTTTTTAAAACATGCTAAAATCAATGTAAAAAACGAATACATTTGCAAACCTTTAAAAAAAAATCCAGCTTGAGCCAAAATTTGTGATTACTGCACACCACAGTTCTGGTACGCAGCATTTGATAAATTCCCTCCAATAATCATATATAAATACAAATAAAAATAAAAATTATATACTAAATGAAGCTATTCAAATGTGAGCAAAACAGAAAGCATGATGGCGCAGTATGTTGTAAAAGGTGGAATGGGGAATTTGGAGGATATTTTAAAGATGCTCACGGTAGCACCTGCCTAACTGTAATTATATAATTTATGCATCCTGTCTTTAAAGCAGTTAAGTATTTCCTGAGTTTATCATGCATATAATTCTGCAGAGCATGATACTTGAGCTTGATTTTTAATATTACAGTAATGTAAGAATAAGCCTTGGGCAGCTGCAGTTCCCTCTACATACTAATTACCCTACAACAGCTGCATGTTTGATTGTCCATAATTGCAGCCAATTGTCTTGTATTCATATTTTCTGAACTAAAATGGTAAAAAAAAATAAAAATTCTGCTTTATTGTACCTTTACATTTCATTCTAGAGAAATGGGACTACGCACTACATAGTGTTTTGTAAGGCTACTTTCACACTAGTGGTTTTTGCGGATCCGTCATGGATCTGCAAAAACGCTTCCGTTACAATAATACCACCGCATGCATCTGTCGTGAACGGATCTGGTTGTATTATGTCTTTTATAGCCAAGACGGATCCGTCATGAACTCCATTGAAAGTCAATGGGGGACGGATCCGTTTTCTATTGTGCCAGAGAAAACCGATCCGTCCCCATTGACTTACATTGTGTGTCAGGACGGATCCAGTTGGCTCTGCATCCCAGGACGGACAGAAAAATGCTGCAGGCAGCTTTTTGGTGTTCGCCTCCAGAGTGCAATGGTGACTGAAAGGAGGCAAACTGATGCATTCTGAGCCTATGCTTTTCCATTCAGAATGCATTAGGGCAAAACTGATCTGTTTTGGACCACTTGTGAGAGCCCTGAACGGATCTCAGAAACTGAAAGCCAAAACGCTAGTGTAAAAGTAGCTTAACTTGTTAGATTACTTTGACATAATTAGTGCAGTGTCCCACTCAAGTAACCCTGGGCCCCGCAAACGTGTTTTTATCATGTGATATGCTTGTATTTTGTATTTTATCTCCTGTCATTTTCTCCGTGTCACAATGTGATTTTACATGCAAATATCCTTTATACAGGCCTAGTCAGGGTGCACTACACTTGTGTGTGTATATAGCTTAGCTCAGACCTAAGTTAGGCTGTGCAGTTCAGTTCAGTTCCTGGTTGAGGTAAATCCAGACCAGTGCAGATGAGCTCAGGTAAATCCAAGTGAGAGTTCAGTTGAATGCAGTTCTCTCATGAGCCTTCAAGAAAGCAACAGCCATGTAGCTGAATGTCTAGAGGGAGGCCTCTTCCTAGCCTCTCTACTCTGTCCCTGTCGGCTCCATAGCCCAGGGTTAAGGCCTGCAAGTATTCTTCCTAGAGGTGAGCAATCCACTCCTATAGATCGCTCTTCCAGGGTGACCAATGTCTAAACTGTATGCAGCCGAGTATTTAAGGAATTATCACGTTTATGCAAGACAAAGAATTTGCAAGATAGTCATTACCTGAAGACTTATTAGGCACCTTTGTAATAGGTGTAGGAGATAGCTTGAAGCATCTACATCTCCAGGTTAGATCAGCATTGGAATAGAAGTTCCAGGATTCAGAAAAGCACATTTATTCAAGGATTAGAATAAGGCCGGTGTTTTGACCAGTGTAAGACTTTCATTATTACCAGCCTAGTCTGAGCAGTAGTCTTCGTATGTATTACAAGAGCCTGTACTTCATTGAGGATTAGCATTTCCCTTTCCCCATATGCATGGGAGATTGTGTTTAATGCCAGATTGTATAAAGAGACTGTTTTAATGCCATTGGATGTGTTATTATCAAGAGTCATCTTCAGTAAAGTGCCATTTGGAGTTTCACCCTGCTTACCTCAGACTCAGTTCCTCTATTAACACTGTAGTAAATGGTTGTACCTCCATACAAAATGTACTGGCGTCACGACTACAAGGGACATTGCCACTGGCACATTAATATAGACCACCAAGGGCACCTCAAACCACCATCTGGCCAGTGTCCATTACACCAGAGTGTGCCCCAGAGAATCCTTGTGCCGTTCCCCTTATCACTTATGCGAGCCTGCCCAGGGATGACATAACCGTGAGTAACCAGAACTGTATTTACCTCGGCCCACCTATTGCTCACACCGTGACCTCACACATAATTCCCCTCCAAGGTCTGGCATACTGCATTAGGCCGTATTCACATGACAGTGCTTTGCATCAGCATTTGTTATCCAAAACCAGGATCAGGACCAAAACACAGAACCAATGCAAATATTTCCATTAGGGTTCATGCACACGGGCATTGTGTCCGCGAATTGTGGACCCGCAAAACACAGATACTGCCCATGTGCATTGTGCATTTTGCCCCTAACAAAACAGTACCATCCTTTTCCGTAATGTGGACAATAATGGGACATGTTGCATTTTTTTGTGGAATGGACATACGGACATGGAATGCACATGGATTCATTTCCATTTTTTTTAAAGCCCCATTGAAGTAAATATAGGTCCGCATATAGGCCACAAAAAAACCCCCGGAACAGACAGGAAAAATAACATACATCTTGGTGCAGGATATACTCCTGGTTTTGTATAGCAATCCCTGATGCAAAACATTGAACAACTAAACAAACATTGATATGTGAATAAGGCTACATGCACACAAACTTTGTTACCGTGTCTGTTCTGTTTTTTTTGCGGATAGGATGCGGACCCATTCATTTCAATGGGTCCGCAAAAAACTTGGACAGCATACCTAGTGCTGTCCGCATCAGTATGTCCGTTCCGTTCCCCCGCCAAAAAAAATAGTGCATGTCCCATTTTTTTCGAGTTTGCGGACATAGATAGGCATTATTACAATGGATCCACAAAAAAAACGGATCTGCAAAAATAATGGATGCCATATGGTACATCATCCATTTTTTTTTTGCAGATCCACAGTTTGTGGACCGCAAAACATATGCTATCTTGTGCATGTAGCCTAAGGCCTACCTTTGTTTCAAATAATCATTCTTGTCTTTTTCTTTTTTTTTTTTTTTTACTTTTTTTTTTTACTAATATGTAGAGATGAGCGAATCAAAGTGTAGTGTAATTCGATCTGACTTTTTAGGATAAATTTGATTCACCTAGAAGCCAAATTTCCTCGTGCTTCGTGTCAGCAAATCGATTTAACCTGAAATAGTATAAAAAACAAAGAAAATCAAACTTACCTCCTCCATTTGCTCGCGACGGGCAGCCAGCCTCCATCTTGCTTGAAGTTCTCGGCCGAAATCCCGTGCGGCGAGAGATTACATCATAATGCTGGCTGGCGTGATGATGTCATATGTCACCACGCCAGCCGGCGTGATGACTTAATCTCCCGTCGCACAGGATTTCAGACAAGATCTTTAAGCAAGATGGCCGCTGCTGGCCCGTCGCGAGCAAATGAAGGCAGTAATTTTGATTAAATTAATTTTTTTTTATTGTTAATTTTACACTCAGATGTCGCAATCATGTATGAACGCGGCATCTGAGGTGTACAATGACGGGGCGGCACTACTTACAAAAAAAAAATCTTCGTGATGAAGTAATTCGGCAGAAAGCAATTTTTTAGGTGATATTCGGCGAATCAGCCAAATAGAAGCCAAAAAGAAATTTGCTTATCTCTACTAATATGAAAACTGGTTATAGAATATATTTTACAGTGATTTATAAAATAACATGATGTCAGTAGAGAAATTTCAGCTTACACGTGCCATTATACAAATTAATTTCTGTAGGCTACTATGCGACAAATTGTAATAGCAGCCATAAACTCTGCAAAAAGGAGTCATTGCATCTGATAAATGTTATAGAAACATGTCATTTGAAGTCCAGCCATCTACTGATTTATCAATGTGCTGAGATGTTTAGATAAGGACTCATGCACATGACTGTGCCGTGCTTTGTGGTCCACAAATTGCGGATCTGCAAAACACGGATGGCGGTCGGGTGCGCTTCAAAATTTGCCGAAAGGAATGGACGGCCCATGATAGGGCTGCCTATTCTTGTCCGTAAAACTGACTATATTATCTTTTTTTTTGCAGGGCCACAGAATGGAGCAACGGATTCAGATAGCACACTGAATTTTGTGGCCTCATTGAAGTGAATGGGTCCGCAACTGACCCGCAAAAAATGTGGCACAGATGTGGACCCAAACAACGGTCATGTACATGAGACCTTAAGCAAAGCCTTCACCAAGAAATATGTACATTAAGGAGGAGATTTATCAAGACTGACGCTTTCTGTGCCTGTCTTGATATCCCCTGCACTACCGGAGGATGCGCCTAATTCATGATTATAATTATTATTTATTAAAGCACAAAACAAAACGAGTTACAAGCTGGTACAGAAGGAGATAGGGCCCTGCCCGTGAGGGCTTCCAATCTACATGGTATGGGAGAAGGACACAGTAGGTGCGGGTGAAGTTGGTCATGGCGGTATAGAGGCAGCAGGGTCACTGGTTGTAGGCTAGTCTGAAGAGTTGGGTTTTTAGGTTTCTTTTGAAGGATTCCACTGTAGGTGAGAGTCTGATATGTTGGGGTAGCGAGTTCCAGAGTATGGGGGATGCACGGGAGAAATCTTGGAGGCGATTGTGGGAAGAGGCAATAAGAGGAGAGGAGAGAAGGAGGTCTTGTTAGGATCGGAGAGTGTGTGTGGGGATGTATTGGGAAAGTAGCTCAGAGATGTAGAGAGGGGACAGGTTATGGGCAGCCTTGTATGTATTTGGTTATGGACGGCCTTGTACGATGAGGTATAAACCTTGTCATAAATTAGATGCATCCTTCTGCAGTCCATGTGCCTAACCAGAGATCTACAACAGCTCAATAATGCTGGAGATTTCTGGATTCATTTAGGCTGGGTTCAGACCTGAGCGTTCTGAAACGAGCGCTCTGTATGCGCGATTGTACGGGCGTTTACAATCGCGCATACAGAGACAGGCGTGCACACATTGTCGCGCGTTCCCGAATATCTATGTGCGGGAACGCGCGACAAACGCCCAAAAAAAAGCTCAAGCACTTGTTTGAGCGTCGGGCGTTTTACAGCGCGATCGTACGCGCTGTAAAACGCCCAGGTGAGAACCATTCTCATAGGGAATCATTGGTTCTTGCCTGTTGTGCGTTTTACAGCGCGTAGGAACGCGCTGTAAAATGCTCAGGTCTGAACCCAGCCTTACAGAAAACTGGTGTAAATGAAGAAACAGTAAATTTTTCACTGCGGATGGCTACCCCACCTTTTAGAAAAGCGGTGAGGATGACAATAAAGGGGAGATGTGACCGTTTCTTAAAAAGTCCAAGTTTTTATAGCCACTTTTCAGGCTTAAATGAAATAAATCTCTACCCTAAAAGTTTAAAGAATAATGTAAGTATGCATTGCACTAAACTCTCCATTCACATTTAGATTGTATTCTCATCTAGAGTAGCATAGTGAGAAACCAACAGTATTCATGAATCCGCCTAAAATGCTTGTTTGAACATTTTCTGTGCTTCTCAGACACATCAGTCACGTTGTGTTCTACTATTCTGTTTGCTCTGCTTATTTCCTCGGATCGCTGGCTAGCTTGTATTTGATCTAAGATGTGTTATAGTGGGTGGTGGGAGTAAAAAAAAAAAAAAACTCATGTCCCCATAAAAATGATAAAATGTCATGTCATCTTTAATACATTGAAGATGGTTTAAGGGCTCATGCACACAAGATATAAAAAACACACAAGATCTCTGTCTGTGAAAAAATTGAAAAGTTTTTTTCTCTACATTTTTCTTCAGTTTTCTCTGCAATTCTGGTCAGTTCTTGCATTTTGTCTGTGTGAATGTAAACAGTTTTCATGCATTTTTCATGTGCGTAAAAAAAAAACATGAAGAATAGCACACATCATTTGCTAGCAACCACCAGTGAAAGGGCTCATGCACACGATGATCGTCTGTGTGGCCTGCGGTAATGGATGCAGACACATTCAACTTAAATGGGTTTGCGATCCGTCCACACAGCAAAATGTTCTATTTTTTTATTTTATTTGCAGTACGAAGGCACGGACAAAAATGCTCATGTACATAAACTCATGAGAGCAATATTGGAAGTCAGATTTGTTTGAGTCTATGTTGGACTACTTTGCTCCAAACATTGGTGGTTAAATCTGGTGCATCTTTAAGGCCTATTGCACACGACCGTATGGCTTTTTCAGTGTTTTGCGGTCCGTTTTTCATGGATCCGCTGTTCTGTTTTTTGTTTCCGTTGTGTTTCCGTTTCTGTTCCGTTTTTCCGTTCCGTTTTTCCGTATGGCATATACAGTATACAGTAATTACATAGATAAAATTGGGTTGGCCATAACATTTTCTATAGATGGTTCAGGAAAAAACGGAACGGAAACGGAAGACATACGGATGCATTTCCGTATGTGTTCCGTTTTTTTTGCGGATCCATTGACTTGAATGGAGCCACGGACTGTGATTTGCGGGCAATAATAGGACATGTTCTATGTTAAAACGGAACGGAAAAACGGAAATACGGAAACGGAATGCATACGGAGTACATTCCGTTTTTTTTGCGGAACCATTGAAATGAATGGTTCCGTATACGGACCGTATACGGAACGCAAAAAACGGCCAGTAAACGGTAAAAAAAAACGGCCGTGTGCAATAGGCCTAAGCCTTACACTTTTGTCTAGAAGTGCTACTCCAGTTTTTTTTTTTTTTTTTTACACCAATCACTACCTATCGGAACAATGTTTTGACTTTTTTTTTCAACTTTAAAAAGTCCCAGTGACAAATCTGGAGAGAAACTCTTTAACATAGCTAAACACACCCACATGTTTATTAATGTTACACACTTATAAATCCCTGACATATTCCACAGCACTTTGCAGACATTATCATCAAGCTGTCCCAAATGTGGCTCACAATCTAAGTTCCATATCAGTATATTTTTGGAGTGTGGGAGGAAACCAGAGTACCTAGAAGAAACCCACACAAACACGTGGAAAACATACAAACTCCATGCAGATGTTGTCCTTGGTCCGATTCAAACCCAAGACACCAGTGCTAACCACTGAACCACCATGCTGCCACTCCCCAGCCTCTTTTCAAAACTGGAGTGAGTGGTGTAAAAAGCAAACAGTTACAAACTTTTGTGCAAGTGATCCCAAAAAGTATCCAAAGCAATATTTAGCAACATTTTGAAGACATAATTATGGAGTACAGGGAGTTATAAACTCTTTAAATGATCAGTTTACACTGTGGGTGCTGTTTAGAGACAAGCGAATCGAAGCTGACGAAGTCAAATTCATTCCGAATTTTTGAAAAAATCTGATTCTGAACGAATGCGAGTTTCCTCACGCTTTGTGGTAACGAATCACATTATTTCCTACAATGGCGGGTGGCTAAAATGGCGTCTAAAATGTGAGGACATGGGTCAAGGAACTCTCGGAAGGTGGGATGACCCATAATTCCGTGCATGCAGCCAATCAGCCGCCAGCCCGGTGATGTCACAGCCCTATAAATATGGCGGCCATCTTAGATGCTGCCATTCACCATCGTACATTGGTCAGAGACAGACGTGTATGCAGGCACTAGGGAGAGTGAACGAAAAACTAATTGTAAAAAAAAAAAAAAAAAAGAGAGAAGCAATTTACTAGTGCAGTGAAAGGATAGTGAGAGGAATCATTTCATAGGCAGGGAGAGACGTGTGCAGATGCCAGTAGGGAGAGTTATCGGAATTTCCTCATTGTGACAACCAGCGATTTACAAGTGCAGGGCAAGGACAGTGAGAGGAATCATTTCACATTCAGGCCTCTTTCACACGTCCATATGGCTTTTTTAGTGTTTTGCAGTACGTTTTTCACGGATCAGTTGTTCAGTTTTTTGTTTCCGTTGTGTTTCCGTTTCTGTTCCATTTTTTTCGTTCCGTTTTTCCGTGTGTAATAACATAGAAAAAAATGGGCTGGGCATAACATTTTCAATAGATGTTTCTGCAAAAATGGAACGGATACGGAAGACCTACGGATGCATTTCCATATGTGTTCAGTTTTTTTGCGGACCCGTTGACTTGAATGGAGCCACAGAGGGTGATTTGCGGGCAATAATAAGACATGTTCTATCTTTCAACAGAACGCAAAAACGGAAATACGGAAACAGAATTCATACGGAGTACATTCCGTTTTTTTTGCGGAACCATTGAAATAAATGGTTCCATATACGGACCGTATACGGAACGCAAAAAATGGCCCTTGAACGAAAAAAAAAACAAAACGGTTGTGTGAAAGAGGCCTTAGGGAGAGTTATAGGAAAATCCTCATTGTGAAAACAATTGATTTACAAGTGCAGGAAACATTACATGGGGATGGAGATAGTCTCATAATACCTCTCTGTTATTCTAGCAATTAGTTATTGGGGTGCAAGTGCTATGTTGAAAAGTCTTTAGTGGCTTTTATCTGTGGAAAAAGATAAATATATACACAGGTCACTTTTGCTGTTAACTGCGCTGATATCATTTAGTGACCAATTTCAATACAATACAAGAAATATATACGCAGTTCACTTTTGTTGTTATTTACGCTAAAATCATTTGCAGTCATTTCTGGTGAAAGAGTATAGGGCGGTATTTCAGTAATACACAAAACATTTAAACGCACTGCACGGTTGCATTCATTTCTGGTGAAAGAGTATACGGGCTTATTGCATAAAAAAAAAAATACATATGTACTGCTGGTGAAAGAATATAGTGGCCTATTTCAGTCCAACAAGAAATATATTTTCTCAGGTCACTTCTGCAGTTATTTCTGGTGAAAGAGCATATTGGCCTTATTTCAGTAATACAAGAAAAATATATACCTACTGCACTGTTGTAGTAATTACTGTTAAAAGCGTATAGAGTAGTATTTCAGTTAAAAAAGAAAAATATATTTCCACTGCACTGTTACAGTAATTTCTGGTGAAAGAGTACAAGGCCGTATTTCAGTAATACAAGAAAAATATATACCCGCTGCACTGTTGCAGCAATTTCTGGGTAAAGCATATAGGGCAGTATTTCAGTAAAAAAGAGAAATATATACCCACTGCACTGTTGCAGCAATTCCTGGGTAAAGCATATAGGGCAGTATTTCAGTAAAAAAAAGAGAAATATATACCCACTGCACTGTTGCAGTTATTTCTGGGGAAAGAGTTTAAGGCCTCTTGCACATAAACGTGTGCGCAAAATGCGGGCTGCAATGCACAAGCACAGTCCGTGGGGCAGCTGCAGTGGATTGTGGACCCATTCATCGTGTTCATGCAACGCAGGCCCCATAGAAGTGAATGGTGCTGTGTGAAAATCGCAAGCATGTGCGGATGTGGTGCGATTTTCACGCACGGTTGCTAGGAGACAATCGGGATGGGGACCAGGTCTTTATTATTTTCCCTTATAACATGGTTATAAGGGAAAATAATAGCATTCTTGATACAGAATGCATAGTACAATAGGGCTAGAGGGGTTAAAATAAAATAAAAAATTAACTCACCTTAATCCATTTGTTCACGCAGCCCGGCTTCTTTTCTGTCTTCATCTTTGCTGTGCAGTAGGAAAAGGACCTGTGATGACGTCACTGCGCTCATCACATGGTCCATCACATGATCCATCACCATGGTAAAAGATCATGTGATGGACCATGTGATGAGAGCAGTGATGTCATCAAAGGTCCTTTACCCAAGTCCTGAAGAAAGAAGAGAAGCCGGGCTGCGCGATCAAGTGGATTAAGGTGAGTTACATTTATTTATTTATTTTTAACCCCTCCAACCCTATTGTACTATGCATTCTGTATTAAGAATGCTATTATTTTCCCCTATAACCATGTTATAATGGAAAATAATACAATCTACACAACACTGATCCCGAACTTCTGTGAAGAAGTTCGGGTTTGGGTACCAAACATGGCAATTTTTCTCACACGCGTGCAAAACGCATTACAATGTTTTGCACTCGCGCAGAAAAATCACTAATTTTCCCGCGACAGTCAGTCAGTGTGGAGTGTTGGGGGGAAAATCAGCTACTCGGCGGTGTGGCAGTTTTTTTTCAAGACTCTGGAGGAGGTGAACATGGCCATATGTCGAATCTGTGGGCAGAAGGTGAGGCGTGGCCAGGGGGCCAATGTTGGCACCACTGCCCTGTGACAACATATGCAGCGACACCATAAAGTGGCCTGGGACAATCATGGGTCTAATGTGGTGGTCCAGTCTGCCGCAGCCACTACTGCATCACCTAGTGGCATGCACCCTAATGCAGGCAGTCAAGGCTCCACCAGCTCAGCAGAAGGGGGCTGTCTGTCTGTCCCATCATCTGCTGTTCCTGAAGCTCCTGCTTTTCCTTCTTCTACTCCTCGTCAGTCATTCCACCAGCAATCAATCACTGAAGCGATTGCCAAGAGACAGCAGTATGCATGCACGCATCCAACAGCGCAGAACCTGAACGTGCTCCTGGCCAAGTTGCTGGTGCTGCAGTCCTTCCCTTTCCAAGTGGTGGACTCTGCACCTTTTATAGAAATGATGTCTTGTGCCGAGCCGAGGTGTAGAGTCCCAAGCCATCATTTCTTTTCACAAAAGGCAGTACCGGCCCCTAAGACACACCTAGGTTTTTGAGGAGCAAAATAAGAAAAAAATAACCAAAAGGTGTACTTTTGGTGGGGTTTGAACTAATGGTGGTCTATTAAATCAAAATGGGTGGTTGGCTCTCACCTAGTGGCCTATGATGCATGCTGCTAGCTCACAACTTGGGTGCCCGACCAAAATAGAGGTATATGGAAAAAGAAGGGGAGTGAGCACTCACAACACTTGGATCATGGGATACACAATAAATTTATTAGAGTAGGACCTGCTGTGTCCAATAAGTAAAATACATAGCATAAAATAACAAATTGGTACTAATGAAAAATACCCTATTGGTGGGGTGAATCACTTAATGGCACGTCCTGCACACAAGTGTTGCTTATAGGCACATAACATTCATGGTGCCACCATCCACAGTTCAATATTTGATTTCCAAGGATTGCTGTGGTTAGTAACAGTTCACAATTCAACTGGAGATGTTCCAAAAAATGTCTGTGGTAGACCTCTTCAAGTGCTAATTTAATAGCTTGCTTGATAGTGCATGTAAAATTCCACTGTTGTAACACGATAAATACCTCCAATAGTTCTCCTCATACAGCTATAAATATAACCGCCACAACCGGTAAGTTTATGTCGCCACTGTTCCAGATAGTAATACAGGTTCCTACCTGAGTCCCGGCACTGCGCGCCGCTGCTGTGTCAGCCGGCCAGTCCTTCGAGGTGCGGGAACTGTCGATTACTTCGGCGTCCTGTCACGCACGTCTCAGCTGGATGATGTCACGCTTGCCGGACTGAATAGACGGGACTGGTGCCTTGGTAGTAGCATATGTTGCTGTATGATAATGCAGTGGTTCAAGCTGAAGGTTTTATTGTCGCATGGCCATGCGATTTTTAAGTAGTCTAGTGGTCTGTGCATGACACTACTATGGGGGATCTGTGGGTGGCACTGGTATGGAAGATCTGTGGGTGGCACTGTTATGAGGGGATCTGTGGATGGCACTGCTATGGGGGGATCTGTGGATGGCACTGTTATGGGGGATCTGAGGGGGGGGGCACTGTTATGGGGGTATCTGAGGGGGGATCTCTGGATGGCACTGTTATGGGGGGGTGATCTGTGGATGGCACTGTTATGGGGATCTGTGGATGGCACTGTTATGGGGGGTGATCTGTGGGTGGCACTGTTATGGGGGGGTGATCTGTGGATGGCACTGTTATGGGGGGTGATCTGTGGATGGCACTGTTATGGAGGGGGATCTGTGGATGGCACTGCTATATATGTGTCACCCACAGATCCCCCACCCCATAACAGTGCCATCCACATATCCCCCACCCCATAACAGTGTCATCCACAGATCTCCCCCCACCCCATAATAGTGCCATCCACATATGCCCTGGCCGGTGTCATGCAAATGCGGCGGGGCCGGTGTGGTCACTGTACTCTGGCCCCACCGCTCACTCACTGCTTTATTGACTAAACATTATATAATAATAACTTTCATTGAAGTTCCGATCCTCAGCCCCATCTGTACTACTTACTAAATGTCCTGTAGAAGGCAGAGCAGGACGGGCGGCCGGCCGTAACTCACTGAATGAAGTAGGCAGCGCAGGCACGTGACATCAGTGAGTTACGGCCGGCTGCTCGCCCTGCTCTGCCTGCTACAGGACAGTTAGTAAGTAGTACAGATGGGGCTGAGGATCGAAACTCTGATGAAAGGCAATAAAGCAGCGAGTGAGCGGAGGGGCCGGAGTACAGTGACCGCACCGGCCCCTCCTCCCTCCCCCGTCCAGCTGATACATCGCAGTCTGTGATGCTGCAGCATCGCAGACAGCAATGTAAAATGGCAGCATTCGCCCCATAAGACGCAGGGGCATTTTCTCCCCACTTTTTTGGGGGGAAACTGCGTCTTATGGGGCGAAAAATACGGTATACCCACTAGTGATGAGCAGCAGGGGTCATATTCGAATTTGCGATATTTCGCAAATATTTTGTAGAATATTCGTTGAATATTCGCAAATTCAAATATTCGTTATATTCTACGATTTTTTTAATCGAAAAATCGGCAAGGTAATGATTGTGTAATATGCAAATTTCCGTAATTCGAATTTTCGTAATTCAATTTTTTTATTGCATATTTTTCAACTTACAACTATTAGACAAAGAAGATTATAGCACTATATTAGCAAAATTGCTCTATATTCGATTTTTTTTCTGAATATTCGCTATATTGCTATAACTTCGTTTTTTTGAATATTCGTAATATTCTAAAACAAGAATATATAGCAATATAGTGAATATTCGAAAAAAAACTAATATAGAACAATTTAGCTAATATAGTGCTATAATTTTCTTTGTCTAATAGTTGTAATTTTTTTTTCTCATCTGAAGTATAAAAAAAAGATTATAGCACTATATTAGCTAAATTTTTCTATATTCGTTATTTTTTTTGAATATTCGCTATATTGCTAGAACTTCTTTTTTTTTATATTTGTAATATTCTAAAACAAGAATATATAGCAATATAGCGAATATTCTAAAAAAAACTAATATAGAGCAATTTAGCTAATATAGTGCTATAATCTTTTTTTTTATAAAAATCTGAACTTCAGATGAGAAAAAAATTACAACTATTAGACAAAGAAGATTATAGCACTATATTAAAAATTGCTCTACATTCGTTTTTTTTTTTCGAATATTCACTATATTGCTATAGATTCTTGTTTTAGAATATTCCGAAGATTTGAAAAAACTAAGTTATAGCAATATAGCGAATATAAAAAAAAAAATTGAATATAGAGCAATTTAGCTAATATAGTGCTATAATCTTCTTTGTCTAATAGTTGTAAGTTGAAAAATTTGCAAACAACACTACTCCTAAAGTCAAATATACTGCAGCCTTCTCATTGGCCCACAAGCTAGAAGCAGGGAGGGATCATGTGTACTGATAAAAAAAAAAATTGAATATTCGAAATTGCGAATATATATCACTATATTCAAAATATTCGCAAATTTACCTATATTCGCGATAAAAATGCGAAATTTGAATATTCGTGATCAACACTAATACCCACTACACTGTTGCAGTCATTTCTGGTGAAAGCGTATAGTGGCCTTATTTCAGTAGTACAAGAAAAATATTTACCTTCTGCACTGTTGCAGTTATTTCTGCTGAAAGCGTATATGGCAGGATTTCAGTAAAAATAAGAGAAATATATACCCACTGCACTGTTGCAGTTATTTCTTGTGAAAGCGTATAGTGGCCTTATTTCAGTAATTCAAGAAAAATATTTACCCACTGCAATGTTGCAGTAATTCCTTGTGAAAGAGTATAAGGCCGTATTTCAGTAATACAAGAAAAATATATACCCACGGCACTGTTTTAGTTATTTCTGGTGAAAGAGTATAAGGTCGTATATCAGTAATACAAGATAAATATATACCCACTGCACTGTTGCAGTTATTTCTAGTTAAAAGCATATAGTGGCCTTATGTCAGTAATGCAAGAAAAATATATGCCCACTACACTGTTGCAGTCATTTCTGGTGAAGTGGCCTAATTCAGTTATTTCATACACACAGTTGACATTTGATATTTTTTGCTTTCAAACCATTTATTGCCAGTTCAGTACAATAAGAGCTAAATATACACAGATTTTTTTTTTGTGTTATTTGCGCTAAAAGCGTTTATTGCCATATGTAAGAAACAAAATTGAAAAATATACACAGTTTACTTTTCCTGTTATTTACACTAAAATAATGTATTGGCCTTTTTCAGTCGAATATGAGAAATATATACGCAGGTCACATTTGTTTTTATTTCCACTATAATACTTTAGTGGCCTATTTCAGTCCAAAATGCAAAATATATAGGCATTTCACGTTTACTTCTATTTGTGCTAAAAGTGGTTAGTGACCTATTTCTGTCCAAAAAGATAAATATATTCTGGGCATTTAGGGTTGTTTTAATTTGCATTTAATTATTTTAGTTCAGCTAAAAGTATGTCAGACAGAGAAGTGCCAGGGCATGCACAGAGGAGTGGCAGAGACATAAATGTTTCTGGTGCAGGCAGAGGTTGCAGCAGATTAAGGGGCCGTGGCAGCAGGAGTCACAGCAAGAGGCCTGAGCTTCCAGTGTCATCCACTGGTCGTGTCTTGAGCAACCCAGCGGTTATTGATTGGTTAACTTGCTCATCCAATTCATCCCAAGTGACATCGGACACCCCCAGCCAACAGTCGGTGGGTTCGTCAGACACAAGACTTAGTTGGCATTGCCCAGGATTAGGCCCTGTGCCCTTTCCTGTCCTCAAACTGCCTCTGTCCTTTGCTGTTCCCTCAGCCACAGAAGTACTATCTGCTGTGGGCTCAGCTCTACTATTCGGCGAGGACGAGCTACTCGAGGACAGTCAGCAGCTAATGCCCAGCCAATATTTGGAGGAGACAGCTGCCGCTTCCTCCGCTAGGGGTCATGTAGTGATGAGTAAAGTGGTATGGGAGGTTGTGTTGCGAGCGGTCAGGCTCCTGACCCAGAGAGCGTTGAGGAAGACACCAGTGACATGCAGACACTACTCGATGATGATGATGAAGCTGATCGCACTTGGGAGCCGGGTAAAGAAGGGGTTTCTTCATCATCGGGAGAAGAGGGTGGCAGCTTGACCACGAGGCAGCAGCTGAGCCAGCAACGTGTCAGCAGGGTGGCAGCAGCCAAACAGGCCCGGGGAAGACCACCCACTTCGCAGCAGCGTAGCTTCCCGGAAAGGAGGGTGCACAGGTTCACGCAAGAAGCGGCACTAGCAGTCAGTCAGTGCGGAGTGTTGGGGGGAAAATCAGCTACTCGGTGGTGTGGCAGTCTTTTGTCAAGACTCCGGAGGAAGTGAACATGGCCATATGTCGTATCTGTGGGCAGAAAGTGAGGCGTTGCCAGGGGGCCAATGTTGGCACCACTGCCCTGCGACAACATATGCAGCGACACCATAAAGTGGCCTGGGACAATCATGGGTCTAATGTGGTGGTCCAGTCTGCCGCAACCACTGCTGCATCACCTGGTGGCATGCACCCTAATGAAGGCAGTCAAGGCTCCACCGGCTCAGCAGAAGGGAGCTGTCTGTCTGTCCAATCATCTTTTGTTCCTGAAGCTCCTGCTTTTCCCTCTTCTACTCCTCATCAGTCATTCTGCCAGCAATCAATCACTGAAGCGATTGCCAAGAGACAGCAGTATGCATGCGCGCATTCAACAGTGCAGAACCTGAACGTGCTCCTGGCCAAGTTGCTGGTGCTGCAGTCCCTACCTTTCCAAGTGGTGGACTCTGCACCTTTCATAGAAATGATGTCTTGTGCCGAGGTGTAGAGTCCCAAGCCATCATTTCTTTTCACAAAAGGCAGTACCAGCCCTGCACACGTATGTAGAAGAGAAGGTGGGCCAATCGTTGAGCCTGTCTGTGCCTGCCAAAGTGCACTGAAGTGCTGACATGTGTCACTGTAACTACGATCAGGGACAATATGTGTCCTTTACAGCCCACTGGATGAATGTGGCTCCTGCACAGCCACACCAGCAACTTTGCCAGGTGATGCTGCTTCCGCCTCCACGTTGTCACACTATTTGTCCTGCAACAATGTCCGCCTCTGCCTCCTCATCCTCCACCATGTCCTCAGCTTCCACTGCAGGGACAAGTCACAGTGTCCCTCCAGCATTCTACATGTGCGGGGCATGGCGGTGTCATGCGGTTCAGCACATGGTTTGCCTGGGTGAATGTAGTCACGCATGGAAGGAACTGCTCTGTGTCCTTCAGAAAGAAGTCGACTGCTGGCTTTCTCTGCGACAACTGAAAATCAGTGGTGACAGGAGAGGAGGAGAAGGAGCAGCTAGAGGAGCAAGAGGGTGATGAGGAAAATGAGACAGAGGACCCAGACACACTGTAGCAGTATGCAGTGGAGATGGCTGCAGGGAATCTCTCAGAGTCACTTGCACAAATGGCCCACTGCATTGTCACCATTTGGCAGAGGGACGACTTCTGGCTCTCCACCATGTTGGACCCTCATTACCGTTCCAAAATGGGGGCTTTTTTTTGACCCACTGAGAGGGAGGACAAACTGAAGTACTACAGAGACATCCTATGTAGTCATTTGGCCTCTGCCTATCTGCGCCATCGTCAATCCTCTCGCAGGTATGACCAGGGGGGCCCTCTGCACTGACATTCCACTGCCATGGCTGCTGGGGAGGGGTGCGGTGGCAGGAACAGTAGCAGCTCAATCAGCAGCAGCCTGTCTAGAGTCCATGATGAGCAGCTTTCTTCACCCGCATAGTGAAGAAACTACTCACCAGCAGCAGCAGCAGGTAGACCTGGAGCAGGACCTGAACCAGCAGGTGGTGGCATACTTGGACAGCACCCTGTCACCCCACATTGAAGATCTGCTTGACTACTGGGCAGCCAAACTGGATTTGTGGCTGCAACTGGCAGAATTTGTCCTGGAAAAGCTGTCCTGCCCGGCCTGGTGCATTTTAATGAACGTTAGTTTGTCCACATTGGCTGTGGACAGGCTGCTGCGCTAGTCTGTGATAACCCCCTCCTGTTATGCTAAAGAAACATTCAGACAATACACTGGCTGCAGTGCAGGCCAGCACCTCCAAGGTGTAAAGGGCAAGCTCAGGCCATGTGCCCAATTCAGAGACCCAGAAGCTGAAGGGAGCAGACCCATCAGTCAGTATGTGTAGTCGTACGTGTAGTCGTGTGCACACATTCTGCTCCACCATGTTGCTGAAATGCTGCCTCCTGCTAAGACGTTCCATATCAGCTGGTGGTACTGCTTGTTGTGGCGTGCTGACAAAGCTTTTCCACATTTCTGCCTTCTGACGTGCTGGCAGTGCACCAGCTGCGTTGGCAACCTCTTCCTCCTCCCCAGTCTTCTCCTTGTGCTTCCACTAAGCCCCCTCTATCAGGTGGAAATGCCATCAGCAGCGCATCGACCAGCGCATCTTCCAATCAGTAACAGACGTTTTTATAAAATTTTGTTCACTGTCAGCAATGCAGAGCAGATTTTTTTCACAGGCAAAAATGGGTTAATGCCAACAATGTAACAGACAAATTTTAGAAATTTAGGTCCCTGTCACCTATGCAGAGCAGGGGTTTGTATACGGCAAAAATGGTAAAATGTCACCAGAGAATGTAACAGACAATTTTTTTAAAATTTAGGTCCCTGTCACATATGCAGAGCAGGGGTTTATTCACGGCAAAACTGGGTTGTCACTCATCAATGGAACAGACTATTTTACAAAAATTAGGTCCCTGTCACCTATGCAGAGCAGGGGTTTGTATACGGCAAAAATGGTAAAATGTCACCCGAGAATGTAACAGACGATTTTTAGAAATTTAGGTCCCTGTCACCTATGCAGAGCAGGGGTTTGTATACGGCAAAAATGGTAAAATGTCACCCAAGAATCTAACAGACGCTTTTGCACCCTGCTCCCTATTTTGCTGTACTGGTCCCTCTGTGCGACCACCACCTCTTCCTCCAAACTGCACCCGTCACTCGCATGACCTTGATTCCATGTGGGGTCTAGTATCTCATCATCCTCAACATCATTTTCCACCCAATCTTTACCCCTGACCTCCTTGTCGGTGTGCAGACTGCAGAAATCCGCAGCAGTTGGCACCTGTGTTTTGTCATCATCAGAGACGTGCCGAGGTTGTCTTCACATGTCCTCATCCTGAAACATAAGTGGTTGGGCATCAGTGCACTCAATCTCTTCCACTTCTGGGGCAGGGCTATGTGAAGACTGCTACATGACTTGGGGCTCAGACTGCTTGCGTAATTTGTAAGAGGGTGAGTTCTAAGATAGATGGCCATGGGCTGTAAGTGCCAACTGAGCTTTCAGCAGGGGACTAGGTGGGACAATATGAAGGAACTGGAGGCACTGTCAGCCACTCAATCCACTATCGTCTGTACTTGTTCTGGCCTCATCATTCGTACTGTCATAAATGCAGCGTAGGCCGCAAATGTACTTTCTAGCGCAAAAGATGAGAATTTGTCACCCAACAATGTAACAGGCAAATTCGTGAAATGTATTTCCCTGTCCACAATGTAGAGCAGGGGGATATCACAGCCAAAGATTGGGGAATGTCACCCAACAATGTAACAGACACATTTTTGAAAGTTATTTCCCAGTCCGCTATGTAGAGCAGGGTATATCACAGCCAAATATGCAAATATGTCAACCCCTGAACTCAAACAAAACAATAGCTGACCAGCTACAGAAAACAGTGTTGAGTCTCATTTAAGAGTCTCGACACAGCAATCCAAAGTTCGAAGCTCCCTAGGAAACAGTAATATGCAAAATAACCATGGAGCCCCAGTTATGGGTCTTCAACACAGTGAAAGCCAGATATGCCTCAAAGGAAGGAAAACCAAGGAAAGGGGTGTCCCTATTACAGAGATCACCAAATCCACCATATTAAGTGGCCCCTATTTCAAGATCCCACTCTTTTGCTTGGTTTTCCTTCCTTTGAGGGATATCTGGCTTTTACTGTGTTGAAGACCCATAACTGGGGCTCCACGGTTATTTTGCATATTACTGTTTCCCAGGGAGCTTTGCACTTTGGATTGCTGCGTCGAGACTCTTAAATGAGGCTCCACAGTGTTTTCTGTAGCCGGTCTCCCTAAGATCAGCTATTGTTTTGTTTGAGTAGTCTCCAAGGCATTGCTCCCGGTTAGCCAGAATCCTACTCCACACTGATGAGGGGCAACACCCTGAAACAGCTGGCTGTGGATGGATAACTAGTTTAGATCTTCCCCGTCACATCCTTAAAGCTTGTAAAAGAGTGGGATCTTGACATAGGGGCCACTTAATATGGTGGATTTGGCAATCTCTGTAATGGTGACACCCCTTTGCTTGGTTTTCCTTCCTTTGAGGGATATCTGGCTTTTACTGTGTTGAAGACCAGTGTTGAGCGCAAATATTTGAATAGCAAATTTTTTGGGCGAATATCGGCACTTCGCCAATTTGTGAATATTTTGGATATAGCGCTATAAATGTGTTATTTCAAATATTTTTTTATTTTTATTATTGTTATTTTTTTTCTTTCCCACTTCCCAAAAGTAGTTCTTACCTGTTCTGAGGATTCCTGGCCTCCTGGCTGCTCCAGTCAGTGCCCGTTGCCGCTTCTGCCGACTTCCGTGCTCATGGAGCGTCCCCATTACCATGGGAGCGCCTCCATACTAGAATGCACTGTCGGATGTGAGAATTAAGTTGAAATGCACTGCGATTAATATAACTTGAAGTAATCGTATTGCGATTTCAACTTAGAGCTGTGTTTCGAAGTTAACGAATATGGAATATAGCAGTCCTAAGTTGAAATCGCAATACGATTACTTCAAGTTATATTAATCGCATTGCGATTTCAACTTAGCACTGCTATATTCCATATTCGTTAACGTTGTTAATTCTAGCAAGCAGACCCATTAGAAACACAGCTCTAAGTTGAAATCGCAATGCGATTAATATAACTTGTAGTAATTGCATTGCGATTTCAACTTAGACCTGGTTTACTATGGTTGGCTTGGTAGAATTAGCGAAGATGAGGAATATGACAAATGTATTCATCATATTCCTCAAAACGAAGATAACAAAATATTCTCTATCTTTGTTTTAGCTCCATATTTGTCAACTTCGCTAATTCTAGCAATCAAATAGGAAAGTTGACTATAGAGTCAACTGTGTTTAATTCGCTATGCGATTATATTACTTTGCTTTTAAAAAAAATAGAATAATTATCAAGTATAATTATTCTATTTATTTAAAAAAAGCAAAGTAATATTATCGCATAGCGAATTAAAAACTTAGCTGTCTCTAGTCAACTTTCCTATTTGATTGCTAGAATTAGCAAAGTTGACGAATATGGAGCTAAAACGAAGATGGAGAATATTTTGTTATCTTCGTTTTGAGGAATATGACGAATACATTCGTCATATTCCTCATCTTCACTAATTCTAGATATCAAGCCAATAGGAAAGTTGACTTAAGTTAAAATCGCAATACGCGATTATTTAAATCGCATATTAATTGCAATAACTAGAATAATGACGAATATTCGATTTCGCCGAATATGAAACAAATATTCTAGCGAACATTCGAAAATTTCGTGGAAATCGAATAAGGCACCTCCCGCTCATCACTATTGAAGACCCATAACTGGGGCTCCACGGTTATTTTGCATATAACCGCTGAACTCAGAGATGGATTAACAATATTATTGTCCCTGGCACATATGCAGGTGCAGGAGTACTTCACCAAAAAATTTGTTTTGTCGCCCACCGAACAAACAGATGTATTAAGTATTAAATTATTCATATTTATTTTACATGTTGCATTGTACCCACCAAAAAATCGCTGTAGGAAGGTCAGCCACATATTGAGCATACAGATAAATTATCTTTCAGTGTCAGGGGTGTAAAAATGGTGTATTGCACATGTGCCCTGGCTGTACAATTGTGCAACTGGCCTATGTTGGTGCAGGAACCCACCATCCGAGCCACTTGTGAATGACTGGCTTGATAACCGTGGAAATGTCACCCCACACGTAAACAGATGGATTTGCTGAATTTATTGGCCTGGCTATCACATATGCAGTGCAGGCCGCAGGGTTAGTTGAAAGACCAAACTGTGAATATGTCACCCCACAAGCCAACAGATGAATTTAGTGTATTTATTTGCCTGGCTGTCACATATACAGCACAGGCCGCAAAGGTATTTTCTGCCCAAAGAAAATATTTTTTTTTCACCAAAAATGAAACTGATGCATTTAACAGATTTTCTTTCACCAACACAAATACAGCGCAGGCCGCAAAGGTGCTTTATGGCCAAAAAAAAAAAAGTTTTTTTTTTTCCACAAACAATGTCAAAGTTGTACTTACTGATTATATTTCAATGCAAATATAATAATCCAGGAGGTGGAGGTCCATATGGAGTAGGAGGTTGAGGAGGCGGTGGATGTCGCGGTGTAGGTGAAAGCGGTGGTGGAGAAGGAGAAGGTAGCCAACCCTGTTTGTTTTTTTTTTTGTTTTTTTATTGTTCAAATTAGGGAACACTTTAAAACATTGCAAAACAAAAACAAAAAACAAAGAGAAAGTGCGCTGGAGTATAACAAAGGCTGAGTGAGGCCGGCATGCATGTCTATTCTGCAGAAGGTGCGGACAAGTCCTGTGGGATCCATCTATTGTCTGCACTGTGCTAAACACACGTTCAAACAATAGACTGGCTGCAGGGCAGGCCAGCACCTCCAAGGTGTAAAGGGCAAGCTCAAGCCTTGTGCCCAATTTGGAGACCAAGAAGTTGAAGGGAGCAGACCCATCAGTCAGTACGTGTAGGCGTGTGCACACATACTGCTCCACCATGTTGCTGAAATGCTGCCTCCTGCTAAGACGTTCCATATCAGCTGGTGGTGCTGGTTGATGACAAAGCTTTTCCACATTTCGGCCATTCTAACCCTGCCTTCCGAGGTACCGACGGTGCACCAGCTGCGCTGGCGACCTCTTCCTCCTCCTCTGCCTTCCACTGTGCTCCCGCTGTCAGGTAGGAATGCCATCAGCAGCTCGTCTACCAGTGTGCGCTTGTACTCGGGCATATTCCAATCATGCTCCAGTGATGAAATTAAGGGCAGTATGTTGTCCTTGTGATGGGGATCCAGCAGCGTGGCCACCCAGTAGTCAGCACAAGTTAGAATGTGGGCAACTTGGCGGTAGTTACAGAGACACTGCAGCATGTAATCGCTCATGTGTGCCAGGCTGCCCAGAGGTAACGAAAAGCTGTCCTCTGTGGGAGGTGTAACATCTGTGTCCACCAGTGATGCCCATGAGCTGGTTTGGGTGCTACTTTGCTGTGAACAAGGTTCATCATACTCCATCTCCTCCTCCTTATCCTCCACCTCGTCATCCTCAAGAACTGCGCCCTGGCTGGACAATTGTGTACCTGGTGTTTGTGGGTGCAGGAACCCATCCTCTGTGCCACTTGTGAATCACTGGCTGGAAACTCTTGTAAATGATCCCTCTTTCCCTCCTCCTGTGCCACATCCTCTTCCGTCCTCGCCAAAATGTTTTTTCAATGAGGCATAGAAGTAGGATAGTTGAAAACGGCGTCATCGGCACTGACCATTTTGGTGGAGTACTCGAAACAGCGCAACAAGGCACACAGGTCTCGCATAAAGGCCCACTCATTGGTGGTGAAGTGGTGCTGTTCCACAGAGCGACTCACACATGCATGCTGCAGCTGAAGCTCCACTATCGCCTGCTGCTGCTCATCTGCTGCTGGCCAGCATGTGCAAGGTGGAGTTCCACCTTGTGGGCACATCGCTTGTGAGGCAGTGAGCGAGAAGGCCGAAGTTAAGCTGCAGCGCTGACAGGCGAGGAGCAGCAGGGTGAGAATGCTGAAAGTGCGCACTGACAGCCTGCACTTTCTGCAGCAGCTCTGACATATTGGGGCAATTTTTCAGGACTTTTAAAACTGTCCGTGTCCACCAGACGGAATGACAGCATTTCAAAGGTCAGAAATTTGGAAATGCTGGCATTCAGGGACAAGGATCTTGGGTGGGTAGGGGGGTACTTTCTCTTTTACTCCAGTGTTTGGGAGAAAGACAGCTGAACGCTTCCATGGGACATTGTAGAGATGCTTGGTGACCGAGGTGGTGGCGTTGCTGGCACATCCTCTGTTTGCGGGGTGGCAGGTGCCACTGTCAAACCAGAGGGGGATGAAGAGGCCGAGACTGCAGCAGAAGAGGAAGCAGGAGGAGCCAGAGACCTTTCTTGTTTTTTGAGGTGTCTACTCCACTGCAGCTCATGCTTTGCACTGTCATGGTCTGGTCATGCAGGTTGTGCTCAGGTTGAGAATGTTTATGCCTCACTTCAGGCTCTGACAGCGTGCAAACCACTTGTGTCTTGTCATCAGCACATTGAAGAACTGCCACGCCAGGGAACTCCTTGATGCTGGCTTTGGTGTGCTCGGTCCCTTGGTGCTGTGGGCAGTAGCAGTCATATTGTCAAGGGGACGACCGCTCCGCTTTTGCACCCTGCTCCCTCTTTTGCTGTGCTGGTTGCTCTGTGCGACCACCGCCTCTATCTCCGAACTAGACAGGTCACTCGCACAACCTTCATTCCATGTGGGGTCGAGGACCTCATCGTACTCCACATCATCTTCCACCCAGTCCTTACCCATGCCCTCCTTGTCAGTCTGCACACTGCAGAAAGCCACAGCAGTGGGCACCTGTGTTTTGTCATCATCCGAGACATTCTGCAGTGGTCCTCCCATGTACTCATCCTGAAACATAAGTGGTTGGGCATTGGTGCACTAAATTTTCCACTTCTGGGGCAGGGCTAGGTGGATGGCCCTGGGAAACCCTGCTAGCAGAAGAGACTGCTGCATGACTTGGGGCTCAGACCGCTTAGCTGATTTGCAAGGGGGTGAGGTGTGCACCCTTAGTCCTCCTGCTTTCTTCTAAGTTTCTGCCTGGCCATGCCAACGATAACTGAGAAGAAAAGGCTGTTAGAAGAAAGAGAAGGAACAAGAGTGCGCAGAGTAGTTTAGGTGTGCCCTTTTTTTTTTACTGCTCGGTAGCATATACATTAAAAATAACCTTTTCTCCAGAAGGAAACAACAGATTGCTAAGTGAAAGGTATTATTAAATTCACCTGAGCCAACGCTACAAAACCTTGGCCCAGATTTACTAATCCTAAGTATGGCACCAGCTTAGATAGATGATAAATCTGGTGAAGGGATAGACACTTTTCACTTTTCATGCTATACCAACTATTGCTTTGGGACAGATGTTTATGCCAGAATTGTGCCAAAATGTTGATGCAAAAAGCCCCTCTTATGCCCCCCTTTCACATGAAGCTTCACGCACTTTACACCAAGTCCCACCCACCTGTTAAGCATGGTGGGGGGAAAAGTGTAGAAACATTAGATGCCCCAAATTTCAACAGTTTTCACCACTTTTTTTTGGACAGATTTTTGGCACAGACACATTAGTAAATAGAGCTTGTTGTTCCTGATTTAGCATGGCATTGTGCATGATTTAACATTGGATTTTCTGGTGAGAGATTTCCTGTACCACAAATTATAGAAATGCATATGCTGGCATGTATTGAAGAAAAAAGTTTAAGTGGACAATTTAACTGACAATATTCAGAGAAAATGTATATATGTGTTTCTCAATCAATTAATGCATTGTGAGAATCCGCAAATAACTGCAAAATCTGAATAACTTCATGATCCTCAGACTTCATGAGGTCTTGAAACTACTCAGTCTCATGTGTAACGGTATCCAGACAATAAAAGTGATCCATCAACTGTATAAAAGTGCTGACATTGTTAACCACTTAACGTAAAATCACGTACATGTACATTTGTGTTGAAGGAAAGTATGGAGCAGTCATCTGCCGGCAGTGATTCAGATCTGAGACGACGCAGATACAGAACATTTAACCCCTCAGATGCCCGCAGTTAATATTGACTGCAGCATCTGAGGTGTTAGAAAGAAAGATATGACTCCCTCTTAATTAAAGTAATAGCAAATGCTTAAAAAAAAAAAGACTTCCAAATATGTCTGAACTATTCAAGTATAAATATGTCTCTTATGCACAGTGAATTTTGCAATGAAAAAAAACCTAAATGGTTGATTTGCTGTTTTTGGTCACTGCTGTTATTGGTGTCAGAATATGGCAATGCAAATAAATTGTTTAAATGTTTTCATTTTTCAAAAAGTAATACAATATGATAGAAACATAGATAGATACATTTGGTATTGTCATAATTGCAGAGACCTAGAGAATATGGTTGTCATGTCATTGTTAGCGCCCAGCAAACACTGTAAGAACAAAAAACATGGCAAGATTTGCATTTTTTCTAATTTCGCTCCAGATAGCATTATTTTCCACAAATATAAAAATGGTGCTATTAAAAAAATGCAACTTCTCCTGCAAAAAAATAAGCCCTCATATAGCTATATTAATGGAAAATGTAGAAAGCTATGGCCCTTGGTAGGCAGAAATAAAAAAATTAAAATAAAGCAAAATTTACCTGGCCCTTAAGGGGTTAACATTGTTATTAGAACTGAGCACATTTTTAAAAAAATTGATTCGGACCATTCGCCCAATAAAAAAATAAAGAATTGATCCGAATTGTAAAGCACGTTGAAGCGCGTTAAAAACATATATTTCCTGGCTTCAGAGAGCCTTTAAAGTGGTGTAGAACACTGTGCCTAGTGTTGAGTGCAAATATTTGAATTACAAATATTTATTGCGAATATCGCAACTTCAAGAATTTGCTAATATTTAGAATATAGTGCTATATATTTGTCTTTCAAATATTTGTCTTTTTTTTACTCAAAAAATCGGCAATGTAATGATCGCGGAATATGTGAAAATTACGCGATCAATACAGGCGTGAATCAAAAAGGAATATATAGCACTATATTCAATATAGTGCTATATATTTGTTTTTTAGAATGTTCGTCATTTCTTTCCATCTGAAGTTATGATTCCTCCCTGCTTAAGTTGCTTGTCATAACTGGATCATGTATCAGATATGATAATATCATATTAATAAATGTTATAAATTGCAAATGAAGAACCTGTGTGCGGCAATCTTCACTTTTCTATGGGCAGTGATTGGCATAGCTGGCTGGAAGCAAGGCCTCAGCTTACAAGGAACCCTGGGACCATGGAGCAGGTGAGCAAAGTGATGACCGTACCCACCAGAAAGAATGGAGTTTGGTGGCTGGCCTGACAACAAGGCATTATGGGGGAGCCCACTTGGATGGAGTCATGTGATCCTCCTTCACATCTTCCTTGTATTCTGATATGGAAGCCATTTTGGTTGGTTTGTCAGGGATTTGATATTTTTTAAATTAGTTTTGAGTCTGAGTATAATGAATCAATTGAAAGATTCAAATCTGGTACAAATAAATATGATCCGAATCAGAGCTGCTTCAATTTGCCTGAAAACTGGTAAATGACATTTTGAGGACCCTGTGACTCTTGTCTTTCTCTCTTTTGTATTTAGAATTCCCCCTCTCCCCTCCCTAACAACAGCACTAGTAAATAATGTCAGAGTAACAGTGAGATTTGTATAAAGCTATGGGTAATTGCATGATTGACTGTGTTAAAAACTTACTGCAGTCTCAGATTTGTGTAGGGGTAGTAGTAGTGTCAGCACTAGCAGCGGCAGCACAGTATGGAACCTGACCGTGGCCAGCCCTATGATAGAAATGCCTATTCTTGTACACAATTGCAAGCAAGAATAGGACATGCTTTATCTTTTTTGCAGGGCCACAGAATGCAACTACAGATGCTGGGTCAGTTCCTGCTATTGTTCTTATCTGCCTCCCAGAAGTTACATCTGCTGGAGCATTTGCTCTAATAATAAAAATCAGGGGATGATGGGTACTTTTTTGGGAAAATAAAACCTCAAAAATACAATTATGGCCAGCACTGTGGGAAAAAAAAAAAGACCACATGGGATATACCCAGACAGAGCCCCCACCAACAACATTCCCATAATTTCTGCCACCACCACTCCAACCATCCAGGCTTTCCTTAGTCCACTACTATAATGCACAACAGCTGTGAAACAGAACAATAAGTCTGGTCAGGTACACTAGTCTGTGTTAAATGGAATTTTAGCAATAACATTTTCAACAGTTTAAATGTTCAATTGGGCAGCAAAACATACACTAGTGGTGATTATACTGTTTTCAATCAATGTTACCATTTTGCTGTTATTTGCACTTTTTGTAACCGTCTTCGTAACTGTTCATTTTAGTAACATTCTAATTGGCTTAGTTCAGGTATATTGCTGCCAAATTTACACAAATTAAAGCTGTACCCGGACATATTCCCTTCTTCCCCCACTCATGCACCAATGCTCTCCCTTGCCCTGCACTGAATCACGCAGAGCAAGGGCTTTTTTGTTTACTGCTAGGCAGAGGCTTCTGCCTAACAGTGTTCATGGTGACTTCAAAGGCACTGATGGGTGCCTATTAGTGCCAGTGATGTCACTGGGCTCCTTGCTAGGCCGAAGCCTCTGCCTAGCTTACCCAAGGATAGCATGGTATCTCACCGGATTTCAAGAAAAAGCCCTTGCCCTGCACGGTTAAGCGCAGGGCTAGGGAGAGCATCACAGCAAAAAAAATCTGATGCTCATGTCAGAGGGACTGAGTGGGGGAAGAAGGGCACATGTCCAGGTTCAGTTCAGAACCCGGACAACCCCTTCAAGGTGGGGTATTACCCCTGTGTGTCAAAATACTGGTGCTAAAAAGCTGCAAAATTCAGCACAGGCGGTTGTTGCACAAAATTTGGCAACTTTTTGGGGGGGTTTCACATTTACTATAATCTACACCAGGAACGTGGCATAGAATATAGTGCAAATCTACATCAGCTCGATTGGTATTGTAGATCTGCGTTTTGGTGCATGGATCTGCAAAGATGCAACACAAATTTGAAGAGGCATGAGCCTCTTAATAATTGTGTTGCATCAGATCCGAGCGGAGGGAGATTAAGACCGGTGTGTAGAACACTGGTCTTCATGAATGTCCCAATAAATGTTTTCATATTTTTTTTATTTTATTGATATCATATTTTATTATAATAAAGGCATCTTTATTTTTTTTAATTTTTTTTGCTTTGTGTTAGTCTAAGATGGTTGCTTCCTTATGAATAGCATCTTAAAAGAACTTTCAGACACTTCCTTAAACATATGGGTTGATTACATTGTGGCCAATGGACAACATACTGCTATACTGTAGCATGTTAGAACTTTCCAAATGATATATTTGACCTGACATATCTACAATGTAAGGCATAGATGAGAAATGAACAGAGCCTCAAGCAGATAAAAATAACCTTAGGTCACTTGTTATGCTGTTTTATTACTCTAATGATCTGGGCATACCCTGAGCTATTCAAGGACTATGGTTACTCTCTTGATGTTTGTGTTCAAGTTATTGCCTGATGCAATGACATAAGAGAGATCCGGAGATAGAGTTCAATCTCAAAAATGAGTTTTGTTTTTTTATTATTGCAGTTTATTGATTAACAGATTAGCGCTAAAAACATATTTTTCTTTTTGCAGCAAGCATGATGTAACACATTTGCAGGTTACATT
Source organism: Bufo gargarizans (assembly GCF_014858855.1). Classification (NCBI taxonomy): domain Eukaryota; kingdom Metazoa; phylum Chordata; class Amphibia; order Anura; family Bufonidae; genus Bufo; species Bufo gargarizans. The sequence continues at coordinate 296,187,518 of NC_058084.1, read as the reverse complement.
TACAGCCTAAACACTATAAAACTCTGAATATATGTACAGAATATATAATTATTTTGAAAACTACAGAGTATAATTTTCTTTTCAATCAATTCACCAATACTTTAACTAATTTAGTTTAGTATATCAACTTAATTAGATTGATTAATAATTTCAGAATCCAGGGCTATAGTTAGCAAATAAACCCATTAGAGTGTTTATAACTTTTCATTTTTTAGGCCACCATTAATCTTGGGTTCAATTATCTCATTATTAGGATTGATCATTTCACATACTTGGATAATTGTTTCTATAATTAAGTTAGTGTAATGTTATCAGCTGTAGATGTCTTTCAAGTAAATCTTTTCTTTCTTTTATATTTTTGTTGTAAATCAGTAGTTGGAAACTAAAAACATATAGCCAGTGGCCAGCAATGCTAAACGAAAAATAATAGAAAAATACCAGCATTTACTCAGCAATTATTGCAAGATAGAATAAACAAGTTCCCCTTCAGACACAAGAAATAATACAGTCAGAAACAGGGAAATAACACATACCACCGTGAAGTAGAAAATGGTGGACACAATATGTAATGTTTGTATGTTAATATTGTGAAAAAAAATAATAACCTAAGGACTCCTACACATATAACTTTGGTCTGCATTTTTATTTATTTTTTTTCATATTTTTTTTCTCATTGCCTTTTTGTTTTCTTTACACATTCAACAGGATTTTTGCTAAATAGGCAGGGCATGACATGGATTAAGAAAAGCACCGCAAAAAAAAAATGGCCAGGGGAGTAGCTAAAGGCTCATGGGCCCTGGTGCAAGAGTTCAGCTTGGGCCCCCTTTCCCTGAGTGCTTTGTGTTCAGGGCGAGGGAAGCACATAGCCTTCATACTGCCTGAGGCAAAAATCTAAACAGCAACCCTCCCATGTCAAATTTTTGAGCTAACCCCTTTCCTCTAGCCAGAGGTGTAACTTGACCACATGCATTTTCTATTATATCGGTGTCTTCGTATGTGGCACAAGGGTCTTTGGGCCCCCTCAGGTTCCTGGGCACGATAGTGACTGCTACCTGTGCACAGAAATGCTACTTCCAAGATAAAATAGAAGCACATTCAGACTTGAAGATGTCATTCCTTCAAGTATATAGTACATACTAAACTCAAATCACAGAAAAAGATAAAAAAAAAACATCCTGCACAATGTAATAAATGAATATGCAGATGTGCATGACTGCATTTATAAAAGAAAGATCACATATAATAATGCACAGAATAGATGCAAACATTATATATGGACTAAGCCCTCATTCTGATATGATAAAAGCTAAGACTCTTGGAAGTAGAATTTTGCTGTGCACTTTTGCCCCGCCTATCCCACAGGCGACCATGATTAGGTGATACATATACGTGTGTGTGCTCCTCCTCTCATTGGTTGCTTGATGCACACATGGTCTCATCTGTCCACAAGACGTTTTCCCAGAAGGATTTTGGCTTACTCATGTACATTTTGGCAACCTGCAAAGCTTTTTTATGTTTCTGTGTCAGTGGCGTCCTCTTGGGTCTCCTGCCATGGCATTTCATTTCATTTAAATGTCGACAGGTTGTTTGCACTGACACTGATATACCCTGAGCCTGCAGAACAGCTTGAATTTATTTGGAACTTTATTGGGGCTGCTTATTCACCATACGGACTATCCTGCATTGCAACTAATTATCAATTTTTGTCTTCTGTCCACGTCCAGGTAGATTAGCGCCATAGGTTGTAAACATCTTGATTATGTTGTGCACCGTGGACAAAGAAACATCTAGAACTCTGGTGATGGACTTGTAACCTTGAGATTGTTGATATTTTTTCACAATTTTGGTTCTCAAGTTCTCAGACAGTTCTCTTCTCCTCTTTCTGTTCTTCATGCTTAGTGTGGCACAAACTGATTGAGCCAACTTATCTCCTTTTCATCTGGTTTCCGATGTGATTTTTATATTGCCCATATCTGTTACTTGCAACAGGTGAGTTTGAACAAGCATCACATGCTCAAAACAAAGTTGTTTACCCATAATTTTTAAAAAATGCCAACTATTTTGTCTGACTAATTTTGGGAGTTTTGTGTGAAATTCTGTCCAATTTGCCTTTTTTCTCTAGGTTTTTTGTGTTATATAATTTATTTTCTGAAAAAATGTCAGGGGTGCCAACAGTTTCGGCCATCTTAATTTTACTGGCATGAAAAAAGATTGGTAATAATTTCTGTTTTGGAAGTCTTTCCCAGAAAACTAGTGGAATACAAATTAGCTTGCCTGACAAAAAGAAAAGAAAAGTGGGGCTATCCAATTTAATGCCTAAAGAATTGGACGATTTGCAATATACTCTTGGCATTCAATACTCATGGATATTTTTTTTGTCTCCATAATGATAAAGAGCATCCCAAAGAGAACCCAAAAAAACAAGTCAACCAAGTAAGACAAGTTTATCTTGAGACATTCTGGTTCTCCTGTTCTATTAGAGAACTGGTTTGCATGTTTCCTTTACAGAAGTATTAGCTTTGTGGAATGTTGCAATGATAAAGGTCTCTCACCTTGGTAGAGCCAATTTTCTCTTTAATCCCTTCCCAGCATACAACATATGATGTATGGTGGCAAGTGCATTCCCACATTTTGATGTGCTATTAGGCCAGGGTGATCGGGTGGACACTGAAACGTTGTGCACCCAATCACTGCAGGGGCCTGGCAGTCCCTGGTAGCAGAGTCCCTGCTGTATCTGCCGGCATCGCTGTACAAGCCGATGCCTGTGGATTAACCCCTTCTATACCGCGATCAGCGTTGACCACGGCATAGAAGGGATTTGCTGCAGGTGAGGGAGTTCATCGGCTGCCCAATGCCTTGCATGGCATCAGGACCTGCCTTCTTCTGGTGCCCAGGAGATCCAGCCTCAGGCTGGGTCTCCTAGGCAACCTGTTAGTGGATTACTCAGTTTAATACACTAACAGGCAATGCATTATAATACAGATGTATTGCAATGCATTGCAAAGGGGATCAGACCCCCAAAAGTAAAGTCCCAAAAGGGGACAGAAATAAAGTTAAAAAAAGTTAAAAAAAAGAGTTTTTAATTAAAAAAAATAATGACTTTTCAAGTAAAAAAAGAGAAAAAAAACACCCCTTTCTCCTGATTTTTTATTAAAAAAAAGAAAATACACACATATTAGGTATTGCCGCATCCGTAACAACCAGCTGTATAAATATATCACATGATCCACCTCGTCCGATATATAAACTGTAAAAAAAAAAGAAGCAATTTTTGTCACCTTATATTGCAAAAAGTGCAACACCAAGCGATCAAAAAGGCATATGCCCCCCAAACTGTTACTAATAAAACTGTCACCTCATCCCACATAAAAAGAGCCCCTACCTAAGACAATCTCCCAAAAAACAAACAAACAAAAAAAACTATAGCTCTCAGAACATGGAGACACTAAAACATATTTTTTTATTTTGTTTCAAAAATGCAATTATTGTGTTAAAGTGAAAAAAAAGTATAAATACTAGGTATTTCCACGTCCATAATGACCTTCTCTTCAAAAGTATCATATGACTTTACTCCTCAGGTGAATGCTGCAAAAATAAATAAATAAAAACTGTGCCAAAACAACCAATTTTTTGGGTCACCTTGCCTCATAAAGTGTAATAATAAAATTATTGGTCAATTTGGAATGTTTTCATAAATAAAGGTAAAATATATTGACTAAAATTTATGACTGTCATGAAGTTCAATGGGTCATGAGAAAACAATGTCTGAATGGCTTTATTTTTTATAAATAAATGCATTCCAAAGTTAATACTGCATAAAGTGACACATGTCAGATTTGCAAAAAATGGCCTGGGCAGGAAGGTGAAAACTTGGCCTGGGGTAGAAGTGGTTAACTATTAAAGATTGTTTGTTGATATCAGTCACCAATTTGTTTTTTAGAAGGAAGACTGATTTGAAGTGTAACATTGGGACATTAACTTATATTTTTCTTATTGTTCTTTCTCTATGATTCACCCACAACAAATCTCAAAAAGTTCAGGATAAATTCAAAATCGATTCGCTCATTAGTGATGAACGGCAGGGGTCATATTCAAATTTGTGATATTTTGCTAATATTTTGTAGAATATTCATTGAATATTCGCAAATTTGAATATTCGTTATATTCTACATTCAAATATTACGCAATCAATACAGGCTTGTGTTAAAAACAAATATATAGCACTATATTCTCTAGTGATATATATTCGTTTTTAAAATATCCATCATTTTATTATATTTTTTTCCCTCTGATTCATGACTTTAGATGGAAAAAAAAGACGACTATTCTAAAAAAGGAATATATAGCACTATATTCAATATAGTGCTATATATTCGTATTTTAGAATAGTCGTCATTTTTTTCCATCTGAAGTCATGATTCCTCCCTGCTTAAGTTGCTTGTGGGCCAATGACTCATTGGCCCACAAGCAAGAAGCATGGAGAAATCATGTGCTCAGATGGAAAACATTCTGAATATTCAATATAACAAATATATAGCACTATATTTGAAATATTCGCAAATTCTGAAAGTAGAGATATTCAAGATAAAAATTTGCTTTTCAAATATTCGTGCTCAACACTATTGCTCATCTGTACTATGTACCAAACATGCACTGGACAAGTGTCTTAACATGTCATTGGAAAGTTATTTAACACCAACATTTCAAATAATTATTTGTGAGACTATAACACCGTATATGGAAAGTAGGATAACATAACACAAAAACAGCTGTGCCATAAAAATCATTTTAAGACCCCTGCTTCTACTGGATTATGTTCCAACTGAAATCCTTTAAGCCCTAATGGTTTCTAAATTAGGCCCCATTCATACAATTATATTTTTGCTACACATCTGATCTGCACCGTGTGCAGTGCTGTCTTTATCTATATGTCCATTCAGCAGCCCTTCAAAAAAAGATAGAACGTCCCATTTTTGTCTGTTTTGTGGACAAGAATAGGTATTGTTACAATGCGTCTGCAAAATAACAGATGCACTACAGACGTCACATGGACGTCATCCTTTTTTTTTTTGTGGATCTGCCTTTTGCATCCTAAATGAAATATAATAGAATGTCATATGGCCAGGCAAATCCCTCTTCAGTCCAACTCCCAAATAACCAATAAAGTTTAAACAGAATCAACCATTATTTTAGACTATTGTCTGCAGTATTAGGGCTCATGCACACAATCATTGCTGTTCTTGCTGTCCCCAAATTGTGTATCTGCAAAGCACAAATATCAGCCTTGTGTGTTCCGCATTTTGCGGAACATAATGTCTTGTCCTCTATAGAACTGTCCTATACTTGTTTATAGAACGGACAAGAATAGGACATATTGTATTTTTTGGCTGGGTTACGGAACGAACATACAGATATGGACTGCACACAGGTGTGCTGCCCGCATCATTTGCTGCCCCTTTGAGGTGAATGGGTCTGCATTTGAACCGAGAAAAATTGAGGATTGTATGCGGCCCAAACCCTCATTATTCACTAGACACCATATCAATCCCCCATTCATTATTAGGACTCAGATCAGACTCCAATCAGACCTCAAAGCAGACCCCCATTCATTATTAGATTTCAAATCAGACCCCCACATCCCTCATTAGACCTCAGATCATACTTTCGTCAGAAATAAATGAACTTACCTCTCCTGCTCTGGATGATCCAGCAGCTCTTCCTGCACTAACCCCTCCCTGGTCTTCTACAGGCATGTCATGGTTCCACTGGCAGCTGCCAACTCCGTGTGGCAGCAGAGTCTTGTTGCTGGGGGAACTAGGGCTGCAGGGTGGCCTCTGCTGATGTTGGAGCTTTAGGCCAATGAGGCGGTGCACTGGGGCTCCCGAGTGTCGGGGCGCATGGCTGGCAGCTCCACTCAGCATGCAAGCATGCTGACGTGAGCTACATCCTATCAGTATTAAAGGCTGGCACCTGCAGTTGCAGTTGCCAGTGAATTTAATGTCCTCTTCGCTCCACCTACAGTCTCTTGCATTTATTGAATACTCCTTTGGCTTTAAATTCTGGATTTCGTATTGTAACTGCATTTTTGGCTTCTGGCATTTTGGTAATGTATTAATGTTACAGTTCTGAAATGTATCTTGTTCTTTATTGTCCAACTGGCAGTTACCTTTTTTCTTATCATTGTCTTAGTGTTTGTCCATTTGTTGGTCCCTCTTTGTGTGTGCCCCTTCATGTATTGCAGTATAGGGACTGACGTCCAATTGTGAGGTCACAGCCTAGATGACCATGCAAATCGGCAGGGATAGTGGGTCTTTACCCACTACCCCTGTAGTGCTGTAGTATCCCTGTTTGTGTATGACGGTTGTTGTTATCCTGGCAAGGCTACTCCCAGCATTGTCCTATTATCTCACAATGTCAGATCATAATGCGCGTACTACGTCCTGACACTGGACGTAGTGTGGTGCCCAAAGAAGACCAGAGAGTAGTGAGTATAGCAAGCACCAGGAGCACTGTATTCACTGTTCTCCATCCTACTGTGAACTAGTGACCACTTATATAATGGAAGCACTCATTAGTATTCACTCCATAAGATGCACTGTCATTTTTCCCACACTTTTGGGGTAAAAAAGTGAGTCTTATGGATCGGCAAATGCAGTACATTTTATTATGTTCTAATACAAAAAACTGATTGCAAAAACATACATACATATTAACAAAACAGTACTTATTCCACTCACCAACCCCCATCCCAACCCCTTAGTATCTCTTGTGCACCTATATGCCATATGTATTTAATTTCCATCATCTTGGCTTTAGATATCTACATATTCTAAATACAGCTATGCAATAGCTATGTAACTTAGGTGCTTTAAGACCATAAGATTTTGTCAAGGAGCCTCCCTACTTTAACTTTAACACCCTATATTGCCTAACACCCTGATTTGTAAGCTTCCTATTATAATATCCCTGTAGTTCAAACCTCAAAATGTTAACTAAAACATATTCAATCAATCTATTTACTACCATAGTAACATAGTAGTAGTAACATAGTACATAAGGCCGAAAAAAGACATTTGTCCATCCAGTTCGACCTGTCATCCTGCAAGTTGATCCAGAGGAAGGCAAAAAAAAACCTGTGAGGTAGAAGCCAATTTTCCTCACTTTAGGGGAATAAAAATTCCTTCCCGAGTCCAATCAGGCAATCAGAATAAATCCCTGGATCAACGACCCCTCTCTAGAAGCTATAGCCTGTAATATTATTAAGCTCCAGAAATACATCCAGGCCCCTATTGAATTCCTTTATTGTACTCACCATCACCACCTCCTCAGGCAGAGAGTTCCATAGTCTCACTGCTCTTACCGTAAAGAATCCTCTTCTATGTCTATGTGTACAAACCTTCTTTCCTCCAGACGCAGAGGATGTCCCCTCGTCACAGTCACAGTCCTGGGGATAAATAGATGACGGGATAGATCTCTGTACTGACCCCTGATATATTTATACATATTAATTAGATCTCCTCTCAGTCGTCTTTTTTCTAAAGTGAATAACCCTAATTTTGATAATCTTTCAGGGTACTGTAGTTGCCCCATTCCAGTTATTACTTTAGTTGCCCTCCTCTGGACCCTCTCCAGCTCTGCTATGTCTGCTTTGTTCACTGGAGCCCAGAACTGTACACAGTACTCCATGTGTGGTCTGACTAAAGATTTGTAAAGTGGTAGGACTATGTTCTCATCACGGGCATCTATGCCCCTTTTGATGCAACCCATTATCTTATTGGCCTTGGCAGCAGCTGCCTGACACTGTTTTTTGCAGCTTAGTTTGCTGTTTATTAAAATTCCTAGATCTTTTTCCATGTCAGTGTTACCGAGTGTTTTACCATTTAATAAGTACGGGTGACTTGCATTATTCCTTCCCATGTGCATAACTTTACATTTACATACTGCCTTCAAATGCCAATTACAGTACTTAACCCCTTATAAATTTCTAAGTTTCAGTTTCTATACTTCTGTAATACATAGTAATACCCCCAAAAATTGTGATGACTTTACATTCCCCATATGTCTACTTCTAGAGTTGAGCGAACACCTGGATGTTCGGGTTCGAGAAGTTCGGCCGAACATCCCAGAAATGTTCGGGTTCGGGATCCGAACCCGATCCGAACTTCGTCCCGAACCCGAACCCCATTGAAGTCAATGGGGACCCGAACTTTTCGGCACTAAAAAGGCTGTAAAACAGCCCAGGAAAGAGCTAGAGGGCTGCAAAAGGCAGCAACATGTAGGTAAATCCCCTGCAAACAAATGTGGATAGGGAAATGAATTAAAATAAAAATTAAATAAATAAAAATTAACCAAAATCAATTGGAGAGAGGTCCCATAGCAGAGAATCTGGCTTCACGTCACCCACCACTGTAAGAGTCCATTTTCATAAATTTAGGCCCAGCACCCAGGCAGAGGAGAGAGGTCCCGTAACAGAGAATCTGTTGCAAGGAGAAACCTTTTACAATGAGGATTCTCTGCTATGACATGCAGACACAGGAGAGGTTCATTCAACTTTGGGTAGCCTCGCAATATAATGGTAAAATGAAAATAAAAATAGGATTGAATGAGGAAGTGCCCTGGAGTCCAATAATATATGGTTAAGGGGAGGTAGTTAATGTCTAATCTGGACAAGGGACGGACAGATCCTGTGGGATCCATGCCTGGTTCATTTTTATGAACGTCAGCTTGTCCACATTGGCTGTAGACAGGCGGCTGCGTTTGTCTGTAATGACGCCCCCTGCCGTGCTGAATACACGTTCAGACAAAACGCTGGCCGCCGGGCAGGCCAGCACCTCCAAGGCATAAAAGGCTAGCTCTGGCCACGTGGACAATTTAGAGACCCAGAAGTTGAATGGGGCCGAACCATCAGTCAGTACGTGGAGGGGTGTGCACACGTACTGTGCCACCATGTTAGTGAAATGTTGCCTCCTGCTAACACGTTGCGTATCAGGTGGTGGTGCAGTTAGCTGTGGCGTGTTGACAAAAGTTTTCCACATCTCTGCCATGCTAACCCTGCCCTCAAAGGAGCTGGCATTGACACAGCTGCCTTGGCGACCTCTTGCTCCTCCTCTGCCTTGGCCTTGGGCTTCCACTTGTTCCCCTGTGACATTTGGGAATGCTCTCAGTAGCGCGTCTACCAACGTGCGCTTGTACTCGCGCATCTTCCTATCACGCTCCAGTGCAGGAAGTAAGGTGGGCACATTGTCTTTGTAGCGTGGATCCAGCAGGGTGGCAACCCAGTAGTCCGCACAGGTTAAAATGTGGGCAACTCTGCTGTCGTTGCGCAGGCACTGCAGCATGTAGTCGCTCATGTGTGCCAGGCTGCCCAGGGGTAAGGACAAGCTGTCCTCTGTGGGAGGCGTATCGTCATCGTCCTGCCTTTCCCCCCAGCCACGCACCAGTGATGGACCCGAGCTGCGTTGGGTGCCACCCCGCTGTGACCATGCTTCATCCTCATCCTCCTCCACCTCCTCCTCGTCCTCCAGTAGTGGGCCCTGTCTGGCCACATTTGTACCTGGCCTCTGCTGTTGCCAAAAACCTCCCTCTGAGTCACTTCGAAGAGACTGGCCTGAAAGTGCTAAAAATGACCCCCCTTCCTCCTCCTCCTCCTCCTCCTGGGCCACCTGCTCTTGCATCATCGCCCTAAGTGTTTTCTCAAGGAGACATAGAAGTGGTATTGTAACGCTGATAACGGCGTCATCGCCACTGGCCATGTTGGTGGAGTACTCGAAACAGCGCAACAGGGCACACAGGTCTCGCATGGAGGCCCAGTCATTGGTGGTGAAGTGGTGCTGTTCTGTAGTGCGACTGACCCGTGCGTGCTGCAGCTGAAACTCCACTATGGCCTGCTGCTGCTCGCACAGTCTGTCCAGCATGTGCAAGGTGGAGTTCCACCTGGTGGGCACGTCGCATATGAGGCGGTGAGAGGGAAGGCCGAAGTTACGCTGTAGCGCAGACAGGCGAGCAGCAGCAGGATGTGAACGCCGGAAGCGCGAACAGACGGCCCGCACTTTATGCAGCAGCTCTGACATGTCGGGGTAGTTGTGAATGAACTTCTGCACCACCAAATTCAGCACATGCGCCAAGCAAGGGATGTGCGTCAAATTGGCTAGTCCCAGAGCTGCAACGAGATTTCGCCCATTATCGCACACCACCAGGCTGGGCTTGAGGCTCACCGGCAGCAACCACTCGTCGGTCTGTTGTTCTATACCCCGCCACAACTCCTGTGCGGTGTGGGGCCTGTCCCCCAAACATATGAGTTTCAGAATGGCCTGCTGACGTTTACCCCGGGCTGTGCTGAAGTTGGTGGTGAAGGTGTGTGGCTGACTGGATGAGCAGGTGGAAGAAGAGGAGGAGGAAGCCGAGAAGGAGGAGGTGGCAACAGGAGGCAAAGAATGTTGCCCTGCGATCCTTGGCGGCGGAAGGACGTGCGCCAAACAGCTCTCCGCCTGGGGCCCAGCTGCCACTACATTTACCCAGTGTGCAGTTAGGGAGATATAGCGTCCCTGGCCGTGCTTACTGGTCCACGTATCTGTGGTTAGGTGGACCTTGCCACAGATGGCGTTGCGCAGTGCACACTTGATTTTATCGGATACTTGGTTGTGCTCTCTTGGAGAAGTAGTGGCGGCTGGGAACAACATACTGTGGGACAGCAAGCGACATGAGCTGTTTGAAGCTGTCTGTGTCCACCAGCCTAAATGACAGCATTTCATAGGCCAGTAGTTTAGAAATGCTGGCATTCAGGGCCAGGGATCGAGGGTGGCTAGGTGAAAATTTACGCTTTCTCTCAAATGTTTGTGAGATGGAGAGCTGAACGCTGCCGTGTGACATGGTTGAGACGCTTGGTGACGGAGGTGGTGGTGGTGGTGTTGGTGGTACATCCCCTGTTTGCTGGGCGGCAGGTGCCAACGTTCCTCCAGAGGCGGAGGAAGAGGCCGAGGCGGCAGCAGCAGAAGAGGCCGAGGCGGCAGCAGCAGAAGAGGTAGCAGGGGGAGCCTGAGTGACTTCCTTGGTTTTAAGGTGTTTACTCCACTGCAGTTCATGCTTTGCATGCAGGTGCCTGGTCATGCAGGTTGTGCTCAGGTTCAGAACGTTAATGCCTCGCTTAAGGCTCTGATGGCACAGCGTGCAAACCACTCGGGTCTTGTCGTCAGCACATTGTTTGAAGAAGTGCCATGCCAGGGAACTCCTTGAAGCTGCCTTTGGGGTGCTCGGTCCCAGATGGCGGCGGGCAGTAGCAGGCGGAGTCTCTTGGCGGCGGGTGTTCTGCTTTTGCCCACTGCTCCCTCTTTTGCTACGCTGTTGGCTCGGTCTCACCACTGCCTCTTCCTCCGAACTGTGAAAGTCAGTGGCACGACCTTCATTCCATGTGGGGTCTAGGACCTCATCATCCCCTGCATCGTCTTCCACCCAGTCTTGATCCCTGACCTCCTGTTCATTCTGCACACTGCAGAAAGACGCAGCAGTTGGCACCTGTGTTTCGTCATCATCAGAGACATGCTGAGGTGGTATTCCCATGTCCTCATCATCAGGAAACATAAGTGGTTGTGCGTCAGTGCATTCTATATCTTTCACCGCTGGGGAAGGGCTAGGTGGATGCCCTTGGGAAACCCTGCCAGCGGAGTCTTCAAACAGCATAAGAGACTGCTGCATAACTTGAGGCTGAGACAGTTTCCCTGGTATGCATGGGGGTGATGTGACAGACTGATGGGGTTGGTTTTCAGGCGCCATCTGTGCGCTTTCTGCAGAAGACTGGGTGGGAGATAATGTGAACGTGCTGGATCCACTGTCGGCCACCCAATTGACTAATGCCTGTACCTGCTCAGGCCTTACCATCCTTAGAACGGCATTGGGCCCCACCATATATCGCTGTAAATTCTGGCGGCTACTGGGACCTGAGGTAGTTGGTACACTAGGACGTGTGGATGTGGCAGAACGGCCACGTCCTCTCCCAGCACCAGAGGGTCCACTAACACCACCACGACCATGTCCACGTCCGCGTCCCTTACTAGATGTTTTTCTCATTGTTATGGTTCACCACAACAACAAAAATATTATTTGGCCCAATGTATTGTATTCAAATTCAGCGGGATATAAATTTGAGGCCTAGTATTTAGGCGCTGGGTGACCGGTATGGATTTACTAACAGAATTAGACTTGGAAATGCACAGTAGCGTGTGTGTGAAGTTATTCTGAATGACCCTATGTGCACCTTGAATATTATATACCCTTTTAGGGATAGATTTCAAATAGCTCTGATATAGCAGAAACCACTAAATTATGAAATTGCTAAATTGGGAATTGTATTTCAACCCAGAACAAAAAATGTGCTTTGACGGACACTAAATAACTTTCCCAGCCACAACAGGACAGCGGTAACGAGAGATTTAGCGGGATATAAATTTGAGGCCTAGTATTTAGGCGCTGGGTGACCGGTATGGATTTAGTGACAGAATTAGACTTGGAAATGCACAGTAGCGTGTGTGTGAAGTTATTCTGAATGACCCTATGTGCACCTTGAATATTATATACCCTTTTAGGGATAGATTTCAAATAGCTCTGATATAGCAGGAACCACTAAATTATGAAATTGCTAAATTGGGAATTGTACTTCAACCCAGAACAAAAAATGTGCTTTGACGGACACTAAATAACTTTCCCAGCCACAACAGGACAGCGGTAACGAGAGATTTAGCGGGATATAAATTTGAGGCCTAGTATTTAGGCGCTGGGTGACCGGTATGGATTTAGCGACAGAATTAGACTTGGAAATGCACAGTAGCGTGTGTGTGAAGTTATTCTGAATGACCCTATGTGCACCTTGAATATTATATACCCTTTTAGGGATAGATTTCAAATAGCTCTGATATAGCAGAAACCACTAAATTATGAAATTGCTAAATTGGGAATTGTATTTCAACCCAGAACAAAAAATGTGCTTTGACGGACACTAAATAACTTTCCCAGCCACAACAGGACAGCGGTAACGAGAGATTTAGCGGGATATAAATTTGAGGCCTAGTATTTAGGCGCTGGGTGACCGGTATGGATTTAGCGACAGAATTAGACTTGGAAATGCACAGTAGCGTGTGTGTGAAGTTATTCTGAATGACCCTATGTGCACCTTGAATATTATATACCCTTTTAGGGATAGATTTCAAATAGCTCTGATATAGCAGAAACCACTAAATTATGAAATTGCTAAATTGGGAATTGTATTTCAACCCAGAACAAAAAATGTGCTTTGACGGACACTAAATAACTTTCCCAGCCACAACAGGACAGCGGTAACGAGAGATTTAGCGGGATATAAATTTGAGGCCTAGTATTTAGGCGCTGGGTGACCGGTATGGATTTAGCGACAGAATTAGACTTGGAAATGCACAGTAGCGTGTGTGTGAAGTTATTCTGAATGACCCTATGTGCACCTTGAATATTATATACCCTTTTAGGGATAGATTTCAAATAGCTCTGATATAGCAGGAACCACTAAATTATGAAATTGCTAAATTGGGAATTGTACTTCATGGATTTAGTGACAGAATTAGACTGGGATATGGCCAAAAAATAACCACACTATTGCTGGTTAAATGCACTTGGTGACGGGCGCAGCTTGCCCCTGATGTAGTATATGGCCAAAAAATGAACAGACTATTGCTGGTTAAATGCACTTGGTGTCACAGCTTGACGAACCACACTACTGAGGGTTAAATTCACTTGGTGACGGGCGCAGCTTGCCCCTGATGTAGTATATGGCCAAAAAATGAACAGACTATTGCTGGTTAAATGCACTTGGTGACGGGCGCAGCTTGCCCCTGATTTAGTATATGGCCAAAAAATGAACAGACTATTGCTGGTTAAATGCACTTGGTGTGATAGCTTGACCAACCACACTACTGAGGGTTAAATGCACTTGGTGACGGGCGCAGCTTGCCCCTCATGTAGTATATGGCCAAAAAATGAACAGACTATTGCTGGTTAAATGCACTTGGTGACGGGCGCAGCTTGCCCCTGATTTAGTATATGGCCAAAAAATGAACATACTATTGCTGGTTAAATGCACTTGGTGTGATAGCTTGACCAACCACACTACTGAGGGTTAAATGCACTTGGTGACGGGCGCAGCTTGCCCCTGATGTAGTATATGGCCAAAAAATTAACAGACTATTGCTGGTTAAATGCACTTGGTGTCACAGCTTGACGAACCACACTACTGAGGGTTAAATGCACCTGCTCTTGCATCATCGCCCTAAGTGTTTTCTCAAGGAGACATAGAAGTGGTATTGTAACGCTGATAACGGCGTCATCGCCACTGGCCATGTTGGTGGAGTACTCGAAACAGCGCAACAGGGCACACAGGTCTCGCATGGAGGCCCAGTCATTGGTGGTGAAGTGGTGCTGTTCTGTAGTGCGACTGACCCGTGCGTGCTGCAGATGAAACTCCACTATGGCCTGCTACTGCTCGCACAGTCTGTCCAGCATGTGCAAGGTGGACTTCCACCTGGTGGGCACGTCGCATATGAGGCGGTGAGCGGGAAGGCCGAAGTTACGCTGTAGCGCAGACAGGCGAGCAGCAGCAGGATGTGAACGCCGGAAGCGCGAACAGACGGCCCGCACTTTATGCAGCAGCTCTGACATGTCGGGGTAGTTGTGAATGAACTTCTGCACCACCAAATTCAGCACATGCGCCAAGCAAGGGATGTGCGTCAAATTGGCTAGTCCCAGAGCTGCAACGAGATTTCGCCCATTATCGCACACCACCAGGCCGGGCTTGAGGCTCACCGGCAGCAACCACTCGTCGGTCTGTTGTTCTATACCCCGCCACAACTCCTGTGCGGTGTGGGGCCTGTCCCCCAAACATATGAGTTTCAGAATGGCCTGCTGACGTTTACCCCGGGCTGTGCTGAAGTTGGTGGTGAAGGTGTGTGGCTGACTGGATGAGCAGGTGGAAGAAGAGGAGGAGGAAGCCGAGAAGGAGGAGGTGGCAACAGGAGGCAAAGAATGTTGCCCTGCGATCCTTGGCGGCGGAAGGACGTGCGCCAAACAGCTCTCCGCCTGGGGCCCAGCTGCCACTACATTTACCCAGTGTGCAGTTAGGGAGATATAGCGTCCCTGGCCGTGCTTACTGGTCCACGTATCTGTGGTTAGGTGGACCTTGCCACAGATGGCGTTGCGCAGTGCACACTTGATTTTATCGGATACTTGGTTGTGCAGGGAAGGCACGGCTCTCTTGGAGAAGTAGTGGCGGCTGGGAACAACATACTGTGGGACAGCAAGCGACATGAGCTGTTTGAAGCTGTCTGTGTCCACCAGCCTAAATGACAGCATTTCATAGGCCAGTAGTTTAGAAATGCTGGCATTCAGGGCCAGGGATCGAGGGTGGCTAGGTGGGAATTTACGCTTTCTCTCAAATGTTTGTGAGATGGAGAGCTGAACGCTGCCGTGTGACATGGTTGAGACGCTTGGTGACGGAGGTGGTGGTGGTGGTGTTAGTGGTACATCCCCTGTTTGCTGGGTGGCAGGTGCCAACGTTCCTCCAGAGGCGGAGGAAGAGGCCGAGGCGGCAGCAGCAGAAGAGGTAGCAGGGGGAGCCTGAGTGACTTCCTTGGTTTTAAGGTGTTTACTCCACTGCAGTTCATGCTTTGCATGCAGGTGCCTGGTCATGCAGGTTGTGCTCAGGTTCAGAACGTTAATGCCTCGCTTAAGGCTCTGATGGCACAGCGTGCAAACCACTCGGGTCTTGTCGTCAGCACATTGATTGAAGAAGTGCCATGCCAGGGAACTCCTTGAAGCTGCCTTTGGGGTGCTCGGTCCCAGATGGCGGCGGGCAGTAGCAGGCGGAGTCTCTTGGCGGCGGGTGTTCTGCTTTTGCCCACTGCTCCCTCTTTTGCTACGCTGTTGGCTCGGTCTCACCACTGCCTCTTCCTCCGAACTGTGAAAGTCAGTGGCACGACCTTCATTCCATGTGGGGTCTAGGACCTCATCATCCCCTGCATCGTCTTCCACCCAGTCTTGATCCCTGACCTCCTGTTCAGTCTGCACACTGCAGAAAGACGCAGCAGTTGGCACCTGTGTTTCGTCATCATCAGAGACATGCTGAGGTGGTATTCCCATGTCCTCATCATCAGGAAACATAAGTGGTTGTGCGTCAGTGCATTCTATATCTTTCACCGCTGGGGAAGGGCTAGGTGGATGCCCTTGGGAAACCCTGCCAGTGGAGTCTTCAAACAGCATAAGAGACTGCTGCATAACTTGAGGCTGAGACAGTTTCCCTGGTATGCATGGGGGTGATGTGACAGACTGATGGGGTTGGTTTTCAGGCGCCATCTGTGCGCTTTCTGCAGAAGACTGGGTGGGAGATAATGTGAACGTGCTGGATCCACTGTCGGCCACCCAATTGACTAATGCCTGTACCTGCTCAGGCCTTACCATCCTTAGAACGGCATTGGGCCCCACCATATATCGCTGTAAATTCTGGCGGCTACTGGGACCTGAGGTAGTTGGTACACTAGGACGTGTGGATGTGGCAGAACGGCCACGTCCTCTCCCAGCACCAGAGGGTCCACTAACACCACCACGACCATGTCCACGTCCGCGTCCCTTACTAGATGTTTTTCTCATTGTTATGGTTCACCACAACAACAAAAATATTATTTGGCCCAATGTATTGTATTGAGATTTAGCGGGATATAAATTTGAGGCCTAGTATTTAGGCGCTGGGTGACCGGTATGGATTTAGTGACAGAATTAGACTTGGAAATGCACAGTAGCGTGTGTGTGAAGTTATTCTGAATGACCCTATGTGCACCTTGAATATTATATACCCTTTTAGGGATAGATTTCAAATAGCTCTGATATAGCAGGAACCACTAAATTATGAAATTGCTAAATTGGGAATTGTACTTCAACCCAGAACAAAAAATGTGCTTTGACGGACACTAAATAACTTTACCAGCCACAACAGGACAGCGGTAACGAGAGATTTAGCGGGATATAAATTTGAGGCCTAGTATTTAGGCGCTGGGTGACCGGTATGGATTTAGCGACAGAATTAGACTTGGAAATGCACAGTAGCGTGTGTGTGAAGTTATTCTGAATGACCCTATGTGCACCTTGAATATTATATATCCTTTTAGGGATAGATTTCAAATAGCTCTGATATAGCAGAAACCACAAAATTATGAAATTGCTAAATTGGGAATTGTATTTCAACCCAGAACAAAAAATGTGCTTTGACGGACACTAAATAACTTTCCCAGCCACAACAGGACAGCGGTAACGAGAGATTTAGCGGGATATAAATTTGAGGCCTAGTATTTAGGCGCTGGGTGACCGGTATGGATTTAGCGACAGAATTAGACTTGGAAATGCACAGTAGCGTGTGTGTGAAGTTATTCTGAATGACCCTATGTGCACCTTGAATATTATATACCCTTTTAGGGATAGATTTCAAATAGCTCTGATATAGCAGGAACCACTAAATTATGAAATTGCTAAATTGGGAATTGTACTTCAACCCAGAACAAAAAATGTGCTTTGACGGACACTAAATAACTTTCCCAGCCAGAACAGGACAGCGGTAACGAGAGATTTAGCGGGATATAAATTTGAGGCCTAGTATTTAGGCGCTGGGTGACCGGTATGGATTTAGTGACAGAATTAGACTGGGATATGGCCAAAAAATAACCACACTATTGCTGGTTAAATGCACTTGGTGACGGGCGCAGCTTGCCCCTGATGTAGTATATGGCCAAAAAATGAACAGACTATTGCTGGTTAAATGCACTTGGTGTCACAGCTTGACAAACCACACTACTGAGGGTTAAATGCACTTGGTGACGGGCGCAGCTTGCCCCTGATGTAGTATATGGCCAAAAAATGAACAGACTATTGCTGGTTAAATGCACTTGGTGACGGGCGCAGCTTGCCCCTGATTTAGTATATGGCCAAAAAATGAACAGACTATTGCTGGTTAAATGCACTTGGTGTGATAGCTTGACCAACCACACTACTGAGGGTTAAATGCACTTGGTGACGGGCGCAGCTTGCCCCTGATGTAGTATATGGCCAAAAAATGAACAGACTATTGCTGGTTAAATGCACTTGGTGACGGGTGCAGCTTGCCCCTGATTTAGTATATGGCCAAAAAATGAACAGACTATTGCTGGTTAAATGCACTTGGTGTGATAGCTTGACCAACCACACTACTGAGGGTTAAATGCACTTGGTGACGGGCGCAGCTTGCCCCTGATGTAGTATATGGCCAAAAAATGAACAGACTATTGCTGGTTAAATGCACTTGGTGTGACAGCTTCACCCTGATGTAGGCTTTAGCCAAAAAAACAACCACACCATTGAGGGTTAAATGCACTTGGTGACAGGCGCAGCTTGCCCCTGATTTAGTATATGGCCAAAAAATGAACAGACTATTGCTGGTTAAATGCACTTGGTGTGACAGCTTCACCCTGATGTAGGCTTTAGCCAAAAAAACAACCACACCATTGAGGGTTAAATGCACTTGGTGACAGGCGCAGCTTGCCCCTGATTTAGTATATGGCCAAAAAATGAACAGACTATTGCTGGTTAAATGCACTTGGTGTGACAGCTTCACCCTGATGTAGGCTTTAGCCAAAAAACAACCACACCATTGAGGGTTAAATGCACTTGGTCGCAGCTTGGATGCACTTGGTCGCAGCACCGCACAAAACACAAAATGGCCGCCGATCACCCCAGAAAAAAGTGACTGACAAACGGTCTGGGCAGCCTAAAAACAGTGAGTGAGCATTTGAATTTCAGCAGCTCAATGATGCACAGCTGCAGATCGATCGATTAATCAAGTGAAGTCCTTTGGAGGAGTTAATCTGCCTAATCTCGCCCTACTGTCGCATCCGCAACCTCTCCCTACGCTAATCAGAGCAGAGTGACGGGCGGCGCTATGAGACTCCAGCTTAAATAGAGGCTGGGTCACATGGTGCTCTGGCCAATCACAGCCATGCCAATAGTAGGCATGGCTGTGACGGCCTCTTGGGGCAAGTAGTATGACGCTTGTTGATTGGCTGCTTTGCAGCCTTTCAAAAAGCGCCAAGAAAGCGTCACAAAAGCGCCAAGAAAGCGACGAACACCGAACCCGAACCCGGACTTTTACGAAAATGTCCGGGTTCGGGTCCGTGTCACGGACACCCCAAAATTCGGTACGAACCCGAACTATACAGTTCGAGTTCGCTCATCCCTATCTACTTCATGTTTGTAGCATTTTGGGAATGATATTTAGAGACAAATTTTGAAATTTTTCAGAAATCTGGTCTTCTTATGGACCAGTTCAGGTTTGAAGTCATATTGTGAGGCTTAGATAATAGAAACCTCCTAAAAATGGCCCCATTCTAGAAACTACACCCCTCAAGGTATTCAAAACTGTTTTTCTCAAACTTTATTAACCCTTTAGGTCTTCCACAAGAGTTAATGGCAGATTGAGAAACCATTTCAAAATTTCTATTTTTTGGAAAATTTTCCAATATAATTTATTTTTTCCAGGAGTAAAACAAGGGTTAACTGCCAAACAAAACACTAAATGGGTTGCCCTGATTCTGTAGTTTGCAGAAACACCCCATATGTGGTTGTAAACTACTGTTTGGCCGAACGGGAGCACATAGAAGGAGGGGAACACCATATGGGTTTTGGAAGGCAGATTTTGCAGGACTGGTTTTGTTTATACCATGTCCCATTTGAAGCCCCCTGTTGCACCCCTTGAATAGAAATTTTAAAAAAAATGACTCCATCTAAGAAAGTACACCCCTCACGGTATTCAAAACTGGGTTTACAAACTTTGTTAACCCTTTAGGTGTTCGACAAGAGTTAATGGCAGATGGAGAAACAATTTTGAAATTTCTATTTTTTGGAAAT
Source organism: Bufo gargarizans (assembly GCF_014858855.1). Classification (NCBI taxonomy): domain Eukaryota; kingdom Metazoa; phylum Chordata; class Amphibia; order Anura; family Bufonidae; genus Bufo; species Bufo gargarizans. Next base: position 296,167,580 of record NC_058084.1, on the reverse strand, counting down.
TTTTCCAATAAAATACATTTTTTCCAGGAGTAAAACATGGGTTAATTGCCAAACAAAACTCAAAGTGGGTTGCCCTGATTCTGTAGTTTGCAGAAACACACGATATGTGGTTGTAAACTACTGTTTGGCCGAACAGGAGCAGATAGAAGGAGGGGAACCCCATATGGGTTTTGGAAGGCAGATTTTGCAGGACTGGTTTTGTTTATACCAGGTCCCATTTGAAGCCCCCTGTTGCACCCCTAAAATATAAATTTCAAAAAAGTGGCTCCATCTAAGAAAGTACACCCCTCAAGGTATTCAAAACTGGGTTTACAAACTTTGTTAACCCTTTAGGTGTTCCACAAGAGTTTATGGCAGATGGAGAAAGAATTTTGAAATTTCAATTTTTTTTGAAAATTTTCCCTTTTAACCCTTACTTTATTACTGGAAAAAATGGGTTAACAGCCAAACAAAACTCAAAATGGGTTGCCCTGATTCTGTAGTTTGCAGAAACACCCCATATGTGGTCGTAAACTACTATTTGGCTAAACGGCAGCTCATAGAAGAAGAGGAACGTCATATGGTTTTTGGAAGGCAGATTTTACTGGACTGGTTTATTTACACCATGTACCCTTTCAAGCCCCCCTGATGCACCCCTAGAGTAGAAACTTCATAAAAGTGACCCCATCCAGGAAACTATGGGATAAGGTGGTTGTTGTTTTGGGACTATTTTAGGGGTAAATATGATTTTTGGTTGCTCTATATTACTCTTTTTTGAGGCAATGTAACAAAAAAATTTAATTCTAAAATTGTTTCTACATTCGCTATTTAGTTTTGTGGAACACCTAAAGGGTTCAAATAGTTTGTAAAGTAACTTTTGAATACCTTGAGGGGTGTAGTTTCTTAGATGGGTTCACTTTTTTGGAGTTTCTAGTCTAGGCTACATCAGGGGGGCTTCTAATGGGAAATGGTGTCCAAAAAAAAACTGTCCATCAAAATCTGCCTTCCAGAAACCGTATGGCGTTCCCTTCGTTCTATGCCCTGCCGTGCGGCTATATAGCCATTTACGACCACATATGGGGTGTTTCTGCAAACTACAGAATCGGGGCAATAAATATTGAGTTTTGTTTGGCTGTTAACCCTTGCTTTATTACCGGCAAAAAGGATTCAAATGGAAATTTTCCCCAAAAATTGGTGTTTTGGCACCGTTTTTATTTTATATTTTTAACACCGTTCATCCAAGGCGTTTGGTCAAAAGTTATTTTTATAGCGACGACTTTTGCGCACGCGACGATGCCCAATATGTATGGCTCTCAGACTTTTGAGACACTAAGCAGGCATCCTAAAACTGCGGCCCTCCAGATGTTGTAAAACTACAATTCCCACCATGCCCTGCTGATGGCTGTAGGTTGTCTGTGCATGCTGGGAGTTATAGTTTTACAACATCTGGAGGGCCGCAGTTTGAGGATGCCTGCACTAAAACTAATATTTTTTTGGGGAAAAAAAATTGTTTTCGTGTCTCCAAAGTCTGAGAGCCATAGTGTTTTTTTTATGTTCTCTAGTGGACTGTTGGGGATTATAAAAATTTAGTACTCCATGGAAGTGTGATACTCCCTGAAGCAATCAGAGGCCCGGATGATCGGGACACGTGTCACACTTAGTGGTGGTGTCCTTCCGTATCCCCCTCCTGTGACACACTCTGCACTATTTTTGGGTTCGTCCCTTCTTTCCAGTATGGGGGACCACACCTGGAAAGTGTTGGCCAGGGACGATCCGGGCGCCTCCAGTTCCCGAGGTACTCCGGCCTGCTCTTTCCCGGTCCGAAAAGATCAGGGCCTTGAGGACTGCCTCATAGAACTGGAGGAATGTCCCTGTGCTGCCAGCACTTCGGGATAGTACAAAAGAGTTGTACATGGCAACCTGTACCAAGTAGACCGCAACTTTTTTGTACCATGCCCGGGTTTTGCGCATGGCGTTATATATCTTGAGGACTTGATCAGAGAGATCAACTCCCTTATACCAATTGTAGTTGACGATACAATCGGGCTTGAGGACCGTTGCTGTGGTACCTCGCACAGAGACTCTTGTCCTTATACCTGACCAGCAACAGGTTTCCACTGGTAAGTGCACGGGTCTCACCCCTGGGGATTTGGCGGCAAGGGACCTGAACAAGGGAATGCTGGTATAAAAGTTATCCACGTACAAGTGGTAACCGTTATCCAGCAGTGGGTACGTAAGGTCCCACACGAGTTTCCCGTTAACACCCAGAGTGGGGGGACATTCTGGGGGTTGAATACGGGAATCTCGCCCCTCGTACACACAAAATTTGTAAGTGTACCCTGAGGTACTCTCACAAATTTTGTATAGCTTCACGCCATACCTCGCCCGCTTTGTGGGAATATATTGGCGGAAACTGAGTCTCCCCTTGAATGCAACGAGAGACTCCTCAACCGCGACCTCCCTTCCAGGTACTTAGGCCTCCATGAATTTGACCCCAAAGTGATCGATGACCGGCCGTATCTTATACAGCCGGTCATAGGCAGGATCACCTCGGGGTGGACATGCTGCATTATCGGAATAATGCAGACATTTCCGGATGGCCTCAAACCGGGGACGTGTCATGACTATACTGTACAGTGGGGTCTGGTATAGGACGTCTCCACTCCAGTATTGCCTGACACTGGGTTTTTGGACTAGACCCATATTTAGCATGAGGCCCCAAAATGTCCTCATCTCCGCTGCACTGACCGGCGTCCAGCCACCGGGTCTAGCCAAAAATGAGCCTGGGTTTTGAGCGACGAACTGTTGGGCATACAGATTCGTCTGCTCCACCATCAGATTCACCAGTGGGTTACTGAAAGAAAAACTAAAATAGTCAATTTCAGTAAACCCCACTGTGGGAATCTGGATTCCAGGATTGCCAGCAAAATCCGGAATCTCAGGCTCAAAGTCCACTGGGGGACACCAGCTAAGTTCATCGGCAGGGGGCTCCGGTGATCTTATTTGGTGGGCCGGGAAACCAGTACGAACCCCAGGGTGTCTCGTACTAGGATGGGCCACAGGATCCCTAGCACGTAGGGCCCCTGGCTCCGCCTGGCGGCGTCTCCGCCGCCTTGGTGGCTCATCGTCATTCGATGATGATGAGGAGGATGCGGATGATAAAAGGAATGTGGGGTCATCCTCATCCTCACTGGGGCTCTCAGAGTCCGAAGCAATCTGGGCATATGCCTCCTCGGCCGAGAACATCCGGCGGGCCATGGGTGTGTGTGCGTGTAGGTGTGCGTGTGTGGAAAACGTTATTATATGTGCGTGTGTGTGGGGGCAACGGGTGTTTGCGTACTAAAAAAGGCAAAAAAAAGGGCAAGTGTTAGGGAAAAAAAAAGTTCAAACTTGCTGATCAGCGGTACAACGCAGGGGGGGTCTGGGGTCTGATAGATGGATCAAAGAAAGTTTGGAATAAAAGTGCTTTTTTTTTTTCCTAATTAACTTTTCCCTTCTTTCCCTGCCTAACGGTGCCTCTCCCTCACTGACCCTAACCTACCTGGGTGGCGATGGGTGCAGGAGGGTGATGGATGGTGATTAGGGGGACACAGGAGCTTGTGCTGGACGATGCTGCTGGGTGCTCGTGCAGAACAGGAAGAGGAGGGGAGAGAGGAGTGCAGGAAGTTTGAATCTCGCGCCTCTCTCCCCTGCACCAATCAGCATCCTGGACAGCAGTGTTCAGCACCAGGGCCAGCACCGCCTCTGCAAATCTTCGCACTGCGATTGGTGGTGTGTAATCAAGCCACCGATCGCAGTGTTTTTCCGGTTCATCGGGTCACAGGACACACAAATGGACCGGAAACCCAGAAAACCGCAGGTCTGAATTGACCTGCGGTTTTCTGCGATCGCCGATTAGGGGAGGGTCAAATGACCCCCCCTGCGTTGTTACGGGATGCTGGCTGAATGATTTCAGCCGGCATCCCGTTGCGATTAACCCCAGCGGTGCTGGAATCTCGATTTAAAGTTAGGACGTACCGGTACGCCCTGAGTCCTTAAGGTCTCAGGAAATAGGGCGTACCGGTACGCCCTGCGTCCTGAAGGGGTTAATATGGTTCTTAGCAACTAAAAAAACAATATTGATCAGAAGGGCTTTAATTTTAGGAATCTCTTGTTATGTGTAATGGAATATGCAGCACCATAAGTCAATGTAAATTTTGATTTTCATCAATACATATGTGAATAATCAATTTACTTTCAACTCACTATCAATTCAGCCAAAACAGTGAGGTACAGTATCTACAGTAAGTTCATTTTATGGGCAAGTGCATCTTTTGGGTGAAAAATATGGTAAATATACAGACAGCCAAAAGGCCATAAATTCCCACTTATTAAATATTTACATTTATTTAAATCATTAAAATAATTAAACTCTATACACTAAAATGATCATGCAGCCACAAGATTAGGATTATTCTGATTATACAGGTATTGTAAAAACACCAATAAAATGATGCAGGAAAGGCCTGTGCAAGATTTGTCTACTGTGGAAATTCCATTTAAAATGCAGTTTCAAAAAAGATCTTTCTCTACTGTAAAACACTAATGTGATTATTCTCCCCACCCCTACAAAACCAATATAATGTTGCAAAAAAGACCAAGGTAAGATCTGTATACCGTGGAGATCGTATTTGCTTTCGCTACTGTAAAAGACATATTGCAAACTTGTAATGTGATTATTCTCCCCCTACACTATTAATATAATGATGCAGCAAAAGCAGTAAAATTTCTGCCTACGGTGTCATTTGGATTTAATTACACTGGTATAAAAATGGCATTATTTGATCACAAAATGATTTTACTATAACATACTTAAAAACACAGGAAAAATAATGCACTGGAAAAAATGGTGTTTGCACAATGGAGTGCTATTGGGGTGCTTTGCTGTCAATAATAATATTTAGTAACTTGAGCTGTCCCTCTGTTGAAATAAGAAAAAAATGTTAAAAAATGAGCGTGCTGCTGGTTTTGTAGCACAGAACAGCAAGAGGTTCAGCAGCAGCTGTATTATTAAGCATTATGCCCCAGCCCCTCATTCCTTCATACTACTTTCCCTGATCAAAGTCCCTCAATGATTTCTTTCTATTCTTTCCCTACACTGTCTTTGTTACACTAGATGAAATGCTTGCTTGTGACTCTGTATACTCTCTAAGATCATTGTCTGTCAGACACTGTATACACCCATCCCACCCCCACTTCCTCCCAGTAACATGTGCAGTAAAGTTGCAAAGCTTCAGGTACATATGCAATTTTTGTGAAATTTGTAAAGAACCAGGTTTGTTACTAATAAATGTGCTCATCCTTAGTGCATATGCATTATGAATACTGCTCTCTCTATTGGGAATGTCAAATTTGACCATAACACAGCATTTAATCCTCTTTTATTCTTTATTAAAGTTGTTATCCAATAATTTGATATCCACTTGAGTGGTGCTGAGCTGCACCTAGGCAACATGACCGCTGTACAGTGACATCACTGACATGGGAAGAGACCAAATCACTTATGGAATGCTGCAGCCTCTTTGAACACCTGACTGGCTGGGGTCCCGGGAGTCTGACCCCGACCTATCTGATATGGAATACTTATCTTGAGGATCCATCAACATCAGATTCCCGGATAAACCATTTAAAGCCCTTTATCTGACAGGGTAGTCTTTTATTGAACAAAGTAGCCACTCCAGCTTTTTCCCGTATTGCAGGATATTACCTGTCCGACCCATGATCCTTGCAATTTATTCAGTTCCTTTTGTATCAAATGGGTAACCTACAAGAGGGTACTACCATATTTTCCAGCGTATAAGACAACTGGGCGTATAAGACGACCCCCAACTTTTCCAGTTAAAATATTGGGTTTGGGGTATACTTGCCGTATAAGACTACCCCTCCAACGCTATTTACTTTGGCATTAAGATCTGCAGGTAATTGTTGTGCAATTTTCGCCTTTTGCCTCAGTACCATAATATGCCTTTCCAAGAATCTAGTACACCAGGATACAGTGGCCTTAAATCTGTTGCTGTGATCTGGGTTAGATTTGGCCCACTGAAGTGCAAACAAACATGTTTTATTTTGTGTCACTACATAACCGTTTTGGCGATGCTCATTCACCATGTCTGCTACATGTTTTTCGAGTTCTGCCCAATGTGGGGTGCCTCTTCTTAATGCACACTTACCCCTTGGCATACTCTTTAATGCTTTTTCATTTGCTTTCCAGTCCCGAACCATCTTTTCTGTTACTCCATATTGTCTTGTAGCAGTGCAGTTATTATGTTCCATGGCAAAGTTTAGAACTTTAAGTTTCAAACTGGCTTAATATTTCTTTCTTCTTGCTGGTGGAGCCATGATGGGGTCCTGACTGTTAGCCATTTGTATACTGTACTGTATGAACCGGCACAGATACTGGAGCTGTACTGTATTCACCACCACATGTATCTGCTCCCACAGATAAGATGCACACCAAACTTCATTAGAGATCCGCTGTTCCAACATTACAATTGGCTAAAGTGCAGATGCTCCTGATTCCCCCTGCTTTCCCTCAGAATCGCCAATCCAACCCAGTATACAACAACCAGTCGATCACGGCAAGCGGTGTACCAGTATTTTCTGTGCACACTGCATACAAAGTCTGCTTTAAGAGGGAGAGGGGGCTGCTACAGAAGCGGCTGGCCGAGATGCAGCGCACGGTGTCTCAGCTAGAGGGCCCTGTCCATGAAGCTGGAGAAGGACAGTTTCTCCAGTCAGGCTAGGAAGTAAGTTTCAGCACGCCGTACACCAGCATATAAAACGACACCCGGCGTATAAGACGACCCCCGACTTTTGAGAAGATTTACATATGTTAAAAAGTAGTCTTATACGCAGGAAAATACAGGTACTTATTTGTTGATGTTGTAGAATATTTTTTCTTATTGTCAGCTGTTGTCGCTAAATCTACGACACAACTTCTTCTTTTGTGTGGCTCCAAATCAGTTAGAATTATAAGTATGAGCTCATACAGCTTTCTCTCTGAGACCAATGCAGGCTGGTATCAAGGAAAAAATATCTCTCTTTATTACAGTTACATACACTTATATAGGCAACATGAGGTAGACAAAAGGGTAGTCCTAGATGAAAGTTCATTGGCTCTGTGACAAAAAGGGAGTGGTTTACTAACTCCATTCCTGAGTTGATTGGCACATTCGAAAGATAGCAACTTAACTCCTCCTTTCTTTCACTAATGATCTTAGGACAAAGGAAATGTACATGAGGCTCCTAATTGAGTTTTTGCCATATAGTGGAGACAAATGTGTACTACAGGAGAAATCTTAATCTTGTCTCTCACACAGCGAAGATATCCCCTTAGCATTCCAGGATACCACTATTGACTAAGAACTTTGACCCATGACACATCCATCAGGTGGTACAGGAGAGCCAATTGAGACATTTCAGCACATGGACATACCCCCTACTTTATAAATAAACCCAATCTGGCCACCATTTCACATTCAGTCTTTTGCCAGTGTAGGGAGAGGTTTCTGTGTGGAGCAGGGACACCCTAGCAAGCAATCACGCCCTCCACCACAACACACACAAAAAAAATCCACACATCTGGTAGAGTACAGTGAATGACTGCAAATACTTCCAGTTCTGAAGACTCCAGCGGCTCAGGATCAGTGCTCTGGGCTCAGGCTGGAAGTGGGCACCACTCTGCAGATAGGAGACCATGGCTCGGCTCACCCTAGTGTTACAGTGCACCCCAGCACCCCACAGTATGCAGTATAGCACCCCACACTATACAGTACCCCACAGTATATAGTAGAGCAGTATAGCAGCCCACAGTATACAGCACGACTACCTAAAATTTAACCTTTATTGTGGTCAATTAAAAATGCAATTTCCCTGGAAAGGGACAGTTAATGCAACAAAACACAACAAAAACACAGTACAGTTTACACAAAAAGAGCCGGATAGAACACGTGGATCAATGTGAGAGGGAGAAAGAGAGGAGCTACAACATATTTTGCCCCCTGGAGGCCCTTCCTAGACGTTCACCCAGGACCGCAGCCTTGGATCCGTATCCAGTGGATCAGATAAGTGTATCTAACACGGTTTGAGAGTTGGTTTTTACTAATGCAACCTTGTGCGGAGTTTTCCTATATTTTGAGTGGATTTGTTTTGGGTTGTAACCTTCAGTTCAATGATCCATCTTCATGGATATCTGTTGAACACTTTATGTGTTTGATTGACTATTGTTTTTGTCCCCTGAGGAACCCCTTCAATGAGAGGAAGGGGGGAAACGCGTCGGGACACGTGATTGTACAACTGATATCTATCATACATACTATTACCCGGCTATCTATTTGGGATAGTATACCGAGGGCGTCATAAGGATAGACAGCATAGGTACGTGGACGGAGTGTGCCTACCATCAAGACACATCTCCGGGCTGAGGAGCTATAAAGGGTTAACATAGGGACAGTTAGTGTTATGGCACGGGTTGCCCTGACGCGTTCCCCCCCTTTCTCCCTCTCACATTGATCCACGTGTTCTATCCGGCTCTTTTTGTGTAAACTGTACTGTGTTTTTGTTGTGTTTTGTTGCATTAACTGTCCCTTTCCAGGGAAATTGCATTTTTAATTGACCACAATAAAGGTTAAATTTTAGGTAGTCGTACCTCGGTGATATTGATTAATTTGCTTTACGACTACTCGATTTATTTAGAGTTTGAGTTACACAGTATACAGCACCCCACAGTATACAACACCTCACAGTATACAGTAGAGCAGTATAGCACCTCACCGTATACAGCATACCCCAAACTATACACGATACAGCCCCCCACACTATACAGTACAGCAGTATAGCACTCCACACTATACAGCACCCACAGTATACAGTATACAGACCCCCACAGTATACAGTACAGCAGTATAGAACTCCACAAAATACAGAGCACCCACAGTATACAGCCCCCCACACTATGCAGCCCCCCCCCCCACACTATACAGGCCCCCCACACTATACAGGCCCCCACAGTATACAGCCCCACACAGTAGACAGGCACCCACACAGTATACAGGCCCCCACATATTTTACAGGCCCCCACACAGTATACAGCCCCACACCATACAGCCCCCACAGACTATACAGGCCACCCACACTATACAGACCCCGCACACTATACAGCCCCCCACACAGTATACAGCCCCCTCACAGGATACAGGCACCCACACAGTATACAGCCCCCCCACAGTATACAGCCCCCCCCCACAGTATACAGGCCCCCCACAGTATACCGCCCCACACAGTATACAGGCCCCTACACAGTATACAGCCCCCCACAGTATACAGTCCCCCACACAGTATACAGCACCCCACTATACAGTAGTTTACAGTATATTAGCATAACAGCCCCTGTCACCTTTTTCTGATGTAATCTTCACAAAAAATCTCCACAGATAAGGCAAACTTCTCCTGCAACACTCCTGCTAGGACCTGTGATGACCTCATAGCCATGTGACCAGTAATATTGCTAGGTTACTGGTCACATGGTGATGATGTCATCTCAGGTCCTAGATCACAGCTCTCACTCACAGTACGCTGCCTGGACTCAGTTCCGGCAGGCATGGCAGCACGCCCTGTGTAGCTGACAGCCTGGCACCCGGGGCAGTGGCTAGCAGGGCTCAAGAGGCAGCTTCCTTGGGCCCCACAGGAGCAACTGGGCCCGGGGAAGTTGCCCCTTTTGCCCCTTGGTAAAGACGGCCCTGGGTGTGATATACCAGTTGCCCCCCAAAAAACTGATTGAAGCAGGGGTGTTATATACCAATAATAGACTTTCTATATAGTGCATTTAGGTAGTGCAGCATTTGTGTGCTGGTTTGCTGCATTACCACAGCTACAGATAGTGAAAAACACCATTGGAACAAATCATTTCTACTGGTGTGATATACCAGTTGCCCCCCAAAAAAAACTGATTGAAGCAGGAGTGTTATATACCAATTATATACTTTATATATAGTGCATTTGGGTAGTGCTGCATTTGTTTGTGGTTTTGCTGCATTACCGCAGCGACAGATAGTGTCACACAGCGTTACTACAGTTAGGTCCATATATATTTGGACACTGACACAAAGTTTGTTTTTATTACCTGTTTACTAAAACATTATTCAAGTTATTCAATCAAGGATGGAATACACGCGCTGCCGCCAAGAGCCAATGTCGTTATAAATAGCTCTAATAATATTAATGCCGCTGCTGGGTTCTACCCGGTTATTGCCTATGTCCCAGTATTAGTGTGTAAAAACTAAAAAGGTAGCTCTGAACCCGCGCTGATAAAGATCGTGTATTCCGCTAAATTTATTTATTAGTCTCTCACAAGATTGAGCTGTAGCTGGTGAGAGTAGAGAGGGGAATGTGAATGAAATTGCAATAACTGCCTCAAAAGTGCGCAAGAAGAGCAATATTATATCACATTCAATCGGTAATTGCCTCAGTGATAATATGGGGGCGATTCAAACCAAGCCGGGTTGTATCTACTTCCCCGCTACCTCTGCAAGTAACTTCCAGGCTGCCACAATGTAAATCTTGTGATAGGTCTTCAGCGTCCAACAACTTACAGGTGATACTTGAAAAATTAGAATATCGTACAAAGTTCATTTATTTCAGTAATGCAACTTTAAAGGTGAAACTAACATATGTGATAGACTCATTACATGCAAAGCAAGATATTTCAAGCCTTTATGTGTTATATATTTGGATGATTATGGCTTACAGCTTATGAAACCCCAAAGTCACAATTTTGAGGAACCCTTTGCTCAGGGGATATGGATTAATTAGCTGACTAGAGTGTGACACTTTAAGCCTAGAATATTGAACCTTTTTACAAAATTTGATATTTTAGCTGCATTAATGCAATTCCTTTTAATTTGCATTACTGAAATAAATGGACTTTTGCACAATATTCTAATTTTTCGAGTTTCACCTGTACATGTGAGGCGCCGGCTGGCTGCTCGCACACGTAGGAGAAAGCTGCGTTGTTGGATTTCCACGGATTTCTCTCTCAGGGATAACTGTGGATCTAGTTGTCCCGGTTTAAATACCAGTTTGTCTCCATGGTGACCAGCCTGTTTATGCTCGAGGTCTAGTATTACATTTATATTGAATTGTTCCATAGTCACTATGTCACTATAGTCCATACAGATATATACCGTATCCCCACATATTCAAAGGCCTCCATAGTTCATTATATATATATATATATATATATATATATATATATATATATATATATATATATATATGTTAGAGTCATGGCTGTAAATTTTGGCACCCCTGAAATTTTTCAAGAAAATGAAGTATTTCTCACTGAAAAGTTTTGCAGTAACACATGTTTTGCTATACACATGTTTATTCCCTTTGTGTGTACTGGAACAAAACCAAAAAAGGGAGGAAAAAAAGCAAATTGGACATAATTTCACACCAAACTCCAAGAATGGGCTGGACAAAATTATTGGCAACCTTAACTTAATATTTGGTTGCACGCCCTTTGGAAAAAATAACTGAAATCAGTCACTTCCTATAACCATCAATAAGCTTCTGACACCTCTCACCCGGAATTTTGGACCACTCTTCCTTAACAAACTGCTCCAAGTCTCTCTTATTGGAAGGGCGCCTTTTCCCAACAACAATTTTAAGATCTCTCCACAGGTGTTCAATGGGATTTCACTGTAGGTACTGTGTTCTTTCCTTTGTAGACCTCATTCCATTTTTGGGAAACAGTAGAATGATGTGCTTTACCAAAAAGCTCTATCTTGGTCTCATCTGTCCACAAGACATTTTCCCAGAAGGATTTTGGCTTACTTAAGTTCATTTTTGCAAAATATAGTCTGGCTTTTTTTATGTCTCTGTGTCAGCAGTGAGGTCCTGCTGGGTCCCCTGCCATAGCGTTTAATTTAATTTAAATGTCGACTGATAGTTCACGCTGAGACTGATGATCCCTAATCATGCTTGAATATCTTTGGAGCTTGTTTGGGACTGCTTATCCACCATCCGGACTATACTGCGTTGACACCTTTCATCAATTTTTCTCTTCCGTCCACGCCCAGGGAGATTATCTACAGTGCCATAGGTTGCAAATTTCTTGATAATGTTGCGCACTGTGGACAAAGGCAAATCTAGATCTATGGAGATGGACTTGTAACCTTGAGATTGTCGATATTTTTCCACAATTTTGGTTCTCAAGTCCTCAGACAGCTCTCTTCTCCTCTTTCTGATGTCCATGCTTAGTGTGGCGCACACAGACACACAATGCAAATACTAAGTGAACTTCTCCCCTTTTTATCTGCTTTCATGTGTGATTTTTATATTGCACACACCTGTTACTTGCCCCAGCTGAGTTTAAAGGAGAATCACATGCTTGAAAAAATCTTATTTATACACAATTTTGAAAAGGGTGCCAATAATTTTGTCCAGCATATTTTTGGAGTTTGGTGTGACATAATGTCCAATTTGCTTGTTTTCCTCCCTTGTTTTGTTCCAATACACACAAAGGGAATAAACATGTGTATAGCAAAACATGTGTTACAGCAATACTTTGAGAAATGCTTCATTTTCTTGAAAAATTTTAAGGGTGCAAATATTTACGGCCATGACTGTATATATATGTATATATATATATATATATATATATATATATATATATATATATATATTTATATATATATCTATAGTACAGACCAAAAGTTTGGACACACCTTCTCATTCAAAGAGTTTTCTTTATTTTCATGACTATTAAAATTGTAGATTCACACTGAAGGCATCAAAACTATAAATTGACACATGTGGAATAATATACAAACAAAAAAGTGCGAAACAACTGAAAATATGTCATATTCTAGGTTCTTCAAAGTAGCCACCTTTTGCTTTGATTACTGCTTTGAACACTCTTGGCATTCTCTTAATGAGCTTCAAGAGGTAGTCACCTGAAATGGTCTTCCAACAGTCTTGAAGGAGTTCCCAGAGATGCTTAGCACTTGTTGGCCCTTTTGCCTTCACTCTGCGGTCCAGCTCACCCCAAACCATCTCGATTGGGTTCAGGTCCGGTGACTGTGGAGGCCAGGTCATCTGGCGCAGCACCACATCACTCTCCTTCATGGTCAAATAGCCCTTACGCAGCGGTGTGTTTGGGGTCATTGTCCTGTTGAAAAATACAAACCTGATTCCAAAAAAGTTGGGACACTATACAAATCGTGAATAAAAACTGAATGCAATGATGTGGTGGTGCCAACTTCTAATATTTTATTCAGAATAGAACATAAATCACGGAACAAAAGTTTAAACTGAGAAAATGTACCATTTTAAGGGAAAAATATGTTGAATCAGAATTTCATGGTGTCAACAAATCCCCAAAAAGTTGGGACAAGGCCATTTTCACCACTGTGTGGCATCTCCCCTTCTTCTTACAACACTCAACAGACGTCTGGGAACCGAGGAGACCAGTTTCTCAAGTTTAGAAATAGGAATGCTCTCCCATTCTTGTCTAATACAGGCCTCTAACTGTTCAATCGTCTTGGGCCTTCTTTGTTGCACCTTCCTCTTTATGATGCACCAAATGTTCTCTATAGGTGAAAGATCTGGACTGCAGACTGGCCATTTCAGTACCCGGATCCTTCTCCTACGCAGCCATGATGTTGTGATTGATGCAGTATGTGGTTTGGCATTATCTTGTTGAAAAATGCAGGGTCTTCCCTGAAAGAGATGACGTCTGGATGGGAGCATATGTTGTTCTAGAACCTGAATATATTTTTCTGCATTGATGGTGCCTTTCCAGACATGCAAGCTGCCCATGCCACACGCACTTATGCAACCCCATACTATCAGAGATGCAGGCTTCTGAACTGAGCGTTGATAACAACTTGGGTTGTCCTTGTCCTCTTTGGTCCGGATGACATGGCGTCCCAGATTTCCAAAAAGAACTTTGAATCGTGACTCGTCTGACCACAGAACAGTCTTCCATTTTGCCACACTCCATTTTAAATGATCCCTGGCCCAGTGAAAACGCCTGAGCTTGTGGATCTTGCTTACAAATGGCTTCTTCTTTGCACTGTAGAGTTTCAGCTGGTAACGGCGGATGGCACGGTGGATTGTGTTCACTGATAATGGTTTCTGGAAGTATTCCTGAGCCCATTCTGTGATTTCCTTCACAGTAGCATTTCTGTTTGTGGTGCAGTGTCGTTTAAGGGCCCGGAGATCACGGGCATCCAGTATGGTTTTACGGCCTTGACCCTTACGCACAGAGATTGTTCGAGATTCTCTGAATCTTCGGATGATGTTATGCACAGTTGATGATGATAGATGCAAAGTCTTTGCAATTTTTCGCTGGGTAACACCTTTCTGATATTGCTCCACTATCTTTCTGCGCAACATTGTGGGAATTGGTGATCCTCTACCCATCTTGGCCTCTGAGAGACACTGCCACTCTGAGAAGCTCTTTTTATACCCAATCATGTTGCCAATTGACCTAATTAGTGTTAATTGGTCTTCCAGCTCTTCGTTATGCTCAAATTTACTTTTTCCAGCCTTTTATTGCTACTTGTCCCAACTTTTTGGGGATTTGTTGACACCGTGAAAATTTGAATCAACGTATTTTTCCTTTAAAATGATACATTTACTCGGATTAAACGTTTGATCTGTCATCTACGTTCTATTACAAATAAAATATTGACATTTGCCATCTCCACATCATTGCATTCAGTTTTTATTCACAATTTGTTTAGTGTCTGAACTTTTTGGGAATCCGGTTTGTAAATGATGGTCCAACTAAACGCAAACCGGATGGAATAGCATGCCGCTGCAAGATGCTGTGGTAGCCATGCTGGTTCATTATGCCTTCAATTTTGAATAAATCTCCAACAGTGTCACCAGCAAAGCACCCCCACACCATCACACCTCCTTCATGCTTCACGGTGGGAACCAGGCATGTAGAGTCCATCCGTTCACCTTTTCTGCGTCGCACAAAGACACGGTGGTTGGAACCAAAGATCTCAAATTTGGACTCATCAGACCAAAGCACAGATTTCCACTGGTCTAATGTCCATTCCTTGTGTTCTTTATCCCAAACAAGTCTCTTATGCTTGTTGCCTGTCCTTAGCAGTGGTTTCCTAGCAGATATTCTACCATGAATGCCTGATTCACGCAGTCTCCTCTTAACAGTTGTTCTAGAGATGTGTTTGCTGCTAGAACTCTGTGTGGCATTGACCTGGTCTCTAATCTGAGCTGCTGTTAACCTGCGATTTCTGAGGCTGGTGACTCGGATGAACTTATCCTCCGCAGCAGAGGTTACTCTTGGTCTTCCTTTCCTGGGGCGGTCCGCATGTGAGCCAGTTCCTTTGTAGCGCTTGATGATTTTTGTGACTGCACTTGGGGACACTTTCAAAGTTTTCCCAATTTTTTGGACTGACTGACCTTCATTTCTTAAAGTAATGATGGCCACTCGTTTTTCTTTACTTACCTTACCTTACAGGGCACGCCCGTGAAGTGAAAACGATTTCCGGTGACTACCTCTTGAAGCTAAACAAGAGAATGCCAAGAGTGTGCAAAGCAGTAATCAAAGCAAAAGGTGGCTACTTTGAAGAACCTAGAATATGACATATTTTCAGTTGTTTCACACTTTTTTGTTATGTATATAATTCCACATGTGTTAATTCATAGTTTTGATGCATTCAGTGTGAATCTACAATTTTAATAGTCATGAAAATAAAGAAAACTCTTTGAATGAGAAGGTGTGTCCAAACTTTTGGTCTGTACTGTGTATATATATATATATATATATATATATATATATATATATATATATATACTGTCCTATTATTATAAGAAAGTAAATAGCTAAATCTCCTGATTTAAACCTAGAGGTGCCAGGCTGTTTAAATTATATATAAATTTACTTTAATTTTTTGGACAATAATCTGATATAATCACCACCTCTTGGGTCAGATTTTATTTGTTCTAGTCCCCCAAATACAGAGCCCAAAAATTATCCCCCATGTCTGTCTCTATAATGGCGTGAGATTGGATGTCCCTCGAATTTTTTGCATAGAGGTATTCCTTATATGTTCGCCAATTCTAGTTTGCAATGGTCATTTGGTTCTATCAACATAAATATTTTCACATGGGCATTTTATATAATATATCACTCCTTTTAAATGACAGATGAGATGATTTATTTTATTTTATAGGTCTTTTCACCGCTCTTAAGTTCTTTAAATGGATTTCTACAATGCAGTAAACAACATGTCTTACACATTTTGCATGGGAAAAAAAAATCAGTTTGAGTTTTTTGAACTATTGGGCCCTGATTATTCTTTCTCATTATATTAGTTTTGATCAAGGGAGCTACTATAGTCCCCAGGTTGTTGGCCCTTTTGAAGATGAACTTGGGGTATTGTGATAATTTTTCCCCTATAACTTTATCCTGTTTCAGGGTTAAAGAGAGTTTATTTTTCATTGTACTGTGTGATTATGGGGACTTTAATTTCATCCTCATTATTATTTTTATTTTTACTATTACTCATATTTTCCTTCACCTTTTTCTTTAAGAGTGTTTTTATCTCTATTTATCTAATGTCTTGTTTTATTTTTTCCAACTCTTTTATTTGATAACCCTTCTCTTCAAATTGGTTATGTAGGTCCAGGGCTACTTTATCGAATTGCTCCACTGTAGTGCAATTTATCCTTAATCTAATATATTGGCTTCAAGGGATATTATTGAGCCATATTGGTAAATGGCAACTCTAATACAATTGAGGCTCAAAAATATGAGAGCCTCACTAAAATTCCAAGGCTTAACACCAAAGGGCCCACTGAGAAGGGGGGAATATGCTTATTAAAATATAACTTTTAATTTGATATGCAGTTAAAATACACAACAAAGATGCATCGACATAACAAACATAAAGAGGAGGTCCAAACCTGGTACCCCAATGCTGGTAGTGAAATAAAGAAAATCTGCTCCACCTGTGAGGGTTCAAGCAGTCTGACCAGACCAAACAGGCTACTAGGATCAACACGGAGGGATTATCCGCTTGAATTGGGTAAATGTCAGATTGGAGGTCGTCCTGTGGGGGCGTGGTGGCTGTAGAGACGATTTGGAGCTGTGCCCTATCTAACCCTGTATGAAGGGGAAGGGGACTGTTTCCATTCTGCCTATATATACAGAGAACCCGCCCCGAAAAGGGCAACCCTGTCCGGATACCTGTCGCTATCCAAGACCTGATCCCTAGTGCTGAAAAATAAATATTGCCAGTTACAATTCCTTGAAAACCTCCCGACGTTGCATGTTCCTGTCGTGTCGACTCTTCAGGGGAAAGATGGTACACAGAGGAAAAACTAAAACAAGAAACCGCAGGAAAAAAACTGCAGCAAAAACTGGTACAAGTAAAGAAAATCTTGTATACTGTCACCCCACTATGTTAGGATGCAGTTCTCCAGAGGAGATGGTATTCTTCTGCTGGTCAGTAAATGAGGGTATGATAATCCTCAATTAGGTAGTGTCCCTATAGTTTGGGGAGATACAGTAACAATCTACCAGCCGCAATGATACATACATATGTGGGATTTAAATAGTACCCAAGCGCGCCTTTCTTAAAGGGGCCACCCTGCGATCGTTGGCTCCGGCGTCTGACGTCACATGCAAGCACTGTGCGCGATGTCAGACCAAGGCGCCGCGATCACATGATACAGTCAGCCAGTCTCAGATGAGGGAAGGCGGCTATGGAGGTTGCCTAGAGACTGATAAACAGGAAACCATGCAGGGTGCTCTGGATCTGGCGTGTTCTTAGTTACAGATTTGTAGCAAGATCATATTGACAATTTTTGGAAGATAACAAAGAACAGGGCTCACATAGGAGAGATCTAGATGCATGAATTAACGTACTGTCTGGTTATGATACAACAAATCAAGAGGTTATTGTTCTATCCCCCTAATAGGGAAACCTAGGGGGGTGTTTAAATAAAACAGCCATAATCAAGCCTCTCGTTAAGGCCCACATCATTCCAACTGCACTGAGTCGATGACCACCGCCATCTCTACACTAGCTGATGACCCCCATGTCATTATTAAACCGGCTGAAAAGGGGGTGAAATATAGTGGTCATGGACTCAGTGCACTATAGGAATGTGTGAAAAAAACGTATTGTCTGATAAGGAGACTTATAAAATCAGTGATAGAGACCCTATGGATGTTTATAGATGTGAATTGAAAGCTATCTTAGATGATGCTAAGGCTACTTGAATCATTACAGCTGAGGAGTATGCCTTCCTCTACCCTGCACATCCTCGCAGATCTACTTTCTATTTTCTCCCCAAAATCCACAAAGGAGCATCCCCCCTGAAAGGGAGACCCATATTTTCGGGTTCCCTTCAATCAGAATTTGGGGATATACATTGACCGGGTTTTGACACCCTTTGTGACCACATTGCCATCCCATGTAAGGGGCACTGCAGACTCTCTGGTATTGGAGGAGACTTGCCTTCTATCAAGTGTTGATGTGGAGCCCTTGTATTCCTCCATACCTCATAGGCTTGGCCTGAAAGCTGTTGAACACTTTCTTAGGTCACGTGCTTGTCAATATTGCGCCCACAGCCAATTTGTCCTCCATATCCTTAAATTTACCCTGACCACAAATTTCTTCTCTTTTGACAACAAGATTTACCACCAGCTCAGGGGTACTGCAATGGGGAGTCCTTGTGCCCCATTGTATGCAAATTTACTCCTAGGCTGGTGGGAGGAGACTCTGGTTTTCAGGGATGAAGAGTCAGAGGATATTTCCAATATTGGTCTGTGGGTGCGATATATTGATGATCTCTTTATTTTATGGAATGGTGACCGGGTGGAGTTTGAGTCTTTTGTGTTGCATCTCAATCAAAATGAGATTGGGATGTGTTTCACTTGTGAGTCACACCCCACCAGCCTACCATTTCTGGATATCAGGATTACTAAAAATACCAGGGGTGAATTAGACACCTCCATCCACAGGAAACCAAACTCTATGAATTCCCTCTTGAGATGGGAGAGTAGTCATCCTCTCCCACTCAGGAGGGGATCCCAAGGGGTCAATATCTCCGATTGAGGTGGAATTGTTCAAATAAGCAAAAATTCATCACCCAGGCAGCTGACCTGAGAACGAGGTTTCAACTAAGGGGATACCCCGACCATGTCCTCAGAACCGCATACAAGTAAGCTTTGTCCCGTCCGAGATCTTCCCTTCTCATCCCTAATCAAACTTGTAGCCCAGAGGCTAAAGTGTTACGAATTGTCATCAATTTTGATATGGGATCTAAACAGGTTAAACAGATGTACAACGCCATTGGGAGGTCCTCAAAATGGACCCTGATTTAGATGAGGTATTAGGGAAACACCCCCAGATTACTTATATACGGGGCACAATCTGTGCGACAAGCTTGTGCATAGCCAATTCTCCTCCAATGTGATGCAATCCACCTGGCTACGGTCTAACATTGTTGGGTGTCATAAATGCGGCAATTGTGTAGCGTGCAAACACATACAGACAACCAAATCCCTTATGAGTTCAGTCACAGGTAAACAGTACTTCATCTCACATTTCATTAACTGGAGGTCTAAGGGAGTGATATACCGCATCCAGTGTGAATGTGGGATGCAGTACATAGGTAAAACCATACGTGAGTTCAGAAGGAGGGTAGGTTAACACCTGGGGGACATCTCACACAAACGAGATACCCCGGTGTCGAAACATGTACATACAGTCCATAATAGTAGAGCCCAATTGATGTTTATGGTCATCGATCTTGTTAAGCTACCATTTAGGGGAGGTGACTGGGACAGGAGTCTTCACCAGCGTGAAGAACGCTGGATATTCTCCCTTAAGACTTCTGCCCCTCTGGGCCTCAACGAGAAGCTTGATTATGGCAGTTTTATTTAAACACCCCCCTAGGTTTCCCTATTGGGGGGATAGAACATGAACCTCTTGATTTGTTGTATTATAACCAGACAGTACGTTAATTCATGCATCCAGATCTCTCCTATGTGAGCCCTGCTCTTTGTTCTTTGTGTGCTTGCGTGTGACGTCAGACGCCGGAGCCGACGATCGCAGGGTGGCCGCTTTAGGAAAGGCGCACTTGGGTATTATTTAAATCCCACATATGGGAGAATGATTATATCATTATTATGTTGTAGATATTTTATGCTCTTTTTTTATTTTTATTATAAGCAATTCAAAAAATGACAATTTCTTAGCATTTTGCTAATTTTTTATCTTGGCCTGCCATCTGGTGGCCAAAATAAGAGTTTTTGCGCATTCAGGTGCTGGAATCTGACTTGATCACGACATCTAAAGCATTTAATTACCGTAAATGGCATTATTGCCGGTTGCGATAATTAGCCGCAGGTCTCTGCTGTTTGAAACAGCAGAGACTTGCCAGCCATGACGCCTGCTGCATGTGCGAGCAGGCGTCATGCTTGCACAGCACTACGTTAGCGAAAGGGTTAATGTTGAAAAATGAAAAGAAATTGATATATAATGTAAACAGCCTGGCATCTCTAGGGTTAAATCAGGAGATTGAGCTATTTGCTTTCTTATAATATGACAGTATATATATATATATATATATACAGTCATGTGAAAAAATTAGGACACCCTTTGAAAGCATGTGGTTTTTTGTAACATTTTTAATAAAAGGTTATTTCATCTCCGTTTCAACAATACAGAGAGATTAAAGTAATCCAACTAAACAAAGAAAACTGAAGAAAAGTCTTTTCAAGATCTTCTGTAAATGTCATTCTACAAAAATGCCTATTCTAACTGAGGAAAAAGATAGGACACCCTTGCCCCTAATAGCGAGTGTTACCTCCTTTGGCTGAAATAACTGCAGTGAGACGGTTCTTGTAGCCATCTACCAGTCTTCGACATCGGTCTGAGGAAATTTTACCCCACTCCTCAATGCAGAACTTTTTCAGCTGTGAGATGTTTGAGGGGTTTCTTGCACGTACAGCCCTTTTCAAGTCACCCCACAGCATCTCAATGGGATTCAAATCTGGACTTTGACTTGGCCATTCCAGGACTCTCCATTTCTTCTTTTTCAGCCAATCTTTGGTTGATTTACTAGTATGTTTTGGGTCATTGTCATGTTGCATGGTCCAGTTCCGCTTCAGCTTTAATTTTCTAACTGATGGTCTCACATGTTCTTCAAGCACCTTCTGATACACAGTAGAATTTATCGTGGATTCTATGATGGTGAGCTGACCAGGTCCTGCTGCAGCAAAGCAGCCCCAAACCATGACACTTCCACCTCCATGCTTCACAGTTGGTATGAGGTTCTTTTCTTGGAATGCTGTGTTTGGTTTACGCCAAACATGTCCTCTGCTGTTGTGTCCAAATAATTCAATTTTGGACTCATCTGTCCAAAGAACATTATTCCAGAAGTCCTGGTCTTTGTCAACTTTATCTCTGGCAAATGTCAGTCTGGCCTCGATGTTTCTCTTGGAAAGCAAAGGTTTCCTCCTTGCACACCTCCCATGCAAGTTAAACTTGTACAGTCTCTTTCTGATTGTAGAGGCATGTACTTCTACATCAACAGTAGCCAGAGCCTGCTGTAGTTCTCGAGATGACACTTTAGGGTTTTTGGAGACCTCTTTTAGCATCTTGCGGTCTGCTCTTGGGGTGAACTTGCTGGGGCGACCAGTCCTGGGCATGTTGGCAGTTGTTTTGAAAGCCCTCCACTTGTAGACTATCTTCCGGACAGTGGAATGGCTGATTTCAAAATCTTTTGAGATCTTTTTAAATCCCTTCCCAGACTCATAGGCTGCTACAATCTTTTTTCTGAAGTCCTCTGACAGCTCTTTTGCTCTCACCATGGTGCTCACTCTCGCTTCAACAGTCAGGAGCACACCAAACTAAATGTCTGAGGTTTAAATAGGGCAAGCCTCATTCAACATGCAGAGTAACGATCTACTAATTATGTGCACCTGGTGTGATATACCTGTGTGAGATCTAAGCCAATTTAAGAGGGAATACATGTGAGGGTGTCCTATCTTTTTCCTCAGTTAGAATAGGCATTTTTGTAGAATGACATTTACAGAAGATCTTGAAAAGACTTTTCTTCAGTTTTCTTTGTTTAGTTGGATTACTTTAATCTCTCTGTATTGTTGAAACGGAGATGAAATAACCTTTTATTAAAAATGTTACAAAAAACCACATGCTTTCAAAGGGTGTCCTAATTTTTTCACATGACTGTATATATATATATATATATATATTGTGGGGATGTGCTCGTGGTAGGCTACGGTAGCGGCGGCAGTATTGAGGCAGTCATAGACAGTCTTTGTGATACACTGTGACTTTATTCACACCAATGGCATAACAGGCAATGTGCAGACCACACAGGTGCATATCCACATAGTGCATAAAACAAAAGTCCTTCCATAGAAAATAAACAGCAGGTTTGAGTCACCTTGTTTTGGACAGACCACAGCAGTTCTGCAGGCTTCTAGGCTATCTGCCTTTGTCTCCCTCAGGCCAGAGCCCCTTCGGCTCGTAGCACCACAGGTCCCAGGGCTATCCTTCAATGTGTGCTGCGCCCAGACTCTCCTTCACCAGCACTCACTCTGTCTGTGGAAATCTCCAGCACAGCAAGACACACCCCACCCCCATCATCAGCAGGCTGGGTTCTTTAAAGGCCCAGCTCCACCAAAAACCTGGGTGGCCGTGGGGAACAGTAAGAACCGGCCCGGACACGCTGCGCCAGCAGCATTCGCCGCTGTAACCGCAATGATCCGGTTCTTACTCCACCGAGGCCAGGACCTCTGGTGGCACGTATCGTCCGTCCATTATTATTCCGGGGACTCTCCTACATATCCCCCCCCTTTGTTCACCCCTGAGGGCTTGAACATACCGTTCAAGCCTGAGGGGGTGAACACACGCACAGCAGTGTACCCGGGACAGGGCATCTGCGTTCCCCTGTAAGCGGCCGGCCCTGTGCTCAACAGTGAACTTAAAGTTTTGGAGGGACAAGAACCACCTGGTAACCCGAGCGCTCCCCTCCTTAGCCCGACTCATCCACTGGAGAGGGGAGTGGTCGGTCACCAGACGGAACCTTCTCCCCAGAAGGTAATATCTGAGAGACTCGAGTGCCCACTTGATGGCGAGGCACTCTCTCTCCACAATGCTATACCGGGTTTCTGCTGGGGTAAGCTTGCGGCTTAGAAAAACCACGGGGTGCTCTTCCCCGTTGAGCTCTTGGGAAAGCACAGCCCCTAGTCCTACTCCCGAGGCATCTGTTTGAACTACAAACTCCCGCTTGAAGTCGGGCGTCACCAGAACTGGGGACTCACATAGGGCCGACTTCAAACGGGAGAACGCCTCCTCCTCCTTCTCCCCCCAGCGAACCATCACCGACTTTCTACCCTTCAAGAGGCCGGTTAACGGGGCTGCCAAGGTGGCAAAATGGGGAATGAACCTCATGTAGTACCCAATCAGGCCCAAAAATGACCGTACTTGCTTGGACGTACGAGGTCTAGGCCAATTCCGGATTGCTTCAACTTTATTCACTTGGGGCCTAATGACTCCGCGTCCAATCACATACCCCAAATAGCGAGCTTCCTCTAGTCCCACCGAGCATTTTTTTGGGTTGGCAGTTAACCCCGCCTTCCTTAGAGAATCTATCACTGCCTGAAGTTTTGACAAATGACCCTCCCAGTCTGGGCTAAACACGACTATATCATCCAGATACGCGGAGGTATACTGGTGATGGGGCTTGAGGACGACATCCATCAGACGCTGGAACGTAGCCGGGGCGCCATGCAACCCAAAAGGCAACACCCTATACTGAAAAAGCCCCTCCGGGGTGACAAAGGCCGTCTTCTCCTTTGCCGCCTCCGTCAGAGGTACCTGCCAGTAGCCCTTCGTGAGATCTAGGATCGAAAAATACCGGGCTTTTCCCAGCCGCTCTATCAACTCGTCTACCCGAGGCATGGGATAGGCGTCAAATTTTGATACCTCATTCAATTTCCTAAAATCATTACAGAACCGTAATGAACCATCCGGCTTGGGAATAAGGACAATCGGGCTAGCCCACTCGCTCTTTGACTCTTCTATGACCCCTAGACGTAGCATCGATCTTACCTCCTGCGAAATGGCCTGTCGCCGAGCCTCCGGTACTCGGTATGGTCTTAGGCGGACTTTCACCCGGGGCTCGGTGACAATGTCATGCTCGATCAAGGTGGTACGTCCAGGAAGGTCAGAGAATACGTCCCTATTCCGACTAACAAATTCTTTCACCTCTTGTGCTTGTTTGGTCGACAGTCCGTCCCCTATCGTCACCCCAGCGGCGTTCTCCGGAACACCTGGTGACCCCGGGTCACTCCCTGACGTCCCGACAGAGGGCGGGCTGTCTGCAAACAAATTCTCTCTGTCTCTCCAAGGTTTTAGTAGATTCACATGATATACCTGTTCGGGCTTCCGCCTCCCTGGCTGGTATATCCTGTAATCAACTGGGCCCACCTTCTCCTTAACTTCATAGGGTCCTTGCCACCGGGCCAAGAATTTACTCTCGACCGTGGGCACGAGTACAAGAACTCGGTCCCCCGGGTGAAATGTCCTTACCCGGGCGGTTCGGTTATATACCCGACTCTGGGCCAGTTGTGCCGCTTCCATGTGCTCACGGACGATCGGCAACACGACCCCTATTCGGTCCTGCATTTTTCCTATGTGCTCTATCACACTTTTATGAGGCGTAGGCTGTTGCTCCCATGCTTCCTTAGCGATATCCAGTAGCCCACGGGGATGTCGCCCATATAACAACTCAAAGGGCGAGAACCCCGTGGACGCCTGGGGCACCTCCCGTACCGCAAACAAAACATAGGGCAACAGTAAGTCCCAATCCCTCCCGTCCTTAGCCACGACTCTTTTTAGCATGGACTTCAGGGTCTTATTAAACCGTTCTACTAACCCATCGGTTTGGGGATGGTAGACGGACGTGTGCAGGTGTTTAATATTTAATAGCTTACACAATTCCTTTGTTACTTTGGACATAAAGGGTGTCCCCTGGTCCGTCAGAATCTCCTTTGGTATCCCCACCCGGGCAAACATACTCATGAGCTCTTTAGCTATTACCTTGGCCGACGTATGGCGCAATGGGACCGCCTCCGGATAGCGAGTGGCATAGTCTAACACTACCAGGATGTGTTGGTGACCTCGGGCTGACTTAATAATGGGGCCTACCAGATCCATGGCGATCCTTTCGAAGGGCACCTCTATAATGGGCATAGGTACCAGTGGACTGCGATAGTGAGGTTGGGGGCTAGTCAGCTGACACACTGGACAGGACTGACAGAACCTCCGGACTTCCTCATATATCCCAGGCCAATAGAACCGTTGTAGAATTCGCTCCAGCGTTTTCTTAACCCCTAGATGACCACCCAACACATGCGCATGCGCTAAATCCAAGACCATTCGCCGGTAAGGCTGGGGCACCACCAGTTGTTCCACCACCTCCTGCCTCACCTTGTCTACCCTATATAACAGGTCCTGGTTATAGGCCAGGTGAGGAAATACGGTATCGGCGCCGGGACGCTGGGCAACACCATTAACCACCGACACACCTTCTCTAGCCCGCAATAACGTCGAATCCTGGAGCTGTGCGGTCCCGAAGGTTTCTCGGGGTACCTCCAGATCCAGGATGGACGAACTTTCTACTGTCTCACCCGCCAATACTTCTAGGGGAAACCGGTCAGGGTTACACTCTACCTCCTCTACGGTGACCCCTACAGCTGGGGTCCCTGCCTCGGGGTCCTCGGGCTCGGGACCTGGACATTTTCCTTCCCCATAGGTAGGCAACCCGTTCCTCCACAAAGTCCAGAACAGGGGAAAGTCCCTCCCCAATATTGCGGCATAAGGGAGCCGTCTCCCCACCCCGACGACATGTGGTACCTCCTTTCCACACACTGCCAGGGTAACCTTAGTGGTGGGATACTCCCTGCGATCCCCATGTATACAGACAATGGTAAGGGTTCGCCTTTCTGGGAGTTTTTCCGTTACCAGCGACTCATGGACCAGAGTTACCAGGCTCCCAGAGTCCAGCAGGGCCTGCACGGAGTGTCCATTAACAACGACATCACACACCGGAGGGTTGTCCGCCGCCAGCAGGGGGTCAGCTATATACACCGGTTGGGCATAAAAAGAGGACCGGCGAGCGAACCCGCAGTCCATGGGTTCGGATGCCCTAGGGCAGTTGGATGCCACATGTCCCCAGTCCTGACAATGCCAACATCTGATCCTCGCAGCCTCCCTCCTCCCCAGGGTATTCCTCCCACGGACTGGAGATCCACTCCCCTCCTTATGTGGTGGGATCCCTTTTTCAGGATCCCGGGTCGGCAGCGGGGGCTGACGTGACTTCGGTAGTACCGCTGAGTCCCGCACCAAATCCTGAGTGGCCATATACCTCTCCACCAGGCTAACCAGTTGTTCCAGGTTGCCTGGATCGCCTTGTCCCACCCAGCGCTGTATGGCTCTCGGGAGGGTACGCACGAACCTGTCGACCACGACCCTTTCAACCATCTGAGAAGTGCTCAATATTTCAGGCTGAAGCCATTTTTTTACTAGGTGAAGTAAGTCATAGGCTTGTGACCGGGCGGGTCGGGACTCGGCAAACACCCACTGATACACCCTGTGCGCTCGCACATAGGTGTTTACCCCCAACCTGGCCAACACCTCAGTTTTTAGCCTCTCATAGTCCTTGGCCTCATCGCAGCTGAGGTCAAAATAGGCCTTTTGTGCGTCCCCCACCAGAAAAGGCGCCACCACCTCGGCCCACTGCTCCAACGGCAGCCTCTCTTGCTCCGCGGTTCTTTCGAATACCATCAGGAATGCCTCTATATCATCTCCCGGACCCATTTTCCTCAGGGCGGATCGGACTTTGTCCCTGGCGGTAGACACAGTCGGGGTTGTCGCAGTTGAAACTCCTTGCAGGGATGTTCGCACCGACTCTTGCATGGCTACCAGCTGCTGCATTAGGAGATTGTTTGTTTGCTGCTGTGCACACATAGCCTCATCATGTCTTTCCTTCTGAGCCTGCAATGCCTGTTGCTGCTGTACATTACTCTGAATCAGGTGCTTAATGGCCTCCTCCATCTTGTCAGGAACCATAAAACTTGCAGGCCTGATATATGACATGCAGTCCAACACAACTTTTGCCTCAGGCCTGCCTCACTGCAGGAATGCCCGCTCCAAGCCACCAATTGTGGGGATGTGCTCGTGGTAGGCTACGGTAGCGGCGGCAGTATTGAGGCAATCATAGACAGTCTTTGTGATACACTGTGACTTTATTCACACCAACGGCATAACAGGCAATGTGCAGACCACACAGGTGCATATCCACATAGTGCATAAAACAAAAGTCCTTCCATAGAAAATAAACAGCAGGTTTGAGTCACCTTGTTTTGGACAGACCACAGCAGTTCTGCAGGCTTCTAGGCTATCTGCCTTTGTCTCCCTCAGGCCAGAGCCCCTTCGGCTCGTAGCACCACAGGTCCCAGGGCTATCCTTCAATGTGTGCTGCGCCCAGACTCTCCTTCACCAGCACTCACTCTGTCTGTGGAAATCTCCAGCACAGCAAGACACACCCCACCCCCATCATCAGCAGGCTGGGTTCTTTAAAGGCCCAGCTCCACCAAAAACCTGGGTGGCCGTGGGGAACAGTAAGAACCGGCCCGGACACGCTGCGCCAGCAGCATTCGCCGCTGTAACCGCAATGATCCGGTTCTTACTCCACCGAGGCCAGGACCTCTGGTGGCACGTATCGTCCGTCCATTATTATTCCGGGGACTCTCCTACAATATATATATATATATATATATATATATATATATATATATATATAATTAGTGTTTATCACGAATATTCAAATTTTTATCGCGAATATAGGTACTTTGAAAATTTGCTAATATTTTGAATATAGTGATATATATTCGTAATTTTGAATATTCAATCTTTTTTTTTAAATCAGTACATATGACCCCTCCCCGCTTCTAGCTTCTGGGCCAATGAGAAGGCTGCAGTATATTTGACTTTAGGAGTAGTGTTGTTTTTCGTAATGTGAATTTTCGTAATACAAATTTTTTATTTCACATTTTTCAACTTACAACTATTAGACAAAGAAGATTATAGCATTATATTAGCTAAATTGCTCTATATTCATTTTTTTCGAATATTTTCGCTATATTGCTATATATTCTTGTTTTAGAATATTACGAATATTGAAAAAAAACAACGTTTTAGCAATATAGCGAATATTCAAAAAATAAAATAAAATATAGAGCCATTTAGCTTATATAGTGCTATAATCTTCTTTGTCTAATAGTTGCAAGTTGAAAAATTTGCAATAAAAAATTTGTATTACGAAAATTCGAATTACGGAAATTTGCATATTACACAATCATTACCTTGCCGATTTTTCGAGTAAAAAAAATCGTAGAATATAACGAATATTCGAATTTGCGAATATTTGACGAATATTCTACAAAATATTTGCGAAATATTGTGATTTCGAATATGACCCCTGCCGCGAATTTAAAAATTCCACAGCAGCACTAGTCCAATAGCACGGGTGCAAAATCCTCCCAGCCGCAGGCTCAAAGGCAGAGGGGTCAATAAAGGGTCTATCGTTTTTCACTTTACCTCTGGAGTGCTGCCTCATCTTTTGAACAGAAACATATAAATATATATATATATATATATATGTAAAGGGAGAATATTAATCACCAATATTATGCGAATATCGGTAATTAATATTCATAAATAGGAGGAACCGTCTAGTGATGACTCCGCCTATTTATGCCTTTATATAATAATAACACAATACTTTCGCTATACTTTACACTTATTGCTACGCTAGCTGCATGCGCCTTACTGAACTAACTATCGCCAATAACTACACGTTACACAGATAGTTACAAGTAACACAGTATTTATTACTTACAATACACTACGCACACAATACACTAACAATACAGCACTAAATATACAATCCTAAACTACTCTACACGTTCCCAAATTCCACCCATAAACTAACTAGACAATTCACACATACAAGTAATATTAACAGTACCCCACCCGTCTGTCTACTCACTGTCCCTACAGGGTTACAAGAGGAATGGTGGCACTACAGGGGTTAATACCTGCAGGCCAAGGAACACAGGGTAAAAGGATTGTTTGCAGAGCAGAGGCATGCTCTACAGAGAGCTCTGAGGTAAATGCTCTGTACTGTGGCAGCAGAGCAGGGGTTAAGGACAGCAGACAGTAAGGGGGGGGGATGGTGAGTGTGTGGCAGGGCAGGGGTTTGCCACCAGGGGAATGCAGGGGTTAACCAGGGGTTGGCACCAGGGGTGTAGGTCAGGGATACAGGGGACAAGGGAGTAGGGGTATCGGGGGCAGGGACTAGGGTACCTCAGAGGGTTAATCAGGGGATCAGGGGTGTAGAAGGATTGTGTGGTGGGGGTCAGGGGTTAACCAGGGGAATGGGGGTATGGCAGGGGTTAACCAGATACTTATGGTTTGTTGCTCCAGGTGGGGGACGGCACGGCTCTTCTCCTGAGCGCAGGGGGGGGGGGGGGGGGTCCGGTCCTCCTTCCAGAGTGCAGGACGCACTCTCCTATCAGTTTGAGGTCCGCCAGAGGGGGCGGGAGCCGCGCTGTACTGAGCGCCGATTGCGCTCTCAAGGTGGGGGGCCCGATAGCTCTTCCAGAGCACAGGACGCGCTCTCCTCTACATGGGGGCCCTGACCCTAACTGCCGGAGTGCCGAGGCCGCCGGGGTTAAATATTATTTTATTTAACCCCGGCGGCCCGCACTCCCGCGCCGTGCCGCCCACCAGCGGCGCTGAAGATAATTTCAACAAAGGGATCAGATTCTGTTGAATCTGAGCTCTTTGTATCCATCAGGATGACCGGACCCTTGTCTGGTCATTCTGATGCAATTAGCCAGATTGCATTGGTGCGAATGCTTGGGGCACATTCACACCGATGCACCTGGTTTCAGGTGTAGGAGGGGGGGGGAATATATATAATATACATGCGTATGGATGCTTGGGGCACATCCATACACATGCATACATTAATATTAGGGACATGGACATGCATATCTAAAGGGGGCACATATGATAATATAAGGGGGGCACGAGCCCCTACATTATAAGGAGGTACAGCACATATATCCCACAGGGGCCATTATGAGCCCCTGGGAATCACCATGGGCAGACGTGCGCAGATGTTGGGCACATCTGCGCACATCATCCCATGACGTGGTGGTTAATGTAGGCATATACACCATACATGCCCGCACGTGTTTGCAGGCATGCATGGATATATATGCATACGTCTCAACCCTTCCTCAACAATATAAATATATATATATATATATATATAGTGCTGCCCATAATTATTCATACACCTGGCAAATTTTGGCTTAAAGTTACTTTTATTCAACCAGCAAGGTGTTTTGTTTTTTTTACGGGAAATGACATAGGTGTCTCCCAAAAGACAATAAGAGGATGTACAAAAGGCATTATTGTGGGGGAAAAAAATATACATTTCTCAGCTTTTATTTACATTTGAGCAAAAAATACAAGATGTTCTGCACTGTGGAAAATCTGAGAGCATGTGGTCAAAAGCCAAAAGTGACACTTGTGCTGGCCAGGAGGATAGTTAGAGAGGTGAAAAAGAATCCAAGGATCACCACTAAGGCCATCCTGATGAATCTGGGCTCCGCTGGTGGCAATGTCTCAAGGCAGACAATCCAACGGACACTGCACAATGCAGACCAAGGAGGACGCCACTTCTCCAGATAAGGCACACAAAAGCTTGCTTAGCCTTTGCAAAAGCTCATCTGGACAAAGAAGAAGACATCTGGTCTTCTGTGTTATGGTCAGATGAAACAAAAATTGAATTGTTTGGTCGCAATGATGTTTCCTTTAATTGGCGTAAAAAAGGAGAAGCCTTCAACCCAAAGAACATCATCCCCACTGTCAAACATGGGGGTGTTTTTCAGCCAATGGACCAAGAAACCCAATCACAGTAAACAGCACAATGAAAAAAGAGCAATACATGAGTGTTCTCAACGACAACATCAGGTAGTCTGCAGAGAAACTTGGCCTTGGGCACCAGTAGAGATTTTAGCATGACAATGACCCAAAACACAGCAAAAGTGGTGAAGAAATGGTTAGCAGACAACAACATTAACATTTTGGAGTGGCCCAGCCAGAGTCCAGACTTGAATCCAATTGAGAATCTGTGGAGGGAGCTAAAGATCAGGGTGATGGCAAGAAGACCCTCCAACCTGAAAGATTTGGAGCTCATTGCTAAAGATAAATGGGCAAAACTACCTGTGGAGACATGCAAAAAGCTGATCTGCAATTATAGGAAGTGTTTGATTACTGTAATAGCCAATATAGGCTTTTCTATCGATTATTGAGAAGGGTATGAATAATTTTGGACTAGGCACTTTTTGCTCAAATGTAAATAAAAGCTGAGAAATGTTTATTATTATTATTTTTATTTTTTTCCCACAATAATGCCTCTTTTACATCGTCTTGTACACCTATGTAATTTCACATCAAAAAAAATAAAAATATTACTTGCTGGTTGAATAAAAGTAACTTTAAATCAAAATTTGCCAGGGGTATGAATAAATATGGGCAGCACTGTATATATCATATGAAAAATGGAGGCCTTTGAGTATGTGGGGATATATATCTATATGGGGACTATAGAAACGTAGTGACTATGGAGCAATTCAATATAAATGCAGTACTAGACGTCGAGCATAAACAGGCTGGTCACCATGGAGACAAACTTAAACCATGACACCTAGAACCACAGTTAACCCTGGGGAATAAATCAGTGGATTTCGAAACCACATTGGTAGCAATAGTGGACCTAGGAGGAATCCGTAATCTGCAATGTGTGACATCACACCGAAGACTCGACTTTACATGTGGCACCCTGTATGGGACCAAAAGTAATTGGACAATTGACTCAAAGGCTGCTTCGTGGGCAGATGTGTGCAATTTCTTCTTATTTCATTCTCAATTAAGCACATAAAAGGCCTGGAGTTGATTTGAGGCATGGTGCTTGCATTTTGAAGATTTTGCTGAGAAGTAAACATGCAGTCAAAGGAGCTCTCTATGCAGGTGAAACAAGCCATCCTTCATCTGCAAAAGCAGAAAAAAAAAAAAATTATTTTGCCACTTTTAGAAGTGGCAAAATCTATAGTTTAGTACTTCCTGAGAAAGAAAGAAAGCATTGGTGACCTCAACAATGCAAAAAGACCTGGATACCCATGGAAGACAACAGTGGTGGATGATCGCAGAATAATTACAGTGGTGAAGAGAAACTCCTTCACATCAGCCAACCAAGTAAACAACACTCTCCAGGATATAGGCTTATGAATATCCAAATCTACCATAAATGTCCATTCACACATCCGTGTGTTTTGCGGATTTGTGGATCCGCGAAACACGGAAATCAGCAATGTGCATTCCGCATTTTGCGGACTGCACATCGCCGGCATTAATAGAATATGCCTATTTCTGTCCGCTATTGCAGACAAGAATAGGATATGTTCTATTTTTTTCAGGATCGGAATTGCAGGTCCACAATTCCGGATCCGGGCCGCACATGCGGAACGGAATTGCGGACGTGTGAATGGAGCCTAATGAGAAGACTGCATGAAAGCAAATACAGAGTGTTCACTGCACTGTGCAAGCCACTCATAAGATTCAAGACTAAGAAGGCTAGATTGGACTTTGGTAAAAAAAGAAAACATAAAAAAACTGCTCACTTCTGGAAGAGCATTCTTTGGACAGATGAAACCAAGATCAACCTCTACCAGAATGGTGGAAAGAAAAAAGTTTGGCGAAGGCATAGTACAGCTCATGATCCAAAGCATACAACATTGTCTGTAAAATGTCTGTAAAATGTGGCAGAGGCAGTGTGATGGCTTGGGCATGCATGGCTGCCAGTGGCACTGGGTCCCTAGTATTTATTTTTGATATGACACAGGACAAAAGCCGCCGGATAAATTCTGGGATTTTCAGAGACATAGGGCCAGATTTATCATTAGCTCAAGTCAGAATAATGGAGTGAAAAAGTCGTAAATTTTTGCGCAATCACTAAAACTGCGCAAAAATTTGCGACTTTTTTCTGCTCTGCACTATGCTCCACAGTTTTCTGAAAGTGGGTGTGTTTTCTTTTGTAAATTAATCTCTAGACAGATTTACTATTGAGACTATTTAAAAAGTCGCCAAAAAGTCGCAAAATAATTGCGCAATTTCACTCCAGTGAGGACCATGCTTATCTTATGAGACTTTTTAATAGAACATGCGACTTTTTCATAAAGATGTGCAACTTTTGTAAAGCTGCTTACTGACGGATAAACTACTACCGTCAAACCACATTTATTACAGTCTTAAAGGGCCGATCATAAATCTGACTTGGCTAAAACTGACTTTAGCCATATGTCAAAGTGGAGTAAGCTGTCAGAGTCATGATAAATCGGGCCCATAGTGT
Source organism: Bufo gargarizans (assembly GCF_014858855.1). Lineage (NCBI taxonomy): Eukaryota > Metazoa > Chordata > Amphibia > Anura > Bufonidae > Bufo > Bufo gargarizans. Next base: position 296,133,998 of record NC_058084.1, on the reverse strand, counting down.
GTGCTCAAATCCAGCCAAATGCAGACAAACTGATTGGTTGGCATTTCATAATAAAGATGGACAATGACCCAAAACATAAAGCCAAAGCATCCCAGGAGTTTATTAAAGAAGAGAAATGGAATATTCACGAATGGCCAAGTCAGTCAAATGATCTGAACCCAATAGAGCATGCATTTCACTTGTTAACCACCTCCGGACCGCCTAACGCAGGATCGCGTTCCGGAGGCGGCTGTCTCAGGCAGAGTCACGCATCTATGCGCGAGACACAATATTTCCTGTGAACACGTGCACACAGGCGCGCGCGTTCACAAGAACTGCAGGTAAGCGAGTGGATCTACAGCCTGCCAGTGGCGATCGTTCGCTGGCAGGCTGTAGATGCGATTTTTTTTAACCCCTAACAGGTATATTAGACGCTGTTTTGATAACAGTGTTTAATATACCTGCTACCTGGACATCTGGTGGTCCCTTTTGCTTGGATCGACCACCAGAGGACACAGGCAGCTCTGTAATAAGTAGCACCAAGCATCACACTACACTACCCCCCCTGTCACTTATTAACCCTTTATTAACCCCTGATCACCCCATATAGACTCCCTGATCAACCCCCTGTCATTGATCACCCCCCGGTCATTGATCACCCCCCTGTAAGGCTCCATTCAGACGTCCGTATGTGTTTTACGGATCCACGGATCCATAGATCGCATCCACAAAACACATACGGACGTCTGAATGGAGCCTTACAGGGGGGTGATCAATGACAGGGGGGAGATTCCCCCATATAGACTCCCTGATCACCCCCTGTCATTGATCACCCCCCTGTAAGGCTCCATTCAGACGTCTGTATGTGTTTTGTGAATCCAGGGATCGGATCCGCAAAACACATAAGGACGTCTGAATGGAGCCTTACAGGGGGGTGATCAGGCAGTCTATATGGGATGATCACCCCCCTGTAAGGCTCCATTCAGAAATCCGTATGTGTTTTACGGATCCACAGATCCATGGATCGGATCCGCAAAACATATACGGACGTCTGAATGGAGCCTTACAGGGGGGTGATCAATGACAGGGGCGTGATCAGGGAGTCTATATGGGGTGATCACCCCCCCGTCATTGATCACCCCCCTGTAAGGCTCCATTCAGACGTCAGTATGTGTTTTGTGGTTCTGATCCGTGGATCCGCAAAACACATACGGACGTCTAAATGGAACCTTACAGGGGGGTGATCAATGACAGGGGGGTGATCAGGGAGTCTATATGGGGTGATCACCCCCCCGTCATTGATCACCCCCCCGTCATTGATCACCCCCCTGTAAGGCTCCATTCAGACGTCTGCATGTGTTTTGCGGATCCATGGATCTGCAAAACACGGATACCGCGGATCCGCAAAACACATACGGATGTCTGAATGGAGCCTTACAGGGGGTGATCAATGACAGGGTGGTGATCACCCCATATAGACTCCCTGATCACCCCCCTGTCATTGATCACCCCCCTGTAAGGCTCCATTCAGACGTCCGTATGTGTTTTGCAGATCCATGGATCCGCAAAACACAGACACCGCGGATCCGCAAAACACATACGGATGTCTGAATGGAGCCTTACAGGGGGGTGATCAATGACAGGGTGGTGATCACCCCATATAGACTCCCTGATCACCCCCCTGTCATTGATCACCCCCCTGTAAGGCTCCATTCAGACACTTTTTTGTCACAAGTTAGCGGAAATTGATTTTTTTTATTGATTTTTTGTTTTTTCTTACAAAGTCTCATATTCCACTAACTTGTGTCAGAAAATAAAATCTTACATGAACTCACCATACCCCTCACGGAATCCAAATGCGTAAAATGTTTTAGACATTTATATTCCAGACTTCTTCTCACGCTTTAGGGCCCCTAAAATGCCAGGGCAGTATAAATACCCCACATGTGACCCCATTTCGGAAAGAAGACACCCCTAGGTATTCGCTGAGTCCATGAAAGATTGAACTTTTTGTCCCAAGTTAGCGGAAAGGGAGACTTTGTGAGAAAAAAACAAAAACAAAAAAATTCCGCTAACTTGTGCCCAAAAAGAAAATCTTCTATGAACTCGCCATGCCCCTCATTTAATACCTTGGGGTGTCTTCTTTCCAAAATGGGGTCACATGTGGGGTATTTATACTGCCCTGGCATTTTAGGGGCCCTAAAGCGTGAGAAGAAGTCTGGGATCCAAATGTCTAAAAATGCCCTCCTAAAAGGAATTTGGGCCTTTGCGCATCTAGGCTGCAAAAAAGTGTCACACATGTGGTATTGCCGTACTCAGGAGAAGTAGGGCAATGTGTTTTGGGGTGTCTTTTTACATATACCCATGCTAAGTGAGAGAAATATCTCTCTATAATGACAGCATGGGTATATGTAAAAATAGACCCCAAAACACATTGCCCTACTTCTTCCAAGTATGGCAATACCACATGTGTGGCACTATTTTGCAGCCTAGGTGGGCAAAGGGGCCCACATTCCAAAGAGCACCTTTAGGATTTCACAGGGCATTTTTAACACATTTGGATTTCAAACTACTTCTCATGCATTAGGGCCCCTAAAATGCCAGGGCAGTATTCCGTGAGGGGCATGGCAAGTTCCTAGAATTTTTTTTTCTTGCAAAGTCTCATATTCCACTAACTTGTGACAAAAAATAAAAACTTCCATGAACTCACTATGCCCATCACGAAATGTGTAAAAAATTTCCTGTGAAATCCTAAAGGTGCTCTTTGGAATTTGGGCCCCTTTGCCCATTTAGGCTGCAAAAAAGTTTCACACATGTGGTATCACCGTACTCAGGAGAAATAGGGCAATGTGTTTTGGGGTGTCTTTTTACATATACCCATGCTGGGTGAGAGAAATATCTCTCTAAAAGACAACTTTTCCATTTTTTTTATACAAAGTTGTCATTTGACAGAGATATTTATCTTAGGGTGTCTACTTTCCGAAATGGGGTCATTTGTGGGGTTTTTCTACTGTCTGGGCATTGTAGAACCTCAGGAAACATGACAGGTGCTCAGAAAGTCAGAGCTGCTTCAAAAAGCGGAAATTCACATTTTTGGACAATAGTTTGTAAACACTATGGGCCAGATTTATCATGACTCTGACAGCTCACTCCACTTTAACATATTGCTAAAGTCAGTATTAGCCAAGTCAGATTTATGATCGGCCCTTTAAGACTGCAATAAATGTGGTTTGACGGTAGCAGTTTATCCGTCAGTAAGCAGCTTTACAAAAGTCGCACATCTTTATGAAAAAGTTGCACAGTTTTTATGAAAAAGTTGCATGTTCTATTAAAAAGTCTCATAAGATAAGCATGGCCCTCACTGGACTGAAATTGCGACCTTTTTGTGACTTTTTTGCGACTTTTTAAATAGTCCCAATAGTAAATCTGTCTAGAGATTCATTTACATAAGAAAACACACCCACTTTCAGAAAACTGGCGAGCATAGTGCAGAGCAGAAAAAAGTCACTAATTTGTGCACAGTTTTTGCGTTTGGGACTTTTTCACTCCATTATTCTGACCTGAGCTAATGATAAATCTGGCCATATAACTTTTACCCAAACCATTTTTTTTTTTTTACCCAAACATATGTTTTTTTTTTTTATCAAAGACATGTAGAACAATACATTTTGAGAACATTTTATATAGAAATGTAGTTTTTTTTTTGAAAAATTTTACAACTGAAAGTGAAAAATTTCATTTTTTTGCAAACATTTTGGTAAATTTCGATCAATAACAAAAAAAGTAAAAATGTCAGCAGCAATGAAATACCACCAAATGAATGCTCTATTAGTGAGAAGAAAAAGAGGTAAAATTCATTTGGGTGGTAAGTTGCATGACCGAGCAATAAACCGTGAAAGTAGTGAGGTGCAGAATTGTAAAAGTGGTCTGGTCATTAAGGGTATTTAAGCTAGGGGAGCTGAGGTGGTTATAGACTAAACTTCAGACAGAAAGGCCCCCAAACAAACAGCAACTGAAAACAGCTGCAGTAAAGGCCTGGCAGAGCTTAAAAAGGAGGAAACAGCGTCTAGTGATGTCCATGAGTTCAAGCCTTCAGGCAGTCATTGCCAACAAAGTATTAGAAATTAACATTTTATTTACAATTATTTATTTTGTCCAAATACGTTTGAGCCCCTAAAATGACGGGATTGAGTTTAAAAAATGCTTTAGTTCCTCACATTTTTATGCAATCATTTTGTTCAACCCACTGAATTAAAGCTAAAAGTCTGAACTTCAACTGCATCTGAATTGTTTTGTTCAAAATCCATTGTGGTAATGTACAGAACAAAAATTTGAGAAAGTCTTTGTCCAAATGTATATGAACCTAACTGTAGTTTGCCAAAATGAATTTGCAGGGCACTATAAATTCAAATGCTGCTGTTGTAGCTGCAAATAGCTGGAAGTTGAGGCTGTAATGGATAGTATTTAGCGTGAATATTCGAATTGCAAATTTTAATTGTGACTATCGCCACTTGGAGAATTTGTGAATATTTTGAATATAGTGCGTATATTTGCATTTGCAAATAAGGTTGATAACGAATATTCTAATCGTAAATTTATTGTGAATATCAGCACTTAGCAACATACCTAGTAACCAATAGGAAAGTTGCTTACTCCTTAGTGTTGATCGCGAATATTCTAATCGCAAATATTTTAACGCAAATATATTACATTGCCGATTTTCGCAATCAAGTAAATAATGACTAGAGATTTGTGAATATTGCCTATGCCGCTCATCACTAGTAATGAATGAGGCGCTGTCCTCACCTCGGAATCAGTACCCTCAGCGAGGAGCGATGCTACACAGCGTGCATGCATACTTTTTGCACATATGGGGCTGGCCAGGAAGTCCCATACATTTTTTAATTACATTTGTATATAACAAACGTTGATGAATCTAGAAAAAAAAGATATATTCACATTTCATTAAATTGTATACTTGTAGAACATTAATGATATAAAATAAAAATAGCAACAATCGGATAAGGTACAGTAGACCTACTTAAATTTGTTTCCTATTTTCACACTCCATTCTCATTCTCGGATTCAGTTCCCACGTAGGATCTTTTTTCTTATGATATTTCTCAGCATTGCCAAAAACATATTTTCAAACTTCTTTTATTTAAAAAAGGTGCTTAGAATAGTACATGACTATGTTTACCCCCTTAACACATAATGCAGTACATGTACATCATTAGAATACAGGGGATGTATGAAGCAAGCTCACATTCTGAACTTGCTCCGCGATAAGTGACAGCTGTATAATACAGATGACACCCAGGATTGGCATAATCGCAGACACCGGTAATTTAATCCCTCAGATATTGCTGTCAATAGCAACCATGGCAGAATGAAGGGGCTCCCTACAGGGTTCCAATCTGTTGCTATGACAACCTGGGTCCTTGTGAAGGCTCCCAGCACCATCAAAGCAAGCTACCTGTGAAGCTAAACCTAAAGCATGGCTTCACAGACATCCTGTCAGAATCCCACAGACTGTAATAGTATTCTATGGTATAAGCAATCATATCAAAGGTAAAGGTCCCTTAACTGGGACTAAATAGTACAGAAAAAAAAGTAAAAACACAAAAATATTTAAAAAATTCAAATGACCCGCCTTTAACAATTTTACATATAAAAAAATAATAAAAAGATTAAGCATCATTGGTAATATTAGAACAACTAAAGTTTAACAATATTTATCACGTGTGGAGGACATGTAGTGAAGGTCATACTGGGAAAAAACTTGGTAATTAGCTTTTTTTGTTAAGTTTGCCCTCAAAAAATGTAATAACAAATTATCAAAAAGTTGTATGTACCCCAAAATGCTATCAAGGAAACTGTAGCTCACCCTGCAAAAAATTAGACCTCCACATATTTGTAGAAGGGAAAAAAATAGGTCAGAATAAAATGACGATGCAAAGAAAAAAAATTTTAAGATTTTAATTTTAAGTAGTAAAATATAATAGAAAGTATATAAATTTGGTATTGTCACAATTGTACTGACCTGCAGAAAAATGTTCAATGTTATTTTTAGCACACAATGCACAGTGAACACCGCAATCACAAAACCCGAAAAGCCACAACTTTGATACATTAACTACATTAACTGGTGCCATTAAAAATGCTTGTCTCTCAAGTATGAGAAGATGATTTTTTTTTTTTTTTGTTTAAGTTATGGCTTTTAGAATGTTGGGATGAATAAACAAAAATGCAAAAATGAAATTTGGCCCTGTCTATAAAGGAAATGCATCACAAAAATTGTATCTGCCTGTTGAAACCAGATAGCAACACATATGTTTTTTTCTAAAATGTTGTTTTTTCTGATTGCAGATTTATTTATTACATTTCATTAACATGATTAACCCATAGGATACCAGCTCCATACATGTATGATGCAGAAATGGGGGACAGAAATCCCAGTGCCGTACATGTATGGGGGCTGATCGGGCTGGAGCAGGAGCTGCGCCCGCCCGATCAGCGGCAGGTGTCCAGTAGTTACTGATAGCCGGACCCTTGCTGTATGTGTCGGCATTGGCAAAAACACTGATTGATGGACCATGTGATGAACCATGTGATGAGCACAGTGAGGTCATCAAAGGTCCTTTAGCCAGGTCCTGAATAAAGTAGAAAGAAAAGGAGATTCGCTACGCGATCAAGTGGATGGGGTGAGTTCAATTTGTTTATTATTTTTAACCCCTCAATGGACATTTTACTAAGTATTCTGTATTAAGAATGATATTATTTTCCCTTATAACCATGTTATAAGGGAAAATAACAAAATCTAGAAATCACCAATCCCAAATCCGAACTTCTGTGAAGAAGTCTGTGTTCGGGTCTGGCTACCAAACATTCCGATTTTTATCATGTGCGTGCAAAATGCATTAAAACGCTTTGCACTTACGGGGAAAAAAAATCACACATTTTCCTGCAAAGCACCCGCATCTTGTCCGGCCCTCACACGCAATGCCCATGTGAAAGAGGCCTAAAACATGATTTTTTTTTTGTTTTGAAAATGCTTTTATTGTGTTTAATGTATAAAAAATAAAAAAGTTGACATATTGGGTATTGCTGCGTCCGTAACAACCTTCTCTATAAAAATACCACTTGACCCAACCCCTCAGACGAACACCGTAAAAAAGCTAAAATAAAAACTGTGTCAAAACGCTATTTTTTTGTCACCTTACATCACAAAAAGTGTATTACCAAGCGATCAAAAAGTCATACGCACCCCAAAATCTTACTAATCAAACCGTCATCTCATTCCGTCAAAAATGAGAACCTACCTAAACAATCGCCCAAAAAAAAAAAAAAGACACTCAGAATATGGAGACACTAAAATATGTTTTTTTTTGTTTCAAAAATGTTGTTATTGTGTAAAACTTTAATAAAAAAATATACATATCAACCCTGTTGTATAAAAAAAAAATCACATGAACTAACCCCTCAGATGAACACTGTAAAAAAATAAAAATAAAAACTGTAAAAAAAGCTATTTTTTGTCACCAAGTGTAATACCAAGTGATCAAAAAGTCATACACACCCCAAAATCATACCAATCAAACCGTCATCTCATTCTGCACAAAATGAGACCCTACCGAGGACAATTGCCTAAAAAAAACTATGGCTCTCAGAATATGAAGACACTAAAACATGATTTTTTTGTTTAAAAAATGCTGTTATTGTGTAAAACTTAAATAAATTTAAAAGTATGCATATTAGGCATTGCCGTGTCCATAAGTACCTGCTGTACTAAAAATATCACATAACCTAACCCCTCAGGTGAACGCAAAAAGTGTAATGCCAAGCAATCAAAAAGTCCTATGCACGCTAAAATAGTACCAATCAAACCGTCATCTCACACCGATAAAAAATTTGCGCCTACATAAGAAATATATATAGCATTGAGAATATGGAGACACTAAAAAATATTTTTTTTTTCAAAAATGCTTTATTACGTAAAACTGAAACAAACAACAAAAAAGTAGTCATATTTGGTATTGTTGTGTCCTTAACAACCTGCTCTATAAAAATAACACATGATCTAACTTGTCAGATTAACATTGTAAATAACAAAAAAATATAAATGGTTGCAAAATAGCTATATTTTGTTACCTTGCCTCATAAAAAGTGTAATATAGAGCAACCAAAAATCATATGTACCCTACAATAGAACCAACAAAACTGCCACCTTATCCCGTAGTTTCCAAAATGGGGTCTTTTTTTTTTGGAGTTTCTACTCTAGGGGTGTATCAGGGGGTCTTTAAATGTGACATGGTAACTTAAAATTATCTCAGTGAACTCTGCCTTCCAAAAACCACATGGTGCTCCTTTCTTCTGTGCCCTGTCATGTGCCCGTACAGAAGTTTGCAACCAAATATGGAGTGTTTCTCTAAACATAGGAATCAGGGCAAAAAATATTAAGTTTTGTTGGACTGTTTACCCTTGGTTTGTTACTGAAAAAAATGGATTAAAATGGAAAATCTGCCAAAAAGTGAAATTCTTAAATTTCACCTACATTTTCCTTTAATTCTCATGGAACACCTAAAGGGTTAAGAAAGTTTTAAAGTCAGTTTTGAATACCTTGAGTGGTGTAGTTTCTAAATTGGGGCCATTTATGGGGGGTTTCTATTATGTAAGCCTCACAAAGTGATTTCAGACCTGAACTAGTCTTTAAAAAGTAGGTTTTGGAAATTTTTGTAAAAAATTCAAGATTTGCTTCTAAACTTCTAAGCCTTCTAATGTCCCAAAAAAAGAAAATGCAATTTACAAAATGATCCAAGCATGAAGTAGACATATGTGAAATGTAAGGTAATAACTATTTTAGGAGGTATAACTACCGCATTTATTGCCCCATAAGATGCACTTTTTCCTCCCAAACTGGGGGGGGGGAATACCCCTGCACCTAAAGGGTTGAATTCTAATGAGTACTTCCGTTATAGAAGCGCTCATTAGTACTGGAGGACAAGGAAGCAGTGAAGGCTCTGTACTCACTGCCTCCTGGTCCTCGGCTGTTGGCTGTGCAGTGGCTGTGCACAGCGTGGGGACGCTCTGTGACCTCATGCTGTGCGTACCAGTTCACAGCACAGCCGACAGCAGGGGGAAGAGGATTGCAATGTCAGGAGAGGAGCGGCAGCATCCAGAAGCAGGAGAGGTTTATTTATTTTGTGATCTGAAGCTGTGAATAATGGCTGGGGCTGCTGATATATATGGCTGGGGGCTGATGATATACTGTGGACATACAAAGTCTACAGGCCCCTGTTAAAATGTCAGGTTTCTCTGATGTAAAAAAAGGAGACAAAAATAAATAATTTAAGAACTTTTTCCACCTTTAATATGACCTATAAACTATACCACTCAATTGAAAAACAAACTGAAATATTTTAGGTGGAGGGAAGAAAACACTAAATAATGTGGTTGCATAAGTGTGCACACCCTTTTATAACTGGGGATGTAGCTGTGTTTAGAATTAAGCAATCACATTCAAAATCATGTTAATAGGAGTCAGCATACTCCTGCCATCATTTAAAGTGCCTCTGATTAACCCCCAAATAAAGTTCAGCTGCTCTAGTTTGTCTTTCCTGAAATTTTCTTAGTTGCATCCCACAGCAAAAGCCATAGTCCACAGAGAGCTTCCAAAACATCAGAGGGATCTCATTGTTAAAAGGTATCAGTCAGGAAAAGAGTACAAAAGAATTTCCAAGACATTAAATATACCATGGAACACAGTGAAGTCCCCTCAAAATTGATGAAAAGATGAGAAGAAAACTGGTCTGGGAGGCTACCAAGAGGCCTACAGCAACATTAAAGGAGCTTCAGGAATATCTGGCAAGTACTGGCTGTGTGGTACATGTGACAATAATCTCCTATATTCTTCATATGTCTGGGCTATGGGGTAGAGTGGCAAGACAAAAGCCTTTTCTTATGAATAAAAACATCCAAGCCAGACTACATTTTGCAAAAACACATCTGAAGTCTCCCAAAAGCTTGTGGGAAAATGTATTATGGTCTGATGAAACCAAGGTTGAACTTTTTGGCCATAATTCCAAAAGATATGTTTGGCGCAAAAACAACACTGCACATCACCAAAAGAACACCATACCCACAGTGAAGCATGGTGGTGGCAGCATCATGCTTTGGGGCTGTTTTTCATCAACTGGAACTGGGGCCTTAGTTAAGCTAGAGGGAATTATGAACAGTTCAAAATACCAGTCAATATTGGCACAAAACCTTCAGGCTTCTGCTAGAAAGCTGAACATGAAGAGTAACTTCATCTTTCAGCATGACAACAACCCAAAACATACATCCAAATCAGCAAAGGAATGACTTCACAAGAAGAAGATTAAAGTTTTGGAATGGCCCAGCCAGAGCCCAGACCTGAATCCGATTGAAAATCTGTGGGGTGATCTGAAGAGGGCTGTGCACAGGAGATACCCTCACAATCTGACAGATTTGGAGTGTTTTTGAAAAGTAGAGTGGGCAAATCTTGCCAAGTAAAAATGTGCCATGCAGATAGACTTATACCCCAAAAGACTGAGTGTTGTGATAAAATCAAAAGGTGCTTCAACAAAGTATTAGTTTAAGGGTGTGCACACTTATGCAACCACATTACTTTATTTTTATATTTTTTCTTCCCTCTACCTAAAAGATTTCAGTTTGTTTTTCAATTGAGTTGTACAGTTTATAGGTTACATTAAAGGTGGAAAGAGTTCTGAAATTATTTATCTTTGTCTCATTTTTTTTTTTTACGTCACAGAAACCTGACATTTTAGCAGGGGTGTGTAGACTTTTTATATCTACTGTATATGGCTGGGGGCTGATGATATATATGGCTGGTGGCTGATGATATATATGGTTGGGTGCTGATTATATACAGTGTCTTGCAAAAGTATTCACCCTTTGACTTTTTTTGTATTTTGTTACATTACAGCCTTAAGTTCAATGTTTTGTTAATCTGAATTTTATGTGATGGATCAGAACACAATAGTCTAAGTTGGTGAAGTGAAATGTGAAAAATATATAAATAAAACTTGTTTATAAATAAAAAAAACTGAAAATTGGCATGTGCATATGTATTCACCCCCTTTGTTAGGAAGCCCATAAAAAGCTCTGGTGCAACCAATTACCTTCAGAAGTCACATAATTAATGAAATGATGTCCACCTGTGGGCAATCTAAGTGTCACATGATCTGTCATTACATATACACACTTTTTTTTAAAGGCCCCAGAGATTGTAACACCTAAGCAAGGGGCATCACTAACCAAACACTGCCATGAAGACCAAGGAACTCTCCAAACAAGTAAGGGACAATGTTGTTGAGAAGTACAAGTCAGGGTTAGGTTATAACAAAATATCCAAATCTTTGATGATCCCCAGGAGCACCATCAAATCTATTATAACCAAATGGAAAGAACATGGCACAACAGCAAACCTGCCAAGAGACGGCCACCCACCAAAGCCCATGGACCGGGCAAGGAGGGCATTAATCAGAGAGGCATCACAGAGACCTAAGGTAACCCTGGATAAGCTGCAGAGTTCCACAGCAGAGACTGGAGTATCTGTACATAGGACAACAATAAGCCATACGCTCCATAGAGTTGTGAGTTTGAGAAAAGGCATGTGGGAGACTTCCAAAATGTATTAAAGAAGGGTGTTCTTGTCTGATCAGACTAAAATTTAACCTTTTGGCCATCAAATAAAATGCTAGGTTTGGCACAAACCCAACACATCACATCACCCAAAGAACACCATCCCCACAATGAAACATGGTGGTGTCAGCATCATGCTGTGGGGATGTTTTTCAGCAGCCAGGACTGGGAAACTGGTCAGAGTTGAGTTAAAGATGGATGGTGCTAAATACAGGGATATTCTTGAGTAAATCCTGTACCACTCTGTGTGTGATTTGAAGCTAGGACGGAGGTTCACCTTCCAGCAGGACAATGACCCCAAGCACACTGCTACAGCAACACTTGACTGGTTTAGGGAAGACATGTAAATGTGTTGGAATGGCCTAGTCAAAGCGCAGATTTCAATCCAATAGAAAATCTGTGGTCAGACTTAAAGATTGCTGTTCACAAGCACAAGCCATCCAACTTGAAGGAGCTGGAGCAGTTTTGCAAGGAGTCACAGTGGTAAGATGTGGCAAGCTCATAGAGACTTATCCAAAGCGACTTGGAGCTGTGATTGCTGCAAAAGGTGGATCTACAAAGTACTGACTTTAGGGAGGTGATTAGTTATACACATTGAGTTTTTCTGTTATTTTGTCCTATTTATTGTTTACCGTATTTTTCGCCCCATAAGACACACTTTTTCTTCCCCCAAAATGGGGGAGAAATGCCCCTGCGTCTTATGGGGCGAATGCTGCCACTTTTACATCGCAAGCTGCGATGAATGAGCAGAGCGGGGACTCGGGGAGGAGCTGGGGGCCGGCAATAGCGGCGGGGCGGTGCAGTCAGTGTAGTATAGCACCGCCCCGCCGCTCCGGTATGCTAATATATGATCTTATATTGAAGTAATAGTTATTAAACATGCCCCCCAACTGCTATTACTACCTTACCTCCTAATCGCTGCTGTAGAATTCAGGCCAGGCGGGCGGGCGGCAGCGTAACTCGTGTCACGTGCCTGCGCCGCCTACTTTATGAATGAAGTAGGCGGCGCAGGCAAGTGACGTCAGTGAGACGCGCCGGCTGGCCGTCCGTCCTGCCTGCCTGATTTCTACAGCAGCGATTAGGATGAAAGGTAGTAATAGGAGTTGGGGGGCATGTTTACTAACTATTAATTCAATATGACAACTTATATTTTGTGCGGCGGCGGCGGGTGGGCGGGAGGAGGAGGGGGTGGGGGGCGGTTTCGGATTGCGATCTGTGGATGGCACTGTTACAGGGGGGGGGGGGATCTGTGAATGGCACTGTTATGGCCTGGGGGGGGTCTGTGCATGGCACTGTTATGGGCTGGGGGGTCTGTGGATGGCACATATATAACAGTGCCACCCACAGACCCCCCCAGCCCATAACAGTGCCATCCATGGATCCCCCCTGTAACAGTGCCATCCACAGATCCCCCCTGTAACAGTGTCAGCCACAGACCCCCCCCCCCTGTAACAGTGCAAGCCACAGATCCCCCCATAACAGTGTCAGTTATCCACAAATCCCCCCATAACGGTGTCCGTCATCCACAGATCCCCCCCATAACAGTGTCCGTCATCCACAGATCCCCCATAACAGTGTCCGTCACCCACAGATCCCCCCATAACAGTGTCCGTCATCCACAGATCCCCCCATAACAGTGTCCGTCATCCACAGATCCCCCATAACAGTGTCCATCATCCACAGATCCCCCCCATAACAGTGTCCGTCATCCACAGATCCCCCCATAACAGTGTCTGTCATCCACAGATCCCCCCATAACAGTGTCCGTCATCCACAGATCCCCCCATAACAGTGTCCGTCATCCACAGATCCCCCATAACAGTGTCCATCATCCACAGATCCCCAGTAATAGTGCCATCCACAGACCACCATTAGTTCCAAACCCACCAAACACACAGCACCCCTTTTGGTTAAAAATATTTTTTTTCTTATTTTCCTCCCCAAAAACCTAGGTGCGTCTTATGGGCCGGTGCGTCTTATAGGGCGAAAAATACGGTACTTCACAATAAAATAAAATAAAATGTAAAAATTCTTCAAAGTTGTGGGCATTTTCTGTAAATGATTCAAATCCTCAAACAATTCATATTAATTCCAGGTTGTGAATCAACAAAATATGAAAAAAGTCAAGGGGGGTGAATACTTTGCAAGGAACTATATATGGCTGGGGGCTTATTATACATATGGCTGGGGGCTGATTATACATTTGGCTGGGGGCTGATATGAGGCATGGAGGACTGATATGAGGCATTAGGGTCTGAACTGAGGTCTTATTAACATTGGGGGCCTAATTGGGGCTGTCAGCTGAGGTCTGATTAAAATTGGGGGTCTGATTGGTGGTCTGACCTGAGGTGTAATGAAAAATATTTTTTTCTTATTGTCTTACTCTAAAACTTAGGTGCGTATTATAGGCAGGTGTGTCTTATAGGGCTAAAATATGTTATCTGTTTTAAAAGCAGAGAAATATAAATTTAGAAAATTGCAAATTTTTAAAAATTGTAGGTAAATTTGGTATTTTTTTATAAATAAAAATGAAATATTTTAAATTTACCACTGTCATGAAGTATAATATGTGACAAGAAAACAATCTCAGAATTGCTTGGATAAGTAAAAGTGTTTTAAAGTGACACATGTCCGATTTGCAAAAATTGGCATGGGATTTAAGGTGAAAAGTGGCTCTGTACTGAAGGCATTAAAGGGTGTCCATCTTGCCTAAACTGTTCCTAACCACATTTAGAAAGCATTAAAAAAGGTGTAATCCAGACACAGTGGTGTGGAGCTAACCCTATTGACTTCTATGGGAGAGTTTTCTAGGCATGCTCTGTGACCTGTGCAGAGGTCTTTGTGTGAAGGGTGGATGCTGTCTTATCTATACACAGAGGTGATGTAAATATAGGCAGGATTAGAATGACAGATAATCAGATAACTACAGTAAAGTGACCTGTACAGACCAAGAAGTGGTAACTTAGTAACCAGTGCAGAAACTGCAGGATTTTATGTTTTTTGTTTCAATGTTGATATTGACATGAAAGATAAAAAATAACCAAATCAAACATTTGTAAAAAAAAATATGTTAAACATAAAAATGTGATTTAAATAACAGGTCATTTTCTGATGACACATTTCCTTTAAGAGGTTAACAATGCTAAGAAAATAACATGCAGTAAAATACTTGTATGAATAATGTAAAAAAATATAACAGTGTTAAAAATAAGCCAAAGCATTAAATAATGCTTATAGTTCACAGCACAAAAGAAAAGCTTTATGACCGCCTGGTTTAGTGTGGAAATAATGAACACATTCTGTTCTGATATGCTGCTTTTTTTCCCACTAAATCCCCAAGAGCCCAAGAGACTGCCTGCTTTCATTGTGGCATGGCATAGATTATATGCTGAACATCCTTATCATGTGCCTGATAAATTGACCTCAGTGATCCAGATAGCTTGTTCTTCTTTACAGTCTCTGTTATACAATAATAGAATCTATTCAATTTAGCTAATGTTCATTTTCATTACAAATGACTTTTTTTTACTCTCTAACAATTTACACTTTAATATGTGTAAATCATTGCCTCGTAGAGCTAGACGAAAATCATCTGTTTCCTCTGCTGGGGATTTTCCATTGGATTTCCTTCACAACATATTGACTAATTTACTGCAGATAAATAGCTTAAAAGAAAACTAAGGGTGAGCAGTATACAAGTGCATATTTGTATGGTTAGGTTATTTTAAACTATTGAACACTTTGTAATTTTGAGTTCATTGAGCTCTTTTGTTTTTGCTATCCCTTTCTACAATATGTGCTTATTATGATTATACCACTGAGTTATTTTAAATTCGTTATATGCAGTGATACCTTGAAAAGTGTGAATGGTTATTTAAAAAAAAATAAATAAAAAAAAAAAATATATATATATATATATATATATATATATATATATATATACACACACACACAGGTGAAACTCTAAAAATTAGAATATCATGCAAAAGTCCATTTGTTTCAGTAATGCAAAAAGGAATTGCATTAATGCAGCTTAAAATTAGAATTTTGTGAAAAGGTTCAATATTCTAGGCTCAAAGTGTCACACTAGAGTCAGCTAATTAATCCATATCCCCCTGAGCAAAGGGTACCTTAAAATTGTGACTTTGGGGTTTCATAAGCTATAAGCCATAATCATCCAAATTATAACAAATAAAGGCTTGAAATATCTTGTGTTGCTTGTATAGAGTCTATTTCACGTATTAGTTTCACCTTTTAAGTTGCATTACTGAAATAAATGAACTTTTCACAATATTCTAATTTTTCACGTTTCACCTGTATACTATATATTTATATATGTGTGAAGGCAGTTTGCCTGGATTTGTGGGAGGGGCTGAGGTCCGCCTCCAGCCTATTTAGGGCACCCCCTTTACCTGGCTCCTGCACCGTCTGAGGTCTGAGCTTTGAAGAGAGAGTTGCTTGTGGAGTTACCTGGAGAGTTACTTACGAGTTGCTGAGTTTCTGAAGTTCGTTGCTATCGGGTCCAGGTTTTGGAGCATTCCGGTTCCAACCGTTCGGCTTCACCTGTTTCTCTGCGGGTCGCGTTTGCCCGTTAAACTGTGAGTCATCCATACGGTACAGCACGGGGCCTCACGGTTGTCCCCTGTACTAACTCAATTCATTTCACCATTCATTTTCACTCATGTCACGCTATTTTGTCGCTCACAAGTCACTGGTTTCATGCCTGTCATGCGTCGGCTCATGCAAGTACACGACTGCACTGCATCCCCACTCCAAGTCACCTGCCAGCACGGGTTATAGTTCCCATGGCTGCCACCATTTCAGTTTTCCCTCCATCACCACGGCACCTCTCACACACATGTCCCCCCCCCCAACCCCCGGGTCCAGCTCAGCGGCATGCCCGCACTCTCACACCCGCCACATGCCTGGCTCATTTCCGCCACTCCACACACACTCCCCCTCCACAGTCAGCGCTGCTACTGCGGACTTTTCTCGTTCTCCCCACCGCTGCACCGGCCCGTCGCTCCGTCCTCCTGCCGCGCTGCCGATGGCGGCCGCCCGCGTCCCGGTGCCTGGTCTGCGCACGCGCGGCCGGGGTGCTGCGCATGCGCGGCGGCTCAGCGCGTGCGCGGTATCCCGGCGGCCGTCCGCTGGTGCCGCGGGTGTGGGTGTGGGGGGGGGGGGCCGCCACAAGTCTGCTTGGCTCCAGTCAATCAGTGTTCCACCCTAGGGTTTCAGCCGCTGCCCCCCTCCATCAGGCGGCACAATTCAGGAGGGGCTCAGACTGTTTCCCCTCCACATCCCCCCCCCCTTCACACCAACACCCCCCACCACACCAGGCCACAGTTCCCTCCATCATAAACCCGCCACATCACCCACGCGCCCCAAGAAAAAAAAAAAAAAAAAGCAATTATTTAAAGTTCCAATAGCGTCATAGGTAGAAACCCGCCATACAGCCCTGGGACACAAAAAAGGAAAAGAGAAATAATTGTGCCACCTCATCACCGCCCGGCACACGTGCCGCGACCACAGAGCCCCCGCTCTGCCTCCTTCTCCTGCTTACCTCCGTCCCTCCTGTCACGCTGCCAATGGCGGCCAGCCGCGTCCTCCTGGCTGGTCTGCGCACGCACGGCCTGGCGGTACTGCGCATGCGTGGCGGGTCCCGTCCGGCGCATGCGCGGTGTTCGGCCTGGCATCCGCGGCCGCGGCTAAGTACGGGGGACCGCCGGCATCCAGGGTTGTCCGTCTCTACCAGCTGCCGGCAGAGCCCGGAGCACGCGGTCAGCTTCCTACCCAACACTCACTTAGGCAGCACGATCGCCCAACAGGTCACAGCACCACAATCACAACACAAACCCGCATGCCCCATGGTCCAAAGTAAACAAATAAACAGATAAAAGAAAGGGAATCCCGCAATATAGTCCATGGCCACAAAAAAAAAAAAAAAAAGAGAAACCCGCCATATAGTCCGTGGCCACATGTTCCAAAAAAATAAATAAATAAATAAATAAATAAATAGAAACCGCCTTAATCCTCATGGTCACACATTCCAAAAAAAATAAAAAATAAAATAAGGTATGGCGCCACGTAGACCATGCGGGCACACGTTCATTTCAGCCCACATGCTAAGCCTCATTTCTCACGTCTCGATCCAACTGGTCACACGCGCAAGCATGTACTTGTTTCATACTCATGTTTCATGTCCCCATCAGGTCATGTGTCCGTTTGCACCACAGTCCACACTCTTCTTATCACTTTCTTTCAAAGCCCCTTTTAGGCGGTCTAGCATAGACATTTTTCTCCACACATGTGTTCTGTGATTTTTCTTACCACCAGGTACGTACACCTGCTCTTATGATTTGCATTTCTTTTCATTTCCAGGCCTATAAGAGTGAGGCACCACTCACATCCAGTGCTGCATTTCACCCACTTGTTTCTTTCATCATGCGTTTTACCCTGCTTCCACTAAAGCTGCATTTCTTTTCAGTTCTAGGCCTATGAGAGTGTGTTCCTACTATGTTCACAAGTTGGTTATTCGTTGGTCATGACAAGGGTCTTCTCTTAGCGAGCTGCAATGCCTCTGGCTCTTGTTGTCTCCATCAGTTCAATTTCACGGTTCACGATTGATTAATGTTTCGGTTGTGCACATGGTGCAGATCACTACTGTCCATGCATTTTTCCACCAGGTCCGGCTCATGGTTAAACTACTTATCATCACCGCAAGGTCATCTCGTTCAGTCCCTTGACTTCAGAGGCCCGGTGACCGTTCTCGTGTTGTCCATTAGGGGTACTATACGGTCGTAGGCGGGTTAGTGTCCCATGTTCATTGTCTGAGATGGTCATGATTATGCGAGTCCTATTGGTGCCGCATAAAAAAAAAATAAAAAAAAAGGAAAACTTTTTATTCTGCCATTAGTCGTCCACGCATGGCTTCTCCGTTTTAGTTTCACTCACAGCACTCCGCCATTGGTCTCCAACGCGTGTCTTCTACGGTTCGCACGCACCCAGGACTCCACCATTAGTCTCTCACGCATGGTTCTCCGGTTCAGTTGTATACATACGACTCCGCTATTTGAGTCTCTCACGCCTGGCTCCGCCATTAGAGTCTCTCACACATGGCTTCTCCGTTTCAGTGTTTCACATACAACTCCGCCATTAGTCTCTCACACATGGCTTCTCCGTTTCAGTGTTTCACATATAACTCCGCCATCAGAGTCCCTCACGCATTATTTCGCCGGTTAGTTTCACACACATTTCTCCGCCATTACAGACTCTCACGCATTACTTCGCCGTTTTAGTTTTACACACATTTCTCCGCCATTACAGACTCTCACGCATTACTTCGCAGTTTTAGTTTTACACACATTTCTCCGCCATTATAGACTCTCACGCATTACTTCGTGGTTTTAGGTTACACTCATAACTCCGCCATTAGAGTCTCTCACGTGTTACTTCGCCGTTTACTTTCACTCACATAACTCCGCCATTAGAGACTCTCTCGCATCACTTCGCCGTTTAGTTTCACACAATAACTCTGCCATTAGAGTCTCTCACATATGACTCCGCCATTAGAGTCTCTCACATATGACTCCGCCATTAGAGTTTCTCACGCATGGCTTCTCCGTTTTAGTGTCACACACATGACTCCGCCATTAGTCTCACGCATGGCTTCTCCGTTTCAGTGTTACACACATAACTCCGCCATTAGAGTCTCTCACGCATCACTTTGCCGTGTTAGTTTACACATATGACTCCGCCATTAGTCTCACGCATGGCTTCTCCGTTTGGTGTCACACATATGGCTTCGCCAGTAGAATCTCTCACGCACGGCCTTGCCATTAGAGTCTCTCACGCATGACTTCTCCGCATTTTACACATATGGCTCCGCCATTAGTCTCTCACGCATGGCTCCGCCATTAGAGTCTCACGCATGGCTTCTCCGTATTAATTTCACACACATGACCCCGCCATTAGAGTCTCTCACGCATGGCTTCTCTGCATATATCTCATACACATGACCCCGCCATTAGAGTCTCTCACGCATGGCTCCGCCATTAGAGTCTCTCACGCATGGCTTCTCCGTATTCATTTCACACACACGACCCCGCCATTAGAGTCTCTCACGCATGGCTCCGCCATTAGAGTCTCTCACGCATGGCTTCTCCGTATTAATTTCACACACACGACCCCACCATTAGAGTCTCTCATGCATGGCTTCTCCGTATTATTTCACACAGATGGCTCCGCCATTAGAGTCTCTCACGCATGGCTCCGCCATTAGAGTCTCTCACGTATCGCTTCCCCATTTAAATTCCACACACATAACTCCGCCAGTCGAGGCCGGCTGCGTGGTCCCACAACCAGCAGGTTCCATGTCTTTTCTGCCTTCAGACCCGCTCGCATGGCTCGGTCATCTGTGGCTTGCAATACAATTATCTTGTGGTGACTCGCACGCGTGGCTTGCGCCATTAGAGTCTCTCTCACGTTATCATTTTCTCTTACTTTTAATTTCTAGGTTGTCGGATTCCTCCTGGAGCATAACATCACGCCCACTTTTGTCATATCTTCTGGGGTTTGCTTCTTTCTGCCACCTTAAACTCAAATGTCATACAACGCCATCATACTCTATCTCACTGGCATTTTACACCACATGATAATCTTACACCCTAATAACATCAGTTGCGTGGCCTCTCACCAAATCAAAACCATACTCAGAGGTATTCAGAAAGCGGAACCCGCACGTCCAGCCCAGAGGCTACCCGTTAACAAGCATATTTTCAAGGCATTATCCGAATTACTAGACGCCAAGCCTTCTGAAGCAGATACCAACTCCATCCTCAAAACAGCAATTTACTTGGCCTTCTACGGTTCCTGAGGCCTGGGGAATTCACTACAACCTACACGACCCAAGCCACACCTTGTCTTCTTGTCTCCCACTTGGCAAAACACATGGATCATTATGTCCTGACCTTACCTCACTCCAAGAGTAGTCAGCACTTACCCGTCAACATTTTATATCACCCCACGCACAACAGATGGTGTCCAGTCAGGGTTCTGGATGCTTACAGACAACGTCACAAGTTTCTACCCTCTCAACCGCTACTTCACTACATGGTTCGGTACTCACCACCACCACCTTCATGACCCATGTCAGGTCATCCCTCACACAACTGGGCCTCAACGCAGCCAACTACTCAGGGCACTCCTTTCACTTTGGAGCCGCGTCCACGGTCTCCAGTGCCAACGCCCCTACTCATGTCATTGGGAATTGGGGCGCTGGAAGTCATCCGCTTACTCGCGATACATTCCCAATCCAACACAAGAGTCAAGAGATACTTTCCAAAACATGTCGGCTTGAGCTATTTATGTATATTTGACTACAATAACTGGTTATTTCATTTTTGCCCTCTTCTTTCTCAGGCCTACCTCATCCTCGGTTTCGGCACACCACAACCGACTACGCTTATTCCCTGATTTCCTAGGGTTCTTCACTGTACTACCGTAAGCGCCTCACACAAGTGTGAAGGCAGTTTGCCTGGATTTGTGGGAGGGGCTGAGGTCCGCCTCCAGCCTATTTAGGGCACCCCCTTTACCTGGCTCCTGCACCGTCCGAGGTCTGAGCTTTGACCCTCCCACCACTCCACTCATTTACAACTCATTTCTTCCATATCTCTATCCTTGGGTGGGCCCTCTTCTTTCTCAGGCCTACCTCATCCTCGGTTTCGGCACACCACAACCGACTACGCTTATTCCCTGATTTCCTAGGGTTCTTCACTGTACTACCGTAAGCGCCTCACACAAATATATATATATATATATATGAATCCAGAAAAAGGACGGCACTCCGGTCTTGAAAAAGTAAAAGTGGTTTTTAATCAACCTTGCGGTACAACGTTTCGGCTCCAATACTGAGCCTTTCTCAAGCACAAATACAAATCAAGTGTGAGCAGTTATATAGGTGAGTTAATTGAGTTACAAATCATGTGATCACTACACGTCCCACCCCAAGGGGCGTGTTCAAAGCTAGCCAATACATAAACATAATTACAAAAAATACAAGTGCAAAAATAAAACAAATGTCATCAGTTACATATATCTGATGTTAATACAATGTGAAACATCATTCAAGTGCATGTATCAGACATTTGTAGACTTATGGTGAATAAAAGAGGAAGGAGGGCAGACCCATCGGCTGCACTTGTACAAGTACACAGCTGGTGGATGTGCCCAAAGCGTGTAAATCATACTGAGGGAGGAGCTGAGAAATGAATCAGAGGACACTTTCGAAAACTTGTAGCTATGCAGTTACTTGATCCTATGTAAGTTGAATGCCGCAGCTGTACGATCGCTGGGTCCCATAACCGACTCACTGTTGTCTCGGTCCGGCACCAGGAAGGGGATATCGCCTGTTGTCAGTCGCCTTGCGTCATCAGAGGCCGCCCTCTGCTGCGTCACCACTACGTCATCGCATCCGGCCTAGGTGCTTCACGGCGCATGTCCCGTTCACGTCCCATGTCGGGACGCCATCTTGGAAACTGGAAAGATGCCCTTTACCCATGTTGTGGTACTTCAGGGTATATCAAACCAGACCGGCACAGACAGCCCAGAAACCAGATTGTCCTCATGCCATGCCTGGATTGGAGCCCGCCATCACAACAAAAACCGTTGCATGTAGGGGGTTATCCATCACTGGTGTCCGGTCGCTTACATACCCATGAGGGTTCTCCTCCAATCTGTACCCAGGTGTTGCAGGGGGCAAATCTAAACCAGATAGATGATGGAACAGTCCGTGACACCATATCGGCCCAGTTGTGGTGCCCCTGGTGTGTGCCTGTCATGGTCTTACCTTCTTGCTGCTCTCCTTCGTTTGACATGTGCTGGCGGCCATCTTGGTTTCTGGGTTTCTTGTAGCCTTCCACCCTGCGGCTCCTCCTTCCCACTGGGAGGAGCTGGATGCCTAGCTCATATATATAGGAGGTCTGTGGCTTCAGTTCCTTGCTTGGTCCTCCTGTGTTCACATGCTTCTAAGACTGCTGCTGCTTCTGGTTCCTGATCCTGGCTTCGTCTGACTACCCTGCTGGTTCCTGATCCAGGCTTCGTCTGACTACCCTGCTGGTTCCTGATCCAGGCTTCGTCTGACTACCCTTCTGGTTCCTGACCTCTGGCTTCGCAAGACCCTGCTTCGGTTTAGCCATCCGTTTGGACTTTTGCCTTACAGCTTGATTTTCAATAAAGCCTTCTTATTTCCACTTATCTCTTGTTGTACGTCTGGTTCATGGTTCCATGACATTAGGACCAAGCCATGAATTCTGACGGTACAGGGCCATCCTCGCTACCTACGCTGGTTGCCAGACTTGATCAGCAGGATCACCTGTTGGGTCGGTTCGCTGTGGCGTTGCAAACCCTGCTTGAACGCACGGCTCATTTAGCTTCCGTTGCCGATGGGTCGGTTGTCGCTCCTGGGCCCGCTCCTACTGCCGCTCCGGTTGTTGCGCCAGAGTCTACCCCGACACCTGTTGCTGCGCCTGCGGTGTTTTGGGGTATGACCGGTTCTGCCCCCCTTTCACAGCGCTTTGGGGGAGAGCCAACTCAGTGCCGAGGTTTCCTTAACCAGGTGGGCATTTATTTAGAGTTGCTGCCACATGCCTTTCCTACTGAGAGATCAAAGGTGGGCTTCTTGATCTCGCTGCTCTCGGACAAGGCCTTGGCCTGGGCCAGCCCTTTATGGGAGAACAACAATCCGGTGGTTGCCGAGTTTTCCGGTTTTGTTGCTTCTCTTCGGAAGGTATTCGATGTGCCGGCTCGTGCTGCCTCTGCTGCGAAGCTCCTTATGTCCATCAGACAGGGTTCACGATCCGTAGCTGAATACGCCATTGAGTTTCGTACCCTGGCAGCAGAGGTGGGCTGGAAAAATGAGGCTCTGGTCGCTGCTTTCTCTCATGGTCTCTCGGATGCCTTGAAGGATGAGGTTGCAGCTAAGGACCTACCAGTGGAGCTCGAGTCTCTTATTTCTTTCCTGATTTTGATTGACACCAGACTCAGGGAGAGACCTTCCTTTAAGGAGAGCCTGCGGAGGTCTCCTAACAGATTGGCGCCTACGTTTGCTGTCCCACCCGTGCCTCCCTCTCCTCCCACGCCTCCTGGGGATGACTTATCTGGGGGTGAACCCATGCAGCTGGGGTTTGCTCGCCTGTCCGAGGGGGAGAGGGTACTCCGGAGACGCGAGGGCCGATGTTTGTACTGTGGTCTCGCTGGGCATTTTCGGTTGGCATGCCCGAACCGTCCGGGAAACGCTCGCACCTGAGATCCTGTCGGGGGCAGATCTTGGGTGGAGTCTCCTCGTCCCCGGTTTCCCGTGTTGACAAACCACTGATTACTGTTGTCCTCTCCTGGGTCGGGGGCTCGGTGACGACCCAGGCGTTGGTGGACTCTGGTGCTGGTGGTTTGTTCATTGATAGTGTGTTCGCTGCCGCCAATTCCATTCCTCTGCAGCCTCGAGGTTCCCCACTGGCTCTTGAGGCGATAGACGGCAGACCCCTTCTGCCGCCACACGTGACTCATGAGACCCTTCCAGTGGGGATGGCCATTGGTGCCGTTCACAGAGAGTCGGTCTGTCTCCAGGTTATTTCGTCTCCACACTACTCGGTGGTCTTGGGGTACCCCTGGCTCCAGAAGCATAATCCGACTTTCGATTGGAGATCGGCCGAGATCCTCTCGTGGTCACCGCAGTGTGGGGCTAGTTGCATCCATGGGTCTGTCAAGTTGCTGTGTACTTCCTCGGACTCTCTGTTGCCTCCTGAATACGAGGAGTACCGGGATGTATTCGATAAGATGCGTGCGGTTGCCCTACCTCCGCACCGCCCATACGATTGTGCCATAGAGTTACAATCTGGTGCCGTTCCTCCTCGTGGCAAAGTCTATCCACTGTCGGTAGCGGAGAATGAGGCCATGGAGGAGTACGTGAGGGAGGCGCTTTCACGCGGACACATTCGCAAATCCTCGTCCCCGGCAGGGGCTGGATTTTTCTTTGTGAAAAAGAAGGGCGGTGAGTTGAGGCCTTGCATCGATTACAGGGGTCTCAATCGCATCACGATCAAGAACGCTTACCCGATACCCTTGATTTCCGAGCTGTTCGATCGCCTCAAAGGGGCCACGGTCTTTACCAAACTCGACCTGAGGGCGGCATATAACCTGGTAAGGATCAAGGCGGGCGATGAGTGGAAGACCGTGTTTAACACCAGGACCGGTCATTATGAATCCTTGGTTATGCCCTTTGGGTTTTGCAATGCGCCCGCAGTCTTCCAGGAATTCATCAACGATGTTTTCCGTGACCTGTTGCAGCAGTGTGTGGTGGTCTATTTGGATGACATCTTGGTATATTCTGAATCCATGGAGGCCCACATTCTGGATGTCAGACGAGTGTTGCAACGGTTACGAGAGAACAAGCTGTTCGGTAAGCTTGAGAAATGCGAATTTCACCGATCCCAGGTAACCTTCTTAGGTTACATCATTTCCGCTGAGGGGTTCTCCATGGATCCTGAGAAGGTTTCGGCTGTCTTACAGTGGCCCCAGCCCAGTGGTCTTCGTGCCTTGTACCCAATTTTTGGGCTTCGCCAATTATTATCGGAAGTTCATCAGGGACTTTTCCAGGCTAGCCAAGCCTCTCACGGATCTGACCAGGAAGGGCAGTAATCCACAGGTCTGGCCGCTCTAGGCCATCCGAGCTTTTGAGGCTCTAAAGTCCGCCTTTGTGTCGGCTCCGATTCTGTCGCATCCCAACCCTGGGTTGCCTTTTGTCCTCGAGGTGGACGCGTCTGAGACGGGAGTAGGCGCCCTTCTGTCTCAGCGTAGAACACCAGAGGGTCCTCTGCTTCCTTGTGGGTTTTACTCCCGGAAACTGTCTTCCGCGGAGAGCAACTATCAGATTGGTGACAGGGAGTTATTGGCCATCGTGCAGGCCCTTAAAGAATGGAGGCACTTGCTCGAGGGCTCAGTGGTTCCGGTTCTCATCCTGACGGACCACAAGAATCTGACCTACCTCTCTGAGGCCAAGAGATTGACACCACGTCAGGCCAGATGGGCTCTGTTCTTGTCACGTTTTAATTACGTGGTCTCCTACCTACCCGGTTCCAAGAACATCAGAGCGGATGCCTTATCACGGCAGTACTCCGAGCTGTCCGGGGAGGAGTCGATTCCGACTTCGGTCATACCTCCGAATCAGATCCTGGCCGCCATTCGCACCAGCCTGACCTCTCCCCTGGGTGAGCAGATTTTGGCGGCTCAATCTGGTGCTCCCTCTGGGAGACCCAACGGCAGATGTTTTGTGCCTGAGGAGTTGCGCACTCGGTTGTTGCGAACCTACCATAACTCCAAGGCCGCGGGGCATCCTGGAAAGAATCAGCTGTCCTGGGCTGTTTCACGTCTGTTCTGGTGGCCTTCTCTACGTTCCGACATCGCCGCATATGTAGCGGCATGCTCCGTTTGTGCCCAGAGTAAGTCCCCTCGGCACCGTCCGTTGGGCCTTTTGCAACCCATAGCCACCGGGGAGCGTCCATGGTCACACCTGGGGATGGATTTCATTGTGGACCTCCCTGCATCCCGAGGCCATACGGTCATTCTCATGATTGTGGATCGGTTTTCCAAGATGTGCCACTGTGTTCCTCTCAAGAAGTTACCCTCTGCACAAGAGTTGACCACGATTTTTGCCAGGGAGGTCTTCCGGTTGCACGGTTTGCCCAAGGAGATTGTGTCGGATCGGGGGAGTCAGTTTGTGTCCAGGTTCTGGCGCTCCTTTTGCTCCCAGTTGGGGATTCATCTCTCTTTCTCCTCGGCCTACCACCCTCAGTCCAATGGGGCCGCAGAACGATCCAATCAGGCCTTGGAGCAATTCCTTCGTTGCTATGTCTCCGATCACCAAGACAATTGGGTTGACCTCCTGCCTTGGGCTGAGTTTGCCAGGAACACGGCGGTGAACTCTTCCTCTGGGACGTCTCCCTTCATGGCCAATTATGGGTTCCAACCTGCCGTGTTACCGGAGGTATTCTCTCCCCAGGATATTCCGGCTGTGGAGGATCACCTTTCCGTCCTACGTGCTTCTTGGGTACAGATCCAGAGGTCCCTTGAGGTCTCTGCGCAGCGCCAGAGACTCCAGGCTGATCGCAGACGAGCGCCCGCTCCTTCCTACCAGGTCGGAGACCGCGTATGGTTGTCCACCCGCAACCTCAACCTTCGAGTGCCCACTCCCAAGCTGGCGCCTCGCTTTGTTGGTCCCTTCCGAGTGCTTCGCAGGGTAAACCCGGTAGCCTATGCCCTTGCGCTTCCTCCTGGCATGCGGATCTCCAACGTGTTTCATGTCTCCCTGTTGAAGCCACTGGTGTGTAATCGTTTCACTTCCTCGGTTCCTCGGCCTCGTCCGGTCCAAGTGGGCAATCGTGAGGAGTATGAGGTGAGCAATATCCTGGACTCACGCCTGGTCCGCGGTCGGGTGCAGTTTTTGGTCCATTGGCGTGGTTATGGTCCAGAGGAGCGTTCCTGGGTTCCCTCCGCAGATGTCCATGCTCCTGCCTTGCTCCGAGCCTTCCACGCACGCTTCCCTCAGAAACCGTTCTTTACTCCGCGGAGGAGGGGCCCTTGAGGGGGAGGTACTGTCATGGTCTTACCTTCTTGCTGCTCTCCTTCGTTTGACATGTGCTGGCGGCCATCTTGGTTTCTGGGTTTCTTGTAGCCTTCCACCCTGCGGCTCCTCCTTCCCACTGGGAGGAGCTGGATGCCTAGCTCATATATATAGGAGGTCTGTGGCTTCAGTTCCTTGCTTGGTCCTCCTGTGTTCACATGCTTCTAAGACTGCTGCTGCTTCTGGTTCCTGATCCTGGCTTCGTCTGACTACCCTGCTGGTTCCTGATCCAGGCTTCGTCTGACTACCCTGCTGGTTCCTGATCCAGGCTTCGTCTGACTACCCTGCTGGTTCCTGATCCAGGCTTCGTCTGACTACCCTGCTGGTTCCTGATCCAGGCTTCGTCTGACTACCCTTCTGGTTCCTGACCTCTGGCTTCGCAAGACCCTGCTTCGGTTTAGCCATCCGTTTGGACTTTTGCCTTACAGCTTGATTTTCAATAAAGCCTTCTTATTTCCACTTATCTCTTGTTGTACGTCTGGTTCATGGTTCCATGACAGTGCCAGATCGAACAGTGAGAAATACCAATATAAAAAGAAAAAGAAAAAAAGCATAGCTATCAGAGGTGTTAACTTCCTGTGTATAAAATTGTGTCAATTTCATTCTCAGGCTCAACCCCTCCGCATGGTGAGTGCTGGTGATCTGTGAAAGAGAAGAAAAAAAGAGGAAGAATCAAATTTACTGTTGATTCAACAGTTTTTGAATAAATGTATATTCTGTGTGTACACAGACACACCTAGGCATAATCCACATGACACAGAGGGCAAGCCACTCTTCACAACACCTCCCCAAAATTAAACTCAATGTTCAATCCATTGGGTTTAAGGCTATTAAGCCTATGGATCCAGCAGAGTTCCCTACGTTTAAGTAATTTAGACCTGTCACCGCCTCGTCTGGGCTGGGGTACATGGTCGATGATCCAAACCATCAGATCACACTCCCTGTGCCCAGCCTCAGAAAAATGTTTAGAAACAGGCAAATCAAGGCGTTTCTTCCGAATGCTCAGGCGGTGATTATTAAGGCGGGTCTTCAGGTCGGTTGTCGTCTCACCCACAGAGTAGTTTGCAGGGGCATGAAAGTACGTAAACAACGTAACTAGAATTGCACGTAAGATGGAACAGTATACTGTGTGATTCACCTGTGAGAGGATGTATGAACGATCTCCCTTTGCGAATGTACCTACAATTAACGCACCCCAAGCAGGGGAAACACCCCAAGCCCGTCTGCGCTAATGTGGTTTGTCTGCAGGACACTTTGGGGCCAATATCGGCCCTGACCAATTGGTCACGGAGATTTCTTGACCGACGGTAGGAGAATAAAGGGGGGCATTGAAATTCTGGTATCTCTAGTTACGTTGTTTACGTACTTTCATGCCCCTGCAAACTACTCTATGTGGGTGAGACGACAACCGACCTGAAGACCCGCCTTAATAATCACCGCCTGAGCATTCGGAAGAAACGCCTTGATTTACCTGTTTCTAAACATTTTTCTGAGGCTGGGCACAGGGAGTGTGATCTGATGGTTTGGATCATCAACCATGTACCCCAGCCCAGACGAGGCGGTGACAGGTCTAAATTACTTAAACGTAGGGAACTCTGCTGGATCCATAGGCTTAATAGCCTTAAACCCAATGGATTGAACATTGAGTTTAATTTTGGGGAGGTGTTGTGAAGAGTGGCTTGCCCTCTGTGTCATGTGGATTATGCCTAGGTGTGTCTGTGTACACACAGAATATACATTTATTCAAAAACTGTTGAATCAACAGTAAATTTGATTCTTCCTCTTTTTTTCTTCTCTTTCACAGATCACCAGCACTCACCATGCGGAGGGGTTGAGCCTGAGAATGAAATTGACACAATTTTATACACAGGAGGTTAACACCTCTGATAGCTATGCTTTTTTTCTTTTTCTTTTTCTTTTTCTTTTTATATTGGTATTTCTCACTGTTCGATCTGGCACACACCAGGGGCACCACAACTGGGCCGATATGGTGTCACGGCTGTTCCATCATCAATCTGGTTTAGATTTGCCCCCTGCAACACCTGGGTACAGATTGGAAGAGAACCCTCGTGGGTATGTAAGCGACCGGACACCAGTGATGGATAACCCCCTACATGCAACGGTTTTCGTTTTGATGGTGGGCTCCAATCCAGGCATGGCATGAGGACAATCTGGTTTCTGGGCTGTCTGTGCCGGTCTGGTTCGCTATACCCTGAAGTACCACAACATGGGTAAAGGGCATCTTTCCAGTTTCCAAGATGGCGTCCCGACATGGGACGTGAACGGGACATGCGCCGTGAAGCACCTAGGCCGGATGCGATGACGTAGTGGTGACGCAGCAGAGGGCGGCCTCTGATGACGCAAGGCGACTGACAACAGGCGATATCCCCTTCCTGGTGCCGGACCGAGACAACAGTGAGTCGGTTATGGGACCCAGCGATCGTACAGCTGCGGCATTCAACTTACATAGGATCAAGTAACTGCATAGCTACAAGTTTTCGAAAGTGTCCTCTGATTCATTTCTCAGCTCCTCCCTCAGTATGATTTACACGCTTTGGGCACATCCACCAGCTGTGTACTTGTACAAGTGCAGCCGATGGGTCTGCCCTCCTTCCTCTTTTATTCACCATAAGTCTACAAATGTCTGATACATGCACTTGAATGATGTTTCACATTGTATTAACATCAGATATATGTAACTGATGACATTTGTTTTATTTTTGCACTTGTATTTTTTGTAATTATGTTTATGTATTGGCTAGCTTTGAACACGCCCCTTGGGGTGGGACGTGTAGTGATCACATGATTTGTAACTCAATTAACTCACCTATATAACTGCTCACACTTGATTTGTATTTGTGCTTGAGAAAGGCTCAGTATTGGAGCCGAAACGTTGTACCGCAAGGTTGATTAAAAACCACTTTTACTTTTTCAAGACCGGAGTGCCGTCCTTTTTCTGGATTCATTGATTGGGGTAAGAGGTCGATTCCCCTGGAACGTGCACCCTATTTTTCCTTCTTTGCAGTATTCACCCATAATATGGCAAGTCTTGCTATATGATCTTGCTATTGGTGCTCCCATTGGACTTTTCCTTTTCTATATATATATATATATATATATATACAGTACAGACCAAAAGTTTGGACACACCTTCTCATTCAAAGAGTTTTCTTTATTTTCATGACTATGAAAATTGTAGATTCACACTGAAGGCATCAAAACTATGAATTAACACATGTGGAATTATGAAAAGTGTGAAACAACTGAAAATATTTCATATTCTATGTTCTTCAAAGTAGCCACCTTTTGCTTTGATTACTGCTTTGCACACTCTTGGCGTTCTCTTGATGAGCTTCAAGAGTTAGTCACCTGAAATGGTCTTCCAACAGTCTTGAAGGAGTTCCCAGAGATGCTTAGCACTTGTTGGCCCTTTTGCCTTCACTCTGCGGTCCAGCTCACCCCAAACCATCTCGATTGGGTTCAGGTCCGGTGACTGTGGAGGCCGGGTCATCTGGCGCAGCATCCCATCACTCTCCTTCATGGTCAAATAGCCCTTACACAGCCTGGAGGTGTGTTTGGGGTCATTGTCCTGTTGAAAAATAAATGATGGTACAACTAAACGCAAACCTGATGGAATAGCATGCCGCTGCAAGATACTGTGGTAACCATGCTTGTTCAGTATGCCTTCAATTTTGAATAAATCCCCAACAGTGTCACCAGCAAAGGACCCCCACACCATCACACCTCCTCCTCCATGCTTCATGGTGGGAACCAGGCATGTAGAGTCCATCCGTTCACCTTTTCTGCATCGCACAAAGAGACGGTGGTTGGAACCAAAGATCACAAATTTGGACTCATCAGACCAAGGCACAGATTTCCACTGGTCTAATGTCCATTCCTTGTGTTCTTTAGCCCAAACTAGTCTCTTCTGCTTGTTGCCTATCCTTAGCAGTGGTTTCCTAGCAGATATTCTACCATGAAGGCCTGATTCACTCAGTCTCCTCTTAACAGTTGTTCTAGAGATGTGTCTGCTGCTAGAACTCTGTGTGGCATTGACCTGGTCTCTAATCTGAGCTGCTGTTAACCTGCGATTTCTGAGGCTGGTGATTTGGATGAACTTATCCTCCGCAGCAGAGGTGACTCTTGATCCTCCTTTCCTGGGGCCGGTCCGCATGTGAGCCAGTTTCTTTGTAGCGCTTGATGGTTTTTGTGACTGCACTTGGGGACACTTTCAAAGTTTTCCCAATTTTTCGGACTGACTGACCTTCATTTCTTAAAGTAATGATGGCCACTCGTTTTTCTTTACTTAGCTGCTTTTTCTTGCCATAATACAAATTCTAACAGTCTATTCAGTAGGACTATCAGCTGTGTATCCACCTGACTTCTCCACAACGCAACTGATGGTCCCAACCCCATTTATAAGGCAAGAAATCCCATTTATTAAACCTGACAGGGCACGCCTGTGAAGTGAAAACCATTTCAGGTGACTACCTCTTGAAGGTCATCAACAAAATGACAAGAGTGTGCAAAGCAGTAATCAAAGCAAAAGGTGGCTACTTTGAAGAACCTAGAATATGACATATTTTCAGTTGTTTCACACTTTTTTCATATGTATATAATTCCACATGTGTTAATTCATAGTTTTGATGCCTTTAGTGTGAATCTACAATTTTCTTAGTCATGAAAATAAAGAAAACTCTTTGAATGAGAAGGTGTGTCCAAACTTTTGGTCTGTACTGTGTGTATATATATATATATATATATATATATATATATATATATATGTATGTATTGTTTTTTGTTGAAAATACAAGACTATTGGTGTTATGCATCAATGCATTTATTTTTGGTTTATATATTAAAGTTAATAACGGGACGGCGGGCAAGCTTATAACATAAAGAATAAAAACTGCTAAAGTTCCCTCTCTTCCCGCACTGTGGGTCCTATCCCTGGAAATAATTATGTCACATCCATGTTTCATGTTACCGCTCAGTCAATCATTGGCTTTACCAGTCAAGTGTGCAGGAATGGTATATGACCATGAGGGGCTAGGGTCTGAAGACACCCCAGGCACGAGCCCACCACATGAAGCCACGCTCTCATTGCCACCGGGGGGGAGGGGGGACTTTACTGTAGTTATTAACCCCTTTAAGCAGTCCCCCCTTCAGTGAATGGGGGACTGCTGAAAAGGGGTAACAACTACAGTGAAGGGCCTAGCTGTCTGGGCAACCCCACAGATCATCCTAACCTATGTTCAGCCTAATTTGAAATTAAGCAAACCCCCCAACTATAAACTAATCACAGAAGTTGTAACCCATCCACCCCCCTTGTACTTGTTCAGCTACTTGCAGGCTGCATGGGCATGAGTTCAGAACTTACTTCGGTCCGCAATTCTGTTCTGCGGCGCGTGAACCAAGACCCATGACCTCCCGTGGCGGGTCTTGCGCCGCAGAACAGAATTGAGGACCAAATTGACTGAAGTTCTTAACTCATACCCGCGCAGCATTTAAGTAGCGGAACAAGAACAGGGGGAGTTGGGGGATGATCTGTGGGATTGCCCAGATGGCTAGGAATAGCCTAATAAAAAAATATAAAAAATCCCACCAGCGTGTTTTGACCTAACGATGCCCCTGATGACCACTTAGACCAATGAAGGTCCAAGCAATTATGTGCCTGAAGCTTCACAGACTGCACTGGAACAAAGACCATTCGGAATCATTCAGATAACTATATCCATTTTTGCAGTCCGCAAATTGAAGATTCACAAACACGTATACTGACTATGTGCGTCCTGCATTTTGCGGAAAGAAATGGCCAGTCCTATGATAGAAATGTTTATTCTTGACCGCCTTTGTGACAAGAGTAGGACATGCTCTATTTTTTTGCAGAGCCGAGGAACTGAAGTACAGATGTTGACAGCACACTTTGTGATGTCCGTATCTTTTGCGGCCCCATTGAAATGAATGAGTCCACATTTGTGCGGCAAAATTGCGGAACGGATGAGGACACAAGCATATAGTCGTCTGAATGAGCCTTTAACATGAAATAATTGCTTGGTTAATTTTAACCACTTCCAGACCGGGCCATTTACTTACTTCCTGACTAGGCCTAATTTTGCAAATCTGACATGTGTCACTTTATGTGGTAATAACTTTGGAATGCTTGTATTCATCCAAGCCATTTAGAGATTGTTTTCTAGTGACATATTGTACATCATGTTAATGGTAAATTTGAGTCAATATCTTTTACATTTATTTATAAAAAAACTAAAAGTTAACGAAAATTTGAAAAAAATATACTGTTTTCTAAATTCATTAATTAACATTCCACATATATCTACTTCATGTTGTCATAATTTTGGTAATGTGATTTTTTTTTTTTTTTAGGACACTAGAAAGTTTAGCATTTTAGAAACAATTTTTCAATTTTTAAGAAAATTTCCAAAGTCAACTTTTTAAAGGACTTGTTCAGTTCTGAAGTCACTTTGTGGGGCTTACATAGTGGAAACCCCCCATAAATGACCCCATTGTAGAAACTACACCCCTCAAATTACTCGAAACTGATTTTACTAACTTTGTTAACCCTTTAGGTGTTCCACAAGAATTAAAGGAAAATAAAGGTGGAATTTCAGAATTTCACTTTTTTGGCAGATTTTCCATTTTGATAAAAAAACTCAATATTTATTACCCTGATTCTGCGGTTTACATAAACATCCCACATATGTTTGTAAACTGATGTAAGTGCGCACGGCAGGGCGCAGAAAAACAGGAGCGCCATATGGTTTTTGGAAGGCAGATTTTGCTGAACTGGTATTTAGATTCCATGTCTAATTTACAGTACATTCCATTTAGATTTACAGTACAAAATCCTAATTTAGGAAAAATTGCTCTATATTATGTTTTTTGTGAGGTAAGGTAACAACAGAATGGCTGGTTTGGCACTGTTTTTATTTTTTTACAACATTCATCTGACGGTATATCATGTGCTACTTTTATACAGCAGGTTGTTATGGATGCAATGATATCAAATATGTCTACTTTGTTTGTTTCTGTCTTACATAATAAAGCATTTTTGAAAAAAATGTTTTTGTGTCTGCAGTTTCTGAACACCATATTTTTTTAAAATCTTTCTGCCAATTGTGTTGTGCAGGGGCTATTTTTTTGCAGAAAAAGTTGACATTTTTATTGGTACCATTTTTGGGTACATATGATTTTTTTCATCATTCATTATTAGACTTTATGGGGCAAGGTGATCAAAAAAATTGTTGTATTAGCACAGTTTTTATTTAATTATTTTTACAGTGTTAGGCCGAATGCACACGGCCGTTGTTCACGGCCGTGAGCGGTCCGTGGAACCGTGCGTGGCCTGGTTTCCTGCTGAGTGCAGGAGCGCACGGCGTCATGGGTTGCTATGACGCCGTGCGCTCCCTTCTGTCGCCACAGTACAGTACAGTACGTACTGGTATGTTCTATACGAGTGCATTACTGTATTGTGGCGGCAGCAGGGAGCGTGCGGCGTCATAGCAACTAATGACGCCGTGCGCTCCTGCTCTCAGCAGGAATCCAGGCCGCGGTTCCACGGACCGCTCATGGCCGTGAACAACCTGAGAGGTTAGGTCATGTGACATTTATATAGAGCAGATTGTTACAGATGTGGCAATACCTAAAATGTATAAATTTTCTTATTTAGGTTTTACACAATAATAGCATTTTTTAAACCAAAAATGGATAATTTAGTGTCTCCATAGGCTGAGAGTCATAGTTTTTTTTGTTGGATGAGGTAACGGTTTGATTGGTTTTATTTTGGGGGCATACGCATTTTTGATCGCTTGGTGTTGCACTTTTTCTGATGTTAGGTGACAAAAAATAGCTTTTGGCAAGGTTTTTAATTTATATTTTTTTACGGTGTTAACCTGAGGGGTTAGGCCATGTGATATTTTTATAGAGAAGGATGTTACAGATGTGGCAATACCTAATATGTCTACTTTTTTAAATTTATTTAATTTTAACAAAATAATAGCAGCTTTGAAGCAAAAAAATAATCATATTTTAGTGTCTCCATTGTCTGAGAGTCATAGTTTTTTTCTTTTTTGACCAATTGTCTTAGGTAGTATCTCATATTTTGTGGGATGAGGTGACTGTTTGATTGGTACTATTTTGGGGGGCATACATCTTTTGATCGCTTGGTGTTGCACTTTATCTGATGTTTGGTGACAAAAAATAGATTTTTGGCACTGGTTTTTTTTTTCTTTTTTTACAGTGTTCACCTAAAGGGGTTAGGTCATGTGATATTTTTATAGAACAGGTTGTTACAGACGCGGCAATACCTAATATGTCTACTTTCTTTATTTCATTTTAACAAAATAATAGCCATTTTGAAGCAAAAAAAAATAAAATCATATTTTAATGTCTCCATTGTCTGAGTCATATTTTTTTTTTATTTTTTTTTGACCAATTGTCTTAGGTAGGCTCTTATTTTTTGCGGAATGGGGTGACTGTTTGATTGGTACTATTTTGGGGCACATACGCCTTTTTGATCGCTTGGTGTTGAACTTTATCTAATTTTAGGTGACAAAAAATTGCTTTTTGGCACTGTTTTTTTTTTATGGTATTCATCTGAGGGGTTAAGTCATGTGATATTTATATAGAACTGATTGTTACAGATGCAGTGATACCTAATATGTATACTTTGTTATTTATTTAACTTTAACACAATATTAGCATTTTTGAAACAAAAAAATGATGTTTTAATGTCTCAATGTTCAGAGAGCAGTCTTTTTTTTTACTTTTTGAGCGATTTTCTTATGTAGGGGCTTATTTTTTGCGCAAAGAGGCAACTTTTTTTGTACCAATTTGTGGGACATATACCTTTTTGATCACTTGGTGTTGCATTTTTTATGATGTAAGGTGATAAAATGGCTTTTTTTAATGGTGTTTACTGGACAGGGTGGATCATGTGATATATTTATAGAGCTGGTAGTCACAGACACGGAAACACCAAATATGTCTATTTTATTTATTTACTTTTTTATTATTTAATTGGGGATTTTTTTTTTTTTGATGTAAAACCTTTTTTATTTTTTTTTTATAAAACACTTTATTTTTATTTATTTAATAAATATATATATTTTTTTACTTTGCAACCCCCATAAGGTCAAACAAGACCTCTAGGAGACATCTAACCTAACTTTTTTTTACTATTAATTTCTCCTGTAACTGAGTGTGACATAGTAGCCCAGTTACATGGAAAATACACCCCTCAGAGGCTGTACAGCAGAATACTGTGCTGTATACCCTCAGTGCAGGGCTGATCGTGGTCTATGGAAGACCTGAAAGCTCCTGCACTCCCCCGGCCCCAGCGCTCACATCACCACCAGGCCAGGATAGGAAGGGTATAGCTCTTCCTGATCTGTATACACAGCGCTTGTTGAGCACTGTGTATACAGCGATCTAGAAGGCAGGGACACCAAGGAACTGTCCGTGCCTTCTCTCTGGGCTGTCCTGTTGTCACTGACAGTGGGTCCCCCGCGTGAATGGACATTCCAGAACGTCCATTCAGAGACAAACATCCACCCATAGGACGTTTATATCCTATGAGCGGATGTGAAGTGGTTGAAAACCATCAGACCAACCATTTAAGAATAGAAAAGAACAGTACTTATTGACCCCTTCTTGCACTGTGCTATTCATTTATGGCACTGGCTGGTGGTGCCATGCTGACACAGTGCTACAGCGGTTTAATGTTTCAGATGCTACACTCAATAGTGAGAATGTCACTAGTGGGTTCCTTCAGCAAGCACATTGATACCCTTCCAATTCAGTCGCAGCTCATTCATGGATTATCACGGGAGCTTGACAAAGGTCTGTGATGAACATGAGCCCATTAGGCCCTGCCTAAGATTAACAGGAATAATACACTGTAAAACAGAAGTATTACAGTGTATTATAAAATAAATACTTTACATGTTAAAGTCTCTACAGGATTCTACACGACAAAAAAATTCTAAAAATATACCAGTGGACAGCACAGTGTCTCAGTCGGACCAAGGACAACATCTGCATGGAGTTTGTGTGTAAATCCTCATGCACACAACCGTTCAGTTTTTTGCCGTCCGCAAATTGCAGATTCGCAAAAAACAGAAGCCGTCCGTGTGCCTTCTGCAATTTGTGGAACAGAATGGGTGGCCCATTGTAGAAAATTCCTATTCTTGTCTGCAAAACGGACAAGAATAGGACTACGGTCGTGTGCATCAGGCCTGATGTTTGCATGGGTTTCCTCCAGGTACTCCAGTTTGTCCTACATTCCAAATATCATACTGATAAGGAACTTAGATTGTGAACTCCACTGGGCACATCAAGCAATAATAATGTCTGTACAGCTCTGTGAACTATATGAGTGATATATATACTAGTAAAATAAATAATAATAAAAATAAATATGTTAAAAAAAAAGTTTTTTTTTACAATATGCATTATTACTGAAAAAAATAAAATAAAATAAATAGTTACAGTATTACCACGTCTGAAAAAGGCATTCTATAATATTATCAGGCTATTTATCTGGCATATATTGGCAGCCTATCTTCCTTAAAATGGTGCCAAATAAGAACTTCAAACTGTCCCACTAAGGCTACTTTCACACTGGCGTTTCAGGGTCCGCCTGTGAGATCCATTTCAGGGCTCTCACAAGCGGCCCAAAACGGATCAGTTTTGCCCCAATGCATTCTGAATGGATAAGGATCCGTTCAGAATGTATCAGTTTGCCTCCGTTCAGCCTCCATTCCGCTCTGGAGGCGGACACCAAAACGCTGCTTGCAGCGTTTTGATGTACGCCTAACGATGCGGAGCCAAACGGATCCATCCTGACTTAAAATTTAAGTCAATGGGGATGGATCCGTTTTTACTGACACAATATGGTGCAATTGAAAACGGATCCGCCTCCCATTGACTTTCAGTGTAAGTCAAAACAGATCCGTTTGCATTATCATGAACAAAAAATAAATAAAAAATTATTATTATTTTTTTGTTTTGTTTTTTGTTTATGTTAATCCAAACAAATTCGTTCTGAACAGATACAAGCGTTTGCATTATCGGTGCGGATCCGTCTGTGCAGATACAAGATGGATCCGCACCTAACGCAGGTGTGAAAGTAGTCTAAGAAGAAAAATCATCATGAAGCTATATTTATGGGAAAATAAAATGGTATTGCAGAAAAACTAAATTGTGTTTAAAAAGTAAAACAAGACAAAAACAAAGCAGTAAAACAAAATGCTCTACAAATTTCAAATTGCAGCTAGAGATGAGCCTTTTGATTTCCAGCATTTATTGCACTGCTATATTAAATAGTGCTTTACAGACATTAACATCAAGCTGTCCCCAATGGGGCTCACAATCTACGTTCCCTATCAATATGTTTTAGAGTTTTGGAGGAAACCCACGCAAACATACAAACTCTATGCAGATGTTGTCCATGGACAAATTCAAACTCAGGACCCCAGTACTGAAAGGCACCAGTGCTAACCACTGAGCCACCATGCTACCTATTAGGGTACTGCCACATATTTTGGCAGTGATGCATTTTGAATGCATGCAAAAAAAGTATGCATTTTGCTAGGGATCGACCGATATTGATTTTTTAGGGCCGATACCGATAATTTGTGAACTTTCAGGCCGATAGCCGATAATTTATACCGATATTCTGGGAATTTTCATTTTTGAAAAAAAAATAAAAATTCCCACAAATCTGCTGAAAATTAATGTTTATTGTTAATGTGCATTTTTTTTTTTTTTTTTGTAAATCTTTCTTTTTCATTAATATTTTGGTGTTTTTATTATTTTTTTTGTAACTTTTTTTTTAAACTAACTTTTAGCCCCCTTAGGGACTAGAACCCTTGTCCTATTCACCCTGATAGAGATCTACTGCTGGGGCGGGGGGCGCACTGCGCCACCAATGTCTGATACTGGGGGGCTTGGGGGGGCGCACTGCGCCACCAATGAAGCTTAATCTCACATTTATTCATATACAGGAGGCGGGAGCTGGCTGCAGGATCACATAGCCGGCTCCCGACCTCTATGAGCAGTAGCTGCGATCCGCGGCACCTGAGGAATTAACTACCGCAGATCGCAGCTACAGCTCATAGAGGCTGGGAGCTGGCTATGTGATTCTGCAGCTCCCGCCTCCTGTATATGAATGAATGATAGATTAATCTTCATTGGTGGAGCAGTGGCCATAGCTCCTCCCCTCCTCCTGTCCCCTGTCCTTACATTGTCGGCAGCGGCAGGAGCAGCACAGGGGGAGGAGACACTGCTCCTTCTCCCCTGTGCTGCTAAGGGGAACACGGAGAGCGCTGTCAGCAGCGCGATCTGTGTTCCCCATACACTATCGGAATATCGGCAAAATAAATGCCGATACCGATAGTGTTCAAAATCCTGAATATCGGCCGATAATATCGGTAAATCCGATAATCGGTCGATCCCTACATTTTGCAACAAAATACGTGCATTTTTGCTTTACTTTCTTCCAGCATGTGAATTGTGCTGTTGCACAGGTAATATTTACATTAATGTAGATGGTAATTAATCTAGTTTATTCTTTAAACCATTTCCTATGGATATTTCTATGTTTAGCTATATGCTGCCATCTAGTGGCCTCTTTTGGTAATGCACTTGTTTTTCATGTTCCCTTCCCTGAGATCTATGACTCATTTCCCTTTCAATGTCCCACCCTTCTTCTGGAGTACAGCACCTTATTTGTCATGAATGCAGCAAACTGACCACATGTATTCTTCATGGTAGGCTAAAGAAAGTATCATCTTTTCACCACATAATGCTGAGATCTATTCATTCTGCTGTATCCTGTTGTCTGATGTACGGAATAAAGCAACTTTGTGGATAAACATGGTAATGGTGAGTTCAGCTATCTGATGAGGATTGTCCGCAGTGATTATATCTGCTTATACAGACCAGGCATAGATGTCTTACAAGGGATAGATCGCTATCACAGCAATCGGAGTCAGAATAGGAATACAAACAAAGCAAACTTGAATTATATTAATGTAACTCAATATTGTAATTAACATAAT
The DNA here is from genome assembly GCF_014858855.1 of Bufo gargarizans. NCBI lineage: Eukaryota > Metazoa > Chordata > Amphibia > Anura > Bufonidae > Bufo > Bufo gargarizans. Next base: position 296,093,579 of record NC_058084.1, on the reverse strand, counting down.
TTAAATTCCAACACACTGAAAAGTTGAGGATCAATCTTGACTTACCAGCTTTCTCCAGCAAAGGTACAGCTTGGAGTGGGTGTGTCGCTGCACAGTGTGAAGCTGTCCAATCAGGTCTGCTAGTGTCCGACTGTGCAGGGACACCCCCCCAACTGGGAACACCCAGCTGTACCTTTACTGTACACTGCTGGCAAGTCATTCATAAACATCTAGTAAAAATAATAGAGGAATGGCAAAACATTAAGTCATAAGAAAGATGTTCCAGGGTTATTGCATGAGGAATGCAAGTAGTTCCTAAGGCTACTTTCACACTTGCGTTTTCCGGTATTGAGATCCGTCATAGGGGCTCAATACCGAAAAACAAAACAAAAACAAAAAAAAAAAACACTTTTGTCCCCAGAAGGTGTTATATACCAATTTCCAGGGCAATTGGAGCCAGTAATTTGGGAAACCTGAACTGAATCTCTAATACTAACCACAGCATGCCAGGAACATCCTACAATACCTGAAAATTGGGAGATGCTGGACCCAGTCAGCTAGCCTATATTATTATTATTTTTATTATTATTACTACTAGTACTTTTACAACTACTACTACTACACATATCAGATACTTTGCCAAGAAGTGCTTCAGGTACAATTTATAAAATAAAAAGTATACTGTATTATAAAAAATAAAAATATAGCATCACATAGGAATGTTCAAAATTGATGTTAATAAATCCTAATGTTAAGCCCTTGTTGCTACATCAGTTACACTATAAGCCATTACTATTATATTTCTAATGCCCAAAGTAAAAATAACAAATCAGCCGATGGTCATTTTCTATTAATCATAAATGTGAGTCTGGAAGCAAGTCAAACTCATTACCTTGTGTCCAAAAGTCTCCAGAAATGCATTAGCCGATGGCAGATTCTAATCCTTTCAACGTGCTTTTTTATTACTTTAGAAAGTTATAGAGTCATTCTTATATACTGTACAGTAAAAGCTGAAAAGAAAATACATTTAAAAAGTTAAAAACATACTTGTCAAGAAAATATATTTCATTTTTTTAAACTTCAGTGAGTTAAAACCACTTTGTATGTCTTTATATTTGTTCTCAACATTTATGTGAAATGTGTTAAGTATTAAACAATCGTTAAAAGAAAAATTGTAGGAAACTTAATATAACATCTATAGCAGACTTCTATGAGACGTCACTATAACTCCAATTTCACATTAAAATATTTTATTTTTCAGTTAAATTCTGAATAAATTTAACAAAAAAATATTGTGTATTGATACTATAAGGGAATCTGCATAAGGCAGATACTGCATAGTTATTCAAATGACTTCACATGTGTGCTTGCCTGCCGTTTCAAACACACCTTCCTTATGTCGATTGGTGATCGTATTCCAGAGATAGCTCTTCTTTTATATTATGCAAATGACCTGCTAGGTGCAATGAGTGCATCACAGTTGCACCTCATTGCACCTAAATCTCCACTCCCTTTGACTGTTGTGTTGGCCATGAACCCCTAGCTTTGGGTGACAGGGCCAAGCAGGAAAGATGTAATCTAGCCTGACCCTGTGTTTTCACGCTTACACCAGCACTGAGGGAATCGTCACACATGTACTACAGTCCTGATGCTGCCAGGGATGAAGTAGTCTGTACGAAACTGGAATTATCCAAAAGTGTGTATGCTGTTGCTTCTGTCTGTGTTAGAGTTTAATTGGTTATTTAATAAAACCTGACATATTTATTAAGTATTCCAGTTGCTAGATTCCTTTAATGGGTTACAATTAGGGATAAGCGAATAGACTTTTGATGTAACATCCGAAGTCAAATCACATAAAACGTTGTTTCAATATTGTATGTAGTGAGCACTCCGTACAGTATTAGAATGTATGGGCTCCGATGAACCGAAGTTATTACTTTGCAAAGTCTCTCGAGACTTTGCATAATTACTTCAGAAATTAATTTAGACTGTAAAAAAAACATTTCCCGAACTCGGGTATGGTTCCAAGAGACTTCGCAAAGTAATAACTTCAGCTCATCGGAGCCAATACATTCTAATACTGTATGGAATGCTCGCTCCGTACAGTATTGGAATGAAGTTTTATGAAATCGACTTCGGATGTTTCATTCGAAGTTGATTCGCTCATCCCTAGTTACAATGTGCGCTACCTCACAGTCCAACCGACTTATACAGTAAAGAGGAAAAGAGGCCTCTCCATAACTTCAGCACATCCAGCACCAGTTCTAAATGTAAGACAGCTTCTGAGCTGTCTTACATTTAGACAATTTTCTACACCTAAAACAGCATAGAAAATGGTGAATGAGATGGACCTGCTGGCCCTTCCCCGCCCACGCCACCCCCACTATTTTACACTTTGTGTGAGTGGGGCGAAGTCACAGATGGCAGGGCAGCTAACCGTTGTGCCATCATCTCCAGCTGAAATATGCCTAATTTAGTAGTATTTCAGCATAGGAAATGACCCCCAATGTTTATACTAAATGTTTATACTAAATTTTATAATTTTATCACTCCTAAATTTCTGCAATCCCTTAAAGAAAATCTCTCACCACTTCTGACATGTCTGTTTTAATATGTTTATGCATTTCCCATGTAATAACAATTCTGGAACATCTATTCTTATGGCTCTATGTTGTACCATTCCTTTATTATTTCAACTAGAAGGTATATATGAATTGCTAGCAGTCTGCAGTAAAGGTACAGAGGGGTATTTACTAGAGATGACCAAAGTGAGTTTCAGATATTAGATCCGAAGTTACTTCGCTCAAAACTTTAGATTAATGATGTATGGAGATCCGCCTCCGTATAGCATTAAAATGTATGGCCTTGGATGAGGTGGTCAGTTGTTTGAGACTTCAGTGAATAACTTTGGTATTTGATTTTTAAAATGAAAAAAATAAATAAAAATTAAACTTGGATCTGAGGTACCAATCAGGAATAAATGACTTTGCCTCATCGGAGGCCATACAGTTTAATGCTGTATGGAGATGGATCTTCCGACAGCATTAAAACAAAGTTTTGAGTGAAGTGACTTTGTTCATACTGAGTGTTAACCAGTTGTGGGTATGTACCTGCACAGTCTGATAATGGCAGCACTGACTGGATAGAGTGAGACTGTGCAGATACACACCCACAACTGGTTAACACCCCTCTGTACCCTTACTGCAGACTGCTAGCAATTCATTCATAACTTCTAGTTGAAATGTTAAAGTAATGGCACAACAGTCATACGAATAGATGCTCCAGAATTGTTATTACATGGGGAATGCATGTGGTTATTAAAACAGGCATGTCAGGAGTAGTGAATAGGGATGAGCGAACTCGAACTGTATAGTTCGGGTTCGTACCGAATTTTGGGGTGTCTGTGACACGGACCCGAACCCGGACATTTTCGTAAAAGTTCGGGTTCGGTGTTCGTCGCTTTCTTGGCGCTTTTGTGACGCTTTCTTGGCGCTTTTTGAAAGGCTGCAAAGCAGCCAATCAACAAGCGTCTGTCATGGAACCATGAACCAGACGTACAACAAGAGATAAGTGGAAAATAAGAAGGTTTTATTGAAGAGCAAGCCGTAAGCAAAGTCCAAACGGATGGCTAAACCGAAGCAGGGTCTTGCGGAGACAGAGGTCAGGAACCAGAAGGGTAGTCAGACGAAGCCAGGAACAGGAACCAACGGGGTAGTCAGACGAAGCCGGAATCAGGAACCAACGGGGTAGTCAGACGAAGCCGGAATCAGGAACCAACGGGGTAGTCAGACGAGGCCAGGATCAGGAACCAGAAGCAGCAGCAGTCTTGGAAGCATGTGAACACAGGAGGACCAAGCAAGGAACTGAAGCCACAGACCTCCTATATATATGAGCTAGGCATCCAGCTCCTCCCAGTGGGAAGGAGGAGCCGCAGGGTGGGAGGCTACAAGAAAACCCAGAAACCAAGATGGCCGCCAGCACATGTCAAACGAAGGGAACAGCAAGGAGGTAAGACCATGACAGTACCTCCCCCTCAAGGGCCCCTCCTCCGCGGAGTAAGGAACGGTTTCTGAGGGAAGCGTGCGTGGAAGGCTCGGAGCAAGACAGGAGCATGGACATCTGCGGAGGGAACCCAGGAACGCTCCTCTGGACCATAACCACGCCAATGGACCAAAAACTGCACCCGGCCGCGGACCAGGCGTGAGTCCAGGATATTGCTCACCTCATACTCCTCACGATTGCCCACTTGGACCGGACGAGGCCGAGGAATCGAGGAAGTGAAACGATTACACACCAGTGGCTTCAACAGGGAGACATGAAACACGTTGGAGATCCGCATGCCAGGAGGAAGCGCAAGGGCATAGGCTACCGGGTTTACCCTGCAAAGCACTCGGAAGGGACCAACAAAGCGAGGCGCCAGCTTGGGAGTGGGCACTCGAAGGTTGAGGTTGCGGGTGGACAACCATACGCGGTCTCCGACCTGGTAGGAAGGAGCGGGCGCTCGTCTGCGATCAGCCTGGAGTTTCTGGCGCTGCGCAGAGACCTCAAGGGACCTCTGGATCTGTACCCAAGAAGCACGTAGGACGGAAAGGTGATCCTCCACAGCCGGAATATCCTGGGGAGAGAATACCTCCGGTAACACGGCAGGTTGGAACCCATAATTGGCCATGAAGGGAGACGTCCCAGAGGAAGAGTTCACCGCCGTGTTCCTGGCAAACTCAGCCCAAGGCAGGAGGTCAACCCAATTGTCTTGGTGATCGGAGACATAGCAACGAAGGAATTGCTCCAAGGCCTGATTGGATCGTTCTGCGGCCCCATTGGACTGAGGGTGGTAGGCCGAGGAGAAAGAGAGATGAATCCCCAACTGGGAGCAAAAGGCGCGCCAGAACCTGGACACAAACTGACTCCCCCGATCCGACACAATCTCCTTGGGCAAACCGTGCAACCGGAAGACCTCCCTGGCAAAAATCGAGGCCAACTCTTGTGCAGAGGGTAACTTCTTGAGAGGAACACAGTGGCACATTTTGGAAAACCGATCCACAATCATGAGAATGACCGTATGGCCTCGGGATGCAGGGAGGTCCACAATGAAATCCATCCCCAGGTGTGACCATGGACGCTCCCCGGTGGCTATGGGTTGCAAAAGGCCCAACGGAAGGTGCCGAGGGGACTTACTCTGGGCACAAACGGAGCATTCCGCTACATATGCGGCGATGTCGGAACGTAGAGAAGGCCACCAGAACAGACGTGAAACCGCCCAGGACAGCTGATTCTTTCCAGGGTGCCCCGCGGCCTTGGAGTTATGGTAGGTTCGCAACAACCGAGTGCGCAACTCCTCAGGCACAAAACATCTGCCGTTGGGTCTCCCAGAGGGAGCACCAGATTGAGCCGCCAAAATCTGCTCACCCAGAGGAGAAGTCAGGCTGGTGCGAATAGCGGCCAGGATCTGATTCGGGGGTATGACCGTAGTCGGAATCGACTCCTCCCCGGACAGCTCGGAGTACTGCCGTGATAAGGCATCCGCTCTGATGTTCTTGGAGCCGGGTAGGTAGGAGACCACGTAATTAAAACGTGACAAGAACAGAGCCCATCTGGCCTGACGTGGTGTCAATCTCTTGGCCTCAGAGAGGTAGGTCAGATTCTTGTGGTCCGTCAGGATGAGAACCGGAACCACCGAGCCCTCGAGCAAGTGCCTCCATTCTTTAAGGGCCTGCACGATGGCCAATAACTCCCTGTCACCAATCTGATAGTTGCACTCCGCGGAAGACAGTTTCCGGGAGTAAAACCCACAAGGAAGCAGAGGACCCTCTGGTGTTCTACGCTGAGACAGGAGGGCGCCTACTCCCGTCTCAGACGCGTCCACCTCGAGGACAAAAGGCAACCCAGGGTTGGGATGCGACAGAATCGGAGCCGACACAAAGGCGGACTTTAGAGCCTCAAAAGCTCGGATGGCCTTGAGCGGCCAGACCTGAGGATTACTGCCCTTCCTGGTCAGATCCGTGAGAGGCTTGGCTAGCATGGAAAAGTCCCTGATGAACTTCCGATAATAATTGGCGAAGCCCAAAAAGCGCTGCAGGGCACGAAGCCCACTGGGCTGGGGCCACTGTAAGACAGCCGAAACCTTCTCAGGATCCATGGAGAACCCCTCAGCGGAAATGATGTAACCTAAGAAGGTTACCTGGGATCGGTGAAATTCGCATTTCTCAAGCTTACCGAACAGCTTGTTCTCTCGTAAGCGTTGCAACACTCGTCTGACATCCAGAATGTGGGCCTCCATGGATGCAGAATATACCAAGATGTCATCCAAATAGACCACCACACACTGCTGCAACAGGTCACGGAAAACATCGTTGATGAATTCCTGGAAGACTGCGGGCGCATTGCACAACCCAAAGGGCATAACCAAGGATTCATAATGACCGGTCCTGGTGTTAAACGCGGTCTTCCACTCATCGCCCGCCTTGATCCTTACCAGGTTATATGCCGCCCTCAGGTCGAGTTTGGTAAAGACCGTGGCCCCTTTGAGGCGATCGAACAGCTCGGAAATCAAGGGTATCGGGTAAGCGTTCTTGATCGTGATGCGATTGAGACCCCTGTAATCGATGCAAGGCCTCAACTTGCCGCCCTTCTTTTTCACAAAGAAAAATCCAGCCCCTGCCGGGGACGAGGATTTGCGAATGTGTCCGCGTGAAAGCGCCTCCCTCACGTACTCCTCCATGGCCTCATTCTCCGCTACCGACAGTGGATAGACTTTGCCACGAGGAGGAACGGCACCGGATTGTAACTCTATGGCACAATCGTATGGGCGGTGCGGAGGTAGGGCAACCGCGCGCACCTTATCGAATACATCCCGGTACTCTTCGTATTCAGGAGGCAACAGAGAGTCCGAGGAAGTACACAGCAACTTGACAGGCCCATGGATGCAACTAGCCCCACACTGCGGTGACCACGAGAGGATCTCGACCGATCTCCAATCGAAAGTCGGATTATGCTTCTGGAGCCAGGGGTACCCCAAGACCACCGAGTAGTGTGGAGACGAAATAACCTGGAGACAGACCGACTCTCTGTGAACGGCACCAATGGCTATCCCCACTGGAAGGGTCTCATGAGTCACGTGTGGCGGCAGAAGGGGTCTGCCGTCTATCGCCTCAAGAGCCAGTGGGGAACCTCGAGGCTGCAGAGGAATGGAATTGGCGGCAACGAACACTCTATCAATGAACAAACCACCAGCACCAGAGTCCACCAACGCCTGGGTCGTCACCGAGCCCCCGACCCAGGAGAGGACAACCGTGATCAGTGGTTTGTCAACACGGGAAACCGGGGACGAGGAGACTCCACCCAAGATCTGCCCCCGACAGGACCTCAGGTGCGAGCGTTCTCCCGGACGGTTCGGACATGCCAACCGAAAATGCCCACCGAGACCACAGTACATGCATCGGCCCTCGCGTCTCCGGAGTACCCTCTCCCCCTCAGACAGGCGAGCAAACCCCCGCTGCATGGGTTCACCCCCAGACAAGTCATCCCCAGGAGGCGTGGGAGGAGAGGGAGGCACGGGTGGGACAGCAAACGTAGGCGCCAATCTGTTAGGAGACCTCCGCAGGCTCTCCTTAAAGGAAGGTCTCTCCCTGAGTCTGGTGTCAATCAAAATCAGGAAAGAAATAAGAGACTCGAGCTCCACTGGTAGGTCCTTAGCTGCAACCTCATCCTTCAAGGCATCCGAGAGACCATGAGAGAAAGCAGCGACCAGAGCCTCATTATTCCAGCCCACCTCTGCTGCCAGGGTACGAAACTCAATGGCGTATTCAGCTACGGATCGTGAACCCTGTCTGATGGACATAAGGAGCTTCGCAGCAGAGGCAGCACGAGCCGGCACATCGAATACCTTCCGAAGAGAAGCAACAAAACCGGAAAACTCGGCAACCACCGGATTGTTGTTCTCCCATAAAGGGCTGGCCCAGGCCAAGGCCTTGTCCGAGAGCAGCGAGATCAAGAAGCCCACCCTTGATCTCTCAGTAGGAAAGGCATGTGGCAGCAACTCGAAGTAAATGCCCACCTGGTTAAGGAAACCTCGGCACTGAGTTGGCTCTCCCCCAAAGCGCTGTGGAAGGGGGGCAGAACCGGTCATACCCTGAAACACCACAGGCGCAGCAACAGGTGTCAGGGTAGACTCTGGTGCAACAACCGGAGCGGCAGTAGGAGCGGGCCCAGGAGCGACAACCGACCCATCGGCAACGGAAGCTAAATGAGCCGTGCGTTCAAGCAGGGTTTGCAACGCCACAGCGAACCGACCCAACAGGTGATCCTGCTGATCAAGTCTGGCAACCAGCGTAGGTAGCGAGGGTGGCCCTGTACCGTCAGAATTCATGGCTTGGTCCTAATGTCATGGAACCATGAACCAGACGTACAACAAGAGATAAGTGGAAAATAAGAAGGTTTTATTGAAGAGCAAGCCGTAAGCAAAGTCCAAACGGATGGCTAAACCGAAGCAGGGTCTTGCGGAGACAGAGGTCAGGAACCAGAAGGGTAGTCAGACGAAGCCAGGAACAGGAACCAACGGGGTAGTCAGACGAAGCCGGAATCAGGAACCAAAGGGGTAGTCAGACAAAGCCGGAATCAGGAACCAACGGGGTAGTCAGACGAGGCCAGGATCAGGAACCAGAAGCAGCAGCAGTCTTGGAAGCATGTGAACACAGGAGGACCAAGCAAGGAACTGAAGCCACAGACCTCCTATATATATGAGCTAGGCATCCAGCTCCTCCCAGTGGGAATGAGGAGCCGCAGGGTGGGAGGCTACAAGAAAACCCAGAAACCAAGATGGCCGCCAGCACATGTCAAACGAAGGGAACAGCAAGGAGGTAAGACCATGACAGCGTCATACTACTTGCCCCAAGAGGCCATCACAGCCATGCCTACTATTGGCATGGCTGTGATTGGCCAGAGCACCATGTGACCCAGCCTCTATTTAAGCTGGAGTCACATAGCGCCGCCCGTCACTCTGCTCTGATTAGCGTAGGGAGAGGTTGCGGCTGCGACAGTAGGGCGAGATTAGGCAGATTAACTCCTCCAAAGGACTTGATTAACTGATCGATCTGCAGCTGTGGATCATTGAGCTGCTGATCCTCAATTGCTCACTGTTTTTAGGCTGCCCAGACCGTTTGTCAGTCACATTTTTCTGGGGTGATCGGCGGCCATTTTGTGTCTTGTGGTGCGCCAGCACAAGCTGCGACCAAGTGCATTTAACCCTCAATGGTGTGGTTGTTTTTTGGCTAAAGCCTACATCAGGGTGAAGCTGTCACACCAAGTGCATTTAACCAGCAATAGTCTGTTTATTTTTTGGCCATATACTACATCAGGGGCAAGCTGCGCCTGTCACCAAGTGCATTTAACCCTCAATGGTGCGTTTGTTTTTTGGCTAAAGCCTACATCAGGGTGAAGCTGTCACACCAAGTGCATTTAACCAGCAATAGTCTGTTTATTTTTTGGCCATATACTACATCAGGGGCAAGCTGCGCCCGTCACCAAGTGCATTTAACCAGCAATAGTCTGTTCATTTTTTGGCCATATACTACATCAGGGGCAAGCTGCGCCCGTCACCAAGTGCATTTAACCCTCAGTAGTGTCGTTGGTCAAGCTGTGACACCAAGTGCATTTAACCAGCAATAGTCTGTTCATTTTTTGGCCATATACTACATCAGGGGCAAGCTGTGCCCGTCACCAAGTGCATTTAACCAGCAATAGTGTGGTTATTTTTTGGCCATATCCCAGTCGAATTCTGTCACTAAATCCATACCGGTCACCCAGCGCCTAAATACTAGGCCTCAAATTTATATCCCGCTAAATCTCTCGTTACCGCTGTCCTGTTGTGGCTGGGAAAGTTATTTAGTGTCCGTCAAAGCACATTTTTTGTTCTGGGTTGAAATACAATTCCCAATTTAGCAATTTCAAAATTTAGTGGTTTCTGCTATATCAGAGCTATTTGAAATCTATCCCTAAAAGGGTATATAATATTCAAGGTGCACATAGGGTCATTCAGAATAACTTCACACACACACGCTACTGTGCATATCCCAGTCTAATTCTGTCACTAAATCCATACCGGTCACCCAGCGCCTAAATACTAGGCCTCAAATTTATATCCCGCTAAATCTCTCGTTACCGCTGTCCTGTTGTGGCTGGGAAAGTTATTTAGTGTCCGTCAAAGCACATTTTTTGTTCTGGGTTGAAATACAATTCCCAATTTAGCAATTTCATAATTTAGTGGTTTCTGCTATATCAGAGCTATTTGAAATCTATCCCTAAAAGGGTATATAATATTCAAGGTGCACATAGGGTCATTCAGAATAACTTCACACATACACGCTACTGTGCATATCCCAGTCTAATTCTGTCACTAAATCCATACCGGTCACCCAGCGCCTAAATACTAGGCCTCAAATTTATATCCCGCTAAATCTCTCGTTACCGCTGTACTGTTGTTGCTGGGCAAGTTATTTAGCGTCCGTCAAAGCACATTTTTTGTTCTGGGTTTGAAATACAATTCCCAATTTAGCAATTTCATAATTTAGTGGTTTCTGCTATATCAGAGCTATTTGAAATCTATCCCTAAAAGGGTATATAATATTCAAGGTGCACATAGGGTCATTCAGAATAACTTCACACATACACGCTACTGTGCATATCCCAGTCTAATTCTGTCACTAAATCCATACCGGTCACCCAGCGCCTAAATACTAGGCCTCAAATTTATATTCCGCTGAATTTGAATACAATACATTGGGCCAAATAATATTTTTGTTGTTGTGGTGAATGATAACAATGAGGAAAACATCTAGTAAGGGACGCGGACGTGGACATGGTCGTGGTGGTGTTAGTGGACCCTCTGGTGCTGGGAGAGGACGTGGCCGTTCTGCCACATCCACACGTCCTAGTGTACCAACTACCTCAGGTCCCAGTAGCCGCCAGAATTTACAGCGATATATGGTGGGGCCCAATGCCGTTCTAAGGATGGTAAGGCCTGAGCAGGTACAGGCATTAGTCAATTGGGTGGCCGACAGTGGATCCAGCACGTTCACATTATCTCCCACCCAGTCTTCTGCAGAAAGCGCACAGATGGCGCCTGCAAACCAACCCCATCAGTCTGTCACATCACCCCCATGCATACCAGGGAAACTGTCTCAGCCTCAAGTTATGCAGCAGTCTCTTATGCTGTTTGAAGACTCCGCTGGCAGGGTTTCCCAAGGGCATCCACCTAGCCCTTCCCCAGCGGTGAAAGACATAGAATGCACTGACGCACAACCACTTATGTTTCCTGATGATGAGGACATGGGAATACCACCTCAGCATGTCTCTGATGATGACGAAACACAGGTGCCAACTACTGCGTCTTTCTGCAGCGTGCAGACTGAACAGGAGGTCAGGGATCAAGATTGGGTGGAAGACAATGCAGGGGACGATGAGGTCCTAGACCCCACATGGAATGAAGGTCGTGCCACTGACTTTCACAGTTCGGAGGAAGAGGCAGTGGTGAGACCGAGCCAACAGCGTAGCAAAAGAGGGAGCAGTGGGCAAAAGCAGAACACCCGCCGCCAAGAGACTCCGCCTGCTACTGACCGCCGCCATCTGGGACCGAGCACCCCAAAGGCAGCTTCAAGGAGTTCCCTGGCATGGCACTTCTTCAAACAATGTGCTGACGACAAGACCCAAGTGGTTTGCACGCTGTGCCATCAGAGCCTGAAGCGAGGCATTAACGTTCTGAACCTGAGCACAACCTGCATGACCAGGTACCTGCATGCAAAGCATGAACTGCAGTGGAGTAAACACCTTAAAACCAAGGAAGTCACTCAGGCTCCCCCTGCTACCTCTTCTGCTGCTGCCGCCTCGGCCTCTTCCTCCGCCTCTGGAGGAACGTTGGCACCTGCCGCCCAGCAAACAGGGGATGTACCACCAACACCACCACCTCCGTCACCAAGCGTCTCAACCATGTCACACGGCAGCGTTCAGCTCTCCATCTCACAAACATTTGAGAGAAAGCGTAAATTCCCACCTAGCCACCCTCGATCCCTGGCCCTGAATGCCAGCATTTCTAAACTACTGGCCTATGAAATGCTGTCATTTAGGCTGGTGGACACAGACAACTTCAAACAGCTCATGTCGCTTGCTGTCCCACAGTATGTTGTTCCCAGCCGCCACTACTTCTCCAAGAGAGCCGTGCCTTCCCTGCACAACCAAGTATCCGATAAAATCAAGTGTGCACTGCGCAACGCCATCTGTAGCAAGGTCCACCTAACCACAGATACGTGGACCAGTAAGCACGGCCAGGGACGCTATATCTCCCTAACTGCACACTGGGTAAATGTAGTGGCAGCTGGGCACCAGGCGGAGAGCTGTTTGGCGCACGTCCTTCCGCCGCCAAGGATCGCAGGGCAACATTCTTTGCCTCCTGTTGCCACCTCCTCCTTCTCGGCTTCCTCCTCCTCTTCTTCCACCTGCTCATCCAGTCAGCCACACACCTTCACCACCAACTTCAGCACAGCCCGGGGTAAACATCAGCAGGCCATTCTGAAACTCATATGTTTGGGGGACAGGCCCCACACCGCACAGGAGTTGTGGCTGGGTATAGAACAACAGACCGACGAGTGGTTGCTGCCGGTGAGCCTCAAGCCCGGCCTGGTGGTGTGTGATAATGGGCAAAATCTCGTTGCAGCTCTGGGACTAGCCAATTTGACGCACATCCCTTGCTTGGCGCATGTGCTGAATTTGGTGGTGCAGAAGTTCATACACAACTACCCCGACATGTCAGAGCTGCTGCATAAAGTGCGGGCCGTCTGTTCGCGCTTCCGGCGTTCACATCCTGCTGCTGCTCGCCTGTCTGCGCTACAGCGTAACATCGGCCTTCCCGCTCACCGCCTCATATGCGACGTGCCCACCAGGTGGAACTCCACCTTGCACATGCTGGACAGACTGTGCGAGCAGCAGCAGGCCATAGTGGAGTTTCAGCTGCAGCACGCACGGGTCAGTCGCACTACAGAACAGCACCACTTCACCACCAATGACTGGGCCTCCATGCGAGACCTGTGTGCCCTGTTGCGCTGTTTCGAGTACTCCACCAACATGGCCAGTGGCGATGACGCCGTTATCAGCGTTACAATACCACTTCTATGTCTCCTTGAGAAAACACTTAGGGCGATGATGCAAGAGGAGGTGGCCCAGGAGGAGGAGGAGGAGGAAGAGGGGTCATTTTTAGCACTTTCAGGCCAGTCTCTTCGAAGTGACTCAGAGGGAGGTTTTTGGCAACAGCAGAGGCCAGGTACAAATGTGGCCAGACAGGGCCCACTACTGGAGGACGAGGAGGACAAGGATGAGGAGGAGGTGGAGGAGGATGAGGATGAAGCATGGTCACAGCGGGGTGGCACCCAACGCAGCTCGGGTCCATCACTGGTTCGTGGCTGGGGGGAAAGGCAGGACGATGACGATACGCCTCCCACAGAGGACAGCTTGTCCTTACCCCTGGGCAGCCTGGCACACATGAGCGACTACATGCTGCAGTGCCTGCGCAACGACAGCAGAGTTGCCCACATTTTAACCTGTGCGGACTACTGGGTTGCCACCCTGCTGGATCCACGCTACAAAGACAATGTGCCCACCTTACTTCCTGCACTGGAGCGTGATAGGAAGATGCGCGAGTACAAGCGCACGTTGGTAGACGCGCTACTGAGAGCATTCCCAAATGTCACAGGGGAACAAGTGGAAGCCCAAGGCCAAGGCAGAGGAGGAGCAAGAGGTCGCCAAGGCAGCTGTGTCAATGCCAGCTCCTTTGAGGGCAGGGTTAGCATGGCAGAGATGTGGAAAACTTTTGTCAACACGCCACAGCTAACTGCACCACCACCTGATACGCAACGTGTTAGCAGGAGGCAACATTTCACTAACATGGTGGAACAGTACATGTGCACACCCCTCCACGTACTGACTGATGGTTCGGCCCCATTCAACTTCTGGGTCTCTAAATTGTCCACGTGGCCAGAGCTAGCCTTTTATGCCTTGGAGGTGCTGGCCTGCCCGGCGGCCAGCGTTTTGTCTGAACGTGTATTCAGCACGGCAGGGGGCGTCATTACAGACAAACGCAGCCGCCTGTCTACAGCCAATGTGGACAAGCTGACGTTCATAAAAATGAACCAGGCATGGATCCCACAGGATCTGTCCGTCCCTTGTCCAGATTAGACATTAACTACCTCCCCTTAACCATATATTATTGGACTCCAGGGCACTTCCTCATTCAATCCTATTTTTATTTTCATTTTACCATTATATTGCGAGGCTACCCAAAGTTGAATGAACCTCTCCTCTGTCTGGGTGCCGGGGCCTAAATATATGCCAATGGACTGTTCCAATGTTGGGTGACGTGAAGCCTGATTCTCTGCTATGACATGCAGACTGATTCTCTGCTGACATGAAGCCAGATTCTCTGTTACGGGACCTCTCTCCTCTGCCTGTGTGCTGGGCCTAAATATATGCCAATGGACTGTTGCAGTGGTGGCTGACGTGAAGCCTGATTCTCTGCTATGATATGCAGACTGATTCTCTGCTGACATGAAGACAGATTCTCTGTTACGGGACCTCCCTCCTCTGCCTGGGTGCTGTGCCTAAATATATGCCAATGGACTGTTGCAGTGGTGGCTGACGTGAAGCCTGATTCTCTGCTATGACATGCATACTGATTCTCTGCTGACATGAAGACAGATTCTCAGTTACGGGACCTCCCTCCTCTGCCTGTGTGCTGGGCGTAAATATCTGACAATGGACTGTTGCAGTGGTGGCTGACGTGAAGCCTGATTCTCTGCTATGACATGCAGACTGATTCTCTGCTGACATGAAGACAGATTCTCAGTTACGGGACCTCTCTCCTCTGCCTGTGTGTGTGCTGGGCCTAAATATATGCCAATGGACTGTTGCAGTGGTGGCTGACGTGAAGCCTGATTCTCTACTATGACATGCAGACTGATTCTCTGCTGACATGAAGCCAGATTCTCTGTTACGGGATCTCTCTCCTCTGCCTGTGTGTGTGCTGGGCCTAAATATATGCCAATGGACTGTTGCAGTGGTGACTGACGTGAAGCCTGATTCTCTGCTATGATATGCAGACTGATTCTCTGCTGACATGAAGCCAGATTCTCTGTTACGGGACCTCTCTCCTCTGCCTGTGTGCTGGGCCTAAATATATGCCAATGGACTGTTGCAGTGGTGGCTGACGTGAAGCCTCATTCTCTGCTATGACATGCAAACTAATTCTCTGCTGACATGGAGCCAGATTGTCTGTTACGGGACCTCCCTCCTCTGCCTGGGTGCTGGGCCTAAATATATGCCAATGGACTGTTGCAGTGGTGGCTGACGTGAAGCCCGATTCTCTACTATGATATGCAGACTGATTCTCTGCTGACATGAAGACAGATTCTTTGTTACGGGACCTCCCTCCTCTGCCTGTGTGCTGGGCCTAAATATATGCCAATGGACTGTTGCAGTGGTGGCTGACGTGAAGCCTGATTCTCTGCTATGACATGCAGACTGATTCTCTGCTGACATGAAGACAGATTCTCAGTTACGGGACCTCCCTCCTCTGCCTGTGTGCTGGGCCTAAATATCTGACAATGGACTGTTGCAGTGGTGACTGACGTGAAGCCTCATTCTCTGCTATGACATGCAGACTAATTCTCTGCTGACATGAAGCCAGATCCTCTGTTACGGGACCTCCCTCCTCTGCCTGTGTGCTGGGCTTAAATATATGCCAATGGACTGTTGCAGTGGTGGCTGACTTGAAGCCTGATTCTCTGCTATGACATGCAGACTGATTCTCTGCTGACATGAAGCCAGATTGTCTGTTACGGGACCTCTCTCCTCTGCCTGGGTGCCGGGGCCTAAATATCTGAGAATGGACTGTTCCAGTGGTGGGTGACGGGAAGCCAGATTCTCTGCTATGGGACCTCTCTCCAATTGATTTTGGTTAATTTTTATTTATTAAATTTTTATTTTTATTCATTTCCCTATCCACATTTGTTTGCAGGGGATTTACCTACATGTTGCTGCCTTTTGCAGCCCTCTAGCCCTTTCCTGGGCTGTTTTACAGCCGTTTTAGTGCCGAAAAGTTCGGGTCTCCATTGACTTCAATGGGGTTCGGGTTCGGGACGAAGTTCGGATCGGGTTCGGATCCCGAACCCGAACATTTCCGGGAAGTTTGGCCGAACTTCTCGAACCCGAACATCCAGGTGTTCGCTCAACTCTAGTGGTGAAAGATCCTCTTTAAACCTGAAAACCATCCACTTGACCCCTGCTCCCCTTGTCCTTCTTGTAGGAGCATTATGAAATGCTCAATCTGTCTGCAGCAAACTTCCTTTCATTCATGACCATTTCATGAATGAAGAAAAGTTTAAGTTAATAGCGAAGTTATTTGAAGCATTTGGAGTGGGGACGTCCTATACCAGACCCCACTGTACAGTATGGTCATGACACGTCACCGGTTTGAGGCATTATTCCGATAATGCAGCATGTCCACCCCGAGGTGATCCTGCCTATGATTATCAACCAGCTCCGCTTCAGGGTCATTGACAGTGTGGGGCCACTACGGAGAGGGGGCGATAGAGACACGATATTAAGGAAGAAGGAACTTAAATGGATTTACACACTCAAATCTTTACAGCCATTTGGATTAAACCTTGAGTTTAATGTGGCAGGTATTAGTTAAACATTATACTTACTTTCCATACACTCGATTTCATGTCCCTCCTCTGTAATGGCATTTTTTGCTTTTTTATTTTAATTATGTGTACTTATCACACCGTTTTACAGCACCATAATGATTACTATGGCTTTTTCCATACATGCCTGCATATGGTATATCACTCACTAATGTGATTGTACACTTGGTGAGAACGCTGGTTGTGATTGACACCCAGTGGCTCTTACCTTTCCAGTATGTCTTTTCATACCCCTTTTGGGCATACATGCCCTATATATCCCTTTATTCTATCTTGGCGTCAGTGGTGCAGATGATGCGCTATGATATGCTCTATTACTGTGCTCTCCAAGGAGCGTTGTTTGCACGCTGTTATATGTTATAGTGGTGCGATTGTCCTTTGTACACGCCCCCATTTTTGATCCTCATGCATATTCCAATCTGGAGCGCCAGGTGGGAGTGGTCTCGTGACGCTTGCCGACCACCGCCTGATGATATATGCGGCTCAGTTTGGACTATGCGTTTGGATTTATCTAGGTGTGACATAGGCATGCTGCCTAGTAGTGGCGTGTTCGTTGACGTGGTGCGATCGCCTCCTATGCACAGTCCCATTTTAACCCTCATGCATACTCCACTCTGGAATGCCAGGTGGGAGTGGTCTGGTGACGTTTGTCGGCCGCCGCCTGATGATGTATGCTGCCCAGCGTGGACTTTGTGTTTGGATTCATCTGGGTACGTCACACGTGCGCTGCCTAGCAGTCGCGCATGTGATGACGTAAGCGGACATGCGCATTACCGGCCATGGGACGCTAGATGGATGGAGAAATTCTCTGGGTGATGGCCTCAAGTGGGTATGTTCTGTGACAGCTGGTTCATGTGTTTGAGTATGTTGATTACCTATACAGGTGTACTATATATAAATCTTTAATCTTATTGGTTGCTTAGCGGTGTGGGCGGATTTACTATGTGCTATTTATAGGCTGTGGTTTTAACTGATCAATATGCTTGACAAAGGCTATGCTTAGCCGAAACGTTGCTGCAAACTGCTCTGTATGACCTGTTATGAGGAGTGTTCCTAAATAAAGAAGCTTTTTGGTGAGACGCTGCTGTGGCCTTCCATTTCTACTACATGCCATTGGACCGCTTTGGATCTGCGATCTCCTGCTCAGCTGTTGCGCTATCACCATTTTGTGCTCTCCAGACGCCGCACGTGTTGCTGCTCCTGAACACATTTATCTTACCTACATATTGGATCCGGGGAGCGTGCACCGGGGGAGTATTCCTGCTGGCTACACTATATGTGAATATGGATGTACCCCCAGGCCAGGGTAAGAGCATGGACACTCCGAATACCTCGACATATATGTATACAGAGGAGGAGATATTGAAATTGATTGGTTCTGAACCAAGTGATGTCTCCTTTTTAAGTACCCCTTCCATTGATTTACTAAAACGCAAATGTGAACAGGAGTCTAAAAGACTGACTACAATGGAGTTACATCTGAGCACTTTAAGAGAGTACTACAGGAATCACCGGATCCCTAGAGGCTTACGGTCTCATCTACGACCTAACCTCTTTCCCAATGACACCGATTTCTGCATGAAATTCGAGGCGGTGAGTAACAAGTACTCTTTTGAATTGATATTGCTCAATATTGACTTTCTGTGTAAGGAGGTGGAGAAAATCAAGGGTGTGATTGTCGAGCTGAGTGCGCAAATCCAGGCTTTGATCAGTGTTGAGGAATATACTGCACACACTGATAAAATTGCACAGCAGGCTCTTCGCCACAGAAGTGAAACCGAGCGTGTTAAACGCGAAAAATGGCACCGTGATCTGGAAGATTACCAGTCCGGTAAAGTATACAACTGGCGCAGTCAACAGCCGCAAGGGAAGCCTAGGAGGAGGCGCAACAAAAGGTTCGACCAGAACCATTTTGGTTTTTCCACCGTCTCTGATTCTACTGATGAACCTTCCACGTCAGCCCCTTTTTTAGGTCAACCTGGCGACGGGGATGTCGCCGGGGTGGAAGAAAACACCATCGGTCACGTAAAGGGGAAGCCACCACAGAATCAAGTGATGTCTGCGAGATCAACCAGACGCAATCCACGGAGATAACGGAATTAGTCATTAATATCTCCTCAATACCACTCACTCCCGTACAGACACGGGTATTGAGTCGGGGACTCAGCTTTTCTCCTACCGTTGATAGAGACTGGTTCTCTTTAGAGTTGGATTTACAACGGTTCTTTAGAAATTTACGTTTGAAATGTTTCTTTGCATCTAAAAATGTGGAAACAGATAAAACATCTGTGACTAGCAATAATAACATAGTGTCACTCACATGCAAAGATCTCCAACTCAGGAAACCCAGTGTATTTTCACCACCGCACACCAACCATGTGGTTGAATCTTACATTCAGATAGTACACAAACAGATCGAGTCTTTAAGTCCCACTAGTGGTAGGAATAATCTCTCTCTGTCGGAACGACAGGCTATCATGTCATTGGTACGTGACACCCGCATCACCATTAAGCCTGCAGACAAGGGTGGGGCGGTGGTCGTCATGGACACTGCGATGTATATTGGAGAGATAGACAGACAATTGAGTGATCTTGAGGTGTACAAAAAACTACCTGGGGATCCCAAATGGGATATTATGCGTGACATCGGGGTGATATTGGAGGAGGCACTTCAAAATTCTATCATAGATGATGGTCTGTACCAATATCTTATGGTGCCCCACCCTGTCACCCCGATGTTATACATACTCCCCAAGATCCACAAGCGATTGATCGATCCACCGGGCCGACCGATTGTTTCTGGTAGGGGCTCGGTCTTCAACCCATTGTCTGTCTTTCTGGACAAGCTATTGCAGGTCCGGGCGACCTCCGCTCCATCCTATGTCAAGGATACTGGGCACTTTCTTTCTAAATTACAGGATTTACAACTGCCCACCCAATTCCTGTTGGTCAGTTTCGATGTAGTGTCCTTATACACATCAATTGACCACACATATGGGTTAGGTGTCGTCGATGTGGCCCTGACCGACATGGGGCTCTCCCCGGGTGTGTGCCGATTTGTCCTCCGCCTCCTGGAGGTGGTCCTGAAGAGGATGTTACTTCCTCTTCGGGGACACCTTCTACCAACAGCAGCGGGGTGTGGCCATGGGGTCCAATGTGGCCCCCACCTACGCTAACATCTTTATGGCCGAGGTGGAGGACAAACTCGTGTATCGCTCCCCTTTTTTTGGGAGAGTCCTGTGTTGGTGGCGCTACATCGACGACATCTTCATGATCTGGACAGGCACGAGGAATGAACTTGATGATTTTCATCTTCATTTGAATGCGGGTGTCCCTGATCTGCAGTTCACTATAACTGTTTCTCCTAGTGAATTGCAGTTTCTTGATGTGCGAGTCTATGTGATGGAGGGTCTTTTGTTTACGGACCTCTATCGGAAGCCTACTGACCGCAATACCTTACTAATGCATGATAGCTATCATCCACACAGAATGCTCGACTCCCTCCCTTGGAGTCAACTTTTAAGGGTAAAGCGAATTGTTTCGGACCAGGACACATGTGCGCAGAGGATTGACACAATGTGCACGCGTTTCTTGGAACGAGGTTACCCGAAACCCCTACTTACTCGAGCTAAGCGGAGGGTGATGCTGGTTGACAGGTGCACCGCACTACGAAAGTCAGAAAGGGCGGCCTCTGAGACTAGGGTTCCGTTTGTGTCCATCTACGGCCGGGACAGTGGCAACATTGCCAGCATCCTTAGAAAGGAATGGCATATACTCCAACGAGGATTGCCAGATATAGAAGTGTTTAAATCCCCGCCGTTGATGGCATACAGACGGAACCCTAGTCTCCGCGACACACTGGTTAAATCCGATGTGGGCGGTCAGTCACCGACACAAAAACTACTCGCACCACGCAAAAACGGGACTTATCCATGTTTATCTTGCTGTAACTGTAGCAACGTTCTCAAAGGTGAATTTTTCTCCCACCCGTATAGTGGAAAGAAATATAAAATCAAGGGCTATTACACCTGCAGGTCACGGGATGTAATTTATGTCATCCAGTGCCCCTGCAGCCTTATTTATGTTGGGGAGACCACTATGGAGATTAGAGAGCGTATTAACAAACATAAGAGTACTATACGCAAGATGAACATGGATAAGCCCGTTGCGAAACATTTCGTGGATGCGGGGCACTCTGTCAACCAGCTCCGCTTCAGGGTCATTGACAGTGTGGGGCCACTACGGAGAGGGGGCGATAGAGACACGATATTAAGGAAGAAGGAACTTAAATGGATTTACACACTCAAATCTTTACAGCCATTTGGATTAAACCTTGAGTTTAATGTGGCAGGTATTAGTTAAACATTATACTTACTTTCCATACACTCGATTTCATGTCCCTCCTCTGTAATGGCATTTTTTGCTTTTTTCTTTTAATTATGTGTACTTATCACACCGTTTTACAGCACCATAATGATTACTATGGCTTTTTCCATACATGCCTGCATATGGTATATCACTCACTAATGTGATTGTACACTTGGTGAGAACGCTGGTTGTGATTGACACCCAGTGGCTCTTACCTTTCCAGTATGTCTTTTCATACCCCTTTTGGGCATACATGCCCTATATATCCCTTTATTCTATCTTGGCGTCAGTGGTGCAGATGATGCGCTATGATATGCTCTATTACTGTGCTCTCCAAGGAGCGTTGTTTGCACGCTGTTATATGTTATAGTGGTGCGATTGTCCTTTGTACACGCCCCCATTTTTGATCCTCATGCATATTCCAATCTGGAGCGCCAGGTGGGAGTGGTCTCGTGACGCTTGCCGACCACCGCCTGATGATATATGCGGCTCAGTTTGGACTATGCGTTTGGATTTATCTAGGTGTGACATAGGCATGCTGCCTAGTAGTGGCGTGTTCGTTGACGTGGTGCGATCGCCTCCTATGCACAGTCCCATTTTAACCCTCATGCATACTCCACTCTGGAATGCCAGGTGGGAGTGGTCTGGTGACGTTTGTCGGCCGCCGCCTGATGATGTATGCTGCCCAGCGTGGACTTTGTGTTTGGATTCATCTGGGTACGTCACACGTGCGCTGCCTAGCAGTCGCGCATGTGATGACGTAAGCGGACATGCGCATTACCGGCCATGGGACGCTAGATGGATGGAGAAATTCTCTGGGTGATGGCCTCAAGTGGGTATGTTCTGTGACAGCTGGTTCATGTGTTTGAGTATGTTGATTACCTATACAGGTGTACTATATATAAATCTTTAATCTTATTGGTTGCTTAGCGGTGTGGGCGGATTTACTATGTGCTATTTATAGGCTGTGGTTTTAACTGATTAATATGCTTGACAAAGGCTATGCTTAGCCGAAACGTTGCTGCAAACTGCTCTGTATGACCTGTTATGAGGAGTGTTCCTAAATAAAGAAGCTTTTTGGTGAGACGCTGCTGTGGCCTTCCATTTCTACTATGTTCCAGTGGTGGGTGACGGGAAGCCAGATTCTCTGCTATGGGACCTCTCTCCAATTGATTTTGGTTAATTTTTATTTATTAAATTTTTATTTTTATTCATTTCCCTATCCACATTTGTTTGCAGGGGATTTACCTACATGTTGCTGCCTTTTGCAGCCCTCTAGCCCTTTCCTGGGCTGTTTTACAGCCGTTTTAGTGCCGAAAAGTTCGGGTCTCCATTGACTTCAATGGGGTTCGGGTTCGGGACGAAGTTCGGATCGGGTTCGGATCCCGAACCCGAACATTTCCGGGAAGTTCGGCCGAACTTCTCGAACCCGAACATCCAGGTGTTCGCTCAACTCTAGTGGTGAAAGATCCTCTTTAAACCTGAAAACCATCCACTTGACCCCTGCTCCCCTTGTCCTTCTTGTAGGAGCATTATGAAATGCTCAATCTGTCTGCAGCAAACTTCCTTTCATTCATGACCATTTCATAAATGAAGAAAAGTTTAAGTTAATAGCGAAGTTATTTGAAGCATTTGGAGTGGGGACGTCCTATACCAGACCCCACTGTACAGTATGGTCATGACACGTCACCGGTTTGAGGCATTATTCCGATAATGCAGCATGTCCACCCCGAGGTGATCCTGCCTATGATTGGCTGTATAAGATATGGCCGGTCATCGATCACTTTGGGGCCACATTTCAGCAGTCCTACGTACCTAGAAGGGAGGTTGCGGTTGATTAGTCTCTCGTTGCGTTCAAGGGGAGACTCAGTTTCCGCCAATATATTCCCACAAAGCGGGCGAGGTATGGCGTGAAGCTATACAAAATTTGTGAGAGTACCTCAGTGTACACTTACAAATTTCGTGTGTACGAGGGACGAGATTCACGTATTCAACCCCCAGAATGTCCCCCCACTCTGGGTGTTAGCAGGATAATCGTGTGGGACCTTATGTACCCACTGCTGGATAATGGTTACCACTTGTACATGGATAACTTTTATACCAGCATTCCCTTGCTCAGGTCCCTTGCCGCCAGATCCACGTTCGCTTGCGGGACCGTGCGGAAAAATCAACACAGCCTCCCTGCCTACCCCCTCCAGGTACCTATCCCCAGGGGTGAGACCCGTGCACTTACCAGTGGAAACCTGTTGCTGGTCAGGTATAAGGACAAGAGGGATGTCCTTATGCTGTCCACAATCCACGGTAACAGCACCACCCCAGTCTCTGTGCGAGGTACCGCGGCAACGGTCCTCAAGCCCGATTGTATCGTCGACTACAATCGGTATATGGGAGGAGTTGATCTCTCTGATCAAGTCCTCAAGCCATATAACGCCATGCGCAAAACCCGGGCATGGTACAAAAAAGTTGCGGTCTACTTGGTACAGGTTGCCATGTACAACTCTTTTGTACTATCCCGAAGCGCTGGTAGCACAGGGACATTCCTCCAATTCTATGAGGCAGTCCTCAAGGACCTGATCTTTTCGGACCGGGAAAGAGCAGGCCGGAGTACCTCGGGAACTGGAGGCGCCCGGATCGTCCCTGGCCAACACTTTCCAGGTGTGGTCCCCCATACTGGAAAGAAGGGACAAACCCCAAAAAAGTGCAGAGTGTGTCACAAGAGGGGGATACGGAAGGACACCACTACTCAATGTGACACGTGCCCCGATCATCCGGGCCTCTGCATTATCGATTGCTTCAGGGAGTATCACACTTCCATGGAGTACTAAATTTTTATAATCCCCAACAGCCACTAGAGAACATAAAACACTATGGCTCTCAGCCTTTGGAGACACGAAAACAATTTTTCTTTCCCCAAAAAATATTAGTTTTAGTGCAGGCATCCTCAAACTGCGGCCCTCCAGATGTTGTAAAACTATAACTCCCAGCATGCCCAGACAACCTACAGCCATCAGCAGGGCATGGTGGGAATTGTAGTTTTACAACATCTGGAGGGCCGCAGTTTTAGGATGCCTGCTTAGTGTCTCCAAAGTCTGAGAGTCATACATATTGGGCATCGTCGCGTGCGTAAAAGTCGTCGCTATAAAAATAACTTTTGACCAAACACCTCGGATGAACGGTGTTAAAAATATAAAATAAAAACTGTGCCAAAACACCCATTTTTGGGCAAAATTTCAATTTGAATCCATTTTGCCGGTAATAAAGCAAGGGTTAACAGCCAAACAAAACTCAATATTTATTGCCCCGATTCTGTAGTTTGCAGAAACACCCCATATGTGGTCGTAAATGGCTATATAGCCGCACTGCAGGGCATAGAACGAAGGGAACTCCATACGGTTTCTGGAAGGCAGATTTTGATGGACAGTTTTTTTTTTGACACCATGTCCCATTAGAAGCCCCCCCTGATGTAGCCTAGAATAGAAACTCCAAAAAAGTGACCCCATCTAAGAAACTACACCCCTCAAGGTATTCAAAAGTTACTTTACAAACTATGTTAGCCCTTTAGGTGTTCCACAAAACTAAATAGCGAATGTAGAAACAATTTTAAAATGAAATTTTTTTGTTACATTGACTCAAAAAAGAGTAATATAGAGCAACCAAAAATTTAATTTACCCCAAAAATAGTCCCACAACAACAACCACCTTATCCCGTAGTTTCCTAGATGGGGTCATTTTTATGGAGTTTCTACTCTAGGGGTGCATCAGGGGGCTTGAAAGGGTACATGGTGTAAATAAACCAGTCCATCAAAATCTGCCTTCCAAAAACCATATGGTGTTCCCCTTCTTCTATGTCCTGCCGTTTAGCCAAATAGTAGTTTACAACCATATATGGGGTGTTTTTGCAAACTACAGAATCAGGGCAACCCATTTTGAGTTTTGTTTGGCAGTTAACCCGTGTTTTACTCCTGGAAAAAATTGATTATATTGGAACATTTTCCCAAAAATTGAAATTTCAAAATTGTTTCTCCATCTGCCATTAACTCTTGTGGAAGACCTAAAGGGTTAATAAAGTTTGAACAAACAGTTTTGAATACCTTGAGGGGTGTAGTTTCTAGAATGGGGTCATTTTAGGAGGTTTCTATTATCTAAGCCTCACAATATGACTTCAAACCTGAACTGGTCCATAAAAAGTGGGATTTTGAAGATT
Organism: Bufo gargarizans; assembly: GCF_014858855.1. NCBI lineage: Eukaryota > Metazoa > Chordata > Amphibia > Anura > Bufonidae > Bufo > Bufo gargarizans. The sequence continues at coordinate 296,068,283 of NC_058084.1, read as the reverse complement.
TCTGAAAAATTTCAAAATTTGCTTCTAAACTTCTAAACTAAGCCTTGTAACATCCCCAAAAAATAAAATATCATTCCCAAAATTCTACAAACATGAAGTAGACATATGGGGAATGTAAAGTCATCACAATTTTTGGGGGTATTACTATGTATTACAGAAGTAGAGAAACTGAAACTTTGAAATTTGCTAATTTTTCTAAATTTTTGGTATAATTTTTTTTTTTATGCAAAAAAATTAACTTTTTTGACCCAAATTTAGCAGTGTCATGAAGTACAATATGTGACGAAAAAACAATCTCAGAACGGCCTGGGTAAGTCAAAGCGTTTTAAAGTTATGAGCACTTAAAGTGACACTGGTCAGATTTGCAAAAAATGGCCTGGTCCTTAAGGTGAAAATGAGCCTGGTCCTTAAGGGGTTAAACCTACTGTTTCCATAGAACGGCGCTAGAGGAATTACAGAGTAATAGACAGTCTGGTTAGACTAAAAGTCAGAGATATCAAAATTCTTCTAATGCCACAGAGCAAAAGGCACTTCATAGTACTGTGCCTGCCACATATTGTACTTGTTGTTTATTATGTATGTATGCCCCTTTGCATATATACAGCACCAGGGAATGTTTAATAAATAATAATAATTAGAGATGAGTGAATCAAAGTTGACAAAGTGGAATTAGATCAGAATTTAAGGAAAAATTGGATTCGCACTGAATCAGAATTTCCTCACGTTTCGAGGTAACAAATCACATTTTTTCCTAAAATTGATGCTGCATGTGCTAGGACATGGAGCTAAGAAGTCTGGGAGCGAGGGATCACCCACAATGCCATGCATGCAGCCAATCAGCAGCCAGCCAGCCCTGTGATGTCACAGCCCTATAAAAAGCCTCAGCCATCTTGGATTCAGCCACTTCCAGAGTACTTAGTGCAGGGAGAGACATTAGCAGGCACAAGGGAAAGTGGTAGGAAAGACTTTAAAACCTTCTTTTGGCTGAATAGAAGTTCAGGGAAAGCTCATTAGAAGGGAAAGGATAGGGAGGAAAATGAGAACAGGGCCCAATAGGGGAGTGTACAGCCTGGGTAATAGGAGCAATTCTATTACACCTTGCTGCACTGACTGTTAATCCAAATTGCCATTATACTGCTGCTTTTATGTTTGCAATAGATGATACCTCTGTAATTCCAGCAAACCTTGCTTGTTATTGGGGTGCAAGTGCTGTGTGAGACATCCACTATCGGTGTATTACTAGGAATTATATGTATGTCTTAGTAGTTGGTGTGCGGTGCAGTTATATGTTCTAAAGCATTTTTTGGGGTGTATTACTGGAAAAAATAAAGACTTATTAGCCATTCAGTGATGCAGTTATATGTTTTAAAGCCTCTTTTGTGGTGTATTAGGTCTCTTTCACACGAGCGTGAAGGATTAGGTCTGGATGCAAAATGGCGCGTGTTTCCCTATATGCATCGTACAAGGAAATTTGCACCATTTTGCAAGAAAATTCAGTCCGTTTTGCAGGGGCGTTGCTAGGTTAAAACATTCCTGATGCTTTGTCCCAGGCCCGAATGTACTGCCTGCCAGACAGAGCCATCTGTATTGCCATCCTCAGGATGGCAATACAATTGAATCTAATGCCCTGCAAGATCTGAAGGACCTGTGATGACATCACAGTCCATGTGATCAGTTCTGAATGCAGTAGCTGAAATGGACCTGCCATGTTGTCACCATTATGTGACGAGTGCAGGAGAGCAGTGAAGAGAAGACCTGGGAAGAAGCTGTGGTGACGTCTGCTACATGAGGACAGGTAAGTGAAGGGGTAGATTACTCAGTGTGAGAAGAAGAGGAATGTTGGGAGTTGTAGTTATTTAATAGTGTTGAGCGTGAATATTCAAATAGCTAATTTTAATTGCGAATATCGGCACTTTGAGAATTCGCAAATATTTAGAATATAGCGCTATATACTCGTAAAATCTAATATATATATATATATATATATATATATATATTTTTTTTTTAATACAGTACACATCAGGTGATCATCCCTCCCTTCTTCTAACTTGTGGGCCAATGAGAAGGCTTTGTCACAGCTTAACAACATCCCTAGCAATGAATAGAAAAGTCGCCTACCCCTTACTATATAAGAACCTCCCCAGCAGCTATTTTCTAATGTTTATTGCAGTCATGAAAGAGACAGCAGTGTCATTGCTATGCTCTGTGCTTTGTTGTACTACATTTAGGCATCCTCAAACTGCGGCCCTCCAGCTGTTGTAAAACTACAACTACCACAATTCCCTGCTGTAGGCTGATACCTGTAGGCTGTTTGGACATGCTGGGAGTTGTAGTTTTGCAACAGCTGGAGGCCCACAGTTTGAGGATGGCTGCATTAAACAGTTAAGGCTACTTTCACACCAGCATTTCGGGTGTCCGCTTGTGAGATCCGTTTCAGGGCTCTCACAAGCGGCCCCAAACGGATCAGTTTAGCCACAATGCATTCTGAATGAATAAGGATCCGTTCAGAATTCATCAGTTTGGCTCCGTTCAGCCTCCTTTCCGCTCTGGAGGCTGCTTGCAGCGTTTTGGTGTGCACCTGGCCGTGCGGAGCCAAACGGATCCGTCCTGACTTACAATGCAAGTCAATGGAGACGGATCCGTTTGACGTTGACACAATATGGTGCAATTGCAAACGGATCCTCTCCCCTATTAAATTTCAATGTAAAGTCTGGACGGATCTGTCTGACTTAACAATTAGACTTTTTTTTTTTTTTTTTTTACATAGAATGCAGACAGATCCATTCTGAACGGATACCATCGTTTGCATTTATAGGTGCGTATCCGTCTGGGCAGATACCAGACGGATCGGCACCTAACGCAGGTGTGAAAGTAGCCTAACATATAAATAATTCAGATACTTAGGGGAAGATAGTCAGTGTAGGTTAGATTGATCTATAGTGTAGCTGATAGGTTCCAGTGCAGGGTGCTAGGCAGCGGTATAGGTTCTGCTGTCCATACATACATCATACAGACATGGTTCTGTGATGTCACAAGTTGCACGTATTGCAAAAAAGTATGCACATCATTAATTGCCGAAAATTTGCAAGGGAAAATATATTGGAGCACTCTATCTGCATATAAAGCTATTGTAATGTTCGGCAGTGCCAACCATTTTCTCCAGCATAAGTGCTCCACGCCTGTATTTTGTGCGCATTATATGAATATTACATTACCGATTTTCGCAATCAAGAATATAATCTCGAATTCGCAAATATATGACATATTCTACAAAATATTTGGGAAATATTGCAAATTTGAATATTGCCAGTGCCGCTTATCAGTATTATTTAACTGGGACTGTATGCTAGGGCTGAAGGGAGGGAAGTTATTTACATAGGACAGTGTGGTGGAGTGATGTCATTTACATGGGACTGAAAGTTGAGGGGGTGATGTTATTTATATGGGAATGCATGTTGGAGGTGGCTGAATCAGGGTGATGTTATTTACATGGGAGTATATGTTAAAGGCGGCTGTGGGAGGGAATGAAATTACATGAGACTGAATATTGAGGGGTATAGTTATTTACATGGGACTGCATGTTGGAGGTGGCTGGGGAGGGGGTGATTTTATTTACAGGGGACTGTATGTAGAAGCTGTCTGGGGGAGGGAGTGATGTTATTTACATGGGATTGAATATTGAGGGGGTGATGTTCTTTACATGGGACGGTATGTTGAAGATGGCTGGAGAGTGGGTGATGTTATTTACGTGGGACTGTATATTGGAGGAGGCAGGAAAGATGGTGTGATGTTATTTACATGGGACTGTATTCTGGAGGAGGAATTACATTTTTTGAGGACATATAGCTAAAGGGGGCACTGCAGGGGGAATTATAAATACTGGGGGCGCAATGTGGGGGCATTATAACAGTAGGGGTTGATATAAATACTGGGGCACTTCAGGGTGAGCATTATAACAGTAGGGGGCATTATAAATCCTGGGGTCAATGTGGGGGCATTTTAAATCCAGGGGACATTAGGCATTCTTATTATTACTGGGGGCACTATAGGAGGGACTTATAGAATCTACATTATTTCTACTTAAAACACTATGGGTGGCCTTATTACTACTGAGGGGTCTGTAGAGAGCTTTATTACCACTGGACAATAGGGGGGGCCTTATTTCTACTGGGGGCTCTGTAAGGGCATTATTAATACTGGCGGGCTCTTCTACTAATGGGGGCACTCTTGTGGAGCACTATCACTGTTGGGGCACTGTAGGGGGCAGTATTACTAATGAGGGCATTCTAAAAGGGAATTACTATTGGTGGGACTATGAGGAGTACTGTTACTATGGGGGGCACTAATTTTTCTCCAGCATAGTATTTGGGGGTACAGAAAAATGAGGAGACCAAGATGACACACTCTGCAGAGGCGAGGCGCGGCTAAGAGAATATAACCAGACCGAATAGTGAAGATGATGACAGAGAAGATCTACATCAGAGGAGATGTCACCTGGAGGCACTGGATGTGACAGGCATGTGCTTTTGTGTAGCTGTATAGCAAATACAGTAAATTGTCTTCAGTGCTAGTGTTTGAGCCATATGCATTGGGGCTTGGGCCCCAGATCTTTTGAGACTCAAGCAACGCCCATGCAGTTTTGGCTGAGATTGCGTTCAGTTGTTCAGTTTTTTCCGCACGGGTGCAATGCGTTTTGATGCGTTTTTCACACGCGTGATAAAAAACTGAAGGCTGCAAACAACATCTCGTAGGAACCATCAGTGAAAGATGCATCGCACCCACACTTGCTTCCGGATGCAATGCATTTTTCACAGAAGCCCCATTCAGTTCTATGGGGCCAGGACTGCGTGAGAAACACAGAATATAGAACAGGGACCAGCAACATCTGGCACTACAGCTGTTCAGAAACTGCAACTCCCAGAACGCTTCATTCCCTTCTGTGGGAGTTAGAAGAGCAGCCAAGCATGTTTGCATTCTGGGAGTTGTAGTTCCACAACAGCTGGATGCAGAAGGTTGCTGATCCCTGATATAGAACATGCTGTGGTTTTCACACAACGCAGAACTAATGCGTGAAAAATGTATGTACACAGATCAATTGAAATGAATGGGTCAGGATTCAGTGCGGGTGCTATGCATTCATGTCATGCATTGCACCCATGTGGAAACTCGCTAGTGTGAAAGGGTTCTTAGTGGAAAAAAAGGGCTTATTAGCCTTAGTGCGGTGAAGTGACAAAATTACAGCCTTTTTGTGGTGTATTAGTGAAAAAACTAAGTCTTATTAGCCGTTCAGCAGTGCAGTTATATGTTCTACAGCCTTTTTTGTGGTGTATTAGTGGAAAAAAAGGCTTATTAGCCGTTGTGCGTTGAAGCGACAAAATTACAGCCTTTTTTTAGATGTCTTAGTGGGGAAAGAAAGGGCTTATTTGCCATTCAGCAGTGCAGTTATATGTTCTAAATCCTTTTTTGTAGTGTATTAGTGGAAAAAAAGGTTTGTTAGCCATTGTGCTGTGAAGTGACCAAATTACAGCCATTTTTGGGTTGTATTAGTGGAAAACAAGTGTTATTAGCTGTTCAGCGGCGCAGTCATATATTTTAAAGCCTTTTTTGTGGTGTATTAGTGGAAAAAAAGGCTTGTTAGCCATTGTGCGCTGAAGTGACAAAATTACAGCTTTTTTTGGAGTGTATTAATTTCCTTTTTATTTATTTATTTGATCTAACAGTGTGTCAGACAGAGAAGTGACAGGGCCTGCACAAGGGAGGGGCAGAGTCCTAAATGTTTTTGGCACAGCCAAGAGTTGGTGGGTTCGTCAGACACAACCCTCATCACTCATTTAGTCAGCAGTCGATCACTGAAGTAATTGCCAAGAGACAGCAATACACGTGTGGTCACACCACTTCTGCCTTTGCCCCCTCATCCACCACCGTGTCCTCAGCCTCCACTACAGGGACAATACACAGTGCTCTTCCAGTATACTATATGTGCAGGGCACATGAGGTGTCGCGCTGTTCTAAACCTTGTTTGCCTAGGCAAATTGAGTCACACAGAGGAGGAACTGCTCCATGTCCTTCATCAAGAAATTTAATCCTGGCTTTCTCCACGACAACTTAAAATCGGAGCCGACAACGGGAAGAACATGGTGTCGGCGCTGCATCAAGGAGGGCTGAGCCATTCTTCATGCATGGTGCACGTGTTCAATCTGGTTTTCAAGAGTTTCCTGAAGCCTTTCACCTATCTGCAAGACATCCTAAAAATCGCCAGGAAACTTTGCAAAAAGCCACTCGTACACCGCCAAGCACACCATCCTTGAGCTGCAGCAGCAGAATGGCATCCTCCAACAGAGGCTTATATGCGACTTTTCTACCCATTGGAATTCAACCCTCTATATGTTGGACCAACCATATGAACAGAGAAAGGCCATAAATGATTTCTTGATGATCCAAGCGGATAGGAGTACCCCCCTGTGTAACTTTGATGTCAGCCAGTGAGAGCTCATTCGTGACACCTGCCATTTTCTCAGGCCCTTTGAGTATGCCACGTTATTTGTCAGTCACCAGGACTATGGGATTAACAACGCCATTCCACTACTTCATATCCTGGAACAAATGCTGGTAAATCTGGCTTGCCAGGGGACTAGGGATGTGGGGGCTGAACTGGAAGAGGAGGAGAAGGGCATTGGAGCACAAGCAATGTGTAGCAAATTGGTGGTTTTTCTACACAGGTGACAGGAGAGGAGGAGCAGGAGGAGCAAGAGAGAGATGAGGAAGATGAGGCAGATGACCCAGGCACACCGTGGCAGTATGCAGTAGAGATTGAGGTAGGGAGTCCCTCCGAGTCACTTGTGAAAATGGCCCGCTGCATGCTCACTTGTTTGGGTAGTGACAGCAGAATTATCACCATTCGGCAAAGGGATGACTTCTGGTTCTCCAACTTGTTGGACCCTCGCTACGGTCCAAAATGATAGCTTTTTTTTACACCCGCTAAGAGGGAGGACAAACTGAACTACTACAGAGACATCCTATGTAGTCAGTTGGCCACTGCTTATCTCCGCCATCGTCTATCTTCTCACTGGTCTGACTAAGGGGCCCCTCATTCCACTGCCATGGCTGCTGTGGCGAGCAGGGGGGTGAAGTAGGAGCAGTACCAGCTCCATCAGCAGCAGCTTGAGTCTAGAGTCACTGATGAGCAGCTTTCTTCACCCTCCTTGTGAAGAAACTATTCACCAGAAGCAGCAGCTAGACCTGGAGCAGAACCTGAACCAGCAGGTGGTGACATACTTGGACAGCACCCTGCCACCCCACATTGAAGATCTGCTGGACTACTGGGCAGCCAAACTGGATTTGTGGCCGCAACAAGCAGAGTTTTCCCTGGAAAAGCTGTCCTGCCCGGCCAGTAGTGTGGCATCAGTGCGGTGGGGGCCATAGTTACCCCAAAGAGAACTTGCATGTCCAAAATGTGGAGAGACTGACCTTTGTCAAGATGAGCCAGGCGTGGATCAACCAGGATTTCCACCTACCAATGCTTGATGCATCAGATTAAATCATCGATACTGCCACCCACCTGATGCCACACATCTGATGCCAAGTGCATTCACCATCGTCAGCGGGTACTGTTATTGCCACTGACCTCCTCATTTTGTCACCGAGTCACTCTGTGGTCTCCTGATGCTGCTGCCACCTCACCACTCTGTTCTCCTCATACTGCTATTGCCACCTCCACTCTATGTCATTGTGCCACTCTGTGGTCTACTCATGCTGCTGCTGCTGCCACTGCCACTTCCACACTATATCATCTTGCAACTCTGTAGCCTCCTCATTTTGCTGCCAACTCAAAACTCTGTCTCTGGGCCACTCTGTGGTCTCCTCATGCAGCTGCTGCCACATTCACACTCTGTCACCTTGCCACTCTGTCGTCTCCTCATGCTGCTGTAAATTCACAACATTGTCTATGGGCCACTCTGTGGCCTCTTCATGCTGCTGATGCCACCTCCACACTATGTAACCTTGTCAGTCTGTGGCCTCCTCATGCTGCTGCTGCCATCTCCCTACTCTGTCATTGTGCCACTCTGTGGTCTCCTCATGCTGCTGCCACATCACCACTCTGGGGTCTCCTCATGCTGCTGCCACCTCACCACTCTGGGGTCTCCTCATGCTGCTGCCATATCACCACACTGTGGTCTCCTCATGGTGCTGCAACATCACTACTCTATTGTCTCCTCATGCTGCTGCTACCTTAACACTGTGTCACTGAGCCACTCTATGGTCTCCTCATGCTGCTGCCACCTCACTATTCTGTCACTGGGCCACTCGATGGTCTCCTCATGCTACTGCCAACTCACAAACGTGTCTCTGGGCCACTCTGTGGCCTCCTCATGATGTTGCTGCTACCACCTACACACTGTGTCACTGGGCCACTCTGTGGTCTCCTCATGCTGCTGCCACCTCACTATTCTGTCACTGGGCCACTCTATGGTCTCCTCATGCTGCTGCCAACTCACAAACGTGTCTCTAGGCCACTCTGTGGCCTCCTCATGATGTTGCTGCTATCACCTATCACTGGGCCACTCTGTGGTCTCCTCATGCTGCTGCCACCTCCACACCATGTCACCTTTTCACCTTTCCATTCTGTGTTCTCCTCATGCTGCTGCCAACTCACAACTCTGTCATTGTGCCACTCTTTGGTGTCCTCATGATCCTGCTTCCACCTCCACACTCTGTCATTGTGCCACTCTGTGGCCTCCTTATGCAGCTGCTGCCACCTCTACACTATGTCACCTTGCCAGTCTGTGGTCTCCTCATGCTTCTGCCACCTCACCACTATGTCACTGGGCCACTCTGTCATTTCCTCATGCTGCTGCCACCTCACCACCATGTCATTGGGCACTACTCATTCTGTTTCCAGCCTCCCCACTCTGTGACTGGGCCACTAGTGTCCCTGTTTGGCCTTATTGACACCATCATTTATTTGACCCTTTTTCTGATCTGTCAGAAGGAAGTAAAAATGAGACACATAATGCATCCTGTCTATGAAGCAGCTGTAAGGCCTGTATGCTCCCATCAGAATTGGCTTATGATTTGGTAGCCAAAAGCAGGAGACATGCAAATATTTTATTTACGTGTCATCTCTGTTTTGGATCCACTTTTTTTTTGGGCTTTAGCAATACTGATGGATTTTTTACCAAATGTTGACCGAGTGAAGGTAGATTCTCAACAGAGAGGATCCGTTTTTTGCGGGTTATTGTTCTAACGGATCAGAGGAAGGGCCAAATAATCGGTGACGTCAACACAAACTAACTGCTGACACCATCTCCACTCTGTTGGGGAGCTCTACTTGTATAAGCGTTTAATAGAACAGGTTCTGTAGACATTTATGTGGAATCAGCTGACAATGTTGTAAAAGGAGTGTGCTCTTTCACTATAGTAGGATCTTGGGCTTCTGCACGGTTCTTTATACCTGGCGCTAACATTGTCCTGTATGGCTGAGTTCACATTTGAGTTATTAGGTCAGTTTTGGTCCCGTATTTGAATGAGTGAAGTGTGAAGTGATTCTAAGCGACGCCTGTCATCTGCATGTCATACTGACTCAGAATATTGTTTTACTACCACAGCAGAATCCCTATTGATGTTACTGCAAGGTACAGTGTTCTACACCACTTTACAGGCTCTCTGCAGCCAGGAAACAGCAGGTTTTTTTTTTAACACGATTCGCTACAAATAAATTTAGATCGAATCAAATCTTTTTGGAAAATTCTGCGAACCCGCCAAATCAATTTTTTTTTTAATTTGCGCATCTCTAATAATAATGATAATGATAATAATAATAACAATAATAATAATAATAATAATGTTGCAGAGTGACAAGGTGTTCGTTCTTGGTCATTCTGCTCTGTGAACTTGCATGATCCACTGGTTCATGTTTGAGCTAATGTTACACATAGACATCATCATATCTGTAAATTACAAATTCATACTGCATAACTCTGTTCAAGTACAGTACATCTCAAAGGTGCTCTATTGGATGGAATTTGAGTTTTCACTGTGTAGGTCAATGAAGTGTATTTGAGCTCATTGTCATGTTCATGAACTAACTTGACACTTGAAGCAGCAATTACAAAACGAGTAGACAGTGACCTTGAAGTGATACATCCCGTCACTGACAACATTGTACAGTTAAGGTACTTCAGCAGTACTCAGCTACAACTAAAAGCCTACTGCTATTCACATAGTTTGATAATAACCTACAGGCATTCTCTTAGCATTGTATCTCTTAGGTTATAGTAAGAATAAATTAATTTGTCTAGGTCATTAACAAACTATTCCTATAGTCATGTGCATGAGGCCTTAAAGAGGTTGTCTCATCTCAGACATTGGGAGCATATCACTATGATAGGTCTGATAGGTGCGGGTCCCACCTCTAGGACCCCCACGTATAGTTATAATGGAGCCCACAAAGTATTGGAAGGCGCACAACGCATGAACGGCTACCCTCCATTCATTCCTAAGGGGGTTCAGAAAATAGCTGAACACTTGCCCAACTTTCTCCATTAGCCCCATAGAAGTGACTGGAGCGGTGGATGCAATTGTGCTGTCTGCTTCCCATAAATTTTAATGGGACTTCTGAAAATTTTTGTGCTCTCATAGGAATGAATGGAGGGTATGTGCATGTACAGTGCTTCCTCATGGACTTTGCGGGCTCCTTTCTAAGGTGGGACCTGCACCGATTTGACATATCCTGGCAAGCCCAAGAACAAACACAAGACTTCAGCTGAGCTGTGTCCATAATTGAGGTACTTAATCCCTTACGGACCCCCGCCGTACATGTATGACGCTGGTGGGCGTGACTTAAAGATCAGTGAGGTGCATGTATGGCGGGCTGATCCGGCAGGTGCAGGAGCTGAGCCCACCCGATCAGCGGTACAGACCAGGCAGTCACTGACAACCGGGCTAAAATAGAAAGAAATGTCTCTCAATATGTTGTAGGGTACTTATCGGCGTTGCAAGTCCACCGTGTGACGTGGGTCAAGTTCACATAAAATTCAAGCGAAAATTGATGGTGGTCACGCTGCCCAATGCATAGGAGTCCATCCAGCCAGAGATATGTCGCATTATCAAGCTTCTCACAATGCCGCCACACAATGAATCCTCAAACCCCTGGATTCATTGTGTGGCTGCATTGTGAGAAGCTTGATAACCCGAAATATTTCTGGCTGGATGTACTCCTGTGCATTGGGCAGCGTGACCACTGTCAGCCGGGCCCCTGCTGCATACGTCGGCATTGGTGAAAGATCTGATGCAGACGTATTAACCCCTTGTATTCCACAGTCAAAGCTGACCACAGCATGCAGAGGGTTTGTGGAGGGTACGAGTGCCCTCCGCATTTCCATCAGGTACCTGCAGTGTAGTGACGGAGACCTGATGGCAGAGAAGGCAGCCTCATGCCTTCCATAAGCATGAGGGCTTGCCATAATGGAAGCCTGTGAGATCCAACCCCTTAGGCTGGGTCTCACAGGCAGGCTGTCAGCATACAAGCTGACAGTCAATGCATTACAATACAGGATGTATAGTAATGCATTGCAGAGGGGATCAGACCTCAGAAGTTGAAGTACCAGAGTGGGACAAAAATAAAAAGTTAAAAAAAAGTGGTTTTTGGTGTGTGGCCAGCCATGAGAGAGTAAAGATGTGTCTTGTCAGAGCTTCTCTACACCCTGAGTGAAATTCCCTCCATACTGACTACTAATGATGGACAAGACCACAAAAAAAGGGTAGAGCCCGACCATCGGCTCCCCTAGCGTCCTCCCAAGGTGACATGCCCCATTTTTTTGCCCGGCAGTCTGCCTCACTGGGCACCGCTCCGGATCTTCATGCCATGCGCTCCCAAGATGGCGCTGGCATCCAGACCATGCAGCGTACAGAAGCACTCCCTGACGCGCAAAGGAACCATTCCCTGTCCCCAGATAGGCGCCGCTATGCATAGCTGCCCTCCTTACCTGCTTTTACTGAGCGGCACAAGTGGCCCACCATCCGGGATCAGAGCCCTCAGGCCACGTCTGATTTGCACTGCTTGGAAGTGTGCAACAGCCCTGGCTGCTTCCAACTGCCAGAGCCCCTGCCTGTCTCTTCACCACTGCTGCTCACCGTGGCGTCCCAGATCAGTACAGGAGCTTCTTCCATCTCCTTACAAACATCCCCAGTGGTCTTCAGCCCTGCCAAACCAGAGGGCCATGTACTGAGGCCCTCAGCTGGATTTTTTTGGCCCAAAAGCCATGCACCCAATGCCACTACAGTGTTGGAAGCCCCAGGCACTCACCAGGAGCCTCTCCGTGACCAGCTATTACCATACTATGACCCCTACCTCCAGGGTCAGCCCTTGGACTACCATCAGAGGTCCACCAGTTGGCATGTACTTCATGTTCCTTCCCCTCCTGCTGCACAAGAACACCTGAATCTTCCATCTCATTCCCTTAGCCCATGCTTGGCAGCATCCCCACATCGGTCAATAGGATCATCTTGGGATGACCCCCATCTACAGTCATCAGGAGCAACCCCACAGGACCATAAGGTCATGACTGACCCTGCAGCAATGCCTCCCCAGAGTTCCCCCTTGCATCCCTCTTTGAAACTTTATTTGATGAGGACTCCAGACCACCCACTATGGCTGCGTACTCTTATTTGCTCTTTACCGTCTAAGGCACATTTGTCTAGCTTCGCTACCAACATCCTACAAGAATGTAAGCGGTAATTCTCTCAAGTCCCCTCTGAGATGGCTACTAGTGATGATCGAGCATGCTCGGCTGAACCACTGTTTGGCTCAAGCATCTCGACGCGCGGCACATGGCTACTGGTATTATAGTGATTGGCTGGCCAGAACACGTCATCGGGTGGTGACATCCAGTGTACTTTTTCCGTAAAAGGTGTCCGCTGTGAACAGTTTACTTATCTGAGCCACATCTCCTGTGTAAAGTGTGTGCATCCCTAAAATATCAGTGACATCCAGTGTGCTTTTTCCATAGATGGTGTCCGCTGCGGACAGTTAAATTATCTGTACCATATCTCCCGTGTAAAGTGTGCACATCCCAAAAAAATCTGTGACATCCAGTGTACTTTTTCAATAGACAGTGTCTGCTGCGGACAGTAACATTAGCTGTCCCACATCTCCAATGTAAAGTGTGCAAATCCGAAAAATATTTGTGACATCCTGTGTACTTTTTCGATAAACGGTGTCCACTGCGGACATTGAGATTAGCTGTGCCACATCTCTAGTGTAAAGTGTGCGCATCCCAAAAATATCTGTGGCATCCAGTGTACTTTTTCAATAGACGGTGTCCGCTGCGGACAGTGACATTAGCTGTACCGCATCTCCAGTGTAAAGTGTGCACATCCAAAAGATATCTGTGACATCCAGTGTACTTTTTCAATAGACGGTGTCCGCTGCAGACAGTGACATTACCAGTGCCACATCTCCAGTGTAAAGTGTGCGCCTAAAATTTTTATCTGTGACAGTGTGCTTTTTACGTAGACACTTTGGACAGTGACATTACCGTTGGTATCTCTCCTGTATAATGTTTCCTCATCCCAAATACCAGTGTCAGTCCCTGTAATTTTTTATTAGTCACTGGTAGTGAGGAGCGGCACGGGTCATATTCGAATTTTCAATATTTCGCGAATATTTTTTAGAATATTCGTGAATATTCGAAAATTCGCTATTTTTTTTACTTGAAAAATCGCCAAGGTAATGATTGTGTAATATGCAAATTTTTGTAATACGAATTTTCGGATTCAAATTTTTATTGCAACTTACAACTATTAGACAAAGAAGATTTATAGCACTATATTAGCTAAATTGCTCTATATTAGATTTTTTTGAAATATTCGCTATAATGCTATAACTTAGTTTTTTCGAATATTCGTAATATTCTAAAACAAGATGTTACGCTGAGCGCTCCGGGTCCCCTGCTGGCTTCGGAGCGCTCACAGCGTATGCCCCCAAGCAGCACTCCAGTGTCTCGGCGTGTGCGTCCTCGCTCTCTAGGGCGCGCGCGCCCCGGGACTCTTAGATTCAAAGGGCCAGTGCACCAGTGATTGGTGCCTGGTCCAAAGGGGTTATTAAGGGTTAAGGTTTGTGAGAGGCAGTGCTGACTTAATTAGGCTGCACCTGTGCACTGCCCATTTATACCTTCTCCTCCCACAGGTTCCTGCCGGATCTTTGTGCCTTGTGCCTCAGAGAAAGCGTTCCACTGTGTTAGTTTGCCTTGCCTGTTGCTGAACCCGTTGCTACCGTCTACTCACCTTTGAACCTTGCCGCCTGCCCTGACCTCTGCTACGTCCGACTACGCTCTTGCCTTCTCCCTGTGTACCACGCCTTATCAGCTGCCAGAGAGGTTGAGTTGTTACTAGGGGACACGACCCGGTAGTTACCGCCGCAGCAAATCCATCCCGCCTTGCGGCGGGCTCTGGTGAAGACCAGTAACTGCTTAGAACCGGTCCTTTAGTACAACCCGCGCCATCGCCTCTCTGGTCCAGAGGATCCACTACCTGTCCTGCCGGTACGTGACAGTAAGATCCGGCCATGGATCCCGCTGATGTTCCCCTGCCAAGCCTAGCGGACCTCACCACTATTGTGGCCCAGCAGGGTCAACAGCTGGCCCAGTTGACCGCTATGTTGCAGCAGCTCCTGCCTTCTCAGCAACAGCCAGCTCCTCCGTCTACTCCTGCTGCATCACCTCCGCCTGCAGTTGCCACCGGTTCCAGAATCCGTTTGTCCCTACCAGACAAATATGACGGAGATCCTAAGCAGTGCCGTGGGTTCTTGTCGCAGTGCTCTCTCCACCTCGAGCTTCTGTCCGACCAGTTTCCTTCTGAGCGAGCCAAGGTTGGCTTTATTCTCAGTTTACTGTCCGGGAAGGCCCTGGCCTGGGCTACACCACTATGGGACCGCGCAGATCCTGCCACCGCTTCCGTCCAGAGCTTCTGCCTAGAGTTCCGGAATGTTTTTGAAGAGCCTGCCTGGGTTACCTCCGCAGAAACTGCCTTACTAAATTTGACCCAAGGAGGTTCTTCCGTGGGTGACTATGCCATTCAGTTCCGCACCCTGGCCTCTGAGCTGAACTGGAACAATGAAGCCCTTTGCGCCACCTTCAAGAAGGGACTTAACAGTGAAGTAAAGGACGTTCTGGCTGCACGTGAGCTTCCTTCCACTCTTAGTGACCTCATCTTGCTGGCCACTAGGATAGACAAACGTTTCGCCGAAAGACAAGAGGAACTCCTCCTTGAAAAGGAAAAAGCTCGTCCTAGACGCTTTCCTCGTCTGGCTCCCGTTTTTCTGCGTCCACCTCAACCCGCTACTGGGTTTTCCGCCGTAGAAGCCATGCAGGTGGATCGGTCACGCCTGACTCCGCAAGAACGAAACTGCCGCAGAAACGAGAACCTGTGTCTGTACTGTGCCAGTACCGAGCACTTCCTTAGAGATTGTCCTCTCCGTTCACCGCATTCGGGAAACGCTTGCACCTAGTAAATGTGGGAGAGGCGTTGGTAGGTGTGGATTCTTCCTCTCCACGTCTCATCATACCCGTGCAGTTGATCATCTCTTCCAAGTCCTCTATCTCCGCAGCCGCCTTCTTGGATTCCGGTTCAGCCGGCAACTTCATTCACGCCTCCTTGGTTGACAAGTACCGTATTCCAGTAATCCGTCTACCCAAGCCGTTTTTCATCTCTACTGTTAACGGTGAGAGACTCTCTGCCACCGTGCAGTTCAGTACCCAGCCTCTGCAGATGGACATCAGAATATTTCATACCGAGACTATAGAGTTCTTTGTCCTTCCCTTCTGTTCCTCCGAACTCCTCCTGGGTCTGCCGTGGCTTCAACGTCATAGTCCTGTCCTGAATTGGTCCACCGGTGAGATCCTGCGTTGGGGTTCCTCCTGTTTGGTCCGCTGTCTCAAGCCTGCTCTGGTCAAACAGAACCCGCAAGTTTCTCCGCCTTCTGGGCTGCCCAAGCCATACCATTCCTTCGCGGATGTCTTCTGCAAGAAACAAGCTGAGGTCCTTCCTCCTCACCGGTCCTATGATTGTCCGATCGACCTGATACCCGGTTCTACTCCACCTCGGGGCAGAATTTATCCTCTCTCACCTCCTGAGACTCTTGCCATGTCCGACTATATACGTGAGAACCTACAGAGAGGATTCATAAGAAAATCTTCTTCTCCTGCTGGGGCCGGTTTTTTCTTCGTGATAAAAAAAGACGGCTCCCTCCGCCCCTGCATTGACTACAGAGGTCTTAATAAAATTACCATCAAGAACCGTTACCCTCTGCCTCTAATCTCTGAGCTATTTGATCGTCTCCGAGGGGCTAAGATCTTCACTAAATTGGACCTTCGAGGGGCCTATAATCTGATCCAAATCCATGAGGGAGACGAATGGAAGACCGCCTTTAACACAAGAGCCGGCCATTTTGAGTATTTGGTAAAGCCCTTCGGCCTCTGCAACGCACCTGCTGTCTTCCAGGAATTCGCCAATGATATTTTCAGGGACTTACTTTACACCTGCGTGGTCGTATACCTGGATGATATCCTCATCTTTTCCTCCAATTTGGATCAACACAGGGTCCATGTGCAATAAGTTCTTACTCGTCTTAGAAGAAATCGCCTGTACGCTAAACTTGAAAAATGTATTTTTGAACGGACCTCCCTGCCTTTCCTGGGATACATTATCTCAGCCCAAGGACTTCAAATGGACCCAGCCAAGCTCTCGGCGGTTCTGGATTGGCCACGCCCCTCTGGTCTCCGAGCCATACAAAGATTTCTGGGCTTTGCAAATTACTACAGGCAATTCATCCCTCACTATTCCACTCTGGTAGCTCCTATCGTGGCCCTCACAAGAAAAGGAGCTAACCCCAAATCCTGGCCTTCCCAAGCCGAGGAAGCCTTCCAGTCCCTGAAATCTGCCTTTGCCTCTGCACCCGTTCTCTCCAGACCAGATTCCACCAAGCTTTTCTCTCTTGAAGTGGATGCCTCCTCGGTGGGAGCCGGAGCTGTCCTCACCCAGAAGTCTTCCCGGGGCAAGACTTCTACTTGTGGCTTCTTTTCAAAAACATTCTCTTCCGCAGAGAGAAATTACTCCATTGGGGACAGGGAACTGCTGGCTATTAAATTGGCACTGGAAGAATGGAAACATTTACTCGAGGGCGCCACACATCCTGTGTACATCTTCACGGACCACAAGAACCTGGCTTATCTCCAGTCTGCTCAGAGATTAAATCCCCGTCAGGCTCGTTGGTCTCTGTTCTTCGCCCGCTTTAATTTTGAGATCAATTTCCGTCCGGCTTGTAAGAACATTAGGGCAGATGCTCTGTCTCGCTCCTCTGATGTGGTGGGCGACGATATATTATCCCTCCAGAACGCCTTATTACAGTCGCTCCCGTGGACCTGCGCCTTCTACCTCCTGGCAAATCCTACGTACCTCCACGTCAGCGGCTGCAAATTCTCAAGTGGGGCCACGCCTCCCCTTTTGCCGGTCATCCAGGGGTGCAAAAGTCTCTCCAACTAATCTCCCAAAGGTACTGGTGGTCTTCTCTGGAGAAAGATGTCTCGGACTTCGTCCAGGCCTGTATGATTTGCGCCCGGGATAAATCGCCTCGCCAGAAACCAGCGGGTCTCCTCTTGCCTCTACCTGTTCCTGAAGTTCCCTGGTCTCACATCGCCATGGACTTTATTACAGATCTTCCCTCCTCCCATGGCAAGTCCGTTATTTGGGTCGTGGTGGATCGCTTCTCCTAGATGGCTCACTTTGTACCCCTGCCCTGTCTACCCTCTGCACCCATGTTGGCCAAACAATTTTTCCAACACATCTTCCGTCTCCATGGCCTTCCCAAACATATTGTCTCGGATCGTGGGGTACAATTCGTCTCCAAATTCTGGAGGGCTCTATGTGCTCAGTTCGGTATCAAATTGGACTTTTCTTCTTCGTACCATCCTCAGTCTAACGGCCAAGTAGAACGGGTGAACCAAATTTTGGGTGACTATCTGCGCCACTTTGTATCCTCACGCCATGACGAGTGGGCTGATCTACTTCCCTGGGCGGAGTTCTCCTACAACTACAAACAATCCTCTGCCTCTAGCAAGTCTCCTTTCTTTGTAGTTTTTGGCCGTCATCCTCTTCCACCTCTGCCGCAGTCTCCCACTCCTTCTTCTGTACCTGCCGTTGACAGTCTTGTACAGGATTTTTCCTCCATCTGGCGAGAAACACACGCTGCTCTCCTCAAGGCTTCCGCCCGTATGAAGGTTCAAGCTGACAAGAGACGCAGATCTCCTCCGGAATTTCGCCCGGGTGACAAGGTGTGGCTCTCCTCTAGGTACATCCGATTTAGGGTCCCAAGTTACAAGTTGGGCCCTCGTTTCTTGGGACCCTATAAAATCAAGAGTCGTATCAATCAAGTTTCTTATCAGCTCCATCTTCCTCCCTCCCTCCGAATCCATAACTCCTTCCATGTCTCCTTTCTTAAACCTGCTGTCTTTAACCATTTTTTCTCCCAAGCTGGTTTCTCCCACCCCTGTCGCCGGTACCTCCAATATATTCTCTGTCAAGGAGATCTTGGCGACCAAGATCTCCCGGGGGAAAAGATTTTTTTTGGTCGACTGGGAGGTCTCATCCGCAAGTTCTTCGGTACCAAAAAGGGAGGGAGACCAAGGGGTGGGGTACTGTTACGCCATTCCTTGATTTGGCCCTCTCGACAAGCACGCTTGAAGAGGGAGAGTTCTTGTGCCCTGATTCCGAAACTCTTGAGCATCCACAGTCACAAGAAAATGATGGTGGGAAACAGCAATTACTGTTTAATGAGGTGGAGGTGGATGATGATGAGACACAGTTGCCAATAACTTAACAGCAATTGTTCTCAAAAGAGGTTGAGGAAGAGGATGAGACACAGTTGTCAATTACTGAGGTTGTGGCTAGGTCAACAAGTCAGGAGGATGAACAGAGTGAGGAAGTGGAAGAGGAGGTGGTGTACAATGAAGTCACTGACCCAAACTGAGAAGGTGGAAAGCCGAGTGAGGACAGCAGTACAAAGGGGGAGGAATCTCCAGCACAGCAACAGGCTAGAAGAGGCAGTGGGTGGCAAAAGTGCGAAGTTGGGCCACAGCGAACAGGCCTGCAACTGTTCTACGGAGCACCCTCTTGCGGAAATTTCTCTTGCCAAGAGGTAGGTGTATCGCAGTCTGGACCTTTTTTGAGGAAAGTGCAGACGACAAAAGAATTGTAATTTGCAACCTGTGCCATACAAAAATTAGCAGGGGCGTGAACACTAGTAACCTCACCACACCAGCATGATCCGCCACAGGGCATCAAAGCACCGTAATAGGTGGGCCGAATGCCTGGGTCCACAATCTGTGTCTGCGGGTCACACCACTGCCTCCTCTTCCCCTCTGTTAAGTGCTGGACAATCCCCTAACCAATACACCCCTGCACCTGGACCTTTGCAAACACCATCAGCAACCACATCCACTTCTGTGTCCCAGCGCAGCATACAAATGTCCTTACGCCAGGCATTTGAAGACAAGCTCAATTACCCAGCCACCACCTATAGGCCATAGCACTAAATGTGCAGCTTTTCAAATTGCTGGCCTTGGAAATGTCGCCATTTAAGCTTGTGGACACTGAGGCCTTCTGCAGCCTGATGAGGCCTTCTGCAGCCTGATGTCGGTGGCCATCCCGCTTTATGCAGTCCCCAGTCGCCACTATGTTTTTTTGTTGTACCCTGCTCGCCTTACAACAACATGTTTCCCGTAACATTACATGTGCCCTGACCAACGCAGTTACTGGGAAGGTCCACTTAACACGGACACATGGACAAGTGCATTCGGCCAGGGACGCTACATTTCCTTGATGGCACAATGGGTGGATGTTGTGGAGGCCGAGAGAGAGTCATACCTTGGGATGGCACAGGTGCTTCCGATGCTAAGGATTGAGGGCCCTATGTCAATCAAGGTTTCTGCCAGCACCTACGTTAGTGGCCCTAACCCCCACCTCTCCTCCTTTGCCTCCCCCTCCACTTCCACCTCCAAATTTTCTGCGTGCAGCACCAGTCAGTCATCAGTCGGTAGTTGGAAGCAGTATAGCTCTGCAGTGGGGAAGTGGCAAGCTGATATGCTTAGGGGACAAACAGCACCTCTAGTGGCGCAATACGGATGCTCCCAGCCACCCCTCTTAATCATGGCCCCAGTTCCGAAAACCAACAAAATAGAACTGGAGTCCTATTCCATTATTCCTAGCTGAAGTATTCAGGTGACCCGGCCTGCTTTGTACACTGTAATTTTTTTCAATTGTCAGCTAAGCAGCAGGCACTCTCCCATAATTTTTTAAATGGTCAGCTCAGCAGCAGGTCCTCGCATATAATTTTTTAGAGGGTCAGATCACCTGCAGGCCCTTGCATATAATTTTTTAGAGGGTCGGCTCACCAGCAGGACCTCACCTACAATCTTTTACATGGTCAGCTCACTTGCAGGCCCTCACCTGCAATCTTTTACGGGGTCAGTTCACCTGCAGGCCCTCACCTAATTATACCTAATAGGTAATTTGCACGCATGCTGCCTTGCTTGGAAGTGGTAGCCATAGCTGTTTCTCAGGCTCCCTCTCCGGAATAAAACCCTGATTCCTCATCGAAAGTTGATAGGCCAGACATCTGAATGGATTGTCGCCATCACGGGGACATGCAATCGGGCCCACGTTATCTAGAGTCACCAAAGCGGCAGCAGGCCCTCGCCCATAATGTTTTAGATGGTCAGATCAGCAGGCCTTTGATCCAAATGTTTTTGAGTTTCACCAGCAGGCCATCAGTCATAATTGTTTTACAGGCTGTGTATGATGCCCTCCTTTATGTGTAACAAAGGGTGTATTATAGTGCCGGTTCCTTGTAAATTTTGGCAGCCCTTTCACTTAGTGCATAGGTTTTATGAGTGTAGGTTTTATCAATGCTAAAATTGGGTCAAAAAAGTTAATTTTTTTGCATAGAAAAATACCAAATTTACCCAAAATTTTGAAAAATTAGCAAAATTCAAAGTTCCAGTTTCTCTACTTCTGTAATACATAGTAATACCCCAAAAATTGTGATGACTTTACATTCCCCATATGTCTACTTCTTGTTTGTATCATTTTGGGAATTATATTTTATTTTTGGGGGATGTTACATAGCTTAGAAGTTTAGAATCAAATTTTGAAATTTTTCAGAAATTTTCCAAATCCCACTTTTTATGGAGTCACTTTGTGAGGCTTACGTAATAAAAAACCACCCAAAAATGACCCCATTTTAGAAACTACACCACTCAAGGTATTCAAAACTGATTTTACAAACTTTGTTAACCCTTTAGATTTTCCACAAGACTACATGGCAAATGGACATAAAATTTAAGAATTTCTATTTTTTGGGAATTTTTTTCCATTTTAACTAGGGATGAGCGAACCTGAACTGTATAGTTCGGGTTCGTACTGAATTTTGGGGTGTCCGTGACACGGACCCGAACCCGGACATTTTCGCAAAAGGTCCGGGTTCGGGTTCGGTGTTCGTCGCTTTCTTGGCGCTTTTTGAAAGGCTGCAAAGCAGCCAATCAACAAGCGTCATACTACTTGCCCCAAGAGGCCGTCACAGCCATGCCTACTATTGGCATGGCTGTGATTGGCCAGAGCACCATGTGACCCAGCCTCTATTTAAGCTGGAGTCACATAGCGCCGCCCGTCACTCTGCTCTGATTAGCGTAGAGAGAGGTTGCAGCTGCGACAGTAGGGCGAGATTAGGCTGATTAACTCCTCCAAAAGACTCCATCCATTGTTTGATCTGCAGCTGTGGATGATTGAACTGCTGCTATTGAATTGCTCACTGTTTTTAGGCTGCCCAGAGCGTTTTTCAGTCACTTTTTTCTGGGGTGATCGGCGGCATTTAACCAGCAATAGTCTGTTTATTTTTTGGCCAAATACTACATCAGGGGCAAGCTGTGCCTGTCACCAACTGCATTTAACCCTCAATGGTGTGGTTGTTTTTTGGCTAAATCCTACATCAGGGTGAAGCTGTCACACCGGGTGCATTTAACTAGCAATAGTCTGTTTATTTTTTGACCATATACTACATCAGGGGCAAGCTGTCACCAAGTGCATTTAACCCTCAATGGTGTGGTTGTTTTTTGGCTAAATCCTACATCAGGGTGAAGCTGTCACACCAAGTCCATTTAACCAGCAATAGTCTGTTTATTTTTTGGCCATATACTACATCAGGGGCAAGCTGCGCCTGTCACCAAGTGCATTTAACCCTCAGTAGTGTGGTTGGTCAAGCTGTCACACCAAGTGCATTTAACCAGCAATAGTGTGGTTATTTTTTGGCCATATCCCAGTCTAATTCTGTCAGTAAACGTATACCTGTCACCCAGCGCCTAAATACTAGGCCTCAAGTTTATATCCAGCTAAATCTGTCGTTACTGCTGTACTGTTGTGGCTGGGAAAGTTATTTAGTGTCCGTCAAAGCACATTTTTTGTTCTGGGTTGAAATACAATTCCCAATTTAGCAATTTCCTAATTTAGTGGTTTCTGCTGTATCAGGCCTACTTTAAATACATCCCTAAAAGGGTATATCAGATTCAAGGTGCACATAGGGTCATTCTGAATAACTTCACACACACGCTACTGTGCATATCCCAGTCTAATTCTGTCCGTAAAACGTATACCTGTCACCCAGCGCCTAAATACTAGGCCTCCAATTTATATCCTGCTAAATCTGTCATTACTGCTGTACTGTTGTGGCTGGGCAAGTTATTTAGTGTCCGTCAAAGCACAGTTATTGTTCTGGGTTGAAATACAATTCCCAATTTAGCAATTTCCTAATTTAGTGGTTTCTGCTGTATCAGGCCTACTTTAAATACATCCCTAAAAGGGTATATCAGATTCAAGGTGCACATAGGGTCATTCTGAATAACTTCACACACACGCTACTGTGCATTTCCAAGTCTAATTCTGTCAGTAAACCTATACCTGTCACCCAGCGCCTAAATACTAGGCCTCAAATTTATATCCTGCTAAATCTGTCATTACTGCTGTACTGTTGTGGCTGGGCAAGTTATTTAGTGCCCGTCAAAGCACATTTTTTGTTCTGGGTTGAAATACAATTCCCAATTTAGCAATTTCCTAATTTAGTGGTTTCTGCTGTATCAGGCCTACTTTAAATACATCCCTAAAAGGGTATATCAGATTCAAGGTGCACATAGGGTCATTCTGAATTTCTTCACACACACGCTAAATCGGTGGTTACTGCTGTGCCTGTATTAGTGTAATACGGTACCTAAATAGATAGCCAGATAGTGTTAGGTGTCTGTAAAAAAAGGCCTGAATTTGAATTCAATACATTGGGCCAAATAATATTTTTGTTGTTGTGGTGAACGATAACAATGAGGAAAACATCTAGTAAGGGACGCGGACGTGGACATGGTCGTGGTGGTGTTAGTGGACTCTCTGGTGCTGGGAGAGGACGTGGCCGTTCTGCCACATCCACACGTCCTAGTGTACCAACTACCTCAGGTCCCAGTAGCCGCCAGAATTTACAGCGATATATGGTGGGGCCCAATGCCGTTCTAAGGATGGTAAGGCCTGAGCAGGTACAGGCATTAGTCAATTGGGTGGCCGACAGTGGATCCAGCACGTTCACATTATCTCCCACCCAGTCTTCTGCAGAAAGCGCACAGATGGCGCCTGAAAACCAACCCCATCAATCTGTCACATCACCCCCATGCATATCAGGGAAACTGTCTGAGCCTCAAGTAATGCAGCAGTCTCTTATGCTGTTTGAAGACTCTGCTGGCAGGGTTTCCCAAGGGCATCCACCTAGCCCTTCCCCAGCGGTGGAAGACATAGAATGCACTGACGCACAACCACTTATGTTTCCTGATGATGAGGACATGGGAATACCACCTCAGCAAGTCTCTGATGATGATGAAACACAGGTGCCAACTGCTGCGTCTTTCTGCAGTGTGCAGACTGAACAGGAGGTCAGGGATCAAGACTGGGTGGAAGACGATGCAGGGGACGATGAGGTCCTAGACCCCACATGGAATGAAGGTCGTGCCACTGACTTTCACAGTTCGGAGGAAGAGGCAGTGGTGAGACCGAGCCAACAGCGTAGCAAAAGAGCGAGCAGTGGGCAAAAGCAGAACACCCGCCGCCAAGAGACTCCGCCTGCTACTGACCGCCGCCATCTGGGACCGAGCACCCCAAAGGCAGCTTCAAGGAGTTCGCTGGCATGGCACTACTTCAAACAATGTGCTGACGACAAGACCCGAGAGGTTTGCACGCTGTGCCATCAGAGCCTGAAGCGAGGCATTAACGTTCTTAACCTTAGCACAACCTGCATGACCAGGCACCTGCATGCAAAGCATGAACTGCAGTGGAGTAAACACCTTAAAAACAAGGAAGTCACTCAGGCTCCCCCTGCTACCTCTTCTGCTGCTGCCGTCTCGGCCTCTTCTGCTGCTGCCGCCTTGGCCTCTTCCTCCGCCTCTGGAGGAACGTTGGCACCTGCCGCCCAGCAAACAGGGGATGTACCACCAACACCACCACCACCTCCGTCACCAAGCATCTCAACCATGTCACACGGCAGCGTTCAGCTCTCCATCTCACAAACATTTGAGAGAAAGCGTAAATTCCCACCTAGCCACCCTCGATCCCTGGCCCTGAATGCCAGCATTTCTAAACTACTGGCCTATGAAATGCTGTCATTTAGGCTGGTGGACACAGACAGCTTCAAACAGCTCATGTCGCTTGCTGTCCCACAGTATGTTGTTCCCAGCCGCCACTACTTCTCCAAGAGAGCTGTGCCTTCCCTGCACAACCAAGTATTCGATAAAATCAAGTGTGCACTGCGCAACGCCATCTGTAGCAAGGTCCACCTAACCACAGATACGTGGACAAGTAAGCACGGCCAGGGACGCTATATCTCCCTAACTGCACACTGGGTAAATGTAGTGGCAGCTGGGCCCCAGATGGAGAGCTGTTTGGCGCACGTCCTTCCTCCGCCAAGGATCTAAGGGCAACATTCTTTGCCTCCTGTTGCCACCTCCTCCTTCTCGGCTTCCTCCTCCTCTTCTTCCACCTGCTCATCCAGTCAGCCACACACCTTCACCACCAACTTCAGCACAGCCCGGGGTAAACGTCAGCAGGTCATTCTGAAACTCATATGTTTGGGGGACAGGCCCCACACCGCACAGGAGTTGTGGCGTGGTATAGAACAACAGACCAACGAGTGGTTGCTGCCAGGGAGCCTCAAGCCCGGCCTGGTGGTGTGCGATAATGGGCGAAATCTCGTTGCAGCTCTGGGACTAGCCGGTTTGACGCACATCCCTTGCCTGGCGCATGTGCTGAATTTGGTGGTGCAGAAGTTCATTCACAACTACTCCGACATGTCAGAGCTGCTGCATAAAGTGCGGGCCGTCTGTTCGCGCTTCCGGCTTTCACATCCTGCCGCTGCTTGCCTGTCTGCGCTACAGCGTAACTTCGGCCTTCCCGCTCACCGCCTCATATGCGACGTGCCCACCAGGTTGAACTCCACCTTGCACATGCTGGACAGACTGTGCGAGCAGCAGCAGGCCATAGTGGAGTTTCAGCTGCAGCACGCACGGGTCAGTCGCACTGCGGAACAGCACCACTTCACCACCAATGACTGGGCCTCCATGCGAGACCTGTGTGCCCTGTTGCGCTGTTTTGAGTACTCCACCAACATGGCCAGTGGCGATGACGCCGTTATCAGCGTTACAATACCACTTCTATGTCTCCTTGAGAAAACACTTAGGGCGATGATGGAAGAGGAGGTGGCCCAGGAGGAGGAGGAGGAGGAAGAGGGGTCATTTTTAGCACTTTCAGGCCAGTCTCTTCGAAGTGACTCAGAGGGAGGTTTTTTGCAACAGCAGAGGCCAGGAACAAATGTGGCCAGCCAGGGCCCACTACTGGAGGACGAGGAGGACGAGGAGGAGGTGGAGGAGGATGAGGATGTAGCATGGTCACAGCGGGGTGGCACCCAACGCAGCTCGGGCCCATCACTGGTGCGTGGCTGGGGGGAAAGGCATGACGATGACGATACGCCTCCCACAGAGGACAGCTTGTCCTTACCCCTGGGCAGCCTGGCACACATGAGCGACTACATGCTGCAGTGCCTGCGCAACGACAGCAGAGTTGCCCACATTTTAACGTGTGCGGACTACTGGGTTGCCACCCTGCTGGATCCACGGTACAAAGACAATGTGCCCACCTTACTTCCTGCACTGGAGCGTGATAGGTAGATGCGCGAGTACAAGCGCACGTTGGTAGACGCGCTACTGAGAGCATTCCCAAATGTCACAGGGGAACAAGTGGAAGCCCAAGGCCAAGGCAGAGGAGGAGCAAGAGGTCGCCAAGGCAGCTGTGTCACGGCCAGCTCCTCTGAGGGCAGGGTTAGCATGGCAGTGATGTGGAAAAGTTTTGTCAACACGCCACAGCTAACTGCACCACCACCTGATACGCAACGTGTTAGCAGGAGGCAACATTTCACTAACATGGTGGAACAGTACGTGTGCACACCCCTCCACGTACTGACTGATGGTTCGGCCCCATTCAACTTCTGGGTCTCTAAATTGTCCACGTGGCCAGAGCTAGCCTTTTATGCCTTGGAGGTGCTGGCCTGCCCGGCGGCCAGCGTTTTTTCTGAACGTGTATTCAGCACGGCAGGGGGCGTCATTACAGACAAACGCAGCCGCCTGTCTACAGCCAATGTGGACAAGCTGACGTTCATAAAAATGAACCAGGCATGGATCCCACAGGACCTGTCCATCCCTTGTGCAGATTAGACATTAACTACCTCCCCTTAACCATATATTATTGTACTCCAGTGCACTTCCTCATTCAATCCTATTTTTATTTTCATTTTACCATTATATTGCGAGGCTACCCAAAGTTGAATGAACCTCTCCTCTGTCTGGGTGCCCGGGGCCTAAATATATGCCAATGGACTGTTCCAATGTTGGGTGACGTGAAGCCTGATTCTCTGCTATGACATGCAGACTAATTCTCTGCTGACATGAAGCCAGATCCTCTGTTACGGGACCTCTCTCCTCTGCCTGGGTGCTGGGCCTAAATATCTGACAATGGACTGTTGCAGTGGTGGCTGACATGAAGCCTGATTCTCTGCTATGACATGCAGACTGATTCTCTGCTGACATGAAGCCAGATTCTCTGTTATGGGACCTCTCTCCTCTGCCTGGGTGCCGGGGCCTAAATATATGCCAATGGACTGTTGCAGTGGTGGCTGACGTGAAGCCTGATTCTCTGCTATGACATGCAGACTAATTCTCTGCTGACATGAAGACAGATTCTCTGTTACGGGACCTCTCTCCTCTGCCTGGGTGCTGGGCCTAAATATATGACAATGGACTGTTGCAGTGGTGGCTGACGTGAAGCCTGATTGTCTGCTATGACATGCAGACTGATTCTCTGCTGACATGAAGCCAGATTCTCTGTTACGGGACCTCTCTCCCCTGCCTAGGTGCCAGGGCCTAAATATATGAGAATGGACTGTTCCAGTGGTGGGTGACGTGAAGCCAGATTCTCTGCTATGGGACCTCTCTCCAATTGATATTGGTTAATTTTTATTTATTTTATTTTTATTAATTTCCCTATCCACATTTGTTTGCATGGGATTTACCTACATGTTGCTGCCTTTTGCAGCCCTCTAGCCCTTTCCTTGGCTGTTTTACAGCCTTTTTAGTGCCAAAAAGTTCGGGTCCCCATTGACTTCAATGGGGTTTGGGTTCGGGACGAAGTTCGGATCAGGTTCGGATCCTGAACCCGAACATTTCTGGGAAGTTCGGCTGAACTTCTCGAACCCGAACATCCAGATGTCCGCTCATTTTTTCCAGTAATAAAGTAAGGGTTAACTGACAAATAAAACACAATATGGGTTTCCCTGATTCTGTAACTTGCAAAAACACCCCATATGTAGTCCTAAACTACTGTTTGACCAAACGGGAGCACATAGAAGGAGGGGAACGCCATATGGGTTTTGGAAGGCAGATTTTGCAGGACTGGTTTTGTTTATACCATGTCCCACTTCAAGCCCCCCGTTGCACCCCTAGAATAGAAATTCCAAAAAAGTGACTCCATCTAAGAAAGTACACCCCCTCAAGGTATTCAAAATTGGGTTTACAAACTTTGTTAACCCTTTAGGTGTTCCACAAGAGTTAATGGCCAATGGAGAAAAAATTTAGGAATTTCATTTTTTTTTTCAATTTTCCCTTAGAGTACCCCTAGAGTAGAAACTCCATAAAAGTGACCTCATCTAGGAAACTACGGGATAAGTTGGTTGTTGTTTTGGGACTATTTTAGGGTAAATATGATTTTTGGTTGCTCTATATTACACTTTTTTGAGGCAAGGTAACAAAAGATGTAAATTCTAAAATTGTTTCTACATTTACTATTTAGGTTTGTGGAACACCTAAAGGGTTAACAAAGTTTGTAAAGTAACTTTTGAATACCTTGAGGGGTGTAGTTTTTTAGATGGGGTCACTTTTTTGGAGTTTCTAGTCTAGGCTACATCAGGGGGTGCTTCTAATGGGACATGGTGTAAATAAACCAGTCCATCAAAATCTGCCTTCCAGAAACCATATGGCTTTCCCTTTGTTCTATGCCCTGCCATGTGGCTATATAGTCATTTACGACCACAAATGGGGTGTTTCTGCAAACAACAGAATCAGGGCAATAAATATTTAGTTTTGTTTGGCTGTTGACCCTTGCTTTATTACCGGAAAAAAAGGATTCAAATAGAAATTTTGCCCAAAAATTGGTGTTTTGGCACCGTTTTTATTTTATATTTTGAATGCTGTTCATCCGAGGGGTTTGGTCAAATGTTATTTTTATAGGGCAGATTCTTACGGATGCGGCAATACCTAATATGTCAACATTTTAAAATGTATTTAGATTTTACACTATATTATCATTTTAGGAACCCCCCAAAAATTATTTTGGTATCTCCATAGCCTGGGAGCTATAGTTTTTTTTTGTTGGGCGACTGTCTAATGTAGGGGCTCATTTTTTGCGGGATGAGATGGCGGTTTTATTGGCACTAATTGGGGGTGCATATGACATTTTGATCGCTCGCTATTACACTGTTTGTGATGTTAGGTGACAAAAAAAGGCGCTTTTTGAACACTTTTTTTGGTGTGTTTTTTTTTAATGCTGTTTATCCGGGGGGGGGGGGGGTTGGGTTAAATGTTATTTTTATAGAGAAGATTTTTATGGACGCGGTGATGCCCAATATGTATGGCTATCAGACTTTGGAGACACTAAGGCTACTTTCACACTAGCGTTCGGGGCTCCGCTTGTGAGTTCCGTTTGAAGGCTCTCACAAGCGGCCCCGAACGCATCCGTACTGCCCTAATGCATTCTGAGTGGATGCAGATCCGCTCAGAATGCATCAATCTGGCACCGTTTGTCCTCCGCTCAGCAGGCGGACACCCGAACGCTGCTTGCAGCGTTCGGGCTTCCGCCTGGCCGTGCGGAGGCAAACGGATCCGTCCAGACTTACAATGTAAGTCAATGGGGACGGATCCGTTTGAAGTTGACACAATATGGCTCAATTTTAAACTGATCCGTCCCCCATTGACTTTCAATGTAAAGTCTGGACGGATCCGTCTGAGCAACTTTTACACTTAGATTTTATTCTAAACCATAATGCAGACGGATCCGTTCTGAACGGATCCCATCGTCTGCATTATAGGAGCGGATCCGTCTGTGCAGACACCAGACGAATCTGCTCTGAACGCAAGTGTGAAAGTAGCCTAAGCAGGCATCCTCAAACTGCGGCCCTCCAGATGTTGTAAAACTACAATTCCCACCATGCCCATCTGATGGCTGTAGGTTGTCTGGGCATGCTGGGAGTTATAGTTTTACAACATCTGGAGGGCTGCAGTTGAGGGTGCCTGCACTAAAACTAATATTTTTTTGGGGAAAAAAATTGTTTCCGTGTCTCCAAAGTCTGAGAGCCATAGTTTTTTATGTTCTCTAAGAGACTGTTGGGGATTATAAAAATGTAGTACTCCATGGAAGTATGATACTCCCTGAAGCAATCAATAAGGCAGACGCCCGGATGATCGGGGCAAATGTCACATTGAGTGGTGGTGTCCTTCCGTATCCCCCTCTTGTGACACACTCTGCATCTTTTTTGGGTTTGTCCCTTTTTTCCAGTATGGGGGACCACACCTGGAAAATGTTGGCCAAGGAGGATCCGGGGCGCCTCCAATTTCCAAGGTACTCCGGCCTGCTCTTTGCGGGTCTGAAAAAATCAGGTCCTTGAGGAGTGCCTCATAGAATTGGAGGAATGTCCCTGTGCTGCCAGCGCTTCGGAATAGTACAAAAGCGTTGTACAAGGCAACCTGTACGAAGTAGACCGCAACTTTTTTGTACCATGCCCGGGTTTTGAGCATGGCGTATTATGGCTTGAGGACTTGATCAGACAAATCAACTCCTCCCATATACCGATTGTAGTTGACGATACAATCGGGCTTGAGGACCATTGACGCGGTACCTCGCACAGGGACAGGGGTGATGCCATTACCTTTGATTGTGGACAGTACAAAGACATCCCTCTTGTCCTTATACCTGACCAGCAACAGGTTTCCACTGGTAAGTGCACGGGTCTCACCCCTGGGGATAGGTTCCTGGAGGGGGTAGGCAGGGAGGCCGTGCTGATTTTTCCGCACGGTCCCACAAGCGAACGTGGATCTGGTGCCGAGGGACTGGATCAAGGGGATACTAGTATAAAAGTTATCCACGTACAAGTGGTAACCCTTATCTAGCAGTGGGTACATAAGGTCCCACACGAGTTTCCCGCTAACACCCAGAGTGGGGGGACATTCTGGGTGTTGAATATGGGAATCTCGCCCCTCGTACACACAAAATTTGTAAGTGTACCCTGAGGTACTCTCTCAAATTTTGTACAGCTTCACGCCATACCTCGCCCACTTAGTGGGAATGTATTGGCGGAAATTGAGTCTCTCCTTGAATGCAACGAGAGACTCATCAACCGCGACCTCCCTTCCAGGTACGTAGGCCTGCGCAAATTTGGCACCAAAGTGATCAATGACCTGCCATTTCTCATACAGATGGTCATAGGCAGGATCACCTCGGGTGGTACATGCTGCATTATCTGAATAATTCATACATTTCCGGATGGCCTCAAACCGGGAGCGTGTCATGGCCATACTGTAAAGGATGTCCCCACTCCAGTATTGCCTGACACTGGGGCGCTGAGCCACGAACTGTGGGGCGTACAGGTTCGTCTGCTCAACCATCAGATTCACAAATGGGTCACTGAAAAAATAAAAATAAAAGTCAATTTCAGTAAACCCCACTGTGGGAATCTGGATTCCTGAATTACCAACAAAATCCGGAATCTCAGGCTCAAAATCCACTGGGAGACACCAGCTAAGTTCACTGGCAGGGGCCTCCGGTGGGCTTATTTGGTGGGCCTAGGGTCTCAAAGCTGAAAAAAAAAAAAGTTTTGATAATTTTTTTTTTTTTTCCTAACTAACTTTTCCCTTCTATCCCTGCCTAACGGTGCCTCTCCCTCACTGACCCTAATCTACCTGGAGGGTGATGGGTGCCGATGGGGGGGATCACAGGAGCCTGGTGAGGACGGTGCTGCACGGTGCAGGTGCTGAACAGGAAGAGGAGGGGAGAGGAGTGCTGGAAGTTTGAATCTCGCGCCTCTTTCCCTGCACCAATCAGCACCCTGGACAGCAGGCATCAGCACCACGGCCAGCACCGTCTCTCCCAAATGCACGAACTGTGATTGGTGGTGTGTAATCACACCACTGATCACAGTCCTTTTCCGGTTCATCGGGTCACCGGAGACCCGAATGGACCGGAAACGCAGCAAACCGCAGGTCTGAATTGACCTGCGGTTTTCTACGATCGCCGATACGGGGGGTCACATGACCCTCCCGGGCTATGTGACAGGATGCCCGCTGAATTATTTCAGTGGGCGTCCTGTTCCAATTAACCCCTGCTGCGCCGCAATGGCAAAGGACTCGGGAAACATGCCGTACCGGTACGTCATGTGTCCGTAAGGGGTTAAAGGAATTTGCTAAGATTAATAGAAACTCTGGTTGCACCAGAAAATGCCACTTTACAAATCACTAGTCAGACCACACATGGAGTAATGTGTACAGTTCTGAGACATAGCTGAGCTGGAGAGGGTTCAAAGGAGGGCAACTAAATTAATAAATAGAATGGGTGGACTACAGTACCCAGAGGGATTATCAAAATTAGGGTTATTCACTTTAGAAAAAAAAAAAGATGAGGGTAGATCTAATAACTATGTCTAAATAAATAAAGGGGTCAGTACAGAGATCTCTTTCATCATCAATTTATCCCCAGGACTGTGTTGATTAGTGATGGACGAACATCGGCAGGGATGTTTCGAGAATACGAACGCGCGTTCGCGATCAAATCTTTGCGAACCACCCGTTTAAAGAGGGGCCCCATTCATTTTAATGGTAGGCCAACCTGAAAAACCTTCAGGTCATATTTGCAGCCCCCAAATACTTACTAGAAGTGCAAAAATAGTCCCACAACATGGACAGTGACATCCCAGTGGGGGATCATTGACAAAAATTCCCACAAAAAAATATGTATTTAAATCAGGGCCCATTTTTATGTACAAACCGGATTCCAAAAAAGTTGGGACACTAAACAAATTGTGAATAAAAACTTAATGCAATGATGTGGAGATGGCAAATGTCAATATATTCTATTTGTAATAGAACGTAGATGAGTAAATGTATCATTTTAAAGGTAAAAATACGTTAATTAAAATTTTCACGGTGTCAACAAATCCCAAAAAAGTTGGGACAAGTAGCAATAAGAGGCTGGAAAAAGTAAATTTGAGCATAACGAAGAGCTAGAAGACCAATTAACACTAATTAGGTCAATTGGCAAAATGATTGGGCATAAAAAGTGCTTCTCAGAGTGGCAGTGTCTCTCAGAAGCCAAGATGGGTAGAGGATCACCAATTCCCACAATGTTGCGCAGAAAGATAGTGGTGCAATATCAGAAAGGTGTTACCCAGCGAAACATTGCAAAGACTTTGCATCTATCATCATCAACTGTGCATAACATCATCCGAAGATTCAGAGAATCTGGAACAATCTCTGTGCGTAAGGGTCAAGGCCGTAAAACCATACTGGATGCCCGTGATCTCCGGGCCCTTAAACGACACTGCACCACAAACAGGAATGCTACTGTAAAGGAAATCACAGAATGGGCTCAGGAATACTTCCAGAAACCATTGTCAGTAAACACAATCCACCGTGCCATCCGCCGTTGCCAGGTGAAACTCTACAGTGCAAAGAAGAAGCCATTTCTAAGCAAGATCCACAAGCTCAGGCATTTTCACTGGGCCAGGGATCATTTAAAATGGAGTGTGGCAAAATGGAAGACTGTTCTGTGGTCAGACGAGTCACGATTCGAAGTTCTTTTTGGAAATCTGGGACGCCATGTCATCCGGACCAAAGAGGACAAGGACAACCCAAGTTGTTATCAACACTCAGTTCATAAGCCTGCATCTCTGATGGTATGGGGTTGCATGAGTGCGTGTGGCATGGGCAGCTTGCATGTCTGGAAAGGCACCATCAATGCAGAAAAATATATTCAGGTTCTAAAACAACATATGCTCCCATCCAGACGTCATCTCTTTCAGGGAAGACCCTCCATTTTTCAACAAGATAATGCCAGACCACATTCTGCATCAATCACAACATCATGGCTGCGTAGGAGAAGGATCCGGGTACTGAAATGGCCAGTCTGCAGTCCAGATCTTTCACCTATAGAGAACATTTGGTGCATCATAAAGAGAAAGGTGCAACAAAGAAGGCCCAAGACGATTGAACAGTTAGAGGCCTGTATTAGACAAGAATGGGAGAGCATTCCTATTTCTAAACTTGAGAAACTGGTCTCCTCGGTCCCCAGACATCTGTTGAGTGTTGTAAGAAGAAGGGGAGATGCCACACAATGGTGAAAATGGCCTTGTCCCAACTTTTTGGGGATTTGTTGACACCATGAAATTCTGATTCAACATATTTTTCCCTTAAAATGGTACATTTTCTCAGTTTAAACTTTTGTTCCGTGATTTATGTTCTATTCTGAATAAAATATTAGAAGTTGGCACCTCCACATCATTGCATTCAGTTTTTATTCACGATTTGTATAGTGTCCCAACTTTTTTGGAATCCGGTTTGTATCTTAAAGGGAAACTCTCAAAAATGCGCCCTTCTGGAGCAAATATTTTTTTTATTTTAGACAACGGGAGAACAGGCCCCAAAAATTAGGCATTCACGTGACAGAAAAGAACAATTGATTATGTGGCTGGAGGTACATTAGTCGGTCACTGGCTAAAAATGTTATTGTAGGCTAGTGCAGGCCCCAAAAACTAGGCATTCACCTGACAGAAAAGAACTTGTGATTATGTGGCTGGAGGTACATTAGGCAGTAACTGGATACAAATTTTACTGTAGGCTAGTGCAGGCCCCAAAAATTAGGCATTCACCTGACAGAAAAGAACTTGTGATTATGTAGCTGGAGGTACATTAGGCGGTAACTGAATACAAATTTTAATATAGGCCAGTACAGGCCCAAAAAATTAGGCATTCACCTGACAGAAAAGGTCTTTTATGTCGCTGTATATTCATAAAACAAGGACCATTCTTTGTTCTGTGTGGTGACGGATACATGTGGTCTGGCATAAGGAAATTCAATTGCACGTGGTTATCACAGGTGTTGAATTCCTCCGAAATCCATGCCTCATTCATTTGTAGAAATGTGAGGTAGTCAATAGTGTTGATCGAGCATCAAAGTGCTCGGGTTCTCTGGCCGAACACAACAGTATAATGGAAGTCAATTGGAGAACCCGAGCATTAAACCAGGTGCCCCCTGCTCTGAAGAGGGGAGGGTGCCTGGTTCATAGGTCAGAAATTGATGGAAACACCACCGAAATGGTTCTGGAACAGCATGGGGAGGATTACAGACTGACAATAATACGCACAAAACCAAAGGTAAAATCGATTTTAGAGAAAAAATTGTTAGGAAACATTCTTTCTTGTATATTTATTAGTGTTGATCATGAATATTTGAGTTGCAAATTTTTATCATGAATATCGGCACTTTGAGAATTCACATTTTTTTTTTTTATATAATGATATATGTTGTGCATTTTCATAAGTATATAATATTATCTAATGATATTATAGCCACAATGAATGCTCATTGCCTTTAAGAATAAAATCAGCTTGAACCAAAGTTCTGTTATGTGGCTGGAGAGGCCAAGATGAGTTCATAGCAAGTTCAGTTTATAAAAAAAAAAATATAATTGTGAATATGAACGGACATTATATTTTTTAAGTTATTGCTAAAGATATGGGTTTATCTATGGGGAGTACACTAGCTTCCTCACACATGTCTGTCTGAAGGCAACAAGGTTGTTTCATGGAAAAGCCATGA
The DNA here is from genome assembly GCF_014858855.1 of Bufo gargarizans. Taxonomy (NCBI): domain Eukaryota; kingdom Metazoa; phylum Chordata; class Amphibia; order Anura; family Bufonidae; genus Bufo; species Bufo gargarizans. The sequence goes on along the minus strand of NC_058084.1, from coordinate 296,032,745 downwards.
CGAGATAAGAATTCATATCTTTGAGGCACACCTGCTGTATGAAGTTCAATTCAGAATTATATTATATATATTTCTGTATGGTATATTTAGTTTACAACATATTTTAACCAATAATTCATGTAACAGTATATTGATTTAAATACCATGTATGTGTCATTTAGAATGTATCCTGTAGAAGATACAGAAACAGTGAAGTAAGTTTCTGGTATTGGATTTCTGAGAAGAGTTAAAAGTTATTTCATCCATGTAGATAAGTAAATATACAAGTCCCGATGCCTAGTATCAAGACAGTTATATATTGTTATCAAGTTAACATATATTCAAAAAGATAGGAGAAGACAGTGACACCAGCAAGTCTAGTTTATAGTTAATTAAAAGTGTCAGAAAAAAGACCTTCCTCAATGATGTATATTAAAAAGGTTAAGACGCTCATGTGAACGTATTATTAGGTATTCAGAATTAATGTTTAAGGTTGTGATATTCATCTGCAGTACCACAGTGCCATCTGGAGATGGACAATATATTATTTCATAATTTGTTTTATATCATGTCAAGGGTTAATATGACATCATTGTGTTATTAGCATGTGAATATACCCACTTTACCTGATTGGAAATTCCTAATCTAGAAGGGGATGATTCTTAGATAAGGTGGGGAATAATTACTTGTGTGCAGGGAGATCCATAGATCCATCCATCCATCCATCCATTCAATCAAGACCAAAAGAAAAACTCTAAAAGAATACTATACCAGAAGAAACTTGGATTTTTTTTTGACTACTAGGAAAGTTTTTGAGAACTGGTCCCATCTGAACTCTGTATACCTTTGACCCGGTAACGTATATTGTGTTTACTGCTCGTGATATTAATAAGATATTTATCTTGGTATATAGTCAAAAGTCCTCATACTGTGGGAATATATAGTGTTAGGTGCCTCCATAATGCTGATTATTCTCTTAGCAAAGATGCATATTGTTAATGAAAGATCTGACATTATTTGAAATGAGGACTAATCCCTTGGAAAGTTATTTTTCCATAGTCTGATTGCCGAGCTGAATATTTTATCATATTAATATCATATATTTTTGATTGGTCCTAGGAAAACAGAGGCAAGGGATAACATTTATTTTCCTGTATAATCTGTGTTTTATTGCTATAGCCTGAGAAATAGAAGATCCTAAGTTTCTCTTGGTATATGTGTCTGTTTGTTAAAGGTATGACACTGGTTGTCATAAATCACTAAGTTATACTGTGCTGGTGAGATAGGTGTGTGTTAGTGCCACCGTGTGGCGTATTCGGGTATTATTTAGTAACTTAATCATTTGTTTTGCAATTGTATTGATTTTATATTCTTTGTTTTATAATAAACAATATATATATTTTGCATATACAATTGTCCCTTTGTTTCACTACTTGGACAAATTAAATTAAGATACTCAATAAAAAGAACTTAGAGGCGTTTATGTCCACCCGAAGGATCATATAATTTTTTGGGATGCATACAATGTTTTTTTGATCCTCTCTTTTATATGAAGATTCTTTTTATATAGAAGATATATGACATATATATTTGTAATTTTGAATATTCAATATTTTGTTTTTAATCAGTACACATGATCCCTCCCTGCTTCTAGCTTGTGGGCCAATGAGAAGGCTGCAATATCTTTGACTTTAAGAGTAGTGTTGATTTCCAATTTTCGCAATGCAAATTTTCATAATGCAAATTTTCATAATGCAAATTTTTTAATTGTCGATTTCCACAAAAATAATGACTGGAGATAATGAATTCTCGAATTCATGAATATATGGCGAATATAAGCCCAAATATTTGTGAAATATCACAAATTTGAATATTGCCCCTGCCGCTCATCACTAATATTTACTTGTATATAAAGTGCAAGTTCTGCCAAAAATTACAAGTTAGAGGCACTCCGATACAACCTGCATATCAAATAAAGGAGGGCCTCATTCATATTGTGGTACAATTGTTCATGTAGTGGCAGAGGCGTGGCTAGAACTGACTGGGCCCCACAGCAAATATTTGCACAGAGTCCCCCACACACACTGACATACTTCTTCACAAACCCCCTCCTCTTGTGTAAACCCCTCTCATACGGCTATTTTGTGACTTTTTATTTGCTGTATTTATTTATTTGCCTGTCATTTTTAGAACAACTTTCCCCCCACACCCTCTGAAACCCCCAGAACCCCCCCCCACAACCTCCAAACCCCTGCACCCCCAGAATTCCCCCCATTTCCAAACAACACGGCCATTGTCACGTCACAGTTAATAAGCTGCACAGAGTCACATGAGGCGTGGATCTGGGAAAAGATCCCCATCAGATCCACATACACCATATGGACACGCATTACCTGGTAACGAGGGGGGATACAGTTGAAGGACACATGTGCGACCCCAGAATCATTTTATTAAATAAAGTCCCTTTTAGGAACCCTCGGGATATTATTAGTAATGACACATCTATGGTCTATTCAGACCCTAAATTCCCTGTAGGGGTCCCTAACTGAAAATAAAATTAAAATATTTCTTTATTAGTTATTATTTTAAAATAAATGAACCAAACAACTATAGAAAACTATTAAAATTATCAGTGTCTGATGGAGGGTACAATTGGAGTGTATGAATGTATTTGCCTTTGTCACATGTAGCCACTATGGAGTGCAGTGCCTCCCATTCATTTGTATGGGGTATAGCTGCACTTGCAAGCCTCTGCTAATACTTTGTTTGTGCATTCATACAATGTGATGGCAGATTGGGCGCTCCTATTAAGATCCTTTTATCGTTCGGCCTTTATATTCAGGCTGGACAACAGTGAAACAATGTTGCTAGGTTTGTGTGTACTTTTGAAGCTGCCACTAGTCTGCTCAATTCACTTGTCTCTAGGCTACACTCTACACTTTTGTGCTACTGACTGCTCTATTTCATCCATAGAAGTCACTGTTCGCACTAAACCGCTCATGTGGCATGCTCAATTCCACTCCTCAATGTCTGGTGCTGTCTCTGCAGCGTACTCTTATTTATACTAGTCCCTAACATTTCAGGCACTGTTTAAAATACAGGACGTCATACCACCCCTCCCGACATGTTTCGCCACACTCGGTGGCTTCGTCAGGGGATGTGGGGTATGTGGACGCCGCGCGCATGTCTCGACCCTCCTAAATAACTTTCTAGGTCCCGCCTACCTATCCCAAGTTTCCCTTCAGCCAATCACTGTGGGCGCTCCGGTAAGGTCCTCAAGTCAAAGCACAGGATGTCTCTCTGACGCACATCCTGTGCACTATTCTCCTCCCCCATAGTGACTCACTGCTGATGTCACATTTGTTTCGTCAGATGACTAATGGGGCGGTACCCACCAGGGCGGTACCCGGTAAGGTCCTCAAGTCAAAGCACATGATGTCTCTCTGACGCACATCCTGTGCACTATTCTCCTCCCCCTTAGTGACTCACTGCTGACGTCACATTTGTTTCGTCAGATGACTATTGGGGCGGTACCCACCAGGGCGGTACCCGGTAAGGTCCTCAAGTCAAAGCACATGATGTCTCCCTGACGCACATACTGTGCGCTATTCTCCTCCCCCTTTTGTGACTCACTGCTGACGTCACACTTGTTTCATCAGATGACTAAGGGCTCTTTCACACCTGCGTTATAGTCTTCCGGCATAGAGTTCCGTCGTCGGGGCTCTATGCCGGAAGAATACTGATCAGGATTTTCCTAATGCATTCTGAATGGACAGTCCGTCCTTCAGGATGCATCAGGATGCCTTCCGTTCCGGAACGGAACGTTTTTTGGCCGCAGCAATTAGCGCAGCATGCTGCGCTTTTTGCTCCGGCCAAAAATCCGGAACACTTGCCGCAAGACCGGATCCGGAATGAATGCCCATTGAAAGGCATTGATCCGGATCCGGCCTTAAGCTAAACGTCGTTTCGGCGCATTGCCGGATGCGACGTTTAGCTTTTTCTCAATGGTTACCATGGCTGCCGGGACGCTAAAGTCCTGGCAGCCATGGTAAACTGTAGTGGGGAGCGGGGAGCAGCATACTTACAATCCGTGCGGCTCCCGGGGCGCTCCAGAGTGACGTCAGGGCGCCCCAGGCGCATGGATGACGTGATCGCATGGATCACATGATCCATGCGCATGGGGCGCTCTGACGTCATTCTGGAGCGCCCCGGGAGCCGCACGGATGGTAAGTATGCTGCTCCCCCGCTCCCCACTACTACTATGGCAACCAGGACTTTAATAGCGTCCTGGGTGCCATAGTAACACTGAAAGCATTTTGAAGACGGATCCGTCTTCAAATGCTTTCAGTACACTTGCGTTTTTCCGGATCCGGCGTGTAATTCCGGCAAGTGGAGTACACGCCGGATCCGGACAACGCAAGTGTGAAAGAGGCCTAATGGGGCAGTACCCACCAAAGCGAATTAGGTGAGATTGTCACTTCTCTCCACCTTTTATTCGCCCAACCCCATCTCCTTCTCCTTAATTACACTTTTAACCCATCTATGTCCCTCATTGACATACAATATTTAATGCATGCCACCTTACTGTATACACCATTAGGTGCAGAGTTAGTCTGCAATTTACATTCTGTATGAGGGGGACGGACAAGCAGCGTTTTTGGAGTATGGGGTTTAACACTCTGTCAGTCACAATGGGTTGATGTTTTAATATTAATTATATTCTCAATATAACATATGGATTCCCCACTATTTTTAAGGATATGCCCACAAGGGCTCCACAGACATCTGACCTGTATTTGGACCCATTCTCGGAGCTGCCTATATCAGTTGTCCACCATACTTTATACATGACCAAGAGAGCTCTTTTGCTCTAATTCATATATATCCATGCGTATGATGCTACGGCTGTCTCTTTTAATATGGATTAGGTGGTATTTTGATAATCGGGCCGCAATAATTCCTCAATTAAACTAGGGTCTGAGATGCAATTTTTCCTAGTTTATTGCTTCAATTTTTTATATCACAGATTATTTTAGTTTGCAATCAAGTATGTATATTTCCTTAAATTGTGCTATGTCAGATAAAGGCCGTATATGAGAAACCCTCATTTAGGCCGCCCGGACTCATAGTTTGTAATCTGTGTATCCATCTGGCCTCCTCCTGCAGAAGCTTTATTTCCAAATTCCCACTCCTAGGTCCCAGGGTTTTTCTCTCCAATCCCCAGAACTTAAGGACTTCCAAATTACCACCATGTACATATGTTATATGCCTGTAGAGTGACGTATCTTTACCCGTGTTGATGGTGCTGATGTGACCAGATATTCTACGCCTCAATTCCTGAGTGGTTTTATCCACATATAACTTTGGGCAGTTGCATGATGCAATGTAAATAATGCCACTGCTTAGGCAATTAAAGAACTCTCTGATCACATAAGTACGTCCATCCATGGGGTTTTTAAATTGTTTTACTTTAGGTAGGAATTTGCAAAAGGTACAATTCCCACAGGGGAAGGATCCAGTGATACTGGATTTCAGCCAGCTTGTGTTTGTCATTTGTCTTTCAGGTAGGAAGCTATGGACGAGTTTGTCCCTCAGATTTGGTCCTCTCCTATACGTCACACTGGGGTATGATGGTAATACGTCTCGCAGTTGTTCATCACTGGTAAGTACCTGCCAATGTTTCTTAAGAATCCTCATCACCTGTTGGTTGCCACAATCATAAGTTCCTATGCATCTGATCCTTTTGTCTTTTCCTTCTCTCTTCTGATTGGTTTTATATTCTTGAGATAGTAATTCATCCCTATTTGTGCTTTTAGCATGATTGAATGCCTTCTTAAGGCATTTGCGTGGGTAACCCCTGCTCCTAAATCTATTATAGAGCTCATCTGCCTCTTTCTTAAAAGTCTCTTCGGTGGCACAATTCCTTCTGGCTCTCAAATATTGCCCCGTTGGTATTCCTTTTCTTAATGCCACTGGGTGCCAGCTCGTCCAGTGCAGGAGACTGTTTGTAGAGGTAGGTTTTCGAAAGATCTCTGTAAGGATTTGCCCATCTGCATCCTTCTGGATCAACAGGTCCAGGAAACATATTTGATTTGGATGAATTTCGGAGGTAAAGTGCATTCCAATGTAGTTGTGGTTAAGTCTATCCACAAAGGTGATGAATTCATCCTTCTCCCCCTCCCAGAAAATCAAAACATCGTCGATGAATCGTCCCCAAAATAAAACGTGACTGGTGAATGGTGCCATGTTATCTGTAAAGACTACAGTGTCTTCCCACCACCCCAAAAATAAATTTGCGAATGTCGGTGCACAGGGAGTCCCCATAGCGGTACCCTTCATCTGTTGATAAAAGGTACCGCTACAGAGAAAATAATTGTGAGTTAAAATAAATCTTATTAGTGATAAAATAAAATCATTGTGCTCCTGAAAATTTGTGCTCTTGGTGTTCAGAAAGTGCTTTGTAGCCCGGATGCCCAGTTCATGATCTATATTGCTATAGAGGGTCTCTACGTCTAAGCTTGCCAGGTATGTGGACAAAGATAGGGAAATTCCCCTTATTTTCGTTAGTACGTCAGTGGTGTCTTTAATGTACGAAGGGAGAGATGACACAAAAGGCCTCAATATTTCATCCACATACTCACTGGCAGGTTGGCTTAGGGAGTCGTTGCCCGAAACTATCGGGCGTCCCGGTATTGGGTGCTTCCTCTTGTGCACCTTAGGTAGTGCATAAAAGGTAGGAATAGTGGGGCTTTTATTGTATAAGAAATCCAACTCATCCTTGGATATTAGATTATTTACTCTGGCTGTTGTCAAGATCTTTTTAAGATATGCCAAATATCTCTTGGTTGGATTCTCCAATAAAATATGATAGATTTTTTTATCCCCCAATAATTTGTTGACCATGCTCTCATAGTCCTTCCTATTTTGGATGACTATGTTACCCCCCTTATCACTTGGTTTCACTATTATGTCTTTGTTGGTTTTTAACTCATCCAATGACTCAAGTTCTTCCTTGGTTAGGTTCCCAGGGCTCAAGTCCCTGTTTATTCTGATCTTATTTATGTCATGGGATACCAACTGCATAAATGTGTCAATTTTTTGAAACTGTGAGAAGGGGGGAGTCCATTTGGACCTTGGTTTGAGGTCCGTTAATGGGGGCATGATCTCTACACTGGCACCTTCACTTTCCAAGTATAGACTCTCCAATATATCTAGAGCTTGCTGCTCTTTCTGGATAAGTTTACCAGTTTCTATATTTGTGCTTGAGAATTGCTTATGCAATGCCAATTTTCGTGCAAATAAATTGATATCTTTTATCCAGTTGAATTTATCAAAATTCGGTACTGGCGTGAACGTAAGGCCTTTCTCTAATACAGTAATTTGTGTTTCTGTGAGATTCTGTGATGAAAGGTTTATAATCTGGGTCGATTCAATATTTCCACTCTGGGCTACTTCATATTGTATCCCCACTTTTCTCTGTCCCTCTGTTGGACATTGCTCTGTCCTAAAAAAAGAGGGGCAATAGGTGGTGTACCATACAGGTTTGATGGCCCAGCCGCAATTGGACCTTGATTTTGTGATGCCACTGCATTTGTGCCACCTGTATTTCCATGTGTGGGTACCAATGCTGTGGTTTCCAAGGGGGTCGATACAACAGGAGGTACTTTGGATCTCACGGAAGCCACTTGATCTATCTTGTTCTGAGTCCCCATATTTAGGTTGGAAAATGCAAAACCACCCAAGAAGGAAGATGTACCACTTGCTTGTGGTTGGGCACATTCTAATGTGTCTGTTTTGGGATTACCCGTTTTTTTCTGATTTCTGAATCTGTTGTGTCGCACCTTTCTTTTAATCCCCCCCCCTATTTCTAGGGTCTTGATTGTTTGTACTTTCAGTGCCAATTGTATCAGATTCTGAGTAATCCGTATATCGTGCACGTCTAATTGGGTTGTTTTGCCTATTTCTCCAACTGTAAACGCGATTGGTGTCAAAATCCAGCCTGTCCCGGATATATTTACGATGTTTCCTCTCTTTTATTTCCTCTTTTAGAATTTCCAGATCCTTCTGCAATTTTGACTCCTGATTTTTAAAATCCGGATGTAGTCCAAAGGTGAGAATCATATGACATACATGATGTGGGAAACATACGAGGTTCACATGAAATATAGAAATTCAGTGTATGCATTTCCTATGCCGAGTGTATAATATTTACAGAGCAATATTCGCAACACCTGCTGTGGAGTATGTAATATGTCACATGTAATATACACGGAGAGATATACACCGTAAGGTGCACACGATACATTACATGTACTGCAGAGTATGTAATATGTCATGTGTACTATGTACGGTGCTGTATGGATCATGCAGTGCACACGATTACATTATACGTACTGCTGAGAATGTAATGTGAACAGAACATGTATGTAATATGTTATGTGTACTATGTACAGAACAGGAGTCATACACAAAGCCCTACATGTCCCGTGCAGAGCATGTAACATGTACATTCTTAGAAGTAGCGGCCCAGGGGGCGGAGCTAGCCACGGAACGTGATGGATGTCTGATCTCAGAGCTCCTCACCGATGCTGCTGCCTATTCCAGCATAACAGGCTTATAACAGCCACAACATGGTCAAGACAATCCGCGATCGCTCAGAGAGTATTCCGAGCACACCAAGAACCGCAAAATCTCAGCCAGAGATGGATAAATACTTTAAAAAGAGAGGAATATCGCCAGCATGTAAAAACAAGATGGTGCCCAGAGGTGCCAGAGCAGTGGCTGCACAGGGGGAGTCGGATGGTGAAAGCTCCTGCGCCATGTCTGAAGGAGCAGGGGATATTGAAGACTTACCTCTCTCAAGTGCGTTCTTCAAAGCACTGTCCCCACTTCAGAGAGACATAGCAGATATCTAAACGGATATCAAGCAGATTGGTAATAGACTGATTGCACTGGAGGAGACACAGTCAGCTATCATACAGCATAGTGAATCAGTTAACACATCACTACAGACTTGCCAAGCCCATCTTAATACGGATCTCCTTCAGATAGAAGATCAGGAGAACAGAAGCAGGAGAAAAAAATATTTGTCTAAGAGGTGTGCCTGAGGATGTTTCAGCGGAGGCGGTGATGCAAGCAGTGTCTGGAATGTTTGCCTCCTTAGTAGCTGCAGACAGAGCCTCATCCATTATAGTGGAAAGAGCCCACAGGGCACTAAGACCCCGCTCGCCTTCAGTAGGCCCCCAAGGGACATAATATGTGGCCTGCTTAACTACCTGGACACAGCAGCGCTGCTACGCGCTGCCAGAGATAAAATAGATCTCACATACAATGGGACCCCAATCAAGGTTTTCCAGGACTTAGCTCCTAGCACACTCGCCAAGCGCTGGGTTTTAAAACCTTTACCAGATGCACTCAGGGCGCACAAATTGCCAGTGAGATGGCTGTTCCTTTTTGGCCTAGCCACAGCTAAAGATGGCCGACAAATCACCATAAGGTCTCCACAGGATCTGGCGGACGCCTCGGACAATCTAGGGATCACCCCAATAGAAATCCTTTCTTGGCTACCACTGCCAGCGGATTCTCCACCACCAGAGCTTCCTAAGAGCCTATCATGGCAATTGGTTCGCACAACAAGATCTCTTCTAAGACCAAGAAGATACCTCAAGAAAGAAATAGCACATGACTTTCTCTCCCTCCGCACACGGAGACAAGGGGAATAAATTAATGTCTCACCTTATTAAAAAAATGAAGGTTGAAGACTTTTGTCTCAGTGATCAAAACAAGACTCACAAAAAGTCACTACAACCCCGGCTTATAGCTAGGGCTACTTTCACACTGTGTTCGGGGCTCTGCTTGTGAATTGCGTTTGAAGGCTCTCACAAGCGGCCCCAAACGCATCCATACTGCCCTAATGTATTTTGAGTGGATGCGGATCCGCTCAGAATGCATCAGTCTGGCACCGTTTGTCCTCCGCTCCGCTCAGCAGGCGGACACCCGAACGCTGCTTGCAGCGTTCGGGTGTCCGCCTGGCCGTGCGGAGGCAAACGGATCCGTCCAGACTTACAATGTAAGTCAAAGGGGACGGATCCATTTGAAGTTGACACAATATGGCTCAATTTTCAAACTGATCCATCCCCCATTGACTTTCAATGTAAAGTCTGGACGGATCCGTCTGATCAACTTTCACACTTAGAATTTTTTCTAAACTATAATGCAGACGGATCCGTTCTGAACGGATCCCATCGTCTGCATTATAGGAGCGGATCCGTCTGTGCAGACACCAGACAGTCCGCTCTGAACGCAAGTGTGAAAGTAGCCTTAAGCTTTTCAGGCATACTATGCCAATCTCTATAACCTCCCAACACAAAAACAGAACAAACAAAATCATATAGACCAAACACCCTCAGTGATCTCCTCTTTCCTTAATAAGATTGACTCTCCTAAGCTTTCAAAAGAAGAGCAGGAGCAATTGCTAACTCCAGTCACAATGACCGAACTAGAAAAAGTTCTTAACTCCATCCCGTCAGGGAAGAGCCCAGGTCCAGATGGGCTACCAATTATTTACTACAAAAAATTTAGAAACAGCTATTGCCACACTTCTTAGATCTATGTAATGCTATCCTTAAAGGATAACTGTTGTATTTTTATTGGATTGTGGTGAATAATATCTCCTTGGTGGCCCTATTTCAACTTTTCACTGTGTATTCAATTACCCCTTAATTCCACATTTTTGTTCCCTGTACTGCCTACTTTTACCTGTGCTTAAAATAGGGTTGCTAGGCATGGTCCATCTATGTGTTGAAGGACGGAGGACGCAGAAGCAGGCTGCGTGCAAGGTCAGATTACTGACAGCCAGGGACTGTAAGTAAATGATTAAAGCCAGGTCCTCCCCAGCAGCTGATAACAGTGCCTGGACTGTGTGCACTTCTCCCTGTCCCTGCGCTTGGCAGACACTCCCTCACTCAGCAGACTGGGACAATGCAGAGCCGAAGCAGTGCAGACCAGGGAAGGGAGATCTGCCGTCTGCTCAGTGTATAAATGAAAGCAACATGTGGTTAGAGGAAACCTTTGTGCTGCAGGAGATTAACCCTTTAGGGGGAGGGCTCTGGTTACTGACACTTTTGGGAGGTTATTGTTACTGGCTAGTGAGGGCAGGCGGGATTAGCCTCAGGGTGAGGGCAGTGGCGGCCATCTTAACTGAATACTGAAATTGCAGTTTTATGCAGACTGGTTGCTAAGGGCTGAATCTTATTAAATATGGGGTAAGTCAGTCTAATAGTAACTGATTCTGGAATATCATGTTATTAGTAACTACATATATGAAAATTGAAATTAGGGTCTAACTGTGACAGTTATCCTTTAAAAGGTATGTCACTTCCCCCTCAAGATCTATCAGCCCACATCACTATCATTCATAAAGAAGGTAAAGACCCTGAAGATTGTGGTAGTTATAGGTCTATATCGTTACTCGACTGTGACCTCAAATGGTGGTCAAAATCACTAGCACAAAGGATGGCCCCTCTTTTAAACAAATAGGCCCAGAACAAGTAGGATTCGTTCGTGGGAGAGAATACAAACACAATGTGTGGAGAATAATGCATGCAATCCATGCGGCAAAGCGAATGAAAATCCCTCTGTTGCTTTTAGGAACCAATGCAGAAAAAGCGTTTGACCGAGTAAATTGGGAGTTTATGAAGGAGACTATGGAAAAATTCAATTATCCGCAACAGTTCATTAATAAAGTGTTCTCTCTATACACACAACCGACAGCACAAGTTATAGTTAATGGCTCTGTGTCAGAAGAGTTCCTTATTAAAAATGGCACTAGACAGGGTTGCCCACTTTCCTCCACTCTATTTATCTTATGTCTAGAAATGCTCCTATTAAAAATCAGACCAGATCAGAGAGGATCAAGGGAATATCCATAGGAGGGTACATACACAAGACTGCGGCATGATATGTTATTTTCAGTCTCTAATCCCATAAAAGGATTCCCAGTCATCATGCAGATTTTAGAACATTACGGGGAAGGATCTAATTTTAAAACAATTTCACCAAATCTGAAATATTAAATATCAATATACCATCACACTTAATTCAAGACCTCAAAGTGTCCTCTCCCTTTAAATGGCCCTCCAAAGCTTTAAAATACCTGGGCTTCCAAATTCGTGCAGACCCAACCCTACTCTTTAGACTTAACTATACCCCATTTATACTTAAAATAAAAGCCTTTCTTAATAATATTCACACACCCTTTATGTCATGGTTTGGGAGGAAAAATCTTCTATCCACTTACAAGTTGCAAGAAAAAGTATGCATTTCTGCACAAATTGGTCATAAAATGTGATCTGACCTTCGTCTAAGTCACAACAATAGACAATCACAGTCTGCTTAAGCTAATAACACACAAATAATTAAATGTTACCATGTTTTTATTGAACACACTATGTAAACATTAACAGTGCAGGTGAACCCCTAGACTAATGACATCTCCAAGAGCTAATTGGAGTGAAAATGTCAGTCAACTGGAGTCCAATCAATGAGATGAGATTGGAGGTGTTTGTTACAGCTGCCCTGCCCTATAAAAAAACACACCAGTTCTGGGTTTGCTTTTCACAAGAAGCATTGCTTGATGTGAATGATGCCTTGCACAAAAGAGCTCTCAGAAGACCTATGATTAAGAATTGTTGACTTGTATAAAGCTGGAAAGGGTTATAAAAGTATCTCCAAAAGCCTTGCTGTTCATCAGTCCACGGTAAGACAAATTGTCTATAAATGGAGAAAGTTCAGCACTGCTGCTACTCTCCCTAGGAGTGGCTGTCCTGTAAATATGACTGCAAAAGCACAGCGCAGACTGCTCAATGAGGTGAAGAAGAATCCTAGAGTGTCAGCTAAAGACTTACAAATGTCTCTGGCATATGCTAACATCCCTGTTAGCGAATCTACGATACGCAAAACACTAAACAAGAATAGGTTTCATGAGAGGATACCACAGAGGAAGCCACTGCTGTCCAGAAAAAACATTGCTGCACGTTTACAGTTGGCACAAGAGCACCTGGATGTTCCACAGCGGTACTGGCAAAATATTCTGTGGACAGATGAAACCAAAGTTGAGTTGTTTGGAAGAAACACACAATACTATGTGTGGAGAAAAATAGGCACAGCACACCAACATCAAAACCTCATCCCAACTGTAAAGTATAGTGGTGGGGGCATCATGGTTTGGGGCTGCTTTGCTGGGTCAGGGCCTAGACGGATTGCTATCGTCGAAGAAAAAATGAATTCCCAAGTTTATCAAGACATTTTGCAGGAGAACTTAAGGCCATCTGTCCACCAGCTGAAGCCCAACAGAAGATGGGTGTTGCAACAGGACAACAACCCAAAGCATAGAAGTAAATCAACAACAGAATGGCTTAAACAGAAGGAACTACACCTTCTGGAGTGGCCCAGTCAGAGTCCTGACCTCAACCCGATTGAGGTGCTGTGGCATGACCTCAAGAAAGCGATTCACACCAGACATCCCAAGAATATTGTTGAACTGAAACAGTTCTGTAAAGAGGAATGGTCAAGAATTACTCCTGACCGTTGTGCACGTCTGATCTGCAACTACAGGAAACGTTTGGTTGAAGTTATTGCTGCCAGAGGAGGTTCAACCAGGTATTAAATACAAGGTTTCACATACTTTTTCCACCTGCAATGTGAATGTTTACATGGTGTGTTCAATAAAAACATGGTAACATTAAAATATTTGTGTGGTATTAGTTTGAGCAGACTGTGATTGTATATTTTTGTGACTTAGATGAAGATCAGATCACATATTATTACCAATTTATGCAGAAATCCATATAATTCCAAAGGGTTCACATACTTTTTCTTGCAACTGTATGTGCTCCCACAGATCCTTTATGTCATGCAAGCACTACCTATTACAATTCCTTCCACTTACTTTGCCCAATTCAGAAGCTTATTTATCTTGTTCCTTTGGAAAACAAAGAGACCTAGGTTGACCCATTCTTTGCTCATCCAAAAAAGAATAAAGGAAGGATATCATTACCAGATCTTACTCTATACCACCAATCCATACAACTAGCTAGATGGTCATTAATAGCCAACAAGAATCTAACGACACCATATCTAGATATAGAGAGACACCTAATGGGACGGAATTTACATACTTTACTTTGGACACAAAGCCCACTGCCAACTCAACAAAATACACTAAGTGACATAACAAAGGTATGATAAAAGTATGCCGGAAATCTTCTACCACAATGCAATGGTTTTATTTCCAGATTGGCACCCATGAGTGTAATTCCCAATTTCATAGACCATAAATTACCAATGACAGCAAGCTGGTGGCATATGCTATGCAATATAAGAATAGGAGAGGGCATTAAATCTTCGTCCCCGTTAATTTTAACTGAGATTTTCTCCAACCTAAAGTTGGGCAGTCCCTCAACCATCCACAGCTTAGATTATGCATAAACTTGTGATAAATTTAAAGGGATGATCCCCAATTCGCTACCAGATACTACATGGTTAGAAAACAGCTTATGCACAGACCCACCTAAAAAGGCTATCTCTCTGATATATACTAATCTTCTGAGTAGCCAGGCCCAATCCAAACCTTCTTACTTGAGATATTGGGAGAAGGAATTGGGGAGAAAATTCTCAGAACCGGAGATAAAATACATTCAGTCTAATGCATGTGGTTTCTCTAAATGTATTTATTTTCAGGAAAATTCCTATAAAACAATTACTAGATGGTACAAAACACCTGATTTCCTCCATTCAATTGGCTTGTTACCAAATGATTATTATTGGCGGTGCAAAAAAGATAAAGGCACCATGCTCCAAATTAGGTGGACATGTCCATTGATCACTGATTACTGGAAGACAATAGAAAAATCTATAAACAACATCTGTTTGTCTTACATTATTTTAACCCCTGATCTGGTTCTCTTATGGTTGCCTCACCAATACTTCAGACCATCTAAACATGATCTCATAACACATATGATAGCTGCGGCAACATTTCTTATTCCAACCAAATGGAGAGAAACCTCCCCTCCCACATTGGACATGTTCGTACAAAAGATGAAGGAACAGGATGGAGGCATTAGCAGGTTGGGAAAATGGGGACAGGGCAGGTATCTTAGAACTTGGCAACCTTGGAGGAACACACAGTACCAAAAGGGAAATTTAAGTAATAACTAATAAGTACTAACAGAATAATAAACAAGACCAGACCACGTTATGACTACTTGACAAGGTGAAAGTAGTATTATTTTTTCTATAACCCTACAACATATTATGGAATTGTCAAAGGCCTCTGATTGTTTGATCGACTAGTTACTTTTTAGTCACTGATTGGTGGCTGATTCACTACTGACCGGTGACTGTTTAAGTTTATGATGTTATTGAGTTCTTGCAACTTTACCACTACGATTTATTACATGGGTCATAGATTTTGTAAGATTTGTTCAAACACAACATTAATGTTCTGTTATTATCCTGTGAATAAAAAATAAATAAAAAAAGAAGTAGCAGCCCGTTACTAGCGTGTAATATCTGCCTACATACTATGCAGAGTTTGCAGAACATCACATACTCCTCACACGGATGTCACAGGAGCTGTAGTAAGCATGTAGTATGTGAGGTGTCACATGGATGTAACATGTGCAGCCCTGTGCTATGAATGTGAGGGGAACACTACAAGTCCTAGCAAACAGTCCTGCCCCGCATAGACAGGAGGGAGCTCTGCTGCATGGAGGACACAGCGCGCAGACACACCGGGGAAGCAGTGACATCCAGGCGGCGCTCAAGATGACCAGATGGGAGCCGCAAACACTCTGGCCCTCACTCACAGACATCCACACACTGCTGCCTGGCCCCCTTACCCCAGGAGACAAAATGGTGAATGAAGCAGGAACATCTGGAGGAGGCAGCCAATCACAGCCAACAACTAGCCCAGTGACAGAGTCCTCCGCAAATATGAAGTCAGTGGAGGCGGAGCGTAATGACAAGGGGCTGAGAAACCGCCAGAGCCACACATACAGTAGCCAATCACAGGCGGCTAACGGTGAAAAGTAGGTGGTGAAGCACTAATCACAGATGACAGGCTGGTACAGTAGCCAGTATGAAGAAAGGAGGGGCGTGGTCATCGGTCTACCAACCACATCGCAAGCTGAAGTGCCTTGTTTATCAAGAGCCGAATCCGCCACAGGACCTGCTGCTCTGACAGTGGCCCATGATAACTAAGTACAGTGACTGCTCCCGAGCCCCTTCTGAGCTCGGGCCCCAAAGCAGCTGCTTCCCTGATAGCTACACCACTGTCTAGTGGGACTTCTACACTCATAAAGCCTATGCACTAACAGAAAGGGCTGACAAAAATTACAAGGAACAGGCACTCGAATACACCCCTTGTTACACATAATGGAGGGCATCATACACACCCTTGAAAAATTATAATTGATAGCATGTTGGTGACCCTATAAAACATTTGGAGCAATGGACTGCTGATCTGACCATCTAAAACATTAGAGGTGAGGGTCTGCTGCTGAGCTAACCATCAAGAAAATTATGGTTGAGAGCCTGCTGCTGAGCTGGCTCTCTAAAACATTATGGTTGGGGCCCTACTGCTGACCTGACCATTAAAAAAAAATTATGGGAGAGTGCCTGCTGCTAAGCTGACCATTGAAAAAATTTGCAGTGTTCAAAGCAGGCTGGGTCCCCTGAATGCTTCAGCTAAGAATAATGGAATAGGACTCCGGTTTAATTTTGTTGGTTTTCGGAACTGGGGCCAGGATTAAGAGAGACAGCTGGGGCATCTGTATTGCACCACTAGAGGTGAAATTCTTGGACTGGCGCAAGATGAGCCAAAGCAAAAGCATTTGCCAAGAATGTTTTCATTAATCAAAAACGAAAGTTGGAGGTTCGAAGACGATCAGATACCATAAACAATGAAAGTTCTGACCATAAGCGATGATGACCGGCAATCCGGCTGCGTTATTCCCATGACCTGCCGAACAGCTTCCAGTAAACCAAAGTCTTTGGGTTCCGGGGGGAGTATAGTTGCAAAGCTGAAACTTAAAGGAATTAACGGAAGGGCACCACCAGGAGTGGAGCCTGCAGCTTAATTTGACTCAACACGGGAAACTGCACCGATCCAGACACAAAAAGGATTGACATATTGATGGCTCTTTCTCTATTCTGTGGGTGGTGGTGCATGGACGTTCTTAGTTGGTGGAGCGATTTGTCTGGTTAATTCCGATAACGAACAAGACTCCTCCGTGATATCTAGCTAAGCGACCACCGGCGGTGAGGATTGTGTTGACCAGACTCTTGGATAGTAAGACTAGACTTGTAGGTGAGGACCTGCTGGTGAGCGGATTCTCTAAAAAATTATATGTCAGGGCCTGCAGGTGAGCTGACCCTGTAAAGCATGATATGCGTGGACCTGCAGGTGAGCTGATCCTGTAAAAGATTGTAGGTGACGGCATATATGTGAGGGCATTATATGCGACAAATAAGCATGTTGATATGATGGAAGAGGAGGAGGATGAGAAAAGGAAGATTCAACCATATACCCTTTTTTGTGGTGGAAGGGGTGCATGGGAATCCAGTGTTATTCAGTCCATTATAAACAACACATTAAAGGGGCTTTATGTTCATCAGCTTTCCTCTGGTGGAGTTGAGAAGTCAGAGGCAATCCAGGCCTTGTTCATTTTTATAAGAGTCCACCTGTCAGCATTTTCAGTTGACAGGCGGATACACTTATCTGTTATAATGCCACCAGCAGCACTAAATACCTGCTCGGACAAAACACCGGTAAGGGGCAGGCCTGCCATGTGTCCAGCTGGGACACCCAGTAGTTTTAAGGAGCTGAGGGATCATTGAGGACGCTGACACGGACTGCTCTGTACTCCTTCACCATCTTCCAAAAAATTTCCCTCCTTGTGACACTAGGCCATGCATCTGTCACGGAAGGTGTACAGAAAACTAGAAGACACAAAATGAAGATCCGACTGACTGGATCCAAAACTAAGGATCAAAAGGGAGAGCCCTGCAACAGACCTGGCTCTCTCCCTAACTGCTCAGCCTATGCGAAAATCCCAATGGTAGATGATCGCATATCCTCGTACCTCGACTGTATAACACCTGAACACCCTATAATAGTGAGGGGACACGACCACCGGTTCCCTACACTTGATACGGAGGGATTCAGGGTCACCTGGGATCCAGCAAACAGGAAAACACAAATGAACGAACAAAACTTATCTGTAGAAGACTCAGTAGTAGCATCAGCATGCACACACTGCAGGAAGTAATATAAACCGCAAAGTGATGCAGTATGGGAAGGGATTTAAAGGGATGCAATCAGTGCAACTACATGACAGCTGAGAGAGGCTAACGAGATGAGAAAATGAAAGCAAAACAAAAGGAACCTCAAGGAGGAGGTTCTAAAGGATGTCTGTCAGAGCTTCTCAGATGTCTGGTGGTGACAGTACCCCTCCTTCTACGAGTGGACTCCGGACACTCAGAGCCCACCTTCTCAGGATGGGACCTATGGAAAGCCCTGATGAGACGAGTGGCCTTAATGTCCGTCACTGGGACCCACATCCTCTCCTCAGGACCATAACCCTCCCAATGAACGAGGTACTGGAGAGAACCGCGGACAACACGAGAATCCACAATCCTAGAGACCTGAAATTGTTGATTACCATCAACCACAATCGGAGGAGGAGGCAAAGACGAGGGTGCAATGGGTTGGACATAAGGTTTTAATAAGGACTTATGAAAAACATTATGGATCTTCCAAGTCTGAGGAAGATCAAGACGGTAGGCAACAGGATTGATGACTGACAAGATTTTGTAAGGCCCAATAAACTCAGGACCCAACTTCCAGGAGGGAACGTTCAATTTGATATTCTTAGTAGACAACCACACCAGATCACCAACATTCAGGTCCTGTAATGACCGGCAACACGCACAGGGAGGAAAACAGGGAAAGCCCTGCCCAAGGGAGAGGGAAAGGTGGTGACCCCTAACTCACCTTGCAGCTGGCACCTGCCTGCCCTGACGTCCCTAGACGGGTTCCTCACCCGTGCGGCGATCACATGCCTAAACCCTGGCTTTCCCTGAAATGAGCCCTAGATAATGAACGGGCCGGTGGGATCGCTAGTCCTCACCACTGCACTAAGAGGGAAACACCAGGGAGAGGACAGACAAACACAGACAAACACAAACACCCAGGTGGACGGCAACAATTGTCCACAAAGGTCCAACAGGGATCCGGAGGGTAGCGTTCTAAGGCAACACTCAGAGAACGCAGCAACACAGCTCCAGTGGGTCAGAATAGATGTCCAGGCAGGAAGCTCTATATCTGGCAACCAGAGAAGTGTGAGAGGGGAATATAAGGAGGATTGGGAGTGCTGGACAAGGAACAGCTGAGAGAAGGAGCTACGGATCCCTGAGTGAGCCAAAAGGGTTTGTAAAGCAAACCCAGAAAGCTACAATAAGGAAACTTCCCTATCTGACATAGAGCGTGCAGCCAACCGCTGCGACCTCCTGACCCCGGGTACAACGGAGTCAGGCGTGGCTCTTGACACCCTCGTGACAGTACCCCCCTCTCTACGAGGGGCCTCCGGACACTCAGGACCAGGTCTCTCAGGATGAGAGGCATGAAAAATCCGGACTAGCCTGTCGGCGTTTACCTCAGACGCAGGAACCCACATTCTTTCCTCGGGACCGTAACCTCTCCAGTGCACCAGATATTGGAGAGAGCGGCGGACCCGACGAGAATTAACAATTTTGGATATCTGAAATTCCAAACTACCATCCACGACAACAGGAGGGGGTGGCAGCGGTGACGGTTCTAGAGGTGGAACATATTTTTTGAGTAACGACTTATGAAAGACATTAATGGATTTTAAAAGTCTGAGGTAACTCCAGGCGAAAAGCCACGGGGTTGATGATGGCTACAATCTTGTAAGGACCAATAAACCTAGGACCCAGGTTCCAAGAGGGAACCTTCAACTTAATATTCCTAGTAGACAACCACACATAGTCATTCACTCCTAGGTCCGGACCTGGCGACCGTCTCTTATCAGCCATGCATTTGTATTTACCTCCCATATTTTTCAAGTTAGCTTGCACCTTCTGCCATACTGATGAAAGAGATGACGAAAGCCGTTCCTCTTCGGGAACCCCAGAAGACCCCCCCTCTTTAAAAGTACAGAATTGGGGATGAAAACCATATGCACCAAGAAAAGGTGACTTGCCAGTGGATTCCTGACGGCGATTATTTATGGCAAACTCAGCTAACGGTAAATATGACGACCACAACTCTTGGTTTTCAGACACAAAACATCTTAGATATGTCTCCAGGTTTTGGTTGGTACGCTCAGTCTGTCCATTCGACTGAGGATGGAAAGCTGAGGAAAAGGACAAGTGAACCCCCAAACGGGAACAAAAAGCTTTCCAAAATTTAGAAATAAACTGGGTTCCCCGATCCGAAACAACATCGGAGGGGACCCCGTGAAGCTTCACGATCTCACTGACGAATACCTGAGCAAGAGTTTTAGCATTAGGTAGTGCGGGTAACGCAATAAAGTGTGCCATTTTGCTAAACCTGTCCACTACTACCAAAATCACTGTTTTACCCGCAGACAAAGGTAAGTCAGTGATAAAATCCATAGACAGATGTGTCCATGGTCTATTGGGAATGACGAGTGGTAATAGAGACCCTGCAGGACGTGTATGTGAAACTTTTGCGCGCGCACAGGTAGAACAAGAAGACACAAAATCCAATACATCCTGACGCAACCTTGGCCACCAAAAACGACGAGACAATAGCTCTAAGGTTGCTTTACTACCCGGGTGCCCAGCAAGTGCCGAATTATGATGTTCCTTTAATAATTCGAGACGTAGGTTCAACGGTACAAACAATTTCTCTGAGGGGCAAGAGACCGGGGCGTCCCCCTGGGCCTCTAACACCTTCCCCTCCAAAGCAGAGTGTACCGCAGAGACAACCACTCCTCTTTGTAGAATGGGTACCGGATCACTCACATTACCCCCTCCAGGGAAACAACGAGATAGTGCATCAGCCTTGGTATTCTTTACCCCAGGACGATAGGTAATCACAAAGTTAAACCTGGTAAAAAATAGCGACCACCTAGCCTGTCTAGGGGTGAGACGCTTAGCTGATTCGAGGTACAGCAGATTTTTGTGGTCCGTAAACACAGTGACGGGGTGGACTGCCCCCTCTAAAAAGTGACGCCACTCCTCAAACGCAAGTTTAATAGCTAACAGTTCCCTATTGCCAATATCGTAGTTCTGTTCTGCTGCAGATAGTTTTTTAGAAAAGAAAGCACAAGGACGCCATTTGCCAGGAGACGGACCCTGAGACAGTACAGCCCCCACTCCCACCTCTGATGCATCGACTTCAACAATAAAAGGCTGAGAGACATCAGGTTGGACTAGTACAGGTGCTGAGGTAAACCTCTCTTTTAGAGAGGAAAAAGCAACTTTAGCGGCGTCAGACCATTTAGAAAAATCAGTCCCCTTCCTAGTCATGTCAGTAAGGGGTTTTACGGTCACCGAATAATTTTTAATGAATTTCCTATAGAAATTCGCGAAGCCCAAGAACCGTTGTAGTGCTTTGAGGTTCTCAGGAAGATCCCAATCCAAAATTGCCTGGACCTTCCTAGGATCCATACGGAAACCTGACGCAGATAAATAATAACCTAGGAATTGTATCTCCTGCACGGCAAAAACACATTTTTCAATTTTAGCATATAATTCATTCGTCCGTAGGACCTGTAGTACTTGTCTGACATGCTCCTCATGTGTTTTCAGATCAGACGAATAAATTAAGATATCATCTAGGTATATTACCACAAACCTGCCGATTAGATGACTAAAAATGTCATTAACGAAATGTTGAAAGACGGCAGGAGCATTGGTCAGGCCGAAAGGCATAACTAGATTTTCATAATGCCCCTCAGGGGTGTTAAAAGCTGTTTACCACTCATCCCCCTCTTTAATACGAATCAGATTGTAGGCCCCCCTAAGATCGAGTTTGGAGAACCACCTAGCACCCGCAATCTGGTTAAACAGGTCAGGAATGAGAGGAAGAGGGTATGGGTCTCGGATGGTTATCCGATTTAATTCACGAAAATCTAGGCAAGGACGCAGGCCCCCATCTTTCTTTTTAACAAAGAAAAACCCTGCAGCCACGGGTGAAGAAGAGGGTCTGATGTGTCCCTTAGCCAAACTCTCAGAGATATAATCCTTCATGGCTTGTCTCTCTGGACCTGAAAGATTATATAACCTGGTCTTGGATAATTTTGCGCCGGGAATAAGGTTAACCGGGCAATCATAAGGACGATGAGGTGGTAACTTCTGACAACCCTTTTCAGAAAAAACGTCCTCAAAGTCCAAAACAAATGTAGATAGGGTAGTTATGGAGGCGACTAAGCAATTGCTATTTAAGCAATTTTCTCTGCACGGCTCACTCCACTCCAATATCTCCCTGGCCTGCCAATCCACCACTGGATTGTGCGCTACCAACCAGGGAAGGCCCAGCACCACCGGAGTGGGAAGCCCCTCCAGAACATAACATGAGAGCATCTCGTTATGGTGGTCCCCTACCCGAAGGTGTAAATTACGAACGATGTGGGTGAGGTTTCTCTGAGACAGAGGAGCAGAATCTATAGCAAATATGGGAATAGGTCTCTGTAACGTACAGAGAGACAAACCCATAGTGCGGGCAAAATGGGCATCTATCAAATTTACCCCTGCTCCACTGTCTAGAAAGAAAGAAACAGTCTCTGTCTTATCACCAAAAACAATAACCGCTGGCAACACAAATTGCGATGTACGTATGGAGGAAACGTATACCCCCCGGCTGACATCCTCCACACAGCCTGGGGTTAGTAGTTTTCCGACGTTTTTTTGTTTCTGAATAAAGAAGGACAGACGTTAATGAAATGACCCCTCTCCCCACAAAAAAAACAACCCCCACGCCTACGGCGAACCTCAGGAGGACGGACCTGACGAGTAGTTCCTCCTAGCTGCATAGGCTCGTCTATGTCCGTACAGACTAACTGCTGCTTGGGAGGGGTTACCAATGGCTCCGGTTTTTTCAACCTGTCCCTAAGGCGTCTATCTATACGGATAGAAAGGGACATAACTGCATCAAGGGAAAAGGGGGTCTCATACAATGCAAGCGCATCCTTAACCCTTTCGGATAACCCAGAGCAGAACTGACTCCTGAGAGCCGGGTCGTTCCATTGGGTATCCGTAGCCCACCTACGGAAGTCAGAGCAATACTCCTCTACCGGCCGCTCTCCTTGTAGGAGTCTCCGTAATTTTGATTCAGCCAGTGCGACTCGGTCAGGGTCGTCATATATGAGACCCAAGGCCCCGAAAAACTCATCCACTGACCGAAGAGCCTGGGAATCAGTAGGTAAAGAGAACGCCCAGGACTGCGGGTCCCCCTGCAGCAGGGAAATAACAACACCCACCCGCTGTTCTTCATTACCAGAGGAGTAAGGACGCAGTTTAAAGTATAGTTTACAGGCCTCACGAAAAGTCAAAAACTTGTCCCTTCCCCCAGAAAATCTGTCAGGGAGAGGGACCTTGGGTTCCGCAACAACCTGGTTACCAGTAGCAACCGCTGGGCTTGCGGTCTGTTGTAATTGCTGCTGTTGCTGGAGGACCGACGCCTTCAATCCTGCCACCTCCAAAGACAGGCCATGAAATTGTTCGGACAGAGCAGCAATTGGATCCATACTGGATTCTAAGTAGATAAAAATAAAAATAATTTTTTTTTTTTTTTTTTTTTTTTACACAAAAATAAGGGCCAGATATAATGTAATGACCAGCAACACGCACAGGGAGGAAAACAGGGAAAGCCCTGCCCAAGGGAGAGGGAAAGGTGGTGACCCCTAACTCACCTTGCAGCTGGCACCTGCCTGCCCTGACGTCCCTAGACGGGTTCCTCACCCGTGCGGCGATCACGTGCCTAAACCCTGGCTTTCCCTGAAATGAGCCCTAGATAATGAACGGGCCAGTGGGATCGCTAGTCCTCACCACTGCACTAAGAGGGAAACACCAGGGAGAGGACAGACAAACACAGACAAACACAAACACCCAGGTGGACGGCAACAATTGTCCACAAAGGTCCAACAGGGATCCGGAGGGTAGCGTTCTAAGGCAACACTCAGAGAACGCAGCAACACAGCTCCAGTGGGTCAGAATAGATGTCCAGGCAGGAAGCTCTATATCTGGCAACCAGAGAAGTGTGAGAGGGGAATATAAGGAGGATTGGGAGTGCTGGACAAGGAACAGCTGAGAGAAGGAGCTACGGATCCCTGAGTGAGCCAAAAGGGTTTGTAAAGCAAACCCAGAAAGCTACAATAAGGAAACTTCCCTATCTGACATAGAGCGTGCAGCCAACCACTGCGACCTCCTGACCCCGGGTACAACGGAGTCAGGCGTGGCTCTTGACACCCTCGTGACAGGTCCAGACCAGGCACACGTCTCTTGTCCGCCACATGCTTATACTGTATCTCTTACTCATGCTCTTTAGATTATCCTAAATCTTTTGCCAAATAGATGACAAAGACGAGTAGAATCTGTCCTCATCAGGTAAACCAGAAGACCCCTCTCCAGAGAATGTCCCAAACTGCGGATGAAACCCATATGCACCAAAAAATGGTGACTTATCAGAGGACTCCTGACGATGGTTATTTAAAGCAAACTCAGCAAGGGACAAAAAAGAACACCAATCCTCCTTATTCTCCGCCACAAAACAGCGCAGATATGTCTCCAGATTCTGATTGGCGCGCTCTGTCTGACCATTCAACTGACCAAGCGAGAACAGAAAGCCTTCCAGAATCTGGAAACAAACTGTGTGCCCCTATCAGAGACTATGTCTGAAGGAATACCATGCAATTTGACAATGTGATCAATAAATGCCTGCGCCAGCGTCTTAGCATTGGGCAAGCCAGGAAAAGGAATGAAATGCACCATTTTGCTAAAACGGTCCACTACCACCAGAATCACAGTCTTCCCCGAGGAACAAGGCGGGTCCGTAATGAAGTCCATGGACAGATGTGTCCAAGGACGGGAAGGAATGGGTAACGGAAGGAGAGGACCTGATGGCCGTGAATGAGGGACTTTGGCACGAGCGCAGGTCTCGCAGGCTGCCACAAAACTCTCAACCGACTTACGAAGCGCCGGCCACCAGAATCTCCGAGCGATGAGATCCATTGTGGCTCTTGCCCCCAGGTGCCAAGCAAGGACAGTATCGTGGTGTTCCTTAAAAATATTGTGTCTTAAAGTGAGAGGCACAAACAACCTCCCAGGAGGACAAAGATCAGGAGACTCTGACTGGGCTACCTGAACCTCTGCCTCCAATTCAGGATAAAGAGCAGAGACCACCACACTTTCAGCCAAAATGGGATCCGGGTCTTCAAAATTCCCACCTCCCGGAAAACAACATGACAGGGCATCCGCCTTCACATTCTTAACCCCAGGGCGGAACGTGACAACAAAATTAAACCTTGAAAAGAACAAAGACCATCTGGCCTGTCTCGGATTCAGACACTTGGCTGACTCCAAGTAGGCCAGATTCTTATGGTCAGTAAACACAGTAATCGGGTGTCTGGCTCCCTCTAGCCAATGGCGCCATTCCTCAAAAGCCAACTTGATGGCCAACAACTCCCTATCTCCCACATCGTAATTTCTCTCTGCGGAAGAGAGTTTCTTCGAGAAAAAGGCACACAGTCGCCATTTGGCAGGAGAGGGACCCTGAGACAAGACCGCACCCACACCCACCTCAGAAGCATCAACCTCAACTATGAAGGGTAGAGAAATATCAGGTTGTACCAAGATGGGAGCGGAAGCAAAACTCTCCTTGATATTAGAAAAGGCCTTACGCGCCTCTACCGACTAGGAGGAAAAATCGACCCCCTTTCTAGTCATATCAGTGAGTGGTTTAACAACAGAGGAATAATTCAAAATAAACTTCCTGTAATAATTGGCAAAACCCAAAAAACGCTTCCCTCCTTCTGATTCTCAGGAAGCTCCCACTCAAGAACAGCGCGGACCTTCTCGGGGTCCATGCGAAAACCAGAAGCGGAGAAAAGAAACCCCAGAAATTGGAACCGCAAACACATATTTTTCCAGTTTAGCGTACAATTTATTCTCCCGCAGGATAAGCAAGACCTGACGTAAGTGTTCCTTATGAGTTTTGAAATCAGGAGAAAAAATCTAAATGTCATCTAGATACACTAATACAAATTTCCCCATTAAATGATAAAAAATGATGTTCACAAAATGCTGAAAGACGGCTGGAGCATTCATCAAACCAAAAGGCATAACCAAATTCTCAAAATGGCCCTCAGGGGTATTGAAGGCCGTCTTCCATTCGTCTCCTTCTCTGACCCTGACCAGGTTGTATGCCCCTCTTAGATCCAACTTGGAAAAAACTTTAGCCCCAGCAATCTGGTTAAACAGGTCCGGGATCAGAGGAAGCGGATAAGGGTCACGAATTGTGATACAGTTCAGCTCCCTGAAATCCAGACATGGTCTTAAAGAACCATCTTTTTTCTTAACAAAGAAAAAACCAGCGGCAACAGGTGACTTTGAGGGTCGTATGTGTCCCTTTCTCAGACTCTCAGAGATATAAGCACACATAGCGACCCTTTCAGGTTGGGAGAGATTGTATAAACGAGATTTAGGCAGCTTGGCGCCTGGGGTGAGATTAATAGGGCAATCGTACTCCCTGTGAGGGGGCAAGTCCTGAACACCACTCTCCGAAAACACATCCGAAAATTCAGAGAGAAAAGATGGTACAGTCTTGGTAGAAACCTCAGAAACAGATGTTGTGAGGCAATTCTCTCTGCAAAAGTCACTCCAACCATTTATTTGACTTGCTTGCCAATCAATGGTGGGGTTATGTTTAGTGAGCCAGGGTAGCCCCAACACTAGAGGAGTAGGCAACCCGCTCAGGACGAAACATGACACATCCTCAACTGTCCCCTGCTCTTCCTCATCCTCTTCATCGTCAAATTCACGCTGAGAAGACAAACTGAAGGTGGTCTGGTTATCAGCCTGTGTAATATCTTCCCCCATTTCCACCTCTTCCACATGCAAAGCGTTGTCCTTAATTGTGAGCAGCGAGCGTTTGAGTAGACACAGATATGTGATGGTTACACTGATAATAGCATTATCGCCGCGCACCATCTCTGTTGATTCCTCAAAGTTTCTTAAAACCTCACAGAGGTCAGACATCCATGCCCAGTCCTCGCTTGTGAATAGCGGAAACTGACTGGAAAGGCGACAACCATGTTGCAGTTGGTATTCCACTACTGCCCTCTGCTGCTCGCAAAGCCTGGTGAACATGTGGAACGTCGAGTTCCAGCGCGTGCTCACGTCACACAGCAGTCAGTGAGCTGGCAATTTCAAGCATTTGCTGCAGCGTTGACAGACCAGCTGAAGCTGTCGATGACTTGTGGAAATGTGCACACACGTGACGCACCTTAACCAGTACATCAGGCAAATTGGGGTAGGTTTTGAGAAACAGCTATTCTTTTGTCGTCCGAACTTTCCTAAAAAAAACGCCATACTGCAGAAGACCTAACCCTTGGCATGGGAGCTTTTCGCAAGGGGGTGCTCCGTTGAACAGTTGCTGGCCTGTTTGGTATGGCTCGTCTTCTCCCTTTTGCAACCCCACTGCCTCCTCCGGCCTGTTGCGGTGCTGCAGATCCCTCCCCCTCTGTACTACTGTCCTCGCTCGGCTTTCACCCTTCCAAATTCCTATAGAAGAGCAGTATTTGTGGAAGAAGGTATATCATACCCCTGCCTCAATCAGTTTTTTTGGGTGGCGACTGGTAAATCACACCAGTAGAAATTACAGGGAGTGCAGAATTATTAGGCAAGTTGTATTTTTGAGGATTAATTTTATTATTGAACAACAACCATGTTCTCAATGAACCCAAAAAACTCATTAATATCAAAGCTGAATATTTTTGGAAGTAGTTTTTAGTTTGTTTTTAGTTTTAGCTATTTTAGGGGGATATCTGTGTGTGCAGGTGACTATTACTGTGCATAATTATTAGGCAACTTAACAAAAAACAAATATATACCCATTTCAATTATTTATTTTTACCAGTGAAACCAATATAACATCTCAACATTCACAAATATACATTTCTGACATTCAAAAACAAAACAAAAACAAATCAGTGACCAATATAGCCACCTTTCTTTGAAAGGACACTCAAAAGCCTGCCATCCATGGATTCTGTCAGTGTTTTGATCTGTTCACCATCAACATTGCGTGTAGCGGAAACCACAGCCTCGCAGACACTGTTCAGAGAGGTGTACTGTTTTCCCTCCTTGCAAATCTCAAATTTGATGATGGACCACAGGTTCTCAATGGGGTTCAGATCAGGTGAACAAGGAGGCCATGTCATTAGATTTTCTTCTTTTATACCCTTTCTTGCCAGCCACGCTGTGGAGTACTTGGACGCGTGTGATGGAGCATTGTCCTGCATGAAAATCATGTTTTTCTTGAAGGATGCAGACTTCTTCCTGTACCACTGCTTGAAGAAGGTGTCTTCCAGAAACTGGCAGTAGGACTGGGAGTTGAGCTTGACTCCATCCTCAACCCGAAAAGGCCCCACAAGCTCATCTTTGATGATACCAGCCCAAACCAGTACTCCACCTCCACCTTGCTGGCGTCTGAGTCGGACTGGAGCTCTCTGCCCTTTACCAATCTAGCCAAGGGCCCATCCATCTGGCCCATCAAGACTCACTCTCATTTCATCAGTCTATAAAACCTTAGAAAAATCAGTCTTGAGATATTTCTTGGCCCAGTCTTGACTTTTCAGCTTGTGTGTCTTGTTCAGTGGTGGTCGTCTTTCAGCCTTTCTTACCTTGGCCATGTCTCTGAGTATTGCACACCTTGTGCTTTTGGGCACTCCAGTGATGTTGCAGCTCTGAAATATGGCCAAACTGGTGGCAAGTGGCATCTTGGCAGCTGCACGCTTGACTTTTCTCAGTTCATGGGCAGTTATTTTGCGCCTTGGTTTTTCCACACGCTTCTTGCGACCCTGTTGACTATTTTGAATGAAACGCTTGATTTCTCGATGATCACGCTTCAGAAGCTTTGCAATTTTAAGAGTGCTGCATCCCTCTGCAAGATAGCTCACTATTTTTGACTTTTCTGAGCCTGTCAAGTCCTTCTTTTGACCCATTTTGCCAAAGGAACGGGAGTTGCCTAATAATTATGCACACCTGATATAGGGTGTTGATGTCATTAGACCACACCCCTTCTCATTACAGAGATGCACATCACCTAATATTCTTAATTGGTAGTAGGCTTTCGAGCCTATACAGCTTGGAGTAAGATAACATGCATAAAGAGGATGATGTGGTCAAAATACTCATTTGCCTAATAATTCTGCACTCCCTGTATTTGTTGCAGAAGTGTTTGTCACTCTGTGTAGCAGAGGTAATGCAGTAAAACCGCAAAGAAATGCTGCACTACCTGAATGCACTATATAGAAAGTATATAATTTGCATATAACTCTCCTGCCTCAATCAGTTTTTTTGCGTGTCAACTGGTAAATCACAGCAGTAGAAATTATTTGTTCCAATAGCGCTTGCCACTATCTGTAGCTGAGGTAAAGCAATTAAACCGCTAATAAATGAGGCACTACCTAAATGCACTATATATAAAGTATATAATTGGTATATAAAACCCCTGCTTCAATCAGTTTTTTGGGGGGCAACTGGTATATCACACCAGTAGAAATTATTTGTTCCAATAGCGTTTGGCACTCTGTGTAGCTGCAGTATCGCAGCAGAACCGCACACAACTGCTGCACACCTATACCAGTCCTTAAATGGATTTTTGTAGCCCTATTATCTAGTGTTTGGTATCCCTAACAATGTGTCCCTACTCCACACAGCACCCTCTCCCTACACTGGCAAAAGACTGAATGTAAAATGGCGGGCAGATAATTTTATTTAGACGGTGGGGGTGTGCCCATGTGCTAAAACGTCTCAATTGGCTGTCCTGTACCACCTGATGGATGTGTCATGGGTCAAAGTTCTTCACAATGTAAAAGAATATGGCGGGCACGAATATCGCCATATGTTCGCATGCTCCGATAATCGCGAATGGGCAAAGTTTGCCGCGAAGCGACCGCCGGGCGAACAGCAAGGACATCTCTTCACTGGATGTCACTGATATTTTTTGGATGTGCACACTTTACAATGGACATGTGGTGCAGCTAATGTCACTGTCAGAAGCGGACACCTTCTAAGGAAAAAGTATACTGATGTCACTGATATTTTTTGAATTTGCATACTTTTCATTGGAGATGTGGCACAGCTAATGTCATTGTCCGTAGCTGACACCATCTGCGGAAAAAGTACACTGGATGTCACACATATTTTTGGGATGCGCACACTTTTTACTGGAGATGTGGAACAGCTAATGTCACTGTCCACAGCTGACACCGTCTACAGAAAAAGTACACTGGATTGCACAGATTTATTTTGGATGCGTACACTTTACACTGGAGATGTAGCGCAGCTAATGTCGTTGTCTGCAGCTGCCTAACTATTGTACGCTATTTAGCACAGGATGCACTAAAAATAGATATTGCTGCCACACACAATAGTCCTTAAAATGACTTTTGTGTCTCTGAAAAGTTTTGGTAGTAAACATATTCTTAAATCACTCCTTGCACTTATCTGTCGCTTCCTCAGCACAGCTCTCCCTGACTAAGAATGAGCCGAACATGCGTTATTGGATGCTATATAGCACCTGATTAGGCATTCCGGCTAGCCAATCACTGTAATGCCATCAGCTAACATGGCTATGGCATTACAGTGAGGGCAGAACTTATCTGCATACTGAAAAGTGCAGGGCATAGATTCGAGCATTGCGCTCCAGCACATGCAATATTCTGCCAAATTCCGCCATGTGCCGAGCATTGAGATGCTTGAGCCGAACTGGTGTTCAGCCGAGCATGCTCGTTCATCACTAGTAGTCCACACTGTTGTGCGCTAGGTCTTGATCCCCACTGCTGCACTGAACGTCCTTTTGGACAGGACACTCAATAAGGGACAAGCCAAGAGTTCCATAGCAAATTGTGCCATCTCTGGCCACAGGTCAAGTCTGCACACCCAGTAGTCCAGAGGTTCCATAGCTTCTTATAGTGTCCACATCGGCCGTTAACCCGATGGTCTAGATATTCCCTGAGGCTGGATCCGGAGAGCGGCTCTTGATGGGTTGGCTGCAAGAATGATTTCATATCCGAAGTGAACAACACATCTTCAAACCACCTTCTTCTTGCAGTCACGGTAGGATTGGTACCCGCACCTGTTTTGCTGTGGGTGGAAATTCCTCTGTCAGCGCCCGCAACAGCAGAATGCAGCATCTCTTGCAGCAAGGCCTGGAAATGCTGTATTCTGCCAGCCCTCTGTGATGCTGGTAACATATCCGCCATTTTGTGTTTGTATCGTGGTCTAAGTACGTTGCCACGCAGTATAGGTCCTTGACCTTTATGCTTTTTATACGGGGGTCCCTCTTCAAACACCTGAGCATAAAATTGCAAGTGGTGGAGCGCCCTGGCTCCTGCTCATCGCCCAGGAGAATGTTGTCCTCGGTCTCCTCCCCCCAGCCACGGACTACACCACGGATACCTGAAAAGTTTAAAGTCCCCCTCAAAGTCTGCTCTTCTTCCTCCTCCTCCTCCTCCTCCTCCTCCTCCCCCAAGCCACCATCCTCCTCTGACTCCTTTTCAGACTCCTGCTGACTTGTTTTAGATGGAGTAGCCCCCCTGGAAATTCATTCAGCATTGCTATTTCCTCATGTTCCTGCTCCTCGATGGCTTGATCAATGACACAACGCAATGCACGCTTCAAAAAGAAGGTGTAAGGTACAATGTCACTGATTGCACCCTGGCTGCGACTGACCAGTTTGGTGATCTAATTAAATGGCCTCAGAAGTCTACATGCATCGCACATGAGCAGCCACTGGAGAGGTGAAAAGAAACCAAGCACCCCAGAACCTGTCCTGCTGCAGAGTTATTAACGGCACGTTGCTGCTGGAGCAGCCTATCAAGCATATACAAGGTGAAGTTCCAACGCGTCAGGCTGTCACAAATCAGACATCTGACGGGCAAGTGGTGTCGCCGCTGAACGTCAGCAAGGCGAGCCATGGTCGTTAAAGATCTTTTAAAATGGCTAGAGATTTTCCTGGCCTGCCGCACGATTTCTTGGACCCCGGTGTATTTGGCAACGTTGCACGACGTTGCACGACTAAGTTCAGGATGTGTGCCATGCATGGCACGTGTGTCATTTTGCCCTGTTTAAGCGTGCTTAGCCG
This sequence comes from Bufo gargarizans, assembly GCF_014858855.1. NCBI lineage: Eukaryota > Metazoa > Chordata > Amphibia > Anura > Bufonidae > Bufo > Bufo gargarizans. Next base: position 296,000,347 of record NC_058084.1, on the reverse strand, counting down.
ATTGGCACTGTTGTTGCACATCACTTTACCAACTGTCAAATTGAGCAGGGTTAGCCACTCGATCAGTGACTGCAGAGCTGAAAGTAGTGTAGGACCGTTGTGGCTCTTGGCTTCTAGGCACAACAACCACAGAATGGCATGGCAACTTATCACCTGGGACGTCAAATAGGTTCTGGGGAGCTTAGGGGGTGCAGCGGAAAAGGCGGTAGCAGTGGAAAAGGAGGAGTCAGCTGAGGAGGAGACAGAGGATGGAGTAAGAGGAGGAGAAAAAGAGGCAGGCCTGCAAGCGATCCTTGGCGGTAACACCAAATCCAGACAGGAACCACGGGTTACATGCTTAACGGATGTCAGAAGGTTCACCCAGTGGGCAGTAAAAGTTATGTACCTTCCCTGCCAGTGTTTGCTAGACCAAGTGTCTGTGGTCAGATGTATCTTGGCTCCGACACTGTACCACCACAGATATATTAACTTGACACTGAACGTGGCCATATAGCTCCGGGATGCCTTTCTTGGAGAAATATTTCCTTCCTGGTACCTTCCATTGCACGTGACATCCATCGACAGGTCATAATCGACACCTTCACCACCACTAACATTTGAGATCTCAAAGTAGGCAGCAACAGCGGGGACATTTCTCCTTGAGGTGATCTGGGTATTGTCGTCAGACCGCTGGGTGGTGGCCGTTGCTACTGTCTCTTTCTCATCCAATGTCAAGAATGGCTGCGCATTGTAAGGTCTGGGAATGGATGGGCAAATAATTCCTCTGACTCGAGTGGAGGTGCTATGGTGGTGATAGTGTATTTGAGGGTGCACACAGCAGAGATTGAAGAGGGTGCAGATATAGAGGATAAGTAGGGTGCAGAAGTGGAAGGGTGAGTGAGCAACTCAACCAACTCTGGTGCTCCCTTTGAAGTAATTGTATGTGCCTTCCCCAGCTTCACACTTAGGCTTGTGCACCTGCCTCATTCCCCAACCACCCCTGTGGAACAGCTTGCCTCTTCCTCTGCCTGTCATTTCAAATTGTGGATGAAGGCATATCACAGCCCTCAATCAATATTTTGTGGAAGCAGGTATATCAAATCCCCTTATCAGTGTTTTGTGGAAGCAGGTATATCGCAGGCCTCAATCAATATTTGGTGGAAACAGGTAAATCGAACCCCTTAATTAGTATTTTATGTAAGCAGGTATATTGCAGCCCTTAATCAGTATTTTGCGGAAACAGGTATATCAAACCCCATAATCAGTATTTTGTGGAAGCAGGAATATATTGCAGCCCTCAATCAGTATTTTGTAGAAGCAGGTATATCAAACCCCTTAATCAGTATTTTGTGGAAGCAGGAATATATTGCAGCCCTCAATCAGTATTTGGTGGAAGCAGGTATATCAAACCCCTTAATCAGTATTTTGTGGAAGCAGGTATATCACAGGCCTCAATCAATATTTAGTGGTAACAGGTATATCAAACCCCTTAATCATTATTTTGTGGAAGCAGGTCACACTCCTCAATATTATTATTTTTTGCCACAACAGTTATATCACACCATCCTGTTTATTTGGGGCAACAGGTATATTGCAGCCCTCAATCAGTTTTTTTTTTGTGGAAGAAGGTATATCGAACCCCTCAATCAGGTATATCAAACCATTTGCAAATAGTTGTTCCAATAGCGCTTGTCCCTCTATATAGCTTCGGTATTGCAGCAGAACCGCACTCAACTGCTACACAATACAAATGAACTATAATATAATTTCTTTGTTAGAAAGTATATTATAAGTATATCACACCCCTCAATCAGTTTTTTGGGGGGGCAACAGGTATATCACACCAGTTGCAATTAGTTGTTCCAATAGCGTTTGTCTCTCTATATAGCTTCGGTATTGCAGCAGAACCACACTCATATTTTTGTGTATCATGTAATTTATGTTAGATTTCGCTTGTATAAAAATGGAATTATTGCTTTTGCTATGATGCACTAAAAAAATAACACTTGTTCAGCAGCAGCATATGACATAAATGCCGTAAAATGCTCCTGCTATAATGCAACGCGTTTAGCATGGACAGATATAATGCATTTAAAAAAGTGTACACTAATTGCTCAGCAGTCGGCACTGCAGCATAATGGTAATTGTATTGGGAATAAGCTGGCAATATGCCTACAAAACAGTCAGGTTTGTAAAAAAATAAAAAACACAGCTGACTTTCTGTTTAAATGGGAAGAAACATGAAATCTTCTTTCTTGCTTTCTTACAGGTGGCTGCTTTTGAGGTTCTGTAGTAGTTGCATATGTATAAGGCAGTAACTGCAGCTTGAAGGCACTGCCTGTGCTTGCCACATCCAGACATGGCTTTCCCTGTCCTTCTTTTTCTACATTAACCACCTCCCGACCGCATAACGCACGGATGCGTCCGGGAGGTGGTTGATTTATTCCTCCTGGACGCATCCGTGCGTCATCTCGCGAGACGCGAGATTACGTCACAGCCGGCCCGCGCTTGCGCATCGCGGGCCGACATTTCACTGCAGAGTATTTCGTCAGCAGCCTGCCGGCCACGATCATTGGCTGGCAGGTTGCTGATTTTCAAAAAAAACAATCAGCAGCCATTTAGCCCCACATATTAGTAAATATGATGGGGTTATATGGCTGCTGTGCTCCTCTGCTCCTTCTTTTGGTCAGTTGGTTCCAGCAGAGGAGCAGGGGAGCACACATAACTGTGAGTACCCACTACACCACATACTAGCCCCAGATCACCCCAATTAACCCTTTGATCACCCCTTTGATCGCCCCTGTCAATCACTAGTGAAAGGAAAAAAGTGATCAGTGTAAACTGTCACTTTTTTTTTTCACTGGTATTGACCGTTAGGTTTCAGTATAGTTTAGGCCCCTTGGTTAGGTAGTTTAGGGATCGGTTAGCGCCCAGCCCACCGCACCGCAGTCCGTTATTCGCTGATTAGCGTATCGCTAATCAGCATTTGTACTTTTATAGTATCTGGAAGTGATCAAAACTGATCACGGTCAGATCTATAATAGTACTAGTGTCACTTTAGTTCTCCCTCCACCCAAAACGCAGTGTTTGCCCGATCAGGCCTGATCGGTCGCCCACACGTGCGTTCGCCCACGCCCGCCCCACCGCAGTGACAAAAAAATTTTTTTTTTTGATCGCTGCACATTCACTTTACACGCACTGCGGCGATAAAAAAATCAGTTTTGATATTTTTTATCAACCGCAGCGGCCTCCGGTACTTCGCTAGCCTCCCATTTGTAAGACAGGCTTGCTTTTTTTTTCTTGGGTAGTCTCAGGGAATACCCCTAAATTTAGTTGCCCACATGTCTAACAGGGGGTATTCTTCTGAAGAGGCCTACAGGCTTCTGACCCAGTCGGATGAGGAGTGGGAACCCTCATCTGATGAATCCAGCGGGTCAGAATACGAACCTGTAGAAAGCAGTGGCTCTCTGACCCAAAGTTCGGACGAGGAGGTTGAGGTCCCTGATAGCAGCAGGCGTACCCGGCCCCGTGTCGCTAGACCGCAGGTTGCGCAGGATCCGCTTCAAGAGCAGCAGAGTGGGGCTGGTGCTGTCGGATTACGTGGTGAGGCATACACCAGCAGCCCAGCCCTTCCTGGACCTAGTACCAGCACTGCCGTAGAACATGGTGAAGTAGCGAGCACCAGAAGGGCAGTTGAAGCTGGTACGGTGGCACGTGCAGTAGTGACCCCGTCGCAGCCACCGCAAAGACGTGCCCGTAGAGCCCCTAGAATCCCAGAGGTGCTGGCAAACCCTGATTGGCAGTCCCCAACTTCAGCCGCACCTGTAGTTCCCCCTTTCACCGCCCAGTCTGGAGTTCGGGTTGAGACAGCTCAGATCGGTTCGGCCCTGGGATTTTTTGAGCTGTTCTTGACTGCGGAGCTTTTAGACTTAGTTGTGGCAGAGACAAACCGGTATGCCACACAATTTATAACCGCTAACCCGGGAAGCTTTTATGCCCAGCCTTTCCGGTGGAAACCAGTCCAAGTTTCCGAAATTAAAACTTTTCTGGGCCTCCTCCTCAACATGGGCCTGACAAAAAAGCATGAATTGCAGTCATATTGGTCCACGAACCCGATTCATCACATGCCCATGTTCTCTGCTGCTATGTCCAGGACACGATTTGAGACCATCCTGCGTTTCCTGCACTTTAGTGATAACAGCACCTCCCGTCCCAGAGGCCACCCTGCTTTTGACCGGCTCCACAAAATGCGGCCCCTCATAGACCATTTCAACCTGAAATTTGCAGATATTTATACCCCTGAGCAAAACATCTGCGTAGACGAGTCCCTTATACATTTTACCGGGCGCCTTGGCTTCAAACAATACATCCCAAGCAAGCGCGCCCGGTATGGGGTCAAATTGTATAAGCTCTGTGAAAGGGCCACAGGCTATACACACAAATTTCGTGTCTATGAGGGAAAAGATCAGACCCTGGAGCCGGTCGGTTGCCCTGACTACCTGGGGAGCAGTGGGAAGATAGTCTGGGACTTGGTGTCACCCTTATTCGGCAAGGGGTACCATCTTTATGTGGACAATTTTTACACAAGTGTGGCCCTCTTTAGGCATTTGTTTCTAGAACGGATTGGCGCCTGTGGTACCGCGCGAACTAGTCGCGCGGGCTTCCCCCAATGGCTCGTTAGCACCCGTCTTGCAAGGGGGCAGAGGGCCGCACTGTGTAACGAAGAACTGCTCGTGGTGAAATGGAGAGACAAGCGTGACGTTTACATGCTCTCCTCCATTCACGCAGACACGACAATACAAATTGAGCGAGCAACCCGTGTCATTGAAAAGCCCCTCTCAGTCCACGACTATAACCTCCACATGGGAGGGGTGGACTTCAATGACCAGATGTTGTCTCCGTATTTAGTTTCCCGCAGAACCAGACGCTGGTATAAGAAGGTGTCTGTATATTTAATTCAATTGGCTCTGTACAATAGTTTTGTTCTCTACAGTAAGGCTGGGAGAACTGGATCCTTCCTCAAATTTCAGGAAGAGATCATCGAGAACCTCCTGTATCCAGGAGGTTCCGTGGCCCCATCCACCAGTGTAGTTAGCCGTCTACACGAGCGACATTTCCCCAATGTCGTTGCTGGTACCTCAACCCACCCGTCACCCCGAAAAAAAGATGTCGTGTCTGTAGCAGGAGTGGAATAAGGCGTGACACCCGCTATTTCTGTCCTGACTGTCCTGACCACCCTGCCCTATGCTTAGGGGAGTGTTTCCGAAAGTACCACACACAGGTACACCTAGCATAGGGATCATCTCACCAGGATAGGCACACAGGGCTATTAGGGCCCATTCACTCACAGCTGCTCCAAACGTCTCCTTTCACATGGGACAAAGTGCATAACGCACTTCGCCACATCTTTGGGCGATTTGCGCTTTGCACATTGACCCATGGGGAAGGAGAGGTTTGTTCTATAAAGGTAAAAAAAAAAATAAAAAAAAAAACACACCAGTAAGCAAACACGTTAATGTTTAGTTCAAAAAGTTAAAGTTACATGTTCTGTTCCAAAGTTAATAAAATTATTGTGTTGTGGCCTGGTTTTTTCTTTTTTTTTGTCTTTTTACCTTCCAGGTGGACCAACCGATCAATTAGCTGCAGCACCGATGTGCATTCTGACAGAAGCATTGCGCTGCTGTCAGATTACACGCAAGTCGGTGTGTGCGGCGCTGCAAGACGGGATTTTCTCCTCTGCAGTGACAGATACGTTTGCCAAGGCATACGAGCTGAGGAGGAGGCGGCGTTCCTATGCTTTGGCAAACACTTTGTATATATATATAAAAAAATAAAAAAAATACCGGCAATGATTTATTCATCCACATCGATTGATGCGAATGGAGAAATCTGGTTTGCCAGGGCATACGAGCTAAGTGGGTATGGATGTAGGGCGGAGCTCCTATGTCCTGGCAGACGCCTTTCCCCTCCATTTTTTTTTTTTGGCAGAGATTTTTTCATCCACATTGATCGATGCGAATGAAGAAATCTGTGCCGTTCATTTTTTTCTTTCAGCCCAGAGGCTGAACGGAAAAAAAAATCTCATTACCTGTATGCTCAAATAAGGAGAATAGCAGAAACTCCTAATGCTGGCCATACATGTAATGATTGCGGAGACCCTCAAATGCCAGGGCAGTACAAACACCCCACAACTGACCCCATTTTGGAAAGAAGACACCCCAAGGTATTTGCTGAGGGGCATATTGAGTCCATGAAAGATTGAAATTTTTGTCCTAATTTAGCGGAAAGTGAGACTTTGTGAGAAAAAACAAAAAAATCAATTTCCGCTAACTTTTGCAAAAAAAAAAAAATTTCTATGAACTTGCCAGGCCCCTCATTGGATACCTTGGGGTGTCTTCTTTCCAAAGTGGGGTCACATGTGGGGTATTTATACTGCCCTGGCTTTTTAGGGGCCCTAAAGCGTGAGAAGAAGTCTGGGATCCAAATGTCTAAAAATGCCCTCCTAAAAGGAATTTGGGCACCTTTGCGCATCTAGGCTGCAAAAAAGTGTGACACATCTGGTATCGCCGTACTCAGGAGAAGTTGGGGAATGTGTTTTGGGGTGTCATTTTACATATACCCATGCTGGGTGAGAGAAATATCTTGGCAAAAGACAACTTTTCCCATTTTTTTATACAAAGTTGGCATTTGACCAAGATATTTATCTCACCCAGCATGGGTATATGTAAAATGACACCCCAAAACACATTCCCCAACTTCTCCTGAGTACGGCGATACCAGATGTGTGACACTTTTTTGATGCCAAGGTGGGCAAAGGGGCACATATTCCAAAGTGCACCTTTCGGATTTCACCGGTCATTTTTTACAGATTTTGATTGCAAAGTACTTCTCACACATATGGGCCCCTAAATTGCCAGGGCAGTATAACTATGCCACAAGTGACCCCATTTTGGAAATAAGACACCCCAAGGTATTCCGTGAGGGGCATGGCGAGTTCCTAGAATTTTTTATTTTTTGTCGCAAGTTAGTGGAATATGAGACTTTGTAAGGAAAAAAGAGAAAAAAAAAAAATCATCATTTTCCGCTAACTTGTGACAAAAAAAATAAAATTCTAGGAACTCGCAGTTCCCCTCATGGAATACCTTGGGGTGTCTTCTTTCCAAAATGGGGTCACTTGTGGGGTAGTTATACTGCCCTGGCAATTTAGGGGCCCAAATGTGTGAGAAGTACTTTGCAATCAAAATGTGTAAAAAATGGCCTGCGAAATCCGAAAGGTGCACTTTGGAATATGTGCCCCTTTGCCCACCTTGGCTGCAATAAAGTGTCACACATGTGGTATCGCCGTACTCAGGAGAAGTTGGGCAATGTGTTTTGGGGTGTCATTTTACATATACCCATGCTGGGTGAGAAAAATATCTTGGTCAAATGCCAACTTTGTATAAAAAAATGGGAAAAGTTGTCTTTTGCCAAGATATTTCTCTCACCCAGCATGGGTATATGTAAAATGACACCCCAAAACACATTCCCCAACTTCTCCTGAGTACGGCGATACCAGATGTGTGACACTTTTTTGATGCCAAGGTGGGCAAAGGGGCACATATTCCAAAGTGCACCTTTCGGATTTCACCGGTCATTTTTTACAGATTTTGATTGCAAAGTACTTCTCACACATATGGGCCCCTAAATTGCCAGGGCAGTATAACTATGCCACAAGTGACCCCATTTTGGAAATAAGACACCCCAAGGTATTCCGTGAGGGGCATGGCGAGTTCCTAGAATTTTTTATTTTTTGTCGCAAGTTAGTGGAATATGAGACTTTGTAAGGAAAAAAGAGAAAAAAAAAAAAATCATCATTTTCCGCTAACTTGTGACAAAAAAAATAAAATTCTAGGAACTCGCAGTGCCCCTCACGGAATACCTTGGGGTGTCTTCTTTCCAAAATGGGGTCACTTGTGGCTTAGTTATACTGCCCTGGCAATTTAGGGGCCCAAATGTGTGAGAAGTACCTTGCAATCAAAATGTGTAAAAAATGGCCTGCAAAATCCGAAAGGTGCACTTTGGAATATGTGCCCCTTTGCCCACCTTGGCTGCAATAAAGTGTCACACATGTGGTATCGCCGTACTCAGGAGAAGTTGGGGAATGTGTTTTGGGGTGTCATTTTACATATACCCATGCTGGGTGAGAAAAATATCATGGTCAAATGCCAACTTTGTATAAAAAAATGGGAAAAGTTGTCTTTTGCCAAGATATTTCTCTCACCCAGCATGGGTATATGTAAAATGACACCCCAAAACACATTCCCCAACTTCTCCTGAGTACGGCGATACCAGATGTGTGACACTTTTTTGCTGCCAAGGTGGGCAAAGGGGCACATATTCCAAAGTGCACCTTTCGGATTTCACCGGTCATTTTTTACACATTTTGATTGCAAAGTACTTCTCACACATATGGGCCCCTAAATTGCCAGGGCAGTATAACTATGCCACAAGTGACCCCATTTTGGAAAGAAGACACCCCAAGGTATTCTGTGAGGGGCATGGTGAGTTCCTAGAATTTTTTATTTTTTGTCGCAAGTTAGTGGAATATGAGACTTTGTAAGAAAAAAAATAAAAATAAAAATCATCATCATTTTCCGCTAACTTGTGACAAAAAATAAAAAGTTCTATGAACTCACTATGCCCATCAGCGAATACCTTAGGGTGTCTACTTTCCGAAATGGGGTCATTTGTGGGGGTTTTCTACTGTTTGGGCATTGCAGAACCTCAGGAAACATGACAGGTGCTCAGAAAATCAGAGCTGTTTCAAAAAGCGGAAATTCACATTTTTGTACCATAGTTTGTAAACGCTATAACTTTTACCCAAACCATTTTTTTTTTTGCCCAAACATTTTTTTTTATCAAAGACATGTAGAACAATAAATTTGGCGAAAAATTTATATATGGATGTCGTTTTTTTTGCAAAATTTTACAGCTGAAAGTGAAAAATGTCATTTTTTTGCAAAAAAATCGTTACATTTTGATTAATAACAAAAAAAGTAAAAATGTCAGCAGCAATAAAATACCACCAAATGAAAGCTCCATTAGTGAGAAGAAAAGGAGGTAAAATTCATTTTGGTGGTAAGTTGCATGACCGAGCGATAAAGATGAAAGTAGTGTAGTGCCGAAGTGTAAAAAGTGCTCTGGTCATGAAGGGGGTTTCACCTAGCGGGGCTGAAGTGGTTAAACATAGAAACATAGAAAACATAGAATGTGTCGGCAGATAAGAACCATTTGGCCCATCTAGTCTGCCCAATATATCTGAATCCTATGAATAGTCCCTGGCCCTATCTTATATGAAGGATAGCCTTATGCCTATCCCATGCATGCTTAAACTCCTTCACTGTATTTGCAGCTACCACTTCTGCAGGAAGGCTATTCCTTGCATCCACTACTCTCTCAGTAAAGTAATACTTCCTTATATTACTTTTAAACCTTTGCCCCTCTAATTTAAAACTGTGTCCTCTTGTGGTAGTTTTTCTTCTTTTAAATATGCTCTCCTCCTTTACCAAGTTGATTCCCTTTATGTATTTAAAAGTTTCTATCATATCCCCTCTGTCTCTTCTTTCTTCCAAGCTATACATATTAAGGTCCTTTAACCTTTCCTGGTAAGTTTTATCCTGCAATCCATGTACTAGTTTAGTAGCTCTTCTCTGAACTCTCTCTAGAGTATCTATATCCTTCTGGAGATATGGCCTCCAGTACTGCGCACAATACTCCAAGTGAGGTCTCACTAGTGTTCTGTACAGCGGCATAAGCACTTCACTCTTTCTACTGCTTGTACCTCTCCCTATACATCCAAGCATTCTGCTGGCATTTCATGCTGCTCTATTACATTGTCTTCCCACCTTTAAGTCTTCTGAAATAATTACTCCTAAATCCCTTTCCTCAGATACTGAGGTCAGGACTGTGTCAAATATTCTATATTCTGCCCTTTGGTTTTTACGCCCCTGGTGCATTATCTTGCACTTATCCACATTAAATTTCAGTTGCCAGAGTTCTGACCATTCTTCTAGTTTTCCTAAATCCTTTTCTATTTGGCGTTTCCCTCCAGGAACATCAACCCTGTTACATATCTTTGTGTCATTAGCAAAAAGACAAACCTTACCATCGAGGCCTTTTGCAATATCACTTATGAAGATATTAAACAAAATTGGTCCCAGTACAGATCCCTGTGGAACCCCACTGGTAACATGACCTTGTTTTGAATGTTCTCCATTGACTACAACCCTCTGTTGTCTGTCACTCAGCCACTGCCTAATCCACTCAACAATATGGGAGTCCATGCTCAATGACTGCAGTTTATTGATAAGTCTTCTGTGTGGGACAGTGTCAAAAGCCTTACTAAAATCTAGATATGCGATGTCTACTGCACCTCCACCGTCTATTATTTTAGTCACCCAGTCAAAAAAATTTATAAGATTTGTTTGACATGATCTCCCTGAAGTAAACCCATGTTGTTTTTCATCTTGCAATCCATGGGATTTTAGATGTTCCACAATCCTATCCTTTAATAGGGTTTCCATTAATTTGCTTACTATTGATGTCAGACTCACTGGTCTATAGTTGCTCGATTCCTCCTTACTACCTTTCTTGTGAATGGGCACGACATTTGCCAATTTCCAATCTTCCGGGACGACTCCTGTTACTAATGATTGGTTAAATAAATCTGTTAACGGTTTTGCCAGCTCACCACTAAGCTCTTTTAATAATTTTAGGTGTATCTCATCAGGCTCCTGTGACTTATTTGTCTTCACTTTAGACAGCAAACTTAGAACATCTTCCTCTGTAAAGACACATGCATCAAACGATTTATTAGTCATCCTTTCTAGTGGAGGTCCTTCTCCTTCTTTTTCTTTTGTAAAAACTGAACAGAAGTATTCATTAAGGCAGTCGGCTAGCCCTTTATTCTCTTCTACATACCTTCCGTCCTTTGTTTTTAATTTAGTTATTCCTTGTTTTAATTTCCTTTTTTCATTTATATATCTGAAGAATGTCTTATCCCCTTTTTTCATAAACTGAGCTAGTTTTTCTTCTGCCTGCGCTTTAGAAGTTCTTATAACTTGCTTGGCCTCTTTCTGCCTAATCTTGTAGATTTCCTTATCTTCATTGCTCTGGTTTTTTTTATAATTACAAAATGCTAGCTTTTTATTTTTAATGATTTGGGCCACTTCTGCTGAGTACCACAGTGGTCTCTTCCTTTTTTTGCTTTTACTGACAAGTCTAATGCAATTTTCTGTTGCCTTCAATAATGCACCTTTTAAGTAGTCCCATTTCTCCTGGACTCCATGTAATCCGTTCCAGTCTGATAAGGACTCATTTATGACTAATTTCATTTTTGAAAAGTCTGTTTTTCTAAAATCTAAAACTTTTGTTTTTGTGTGGTGGGACTCTTTCACAGTTCTTATATTAAACCACACTGACTGGTGATCACTAGATCCCAAGGTTTCGCCTACAATGACATCATATACCGAATCCCCATTTGTGAATACCAAATCCAAAATGGCCTCCCTCCGGGTTGGCTCCTCAACCATTTGTTGTAGGGATAACCCCAGTAGGGAATTTAGAATGTCTGTACTCCTGGTAGAACTTGCTATTTTGGTTTTCCAGTTTATATCTGGAAGATTGAAATCTCCCATAATGATAACTTCTCCTTTCATTGTCATTTTAGCTATTTCTTCATCTAGTAGATCATCTAGTTCTTTAACTAGTTCTTTTGCTAGCCTTTCCCTTCTCTCTCCCTGACACTAAAACAGAAGCTTGATTGTGACTGTACACTGTCCCTAAGATTGTTTTCTGCCAGAGACTGTGCTACACCTATCTATCCTCATCAGCAGCTAAACACAGAATGATGCTAAGGCTCATCCTTGCTTGCTGTCCTACTGATTGGCTTCTGCGGGCTCTCTGTCAGCCTGTGAGCCGCGTTTTGGTGTCCTTCTCCAAAGCAGAATGGAGACTGAACTGATGCAAACTGATGCATTTTGAGCGGATCCTTTTCCATTCAGGATGCATTAGAATGCAAACTGATCCGTTTTGGACCGCTTGTGAGAGCCCTGAACGGATCTCACAAATGGAATGCCAAAACGCGGTGTAAAAGTAGACTTAAAAAAATAAAATAAAATAAATATGTTAAATTTTCCCCATTGGCACAAATTTACTGCTATCATAAAGTATGACATGCCATCCAAAAAATTCTCAGAATGGCTTTGATAAATTAAATGCATTCCAAACGTATTACCACATAAAGTGACACATAATTAGGCTTGTTCAAGAAGTGTGTGTGTGTGTGTGGGGGGGGGGGGGATAGAGAAAAAAATACAACAAAAATAAAATCATATAAAAATATGAAATATCCACTCTAGGTACCAATAGAAGAGACTGTAAAATCTTATATGCTGTAGTTTGCAAATAGTTCTTCCCCTGATTATAATATTGATTTCTTGTTTTTTAATTAAATAGTATATTGGTGCACCAATGTCACATATCATGGGATAGATATTGTGTTGTCATTGTTTTTGTTCCTTTTTCATTAGTTTCATATGTGACCTAATTGTTTTTAAACCTGGGCCCCTTCAAGAAGCTAATGTAACAGTCCACAAAAGTAGAGTTTTAAATATATTTAACATAAATATAAAAGAGAATATCTAGTCCCAAAGTATTTACATTTTTTGTTTCAACTACACCCATATATTATTTTATAGCATTTAAAATTATGTATAGTTTGATTCAATTGTATTTACAGCATATAAACAGCATATTTAGTATGTTTTTAATATATTGATATTCCTGCTATATAATACATTAGTATACTCAATACCTGAATGATATCGTTCGTACCCTTATACATACACGAGTGCAAATATGGACGGACACACACACACATATATATATATATATATATATATATATATATATATATACATACATATGTGCATGTGTGTGAACCCAAGGTTGAAAACCGCATATAATAATAGCAAATACTAAATAAGGATAAAGAGAGAGCACCGGGGCAGTTCCTGTGCTGGACCTGAAAAGCCTGAAAAGGACCAGCCATGATGTCCTCCCTCCTACTATAAAACAAAAAAAAACCCACATATACTGTAATTTATGCCCTATAAGATGCACCGGCCCATAAGACGCACCTAGGTTTTAGAGAAGGACAATAAGAAACAAATATATTTCATCAGACCCCCAATGTTAATCGGACCTCAGCTCACAGCCCTAATCCGACCCCCAATGTTAATAAGACACTCAATCAGACCCTCAATGTTAATATGATCTCAATAAGACCTTAGATCAGACTCACTATTAGACATCTGCTCAGACCCCAATTTGAATGACCTCCAATCAGACCTCAGATAAGAGCCCCAATATAAATAAGACCCCACCATTCAGACCTCAGATGAGACCCCCATAAATCAGATTAGACCCCCAATGCTCAGATCAGACCCCCATGCCTCAGATAACACCCCATGCCTTATATCAACCCCCAGCCATAGATCAGGCCCCAGCCTCAGATCATATAAAGAAAAAATATCCACTTTAAAATACTACCCTCTAGATTGCAAAACATGTGTTGCACCCTTGTATTGCGATTTTTGCTCTCCGCACCAGCACTTATACTGCACCCTGTAAAAGATTTTGGACTACTATTTTAGGCTCACTTATTTTACTCATTTATATAGCCTGGACATATTGTGCTACACTTTATAGAGTCATTATCATCACTCGCTGTCTCCAGTGGACCTGATAGTCTAAATTCCCTATCAGTTTGTTTTGTGTGTGGGAGAAACTGGAATACCAGAAGGAAACCCTCTGAAACACGGGAAGAACATACAAACTCCATGCAGCTGTTGTCCTTGGTTGGATTCAAACCAAAAGGAGATCCATTTAATGTTTTTAAAGGTTTCTAATCCAGGACACAATTTTGATTATAATTAGGGATGAGCGAACTCGAACTAAAAGTCCGGGTTCGGGTTCGGTGTTCGTCGCTTTCTTGGCGCTTTTTTAAAGGCTGCAAAGCAGCCAATCAACAAGCGTCATACTACTTGCCCCAAGAGGCCGTCACAGCCATGCCTACTATTGGCATGGCTGTGATTGGCCAGTGCAGCATGTGACCCAGCCTCTATTTAAGCTGGAGTCACGTAGCGCCGCACGTCACTCTGCTCTGATCAGTGTAGGGAGAGGTTGCAGCTGCAACGTTAGGGCGAGATTAGGCAGGGATTAACTCCTCCAAAGGACTTCATTCACTGATCGATCTGCAGCTGTAGATCATTGAACTGCTGCTATTCAGTTGCTCACTGTTTTTAGGCTGCCCAGAGCGTTTTTCATTCACTTTTTTCTGGGCTGATCGGCGGCCATTTTGTGTCTTGTGGTGCGCCAGCACAAGCTGCCACCAAGTACATTTAACCCTCAATAGTGTGGTTATTTTTTGGCTATATCCTACATCAGGGTGAAGTTGTCACACCAAGTGCATTTAACCATCAATAATGTGGTGATTTTTTGGCCATATACTACATCAGGGGCAAGCTGTCACCAAGTGCATTTAACCCTCAATAGTGTGGTTGTTTTTTTGGCTATATCCTACATCAGAGTGAAGCTGTCACACCAAGTGCATTTAACCATCAATAGTGTGGTTATTTTTTGGCCATATACTACATCAGGGGCCAGCTGAGCCTGTCACCAAGTGCATTTAACCCTCAATCGTGTGGTTTTTTGGCTATATCCTACATCAGGGTGAAGCTGTCACACCAAGTGCATTTAACCATCAATAGTGTGGTTATTTTTTGGCCATATACTACATCAGGGGCCAGCTGAGCCTGTCACCAAGTGCATTTAACCCTCAATCGTGTGGTTTTTTGGCTATATCCTACATCAGGGTGAAGCTGTCACACCAAGTGCATTTAACCATCAATAGTGTGGTTATTTTTTGGCCATATACTACATCAGGGGCAAGCTAAGCCTGTCACCAAGTGCATTTAACCCTCAATAGTGTGGTTGTTTTTTGGCTATATCCTACATCAGGGTGAAGCTGTCACACCAAGTGCATTTAACCATCAGTAGTGTGGTTATTTTTTGGCCATATCGCAGTCTAATTCTGTCTGTAAACGTGTACCTGTCACCCAGCACCTAAATAATAGGCCTCAAATTTATAGTCAGCTAAATCTGTGGTTATTGCTGTGGCTGGGCAAGTTATTTAGTGTCCGTCAAAGCACAGTTTTTGTTCTGGGTTGAAATACAATTCCCAATTTAGCAATTCTCTAAATTAGTGGTTTCTGCTGTATCAGGCCTACTTTAAATCTATCCCTAAAAGGGTATATTAGATTCAAGGTGCTGACAGGGATCCGCGGTACAAAGACAATGTGCCCACCTTACTTCCTGCACTGGAGCGTTATAGGAAGATGCGCGAGTACAAGCGCGCGTTGGTAGACGCGCTACTGAGAGCATTCCCAAATGTCACAGGGGAACAAGTGGAAGCCCAAGGCCAAGGCAGAGGGGGAGCAAGAGGTCGCCAAGGCAGCTGTGTCACGGCCAGCTCCTCTGAGGGCAGGGTTAGCATGGCAGAGATGTGGAAAAGTTTTGTCAACACGCCACAGCTAACTGCACCACCATCCAATACGCAACGTGTTAGCAGGAGGCAACATTTCACTAACATGGTGGAACAGTACGTGTGCACACCCCTCCACGTACTGACTGATGGTTCGGACCCATTCAACTTCTGGGTCTCTAAATTGTCCACGTGGCCAGAGCTAGCCTTTTATGCCTTGGAGGTGTTGGCCTGCCCGGCGGCCAGTGTTTTGTCTGAACGTGTATTCAGCACGGCAGGGGGCGTCATTACAGACAAATGCAGCCGCCTGTCTACAGCCAATGTGGACAAGCTGACCTTCATAAAAATGAACCAGGCATGGATCCCACAGGACCTGTCCATCCCTTGTGCAGATTAGACATTAACTACCTCCCCTTAACCATATATTATTGTACTCTAGGGCACTTCCTCATTCAATCCTATTTTTATTTTCATTTTACCATTATATTGCGGGGCAACCCAAAGTTGAATGAACCTCTCCTCTGTCTGGGTGCCGGGGCCTAAATATCTGACAATGGACTGTTACAGTGGTGGGTGACGTGGAGCCTTATTCTCTGCTATGACATGAAGACTGATTCTCTGCTGACATGAAGCCAGATTCTCTGTTACGGGACCTCTCTCCTCTGCCTGGGTGCCTGGGCCTAAATATCTGACAATGGACTGTACCATGGAATATATAAGGAGCATGGAAAGAATGCCAGCATTTAGAAGGACTGCACAAGCTACTGAAGAAGGGGACAGGTTCCCCAAAACGCATCTAGCTAATAAAAATATTCAGTCTACCTTAATTTTACTTTTGAACAATAGTGTGAATATGTCCTAATAAGTAGTTACAGGTATTAAGTGGGACAAGCAAGTCTCTGAAATCTTGTTGTACCATAGGACCCAACATGTAGCTCAACATCAGTGGCAGTGCATGTATGACCACATTTGGTGTGAGACAGGGTCTGCCATACAGTAATTGACAGTGTGGGGTATGCGCTTCTGAAACATCTGGACTCCAAAAACAACTTAAGGTCAACCAGAAGATCTTGCATTTATGTGGTGTGCTTTGCAGGAACTACTGTACTCGCAGAGATATTTAAAGCTCTACCTTTGTTACACTAGCTACTTGTAGGGGCCCAGATTTAAAAGCCATTAAGAAACATATGGGACTAACCAATTAAAAAGGAACAAAAATAGTGAAAAACACAATGGGCCAGATATATCATTAGGCAAAGTCACTTTTGTGGAGTGGAAAAGTCGCAAAAAAGTCCCAAAGGCTAAAACTGCGCACAAATTTGCGACTTTTTTCTGCTCTGCACTATGCTCGCCAGTTTTCTGAAAGTGGGCGTGTTTTCATATGTAAATGAATCTCTAGACAGATTTACTATTGGGACTTTTTTAAAAAGTCGCAAAAAAGTCGCAAAAAAGTCGCAACTTCACTCCAGTGAGGACCATGCTTATCTTATGAGACTTTTTAATAGAACATGCGACTTTTTCATAAAAACGTGCGATTTTTGAAAAGCTGCTTACTGACGGATAAACTGCTACCGTCAAACCACATTTATTACAGTCTTAAAGGGCCGATCATAAATCTGACTTGGCTAAAACTGACTTTAGCCATATGTGAAAGTGGAGTGAGCTGTCAGAGTCGTGATAAATCTGGCCCAATATCTATTCCCTAATATTTGACATTGGTGCACTGATATGCTATTTATTTAAAAACAAGACATCATTATTATAATCAGGGGAAGAACCATTTGGAACTGCAACATTATACAATATTACAGCCTCTTCTCTTGCTACCTATAAGGGATATTTCATATTTTTATATAATTTTATTTGTAGCAATGTGAACATTGAAGTGTTTTCCCCAGGCTCCGGTCCGGGACTTAGGGCATGCTCATGTCCAGGGATCCTATTTAATCCTGCTACTTGTTCTTGGGTGGGTCTCACTCTGGAGAGTGTGCAGACAGAGGCCTGGTGAGGCTCTGTCAGTGTGGTCTCAGATAAGCCAGGCTGAGGGGCCACGAGGCTATGCAATAGCCTGGACTTTGGGGGACTTGCACACAGAAGGCTGGAGTGGCTCTGTGTGGTCTGAGCCAGAAGGGCTGAGAGACCACGACTCCCCAAGAGACACTGGTGTGGGAGCAGCCTGGAGGCTGCTGAAGGTTGGGCTGGGAAAGCCGCATCTCATCACAGGTGTGAACTGTGCTACGCTTTAGGTGAGTCAGGGAAACCTATGTGTTTAGTTAGGGCCCAGACGGGCAAGGTATTTTATTTTGGCTTTGTGTGTTTTTGCTTTATGCCGTGTGCCACAATAAAGCACAGTTTGGCCCCTAAATCCTGGTTTCTGTGAAGAAGTGTGTGTTTGCAACCCCTGGAAAAGAGCTAATCCCCTACATATTTTTGTTCTACTTTTCCTTTATTTAGTGTTTAAAATAAATGTTGTGTTTTAAAGGGAGTCTGTCACCAGATTGTGACCTTATAGACCGCTTACATAGCGCTCTAGCATAGCAGTCTATGATTCTAATGGTACCTTTGATGTGTGCTTCTGAAGTTCCCCTAAGGCAAAAACTGACTTTTATTCAAGGGATCGCAAGTGCCCAGGGCGGGGTTCACCTTGTTGGAGCCCAGGCTGTTCTGCCTCTTTTCGCCATATCCCCGCCCCAGCCTCTTCCTCTGCCCGCCCCGCTCTTCCTTTGCGTCCTCCTTCTCTGCAGCCGAATCCCGCGCCTGCGCTATCCATTGCTTGGCCGGGGCATGCGCACTGCGATGCCCATTGTGGGTGTATCTGGTCCGCCTCCTCGCCGCTGTTTCTCGCCCTTGGCCGGCGCATGCGTAGTAGCTACTGCGATGCCGTGCCCACAATGGGCATCGCCGTGCGCATGCCCCGGTCAAGCAATGGATAGCGCAGGCGCGGGAACCGGCTGCAGAGAAAGAGGATGCAAAGGAAAAGCGGGGCGGGCAGAGGAAGAGGCTGGGGCGGGGATATGGCGAAAAGAGGCAGAACAGCCTGGGCTCCAACAAGGTGAACCCCGCCCTGGGCACTTGCGATCCCTTGAATAAAAGTCAGTTTTTGCCTTAGGGGAACTTCAGAAGCACACATCAAAGGTACCATTAGAATCATAGACTGCTATGCTAGAGCGCTATGTAAGCGGTCTATAAGGTCACAATCTGGTGACAGACTCCCTTTAAATATAAATAATGTCCATTAAAATTTATACAAGAAATATACTGTATATAGTCTGTGCCTTGAGGGATTATTTGACCTATTTTATTGAAATTAGATGGTTTATACATGTATTTATTTTTATTTAGTTATTGGATTTTGGGAAGGGTGAAACCACTGTTGCCATGACAATATAAATCATTATTCTTAAATGGGTTGTCAGAGAGTCATCAAGATAAGCCTTGATTGGGGTAAAATATAAAAATGATGTTATACATACAAATTTCTCCAGTGCCATTCTCCCTCTGCATGCTACTTGTTTAAAAACTGGAGCTAAGATGTGCCAGTATACAGAACATGACCACTGAAATGGTCCACAGCTGAGGACACTGGTTGTCTGCAGCATTAACGTGCAGTACACCTGCACATGTTATGAGCACAGTGACATGTAGCTGTCTGGTTTCTTCTCTGGACCTATAATAAGTAAGGGCTCATATAAAGGATCATTGGTGTTTTGTGGTCTACAAATTGCGGATGCGCAAAACATGGATACCGGCCATGTGCATTCCTCATTTTGTGAAACAGAATGGCTGGCCCCGAATAGAACAGTCCTATCCTTGCCTGTAATGCGATCAATAATAGGACATGTTCTATGTTGACATACAAAGTAATTTCTGTTTTCTGTTTTTTGCTGTGAATGGTCCCGCATATGGGCCTCCCCCCCCCAAAAAAAAAGGTAACGGACATGGACAAAAATAAGTTTGTGTGCATGAGCCCTAACAGCCTATCTGGGGTGTGATGGATATTTCTACTGTTGAGCGAATCGAAGTCCACAAAGTGGACTTTGATCCGAATTTCAGGTGTGGCAATGTGAACATTGAGGTATTGTTTGCACCAGGAGCGTGTCACCAAGGGGCCCGGCCTTGGTGGAGTAAAAGCCCTAGACCAGGTGTCCACTAAAGTAGTTGGGGGTCACCATATAGATAGTGTAGCTGGTCTAGCTATTTCAGGACGGGCTTTTTTTGGGTACAGGCAATGTGTTGGGTGGGTGCCTGTTCCCCATGCTCCAGTCCTGGACTTAGGGCATGCTCACGTCCAGGGATTCCATTTAATCTGGTTTCTGGAAATGGGTGTGTCTCACTCTGGAGTGTTTTGTGAAGCAGAGTCCTGGTGAGGCTCTGTGTGAGTGGTCTCAGCCAGGTGGGCTGAGGGGCCACGAGGCTAGGCGATAGTCGGGAGGACTACTAGGCCACAATCCCCCAAAAGGTATTGAAGTGTCAGAGCCTGGAGCTTGCTGAACTGTATGCCTGAGGAAAGCCGCATTTGTGTTTGTGTGTGAACAGGGCTCTCTAAGCGAGTCAGGGATGCGCTTATGTCTTTAGTTAGAGCCTAGCCAGGCAAGGATTTGTTATTTTGTGTGGATGTCACATGTGATAAGTTGAAGCTGCGACTTCATAACCTGTTTTGCTGAAACGTCCGGAATAAAACACGAGTTTGGACATTCTACCCTTGTCTGGTGAAAAAATTTGTGATGGCGACCCCTTAAAAGTAAACAATCCTTTACAAATGGTGGAGGATGCGGGCAAGTTTTCCATGAGAAAAGGGGCAACAACAGCCGGTTTCTAGGGGCAACGACGAGAAAGAGCAGGTGCTGCTTAATCCTGCTGTGGTGAAGTTAAAGGGACGGAAGCCTGTTTGTTCGGTGGAGCAGGTGCTGGTCGTGCTATTGTGGACTATTTTTTGTTATGGTGCAGAGGTTTAAAGGGCCAGAATCCCAGAAAAGAAACTCACCTGAAGCAGGACTACGCAATGGATGATTGTGAGGTCAGAAGATCTGATACAGAAAGATCCTGCGAGTTTGTGATTAGGGGAATCCCGCTGTAGGTCACTTTAGATTCCACTGATGAAAAAGTCAGTCACCTATAGGACTTCAAAACGCATCTGGGAGGAATCTGGACAACACCATTGTCTCTGCGTACGCTTAAGATTGCTTACTTATCTAGTCGGGACTCTAGGCCATGCCGTTTCCGGTGGCAACGTTTGCAGTATGGAGTCTGCCGGTGTCCGGGATACAAGAAAGCAAGAGAAAGCTGGTGATCTTGGTAGAGATGTCCTGGTAATATTGTCATCTCCCGAATCCACAACGTCAGGCGGTAAGACTGTTCCTGTTAATAGTTGTATGGCAGATCCAGTGACCGTGAGTCGGCCGAAGTGGAAACCGACTGGTTCAGTGACTAAAAAAATCACTGAGGCGAAAAACCGTCTCAGAAGTTTGTGACATTGGAGAAAACGCAGGGTCTGAACAGGCGGGTAAGCCTGTTACGATTGTTCCCTTGCAGGATTTTGCAGGGAAGAAGGTTGCTGTGTTGCCCAAAATGCCCGTGACCAAGGCTAGGCATGGAGCGGCGAAAATTAGAGACCCTATGATGGCCTGGGTAAGAGGTTGCACAATATGGAAACCTGAGATAAATAAAGTGATAAATATGCTGGACAAACATGCGGTTAATGAGGACTGTCAGGTAGTTCTCACTGACTGTGAGGCTATAGGCTACAGCTGCGACTGATGGACTTGTTGCTGTAAATTTGCCTGTACATGAGAGAAGGTTGTTCCGTGATTTGTGGGGTAGAAACACTTCTGCGTTTGGTCATGTAACTCCCGCAGAACTGGTACCTAGCCCTTTAAATGAAGTGACGATTAGAAACAGTGGAGCTGATAAGGTGCAAAGTGATGGTACCATGTTTGCCGAAATGCATAATGGGACTGTGATGTTATGTGAAATATGTGATAATAATGACATGCCTTTTCCTTTGCAGGCTGTAATTGGGGAAGAAGCTCCCCCTGTTGGTAAACATGTGTCTGATGTAAAAGTTTTGATAAATGTTAAAGGAACACCGCTAGTAGACCCCATTGTAGACAATGTGGTGGGGCTAGAGTATGTACCACACGCATCAGAAGTGGGTATGCAGTCTCCACGAGGTTCTTTGGTTACTGAGGAAATGTCCAATGTGGGGATTAGCTCATGTGTGCCCCTAAAGGTCAGGGATTATAATGATAGGAGTGGGACAAGTGTTATATGTAATGTGGCTGATAGAAGCTCAGAGAGTGAGGCTGCCATGTCAGTTTCTGGTGAAACTAAGGTGGTAGCAACCAGATGACAGTTATACCTGACGTGACGATAGCTGAGTGGGGAGATGGCAACCTAGTATCTGAGACCCATACCCAGGCAGGGGTAGATGACCTGACAGGTCAGTAAAGCTACAAACTTGAAGATGTTTTCACTTGCTTTGCACAGTCCAACTTCAAAAGGAACTTGCAGCTTCTGAGCCATCCAGACGTCATGCAGAGTAGGAAAGGGATGAGCTGGCTGATGAGGTCTTAAACAGCGCCTCAGAAAAATCTGCTCTCTTGGAGAAGAAAAGACATTTGGAAGCCAGGATGGCTCAACTTGATCAAGAGTTGCGTGATCGGATGGTGGACCTGGACCACCAGAGACAAACTGTGTCTAGATTGGAGAAGAAACAGAAGTAGTTTGACCAGCTCCTGGTTGAAGAGAAATTCATATTGGCTTGATATGCCGAAGAACATGACCGAGCAGAGGCTGATGCTCGGGAGAAGGAGACCAAAACCCTCACCTTGGCCAGAGCCCTTGGAAAAGTGCTTAAGGAGCGAGATACATCTGAGGCTGAACAGAGTTGGAAAATCTCATGAGCTCAAAAGATGACGTCGGGAAGAACGTCTATAAATTGGAGAGATCTAAGCGTGCTCTCAAGCAACAGGTGGAAAATGAGAAACCTCAAGAGGAAAGACGTCAAAAAGTCTAAGCCAGAGCCTGTTAAGAATGGGACTGGAGATGGTGGCGCCGTGGTGCCGGCCGAGGCAGAGAAGAAGATGGAAGATGTATCTGCTGAGCCAGTTGATGGGGCTGATGTGGATGCAGAAGACAAGAGATTCATGGCAGTGTGTGGCCAGGATGTGGTCATGAAAGACATTTCCTCTGCTGTCAATGCCCTCCAGAAAGCCAACAGTCTTCTGAGGAAGAAATACGAAGAGACGGATGACCAGTATGAGGATCCTGTCTACTACGATGGACTGGCTATCCTGAATTCTGCCCGAAAGGAGAACAATATCCTGTGTGAGCCTCTGGAGAAGATACCAGAAGACAACGAGTCTAGTGAAGACACCGCTTTCCCCAGTACCTCCAACCTTGATGAGAAAGAGGAGGAGGGGTTAAAATTTGAAGTATATGATGCTGTGCCTGAGAAGGATGAGAAAGCTAACAAAGTGAATGAAGTCTCCAAAGGAGACTCAGAGGCTGAAGAAGCTAAGGCCAATAAGTTGGAGTGGTAGAAATCCTCAGATGTTCCAAAGACCAAGGATAAGGCTGAAGAGGGGTCTGGCGAAGTGGAAAGAAGCAGAAGACTCAGAAACTGAAGCCAAACCTGAGATAACCCCTGTGGGGACTAAAGAAAAAAGAGAAGTGCTATCTGGTGATAGAATAAAGAAACAAAGTGAGTGTGAACACCAGGTGAAATTAGAGCGGCTGAAGGGTGGGTAAAACTGACCAGACAAATCTCCAACAAAAGCAGGGAGGCGGGAGCTCCCCATGGAAAATGCGGCTGTAAAGGTTGCAGAATTTAAAGGTTGTGGGCCTAAGAAGAAATCTAGAAAAGAAGCAAGCCAGAAAGCTAAGTTCTCCAGCGAAGAGGAGATGGAGGAGGCCCTTAGACACTGTAGTCTTGGTAGGAAGGCAGTGTTTATGACAAACCAAGCTCTGATGGCCTGGGTCTGGAAAAATAAAGGGAAGCCTGCGACGTTGGCCATCTCTTCCAGGGGAACGTTGAGCCGGAAGATGGCAGTATAATGCAGATGCCCTATCACGAACATCCGGTTGGTACATGTGTTCACCTCCAAAGGCTTGAACAGGGGGGGGGGGGGATATGAGGCAATGTGAACATTGGGGTGATGTTTGCACCAGGAGTGTGTCACCAAGGGTTCCGGCCTTGGTGGAGTAAAAGCCCTAGTCCAGGTGTCCACTAAAGTAGTTGTGGGATACCATATAGAAAGTGCAGTTGGTTCAGCTATTTCAGGGCGGGCTTTTATTGGGAACAGGCAATGTGTTGGGTGGGTGCCTGTTCCCCATGCTCCAGTCCTGGACTTAGGGCATGCTCTCGTCCAGGGATTCCATTTAATCTGGTTTCTGGAAATGGGTGTGTCTCACTCTGGAGTGTTTTGTGAAGCAGAGTCCTGGTGAGGCTCTGTGTGAGTGGTCTCAGCCAGGTGGGCTGAGGGGCCACGAGGCTAGGCGATAGCTGAACATTGGGGGATGCGGTGACACCTGTGAAACAAGGATCACGAGGCCAGAGTCGGGAGGACTACTGGGCCACAATCCCCCAAAAGGTATTGAAGTGTCACAGCCTGGAGGTTGCTGGACTATATGCCTGAGGAAAGCCACATTTGTGTTCCATGCATGAACAGGCCTCTCGAGGTGAGTCAGGGATACGCTTATGTGTTTAGTTAGAGCCTAGCCGGGCAAGGGTTTGTTATTTTGTGTGGATGTCACACGTGATAAGTTGAAGCTGCGACTTCATAACCTGTTTTGCTGAAACGTCCGGAATAAAACACGAGTTTGGACATTCTGCCCTTGTCTGGTGAAAAAATTTGTGAAGGCGACCCCCTAAAAGTAAACAATCCCTTACCCAGGATTCTTTGTTCTGGGTTTCCAGTCCAAATCGCGTGCACCAAACCTGTATGGAGGTGAGCTGATCCAAATTTCTTATGAAGTTGCTGCATTGAACAGGACCCTCAGATGAACAAAAAATAAAAAGGTATGAGTGCCAAATACATTTCTAAGCCTAAAGGACCATATGTACTACAAGTCACGCCACACTGATGCAATAATTCATGTAAAATGAGCCCTGACCCCTAAGTGCATATACTGAATATACTTTTAAGTGGGCAAACATTTTTGTATTAAAAAAAAATTGTTTAATTAGTCTTTTATAATATTCTAATTTTCTGAGATATTCTCTTTGGGGTTTTCATTATCTGTAAGCCATAATCATCAACATTAGAAGAAATAAACACTTGAAATAGATTACCCTGTGTGTAATAAATCTATATAATATACAGTATGAGTTTCACATTTTTAATTAAATTACAGATTTTTTTTATATTATAATTTATTGAGATGCATCTATATAAGCCTTTGCCTTCATTCCCCCCTCTGCTATAAGTACAGATAAACTTTAAGTTGTTAAGATTTTTTTTCAAAACGTACATACAAACCTAGCTATAAAAATTAGAAAGATTCAGATAATCAGGAAATAATAGATACATAAATACATTTTATAAGTTACTATATCATGGAGTTATTACGTTAGCAATTACGTTAGCAATTACGTAACAAAGTGCAAAGTTTACAAATTTTAGGTAAAAATTTACATTCAAAGGATGACATTAATTATTTGAGATCATTTTCATGTCACTTTTTAGTCTGGTTTTGCGCTATGAGGTTGCACCAAATTTATGAATTGGTGCACAGTTTTCTTGTATTTGGAGCTATTGCATTGTCTTATATGACTTTGTTTTAAAAAAAATATCCCAGGGGCAGTCTGACATAGGATGTGACCTTTCTGTAACATTTCAAGTGTTGCAGATAGTAAATGTGCCATAATCCAGGTCTAATATCACTTTTCAGCCTTTAACATAGACCAGTTTGAAAAGTGGTGTGTATCCTAAGGCTACTTTCACACTAGCGTTTTTGAAGATCTGCAAAAACATATCCGTTTCAATAATACAACCGTATGCATCCGTCATGAACGGATCCGGTTGTATTATGTCTTCTATAGCCATAACGGATACGTCTTGAACACCATTGAAAGTCAATGGGGGACGGATCCATTTTCTATTGTGCCAGATTGTGTCAGTGAAAACCGATCTGTCCCCATTGACTTACATTGTCTGCCAGGACTGATACGTTTAGCTCCGCTTTGTCAGGCGGACAGCAAAACACTGTAGGCAGCGTTTTGATGGTGTCCGCCTCCAGAGTAGAAGGGTGACTGAACGGAGGCAAACTGATGCATTCTGAGTGGATCTTTTTCCATTCAGAATGCATTAGGGCAAAACCGATCCGTTTTGGACCGCTTGTGAGAGCCCTGAACGGATCTCATAAACGGAAAGCCAAAACGCTAGTGTGAAAGTAGCCTAAATGTCACGCAAATGTTGCAAAAGAGTCGCAATTGGCATGTTGTATGGTATTTTTTCACCAAATACCTGATGTATCTGGTTTGATAAATGTCCCCCAATCTATTTTTCCATTGAAAACCTCTGAAATGAAAATAAAATAATCAGATCATTTTGCAGCCTAGAAGTGATGCTCAATAGTTGTAAATGAACAGGATGCTTGTAACATTACACATTTATAAGCACGAAGAACGTATGCTTTGTGGGTTTATTTGCTAAAATATTGCCTGTATGCTATGTTCATTAATAAACGTTGAAAACTCATTGAGATAAGATTGATTCCATCTACTGTAATGGTAGATTAATTTATAGCTAAAACCTAAAGCACTTTATGATGATACATTTATCAGAAGGTCCATAATAATGTTTTCATATTTCACTCAGATAGACAAGATAAAAGCATGTTAGTCTCATATTTTTTCACTGCATCTACAGTAAAGAAAACTTAAAAGGTACTTGTCAAGTTACCAACCTTATTTCCTTTTCATGCTTTTGACTTTGTTCTCAATATTGTCAGAATTTCATATTATTTGACTGATATGCTCCTCGGGGCTTTTTCCGACTGCCCTAGTCATTTCAGAAGGCAATCTTTTCTTAACTTACGTACAAAACAGACACCTCCATTTTCCACCTTATAATATGTCAGTAATTCAGTTTCATATGGTATGTATATTTATCTATTGAAGCTTAATAATCATAAATGTAATAATATAAGTATAATGTAATATATATGTTTAACATACAACACAAAAGCCTTTTTGCTATTTTTTTCTACAAAAATGCTCAGAAAAGACTCATCCATATATCCGTATATAGCATGTGAGTGTGTTTTCTTGATACCGTCAGTTGAAGCATTATTTGAAAAGAACAATAGAACAATCTGATATAAGATAATTTAATATAGGATACACATCCATCATTTTGACAGGTGTGGGATAAATATTTAAGCATAATACCACAACACATCAAGAAGATCTTAATGTAGAATGCAAAGCTTATCTATTAAGTAGATTTTTCACCTTTGGGAGTTACCTGATATTTAGAAGAAATCTTCATGTGATGCAATATATTTTTTTCGTATAGTTAAAACAGTCTAATCTTAGATTGGAAAACATATTCTGGTTTAAAAATGTCCACAATTTTAAAGATACTCTTCAATGAAAAGTATGTGAATGGGTTTTTAAATAGTATGTAAATGAAGCATAAAGAGACTCTGTCATCGTAGAAGTATAATATACTGAAGAGCCTCTTTCTAGGGCCAAGTATAGTGAGCAGCTAAATCAGGCCAGCAATGCTGTTACCAATGAAGTATGAGAAGTAAATTGAACATAAGAGGTCAACCAATAGTTTGATTCTCAAATGAAATTGCCCCCACTGATGAGCACCTCTGTTGAATACTATACTCTTGAGTTGCTGTATGTCTAAATAACCCAAGCAGACATGTGGTGGCTGGGGAATTATCTTATAGTATACATTGCAAAGGTAGTGAAAAATAAGTTACCTGCATAAAGTGATCATAAAGAAGATGGCAACAGTGATCCTCAGAATCCAGCTGGTGTCCATTCCTAGCGTAGTAACTTCAAGGTAGACAATGCATTACTTTCTGTTTCATAAAGTTCAATTGCTTGTAGTAAGTAGTGAGAGTGCATGCTCCACAACAGTTTATTGTCCTGCTTCCACTGTCAGCTTATAGGCTTATGAGCTTTACACCTCCTAGTTATGACGTCACACTTAAATGTACAGTGACCTGGGGAAGCTAAAACTAACCAAAACATTTCAAAAGACTTCAGTTTCCTTGTTGTATACTTTGCATATTTATATGTGTCATTTTCACCAATATAACTCACAGCAATGCCCCACTGAAGATGGCAAATACATTCCAAGCATACCTGTGTGTACTTTGTGTCTTTATTCCATGTCCAGAAAGTGGTTTTATTCACCTGAAAAACAGCTCCCAAGAGGGCATATTTAGCTGCTCATATCTTAGGATTGGTAGCAGTGGAGATATGGACTTGTTTGATAGCTGGCATTCCAAGCTGTCAAGAAATACCTGAATTACAGCATTATATCCACTATATCAGAAGATATACAGTTCCTTGACTTTTTAGTTTTTTGGTGCCTCACAACCTGGAATTAACATAGATTGAGAATTTGCATCATTTAATCTACAGAACATACCCAAAACTTTGAAGATATATATATATATATATATATATATATATATATATATATATATATACAGTACAGACCAAAAGTTTGGACACACCTTCTCATTAAAAGAGTTTTCTTTATTTTCATGACTATGAAAATTGTAGATTCACACTGAAGGCATCAAAACTATGAATTAACACATGTTCAATTATATACATAACAAAAAAGTGTGAAACAACTGAAAATATGTCATATTGTAGGTTCTTCAAAGTAGCCACCTTTTGCTTTGATTACTGCTTTGCACACTCTTGGCATTCTCTTGATGAGCTTCAAGAGGTTGTCACCTGAAATGGTCTTCCAACAATCTTGAAGGAGTTCCCAGAGATTTAGGACTTGTTGGCCCTTTTGCCTTCACTCTTCGCTCTTTATTTTTTATTCTTTATTGTGAAGCAAACAACAAAATAACAACAATCACCTTTTGCAGCAATCACAGCTCCAAGTTGCTTTGGATAGGTCTCTATGAGCTTGCCACATCTTACCACTGGGATTTTTGCCTATTCCTCCTTGCAAAACTTCTCCAGTTCCTTCAAGTTGAATGGTTTGCGCTTGTGAACAGCAATCTTTAAGTCTGACCACAGATTTTCTATTGGATTATTGGAGGTCTGTGCTTTGATTAGGCCATTCCAACACATTTACATGTTTCCCCCTAAACCACTCAAGTGTTGGTTTAGCAGTGTGTTTGGGGTCTTTGTCCTGCTTGAAGGTGAACCTACGTCCTAGCTTCAAATCACGCACAGAGTGGTACAGGTTTTGCTCAAGAATATCCCTGTATTTAGCACCATCCATCTTTCAATCAACTCTGACCAGTTTGCCGGCTACTGAAAAACATCACCACAGCATGATGCTGCCACCACCATGTTTCACTGTAGGGATGGTGTTCTTTGGTGATGTGTTGGGTTTAGCGTTGGACATAGCGTTTTCTTTGATGGCCGAAAAGTTAAATTTTAGTCTCATCATACTAGAGCACCTTCCTCCATACATTTTGGGAGTCTCCCACATGCCTTTAGCCAAATCACAACATACCTTTTTGTTTTTAGCTGAAAGTAGTGGCTTTCTTCTGGCCACTCTGCCATAAAGCCCAACTCTATGGAGCATGTGGCTTATTGTCGTCCTATGTACAGATACTCCAGTCTCTGCTGTGGAACTCTGTAGCTCCTCCAGGGTTACCTAAGGTCTCTGTGATGCCTCTCTGATTAATACCCTCCTTGCCCGATCCGTGAGTTTTTGTGGGTGGACGTCTCTTGACAGGTTTGCTGTTGTGTTATGTTCTTTCCATTGGGTTATGACAGATTTCATAGTGCTCATTGGGATCATCAAAGATTTGGATATTTTTTGTAACCTAACCCTGACTTGCACTTCTTAACAGCATTGTTGTTTACTTGTTTTGAGAGTTTTTTAGGTCTTCATGGCAGTTTTTGGTTAGTGATGCCTCTTGCTTAGGTGATGCAGCCTCTGGGGCCTTTCAAAAAAGGTGTGTATATGTAATGACAGATTATGTGACACTTAGATTGCACATAGGTGGACATAGTTTCACAAATTATGTGACTTCTGAAGGTAATTGGTTGCACCAGAGCTTTTTTGGGCTTCCTAATAAAGGGGGTGAATACATACGCAAATGAAAAGTTTCTGTTTTCTATTTCTAAAAAAAACTGTTTTATTTATAGACTTTTCTCATTTCACTTCACCAACTTAGACTATTGTGTCCTGATCCATCACATAAAATTCAGATTAACAAAACATTGAATGTAAGGCTGTAATTTAACAAAACACGAAAAAGGTCATACTTTTGCAAGGCACTGTAGCTGTTAGAAATTGAGATGGCAGTGAACACAGCCGAAAGTGTAAGTAAAAAGGGATTTCACTGCTTTTACGCTTGACTTGATATCTTACATCTATATCTTCTGATGAAGTAGATATAATAAAATGATTCAGCTATTGTTTGAAAGCTTACAATGACAGCTTTCAAGCAATAACAACAGGTCCATATCTCCACTGCTACCAATCCCAAGATATGAGCAGCTAAGTCAGCCCTCCCCTCTTCATAAATCTGGTTTGCTTTGAGCAGTTGGAACAGAAAAGTCCACCCAGCTGGGCACTTTGGAGACATTTTTCAGCAGAGAAAAATAGCTTTTCCTGTACATAGAATAAAGACACAAAATATGCATAGGTATGTTTGGAATGTATTTGCGATCTTCTCTAAGGCTATGCTGTTGGTTATATTGGTGAAAATTATGTGACAGACTCCTTTTAAACAAATCAGAGGTTTTCAATACTTTTCAAAACCAAGCTATTTCTTATTTCCAGGAAGAATGCAATGTAATTCTCTTCCTACAAGAAAATAACAGGACTATTATTTGACCTGAACATAAAAGAGGGGGTATTGCAGTGATGAATAAATTGATGTATCGTGATGAGTCTTCATGTCTCTTTGGTGATGTTCATACATGTTGTAAATTGAAAGGAGACCCAGCACTGGCATTTATACAGATACCAAGTATTTTATAAAAACGGGGTCAAGGAAATATGGAATCTCAGTAACATAAGTCATTTTTATCCTGAATAAAACCATTAAATTAACTTTTTACCTTATACTGAAGATCTATAAAATTGCTGAACACCCACCTGGCAGATGCATTATTTCAAGGATAGACTACTAGACATCTACTTTATCAAAATATGTAGCTATGCATTTACAAGATTATGCTAAAGAATTACTGGAATATTTAAAAAATACTTTACATATACTGTACTTTACATATACTACAAATGCTGGAATCGGTAGATCAGTTCACTTTGGGTGCATTGGATGTAATGTTACTCTATATAGTGACAGAAAAAGACACTGAGGTAGGTATTTTTACAGAACAATGTATGGAGCAAATAGATTTTATTGAGAATTGCATAAGGTTCCCATTTTAAACAATGTGGTACTGCTAGAGATGAGCTAATCAAAGCTGACAAAGTGGAATTTGTTCAGAATTTCATGAAAAATGTTGATTCACACTGAATGCAAATTTTCTAGCACTTCGTGGTAATGAATCACATTTTTTCCTAAAATGGCTGCTGCACGTGTGAGGACATGGAGAAAGAAACTCTGGGAAGGTGGGATCACCCATAATGCCATGCATACAGCCAATCAGCAGCCAGCAAGGCCTGTGATGTCACAGCTCTATAAATAGTGGCAGCCATCTTATATTGCAGGGAGAAACGTCTGCAGGCGCTAGGACAGTAATAGAAAAAATGTAATTGTGCAAAAAAAAAAAAATTGCAAGTGCAGTGAAAGATTATTCAAGGTGTAGGGAAAGGATAGGGAGGAATCCTTCCACAGCATTTCTGTTGAACAAGGACCATTCTGGGAGGTAACAGCCTGGGTAATAGGAACATTCCTATTACAGCTTGCAGCACTGACTGGGGATCCAAATTGCCATTATACAGCTCTGTAATTCCATCAAACTATTCTTCTTAGGGTGCAAGTGCTGTTTGATATAGGCATTAACAGAGGTTATTACAAGGAAATATTTATATGTTTTATTAGACCTAGTGCGGTGAAGTTATAGGCTCTAGAGCATTTTTTGTATTAGTAGAAAAAAAAAGGCTTATTAGCCGTTGTGTGGTGAAAATTACAGCTTTTTTGTCATGTATTAGTGGCAAAAGTAAAATATATTTCCCACTCAGCAGTGCAGTTATCTTCTCTAAAGCCCTTTTTTCTGTGTATTAGTGGAAAAAGAAAAAATATGTTTGCCGATCAGCGGTGCAGTTATATGTTTTAAAGCTCTTTTTTGTGTATATTAGTGGGAAAAGGAAAAAATATATTTGACGCTCAGTGGTTCAGTTATCTGTTTTAAAGCCCTTTTTTGCATGTATTAGTAGAAAAAGGGAAAATATCTTTGCAGCTCAGCGGTGCAGTTATAGGTTTTAAAACCCTTTTTTGCATTTATTAGTGGAAAAAAAGAAAAATATCTTTAGTGATTTATTCAAAAGTCCAGTTTGGCGTGTATTAGTGGCGAAATAAAGATATATTTGCCGTTAAGAAAAAAATTAGGGCCTAATTGCCATTCTGCAGTTCAGTGAAATATTCTAAAGCCAAGTTTGCAGTGTATTACTGGTGAAATTAAATTATATTCGCCGTCCAGCATTGCATTTATCTGCTGAAAAGCCTTTTGTGCAGTGTAAATATACAAAAACAATAGGGCCTAATTGCCGTCCAGTGATATATTTTACAGCCCTGTTTCCAGTGTAGTATTAGTGGGAAAATAAAAATATATTCGCCATCCAACGTTGCACTTATCTGTTGAAATGCCCAGTTTGCAGTGTAGTAATATATTCGCTGTTCATCGTTGCACTTATCTGTTGAAAATCCTTCTGTGTAAAAGTAGAAAAAAATTAGGGCCTAATTGCTGTTCTGTGGTGCAGTGTTATATTGTGAAGCCCAGTTAGCCGTGTATAAGTGGCAAAATAAAAATATATTTGCCGTTCATCATTGCACGTATCTGTTAAACCCTGTTGTGTAGTGTGAATGTGGAAAAAAATTAGGGCCTAATTGACGTTCAGCGGTGCAGTCATATATTTTATAGCCCTGTTTGCTGTGTATTAGTGGTGAAAAAAAAATGTTATTTGCCATACAGCGTTGCACTTACCTGTTGAAAATCCTTTTCTGTTGTGCAAAAATAGAAAAAAATTAGGGCCTAATTGCCAATCAGCAGTGCAGTGATATATTTTAAAGCCCTACTTGGCGTGTATTAGTGGTGAAAAAAAAAATAATTTGCCGTCCAGCGTTGCACTTATCTGTTGAAAGCCTTTTGTGTAGTGTAAAAGTAGAAAAAAAATTGGGCCTAATTGCCCTTGTGCCGTGCAGTGATATATTCTACAACCCTGTTTGCCTTGTATTAGTGGCAAAACAAAAATATATTTGCCGTCCAGCGTTGCATTTATCTGTTGAAAAGCCTTTTGTGTAGCGTAAAAATAGAAAAAAAATTAGGGCCTAGTTCAAATAGATCAGCCACCCCTCCAATCCCCCCACCCATGATGGTTGTCCCGGTGAGCACCATAAACAATCCCTAAGGGGTATACATTATTTTTTCATCTCTCTCTCTCTCCCTCTGCTCCCCCCACCGTCCCACTCTGGGCCGGCCGGCGACGCCACCCATCAGCGTCTAATCATGGCTCTTATTGCATATTCCTCAAACCTCTTGATCCTTACCAATAGATTTTTCCACTCAATAATGTGGGGCGCTCTTTTAGAGCCCCATCCTCTTGCAATAATCACTCTTGCCGCCATAAGACCTCTTATCCTGACCCTTTTTTTCCCTAATTGATGATGGTATACTGCCCAGAACAGCCACTTCCGGTTTCAATGAAAAAGATACTAGGGACTCTGCACTTAGGAGATAAAAAAACCTCTCTCCAAAAGGATTGCATCTTTGAAAAGCTCCATATCATATGCATATAATCGTCAGCCTCTTCTCTACATTTCCAGCAGTTTTTGCTTTTCGTTCTTTATAGATCTTACTTAGCAGTAATGAAGTCATATATATATTCTTTGGATAATATTAAAATAAATTATCCTAAAGTTTCTAGAAATTGTTGTCCTTTTCATATTATTATATATATTCCCCCATTCTAATGTGTTTGATTCTATATCCTTTGCCCATTTTTCCTCACTATTAAACTACCTTTTTTCCCCAACCTCTTCCTTATTACCCTATACACTTGAGAAATAGTGACCCTAGTTGTCATATGTTGGTGACAAAAATCTATAAATTCATTTTTTGTTGTGATAAAATATTCCCTTTTTTGTGTGGCTTCAAAAGCATGTTTTAATTGGTGATACCGAAACCAACTGAGTCAAAATTCATTCCCGGACATAACTCTTTTAGTGGTCTTATTTTCCCGTTCTTGACTAACTCTGATACATAAATAATAGCATATTTTTCCCAATACTTGTATTCTGCCATTAATTTAAATTCTCTCAAATTACTATTACACCACAAAGGTGAAAAATGTGAAGGGTTCAAGATTCCTAGTATTCTTTTGGTTTTTCCCCAAGCCAAATCAACCATTTGACATATTGGGCACTTTTCCCCTTTATTTTTAATAAATCCTGTCTCCAATATGCAATTTTTTTTTTTTATATTTTGGGCCCTTAAAGCCCTTTTCTAGATATTATTTTATATTTTCTCTGCGGACTTTAACCACTGGACTTGAGAGGCTAAGTAATATCTCTGGAAAAAGGGAACCAATAGCCTTCCATCCTCTTCCGCTAACCAAAGATATTTTTGTTTTAGACTTAGCCTTTTTCTTCCCCAGATGAAGTCATTCAGCAGCCATTCCAGGTGGTCGAAGAAACAGTCCTCTATCCAAACTTGACTAACTGCCAAAATATACAAAATCTGGGGAAGTAACACCATTTTTATTAATGCAATTCTGTCCGCCTGTCCTATCGGTAGCTTATGCCAAACGCTTATTTTACTTTTACATCTGGTCAGCAAGGGAGAGACATTTAATTTCACAAAGTCTAGAATACTGGCACTCATCTTTACCCCCAAATATTCAAAGGATTCCATAGGTTTCAATACCCTGATTTCTGTAGGGATCGATAAAGGTGCCTGATCAAGCTGTAACAATACTGATTTAGCCCATTTAATTTTATATCCCGAGATATCACTAAACTTATTTATTAGTTCCATGAGATGAGACAACTGAGATGTTGGATTCTCCAAGAAAATTAAAATATCATCTGCGTAAATACTTATCTTATCAGAGGTCCCATTCATACCAAAACCTTTAATCGTTTCAGCCGATCTAATTTTAGCTGCCAGAGGGGGAAAGGGGGCATCCCTGTCTTGTTCCTCTATACAACTCTATTTGCTGAGACCATACTCCATTAATTTTTATTCTAGCTTTGGGATGGTTATATAGAATCTGGATCCACTTAATAAAGTATTGGCCCAGATTAATCCTATACATTACTTTCCAGAGATATTCCCACTCCACCCTGTCAAACGCCTTCTCAGCGTCTAATGACAGGATGGAGCAGGAGCATCCCCCCTTCTCAACCTGCATATTCAAAAAAGCTCTAAGTATGCTGGATTGTACCAGTCTCTTGGGTATAAACCCAGTCTGGTCTGGATAAATTAGCCTGTCAATAACTTCTTTAATCTATTAGCAAATATTTTCACGCAGATTTTATAGTCTGTATGTAAGAGAGATATCAGGCGATATGCCCCTATCTCTCTTTCATCCTTACCCTTTTTTTAAAATAAGTGTGATCACAGCTTCAGATAGAGATAAAGGAAATTCACCAGTCAGTTTTGTTTAAAGTCTGTAATAACATGGGCAGGATTGTATCTGCATACTGGCGGTAGATTTCAAACGGAGTCCATCCGTCCCTGGAGATGAATTTCCCTGGATGGTTTTAGCCTCAGATAATTCCTTTAAATCTATAGGCCGATTTATTATTTTGCATTCCTCCTCCATTAATTTAGGGGGCTTAATATTCTCCAGGAACTTTTCAATATCTCCATCTTGCTGTTTTTTGTTATTTGTATATAAGGTTTTATAGAACTTAACACACCAGCGCTCAATCTCCTCCGGACGCGTAGTAACTACCCCATTTTCCAATCTGATATTTTATATTCTATTGATGTTTTTGTTTTTTTTTGTTTTTTTTTATCAGAGATGATAAAAGGTTTCCAGGTTTCCCTGCCTGAATGAAATATTTGGCTTGCGTAAAGAAAACCCTATGTTGTGCTTTTTCTAATAAGTAATTTTTATACTCCAGTCTAGCTTCTTCAAATTGATGCAATGGAGTGTGGCGGAGCTCACCTGAATCATCCCCAATGGAAGCCCGGAAAAATGCCAGGAACCAGGCGTGCACAAAAACAACAGAAGAAAGTAATCGAGCTTCCAAGATGGCAGTAGTAAACGTGATGATCTTTATTTCATAGGTGCAGAATAAAATCCAACATGTACATCTACGCGTTTCGGATCGTCAGGTTCTGATTCTTACTCATGACAATAGTATATGCTGATAGTAGTACTGGCACTCAGCATATACTATTGTCATGAGTAAGGATCAGAACCTGATGATCCGAAAAGCGTAGATGTACATGTTGGATTTTATTCTGCACCTATGAAATAAAAATCATCACTTTTACTACTGCCATCTTGGAAGCTGGATTACTTTCTTCTGTAGCTTCTTCAAACTGTTGTGCAGCAGAATTCATATTATTAACCATCTCTCCCTGTAAGGACTGGACCCTTTTTTTAAGGCTAGTTCTTTTGCCACAATCTTTTTTTTTTTTTTTTTCCAATTAATTTTGGCTATATAAACTCCACACAGAAATGCTTTAAAAGAGTCCCATACAAACTGCATAGGTGCCGACAGCGACAGAGCATTGAATAGCCCAAATTCCCGGATTATATTCATTATATTTTCCTGCTCCTTAACCAACTTAATCCAATAGGGATTTAGTCTGAAGCTTCTCGTTTTCTTCTTGTCATGCCCCATTTTAATCATTACCCCTACTAGAGAATGATCGGAGATCGTATGTATTTGATACTTCATTTTTGTTACCATATCTACAAGATTGGGATTAGCTAAAGCTAGATCTATTCTAGACATCACTGTATTTGCTCGACTAAAACAAGAAAATGCTCTTTTTTGTCCGTACATATATCGCCAAATGTCTGTCAATGCCATTTCCTGACAGACTCTTCTTAGCGGTGTTGATTTATCTTTATTTGATTTATACACATGATCCCTGGAGAATCTATCTTCCTCTAGGGTCATTACATCATTAAAGTCCCCAGTTACCAGGACCGGGCATCTTGCTCTAGAGCCAATAAAGAACGCCAGGCATGACATAACAGACATAGAAAAAGGTGGAGGTACATACACAAACGCCAATATGCAAACAATACCATTTAGCTGACAGTACAAGAAAACAAATCTACCTTCTCTATCAATTCTATGGGCAATTGGAGTATAGTCCACACTCCTGTGGACATAAACACTAACACCTCGGGAGTAGGCCGAGCAGCAAGCATGGTAGTCATATTTTGCCCATTTTCTTTTTGCAATACTGATATTCTCGTAAGATGTGTTTCAAGAAGACATATGATCGCAGAAAGATGTTTTGCAACTACATCAAACACGACTACCCGTTTTGATGTCGTTTTTTCTACCTCTCTCGGCCATCCCCCGTATATTCCACGTAAATATTCTATTCATGCATCCCTGCACTCAAGACTGCGAACCGCCACCCCACCACGGAGGGGGGGGGGGGAAGAGACCACCCCATAGTGTCCACCAAGACCCCATCCTTCCACCTGCCCAATCCCATCGCCAAATTACCCTCCCATCCCATTCTCCCCTCCCTTCCCATCCCATTCTCCCCTCCCTTCCCATCCCATTCTCCCCTCCCTTCCCCATCCTGGTCAGACAAACCAAACAGTTCGCTAACCTCTTACGCATTCACCTCACCCTCCCACCTCCCCACCCGGCCCCCATTACGAATAATCTTACTTATAGCATTATTATAAACTCAAGAGCCGATCCACCTACCATCCAACCACTCCCGAACCTCCTCTGGTTGAGTGAAGAAGTATGCTTGCTCCTGATAGATCACGCTCAGTTTAGTGGGATAAAATAAAGAATATTTAATATTAGCTACTGCCATTCTCTTCTTAACCTCTCTAAATTCTCGATGTTTAGCTTGGGTTGCCCTCGAATAATCCGTGTAAATTTCTATTTTCCTTCCGTTAAATTCTAAAAGAGCTAAATTTCTTTTATGTTTTATCATAATATCCCTATCCCGGGCATTTATCATTTTAGCTAAGATTGCTCTTGGCGGGCTCCCAACCGGTAATTGTTTAGTTGGTATCCGATGAGCTCTCTCCACCGAAAACCATATAGAGAATTGATCCGCACCGAACACTTCTAGTAACCATTGCTGAATAAACCCACTGGGGTCTTCTTTTTCCAGCCCCTCAGGAAACCCCACCAAACGTATGTTTGCCCGGCGGGATCTATCCTTCATTTCAGTAACTCTTTCCTGTAGTGCTTTCTTTTCTGTTTCCATCACCGCTACTCTATTCTTAATCCCATTCACCTCCTCTTTTAAGTCCCTTGTGGTCACCTGAAGATCCTTGACTTTCTCACATACTTTATTCATTTTGTCTTTAATCAAAGACAAGTCTACTGTACTTGTACTATAGAAACGTTTGCAGACAGATCTCCCAATGCAAGATTTGATTGCTGTACAACATTCAGGATAGCTGTCAGCTTCTTATCCATGGTTTCTATTCTCTCTTCCATTGGAGTGTTCTTATCGCCAGTCCCTTCTTCTCTATCACTACCTTCCTCTATATTTTGTGGGTCTATCAGGTCAGCTTTATTTTCTTTATTACACTTCTGATTTGTCCTAGTTTTATATTAAGGTGATTTGAAAAATTTGTCCATTTTTTAGATTTAATACAAACTGAAAAGAATGGCATGGTATTAAAAAGGCAGGAAGTGCTCAAACCCACATGCAGTTGTGCATATATATAGGGGAGCAAATCCTGCACTTGTGGCCCGTTGCTAATGACGATCCCCAGCAAAAATGCATACAGTGGAGGATGCCCGCAGCGAACCACAAGTACCACAATAGACACCCTACACAAGATAGCAATTATGTGGATGTGATAATCAATATAACAAAATAATAGCAAAGACAGGTGCACTCTGTGGTCTTACTAAACCCTCAAGCTGATTTTAAAATTGAGAGATTAGCCAACATGTCCTATGGTGTAGGACATGTCAAGTAGCTCGGGGACCTAACACTCACCTACCTGTGCCATATGGGCATTACCAGGAGCCAGTGGGCAAATTACAGGAGCATGAGGCCAGCTCACAAACAACTAATCGAGGTAGGAGGGGAAAAAAAGAAGAGGGTTAATCCTGTACTCCAAAAATAGGAGGTATGGGATGAAGAGACAGGGCGCCAGAGGTAAATGACACAGTGGAGTGGGCAAAGAAATATGCTAAATAGTAAGGTATATATACTGTTGGATCAGAGATCAGAGTGCAAGAAGCAGGGCAGCCTAGATGATAAACTATCTGCAGGAAAGCAGTATAGTGAAACTGGAGAGGGATAAAGAAGAAAAAAACACCAAATGGCGGCAATTGCTGATAACATGTAGTGAATGCTATGGTATAGGGTATCTCAAAATACGGCAGAAGAAACACTGTTAGATATATTAATAAAAAGCCCCTATGGGCTCACGAGGAGTAACTGATATAAAAAAATGTAGAGTAAAAAGGTGAACAACACTGAAATTCACTTCACCAGGGAGGGGTGTAGAGGGATAAAGCTCAAGACACCCAATACAGCCGCCTCCCTCGCCTGGTTCGTATGTAGAGTGGTAGGAAAATACGGCAGTCCACACCAAGGGTCTTCAGGTATAATCCCTTTAAATGATGAATAAATCAGGTAGGCTCAACGCGTTTCGGGGATACATGAACCCCTTCCTCAGGAGCAGAGTCAGTAATAGGTTTATACAAAGAATTTAAAAAAACATACAACCATATATAGCAGAATCAAAGGTGAAAAAGGAGGCCTGTTTGGCGCCAAAACAGTGGTGGGTGTCATTACCGGAAGTGACATCAATCATGGTAAATGCACAATATAAAAATAATATAAATAATAAAAACATGAAGCGACATATCTATCAAACAGAGTGTTCCCCTCTAGGGTAGTCTTACTCGATCCTGTTACCGGTATGGACAGCTGCAAGGAACCCTATGGCTGAGAGCGGGCTCAGCTGGAGGGACTTCCGGTGTGTGGAACGCATCAACGGAAGTGCGTTCCAGATGCCCGTCACAGGAGAAGGGCTGGGGCCGATGGTGGCAGAGCAAAAAGGATGTATCGGCACAGGGCCGGTACATGAGAGGGACTGAACAATAAGGGGCATGAGGGAAACACAAAAAGGAAAAAATAAAAAAATGTGTGTGAACCGGAAGTTCGGATGCCTGGAACGCATCGGAGGTGGTGCGTCTCACCATAAAGGATCGGGCCAAGCAGAGCTTCCGGTGTGTGGAACGCATCAGGGTTGATGCGTTCCACCATAGGCCAAACAGAGGTTCCGGTGTGTGGAACGCATCAGGAACAATGCGCTCCACCATGGAAGAGCGTGCAGAGGGAAGAAAGAGGGCTGCCAACAGGCTAGAAATATTGTGCTATAAAATCAAAAAGAATATAGAACCTCAAAGGTACAATGCAATGAATATCCATATATATGTATACCAAAATTACAGGATACATTAATAAATTAGTAGAGGAGACAAAAACTAATAATAATTAATAATAATAATAAAAAATAATAAAAATAGAAATAAAAAATGTATAAAAATAAAGATGATGATATATACATACACATGTAAAAAACACAGATATATAGAATAAAAAAATAAATATATATGGGAAAAAAAAAATACTATATTTAAATATATATGTATATATACATACATATGGATAAATAGATGGATATATGTATATAGAAGGAAAATTATATAAAAAACTGTATAAATATTAAAAAATATAAAAAAAAATAGGATAGCTCTAAAACTACAATAAGAATAAATAAATGAACAGACGGGACGAACGATTAATCAATATTTAGTGTATTCAAGACTCTCATTGAGGCCAAAGGGTGTTAACGTGTTCATACGATAGATCCAATACATCTCCTTCCTCGCCAGGTTCTGGAAAGAGGAAGGGACCCATTCAAGTGGGATGACAGAGAGAAATTGAGGATTCCCATCACGAATCTCTGAAAAGTGTCTAGAGACACTGTGTGTTAATACCTTTCTTTTTGTTTGACCTATGGTCATTCATGCGCTCTCTGACAGTTTGAGTAGTCCGACCTATATATTTTAATTGGCACGAACATTCCAGCAGATATATAACATTAGTGGAGCTACAGCTCAAATTATGTCTGAGGGTGAACACTTCATCTGTTCCTGGAATGTTAATTGTCTTCCTACCATGTATGATCATTTTACAACATTTACATCTAGTCCTATAGCATTTAGAGATACCCGGGATAGCAGCTGGCATAGATGTTAAAGGTTCCCCAAAGATGGACGTTTTTGCACGTTTGTGTTTTAGTTTGGGACATGAAGGGGCCAGTATATTTTTTAGAGTCGGCGCTCTTCTGAAGGTGAGTGAAGGGATGGGTGGGAGTATTTTACCTAGTATAGGGTCCTTCTGTAGAATAGGCCAATGTTTAGCTAAAATTTTCCTAATTTTTTTATGTTCGGTGTTATATCTGGTAACCAGATAAGATCGGGTTTCCATCCTTTTGAAAGGGCGGTCATTTTTGACAATAATCTTAGGTTTTAATGATTCATCTTGGTTAAGTGAAAGTGCCCGTTTTTCAGATCCTGCTATAAGTGGTTTAGGGTAACCTTTTTCTCTAAAGCGTTTTTTTATAAGAGTTAATTGCCTTTTGAGGATATGGTCGTCAGAGCAGTTCCTTCTTAAACGCTTCATTTGACTGAAATGAATATTTTTTTCCATTTCAGATAATGGCAGCTGGTGAAATCGAGGAAACTGTTTGCATCCACCTTCTTAAAAAAGGTTTTTGTATGAATGGTCTTATCGATGGAATTGAGATGGATGTCTAAGAATATAGCTTCTAATGGATGATGGTCAATGCTAAACGACAGGCCCCAATCATTGGTATTAAGAGCATTAAAAAAAGATAAAAGTTCAACATCAGTGCCCTGCCAGATAAAAATAATGTCG
The DNA here is from genome assembly GCF_014858855.1 of Bufo gargarizans. Lineage (NCBI taxonomy): Eukaryota > Metazoa > Chordata > Amphibia > Anura > Bufonidae > Bufo > Bufo gargarizans. The sequence continues at coordinate 295,958,348 of NC_058084.1, read as the reverse complement.
TCTATATAGCGACGGTAAAATTTAATCTTAGGGTTGTATAAAAGGTTGTGTAATTCTTCGAAGCGACCCATAAGGAGATTAGCGTAAGATGGCGCAAATTTTGTCCCCATCGCGGTCCCTTTCCGCTGTATATAAAATTTCTCGTTAAAGGTAAAATAGTTATGATGTAGAATAAAATCAATGCCTTTACATATGAATTATTTTTGTTCGTTAGGTAATAGTGGATCACCTTCCAGGTAGTGTTTAACAGCCATTAGACCGAAATCATGTCTAATGTTGCTATATAGTGCGGTCACATCAAGGGTGACCCAAATATAATTATCATGCCACTGTATACTCTTCAAGAGATTAATTAGGTGCGACGAGTCCCTTAGATAGAACGGCAGTAGTTGAACGTACTTTTGAAGGAAGGAATCCACATAGGCTGAGAGGTTAGTGGTAAGGGAGTCTATCCCTGAAATAATAGGTCGGCCCGGCGGGTTTTTGTCGTTCTTATGGATTTTTGGAAGAAAATAAAAAATAGCAGTTGCCGGGTGGAAAGGGATAAGGAATTTTTTTTCTTTCTTATCTATGGTCCCAGAGGAATAACCTAGTTCAATTAGTGATGTAAGTGACTTTTTAAAAACATCAGTCGGGTCACTATCTAGGGTTCTATAATACTCTGGATCTGAGAGGATATTGTTGGCTTCTTTGAGATAATAGTCAGTGTCCATAATTACGACTCCCCCTCCTTTGTCAGCGTTCTTAATGACAATATCATTATTATTGCGCAGGCTTTTTAGAGCTTTTATCTCCTTAGAGGTTAAATTGTGGTGTCTAACATCAGATGGTGCCTTATTATTAGTAGTAAGTGATTTAAACTCATCGAGAACCATGTTGTAATAGCTCTCGAGGTGGGGACCTTTACTCTCTAGCGGATAAAAAGTGGATTTCATACAAAGTTTGGACCGGATGACGTTTTAGAGTAAGGTTACGAATGAATTTATTCAGATCCACTCTTTGTGGATCTGAATAAATTCATTTGTAACCTTACTCTAAAACGTCATTTTAAAATTAAAGAACTCACCAAAATAAACACCACTGTTAGTACTACAAAGTCTATCATTGACCCTCTCATCCTGACATCTGAAAAAGAAGCGATCCACTCCCCAATAGGTTCTCGATGAGTTTAAATCACTTACTACTAATAATAAGGCACCATCTGATGTTAGACACCACAATTTAACCTCTAAGGAGATAAAAGCTCTAAAAAGCCTGAGCAATAATAATGATATTGTCATTAAGAACGCTGACAAAGGAGGGGGAGTCGTAATTATGGACACTGACTATTATCTCAAAGAAGCCAACAATATCCTCTCAGATCCAGAGTATTATAGAACCCTAGATAGTGACCCGACTGATGTTTTTAAAAAGTCACTTACATCACTAATTGAACTAGGTTATTCCTCTGGGATCATAGATAAGAAAGAAAAAAAATTCCTTATCCCTTTCCACCCGACAACTGCTATTTTTTATTTTCTTTATTTTTATTAATTTTTTATTTCTATTTTTATTATTTTTTATTATTATTATTAATTATTATTATTTTTTGTCTCCTCTACTAATTTATTAATGTATCCTGTAATTTTGGTATACATATATATGGATATTCATTGCATTGTACCTTTGAGGTTCTATATTCTTTTTGATTTTATAGCACAATATTTCTAGCCTGTTGGCAGCCCCCTTTCTTCCCTCTGCACGCTCTTCCATGGTGGAGCGCATTGTTCCTGATGCGTTCCACACACTGGAACCTCTGTTTGGCCTATGGTGGAACGCATCGTCCCTGATCCGTTCCACACACCGGAAGCTCTGCTTGGCCCGATCCTTTATGGTGAGACGCACCACCTCCGATGCGTTCCAGGCATCCGAACTTCCGGTTCACACACATTTTTTTATTTTTTCCTTTTTGTGTTTCCCTCATGCCCCTTATTGTTCAGTCCCTCTCATGTACCGGCCCTGTGCCGATACATCATTTTTGCTCTGCCACCATCGGCCCCAGCCCTTCTCCTGTGACGGGCATCTGGAACGCACTTCCGGCGATGCGTTCCACACACCGGAAGTCCCTCCAGCTGAGCCCGCTCTCAGCCATAGGGTTCCTTGCAGCTGTCCATACCGGTAACAGGATCGAGTAAGACTACCCTAGAGGGGCACACTCTGTTTGATAGATATGTCGCTTCATGTTTTTATTATTTATATTATTTTTATATTGTGCATTTACCATGATTGATGTCACTTCCGGTAATGACACCCACCACTGTTTTGGCGCCAAACAGGCCTCCTTTTTCACCTTTGATTCTGCTATATATGGTTGTATGTTTTTTTAAATTCTTTGTATAAACCTATTACTGACTCTGCTCCTGAGGAAGGGGTTCATGTATCCCGAAACGCGTTGAGCCTACCTGATTTATTCATCAATTAAAGGGATTATACCTGAAGACCCTTGGTGTGGACTGCCGTATTTTCCTACCACTCTACATACGAACCAGGCGAGGGAGTCGGCTGTATTGGGTGTCTTGAGCTTTATCCCTCTACACCCCTCCCTGGTGAAGTGAGTTTCGGTGTTGTTCACCTTTTTACTCTACATTCTTTTATATCAGTTACTCCTCGTGACCCCATAGGGGCTTTTTATTAATATATCTAACAGTGTTTCTTCTGCCGTATTTTGAGATACCCTATACCATAGCATTCACTACATGTTATCAGCAGTTGGCGCCATTTGGTGATTTTTTTCTTCTTTATCCCTCACAAACAACTAACCAGTTACCTCCAGCATGTAATCATGCTAGCAATATGAGGAGGGAGGAGTCTGCAAGTCCCACTCAAGACTGGCTGGTATGGCCCAGGTCTCACAGGTGCACCTAAATGTAGCCTGTAGAAGGAAAACAGGCACATTTAAATTGGCATTTATACACCTCCAGGCATCTCTATGATGCACCGTAGGAAATGTTGGCTAATCTCTCAATTTTAAAATCAGTTTGAGAGTTTAGTAAGACCACAGAGTGTGCCTGTCTTTGCTATTATTTTGTTATATTGCTATATTGATTATCACATCCACATAATTGCTATCTTGTGTAGGATGTCTATTGTACTTGTGGTTTGCTGCGGGCATCCTCCACTGTATGCATTTTTGCTGGGGATCATCATTAGCAACAGGCCACAAGTGCAGGATTTGCTCTCTTATATATATGCACAACTACATGTGGGTTTGAGCACTTCCTGCTTGTTTAATACCACACCATTCTTTTCAGTTTGTATTCATGGAGATGTCTGGAGGTGTATAAACTCCAATTTAAATGTTCCTGTTTTCCATCTTCAGGCTACATTTAGGTGCACCTGTGAGGCCTGGGCCTTATCAGCCAGTCTTGAGTGGGACTTGCAGACTCCTCCCTCCTCCCATTGCTAGCATGGTTACATGCTGGAGGTAACTGGTGAGTTGTTTGTGAGCCGGCCTCATGCTCCTGTAATTTGCCCACTGGCTCCTGGTAATGCCCATATGGCACAGGTAGGTGAGTGTTAGGTCCCCGAGCTACTTGAGAAACCTTGGCGCGGTGCTCGGGCTCAGACATGTCCTACACCGTAGGACATGTTGGCTAATCTCTGAATTTTAAAATCAGTTTGAGGGTTTAGTAAGACCGCAGAGTGCACCTGTCTTTGTTATTATTTTATTATATTGCATTTTTGAGATTGGACTACTTACACCCAGAGACTTCATATTTTGTAGCTTTGGTGGCATTGTATTATCAGGAAGCAACCCTGGGTGTATAGGAGCGGAAAAGCAACAAGAGAAAAAAAAAAAAAAAAAGGAGAGACTGGCTGGAGTGTGCTCAGGTGTACGCATTCAGAGCAGATCAATACCTATATCAAGGTCAGACTTTTGTGCAGTTGCCTGGACTGCCTCTGTGTCCTGCTCTTTGCACAGTTCTCGCGGGAGTTTGAATGCGAGGTCACGGGTTCAGATCACTTCTTGCCTCAACTTCTCATATTGCTGAGGATCGTCTCACTAGATTCAGTCGTAGAGTTTAAAATCGCATGGCCATGCTTCAATTATTTGCAGAATCTTTCAGAGCATCGGTATACAGCACCAGACGTGTTTCGAGGTCTTGCTGACCTCTTTCTCAGTGGTTATAACAATTAATCGAAGCATGGCCATGCGATTTTAAACTCTACTACTGAATCTAGTGAGACGATCCTTCAGCAATATGAGAAGTTAAGGCAAGAAGTGATCTGAACCCGTGACCTCGCATTCAAACTCCCGCAAGAACTGTGCACAGAGCAGGACACAGAGGCAGTCCAGGCAACTGCACGAAACTCTGACCTCGATACAGGTATTGATCTGCTCTGAATGCGTACACCTGAACACACACCAGCCAGTGTGAAAACCGCATACCATCAGGTGGGTGAGTGCTCAGTGAGCAACCATTTATCCGCACACTGCTATTATACTGCGGCTACAAGTTACTTGTGGTTTGGATATTACGCTAGACCAAAGCGTGCACAAGAAATAGGCTGCCAGCAGTCCAGCGGTAATACCAGATGCATCAATAAGGACATTGGTATATTTATTTTGACAGGAACTTACCTTGCACCTTATTCCTTAGCGATTTTATACCTTATTTTATTGTTTTATTGTTGCACATTTTATTGTAATTTTTTGCTGTTTACCCTATATTATTAGTATTAAATAGTGTGCCTGTTCCATGGTGTTCTGAGTGCTTGCCTATTTAGATCATTGTATCTATTGTGTATGTATTGAATAGGGCGATTCAATTTCAGGTTTAAGCACCTATCCAGAGTCATAGGGGGTGAGCCACCCTAACATTGCCTTCTTATATCCTGATATAGTTTAGCTGTTGCACTGCTAGGTTGTGTTAGGTAGTGTGATAGGTTCTACTACAGACATAGTGCTGTGATGTCACAACAATACATAGTGCACTAATCAGTATTATGTAGTCAGACCTGCTAAAATGTGAAGTATTATGTATAGCGCCAAAATATTTGCATCATTAGTACTGATTAGCACAATTGTGAATATATTAGAGCACTCTATATGCATGTAAAAACATTTTAAATGTATTGCCATGCCAACCACTTTCTCCAGTCTTAGGAGCTTGGAAAATGTAGCAAAAGTGACCCACGCCTGTATTGCGTGTGCATTATGTGAATATTACCTTGCCGATTTTTCGCAATCAAGAAAATTATCACAAATTCTCAAATTCATGACGAATATTCTACAAAAGATTAGCGAAATATTGCAAATTCGAATATTGCCCCTGCCACTTATCACTAGTAAACAGAATGAAGACGCTGATGACAACACACCATCAGACTGTTCCTTTGACATATATTCACAATTAAATCAAGCAGCTTCACTAATTTAAAAGCATTCAATTCATGTGTTTTTATCTGCTCCTTCTGCATTTGATCTCCACAGCACATAAGACATGACAGGAGAGCCTCTGCTTTGGAGTCCCAGTGCAGTTTCTTAAGATCAGGAGTTCCATCAGAAATGTGCGTAACAATCTTGCTCCCCGTGCAAAGCCATAACAAACAGACTCCGTAGGCATACACATCAGGGTAAGCTGAAGCTGGCTGCTCCAATTTTAATTCAGGAGCAGTAAAAAGCAGGAAGCAAATAGAGGTGGCTGAACTCCACTGCTCTGTTTCTCTTGTGAAGTCAATGTCTCCAGCTATGCCCCTCTCAAGATGTACATCAAATACATTATTTTCATATAGAGAACTAAGAATTATGTTGGAGGCATGTAGTGTATTCTTGTGGTGTATTCTTTGGATCTCTGCATGCCTCTGGATGCATGTAGTGTATGCAAGCCATGTGCGACCCCTCTGAATTAAGGGCCTATTTGCCGTTCAGCGCTGCAGTTATATGTGGTAAAGCCCTTTTAGCAATTAATTTTTTTATGTCACACTGCCTTTTTTCGGGAAAAAGTATGGATGATTGTACACCTCCTTTTGTGGTATGGGACGAATTACTTAGTGGTGAAATTCTTTATGTGACACTGGCTTTTTTGGGGAAAATGTATGGGTGATTGTACACCTCCTTCTTCGGTATGGACCAAATTACTTAATGGTGAAATTTTTTATGTGACACAGAATTAATTTTCTTTCAGGAAAATGTATGGGTGAATGTACACCTCCTTTTTTGGTATGGACCGAATTACTTAGTGGTGAAATTCTTTATGTGACACTGACTTTTTTTTTCAGGAAAATGTATGGGTGACTGTACACCTACCGGTACTTTTGCGGTATGGACCAAATTACTTAGTGGTGAATTTCTTTATGTGACACTGACTTTTTTTCAACCATGTTTTCTTCTGGAAAATTGATGAGTGATTGTAAAACTCCTTTAGCGATATGGACCGAATTATGCAATGGTCAAATTTTTTATGTGGAACAGGCTGTTTTTGGTCAAATTTCTGGGTGATGTTGCACTTCCTATTTTATGAACTAAATTCCAATATCCTTTCATTGTTTATTTTTTATTTTATTTCAACCATGTTTTCTTCTGGTAAATTGATTAGTGATTGTACAACTCCTTTAACGGTATTGACCGAATTACGTAGTGGTGACATTTTTTATGTACACTCTCTTCTGTATGAACCGTATTCCATTATCCATTATCCTTTCTTTGGTGAAAATTTATATTTTAACACATTTTTCTTCGGGAAAATTGATGGGTGATTGTACACCTCCTTTTGCGGTATGGCCCGAGTTATTTTGTCGTCGGTCCTGCAGAAAACATAATGTTACCGCTGATGACAACATACCAGCAGACTTTCCCTTTACCATCTATTCAAAATTTAATCAAGCAGCTTAACTAAGTTAAAAACATTCATGTGTTTTTCATCTGCTCTGTCTGCATTCGATCTCCACAGCACACAAGACATGACAGGAGAGACTCTGCCTTGGAGTCCAAGTCCAGTTTCTAAAGATCAGGAGTTCCATTAGAATCGTGCATAGCAATCTTTCTCCCTGTGTAAAGCCATAACAAAAGGACTCAGTAGGCATACACATCAGAGGAAGCTGAAGCTGGTTGCCCCAATTTTTATTCAGGAGCAGTAAACAGCTGGAAGCAACTAGAGGAGGCTGAACTGTATGTCTTGTGAAGTCAATGTCTCCAGCAATGCCCCTCTCGTGATTTACAGCAAATACATTATTTTCATGTAGATATACAGAAATTATGTTGAAGGCATGTAGTGTATGCAAGCCATGTGTGACCCCCCTCAATTAAGGGCCTACTTGCTGTTCAGTGGTGCAGTTATATGTGGTAAAGCCCCTTTTTGCTGTCAAATTTGTTATGTGACACTGGCTCTTTTTTGGAAAATGTATGGGTGAATGTACACCTCCTTTTGTGGTATGGACTGAAGTACTTATTGTTGAAATTCTTTCTTTGACACTGGCTTTTTTTCAGAAAATGTATGAGTGAATTTACCTCTCCTTTTGCGGTATGGAACAACTAAGCCTTCGTTCAAATCACTGTTCAGCCTTTCCATTCTCCTGCTCCATTTAGGAGCAGGAGAACGGAAAGGACGGAGAAGGCACATAACTAAGCCAAATGGAGCCTAAGGACTCCATAGATAATAATGTGGTCCATTAGGTTTCCACTCAGAAGATGATTTTGGAGCGGAGACAAAAGTTGTGCATGCAGAACTTTTGTCTCCGCTTCAAAATTATCTTCTGAGCCTAAGGACTCCATAGATAATAATGTGGTCCATTAGGTTTCCACTCAGAAGACGATTTTGGAGCGGAGAGAAAAGTTGTGCATGCAGGACTTTTGTCTCTGCTTCAAAATTATCTTCTGTTTGGCTCAGTTATGTGCCTTTTCCGTCCTTTCCATTCTCTTGCTTCTAAACAAAGCAGGAGAACGGAAAGGCCAAACGGTGATGTGAACAAAGCCTTACTTAGTGGTGAAATTCTTTATGTGACACTGGCTCTTTTTCGGAAAATGTATGGGTCAATGTACACCTCCTTTTGCAGTATGGAACAACTTACTTAGTGGTGAAAGTCTTTCTGTGACACTAGCTTTCTTCTGAAAAATGTATGGGTGAATGCACACCTCCTTTTGTGGTATGGGCCGAATTACATAGTGGGCGAACGTAGTCAGACAGATGAGGAACTGCTCCGTGTCCTTCAGCAAGAAATCGAATCCTGGCTTTATCTGCGACAACTTATAATCAGAACCATGGTGATCAACAAAGAGAAGAACATGGTGTCAGTGCTGCGTCAAGCATGGCTGAGATACGTGCACTGCATGGCACACAAATTCAATCTGGTTGTCAAGCGGTTCCTGAAGTCTTTCACCCATCTCCAAGACATCCTGAAAATGGCCAGGAAACTTTGCATGCACTTTATCCACTCGTACACCGCAAAGCACACCCTCCTTGAGCTGCAGCGGCAGAATGGCATCCCCCAACATGGGCATCCCCCAACATTGGACCAACTGTAGAAACAGAGAAAGGCCATAAACAATTTCCTGATGATTCGAGCTGACAGGAGTAGTCCCCTGTTTAACTTTGATGTTGATGCTAAGGCCCTTTGAGGGGACCAGGATGAACCCTGTCATTCCACTGCTTCTTGTCCAGGAACAGATGCTGGTAAATCCGGGTAGTCAGGGGACTGGTGATGTGGCGCCTAGAAAGATGGCAGCAGAGTTTGATACATTTGTCTGTCAGTATCTCTGTTTACAGTCAGTGAATGGGAACATAATTTATCGCTGAGATATGCAAACACCAAACAATGGGGTGTTAACCGCAATAATTTGGTCATCGGCACGAAGGAGCAGTCATTTTCACAGCTCAAGGTATCCTCCCAGAAGCTTGACCTCTGCATGTTGATGGTCTGCATTGCAAAGCTTGTCTAAAAGAAAAATCCTGCAGTGCACACCCTTGTAGGAAACTCTTGATCCGGCAAAGGCTGCTTTGCTCCTTCAAAAACTATGGACTGTGTACAGTGTGACACCGATGTATAATTTCTCATACACCAGACTGAGAGTATTCCAAGCACCTGTCTGCCCATATAGCTGCCAAGAAGCAGAAGGGTCTTGCCATTGAAGTGGGCTCAGAGCTGAACCTAAAAGGCAAATGTTCCTGCTTTCCTGGACTCAAAGGAAAGGACAGAGATCCACTGGCTTTGCTCATACAGATTTTATCAAAGCCTCCACTCTTCAAGGCAAGCACAGAGGACCGGATTGTGTGGACAAGTTGGTTCTGCGGGAAGTACACAAAGGAAGATATATTGGATGTGTTACAAAAAACATTTTCTTGCCTCCCGGCTCTGAGGCGCTCACGGCTATCATAGGAACATGGTTCCAAAGAAACATTGTTGTTTGGGTAAGCTGGTGATTAGTTCTCAGAAATTTACTTGACTAGCAGTGTTGTGGACCGGGAATGAAGTGTCTGGATCATTTTTGCTGCAGCTTGTTTTCTCTGTGCTCGTTAAACCTCACATGGACATTTCTTATGCCATCCACGCAGAGGACTTCAAGACTTTATGGAATAATATTCATAAATCAAAGGACGAGGTCACGTTAGAGGAAGTGGACAATTTATTCCAAAGTCTTTACTCGCATTCCTTCAGACACTTTAGAATCAACTTATCATTAACCCAGCTTGTCACGGAATGAGCTGGAGTCGGCTTGTTTGCTGGACTGTCCTCCAGTTATCAGCCATAACCCCATACATTTCTTTATCCGTATTTATTACCCTCGTGGTCACTTTGACACTTGTCGTCAATCCATTCTTGTTGATGAAGCACTTTGTTTTTCCAGTTTTTCTTTTAAATCTTGTGTTTCCCCCTCCCCCGCGACAGCACCACAGAGAGAGAGGGATCCAACCCCAGGGACAGAAAACCTACAGAATAAAAAGGTGGAGCCTCTCTACCCCTTCAGTGGTTTCCTGTTCCTGGAGTGGGAGATTTTTCCTTTTAGGTTTCTTACCATCGGTCTATGATTCCTAGGGGGCCCAAAGGGGCTGACGGTAGCTTCCGGGGTCCATCGCGCTGCTGGGCAGGCTGACAGGACCCTAGGGTATGAAGGTGCTCCGAGGGCCCTCTGTATCTTGTGGCAGGCATGTGGGTTACCTCTCAGGGAGAGCTCTGCCCCATGAAAGCTCCATCAGGGAGCGGACGCGAAATGCGGGCATCCTTGAGGCAAGGCTCTGCCGCACTTTTTTTCTGAAAATAGCGGGCTGGTGTGGAACTCTTCCGGCCAGGTCACTTCCGGAAGGCACGCCACTTGGGGGACGCCACTTGTGCGGTATGTAAGAGAACAAGCCAGACCAGTCCCTGAGCTATTACAGGACGCGCTTGACTGAATGTATGGAGAGCCCTTTCCTCTAAACGATTCCCTCACCATTAGTAATGTGCGGATTAAGGGTTAACTATTCAATTTTTCCTTAGTGAATAGGCTCCCTACTTCCTCTTTTCTGCCATGGAGGAAGAAAGAAGACAAGAATCTGCAGAGGAAGAAATGGTGAATCCCATCCTGGTAGTTGATCAATCTTCCTTGAGGTAAGTGGCTCATTTATGATACTCCATCTCATTTTTGGCCCTTTGTATTGTATTGTTTTCCCAGCCTAAACCTAACAAGATGCTGGCAAAAAGAAAAAACAAAGAGTGTGTGCTGTGTATGACATCGCTATCTTCTTCTTATGGGAAGAAATTATGCCAAGCTTGCATCAACAAGACCATATCAGACGCCTTCATTGTTGTAAAATATAAGATCCATCATTAAAACAGAAGTAAAAAATTCCTTGAAGCCAAGCAAGAGGGCTAAAACATCTGTGAAGGAGAAAAGTTCTAAATTTAGCCTATCTCAGAATTACTAGTCTGACGAGAGTGACTCTCCATAGGAGTCGTCTTATTCTAGTTCTTCTTCAGAAGATGAAATTATGGCAAATTTCTTTTTTCCTCCAGAAGACACAGATAAATTAGTAAAGGTCATAAGATCTACCATGAACATTGAGGATGTTAAAGAAAATAAATAAGTAGTGGACTCTTTGTTTGAAGGGTTACAGGAAAGGAAAGGTTGTTGTTTTCCTGTTCATAATAGTATCATGTCCTTAATTCAGAGGGAGTGTAGAAATCCAGGCAGGAAAGTCCCAAGCTCCCCTAAGCCACTAGCTTAGGGGAACTTGGAAGGCCTCCACATTATCCTTTTGCCCTGCTATAGCCGCTACTGTTAGGGCTAGAACACTGGCTTATAGGTTGCAGCAACTTTAAGTGCAATTAAAAGAAAGATCCCCTAGGGAACAGATTTTTGCCAACACTACAAAAAGCGTCTGACTTCTTAACAGATGCTTCAGTCGATTCTATCAAACTCAGTGCTCAGTCGGCATCCCTTACCTCTTAAGCCCTTTGGCTTAAGAGTTGGAGTGGGGGGATATAGCCTCTAAACAAAGGTTATGTGGCATCCCCTGCCAGGGAGAATTTTTGTTTGATCCTGAGCTAGACGACCTATTAGAGAAAGCAGCTGATAGGAAAAGAAGGTTTCCAGTCCCTAACCCTTCCGGGGTATTTGATTCTAGGAAAAAGCAGTCCTTTCGTCCCTATAAGAATAACGTGGGTAGAAGACCAGTCAGAGATAAAGACCAGAGATTTAGATCCAAGAATTTTGGAGGGGGGGGGAGGATTCCTATTTGGAAACTCTTCCTCTACAAATAAGAAACAACCTCAACAATGATGCCAGGTCAAGAATGGGAGGAAGACTAAAATTCTTCCAGTCTGCCTGGGAAAAGATTGGGGGGCCTTGGGTCTTGGAGGTCATTAGTTCAGGTCTAAAACCAGAATTCCTTTCCTTGCCTCCGCAAAGGTTCGTTATTACAAAAAGCATTTGTGTTAATGGCTGTTTTCCCATAATAAAGGAAGTATTAGACCTTATAAAGAAAGATGTCCTGATTCCTGTTCCCCTAGAAGAGCAATCTGAAGGCTATTTCTCCCATCTTTTTCTAGTTCCAAAGCCAGACGGTTCTCACAGGACTATCATCAATCTGAGGGATTTGAACACATTTCTGGTGTACAAAAAGTTCAAAATGGAGACAACGAGGAATATGGCCCAGCTTATTTTTCCTCATTGTTTCATGGCAGTGATAGATTTAAAAGATGTCTATTTTCATATTCCTATGCAGCAGGAATTTCAGAAATACCTCAGGGTGGCGATTCCAATGGAGGGTCACATTCAACAATAGTTCCAGGCATTGCCCTTTGGCCTGTCCATGGCCCCAAGAATATTCACAAAGGTAGTAGCAGAGATGGTTTCATTCATAAGGATCAATAATTTGTTGATAGTTCCATACCTGGACGATTTGTTGATCATAGCGTATTCCCGGCTCAATTGCAAGAAGAACGTTCAGATGGTTGTACAGACTTTTCAAGAACAGGGGTGGATAATAAACTGCAAAACCGGTAAAAATACAGATGTTTCTGGGCCTGGTTTGGAACTCAGAAACACAGAAGGTATATCTTCCAGAGAAATTGTTTTTTAAAAATTTGGAAATAAATCAGGTCACTTTCCTCCACTTCTCTGACTCTTCGGAAGGCAATGTTGGTTCTGGGGTCTCTAGTTTCCTGCATGCCTGCGGTGGAGTGGGCACAACTTCACTACCGCCAGTTACAGTCAGAGATTTTAACAGCCTTCAAAAAATACAAGGGGGCATTGGATGTCAGAAAAATTTCGACAGTAAAGAGTCTATCCTGGTGGCTTGACAGGGACAATCTAGTTCAGGGAGTCCCTTGGTCCTATCCAGATCCTATTGTCCTGACCATGGATGCAAGCCCTTGGGGGTGGGGAGCCCATATTCAAGGGTACTGTTTTCATGGTCTATGGTCCCCAAGTCAGAGATTGTTCTCTTCCAATCAGAAAGAATTAGTAGCGGTAAGACTGGCCGTGAAAGCTTCTCAGTCCCTTTTTGGCACAGGTCACGTGAGGATTCTCTCAGACAAAGGTGACTGTGGCATATGTGAATCACCAGGGGGAACAAGATCGATAACCCTAGGGTGGGAAGCGAGAAGATTGCTAGAAACATTAGAAAAAACAAGTCAGTCATGTATCAGCTCTCCATATAAAAGGGAAGGAGAATGTTTATGCAGACTTCCTAAAGCAGGTATGCCTTAAAGCAAGGGGAGTGGTCCCTGAACAAATTCAATATTTGCCATGATCACAAAGTCTTGGGGCATGCCGGTAATAGATCTATTTGGTTCAAGCCAGAACAAGAAAGTAGACTTTTTTTTACTCACTAAAAAAAATCCCAGGGAGTTCCACTATGGGGTGGACACCTTTCTTCTGAAGTGGAACTTCCCCCTAGCCTATGCCTTTCCCCTCTTCCAGTTGATCCCAGCAGTCCTGAAGAAGATCAGAAAGGACAAGGCAAGAGTTATCCTCGTTGCCCCCTTCTGGCCCAAGACAACATGGTTTACTCTCCTCCGGACTATGTTGGTATCAGACCCCTGGATTTCTCAGAGACATCCCAGATCTGCTGTCCCAGGATCCGGTTTTTCATCCAGAAGTCAGTGGTCTCCATCTGACTGCTTGGAATTTGAGCAGAACTTATTGATCAGGAAGGGATACTCTCAGGAACTCATTGCGACTTTGCTTAAAAGCAGAAAGCATGTGACTATTTCATTCTACGCTAGAACCTGGAAGAAGTTTATAGATTTTGGTAAACTTAACCCAAAAATGTTACCCTTATCTGTCCCTATTTCCCAGGTCCTGGAATTTTTACAGAACGGTCTTTCATTAGGTCTGGCAAAGAGTACTCTTAAAGTACAAGTTTCTTCCATGTCGGTACTATTTGAACAAAACTTTGCCTCAAATCCATGGATCATTAGATTTTTTAAAGCAGTTTATAGGATGACACCAGTCTTATCCCCCAGGGTCCCCGTGTGGGATTTTAATTTTGTACTTAATTCCTAAACCAAGGCACCCTTTGAACCTCTGGATTCTTGTAGCATAAAACATCTTACTTACAAAATAGTTTTATTAGTAGCCCTCACCACTGCTAGAAGAATAAGCAAGTTGCAGGTTATTTCCATTAATCCTCCCTTCACTTGGGTTCTGGATCATTATTCATCCTGATCCGGCCTTTTTACCCAAAGTGTCCTATAAATTTCATAGGTCCCAAGAAATAATTCTTCCTTCCTTTTGTGACCATCCTAAAAATTCTGGAGAAATTGCATTTCATACTCTAGATGTCCGAAGATGCTTGTTACACTATCTCAAAGTTACTGAAGGATGGAGAAAGTCTTCTGCTTTGTTTATTCTCTTTCTGGGATTGAATAAAGGGAAGAAGGCTGCCAAGAGTACCTTGTCTAGATGGCTTAGACTGGATATTATACAATCCTACTTGGAGGAGTGTCTGTCTCCTCCAATCTCGGTGAAGGGTCACTCTACTCGCTCTGTTTCCACTTCTTGGGCTGAAAGGTCGGGGGCTTCAACTGAGCAAATTTGTAAGGCAGCCACGTGGTCTTCGCCTTGTACCTTTTTCACTACCATTTGGATCTGCACTTTTCCTCTGATCTATCTTTTGGTAGAAAAGTTTTACAAGTGGTGGTCCCTCCCTAGGAAGGGTTCTATTCCTCTGTAATTCTCTCTGTGGTGCTGTCGTAGGGGAGGGAAAAAATTATGATTACACTTACCGGTAATAGGATTTTCCAGACCCCACGACAGCACCCTTCCTAATTCACTCCCTTGGTGATGGGTTCTGTGTGTTCACATGGAGTAGCAAAAAAAATAATAATAACATTTTGACTATATTGTCTATATATGCTGGTTCAGAATGATTAATTGTGTAGGAGTCCCTCTCTTGCTCTAAAATCCACTGAAAGGGTAGAGAGGCTCCACCTTTTTATTCTGTAGGTTTCCTGTCCCTGGGGGTGGATCCCTCTCTTTCAGTGGTGCTGTCGTGGGGTCTGGAAAATCCGATTACCAGAAAGTGTAATCATCATTTTTTGCACCTTCTGTGTTGTATTGTATGTGTATTAATATCTTGTTTGTTAAATAAACATTGTTTTTTCTGCCTCATAAAAAAAATATATATATATATATATATATATATATATATATATATATATATATATACACATGGAAAGGGTCAGGCAGCACTCCCTCAAGTGCAGATGTAGCTGTGTGGGTGCCCGCGGTGGTCCCTCGATATGGGACAAATTCAGTAGAGAAAGAAAGTCCGCAGCACTCCTTCAAGTAAAAAAAATGTAATTTATTCACACATGTCAGACAATGTTTCGGTCCTCTCACAGGACCTTTTTCAAGTCAAGTGAACAAAAAAGTGCATAGTGCAAAAATAAATACGTCTCTACAGCATGACACAATCCATTATCAGCCAATAGAGTACTGGTGCACTCCCATTCATGGGTGGGCTACAATTCATTTAATTAACTCCATCTGTTATCATACACACCAACATCAATCGGGGCATGTCAGTGATACATTCAATGATAATCCACCATCATATGTGTAAATAAGTGTATATAATAAAGTGAACCGTGCAGTTTAAAAAGACCTTGACTGTATTACCTTGCCGTAAGCCTGATGGAGGACCGAAATAACTTGTGGAGAAGGCGTCTCTGCTTGTATCGAAGCACGCCACTCATCCGCGTCCACTGCTCCTTACTGCGCATGTATTCAACCCCCTTCTGTTGACACAGCCTCTAATAGTCATGCATCGCCTCTAGGGTGGAAACGAACGTGATGACGCACGGCCGATCACGTCCAAGCGCCGCGCACATACAAAATGTGCGTCAGCACATAGACAAATCGTCCGCGCCCCCTCACGAATCCATATCCACCATCTTACTTCAGGCACTATTTTTGGGCAATAGTATTATGCCTCCATATAACCCCATATTTATCTCGTCTCCATCAAATGCCCGGCACAGGCAAAAGTCAGCACACAAATACATATCTAGCTCAAACAGACCATTGTAGCTTCCATTTAATTCACCACATACAGAGAGCAGACAACATCAGAGCATAGGTCATGTAAAATGGGTATCTAGCTAACCATTCCTCCTGTCACCCTAAATTCTACATTTAACCCTTTGGGTTTTAGGGTATCCAGCCGAAAGATCCACCTTAACTCAGTTTTTTTTAATTTGCTTAGTCGATCACCTCCTCTCTCCAATGGTTTAACGTGGTCTATAATCATAAATTTCAAATCGCTTTCTTTATGGTTTTTTTTCAGCAAAATGCTTTGATACGGGCAGATCTCTTCTTTTGTTCCTAATGGATTGTCTATGGTTATTCAACCTAATTTTCAGATCGCAAGTAGTTTCACCAACATATAATTTTTTGCAAGGGCACCATAGTACATATATCACCCATGACGAATCACAGGTGAGATAATGTCTTATGTCAAAGGTCTCGCCCGTGTCTGGATGTGCGAACGTCGATCCCTTGACCATCTGTTTACAGTTCACGCATCCCAGACACGGGAAAGAGCCCGTGCGCCTTGTTTTAAGAAACGTCTGTCTCAATTGTCCTTTGTCTGGTACTTTGGAGTGTACTACCTTATCCCTGATGTTGCCTGCTCTTCTGTATGCCATCATCGGCAAATTTTTAAAGGCAGCAACATTGGGGTGTCCACTACTCAATAAGCCCCAATGTCGCCTCACTATCTTTTCAATTTCGGGACTCAACTTGTTATATGATGATACAAACGGCAATCTATCATTAGTCTGTCTTGTTTTCGGGGTCAACAACTCATCTCTGGGGATTTTTTTGGCCCTTTCCGCATGTCTTTTTACTAACTTTCTAGGGTATCCCCTATCTATAAAAGATTGTTCCATGTTTTTCATTGCTGAGCTCATATTTTCATCTTTGTCAACAATTCTCCGCACTCGGAGCATTTGACTAAACGGCAGAGAATCTACCATCCTTCTTGGATGCCCACTAGTAAAATGTAACAATGTGTTCTTATCTGTGGCCTTAATATTTAAATCCATATGTACCACAGATAAGAACACATTGTTACATTTTACTAGTGGGCATCCAAGAAGGATGGTAGATTCTCTGCCGTTTAGTCAAATGCTCCGAGTGCGGAGAATTGTTGACAAAGATGAAAATATGAGCTCAGCAATGAAAAACATGGAACAATCTTTTATAGATAGGGGATACCCTAGAAAGTTAGTAAAAAGACATGCGGAAAGGGCCAAAAAAATCCCCAGAGATGAGTTGTTGACCCCGAAAACAAGACAGACTAATGATAGATTGCCGTTTGTATCATCATATAACAAGTTGAGTCCCGAAATTGAAAAGATAGTGAGGCGACATTGGGGCTTATTGAGTAGTGGACACCCCAATGTTGCTGCCTTTAAAAATTCGCCGATGATGGCATACAGAAGAGCAGGCAACATCAGGGATAAGGTAGTACACTCCAAAGTACCAGACAAAGGACAATTGAGACAGACGTTTCTTAAAACAAGGCGCACGGGCTCTTTCCCGTGTCTGGGATGCGTGAACTGTAAACAGATGGTCAAGGGATCGACGTTCGCACATCCAGACACGGACGAGACCTTTGACATAAGACATTATCTCACCTGTGATTCGTCATGGGTGATATATGTACTATGGTGCCCTTGCAAAAAAACATATGTTGGTGAAACTACTTGCGATCTGAAAATTAGGTTGAATAACCATAGACAATCCATTAGGAACAAAAGAAGAGATCTGCCCGTATCAAAGCATTTTGCTGAAAAGACCATAAAGAAAGCGATTTGAAATTTATGATTATAGACCACGTTAAACCATTGGAGAGAGGAGGTGATCGACTAAGCAAATTAAAAAAAACTGAGTTAAGGTGGATCTTTCGGCTGGATACCCTAAAACCCAAAGGGTTAAATGTAGAATTTAGGGTGACAGGAGGAATGGTTAGCTAGATACCCATTTTGCATGACCTATGCTCTGATGTTGTCTGCTCTCTGTATGTGGTGAATTAAATGGAAGCTACAATGGTCTGTTTGAGCTAGATATGTATTTGTGTGCTGACTTTTGCCTGTGTCGGGCATTTGATGGAGACGAGATAAATATGGGGTTATATGGAGGCATAATACTATTGCCCAAAAATAGTGCCTGAAGTAAGATGGTGGATATGGATTCGTGAGGGGGCGCGGACGATTTGTCTATGTGCTGACGCACATTTTGTATGTGCGCGGCGCTTGGACGTGACCGGCCGTGCGTCATCACGTTCGTTTCCACCCTAGAGGCGACGCATGACTATTAGAGGCTGTGTCAACAGAAGGGGGTTGAATACATGCGCAGTAAGGAGCAGTGGACGCGGATGAGTGGCGTGCTTCGATACAAGCAGAGACGCCTTCTCCACAAGTTATTTCGGTCCTCCATCAGGCTTACGGCAAGGTAATACAGTCAAGGTCTTTTTAAACTGCACGGTTCACTTTATTATATACACTTATTTACACATATGATGGTGGATTATCATTGAATGTATCACTGACATGCCCCGATTGATGTTGGTGTGTATGATAACAGATGGAGTTAATTATATGAATTGTAGCCCACCCATGAATGGGAGTGCACCAGTACTCTATTGGCTGATAATGGATTGTGTCATGCTGTAGAGACGTATTTATTTTTGCACTATGCACTTTTTTGTTCACTTGACTTGAAAAAGGTCCTGTGAGAGGACCGAAACGTTGTCTGACATGTGTGAATAAATTACATTTTTTTTACTTGAAGGAGTGCTGCGGACTTTCTTTCTCTCTCTATATATATATATATATATATATATATATATATATATATATATATATATAATAATTTGTTTGTGATTTGGTAGCCAAAAGCAGGAGTAGGTACAAAACACAGAAGACATGTAACTATTCCATTCATGTGTCATCTCTGTTTTGGATCCACTCCTGTCGGGGGGCTTTACTTCTATAAGTGTTTAATAGAACATGATCTGTAGACCTCTATGTGGAATCAGCTGATGACATTGTAAAAGGAGTGCACTTCTTCTTGGCGCTAACATTGACCTGTAAGGCTGAGTTCATATTTGAGTTATTTGGTCAGTTTTGGCCAAGTGACTGCCCAAATAAGTGAAGTGTGCAGTGATTCTTAGTGCGACTCACAGTATTATTTCACTACAAAGCAGACTCCCTATGCACTGAAAGGCACAGTGTTCTACACCACTATAAAGGCTCTCTGCATTCCTGAGGAAATTGCAATTTTTTTACGTAATTTGCCACAGATTTATTCAGATCGAACCAAATGTTTCCCAAAAAGTTCGCTCACCTCTAGGTACCGCATAGGGATGAGATTTTCCTTAAGTTATACCAATCTATATAAATGAAGCTGGGGAGAGTGTAACATTTTCCCAGGGGGTTTTAATTCAGGAAAAAAGCTATCTGTGATATAGTATTTGCCTGTAAAGGCACTCAGTATCTTAACCCATTACTGACTGCCACCGTACATACATGGCAGAAGTCACACAGCAGACACAAGAAGTTTATTTCTATGACTGCCAATAATGCCATTTGCATACTCAGATGCTATTACTTGCTTGTCACCATGACATCTGAGGCTGTTTTCCCAGGGAGCTCTGCATTCCTGAGGCCAGAACGGCTCTCCTGCACGGAGATCAGAATAGCTGTTCATTCAATGTTATAGTTGTGTGCCTTCTAGAGACTACCATGTCTACCAAAGCAATGCTCCTATGGAGCTCTGCCTGTGGTAATTCATTGCAGTCTATGGGAGAAACAATCTAATGATTGTGTGTCAAGTCCTATAGGGGGAATTAAAGTGAAAAAAGAGTTTTAAAAGTTTTCAAAAATATGAAAAGATATAAAAATATAAATCATCACCCTTTCCCCATAATAAAAATAAACAGTTAAAAAAATATATAATTTGTACTACCCCACCCCAAAATGCCTCTGTTGTTAAAATATAAATGTATTTATCCTGTATCGTGAATGCCATAATGGAAAAAAAAATCTAAATAGCTGTTTCACCGTTTGTTCATTGCATTACCTGAACAAAAAGTGATCAAAATAGAATACATACCACAAAGTGGTATAAAAATAACAAAAAACTACCATTCATCCCACAAAAAATAAGACCTAAAGCAGCTCTGTAGACATAACTATAAAAAGTTATGGTGTTCAGAATTTGGTGATGAAAAGAAATAAATTTTTTCAATGTTTGTATTTTTTCAGTATTAAAACACAAGCAAAACTACATAAATGTGATATTGTTGTAACTATATTGACCCAGAGAATGAAGGGAATTCTTTTTTCTGCATAGGAAACTCTTTAAGAACAAAACTTGTAAAACTGTGACTGAATTGCGTGTTTTTATTTATTTATTTTTTTAGCTTTTTTTTGTATGCAATACAAATTGATGCCATTTGAAAGTACAACTTGTTCAACAAAACCTAAGCCTTCATATGGATATGAAAAAAAAAAAAAATGCATGATCCAGGAAAGCAGGGAGTGAAAAAGAAAAATCTCAAAACACACAAAAAAACGATCTACACTGTTACACTGTATTGACAGAAATAGAGGAGTATGAGAAGATATAAAAAGGTTTAAAGAAAAAAAAAATAGGTATAGTAAAATTGGACCTACAAACTTTTAAAAAATAAATAAAAAATGAGGAAATTAAAAAACAAAGCAAAGAATCTCCATCATTGACAGGAGACATAATAGGACTAAGGTGGAGCCCATATTTACCTGGCACTTGGGGGTTAAAGATGAGCCAAACAAAGGGAGAAGAGTCTAGGGAAGGGGAGGAGGGTCCATTTGGCAGCTTCTCTCCACTCTGTTCAGCTTGATTGACAGATATGCATAAAGGGAGGGACATGCCCTGTCAATCAAGATGAGCAGTGTGGGGAGAAGATTGTCTTTTGTACTCGGAAAACCATGTTTTCTCTGAAGTCCTACAACATTTTAGAATGAAACATAGCTCTCTGTAATAAGGAAGTCTGTTAGGCCCCATTCACGCAAGCGAGTTTTCCGCGCGGGTGCAATGTGTGACGTGAACGCATTGCAAAAACACAGAAATATAGTGGCAAATCTGGGGGAGCTGCTCAACACATATTTTTTGCTGGGGATAGTCGTTTGCTGCGGTCCACATGCGGTGGGACTGCTCCCCCAATGAAAAACACGCTACAGTGTTAGGGGTTGAGCAGCTCCCCCAGATTTGCCACTATATTTCTGTGTTTTTGTCTTGTTTTATATGTAGTGTATGTGCCTTTACCTGGCATTTAAACACTCTCCTGTGCACCTGGTAGCCTCCATCACATGGTCTGATATGGGTGTGGCTTACAGTCTGGCTTTGTTCACATTGCACTAGTTGTCCTGCTAGGCGGTTGTGTGGAAGCTTGGCTGTGAGCTGGATTACATCACCTTCAGACCTTGTTCACACCATAGGTAGCGTAGTGGTAGGACCCCTTGCCATGCTGAGAGCCGTGACGTGGTGCATGTGGGCTCCGATATCTTCCTGACAGGAATATATTGGCGAAAGTCTCAGCTTTTAATATCTGCATTTATGACTAGCCAGTATAGTCAGTGGCATATCCGTTTGGTGCATTTCTTCTGTGATTTGTGAACGCATTGCACCCACACTGATACCTGACTCATTTATTTCAATGGGGCTGTGTACATGAGCGTTGTTTTCCACAAATTACTTCTGCGTTGCGTGAAAATTGCAGCATGTTCTATATGCTGCTTTTTTTTACACAGCCCTGGCCCCATAGTGAATGGGGCTGCGTGAAAAACGCATTTCATCTGCAAGCAAGTGCGGGTGCGAAGTGTTTTTCACTGATGGTTGCTAAGAGATGTTGTTTGTAAACCTTCCGTTTTTTTATGCATTGCATCCGCGTGGAAAAAACTGAACAGACAAAACTTGCTTGCAGAAAGGTGCGAGTTTTACTGAACGCACCCTTAACACATCCGGACCTAATCCGTCACACTCGTGTGAAAGTGGCCTTAGGATTTTAAGAAGGTTTTCCAGAATTGTAAGGCCCCTTTCACACGAGCGAGTTTTCCGTGCGGGTGCAATTCATGACGTGACCGCATAGCAGCTGCACTGAATCCTAACCCATTCATTTCAATGGGCCTGTGTAAATGACTTTTTTTTACTCATCAGTTCTGCATTGCGTGAAAAACGCAGCATGTTCTATATTCTGCATTTTTCATGCAACCCTGGCCCCATAGAAGTGAAAGGGGCTTCAGTGAAAAACGCATTGCATCCGCAAGCATGTGCAATGCATTTTTCACTGATGGTTTCTAAAAGTTGTTCTTTGTAAACCTTCAGTTTTTTTATCCCGCGAGTGAAAATGCATCAAAACGCATTGCACCCGCGCGGAAAAAACTGAACACAATCACAGACAAAACTCACTGAACGCACCCTGAACGCATCCGGATCCAATCCATCACAAGCCTTAGGCCTCTTTCAGGCGGGCATAGCGGGAAAAGGTGCGGGTGCGTTGTGGGAACATGCACAATTTTTCCGCATGAGTGCAAAACATTGTAATGCGCTTTGCACGTGCGTTAGAAAAATCGGCATGTTTGGTACCCAAACGGGCTTGGGATCGGTGTTCTGTAGATTGTATTATTTTACCTTATAACATGGTTATAAGGGAAAACAATAGCATTCTGACTACAGAATGCATAGTAAAATAGCTCTGAAGGGGTTAACAAAAAAGAAAAAAAATATTTAACTCACCTTAATCAACTTGATCGCACAGCATGGCATCTCTTCTGTCTTCTTTCTTTGCTGTGTGCAGGAACAGGACCTGTGGTGACGTCACTCCGGTCATGGTCCATCACATGATCCATCACCATGGTGAAAGATAATGTGATGGATCATGTGATGACCAGAGTGATGTCACCACAGGTCCTGTTCATATACAGCAAAGAAAGAAGACAGAAGAGATGCCATGCTGTGCGATCAAGTGGATTAAGGTGAGTTAAATTATTATATCTTTTTTTTTAACCCCTCCAGCGCTATTTTACTATTCATTCTGTATTCAGAATGCTATTATTTTCCCTTATAACCATGTTATAAGGGAAAATAATAATGATCGGGTCTCCATCCCGATCGTCTCCTAGCAACCGTGTGTGGAAATCGCATCGCATCCGCACTTGCTTGCAGATGCTTGCGGTTTTCACGCAAACCCCATTCATTTCTATGGGGCCTGCGTTACGTGAAAAACGCACAAAATAAAGCATGCTGCGATTTTCACGCAACACAAGTGATGCGTGAAAATCACCGCTCATGTAAACAGCCCCATAGAAATGAATGGGTCGAGATTCAGTGCGGGTGCAATGCGTTCAACTCGCGCATCGCATCCGCGCGGAATACTCGTGGTCGTGCTGCGGCCGCAAAATGCTGGTCGCAATGCACGAGCACAGTCCGTGGACCAGCCGTAGTCGGGCAGCCGCAGTGGATCGCGGACCTATTCACTTTAATGGGTCTGCGATCCGCCTGTTCCGCAAAAAGATAGGACATGTTCTATCTTTTTGCGGAACGGAAGTACGGGACGAAACCCCACAGAAGCACTCTGTAGTGCTTACTTAGAGTTCCGTTCCGTGCTTCAGTTCCGCACCATTCCGTATCTCCGGATTTGCGGACCCATTAAAGTGAATGGGTCCGCATCCGTGATGCAGCATGCCCATGGAACGGCACTCTTGTATTGCGGATCCGCAAATGCAGTCCACAATACGGCAACGGGTGTGCAAGAGGCCTAATAGTGATCCTTTGAAAGGGGCTGAGTTGCAGTTGCAGTACCAAACGTAGCCACGCTAGAGACTGACGGTGTGTCAGATAATGTAGTGAAAGAGCAGGCACTTTACAGCCAAGTTCTATGACATAATTGTTCTGATTGTGGGGTTTCCGAGGGTTGAAAACCCAATGATTACTTACTTATTCATGGTCACACTTAAAAGGGTTTTGTGAGATTTTTTATTTATTTTTTCACTGATGACTAGTGTTCCGAGAAGAGAAGCACTCGAAGTGGAATGTGGTCCAAAGTTTGGAAAAAATTTAATTTGCAACAAATCCAAATTTCCTTGTCCTTCGTGGTAACTAATCAATTTCTCCTATAATGGCGGCTGCACCTGTTACAAAGTGAAAGTAAAGAGTCTAGGAACACAAGATCACCCAAAATGGCAAGCCAGTCCTCAGATAACCATGCCCTCGGATTAGTGATGAACAAAGTTTTAAAATATTCAAAATATGCTCACCTCATCCACTTGCTCACCTCATATCCACTTTGGTATCCCCCAGAATATTGGGACATATAAAGAAAAAAAGGAATAAGTGCACTTGAGTACAAGGATGGATGGTTGAGGCTGTTAGAACTGTCTATTCTGCACAAGATAAAGACAAGTCCTGAGGGATCCAGGCCTGGTTCATTTTAATGAACGTGAGCTTGTCCACGTTGGCTATGGACAGGCGGCTGCATCTGTCTGTATTGACGCCTCCTGCCATGCTAAATACACGTTCAGAGAGTACACTGGCTGCAGGGCAGGCCAGCACCTCCAAGGCATACAGGGCAAGCTCTGGCCATGTGGACAATTTGGAGACCCAGAAGTTAAATGGGGCAGAACCATCAGTCAGTACGTGTAGGCTTTTGCACAGGTACTGTTCCACCATGTTGTTCAAATGCTGCCTCCTGCTAACACGCTCCATATCAGCAGTTGGGGACGGTTGTTGCGTCGAGGTGACAAAGCTTTTCCATATGTTGGCCATGCTAACCCTGCCTTCTGAGATGCTGGTGCTGACACAGCTGTGTTGGCGACCTCTTCCTCCTCCCCTGCCTTTGTCTTGTGCTTCCACTTGTCCCCCGGCGTCAGTCGGGAATGCTCTCAGAAGCACGTCTACCAGTGGTATTGTATCGCTGATAATGGCGTCATCTCCACTGGCCATGTTGGTGGAGTACTCGAAACAGCGCAACAGGGCACACAGGTCTTGCATGGAGGCCCAGTCATTGATGGTGAAGTGGTGCTGTTCTGCAGTGCGACTCACCCGTGCGTGCTGAAGCTGAAACTCCACTATGGCCTGCTGCTGCTCGCACAGTCTCTTTAGCATGTGCAAGGTGGATTTCCACCTGGTGGGCATGTCGCATATGAGGCGGTGAGCGGGAAGGCCGAAGTTAAGCTGTAGAGCAGACAGCCGAGCGGCGGCAGGATGAGAGCGCCTAAAGCGCGCACAGACGGCCCGCACTTTAGGCAGCAGCTCTGACATGTCGGGGTGGTTGTGAATGAATTTCTGCACCACCAAATTCAGCACATGCTCCAGGCAAGGTATGTGCGTCAAACCGTCTAGTCCCAGAGCTGAAGCGAGATGTTGTCCGTTATCGCACACCACCAGGCCAAGTTTGAGGCTCACTGGCAGCAATCACTCGTCGGTCTGTTGTTCTATACCACGCCACAACTCCTGTGCGGTGTGGGGCCTGTCACCCAAACACATCAGTTTCAGAACGGCCTGCTGACATTTACCCCTGGCTGTGCTGAAGTTGGTGGTGAAGGTCTGTCGTTGACCAGATGAGGAGGTGGTAGAAGAGGAGGAGAAAGCCGAGTAGGAAGAGGAGGCAACAGGAGGCAAAAAATGATGCCCTGCGATCCTTGGCGGCGGAAGGACGTGCACCAAACAGCTAACCGCCTGGGGCTCAGCCGCCACTACATTTACCCAGTGTGCAGTTAGGGAGATATAGCATCCCTGGCCGTGCTTACTGGTCCACGTATCTGTGGTTAAGTGGACCTTGCCACAGATGGCATTGCGCAGTGCACACTTGATTTTATCCAATACTTGGTTGTGCAGGGAGGGCACGGTTCTCCTGGAGAAGTTGTGGCGGCTGGGAACGACATACTGTGGGACAGCATGCAACATGAACTGTTTGAAGCTGTCCGTCTTCCCCAGCCTAAATGACAGCATTTCAAAGACCAGTAGTTTAGAAATGCTGGCATTCAGGGCCAGGGATCGAGGGTGGCTAGGTGGGAATTTATGCTTTATAGCAAAGGTTTGTGAGATGGAGAGCTGAACGCTTCCGTGTGACATGGTGGAGATGCTTGGTGACGGAGGTGGTGTTGTTAGTGGCACATCCTCTGTTTGCTGGGCGGCAGGTGCCAACGTTCCTCCAGAGGTGGAGGAAGAGGCCGAGGCAGCAGCAGAAGAGGGAGAAGGAGGGGCCTGAGCCCTTTCTTGGTTTTGAAGGTGCTTACTCCACTGCAGCCCGTGTCTCGCATGTACATGCCTGGTCATGCAGGTTGTGCTAAGGTTCAGAACGTTAATTCCTCGCTTCAGGCTCTGATGGCACAGCGTGAAAACTACTCGGGTCTTGTCGTCAGCACATTGTGTGAAGACGTGCCATGCCAGGGAACTCCTTGAAGCTGCCTTTGGTGTGCTCGGTCCCTGGTGATGGTGGCCAGTAGCAGGCAAACTGTTTTGGTGACAGATGCTCTGCTTTTGCACCCTGCTCTCTCTTTTGCTACGCTGTTGGCTTGGTCTCACCACTGCCTCTACCTCCGAACTCTGAAAGTCAGTGGCATGACCTTCATTCCATGTGGTGTCTAGGACCTCATCGTCCCCTGCATCGTATTCCACCCAGTCTTCCTCCCTGACCTCCTTTTCGGTCTGCACACTGGAAAGACACAGCAGTTGGCACTTGTGTTTCGTCATCATCAGAGACGTGCTGAGGTGGTATTCCCAGGTCCTCATCAGGAAACATAAGTGGTTGTGCGTCAGTGCATTCTATGTCTTCCACCCCTGCGGAAGGGCTAGGTGGATGCCCTTAAGAAACCCTGCCAGCAGAGTCTTCAAATAGCATAAGAGACTGCTGCATGACTTGAGGCTCAGACAGGTTCCCCGATATGTAGGGGGGTGATGTGACAGACTGATGGGCATGGGTTTCAGGTGCCACCTGTGCGCTTTCTGCAGAAGACTGGGTGTGAGATAATGTGAACGTGCTGGATCCACTGTTGGCCACCCAATTGACTAGCGCCTGTACTTGCTCAGGCCTTACCATCCTTAGAACGGCATTTGGTCCGACCAAATATCACTGTAGATTCTGGCAGCTGCTGGGACCTGAGGTAGTAGGTTCAGGAGGACATGTAGCTGTGGCAGAACGGCCACGTCCTCTCCCTGCACAAGAGATTTCACCAACACCACCACCACGACCATGACCGCGTCCCTTATTAGATGTTTGCCTCATAGTTAGTGTTCACAAAGCAAAGTGGTTAAGTCTGTTAAAAATAACTAACCGCAAATAAAAACCATGATGTAGGGTATTGCACTCAATTTTTTATTTTTTATTTTATTTTTACTCTGTATGACAGCGGTATTTACTGTAAATTTTACAGTAACTTATGCATGTCAGATGTGCAGTATATCAGAGGGTGTTTTCACCCCAGTAAGCACAAAGCCGTATTTCTGGCCTAAATGTGACACTCACTTATGCACGTCTAATCCCAGATGTGCAGTATATCAGAGGGTGTTTTCACCTCAGTAAGCACAAAGCCGTATTTGTGGCCTAAATGTGACACTCACTTATGCGCGTATAATCCCAGATTTGCAGTATATCAGAGGGTTTATTCACCCCAGTAAGCACAAAGCCGTATTTCTGGCCTAAAGGTGACAGCCACTTAAGCATGTCTAATCCCAGATGTACAGTATATTAGAGGGTTTTTTTTTGTTTTGTTTTTTACCGAAGTAAGCACAAAGCCATATTTCTGGCCTAAATGTGACACTCACTTATGCATGTCTAATCCCAGATGTGCAGTATATTAGAAGGTTTTTTTTACCCCAGTAAGCACAAAGCCGTATTTCTGGCCTAAATGTGACACTTACATATGGATGTCTAATCCTAGATGTGCACTGTATGAAACAGATGTTTTTTTTTCACCCCAGTATGCCCCAGTATGAGAAAGCCGTATTTGTCGCCTAAATGTCAGTCACTTATGCACGTCTAATCCCAGATGTGCATTATATCAGAGGGTTTTTTCACCCAGTAAGCAAAAAGCTGTATTTCTGGCCTAAATGTGACACTCACTTATGCATGTCTAATCCTAGATGTACACTATATGAAACAGATGGGTTTTTTTTTTCACCCCAGTATGCCCTAGTATGAGAAAGCCGCATTTATGACCTAAATTTCACAGTCACTTATGCATGTCTAATCCCAGATGTGCAGTATATCAGGCTTTTTTCACCTCAGTAAGCACAAAGCCGTATTTCTGGCCTAAATGTGACACTCACTTATGCACGTCTAATCCTAGATGTACACTATATGAAACAGATGGGTTTTTTCACAACTGATTTGTTTTTGTTTTGTTTTTGAATGTCAGAAATGTATATTTGTGAATGTTGAGATGTTATATTGGTTTCACTGGTAAAAATAAATAATTGAAATGGGTATATATTTGTTTTTTGTTAAGTTGCCTAATAATTATGCACAGTAATAGTCATCTGCACACACAGATATCCACCTAAAATAGCTAAAACTAAAAACAAACTAAAAACTACTTCCAAAAATATTCAGCTTTGATATTAATGAGTTTTTTGGGTTCATTGAGAACATGGTTGTTGTTCAATAATAAAATTAATCCTCAAAAATACAACTTGCCTAATAATTCTGCACTCCCTGTATAGAAAGTATATAATTAGTGTATAAAACCTCTGCTTCAATAACTTTTTTTTAAGAGGCAACTGGTATATCACACCAGTAGAAATTATTTGTTCCAAAGGCGTTTGTCACTAACTGTAGATGGGGTAATGCAACAAAACCGCAAACAAATGCTGCAATACCTAAATTCACTATATATAAAGTATATTATTGGTATATAACACCCCTGCTTCAATCACTTTTTTTTTTTTGGGGGGGGGGGGGGCAACTGGTATATCACACCAGTAGAAATAATTTGTTTCAATGACATTTGTCACTATCTGTAGATGTGGTACTACAGCAAAACCGCAAACAAATGCTGCACTACCTAAATGCACTATATATAAAGTATATTATTGGTATATAACACCACTGCCTCAGTCCGTTTTTTGGGGGGGGGCAACGGTTATATTACACTAGTAGAAATTATTTGTTCCAATTGCCTTTGCCACTTTGTGTAGCTGCAGTAACGCAGCAAAACTGCAAATAAATGTTGCACTACCTAAATGTGCTATATGGAAAGTATATTATTGGTATATCACACCCATGCTTCAATAAGTTTTTTTTTGGGGGGGGGGCAGCTGGTATATTACACTAGTAGAAATTATTTGTTACAATAGCGTTTGTCACTCTGTGTAGCTGAGGTAACACAGCAACACCGCAAACAAATGCTGCACTACCCAAATGCACTATATAAAAAGTATATAATTGGTATATCACGCTCCTGCTTCAATAACTTTTTTGAGGGGGAGCAACTGGTATATCAGACCAGTAGAAATTATTTGTTCCAATAGCGTTTGTCAATCTGTGTAGCTTCGGTAACGCAGGAAAACCACAAACAAATGCTGAACTACCCAAATGCATTATATAGAAAGTATATAACTGGTATATCACACCCCTGCTTCAATCATTTTTTTGGGGGGCAACTGGTATATCACACCAGTAGAAATTATTTATTCTAATAGCGTTTGTCACTCTGTGTAGCTGAGGAAACACAACTAATTCTCAATCAAATGCTGCACTACCTAAATGCACTAAATGGAAAGTATATTATTGGTATATAACACCCCTGCCTCAATATTTTTTTTGGGGGGCAACTGGTATATCACACCAGTAGAAATTATTTGTTCCAATAGAGTTTGCCACTCTGTGTAGCTGAGGTAGCACAGGAAAACCACAAACAAATGCTGCACTACCCAACTGCACTATATAGAAAGTATATTATTGGTATATGCCACCCCTGCCTCAGTCCGTTTTCTGGGGGGGGAGGTGGGGGGCAACTGGTATATCAAACCAGTAGAAATTATTTGTTCCAATTGCCCTTGTCACTCTGTGTAGCTGCAGTAACGCAGCAAAACTGCAAATAAATGTTGCACTACCTAAATACACTATATGGAAAGTATATTATTGGTATATCACACCCCTGCTTCAATCAGTTTTTTTGGGGGGGCAACTGGTATAATACACTAGTAGAAATTATTTGTTACAATAGCGTTTGTCACTCTGTTTAGCTGCGGTAACGCAGCAAAACCACAAACAAATGCTGCACTACCAAAATGCACTATATAGAAAGTATATAATTGGTATATCACACCTCTGTTTCAATCAGTATTTTTGGGTGGCAACTGGCTTATCAAACCAGTAGACATTATTTGTTCCAATAGCGTTTATCACTCTGTGTAGCTGCGGAAATGCAGCAAAACCACAAACAAATGTTGCACTACCCAAATGCACTAAATATAAAGTATATTATTTGTTTTTAACACCCCTGCTTCAATCAGTTTTTTGGGGGAGCAACTGGTATATCACACCAGTAAAAATTATTTGTTCCAATTTCCTTTGTCACTTTGTGTAGCTGAAGTAACGCAGCAAAACTGCAAATAAATGCTGCACTACCTAAATGTGCTATATAAAAAATATATTAATGGTATATTACACCCCTGCCTCAGTCAGTTTTTTTGGGGGGTAACTGGTATATTACACCAGTAGAAATTATTGGTTCCAATACAATTTGTCACTCTGTGTAGCTGAGGTAACACAGCAAAACCGCAAACAAATGCTGCACTGCCCTATATAGAAAGCATATTATTGGTATAGAACACCCCTGCCTCAATCGTTTTTTTTGGGGGGGCAACTGGTAAATCACACCAGTAGAAATTATTTGTTCCAATAGCATTTGTCACTCTGTGTAGCTGAGCTAATGCAGCAAAACCGCAAACAAATGCTGCACTACCCAACTGCACTATGTAGAAAGTAAATAATTTGTATATCACACTTCTGCTTCAATCAGTTTTTTGGGGGGGCAACTGGTATATTACACCAGTTGAATTTTTTTTTTTTCCATTAGCGTTTGTCACTCTGTGTAGCTCAGGTAACACAGCAAAACTGCAAATAAATGCTGCACTACGCAAATGCACTATATAGAAAGTGTATTATTGGTATATAACACGCCCTGCCTCAGTCAGTTTTTTGGGGGGGCAACTGGTATATCACATCAGTAGAAATGATTTGTTCCAATTGCCTTTGTCTCTCTGTGTAGCTGTGGTAATGCAGCAAAACCACAAACAAATGCTGCACTACCTAAATGCACTACAGGTCCTTCTAAAAAAATTAGCATATTGTGATAAAGTTCATTATTTTCTGTAATGTACTGATAAACATTAGACTTTCATATATTTTAGATTCATTACACACCAACTGAAGTAGTTCAAGCCTTTTATTGTTTTAATATTGATGATTTGGGCATACAGCTCATGAAAACCCAAATTTCCTATCTAAAAAAATTAGCATATTTCATCCGACCAATAAAAGAAATGTGTTTTTAATACAAAAAAAAGTCAACCTTCAAATAATTATGTTCAGTTCTGCACTCAATACTTGGTCGGGAATCCTTTTGCAGAAATGACTGCTTCAATGTGGCGTGGCATGGAGGCAATCAGCCTGTGGCACTGCTGAGGTGTTATGGAGGCCCAGGATGCTTCGATAGCGGCCTTAAGCTCATCCAGAGTGTTGGGTCTTGCGTCTCTCAACTTTCTCTTCCCAATATCCCACAGATTCTCTATGGGGTTCAGGTCAGGAGAGTTGGCAGGCCAATTGAGCCCAGTAATACCATGGTCAGTAAACCATTTACCAGTGGTGTTGGCACTGTGAGCAGGTGCCAGGTCGTGCTGAAAAATGAAATCTTCATCTCCATAAAGCTTTTCAGCAGATGGAAGCATGAAGTGCTCCAAAATCTCCTGATAGCTAGCTGCATTGACCCTGCCCTTGATAAAACACAGTGGACCAACACCAGCAGCTGACATGGCACCCCAGACCATCACTGACTGTGGGTACTTGACACTGGACTTCATTTTGGCATTTCCCTCTCCCCAGTCTTCCTCCAGACTCTGGCACCTTGATTTCCGAATGACATGCAAAATTGGCTTTCATCCGAAAAAAGTACTTTGGACCACTGAGCAACAGTCCAGTGCTGCTTCTCTGTAGCCCAGGTCAGGCGCTTCTGCCGCTGTTTCTGGTTCAAAAGTGTCTTGACCTGGGGAATGCGGCACCTGTAGCCCATTTCCTGCACACGCCTGTACACGGTGGCTCTGGATGTTTCTACTCCAGACTCAGTCCACTGCTTCCGCAGGTCCCCCAAGGTCTGGAATCGGTCCTTCTCCACAATCTTCCTCAGGGTCCGGTCACCTCTTCTCGTTGTGCAGTATTTTCTGCCACACTTTTTCCTTCCCACAGACTTCCCACTGAGGTGCATTGATACAGTACTCTGGGAACAGCCTATTCGTTCAGAAATTTCTTTCTGTGTCTTACCCTCTTGCTTGAGGGTGTCAATGATGGCCTTCTGGACAGCAGTCAGGTCGGCAGTCTTACCCATGATTGCGGTTTTGAGTAATGAACCAGGCTGGGAGTTTTTAAAAGCCTCAGGAATCTTTTGCAGGTGTTTAGAGTTAATTAGTTGATTCAGATGATTAGGTTAATAGCTCGTTTAGAGAACCTTTTCATGATATGCTAATTTTTTTAGATAGGATTTTGGGGTTTTCATGAGCTGTATGCCAAAATCATCAATATTAAAACAATAAAAGGCTTGAACTACTTCAGTTGTGTGTAATGAATCTAAAATATATGAAAGTCTAATGTTTATCAGTACATTACAGAAAATAATGAGCTTTATCACAATATGCTAATTTTTTGAGAAGGACCTGTATATAGAAAGTATATAACTGGTATATCACACCCCTGCTTCAATCAGTTTTTTTTGGGGGGCAACTGGTATATCACACCAGTAGAAATTATTTATTCTAATAGCGTTTGTCACTATCTGTGTAGCTGAGGTAACACAACTAATTCTCAATCAAATGCTGCACTACCTAAATGCACTAAATAGAAAGTATATTATTGGCATATAACACCCCTGCCTCAGGTAGAAATTATTTGTTCCAATAGAGTTTGCCACTCTGCGTAGCTGCAGAAATGCAGAAAAACCACAAACAAATGTTGCACTACCCAAATGCACTAAATATAAACTATATTATTTGTATTTAACACCCCTTCTTCAATCTGATTTTGGGGGGGGTAACTGGTATATCACACCAGTAGAAATTATTTGTTACAATAGCGTTTGTCACTCTTTTTAGCTGCGGTAACGCAGCAAAACTGCAAATAAATGCTGCACTACCTAAATGTGCTATATAAAAAATATATTAATGGTATATTACACCCCTGCCTCAGTCAGTTTTTTGGGGGGTAACTGGTATATTACACCAGTAGAAATTATTTGTTACAATAGCGTTTGTCGCTCTGTTTAGCTGCGATAACGCAGCAAAACCACAAACAAATGCTGCACTACCCAAATGCACTAAATAGAAAGCATATAATTGGTATATCACACCACTACTTTAATCAGTTTTTTTGGGGAGCAACTGGTATATCACACTAGTAGAAATTATTTGTTCCAATAGTGTTTATCACTTTGTGAAGCTGCGGGAACAGAGCAAAACTGCAAATAAATTCTGCACTACATAAATGCACTATATAAAAAGTATATTACTGGTATATCACACCCCTGCCTCAATCAGTTTTTTTGGGGGGTAACTGGTATATCACACCAGTATAAATTTTTTGTTCCAATAGCATTTGCCGCTCTGTGTTGCTGCAGTATCGCAGCAGAACCGCACACAACTGCTGCACAATACAAATGCACTATAGTATACTTTCTATGTTAGAAAGTATATTATAATTATATCACACCCCTCAGTAAGTCACACCTATCGATATCACACCTATACCAGTCCTTAAAAGGACTTTTGTGGCCCTATTAGCTAGCATTTAGTGTCCCTAACAGTCTGTCCCTGCTCCACACAGCAACCTCTTCCTACACTGGCAAAAGACTAAATGTAAAATGGCGGCCAGATTGGGTTTATTTATATGGTATGGGGTATGTCCATGTGCTGAAATGTCTCAATTGGCTGTCCTGTAGCACCTGATATGTGTCATTGCTCACAAATCTACACAGAATATAGCGCCGGTGGACATCGCCATATGTTTGCCCGCAAGGTCATCTCTACTGGTAATGTCACTGTCAGAAGCGGACACAGTCTATTGAAAAAGTACACTGTATTTTGCAGATACATTTTTTCAGCGCACACGTTACACTGCAGATGTGGTGTTGGTAATGTCACTGTCCGCAGCAGACAAAAAAAGTACACTGGATGTCAGATATTTTTGGATGCGCACACTTTACACTGGAGATGTAGCACAGCTAATGTCAGTGTTTGCAGCACACACTGTCTACGGAAAAAGTACACTGGATTTAATCAGATTTCACAGATATTTTTTTGATGCACACACTTTAGGCTACTTTCACACTAGCGTTCGATCGGATCCGTTCTGAACGGATCCGATCATAATAATGCAGACGGAGGCTCCGTTCAGAACGGATCCGTCTGCATTATATTGGCATATAAAAGCTAAGTGTGAAAATAGCCTCGGACGGATCCGTCCAGACTTTCAATGTAAAGTCAATGGGGGACGGATCCGCTTGAAGATTGAGCCATATTGTGGCATCTTCAAACGGATCCGTCCCCATTGACTTACATTGTAAGTCTGGACGGATCCGCACGCCTCCGCACGGCCAGGCGGACACCCGAACGCTGCAAGCAGCGTTCAGCTGTCCGCCTGTCCGTGCGGAGGCGAGCGGAGCGAAGGCTGAACGCCGCCAGACTGATGCAGTCTGAGCGGATCCGCTCCATTCAGACTGCATCAGGGCTGGACGGAAGCGTTCGGGTCCGCTCGTGAGCTCCTTCAAACGGAGCTCACGAGCGGACAGCCGAACGCTAGTGTGAAAGTAGCCTTACACTGTAGATATGGCACAGCTAATTTCACTGTCCGCAGTGGACACTGTCTACATAAAAAGTACACTGGATGTGGCGCAGCTAATGTTGCTGTCTGCTGCGGCCTAACTATTGCACTCTATTTAGCGCAGGATGTGCTAAAAATAAATATTGCTGCCACACACAATAGTCCTCTAAAGGACTTTCGGTCTGTAAAGTTTTAGCTATTTAGCGCAATTTGCACTAAAAATAGATATTGATGCTGCCACACACAATAGTCCTTAAAAGGATTTTACGGTCTCTGAAAAGTTTTTCCCCCAAAAAATATTTCTATATCACTCCCTACACTCTGTCCCATCCTCAGCTCTCCCTGACTAAGATTGAGCCAAACATGCGTCATCGGGAGCTATATAGCACCCGATGATGCGTTACGGCCAGCCAAATACTGTAATGCCAGCAGCCAGCATGGATACGGCATTACAAAGAGGGCAGTACTTACATGCAAGTTTATTGGCTGTGTAGCAGCCATGAAACGTGCGGGGCGGAGACTCGAGCATTGCGCTCGAGCACATGCGGTATTTAGCCAAATACCGCCATGTGCCGAGCATCGAGATGCTCGAGCCGAACATGTGTTCAGCCGAGCATGCTCGATCAACACTAGTTGGGATGTAAACATAGGGTGCTAGTCACAGATCGCCATTATGCTAGAGAAGTTAAAATGCACTCAGGACGTTTTATATAATGCAGTATGGTTGAATGCTGGTGTTCTTTATTTTTATTTTTTTGTGGATCTGTAAAATACCTTTAAAACTGTAGCTCAATCCTCAACACTTGCAGATAAGATTTGCTTCACTGTGTAGTGTTCTAGAGATGCTCTTTCATAGAAACATTCAATCTGACCTCTGCTTTTTGTGAAAGTCCTAAATCACATAAACTAGATATTGCTCAAATATGAGAACAAGTTAATTTAATTCTATTCCCTCCACTGTGATATATAGAAGTATTCATGTCAAAGAACTGAAGAAGGATAAAAATGAAGGCACTTGCTAGTAGAGGCATGTGCAGTCTTATTAAATTAGCAGTGATAAAAAAAGCTGCAAAAATAAAGAAGAATATACAATGATGTTTGAAAAAATAAGCAGCCAGATCTGGAAACAGAAGTTGTCACTTTGTTGTGAAAATTTTCAGGCTGGGGTTAAAGCATTTTCATTGTTTAATGTCAGTGATTTTACAGGTTTTTGTCCTAGTGCATATTAAATATGTTCTAGTGGTAAAATCCTAAAATATAATTTTGTATTTTGTTTTTAGTTTATTATTACTATTGATCAAATCGAAGTGAAACAAATTTACTTTGATATGAATTTCAGGAAAAATAGATTTACTACAAAGCCAATTTCCTTGTGGTAACAGAATTTTTTTTTCCTGAAATGCTGTTAAAAAAAAAAAAACATACTCCCCTTATTCATGCTCGCATTGAGGCCGTTGATTAGTGATGGACGAACATCGGCCGTGACGATTCGCAAACGCGATCTAATGTTCACGAACCGCAATTTTGCAGCGGGCCCCATTCACTTTAATGGCAGGCAAACCTGAAAAACCAGGTCATATTTGCAGCCACCAAATACTTGAAGTGCACAAATCGTCCCACAACATGGACAGTGACATACCAGAGGGGGATCAATGTCAAAAATTTCCTAAAAAAATATTTCTTTTAATCAGGTGTCATTATTATGTGACTTAAAGGGAAACTCTCAAAAATATGCCCTGCTGGAGCCTATAAGAATTTTATTTTTGGCCACGGGAGTACAGGCCCCAAACATTAGGCATTCACCGGATAGAAAACATCAAGTGATTATGTGGCTGTAGGTATATTAGACGTCATTAGATAACAATTTTACTTCAGGCCAGTGTACTACAGGCCCAAAAAATTATTAATTCTCTGTACAGAAAAGATCAAGTGATTATGTGGCTGGAGGTATATTAGACTGTCATTGGATATCATTTTTTCTGCAGACCAGTGTAGTACAGGCCCCAAACAGTAGGAATTCACTGGACAGAAAACATCAAGTGATTATGTGACTGGAGGTATATTAGATGGTCATTGGATAACCATTTTACTGCAGGCGAGTGGAGCATAGGCACCAAACATTAGTCATTCACCGGACAGAAAACATCAAGTGATTATATGGCTGGAGGTGTATTAGACTGTCATTGGATAACAATTTTTCTTCAGTCCAGTGGACTACAGTCCTCTAAAATTATTAATTCGCTGTACAGAAAAGAACAAGTGATTATGTGGTTGGAGGTACATTAGGCGGTCACCCTATAACTATTTTACTGTTGGCCAGTTAGAGTACAGGCCCCAAAAAGTATGCATTCGGCGTACAGAAAAGATCAAGTGATTATATGGCTGACGGTATATTAGACGGTCATTGGATATTAATTTTTCTGCTGGCCAGTGTAGTACAGGCCCCAAACATTAGGCATTCACAGGACAGAAAACATCAAGTGAATATGTTGCTGGAGGTATATTAGACAGTCATTGGAAAACAATTTTACTTCAGGCCAGTGGACTACAGGCCCCAAAAAATATTCATTCACTGGACAGAAAACATCAAGTGATTATGTAGCTAGAGGTATATTAGACTGTCATTGAATAACAATTTTACTTCAGGCCAGTGGACTACAAGCCCCAAAAATTATGCATTCACCATACATAAAAGATCAATGGATTATGTGGCTGGAGGTATATTAGACGGTCATTGGATATCAGTTTTACTACAGGCCAGTACAAATACAGGTCAAATACATATGTTTAAAATATAACTTAAAATATAAAATTGGATTAAAAGCATGGCCATCAAAATCCCCCCTCTTTAAAAAAAAAAATATTGCTAATAGTTGAAATTTGATAACACGTGGTCGTCACAGGTGTTAAATTTCTCCGAGGCCCCAAACATTAGGCATTCACTGGACAGAGAAGACCTTTTATGCCGCTGTATTTACATAAGACAGGGACCATTCTTTGTTCTGGGTGGTGGTGGATATGTTTGTCGTCACACGTGTTGAATTCCTCCGAGATCCATGCCTCATTCATTTTTAGAAATGTGAGGTAGTCCACACTGTCGTGAGCTAGGCGAGTGTGCTTATCGGTAACGATCCCCCCTGCTGTGCTTAACGTTGTTTCGGACAGGACACTCGACGAGGGGCAAGCCAAGAGTTTCATGGCAAATTGTGGCCAAGCCTGCACACCCAGTAGTCCAGGGGTTCCTCGCTTTTTAGAGTCCACTTCAGCCGTTAACCCGATGTAGTCGGACACCTGTCATTCTAGGCATTGCTGGATCCGGAAGGAGGCTGTTGATGGGCTGGCAGCAAGAATGATCTCATATCCGAAATGACTAACACATCTTCAAACCGCCCTCTTCCTGCATGTACGGTAGGATTGGTACACTGCGGAGCCATGTGCCGGCGTCCTGGGAGCACCACATGTGACCGTGTATGGTGGATGGCTCGCTCCAGACACATTTGCATTTTGCTTTTTGTCTCCTGTGCACTGCTAGTTTTGCTTGCTACTCCTCCTTCTATCCCCTATCTGCTGCTCTGTCTCTCCCTCTAAACTCCCCACCTCTTCCTCTCTTGTGGGCACCCACGTTACATCCATCAACATGGCATCATTGTCACCTTCATTACCACTGACATTATAGATCTTGAAGTAGGCAACAACAGCGGGGACCTCCGTAATTGGGCTGATCTGGACATTGTCGTCAGAATGCTGGTGGCCGTTGCTACCTGCTCTTCCTGATCCCCTGCCAAGAATGGCTGCGCATCGGTAAGGTCTGGATGGGAAAATAATTCCTCTGACTCGAATGAAGGGGCTATGGTGGTGGTGGTGATGGTGGTGGTGTCTTTGGGGGTGCATACAGCAGAGAGGGATAAGGGTGCTGATACAGAGGATGAGGAGGGTGCAGAAGCGGAAGAAGGAGTGAGCCACTCAACCAATTCTGGTGTGTCCTTTGACATAATCGCACTCACCTACTCCAACTTCCCAATTAGGCTCTGGCCTAGTGCACCTCCTTGACCCCTACCAACCCTGCGGAATGGCCTGCCTCTTCCTCTGCCTATCATTTTCAAAATGTCCCTGTGACAAAGTCCCTATAGAAGAGCAGTATTTGTGGAAGCAGGAATATTGCAGGCCTCAATCAATATTTGGTGGAAGCTGGTATATCAAGCCGCTCTATCAGTATTTTGTGGAAACAGGTATATAGAACCCAATACCGAGTTATTTGCTGAAAGCTGGTAAATCAAACCCCTTAATCAAAATTTAGTGGAAAATTGTGTATTGCAAGCCTCAATCAAAATTTGTGGAAACCGGTATATCAATATCCTCTATCAATATTTTGTGGAAACAGGTATGTAGAACCCGTTATTGAGTATTTGCTAGAAGCAGGTAAATCAAACAGCTTAATCAATATTTGGTGGAAGCTGGTGTATCTCAGGCCTCAATCTATATTTGGTGGAAGCCGGTATATCAGAACCCTCTATTAATATTTTGTGGAAATGGGTATATATAACCCCTTAATGAGTATTTGCTGGAAGCCGATAAATCAAACAACTTAATCAATATTTGGTGGGAGGCGTCAGACTGCTGGGTGGTGGCCGTAGTTACCTCCTCTTCCTGATCCGCTGCCAAGAATGGCTGCGCATCGGTAAGGTCTTGGAATGGATGGGAAAATAATTCCTCTGACTCGAATGAAGGGGCTATGGTGGTGGTGGTGATGGTGGTGGTGTCTTTGGGGGTGCACACAGCAGAGAGGGATAAGGGTGCTGATACAGAGGATGAGGAGGGTGCAGAAGCGGAAGAAGGAGTGAGCCACTCAACCAATTCTGGTGTGTCCTTTGACATAATCGCACGCACCTACTCCAACTTCCCAATTAGGCTCCGGCCTGGTGCACCTCCTTGACCCCTACCAACCCTGCGGAATGGCCTGCCTCTTCCTCTGCCTATCATTTTCAAAATGTCCCTGTGACAAAGTCCCTATAGAAGAGCAGTATTTGTGGAAGCAGGAATATTGCAGGCCTCAATCAATATTTGGTGGAAGCTGGTATATCAATCCGCTCTATCAGTATTTTGTGGAAACAGGCATATAGAACCCAATACTGAGTATTTGCTGAAAGCTGGTAAATCAAACCCCTTAATCAACATTTAGTGGAAGATGGTGTATCGCAGGCCTCAATAAAAATTTGTGGAAGCTGGTATATCAATACCCTCTATCAATATTTTTTGGAAACAGGTATATAGAACCCAATAATGAGTATTGCTGGAAGCCGGTAAATTAAACCCCTCAAAGGGGTTGGCCACTATATAAGTACTTTCCACTAGACAGTGGGAGGTAGGGTAAAAAAAGAGTTTCCTAATATACTTTATTAAAAAATCTGAATGGTAATGGTTTTATAATGAGCCCTGCCCCGACACACTCTTACTTTTCTTCCCACTGCGAACTCTGACAGGAATAAGCCGATTGTAGAGACAGAGTTGGAGCAGGGAGCGTGCCAGTGGCAGGGGCAGACTGGGCATGCGCTGCTCTTATTAGTAAAAGCAGCGCGTGTGCAGTTAGAATAAAGCCATGGATGAGCTTTCTCTAAAGCTCCTCCACGTTGCATGCTGCCATGGACGAACTGGCTGCACGCAGAGCGGGGCTGAGAGGGTGGGGCTCAATATAAAACCATTACCATTCAGATTTTTTGTTAAAAAGTATATTAGGAAACTTTTTTTTACCCTACCTCTCATTATATAGTGGAAAGTACTTTGATAGTGGCCAACCACTTTAATCAAAATTTGGTGGAAGCTGGTGTATCGCAGGCCTCAATCAAAATTTGGTGGAAACCGGTATATCAATACCATCTATCAATATTTTGTTGAAACTGTTATATAGCACCCCTTAATGAGAATTTGCTGGAAGACGGTAAATTAAACCCATACATCAATATTTGGTGGAAGCTGGTGTATCGAAGGCCTCAATCAGTATTTGGTGGAAGCTGTTATATCAATTCCCTCTATCAGTATTTTGTGAAAACTGGTATATAAAACCCCTTAATGAGTATTTGCTGGAAGCATTTGCTGCAAGCTGGTAAATCAACCCCATAATCAATATTTGGTGGAAGCCGGTGTATCGCAGGCCTCAAACAATATTTGGTTGAAGCTGGTATATCAATCCCCTCTATCAGTATTTTGAAGAAACAGGTATATAGAACCCAGAAGCTGGTGTATCGCAGGCCTCAATCAAAATTTGTGGAAGCTGGTATATCAATACCCTCTATCAATACTTTGTGGAAACAGGTATATAGAACCCAATAATGAGTATTTTCTGGAAGCTGGTAAATTAAACCCCTCAAAGGGGTTGGCCACTATATAAGTACTTTCCACTAGATAGTGGGAAGTAGGGGAAAAAAAATTAGTTTCCTAATATACTTTATTAAAAAAATCTGAATGGTAATGGTTTTATAATGAGCCCTGCCCCGACACACTCTTACTTTTATTCCCACTCCGAACTCTGACAGGAATAAGCCGATTGTAAAGACAGAGTTGGAGCAGGGAGCGTGCCAGTGGCAGGGGCAGACTGGGCATGCGCTGCTCTTATTAGTAAAAGCAGCGCGTGTGCAGTTAGAATAAAGCCATAGATGAGCTTTCTCTAAAGCTCCTCCACGTCGCATGCTGTCATGGACGAACTGGCTGCATGCAGAACGGGGCTGAGAGGGTGGGGCTCATTATGAAACCATTACCATTCAGATTTTTTGTTAAAAAGTATATTAGGAATCTCTTTTTTACCCTACCTCTCATTATATAGTGGAAAGTACTTTGATAGTGGCCAACCACTTTAATCAAAATTTGGTGGAAGCTGGTGTATCGCAGGCCTCAATCAATATTTGGTGGAGGCCAGTATATCAAAACCATCTATCAATATTTTGTGGAAACAGGTATATAGAACCACTTAATGAGTATTTGCTGGAAGATGGTAAATTAAACCCATTAATCAATATTTGGCGGAAGCTGGTGTATCGAAGGCCTCAATCAATATTTTGTGGAAGCTGTTATATCAATTCCCTCTATCAGTATTTTGTTAAAACTGGTATATAAAACACCTTAATGAGTATTTGCTGGAAGCATTTGCTGAAGCTGGTAAATCAACCCCATAATCAATATTTGGTGGAAGCCGGTGTATCGCAGGCCTCAATCAATATTTGGTTGAAGCTGGTATATCAATCCCCTCTATCAGTATTTTGTGGAAACGGGTATATAGAACCCCTTAATGAGTATTTGCTGGAAGCATTTGCTGGAAGCTGGCAAATCAAACCCATTAATCAATATTTGGTGGACGCCGGTGTATCGCAGGCCTCAATCAATATTTGATGGAAGCCAGTATATCAATCCCCTCTATCAGTAATTTTTGGAAGCAGGTATATAGAACCCCTTAATGAGTATTTTCTGCAAGCTGGTATATCAAACCCCTTAATCAATATTTGGTGGAAGCTGATGTTTCACAGGCATCAATCTATATTTG
Organism: Bufo gargarizans; assembly: GCF_014858855.1. NCBI lineage: Eukaryota > Metazoa > Chordata > Amphibia > Anura > Bufonidae > Bufo > Bufo gargarizans. The sequence continues at coordinate 295,915,781 of NC_058084.1, read as the reverse complement.
GTGGAAGCCGTTGTATCACACCCCTCGATCAGTATTTTGTAGAAGCAGTTATATCAAACCCTATAATCAGTATTTTGTGTAAGCAGGTATATTTCCCCCCTTAATCAGTTTGTTTGGGGGCAACAGGTATATCACACCTGTTGTAAATACTTATTCCAATAGCGTTTTCCCCTCTATCTAGCTGTGGTATCTCAGCAGAACCGCACACAACTGCTGCACAATACAAATGCACTATAATATACTTTCTATGTTAGAAGGTATATTATAGGTATATCACACCCCTCAATCACTTTTATTTTTTGGGGGGCAACAGGTATTTCACACCAGCAGCAATTAGTTATTCCAATAGCGTTTGTCCCTCTATCTAGCTGAAGTATTGCAGCAGAACCGCACACAACTGCTGCACATTACAAACACACTATAATATACTTTCTATGTTAGAAAGTATATTATAAGTATATCACACCCCTCTGGATGTCACATCTATCAATAGCACACCTATACCAGTCCTTAAAATGACTTTTGTGGCCCTATTAGCTAGCATTTGGTGTCCCTAACAGTTTGTCCCTGCTCCACACAGCAACCTCTCCCTACACTGGCAAAAAATGGCTGCCAGATCGGGTTTATTTATAGGGTGGGGGGTGTTCATGTGCTGAAACGTCTCAACTTGCTGTCCTGTTCCACCTGATGGATGTGTCATGGGTCAAAGTTTTGCACAGTGCAAAAGTATATAACGCCGGCAGACATCGGCAAACCACGAACAAGCAAAGTTCACCGCGACACGACCACCGGGCGAACCGCAAGGCCATCTCTAATCTTGATTGAAGATACCTTGCAAAATCTCATGGGGTGATGTGTCACGTCACAGCGTAAGCGCTGGCCAGGCGCAGTTTCTTCAATTAAGATGGCCTCTCTGCGTGCATATAGATGAGGTGAGTATGTTTTATTTTTTTTTTCATTTTTTTACCACTGATTAACTCAGTCCTCAGTGTTAATGTCAGATACCGCGATCAATGATGATCAGGGTATCTGAGAGGTTAAATTAGGGGGGACGGGGGACGGCGACACTATTGTCGTTCCCCATAATTGCGCCCACTACATACAATGGAATGTGATTCATGACAAAGTAATTTGTAACAAATCAAATTTCCTTGTGAAATTTGGTGAACCAGCCAAATACAATTTTTCACTCATCTCAATTTATCATGATAAAATATTATTTGTTATTTCTATTTCACTTAAGCTAGTTTCACACTAGAGGCAAGGATTGCAGACACACCACAAGTATTGAATACCATTTCCATAAATGCAGTACTTGGCCTACAACAATGTTAGTCTACTTTCACACACGTTTTGGCTTTCCTTTTGTGAGATCCATTTAGGACTCTCACAAGCGGTCCAAAATGGATCAGTTTGCATTCTAATGCATTCTGAATGGAAAAGGATCCACTTAAAATGCATCAGTTTGCATCAGTTTGCATTAGTTCAGTGTCCATTCCACTTTGGAGTTTCTTGCATAGACATATTATTGCGTATATGACCCCCTGGCTTCTGCACATAACATGGTCTTGTATCTTATATGTAGCCACATTAGCTCTCCATTCATTTTTTATTTGTGTATTCATATGTTGTTTCCTACTAATTTTCAGTTTTTTACACACCCCACATGTGCCGCATAAGAAGAATAGCAATGTAGCGTGGCGCAGACATAGCGGAATGCGCCTTGACTTGGGGGGAAGACTGCAGGCAGGTAAGGGTTAAGGGATTGGGAGTGTGGGTAAAAAGGGGAGTTAGTGTGAGGGGTGGAGTTGAGGAATGGTTTGGTGGGCAGTATAAAAGGAAGGGAAAGGGTGGCCTTAAAGAAAGTTTGTCAGAAAGCGTGCAAGTTGCAGCATGGCAGACCTGGAGGTTCTGATGGCGGCGGTGAGGGATGCGGCGCGGCAGCACGGTACGGCGTGGCTGCAAGAACATCTCACTGGGGCGCTGAGTGGGGTTCCTGCCCCGAGAGCACAGGGGGAGGTGAGGACCAGGACGCGCCGTTCGGTTCCCCCGGAGCTGCTCAGCCCTGAGGCGACCCCACGGGTCAGGAGACGGGTACGGAGTCCTTCCCGTGACCCACAGCGGCGATCGGCGGGACCTGCTCCCTACTCGGCGCCTCGCCGCAGCGGGAGGTCAGTGGTGCGTGCGGGGTCAGCGGGGGAGGCTCGGTTAGCTGCCGGGCCTGCCCCCAGGTCCGGGAGGGAGACGCGCGGTGGTACGAGGCCCCTGCGATCGGCGGTGCTTGGTGAGCGGCGCATGATGGCGGACTCACCTGCAGCTGCGGGGGGAGTCCTTCCGGAGAGTAGAGGTGCAGCCGGTGGCCTTTCTGGACGAGGAGGCCCCTGTGCGTGGAGACGGGCGCCAAGTGCTGCGGCAAGGAGCATCCGAGATGAGAGTGCATCGCGACCCCTGGTGGTGGGCCGGCGACAGGTTCAGGCAGCGACGACTAGTGGGCCGGAGTTGGCTCCGCCCCCTGTGCGGCGGTACAGCGGGAATGGAGCTGGAGAGGAGGGGGTGATTTCTCTGGCGAATAATACAGCTGAGACAGCGGTGACTGGGGATAGGAGGTCATTGGGGTTATCAGGCCGACGCGGACGCATGGATCAGGGGTCCTGTTCACACACCCTCGCTAGGAGCCCCAGCGGTGGGTCGTCATCTGGACGGAGTATGGAGGACGGAGAACTGGAAGCAGAACCTTCTCTGGCGGCAGGTGTCCCGATGGATGAGGTGGTGCCGGATGCTGTGCCGTGTTCGTTTGGGGGCCCGTCGGCGACATCTGGTGGAGGAGTTGCGGCTGCTGGGTCTTCCGACCAGGGACGGCCAGGTGAGAGAACGTCTGGACAGACTGCTGTGGGGGCGGGAGTTGGGGGTGTTTTGACAAGTTAGGTGGTGGTGGGGGGTCTGCAGGTTTAGCGCAGGTACTGTTATCTGGCATGTTGTCTCTTTTGTCGCGGTTGGGGCAGGGCACCTCCTTGTTGCCGGCTGCGGTCTGGGCTCCTGTGAAGGGTGTCAGTAGTTCGGGGGTTGTGGCTGGGGCGGAGGGCCTGGGTGTCCAGTCTGGGTCAGCAGCGGGGTCCGCGGTAGGGGAGACAGCTAATCAAGGGAGTGTGTTGGGTGACGGTGTTCGGTTGGCGGACACGGCTAAGGGCAAAGTTTACGTTTGTTTCGAGGGTCCGTTGGGGGCTCACTTGAAGCAAGAGGTTAAGGACAAAATATGGCGGGATGAGTATGTAGAGATTTTTTCACTGCTTCCATTGGAGAAGTTTAATTTGGATAGGGGTAAACCAGACGAAAGTAAGCGAGAGGAGGAGGAGAAACGGAGGTATAGGCTCATTCCGCGTACTTTTCAGGATTGGCTTCAGGCGTTTGCCATTTTTGCTAGTGTGATAGGGGAGAAGACACCGGAACATTGCTCTGCGTTGTTTTATTATATGGATGCCATTGGTGAGGCTCATCGGGTGTATGGGGGTGTGTCTTGGCTCAGGTACGATGAGCAGTTTAGTCAGAGGAAGACAGTCAGGCCGAGCATCTGATGGGATCACAAAGACATTAGTCTTTGGATGAGATTGATGACGGCAGCTAAAACGGTGTCTTTGCCCTTTCGTGGAGGGGCCGGGGGTTCCTCGGCCGGGGAGGGGCAGGGGGTTGGGAAGAAGGGTTGTTGCTGGCAGTACAATGAAGGTCATTGCCGGTTCATGGCTGACTGCCGGTTCAGACATGAGTGCTCCGGTTGCGGAGGCGCCCATAGTTTGTCCAAATGCTTCAGGAGAGGGAGAGGCAAGGGACCCGAGGCTGCTTCGAAGAGGGGTGACGCCGGTGAAGGTGGGAGAGATGGTGCCTTATTTAAGGACATACCCAAATAGGGAGGCGGCTGAATTGTTGCTTGCAGGTTTTCAGAGGGGTTTCAAAATTCCGTGTCGGTGGGTGATGGTACTGGCTTTGCGTTGTCCGGGGGTGGTGACCGAGAAGATTGCTAAGGAGGTCGCGGCTGGAAGGATCGTGGGTCCTTTTAGTAGTCAGCCGTTGCCGGAATTTTGGGTCTCACCGTTGGGGTTAGTACCTAAAAACGAGCCCAATAAATTTTGTTTAATCCATCACCTGTCCTTTCCGCCGGGTGGGGCAGTGAATAATGGGATAGCGGAAGATTTGTGTTCTGTTTCGTATACTTCTTTTGACGCGGCCGTTCGGTGAGTCCGTCGCATTGGGCAAGGGGCTCTGTTGGCTAAGACCGATATTGAGGTCGCTTTTCGGTTGCTACCGATCCATCCGGAGAGTTTCCATTTGTTGGGTTTTCAGTGGGAGGGTAGTTTTTACGTATATTGTTGTTTACCGATGGGTTGTGTGATTTCATGTTCCCTGTTTGAATGATTTAGTACTTTTTTGGAGTGGGTAGTAAAAAAGGAATCGGGTTGGAATTCGGTATTACATTATCTTGATGACTTTTTGTTTATCGGCCCTGCTGGTTCACGGGTTTGTTCGGTTTTGTTGCGGACTATGGAACGGGTGGCTGCTCGTTTTGGAGTGCCGTTGGCCCCAGACAAGACTGAAGGGCCTTCAACGGTGCTTCGATTTTTTGGGATTGAAATAGATATCATGGCTATGGAATGTCGGCTGCCAGTTGATCAGGTGGGGGATTTGTTGGAAGATTTGGTGTTTCTAGGGCTAGGAGGGTTCAGTTGCGGAAGGTTCAGTCGGTGCTGGGCAAGTTGAACTTCGCTTGCTGGATATTGCCAATGGGTCAGGTTTTCTGTCGTCGGCTGGCGCAGGCCTCAGCTGGAGTGGTAGTTCCGTTTCATTATTTGCGATTGTCCTCTGAGGTGAAGGAGGATTTGCGGGTGTGGCAGGCCTTTCTGGTGGATTTTGTTGGAGCTTTTTCCAATAGTGTTGGCTACGGTTCTGTGGGGTGACAGGTGACGTAATAAGCGGGTACGATTTTACTGTGACAACATGGGGGTGGTGCAGGTGATTAATAGTCAATCGGCCTCGTTGCCTCCAGTGCTGCGATTGCTCAGGCTGTTGGTGTTAAACGGTTTGCGGTTGAATGCTTGTTTTGTTTATGTTCACCTTCCGGGGGTGGAGAACTCCATAGCTGACTCTCTTTCTCGTTTCCAGTGGGATCGTTTTCATGGACTGGCGCCAGAAGCGGAGGTTCAAGGGCTGTCCTGTCCCCAGTGGCTCTGAAGTGTGGCCTTGGGGGCTCAGCTGACCTGATTTGGTGGTCTGTGAGTAGCGGGACATGGTCGTCTTACTCGGTCTCTTTGGGAAGGTTTGTTGGAACGAGTTGGGGGAGGTAATTCGGTTGAGGAGTGGCAGACGCTGTTGGTGTATTGGTTGGGGGAGTCGTTCAGTGACGGGTTGTCCTTTTCGGTTGCTTCCAAGAGGTTAGCTGCGGTGTCCTTCTGGTTGCGTTTGCGCGGTTTAGTGGACGTGACTAAGTGTTTCTGGTGTGGCAGGCATTGAAAGGCTATCGCCGTGGTGCTGTTCGCAGGGATTCACGGCGCCCTGTGTCTTTTGAGGTTTTGTTGCAGTTATGGGAGCAGGCCGGGGTGATTTGTGTTTCGTCTTTTGAGGTCGTGCTGTTTAGGGTGGCTTTTTCCTTAGCTTTCTTCGGGGCGTTTAGGATCTCTGAGTTGGTGTCGGCTACTTGTAAGGGGGCCGGTGGTCTGTTGAGGGAGGATGTTAGTATTCAGGATGGAGTGTTGCGGTGTAGGTTGTGCAGGTCCAAAACGGATCAGGTGGGAAGGGGGGGGCGGTGTTGTGGTTACGTCCTCTGGCGGACTCTGTTCTTTGTCCGGTGTGCTGCGTGGAGGAGTTTTTGGCGGTGCGGCCTGGCGGTTCCGCTCCTTTGCTGGTGCATCAGGATGGATCTAGTTTGTCTGTTTTTCAGTTTGTGGCGGTGTTTCGGGCATGTTTGAGGGCGGCAGGGTTGCCGGCCCAGGAATATGCGTCGCATTCGTTTCGCATTGGTGCAGCGACCGAGGTGGCCAGGTGGGGTCTGGAGGACAGTGTTATTAAAAGGATTGGTCGGTGGGAGTCGTCGTGTTTTCGGTCATATGTTCGACCGCAGTTGTTATATGGAGGTACAAAGTAGATGTTGCTCCGGGGAGTTGTTCTTAGGTTTGATGTCAGTTGTTCTTGTTTTTGTTTTGCAGAGCTGGCGACCTGTTTGGCATGGATTTTCGGACACTCTTACGTCTACTGGGGAGCCTTGCGGGCGGACATGCGACGGAACGGTCGTCGTTTGGGTTTTTCCCCTGCCCAGTTACAAGTACGGTGGATTGGGTTGCGGGGCCTCATGTGGGGACGGGTGCTGCCGGAGTTTCAAGCTTACGTAGCCTTGGATCGGGCACCTGACATTGTGGTACTACATGTGGGGGGGAATGATTTAGGCGTGCGCAGGTCCCGGGATGTGATTAGAGATATTAAGCTGGACCTGCTCCGATTGCTGTCACAATTCCCGGACTTGATTGTGGTCTGGTCTGATGTAGTTGCCAGGAGGACATGGCGGTTCGCGCGGTCGGTGGACCGTATTAATAAGGCCCGGGCGAAATTGAACAAGGAGGTAGGGCGTTTTGTTGGTCGCCAGGGTGGTTTGGTGGTTCGGCATCAGGAGTTGGAGGCGGCCTTGCCTCAATTTCTGAGGGCGGACGGGGTCCATCTGAACGATCTGGGGATTGACATGTGGGCTTTGGGGATTCAGGACGGATTGGAAATGGCTCTCAAGGTGTGGCGTGACTCCCACAGGTGAGGTGTCACCGGTGGTCGTTGGTGGCAGTTTTTAATGTGGGATCCTGGGGGGCAATTCATGGTTAAGAGATGCGTTAGATGGTGGAATGCGCGTCTATTGGAGTTAAGAAGCTGGTTAATGCGCCTCCTGTTCAGCCTAAGAAGGCCTAAGGGAGTTGTATACTTGAAATTGGTGGATCTGGTGTCCTTGGGTCGGTGAATGCGGCCAAGGGCAAGGAAAGTCATAAGTAACGGAGATCGGGAATAAGACGTGTTTGGGGTTGCCTCCCAGGATCTCTTTGAGGGATAACAGCGGTTAAAATGTTAAGATGATGTTTTGATATTATTGTTAGATAATATTTATGTTTAAAAGAAAGGTTGTAATTTTATATGTTAAATTAATAAAGGTGGCCTTTACGGTCATATTTTACCAACAAAATGGTAGTTTGTGTCAGAAACCTGCTTGTGGTTTCATTCTTGTAGCCCCATTTTTTATCTGACTCTCACTTTTTTTGCTTACACATTTATTTGTGGGGGCTAATAGGCTACCCACGCTTCTTGCCTTTCTGTATATAAATTTGGGGTTATTTGGGATATGATGTCCCATTATTTTGTCTTCTTTCAGGGTCTACCAATGTTTTTTAATAATCTTTCTCAATATTCCTGTCTGGCCATTATATTGCGTGATGATCGGCGGTATTTCAAAAGGCTCTCCTTCTATATTCTTATTCTCCTGTTTTTTGGTCTTTTTATTCAATAGATCTTGTCTGTTTATTTTCCCTACCAGTTCTTTTTGTCTTATTAATTTCTCTTTATTATAGCCTCTCTGTTCAAATTTCTGTTGCAATTTGTCTGCTTCTATTTGATATTTATCCTTTTTTGTGTGCAATTTCGTCTAATTCTCATGAACTGGCATTTTGGAATATTTTCCAGCCATTGTGGAAGATGGCAGCTGTCCCATGAAATGAAACTATTTGTATCCCTCGGTTTATTGTATGTTTTTGTCTGTATTTTTCCTTCCTCAATGTAAATTGTGAGATGCAAAAAGTTTATTTCCCTGTTGCTAAATACCGGTGTGAACTCTAAATAAAATTCATTTTTATTAATTTCATTAAAAAATATATTTAATTTCCCTCTTCCCCTCCCCCCCAGATGAATATCACATTGTCTATGAATCTTTACCATAGGACGAGAATCACCCGGAGCACGCCATTAGAGTGGATAACCTGCTGTTCCCACTGACCCACATATATATTAGCAAACCCCGTTGCGAATCTCGTCCCCATCACGGTCCCCCACTGTTGTATATAAAATGTGCCTTCAAATAAAAAGTAGTTTTTCTTTAAAATAAACATAATGCAATCCCCAATAAAATCAATTTGATTTTGTGCCAATTCTCCCTGATTCTGTAGACATACTTTCACCGCATTACACCCTTTTTTGTTCTCAATTATTGTGTACAATGATTTTACATCTAGTGTCCCCAGGATATAGTGTGGTTTCCATTTTATTTCATTTAAAATATTCAGGATTTGTTGGGTGTCTTTTAGATGACATTTTGGGCAAGATTCTAAATTTGAGAAATATAAGGGGAGAGTCAAATAAGGGACGTGGCCCCGGTCATGGTGCTGCTGGTGGATCTTCTGTTGCAGGGAGAGGATGTGGTGAAACACTTTCCTCTGGTGCAAGTAGGCGACAGAACCTTCAGCGGTATTTGGTCGGGCCTAATGCAGCTGAACGAATGGTGAGGCCAGAACAAGTACAGGCAATAGTAGATTGGGTTGCTGAAAGTGCCTCCAGTTCCTTTACATTATCTCTGGCACCTGCAGCCGATGTCCATCAGTCTTTCACCTCACCCCCTTGAAAATCAGCCAAGCAGTCTGAGCCCCAAGTCATGCAGCAGTTTCTTCTGCTTTTTGATGACTCTGCTAGCAGGATTTCCCAGGGCCATCCACCTAGCCCTGCCCCGGAAGTGGAAGATATTGAGTGCACCGATGCCCAACCACTTATGTTTCAAGATGAGTACATGGGAGGACCACCGCAGCACATCTCGGATCATGACGATTCCCGAAACACAGGTACCAATTGCTGGGGCTTTCGAAAGCGTGCAGACCGACTAGGAGGGCAGAGGTGAAGACTGGGTGGAAGACCGCCATGGAATTAAGGTTATGCAAGTGACCTGTGTAGTTCGGAGGAAGAGGCGGTGGTTGCACAGAGCCACCAGCACAGCAGAAGAGGGAGCAGGGTGCAAAAGCGGAGCGGCCGTCCCCTAGACAGTACGCCTGCTACTGCCCACCGCAGCATGAGACTGAGCACGCCAAAGCGTGGCATGGCAGTTCTTCAAACAATGTGCTGACGACAAGACACAAGTGGTTTGCACGCTGTGCAATCAGAGCCTGAAGCGAGGCATAAACGTTCTCAACCTGAGCACAACCTGCATGACCAGGCATCTAAGTGCAAAGCACGAGCTGCAGTGAAGTAGACACCTCAAAAACCAAAAATGTCTCTGGCTTCTCCTGCTTCCTCTTCTGCTGCATCCTCGGCCTCTTCATTCACCTCTAGAGTGACAGTGGCACCTGCTACCCTGCAAACAGAGGATCCGCCATCAACACCACCACCTGGGTCTCCAAGCATCTCCACAATGTCCCACGGAAGAGTTCAGCTCTCCATCTCCCAAACACTGGAGCGGAAGAGGAAGTACTCCCTCCCCATGTGATCCCTGGCCCTGAATGCCAGCATTTCAAAATTTCTGTCCTTTGAAATGCTGTCATTCCGTCTGGTGGAGACAAAAAGTTTTAAAAGCCTTTTGGCAGTGGCTGTTCCACAGTATGTCGTGCCTAGCTGCCATCCCTTCCCTGCATAGCCTAGTGGGGTACAAAATCAGGTGTGCACTGCGCAACGCCATCTGTGGCAAGGTCCACCTAACTATGCATATGTAGACCAATAAGCACAGTCAGGGACATTATATCTCCATAACAGCACACTGGGTAAATGCAGTGGCAGCTGGGCCTGAGGCGGATAGCAGTTTGGCGCATATCCTTCCACCACGAGAATTGCAGGGCGCTTCAGTTTGCCTCCTGTTGCTTCCTCCTCCTACTCCACTTCCTCATCATCTACCGGCTCCTCATCCAGTCAGTGTAACACCTTCTCCACCAACTTCAGCACAGCCAGGGGTAAACTACAGCAGGCAGTTTTAAAATGTATCTGTTTGGGGGACAAACGTCACACCGTGCAGGAGCTTTGGATGGGCCTTGAACAACAGACCGATGAGTGGTTGGTGCCATTGAGCGTCAAGCCTGGCCAGGTGGTGTGTGATAATGAGCAGAATCTTGCCGCAGCTCTGGGACTAGCCAGTTTGACACACATCCCTTGCCTGGCGCATGTGCTGAATTTGGTGGTGCAGAGGTTCCTTAAAAATTACCCCGACATGTCAGAGCTGCTGCATAAAGTGCAGGCCATCTGTGCGCGCTTTCGGTGTTCTCACCCTGCTGCTGCTCGCCTGTCAGCGCTGCAGCATAACTTTGGCCTTCCCGCTCACTGCCTCATATGTGACGTGCCCACAAGGTGGAACTCCACCTTGCACATGCTGGCCAGATTGTGCGAGCAGCAGCAGGTGATAGTGGAGTTTCAGCTGCAGCACGCATGGGTGAGTCGCTCTGCGGAACAGCACCACTTCACCACCAATGACTGGGCCTCCATGCGAGACCTGTGTTCCTTGTTGCGCTGTTTCGAGTACTCCACCAACATGACCATTCCCGATGACGCCATTCTCCTCGTTACTATCCCACTTCTATGCCTCATTCAAAAAAACGCTTCTGGTGATGATTGAAGAGGATGTGGCACAGGAGGAGGAGTAGGAAGAGAGATTATTTCATAGGGTTTCCGAATCAGTTATTCACAAGTGGCTCCGAGGGTGAGTCCCTGCACCCACAAACGCCAGGTACACAATTTTCCAGCCAGGGCACAGTTCTGGAGGAGGACGAGGTGGAGGATGAGGAGGAGTAGATGGAGGAGGATGAACCGTGTTCACAGCAGTGTGGCACCCAAACCAGCTCATGGCCACCACTGGTGTGTGGCTGGGGGGGGGGGGGGGGGGATACAGAGGACACAGACGATACACCTTCCACAAAGGACAGCTTTTTGTTGCCTCTGGGAAGCCTGGCACACATGAGCGATTACATGCTGCAGTGTCTCCACAACAACCGCCGAGTTGTCCCCATTCTAACTTGTGCTGTTTACTGGGTGGCCACGCTGATAGATCCCCGTTACAAGGACAATGTACTGTCCTTAATTCTGTCACTGGAGCGTGAGCATAAGATACAAACCTACACGTACTGAATGACTGGTCTGCCCCCTTCAACTTCTGGGTCTCCAAATTTGGCACATGGCCTGAGCTTGCCCTTTACGCCTTGGAGGTGCTGGCCTTCCCTGCAGCCAGTGTATTGTCTGAATGTGTGTTTAGCACCGCAGGGGGATTTATCACAGACAAGCACAGCCGCCTGTCCACAGCCCCAAAAAAATAAAAAATAAAATATATAAATATATGTTAAAACAAAAAAACTGTGTTGGCTACCTCGTCCTCCTCCATTGCTGCTTCCACCTACACTGCTACGTCCACCGCCTCCTCAAACTCCTTCTCCATATGGACCTCCACCTCATAAATCAAGTTTATTTTTATTTTTATTTTTATTTGTACGTATTATATTTTATGTCATTACAATAATTTGTCTGTTACATTTTCGGGTGAAATCACCAATTTTTGGATGTGATATACCCCTGCTCTACCTAGTAGACAGGTAACATTTCACTAACTTGTCTGTTACACATTGGGGTGAAATTCACCAATTTTTGGGTGTGATATACCCCGGCTGTACCTAGTAGACAGGTAAAAACATTTCACTAATTTGTCTGTTACATTTTCGGGTGAAATTCACCAATTTTTGGCTGTGATATACCACTGCTATACCTAGCAGACAGTTTAAAAAAATCATAAAATTGTCTGTTACATATTCGGGTGAAATTCACCAATTTTTTACTGTGATATACCCCTGCTGTACCTAGAAGACAGGTAAATAAATTTCGCTAATTTGTCTGTTGCATTCTCGGGTGAAATTCACCAATTTTTGGCTGTGATATACCCCTGCTATACCTACTAGACAGGAAAAAAAAAAAAATTACACTAATTTGTCTGTTACATTCTTGGGTGACATTTTACCAATTTTGCCGTATGCAAACCCCTGCTCTGCATAGGGGATAGGGAATTAAATTTAAAAAAAAAAAATTTTTTATTGACGTGCCACCTCCTTTACTTGTAAGCTCAACTTCAATAATTTGTCCCACTTTTCCGCTCAATCAACATTTAATTTCATCCATTGACCCTTCTTGGATGTGGTATCTCTTTCTTACACTCCCTCTCCGGCGTGGAACCCTGATTCGCCGATAACCGTGATCAACATGGTAGGCTCAGAAAAGAACATCGAAAGTTGATAAAGAAGATATCCAAATGGATCGTGAACGTCACGGGGACGTGCGATCAGGCAGAAGTTATCTAGAGTCAACAAAGCAGCAGCAGGGCCTCTCCTGTCTAGCGTTTCCAAATCCCAAATACCCCAGTGACATTCTCTATAATTTTTTATTATTCATTCCATTAACAGGGCATCTTAAAAGTTCTGTATTGTTATTTATCGCCACTACCACCCCAAGTCAGGAGTGGGTAATTGTTGTGCGTCTCCTCCTTTCCTTCGATTCTTCTGTTTTAATAACTTTTACCACATTTCCGCTCGATCACAAATAAATTTCATCCATTGATCTCCCTTGGATGTGGTCTCTCTTTCTCACGCTCCCTCTGAACCCTGATTCCCCGCCACCTGTGATCAACATGGTAGGCGAGAAAAGAACATTGAAAGTTGATAGAGCAGATATCCAATTGGATTGTGAACATCACAGGGACGTGTGACATGGTGGGGCAGTATGTGTGCACACGCCTACATGAACTGACTGATGGGTCTGCCCTCTGCAACTTCTGGGTCTCCAAATTGGGCACATAGCCTGAGCTTTCCCTTTACACCTTGGAGGTGCTGGCCTGCCCTGCAACCAGTGTATTGTCTAAACATGTGTTTAGCAGGACTGGAGGGGGTTATCACAGGTTATATTTCCCAATGTTTTGGGGTGTACCCTAATAAAAAAAAATAAAAAAAAATAAACCCAAAAAGCAATGTAGTCTACCTCCTCCTCCACTGCCGCTTCCACCTACACTGCCACATCCACTGCCTCCTCAACCTCATACTCCATATGGACCTCGTCCTCCTAGAGCAAGATTATTATTATTATTTTTTATGTATTTTATGTTATTTAAAGTCATTTTCCTATCCACATGTTCTTAACCACATTTTGCTGCCATGTGCAGCCCTCTAGACCTTTCCATGACATTTTTAGAGCCATTTTAGTGCTCAAAAGTTTGGGTTCCCATTGACTTCCATGGGATTTGGGTTCGGGGTCAAGTTCGGGTCCCGAACTCGAACTTTTTTGTCAAGTTCGGCCGAACTCGTCAAACCCGAACATTCAGGTGTCCGCTCAACTCTACCCATAATCTATCCACATTTTTTCTGTCAACTGGGTAATCCCTGAATTATGTGATCTGCACTTCAATACATTGTGTGGTTGTCAGGCCTAGATATAGGGGAAAAAAATTAAATACAGAAAACAATTTTTATCTTATAATCTGTCCACATTTTTGCTGTCAACGGTGCAATCTGTGAATTGTGTGATATGCGCTTCAATACATTGTGTGGTTGTCAGGCAAAGATATAGGGAAAAATATAAATATAAACTACATCAGAAAACAGTGTCTGTACCAAAGATTCAAATAATCTGGGCCTAAAGTAGTGTCCATATTCTGTGCTGTTCTGTGACATATACAGTACGCCATCAGAAAACTGTTTATTTAGGGCAAATTCCAAAAATCTGGGTCTAATATAGTGTCTATATTCTGTGTGTTTCTGTAACATATACTGTCCTGCATCAGAAAATTGTGTCTTTAGCTGACTGTAAAAAAATCTGCACCACATCTAGTGACACAACAATTAATATGAAGAAGGCGAGCACTAAGGGACAGGGAAGTGGGAGTGATGCTGATGGTGCATGCAGAGGCCTTGGCCCTGGACTCAATGAAACTGCCTGCTGCCAGTGAACCAGAAAATAAAAAAAACACATCCACCGTACCCAGCTTCATGTCCAACTTAGCTGGGCGGGGCAGGAAAACACTTTCCAAGTCGGACCAGTGCGAACAGTTGGTCTGTTGGATTGCTGAAGGAAATGCTTCCAGTCGGTTAAGCACCACCCTCTGTTCCACCAAATCCAGTCTCTGTAGCCAAGAGTCTGGTCAACCGAAACCTCTCTCTGATCATCCTGCCTCCCACCATGGAGAGGCTTGCCAAACGATTGATCCCACACTCGGATATTCCGAGGAACTCTATCCAGCACCACTATTACATTTGGCCCTCGCGCCCATCATGCTTGAAGAGGTACCTGAGATATTGTACCCTGATTCCCAACCTCTTGAGCCTTCACAGTCTCAAGAAGATGACGGTGGTGAGCAGCAATCATTCGTTCACAAGGTGGATGATGATGAGACAAAGTTACCAATCACTGAGGTTGTGGTTAGGTCAAGTCAGGAGGATGAGAAGAGTGAGTTAGTGGAAGAGGAGGTGGTTGACGATGAAGTCACTGACCCAACATGGGAAGGTGAAAAGCCGAGCGAGGACAGCAGTACAGAGGGGGAGGGATCCACAGCACCGTAACAGGCTGGAAGAGGCAGTGGGGTTGCAAAAGGGAGAAGTCGGCCCACACCAAACAGGCCCTTAACCGTTACAAAGAGCACCCCATGTGTAAATCTACCTTGTCAAGTGGTAGGTGTTCCGCAGTATGGCACTTGTTGAGGAAAGTGCAAACGACAAAAGAGTGGTAGTTTGCAACCTGTTCTGTACCAAAATGACCTGGGTGTGAACACTAGAATCCTCACCACCACCAGCATTATCCGCAACATGGCATCCAAGCACCTTAACAAGTGGGCCGAACGCCTATGTCCACAATCTGGGTTTGCGAGTCACACCACTGCCTCCTCTTCCTCTGTGTTACTTACTGCTGACCATTCCCCTGTCAAAGGCACAGGCCCTGCATCTGGACCTTCGCATGAACCATCAGCAACAACATTCACTTCCTGTTCTAACGCAGCGTTTAAATGTCCATAACACAGTCATTTGAACACAAGTGCAAATACCCAGCCACCCACAAGCCATAGCGCTAAATGTTCAACTTTCTAAATTACTGGCCGATCTAGGAGGAGGAGGACTAAAGGATTTGGTCAGGGCCCCCTCAACAGTATTACACAATGAAATTATATACAGTGACAGTATAGACAGTGTATAAAACTGATGGAACAGCTGCCGGCCATGGTCTGAGAGAGCGATCTTTACTAGCCACAGGAATGGGGGCGGTATGGAAGGAAGGGGTCGCAAAAATATAACTGTGGGATGGAGCCCCATTCAAAAATTGGCTGTGAGGCCCAGTCAATTCTATCTACACTACTGATGCAGCCCACAAATGCAAGTTGGGTTTATCAATTACAAAACCTTAATTCAATTGTGGGCCTGGTGATAAGTTTAAGGCCTTTTAAGCAGCATCAGCAGCAGCATGGTAATAAAAATGAGTGGCAAGGTAGAAACATAGAAACATATAGAAACATATAGAAACATAGAATGTGTCGGCAGATAAGAACTATTTGGCCCATCTAGTCTGCCCAATATACTAAATACTATGGATAGCCCATCTCCTTCCTGCCCTGATGCGGTCCCCGCCTGATGCATTCATTTTCTAGCCGCCCATCCTGCCCCAGCCTCCCTCAATATTGTAGGCAGTTACAGTACCCCCCGACCCCCCCCCCTTTCCAGCGCTGCTCCCGATTCCCCTTCTGTGTGTGATGGCGGCGGCTCCATTACTGAGCCGCCGCCATCAGCAGAGAGTGTCAGCTCTATGCTGACACTCTCCTGTAACACCATAGATGCCGCGGTTGCGGCATCCATGGGGTTAACAGAGGGAGGGAGCTCCCTCTCTCCACCTTCGGGGCTGCAGCGCTGTGATTGCAGCACCCGATGGTTGCCATGGCAAAAGCGTCCGGTTGCCATGGCAAAGGCGTCCAGTGCTGCCACCTACAGGCAATCTGGAAGTATTATACTTTGGAATGCAAGAGCATTGCAAAGTATAGTACAACTATCAGCCCCACTGGATCTTCAAGATCCAAGAGGGAACTGATTAAAAAAGTGAAAATAATAAAAGTAAAAATAAATAAATAAATAAAAATGTAAATCAAAAAAAGAAATCGCCTTTTCCTATAAAAAATGAAAAAATAAAATACACATAATGACCGTCTCTATAAATATATCACATGATAGACCCCATCCGATAAACACCATAAATATAAAATAAAATAAAAGTGCCAAAAAAGCTATTTTCGTCACCTTATATCACAAAAAGTGCAACAGCAAGCGATCAAAAAGGCTTATGACCCCCAAAATAGTACCAATCAAACCGTCACCTCGTCCCGCAAAAAATGATACCCTATTTAAGACAATCGCCCAAAAAATAAAAAAGCTATGGCTCTCATACTATAGAGACACTAAAACATATTTTTTGGGGTTTCAGAAATGCTATTACTGTGTAAAACATAAATAAATAAGAAAAAGTATACATATTAGGTATTGCCACGTCCGTAACGATCTTCTCTATAAAACTATCACATGACCTAACTCCTCAGATGAACGCTGTAAAAATAAATAAATGAAAACTGTTCCAAAACAGAAAATTTTTGGGTCACCTTGCCCCATAAAGTGTAATAATGAATGATCAAAAAATCCTATGTACCCAAAAATGGTACCAATAAAAACCTCAACACTTTCTGCAAAAAACGAGACCCTGCACACGACGATCGGCAGAAAAATAAAAAAACATATGGCGTTCAGAAAACTAATCCAGCACAATCTTCCTTCCAAAAACCGTATGGCATTCCTTTCCTTCTGCGCCCTGCCGTGTGCCCGTACAGCAGTTTACGATCACATGTGGGGTGTTTATGTAAACCGCGGAATCAGGGTAATAAATATTGAGTTTTGTTTGGCTGTTAACTCTCAATATGTTAAAGAAAAAAATATATAAAATGGAATATCTGCCAAAAAAGTGAAATTTTAAAATTTAATCTCCATTTTCCTTTAATTCTTGTGGAACGCCTAAAGGGTTAACAAAGTTTGTAAAATTAGTTTTGAGTAACTTGAGGGGTGTATTTTCTACAATGGGGTCATTTATGGTGGTTTCCACTATGTAAGCCCCTCAAAGTGACTTCAGACCTGAACTGGTCCTTAAAAAGTGGGTTTTGGAAATTTCCTTAATAATTGTAAGAATTGCTTCTAAACTTCTAAGCCTTTTAACGTCCTAAAAAAATAAAATGACATTTCCAAAATGATGGCAACATAAAGTAGACGTATGAGGAATGTTAAGTAATAAAATATTTAATTAGGTATGACTTTCTGTTTTAGAAGCAGAGAAATTGAAATTTGGAAAATTGAGAATTTTTCCAAATTTTTGGTAAATTTGGGATTTTTTCATAAATAAAGGTGAAATATATTGACTCAAATATATGACTACAATGTGTCACGAGAAAACAATCTCAGAATGGCGTGGATAAGTAAAAGTGTTCCAAAGCTATTACCACATAAAGTGACGCATGTCAGATTTGTAAATTTTGACCTGGACACTGGGGCACCAATGACCCTTGGTCATGAAAGGGTTAAATATTCTCTCCTCTTTTACCTTGTTGATTCCCTTTATGTATTTAAAAATTTCTATCATATCCCCTCTGTCTCGTCTTTCTTCCAAGCTCTACATGTTAAGGTCCTTTAATCTTTCCTGGTAAGTTTTATCCTGCAATCCATGTACCAGTTTAGTAGCTCTTTTCTGAACTCTCTCCAAAGTATCAATATCCTTCTGGAGATTTGGTCTCCAGTACTGAGCACAATACTCCAAATGAGGTCTTACTAGTGCTCTGTAGAGCGGCATGAGCACCTCCCTCTTTCTACTGGTAATTCCTCTCCCTATACACCCAAGCATTCTGCTAGCATTCCCTGCTGCTATATGACATTGTCTGCATACCTTTAAGTCTTCTGAAATAATGATCCCTAAATCCATTTCCTCAGATAGTGAGGTTAGGACTGTATCACTGATTTTATATTCTGCTCTTGGGTTTTTACGTCCCAGGTGCATTATCTTGCACTTATCAACATTGGTGACATGGTGTGAAGATGGCAGCATGAGGAGGCCACATAGTGGCACAATGACTGAGTCTGGATAAAAGACTAAGGCCACAGATTGCTTAGAAAGATGCAGATGGAAACAATCTGTAGAGCTGTATCACGGTCACCTGCAGATTAATGCAGCCATCAAAATCAAGTTAGATTTATCAGTTCCACCTCAGCACACCAGCATGCTCGCACCTAAAATCTTTTAATGGGTCAGCTCACCTGCAGGCCCGCAACTCGAATCCTTTACTGGGTTCAGCTCACATGCAGGCCCGCACCTTAAATCTTTTACAGGGTCAGCTCACATACATGCCCCCGCATAGAACTTTTTAGAGGGTCAGTTCAGCTGCAGGCCATCACATAAAATGTTTTACAGGGTCAGCTTACCCGCAGGCACTAGCATATAATGTTTTACAGAGTCAGCTCACCAGCAGCCCCAAACCTAAAATCTTTTACAGGGTCAGCTCACCTTCAGGCCCGCAACTCAAATCTTTTACCGGGTCAGCTCACCTGCAGGCCCGCAACGCATGCTGTCTTGTTTTGAAGTAGTAGCCGTAGCTGTTTATCAGGCTCCCTCTTCGAAACCGAACAGTGATTCTCAGTTACCGGTGGTCACCATGTTAGGTGCATAAAAGAACATCGAAAGTTGATAGGGAAGATATCCATATGGATCGTGGACGTCACGTGGACATGCAATCAGGCAGAAGTTATCTAGAGTCAACAAAGCGGCAGCAGTGCCTCTCCTGTATAATGTTTCCTCATTCAAAATACTGCAGTGACATTCCCTGTAATTTTTTATTACTCATTCCAATAACAGGTTATCTTAAGAGTCCTTTATTGTTACTTATCGTCACTACCTACCCGAGTCAGGAGTGGGTTATTGCTGCGCGCCTGCTGCCTTCCTTGGATGTTTCTGCTTTAATAACTTGACCCACCCTCTCCACCTAATCAGATTTCAGCCATTGACCTCCCTTGGATGTAGTATCCGTTTCTTAAGCACCCTCTCCGGCATCAAACTCTGATTCCCCGTTATCCATGATCACCATGGTAGGCGCAGAAAAGAACATCGAAAGCTGATAGGGCAGACATCCAAATGGATCGTCGCCATCACAGGGATGTGCAATCGCCCAGAGGTTATCTAGAGTCACCAATGCGGCAGCAGGCCCTCGCCCCTAAGGTTTTAGATGGTCAGATCAGCAAGCCCATGCTCCAAATGTTTTTGAGGGTCACCAGCAGGCCATCAATCATAATTTTTCAAGGGTGTGTATGATTTCCTCCTTTATGTGTAACAAAGGGTGTTTTGGAGTGACGGTTTCTTGTAATTGTTGGCACTTAGTGCATAGGCTTTATGAGTGTAGGAGTCCCAATACCTGAACAATTGTACCACAATGTGAATGAGGCCCTCCCTTATGTGATATACAGGCTGTTTCGGAGTGTCTCTTGCTTGTGATTTTTTGCATAACTTGCACTTTATATACAATGCAATATGCAGGAAAGAATGTTTCCTAACAATTTTTCCTACAAAATTTTGGGGGGTTTTGTGCGTATTTTTGTCAGTCTGTAAAAGTGGCGTACAACTCGGACAACATGGTTCCCAGCAGCGACCAGACATCATCCCCATGGTATTCCCAATCCATTTTAGTGGTGTTTCTGTCACTTTCTGACCTCCTGCTCCCCTCTTCAGAGCAGGAGGTGCCTGGGTGCCTCCCATTGACTTCCATTATACTCGAGTGCTCGACTGAGAACATGAATATAGCAATGTGTTCGGGCCAAACATCCGAACACCCAAATACCTTGGTGCTCGATCATTACTACTAGGGCCCCAGTGCCACTGGTAGTCATGCAAGTCCTAGCCATCACACTGCCTCCGCCATGTTTTACAGATGATGTGGTTTGCTTTGGATCATGAGCTGTACCATGCCTTTGCCATACTTTTTTCTTTCCATTATTCTGGTGGAGGTTGATCTTGGTTTCATCTGTCTAATGAATGTTCTTCCAGAAGTGTGCTGTTTTTTTAAGTCCAATCTAGCCTTCTTATTATTGTGTTAATATGTCCATTCACATGGATAATAACTGTATGGGATTTAGTGGCTGGCGATTTTGCGGTAATAGTTTAAGGAAAATGCCAAAGAGCAAAATGTATGGTATAAATGTGCTGTGCTGTTTGATGGTTTATAATATGTTCATACTCAAGCCAGATATTTGTTGCAGGTTACTCACGGCTGCGATTCTCTCTGCCGGATTCTCCACTACTTGTGTGTGTCCTCACTGTGTGTTCCTTCTTCGGATCGTGTCACTCGTAGCTGTCTCAGAACAGATTCAGCGGCTACCCTTACCGCCGCATTAGAACACAAGCACACAAACCTCAGTCCCGCTGTAACGCCTTATGCCAGTCTGTGGATATTTCTCTTGTACACAGAAAGAAAGAAAAGACACCGTCCTCAATATCTTCGTGTCGGCCCTCACAAACCAGACGCATTTTGAAACAGAGTTTGTTTCTTCCTCAGGAATATGTTGTGAAAAGACATTGTTGATAGTCTTTTCACAACATACCAATGAGGAAGAAACAAACTCTGGATCACCAAATAAATTATTTTTAATATTTTAATGTATGTTTACATATAAGATGAATTAATAAAATACAGGAGATGTGTTAAGAGCCAGTCATATTATGGAACTATATATATATATATATATTTGTGTTCGGATCGGCTATCAGAAAGGTGTCCCTAACCTATCTAACCCTATCTTCAACAAGCAGTAGAATTGTGCCGTAACTGCTGCTGTAGGGCAGCCTAAAGGGGGCCACCCCTATATGAAGTGACTGTAAGATGGCGTGGGTGGGTGGGTGAAATCAGCTGAACCGTCGTCAGCCTAGGCCTACAGGAGACTATAAATAGCCTAGTACCCACCCAGCCTGGCCTCACAGGTGCAAGTAAGTAGCCATGTAATCAGCCTCTCCTCTCACAAATACAGCCAAATACTAGTATTTTGCTTAACACTTGTGTTCGGATCGGCTATCAGAAAGGTGTCCCTAACCTATCTAACCCTATCTTCAACAAGCAGTAGAATTGTGCCGTAACTGCTGCTGTAGGGCAGCCTAAAGGGGCCAAAAAGCATGGACCGTATTTAGAATAAATATATACATACCATTACGATGCCCGCTTTGAACGCCGAAAACTCTGCCCGATGAAGGTGCGGAATATACCGTACATATCAGCGACTTCTATACACCTTACCTCTTTGTCACGTGCCGTTGTTTTAGGAGGTAGCTAAAGTTGATGTTTTGAAAGAGCGGACGGTAGTCAGAAACGATTTACCCCTATGTTGACGATCATATGAACATATTGCAAGAAGGTCTGAACCCGGGAGCTGCGGACTGAAATAACAATGGTGAATGTGATAGAAGACTTAATGAAGTCCAACCATTCGCTAAGGGCCCTGCTCGGACACCAACTATTGCTGGTAGCAAATACTACACCTATACTTATCCCCCAGGCCACTGCTTAAATTCTTTCTTATTATTAATAAAGGACCCAAAAACTTAGAGGATGGCATAAGCCGCTTAACTCTGATAATGGATCGGGACGTAATCGCGACAGGACTTATTAACCTGTAGTCGTGCCATGATTTCGTGATTGCCTGAAGACGTGACAGGACTTATTAACCTGTAGACGTGACAGGATTTCGTGATCGCCTGAAGACGTGACAGGACTTATTAACCTGTAGACGTGACAGGATTTCGTGATTGCCTGAAGACGTGACAGGACTTATTAACCTGTAGACGTGACAGGATTTCGTGATCGCCTGAAGACGTGACAGGACTTATTAACCTGTAGACGTGACAGGATTTCGTGATTGCCTGAAGACGTGACAGGACTTATTAACCTGTAGACGTGACAGGATTTCGTAATTGCCTGAAGACGTGACAGGACTTATTAACCTGTAGACGTGACAGGATTTCGTAATCGCCTGTAATCGTGACAGGACTTATTAACTGCCAGGCGCGAGAGACCCTAATGGTGGGGCCAGGCGTCTGCGAGGGAAGAAATGTGACCTGAAGGAAAGCAGCTATGTTCATTAGGAGAACGGTATCAGAGCGGTGTACTGACTGCCCCCGAGAAAATACTGAGTAACCATGATGTAGCAATGAAAAGGAAAACGCGGCCTTAAGTGGAAGCCAAAGTGATGTATGAACAGGTGGGAGAATGCAGCTCTGGATGTGAGTAGTGCCTGAAACATGATATGGGCCCAGCTGTGAGCATGAAGAGCACTGTATAACGCAGCTGTGAATGCAATCTGAGATAACAGGGGATCAATGTTATGCAACAGCAACTCATGGACGCAGCTCTAGTGGTGAACAGAGTATAAATTGTAAATGCAGACACGTGGCCATAGCTATGAAGGTAACACCCCCACATAATGCTTGCAGGCTTTTTTTTTTTTTTTTTTTCCCGGGATGGTCACCACAGCACCACCAAAAAACAAAATATAAACGTGTATGAACATGAACCTTGAAGCAACGACAATAAGGCAACATATAATGCACCTATACCCTAGCGCAGAACCGCTGACACATGCGTGCCCATAACATACAGTTTATAGATAAACCACTCTTACCTATAGGAGCATCAGAACTCAAATGCGGGCACCTCAACTGATCTGCGTGGATCCCCACATGCAGACCCCTGGTATACATACCCCAACTCCTTGCATGTTTGGCATTAGCTACGGATGTGCCCCTGCATGTTAAAAACACACTTTTTTTTTTTTTTATTATTAATAGAGGAAACCTGCGACCATACTTACACCAGGCGCCTGCTAGGCCAACAACTATAAGCAATGACCCCCAACAAGCCCCTAGACAGCCGAGCATTCCCTAGACCGTTAGCACCCCGCTCTGCTTTGAACCAGAGTACTGAGCATCGCATGCCGCCCTGTAGGCACCATGCCATCAAATGCAATACCACAGCATTTTTTTTTTTTTTTCTTACCAAAAACACAGCATGCATGACTTGAACCAACTAACAACCCTCATTCAACCGTTTAGCGCCCGACTCTGCTACATCTCAGAGCGCTACATGTCGCGGACCGCAGCGTTGGTCCCGTGCAAACCACTCCGATCCTACCGTGAATACCAGCGCCCTGCTAAGACATTCTGCCATCGCCCAGCCGTAAGGAGCCTCCACACCATGCTGCTGTATCCTAGAGCTGACTCACAGGTAGTGAAATCAGCTGAACCGTCGTCAGCCTAGGCCTACAGGAGCCTATAAATAGCCTAGTACCCACCCAGCCTGGCCTCACAGGTGCAAGTAAGTAGCCATGTAATCAGCCTCTCCTCTCACAAATACAGCCAAATACTAGTATTTTGCTTAACACATATTTGTGGTCATGGCTACAGACAGAGAGAACCTGGATCCCTAATAAATAATGACCTGACTGACCTATGCTAACTAACAGCTTGCTGACCTGACTGGAAGGCTGATGGGGTGCCCTTAGCCCTGACATGGGTAGTCCTATAATGGGGCATACCCTGAGAAAACATGAAAATAAGGGAGGGTGGGTTGTGGACCCCTGGAGCGCACAGGTGACAGGTGAGGCTGTGCCTCCATATTTATAAGGCCATCGCCCCTCCCACAAATGCAGGCTGACTTATCAGTCTTACCTATTTGTGGTCATGGCTACGGACAGAGAGAACCTGGATCTCTAATAAATAACGACCTGACTGACCTATCCTAACAAACAGCTTGCTGACCTGATTGGAAGGCTGGTGGGGTGCCCTTAGCCCTGACGTGAGTAGGCCTATAAGGGGGCAAAAACAAAGCCATATAGTATAGGGAAATATTTTGAGCCATGAAATACGTGGTCTTGTCGGTGTTCTCCCTTAAGTGACGGAGTGTGAAACTGTTGAAAAACGTTCCAGGCGGTTTTGTAATTCCTGACAGGGTTAAGAGACTTTTGCACGAGAGACCTTACTGAAGAGATGTTTGGTTTTAATCCATGATTAGAGTTTGGAAACCTGGAGTGGATAGTCCCACTTGTTCTGCTTGCGGCCTAACCTGAAAAAGGCATAAAAAATTTATCTTGACAATGTCTCTGCAGCAACATTTTGTATGCCCTGCATGTACCAACTTGACACATGAAAATTGTGCTGCTTGGAGAACCAGACCGGCCTAGGAACAAAAGCAGTGATTCGGAGTGCTTTTGTTCTGCCCTTGGTAATGATCTCTACCACCGCCTGATTATCGGTAATGAATGCCAACGAAGAATCAGCCCATTGCCTGCCCCAAACCTGGGCAGCTGCTGCGATTGGGTAGATTTCCAATAAAGGAGAATACTTCAAAAATCTCTGGCTGAAGAGATTTCTGAGGACCAGGAACCTGCAAATCACTGATTCCTGCAAAACCCTGGAAGAGCAGCGTCCGAGAAATCACAGCAGATGCGGGACCCAATTGAGGCACAAACAGGGAAACTCAGTTCCATTTGGCCAGGAACGTGTTCCACATGGCCAAATTGGCTATTGTTTGGGCCTCTGAACATATGAGGTTATCTTGCTCAGGGCTGAGGGGAGCAACTGTAATAACCTGGACGTGAAAGCCCTGCTTTGGGGCAGGACTCTGGTAGCGAAATGTAACATGACTAGCAGAGATTGTAATTCTACTTTTGCAAAAATCCTGGTACCTACTGATTTGGAGATGACTTCCTTGATTTTGAAAGCTTCTCCTCCAGAAGCATGGCTACCATTTTGATGGTATCTAAAACTATGCCCAAGAAAGTAAATACCATTGTGGGGCCTTCTATTTTGAAGGTAACACTGGGACATTGAGTTATGAAAAGACTTGGAGAAAGGTCTCAAGTTTACAGGGTTTGCAGTCTGGTTGCTCTGGAACTAGGGAATTTAGACTAGGGTTCCTAGAACCATGAGGCGTGGAAAAGCCATGAATCCATTGCTTTATTGGAAAAATTCTATGTCACGATGCCAATAGGATTGACCCTCCAATAGTCAAAGGGGACAGTGGAAAACGGCTCAATGAGGAACCCCTTTTCCAGTTCTAACATAATTAGTGCCCCTACTGACTCGGGATCCCTGGTAGCTGACAGAAGATTGTGACCTTCCCAAGTACACTGGGGAACAGCAACTAGACCCGTATGGGACCTGTCTGTGAACCCGGAAACCAAGAATTGGATAAACTGGGGGTCGTGGGACCTTTGAGGAGGACTGCTAATAGATCCACATTGACCCTGTTTAGTCATGTGGGTCTGGAAGATCTTTGAGGACAAGCCATTTGGGTTGTGCCCTAAAACACACTGAACACACATGAAGGGCCCTACATTTATTGTAGTTACAGACTGACCAGTTGTAAATGTTACACACCTGGCTGATGCCCAAGAAAACTATGGCTTGACCCAATTTGCCTGTGGTTGCACCCGGCCTTTGCTGGAACCCAGAGTGTCACGGTGGGGAGTGGCGAAAACCCCCGACCGTGCGGTGTCAAAGGGTAAAGGGGATCAGCCAGGCCAAAAAGGAGTAATAAGGGTCACCTCCTACAACATCCCTAATCCTCTCCCTGACTCCTCACCGTATGAGCAGACCCCAATGCTGGGACGGCTCATACCCTGGATACCTAATATCCTGAGTCGCCCTGGAAATCTCTCACTTAGGACCTGGGGAGAGACAACCTGTTCATCCCAGTAATGGAGGAACAGGAGTCTCTATCTAAGGCCAGGCTGCAAGGAGAGGGGAACACATACAGCATATGGAGATGGCAGGTAAGCGACAACCATAACACACTTACCTGCCACAGACACACTGACTGGAACCCGTGCACAAGTGCTGAAGTCCACATCAACATACAAGGACACAGCACACACCACAAACCACACGGTAACCCAGGACACCATAGCTGCAATAACGTGAGACACCATAAGAACATCTATGACCACAAGGGTGTCCTTCACTGGAAAGATGGTAAAGGCAGGAGCGGTGAACCACCAGCACACACCAAGCCTGGAGGAACAATCTGCTACAGGCTTCCAGCAGAGACTAAATAGCCCAAGCAGCCACACCCACACACACACACACAAACCCAGTGTTTACAAAACCCTAGGAAGGGAGTTAACCCTTCCAACACTAGACAGGGGGAGGAAGCCACTTAAAGGGGAAGTGCCCACATAAGCAAACAAAACCACACGTTACCACCGGCAACAGCATGCGTGGCAACCATGTGACAGCAATCACCCAGAAGGCCGAGACACTGCCACCGCATGCTCTCACAGCAACATGTTGCCGCGGGCAACCACAAGTGTGGCAACAGTGTCACACCATACACCATAGGCCGTGACACAGAGCTGCTTGAAAATCTACCCTGAGTGAAGGAAGAACCTACAGTGGGGCAAAAGTCCGAGGAGTGTAAGATGGACTGGAAAGAGGCACACGCAGGGGCTTTGAGTCCCGCAAAATGCCGGCAAAAGAGCTCCATGTACATGGAAGCCCAGTTGGTGGCGTGCTGGAATTGGGCAAGAATGGCGGCAGCCTTAGTGAAAAATGAGTGGTGGTAGTCGTAAAAGGCATGCCCGCCGTACTTGTACCCCAGATCTGTGATTCTGTGCTGATAGGTGTCCAACTCCTCCCGCCTCCTGGGGTAGGCTGAACAGATTATATTCCTGAATAAACTGAAGGCCAGGACAATTTCTGTGTTGGACAATTTTTGTTAAGGCGGGCATCCCTGGCTTTAAAAATTATAGCTATGTTGACGCAAGCGATCATTTGTTTTCTACCGTGTCAAGGATGGCTATGAGGATGGAAGCCAAGTTAGCATCCTTTCCTTCCAGGATATCTCTTTTAATGTTGGCAGAGATAAAATGTGAGGGAGCTACCTCAAGCGTGTTTGGGACCCTACGTGGGGAAATGATGCATGAGGTAGAGGCTACTGGAATGTACTGGCAATAGCCTAGCTTGGACATCCGAGACTGCGGTGGCAATGGTATGTATCATGGAATGTAGCTGTGTCAATGAAAGTTGGAGGGTGGACATGGAAACTTGCTCCAATGTTGGAACTGCTGGTTCGGACATCAAGAACCTGTATAATTCTGACTTCCGGGCAGAAGCTGGGTAATGAATCCCTGTCTTGTTTAGTTCTGAAATTAGTTTAGGAATTGTCCAAACTTCTTAGGGATGGGATGCTGGCATGCTCAGACGCAGGAGTTTCTGGGACCAACAGGGTCTCCTCGATGTCTGATGTGTGCGACACGACGCAACTGAAATTTGTACGGAGGGATGACAGTTGACACACGTAAACCTAAATGACGGAACACGCAACATACATTAGTAATGAATAAACGTAAGCCTGACTAACGTAACAGGCAACAGAAATTAGTAATTAGATAAAATAGAATACAGCGGCTCACCCCTATTACGTATGGATAGGTGCTCACCCTCTGGTCCTACCCTCAGGATCCACAGAAGAAAATGTAATATATATAAAATGAGGGGGCACTCACAAGAGGAAACCACTAATGGATGATTCAATAGTAATTTAATATTCTAAAAACAAACCCCTAAGATACATATAAAACATACATCAAAAAATATACCTATATATATATGTGATATACAGCGATAAAGCAATTCATAAAACAATTCCCACTGGTGGTTAATAGTATATAGCGGCCTATTCAGTGCCGTGCATATAAGTTCGTAGCACAAACTTTTTAGGAATAATGTCCCAATTTCAGTTGTGGTGTATTATCACCTTCACAGAGCTATATGCATAATTTGAGAGCCCTGGACATGGGTTGTATTCAGTTGGAAGAAATATTATTATCAGTCCGGATCGATGGCTTAAATGACCCGTATCACTGAGTAAATAGAAACTTATAACCCCTTGGGACTATATCGTAATAGCTCCACTGGGGCACTGTTGGTCCGGTATGATGAGCGTACAAAGATGTATTGTCCTCCCAGTTACTTACGGTTACTTGCCGCTGTAGATTCTCGGACTCACCCCTCTTTGCTATCTGACTGCAGCATCAGTTTTCCAGGTGGCCGTACCGGCCGAGCGTGGCGTCCCACGTGACCTGGTCGTCTGGGGTTCCGAGTCGGCGCTTTGGATGACGTCAGCAATCTGCGACTCTAGCTTTAGTGTGCGGCTGTACCTTTAGTGGCGGTAACTTTAAAACGGAGGTGAATCTTTGATGTTTTGGAGTTAGTTAATTAAAGTCCAGCTTCTTTTTCTTGTGGAATCCTCGCTCACTCTGAAAATGCCAGACGCGTTTCAGGGTCTTGCACCCCTTCCTCAGTGGCCACTGAGTGAGTGGATTCTCACTCTTTATATATGGTGTTATCCCACCCCTCATTTTGCTTTCTTGTGCTGATTCAAATACCCGAAATGGATTTAATCGCTGCTATCTTTATATATAGATCATGATAAAACACTTAAATATGGTTAATAATCATAAATATTACGACCCTTATATTCATACTTCTAAGAACAATTCAAAGAGTGGACTGCAAGGTCAAGAACATTATTCTAGAAAAAACCGCATTAAAACCGCACCAATGTGAACTGCGTTTTACATGCGGTTTTTGTTTCTTTATACTTTGTAGGATCAGATGATTCCTTCTGACGGAGATGGATCCAAATTTCCTGATTTATTTTATTTCTTATGCATTTCTTTTAAACACTTTGTTGGTTATTTTTTCATAGAATTCTCATTTCTGAGGGTTATTGCCGCGACTAGGAGGAGCCGTCCAGTAGGGAGGGGAAATCACAGCATCGACCATTGATTAAACTGCGATATCCCATCCCCTCTGGACAGCCCCCCATATTTACAGGAATCCAAACACTTCCATCTCCGCATTTAGGCCCCTTGGGATGATGGTGTCGTATTCGAAGATTCTGCGGGATTCCTGTCTCGACATGTGTGCAATGTGGTTTCCTCCTCTCCACATTTTTTTGACCCTTTCTATCGCAACAAATCTAAGACCAGTTGGATCACAGTTGTGTTGGGTCTTGAAATGTTTCGATAGGGAGTGTGTCTCTAGGCCTTTCTTTATATTTGCCACATGTTCGGCTACCCTCTTTTTAAGTGTCCTTTTGGTTCTACCTATGTATTGTTTCCTGCATCCACATTCCAACAAGTAAATAACGTCCGTGGAATCACAGGTCAGACATTCCTGTATTTCAACACTGAACGAGTTTACTGTGGACATTACCCTACTTGTTTTTTTGGGGAAACTAGTAATTTTGCAATTTGTACATCTCCCGCATTTAAAGAATCCATTGGTTGTTAGCCAATTCTTTTTTTGTTGTTGATTATCCTTTCTAGCTCTCACAGTTGGCGCTATTTTACCTGCTAGGGTATTCGCCCTTGTGTACGTTATTTTTGGTGTATCACTCAGCAGTGGGCCAATTATTTTGTCATTTAATAGATGTCCCCAATGTTTACGAATGCTTCTTTCGATTACTCTGTATTGGGAGCTGAATGGAAGAATGATTCTTATTTTTTCTTCTTGTAGTTGTGGTGGGCCTACCACAAAGAAGTTTTTTCTTTCCATCCTTTTTACTTTCTCCAGTGATTTGTCTATGATTTGGACTGGGTAATCTCTTTCCACAAATTGTTGTTTCAAGGCAGCCGCCTCTTCATCAAATTTGCTATCAACTGTACAATTCCGCTTCAGTCTGCGGAATTGACTGGTTGGTATATTTGTCAGCCATCGGGGAAGATGGCAGCTAGCAAATCTGATGAAGCTGTTTTTGGCAACTGGCTTGAAAAACGTATTACATTGTAACTGGTTATCCTTAATCAATACTTCCAAATCTAGGAACTCGACCTTTTCCTTACTAATAGTTGGACTGAACACAAGATTCTTATCATTTTTATTGATATCCGTGAGGAATAAGTCGAGAGATTCCGTTGTATTGGACCAAATAAACAGGACATCATCAATGTACCGCCGCCACAGCACCAGATCCGACCCCAGCCTGGGCAATATGATCTCTCTTTCCCATTGAGCCAAGAATAGATTGGCATAGCTGGGGGCGAATCTGGTGCCCATGGCGGTACCGGTACACTGTAAGTAGAACTCCTCCTCAAACGCAAAATAATTGTGGGTTAGAATGTATCTTACTCCATCTAACAGGAACTCTAATTGTTCCACAGGAAGTTTGTCATCTCCTGATAGCTGTTCATGTAATGCCTGTATCCCCCTAGTATGTTCGATAACTGTATAGAGAGATCCTAACATCCAGTGTCCCCAAGATCCATCCATCTGTCCAGTTGACTTCTTCTAATGTTTTAATAATGTCAGTGGTGTCACGAATGTACGACGGAACCCGCTTGACATATGGTTGAAGCCATTGATCAATGTATTTGGACAGGTTGCATGATATGGACTGAATGCCTGATATAATGGGGCGACCTGGGGGAGCTTTCAGGTTCTTATGGACCTTGGGGACACAGTAGAACATTGGGACCCTTTTTTCTGTATCTAGGATAAATTTGGATTCCTGATCAGAGAGGAAATCAGCTTTTGCCCCCCTTATACAGTAACTCTTTAGGATATTGTAATATTCCTGTGTTGGATCTCCTTTTAATTTTTGGTAGGTACTTCCAGATCTTAACTGTCTGTGGCATTCTTCTATATAATCTGTTGTATTTAATATCACTACAGCCCCACCTTTATCTGCGGGCCTGATGACAATATCATTTATTTCCTGTAGGGATTTGATTGCTCTAATTTCTTCTTTGTTTAGATTTGAGTTGACCCTGCGGCTTTTTATTTTCCTCAAATCACGTTCCACATTGTTTTTAAAAGTAGCCATTTCATTACTGATTTCCTGCCTGGGGTATTTTTTAGATCTAGCCTTCAGGTCTGTATGTGGGTATTTCTTTGTATTGCTACCCATATCTATCTCTCTATTTATGGGATTTTTCAGGAAATACTTTTTGAGACATAGGCGTCTAATAAATTTCTCCACTCCTATGTATGTAGCAAATTTATCCATAGAATTAGTGGGAGCAAATTTTAGACCTTTATTGAGAAGCTGCACTTGAGTTTCTGTAAGTGTGATGTCACTAATATTGATTATATTAGTGATTGGTACTTTTACTACTTGTGTTTTCTTCTTTTGTGCATGTCGTCCTCTCCGTATTCTTCGTTGTGATTGTGTCTTTGTGACCTGTTCATTGCTGGTGTGTATTGGTGTATTGCGTCCTGGTGATATCTGTGCTCCTGTCTGTGTGTCTGATAGTGCCGTCTGTTCTGTGTATATTCCCTCGGACGCTCCCTCAGGTTGTAGTCGTGAACATAGCCTTGTGTTGTGTGGTTGTATTTCTTTGTCTCTTGTCGTGGTGGGGTGGGAGTGCGTATGTTCCTTGTTCGTGCCTTGTGATGTGGGGGTGTAAAATCTAAAAAATTAGGTGATGCTAATGTTTCATATCTATTTGAAGTTTTAATGCTATCTGTTTGTCCCTGTGTATTTATGGGTACAACCTCCATTTGTCTATAGATTTCCGTAACTTCTTTCTTTTCCATGTAGTTTAATTTTTTGGATTTTTTATTTATTATTTCCCTTTCTAATGTATCTAAATTTTTACAGATTCTCTCGTGCCATTTGTGAACTGCCTCAATATCTGGAAATAGTTCCATCTCCTTTTTCAGGATCTCTATCTGTCCTGTCATTTCTTCTGTCATTTTTATCCTTCTCTTAATAATCATTTGGACAAGGGCTTCTGACTGTGTTTTTAAGAACCCGTCCCATTCTTTTCTGAATTCATCGTTCATCAGATCAGACGCCGGTGTCTTGGTGAGGGTTAACCCCTTAGGGATAAAACCCCTCTCCAAGTACTGCGTCAGTGATCTGATCTCCCACTTGTTGCGTAGTTGACGTTGCAAAGTCCTCTCTAGAGTTTTAAAAACATCATCCATAGATCTGGTTGTTTGTGTTGATGCTTCCCCTTCTAGATTGAAGGTGAAAGCCTCAATCTTCTTAAATTTGTTGTCTAAGTGTTCCCAAATGTCCATATCGGAATTGGGGGAGCTCAGCTGTTGAGGGTATAATGCTGAATAAGATAAAATAGAATACAGCGGCTCACCCCTATTACGTATGGATAGGTGCTCACCCTCTGGTCCTACCCTCAGGATCCACAGAAGAAAATGTAATATATATAAAATGAGGGGGCACTCACAAGAGGAAACCACTAATGGATGATTCAATAGTAATTTAATATTCTAAAAACAAACCCCTAAGATACATATAAAACATACATCAAAAAATATACCTATATATATATGTGATATACAGCGATAAAGCAATTCATAAAACAATTCCCACTGGTGGTTAATAGTATATAGCGGCCTATTCAGTGCCGTGCATATAAGTTCGTAGCACAAACTTTTTAGGAATAATGTCCCAATTTCAGTTGTGGTGTATTATCACCTTCACAGAGCTATATGCATAATTTGAGAGCCCTGGACATGGGTTGTATTCAGTTGGAAGAAATATTATTATCAGTCCGGATCAATGGCTTAAATGACCCGTATCACTGAGTAAATAGAAACTTATAACCCCTTGGGACTATATCGTAATAGCTCCACTGGGGCACTGTTGGTCCGGTATGATGAGCGTACAAAGATGTATTGTCCTCCCAGTTACTTACGGTTACTTGCCGCTGTAGAAGTATTTCCTGAAAAATCCCATAAATAGAGAGATAGATATGGGTAGCAATACAAAGAAATACCCACATACAGACCTGAAGGCTAGATCTAAAAAATACCCCAGGCAGGAAATCAGTAATGAAATGGCTACTTTTAAAAACAATGTGGAACGTGATTTGAGGAAAATAAAAAGCCGCAGGGTCAACTCAAATCTAAACAAAGAAGAAATTAGAGCAATCAAATCCCTACAGGAAATAAATGATATTGTCATCAGGCCCGCAGATAAAGGTGGGGCTGTAGTGATATTAAATACAACAGATTATATAGAAGAATGCCACAGACAGTTAAGATCTGGAAGTACCTACCAAAAATTAAAAGGAGATCCAACACAGGAATATTACAATATCCTAAAGAGTTACTGTATAAGGGGGGCAAAAGCTGATTTCCTCTCTGATCAGGAATCCAAATTTATCCTAGATACAGAAAAAAGGGTCCCAATGTTCTACTGTGTCCCCAAGGTCCATAAGAACCTGAAAGCTCCCCCAGGTCGCCCCATTATATCAGGCATTCAGTCCATATCATGCAACCTGTCCAAATACATTGATCAATGGCTTCAACCATATGTCAAGCGGGTTCCGTCGTACATTCGTGACACCACTGACATTATTAAAACATTAGAAGAAGTCAACTGGACAGATGGATGGATCTTGGGGACACTGGATGTTGGATCTCTCTATACAGTTATCGAACATACTAGGGGGATACAGGCATTACATGAACAGCTATCAGGAGATGACAAACTTCCTGTGGAACAATTAGAGTTCCTGTTAGATGGAGTAAGATACATTCTAACCCACAATTATTTTGCGTTTGAGGAGGAGTTCTACTTACAGTGTACCGGTACCGCCATGGGCACCAGATTCGCCCCCAGCTATGCCAATCTATTCTTGGCTCAATGGGAAAGAGAGATCATATTGCCCAGGCTGGGGTCGGATCTGGTGCTGTGGCGGCGGTACATTGATGATGTCCTGTTTATTTGGTCCAATACAACGGAATCTCTCGACTTATTCCTCACGGATATCAATAAAAATGATAAGAATCTTGTGTTCAGTCCAACTATTAGTAAGGAAAAGGTCGAGTTCCTAGATTTGGAAGTATTGATTAAGGATAACCAGTTACAATGTAATACGTTTTTCAAGCCAGTTGCCAAAAACAGCTTCATCAGATTTGCTAGCTGCCATCTTCCCCGATGGCTGACAAATATACCAACCAGTCAATTCCGCAGACTGAAGCGGAATTGTACAGTTGATAGCAAATTTGATGAAGAGGCGGCTGCCTTGAAACAACAATTTGTGGAAAGAGATTACCCAGTCCAAATCATAGACAAATCACTGGAGAAAGTAAAAAGGATGGAAAGAAAAAACTTCTTTGTGGTAGGCCCACCACAACTACAAGAAGAAAAAATAAGAATCATTCTTCCATTCAGCTCCCAATACAGAGTAATCGAAAGAAGCATTCGTAAACATTGGGGACATCTATTAAATGACAAAATAATTGGCCCACTGCTGAGTGATACACCAAAAATAACGTACACAAGGGCGAATACCCTAGCAGGTAAAATAGCGCCAACTGTGAGAGCTAGAAAGGATAATCAACAACAAAAAAAGAATTGGCTAACAACCAATGGATTCTTTAAATGCGGGAGATGTACAAATTGCAAAATTACTAGTTTCCCCAAAAAAACAAGTAGGGTAATGTCCACAGTAAACTCGTTCAGTGTTGAAATACAGGAATGTCTGACCTGTGATTCCACGGACGTTATTTACTTGTTGGAATGTGGATGCAGGAAACAATACATAGGTAGAACCAAAAGGACACTTAAAAAGAGGGTAGCCGAACATGTGGCAAATATAAAGAAAGGCCTAGAGACACACTCCCTATCGAAACATTTCAAGACCCAACACAACTGTGATCCAACTGGTCTTAGATTTGTTGCGATAGAAAGGGTCAAAAAAATGTGGAGAGGAGGAAACCACATTGCACACATGTCGAGACAGGAATCCCGCAGAATCTTCGAATACGACACCATCATCCCAAGGGGCCTAAATGCGGAGATGGAAGTGTTTGGATTCCTGTAAATATGGGGGGCTGTCCAGAGGGGATGGGATATCGCAGTTTAATCAATGGTCGATGCTGTGATTTCCCCTCCCTACTGGACGGCTCCTCCTAGTCGCGGCAATAACCCTCAGAAATGAGAATTCTATGAAAAAATAACCAACAAAGTGTTTAAAAGAAATGCATAAGAAATAAAATAAATCAGGAAATTTGGATCCATCTCCGTCAGAAGGAATCATCTGATCCTACAAAGTATAAAGAAACAAAAACCGCATGTAAAACGCAGTTCACATTGGTGCGGTTTTAATGCGGTTTTTTCTAGAATAATGTTCTTGACCTTGCAGTCCACTCTTTGAATTGTTCTTAGAAGTATGAATATAAGGGTCGTAATATTTATGATTATTAACCATATTTAAGTGTTTTATCATGATCTATATATAAAGATAGCAGCGATTAAATCCATTTCGGGTATTTGAATCAGCACAAGAAAGCAAAATGAGGGGTGGGATAACACCATATATAAAGAGTGAGAATCCACTCACTCAGTGGCCACTGAGGAAGGGGTGCAAGACCCTGAAACGCGTCTGGCATTTTCAGAGTGAGCGAGGATTCCACAAGAAAAAGAAGCTGGACTTTAATTAACTAACTCCAAAACATCAAAGATTCACCTCCGTTTTAAAGTTACCGCCACTAAAGGTACAGCCGCACACTAAAGCTAGAGTCGCAGATTGCTGACGTCATCCAAAGCGCCGACTCGGAACCCCAGACGACCAGGTCACGTGGGACGCCACGCTCGGCCGGTACGGCCACCTGGAAAACTGATGCTGCAGTCAGATAGCAAAGAGGGGTGAGTCCGAGAATCTACAGCGGCAAGTAACCGTAAGTAACTGGGAGGACAATACATCTTTGTACGCTCATCATACCGGACCAACAGTGCCCCAGTGGAGCTATTACGATATAGTCCCAAGGGGTTATAAGTTTCTATTTACTCAGTGATACGGGTCATTTAAGCCATCGATCCGGACTGATAATAATATTTCTTCCAACTGAATACAACCCATGTCCAGGGCTCTCAAATTATGCATATAGCTCTGTGAAGGTGATAATACACCACAACTGAAATTGGGACATTATTCCTAAAAAGTTTGTGCTACGAACTTATATGCACGGCACTGAATAGGCCGCTATATACTATTAACCACCAGTGGGAATTGTTTTATGAATTGCTTTATCGCTGTATATCACATATATATATAGGTATATTTTTTGATGTATGTTTTATATGTATCTTAGGGGTTTGTTTTTAGAATATTAAATTACTATTGAATCATCCATTAGTGGTTTCCTCTTGTGAGTGCCCCCTCATTTTATAGAAATTAGTAATTATTAAACATAAGCCTGAGTAACGTAACAGGCAACAGACATTAGAAATTATTAAACTTGAGCCTGAGTAACATAACAGGCAACAGACATTGGTAATTAATAAACGTAAGCCTGAGTAACGTTACAGGCGACAGACAATAGTAATTAATAAACATAAGCCTGAAACGTAACAGGCAACAGACAATAGTAATTAATAAACGTAAGCCTGAAACTTAACAGGCGACAGACATTAGTAATTAATAAACGTAAGCATAAATGACGTAACAGGCCACAGACTTTTTTTTTTTTTTTTTAGGTGATAGGTGAATGACATGGTGATTGGTGACTGTACTTACTCTTTTTATACTAGGATCACTGAAAATCTGACCCTGGTGGTAGGCGCTGACAGTGGAGCTAGTGGCCGGTCCCCTGATGAGACTTTTGACTGCCTAGGTACCTGACTGGGTCTACCCAATTGACAATAATTGGACCGAACAGGACCCCCGAAATGGGGGGGATGAAACTGAAGCCTGTAAAAGACAATTGGGTGTTAAGCAGCCCGGGTCGAGATAGAACAGAGCAAAACAACTTTTTTTTTGTTTTTTTTTGTTTTTTGCATCAATTGTTGCTGATTCATATGAGTGCGTTTGAGTTCCCCCCCTCACCTTGGCATGGTGATTGATGGCTTTGAGCTGGTGCAGTGGAACTACTAGCCTAAAAAATGCCCGCACACCGGTGAACGAACATGGGAGAAGCTCGGCTCTTGTACATGCTACCGCCTGGCCCCCCCATCGAGTGATGCAGAATGAACCATCTATGGGATATGCACGGTGCACCAGGAGGACCCCTCCGTTATGCCACCCATTACACCCGCACACAAGCACATGCAGTGGTCCCCCGCACGGCCAACTCTGGCCCTGGGCATACACTGCCCTGCGGGCACACCACCGCAGCGTGTGCGGTGTGGATCCATACGCAAGCCGGCGCCTGGGATGACGGACCCCACAGTGCAGCCACGACACGAGACGCACCGCACCTGTGTGTATGTCTGTGTGTGTCTGTGTATATGTGTGTGTTTAGCTGTGTGTTTATCTGGATATGGGTAATATATATATATATATATATATATATATATACAGTACAGACCAAAAGTTTGGACACACCTTCTCATTCAAAGAGTTTTCTTTATTTTCATGACTATATATTATGATTCACACTGAAGGCATCAAAACTATGAATTAACACATGTGGAATTATATACATAACAAAATAGTGTGAAACAACTGAAAATATGTCATATTCTAGGTTCTTCAAAGTAGCCACCTTTTGCTTTGATTACTGCTTTGCACACTCTTGGCATTCTCTTGATGAGCTTCAAGAGGTAGTCACCTGAAATGGTCTTCCAAAAGTCTTGAAGGCATTCCCAGAGATGCTTAGCACTTGTTGGCCCTTTTGCCTTCACTCTGCAGTCCAGCTCACCCCAAACCATCTTGATTGGGTTCAGGTCCGGTGACTGTGGAGGCCAGGTCATCTGGCGCAGCACCCCATCACTCTCCTTCATGGTCAAATAGCCCTTACACAGCCTGGAGGTGTGTTTGGGGTCATTGTCCTGTTGAAAAAAAAATGATGGTCACACTTTTTTGTTATGTATATAATTCCACATGTATTAATTCATAGTTTTGATGCCTTCAGTGTGAATCTACAATTTTCATAGTCATGAAAATAAAGAAAACTCTTTGAATGAGAAGGTGTGTCCAAACTTTTGGTCTGTGCTGTGTATATATATATATATATATATATATATATATATATATAAAATGAGATTACTACTACTCCTATACAGATATTTAGTTAGGACACTGATAATGTGACATATACTTACTTAGATCTTTTTTTTTTTAAACAGCTTTTTACTATTGATGACCTGTCCTCAGGATAGGTCATCAACAGAGATGAGCGAATCGAATCAATCCGAATTTCAGAATAAATTTGATTCGCCAAGAAGAATTTTAACCTGAAATAGTATAAACAACAAAAATATGACAGGGAGCGGCGATAGCGCAGCCCCCGTCATTATACTCCTCAGATGCAGCGTTCATACATGATTGCGGCATCTGAGTGAAAAATTAACAATAAAAAAAAAATGTCATCAAACTTACCTCCTCCATTTGCTCGCGACGGGCCACCAGCCTCCATTTTGACAGCTCCCTGTCATTGCACCCGCTACTTGCGCTTCGTGATAAAGTAATTTGTCACAAAGCAAAATTTTTGGGGAAATTCGTCGAATCAGCTGAATCGAACTTTTAAGATACTTTCTCATCTCTAGTCATCAATATCAGAGGGGGGGGGGGGGGGGGCTGTAGAAAATGTTTTTTGAGGCCCAGTCAGTTATAGATATGCCCCTGGCTGTAGCCCGGCTGTATCTCTTGTCCTTTGTGTTGTTGTCATGGTTGTGTTGTTGTACTTGTACTTGGGTTGTTTTACTTGGATGATGGCAAGGATTGTTATATATTTAAGAATCACTCCAGCATTTACTACTTGTCTGAAGGTTAAGGTATAGTCTTTGCTTTGCTTTGCTATTTGTTTATGATACCTGATACTGACCCCAGTTTTCTTCCTGGATTACATATCCGTCTCATACTTTGGTTTTGCTGCCTGTTTCCTGGGGTTACATTTTTTCTTATCCTCTGGCTGTTTTTTATACCTTGAAGTCATGTGTGGAACCACACATTGATTGACATGATTGTTCTGTAACATGCTGACTGCATATTGCAATTGTATTTTATGGTAACGGGTTCCTTTTAATGACTTCTATACAGC
This sequence comes from Bufo gargarizans, assembly GCF_014858855.1. NCBI lineage: Eukaryota > Metazoa > Chordata > Amphibia > Anura > Bufonidae > Bufo > Bufo gargarizans. The sequence continues at coordinate 295,876,718 of NC_058084.1, read as the reverse complement.
ACACCAGCCACAATCATTGAAAATTTGAAATTTATGTCCTCGAGTTTCATACAGAAAATTCCCAATAATAGGAATTAAGGATGAAGTACAGAGTCTTCAGACATTTTTTTTTCCATTCTAGCAGTTGGACACTGATAGCATTGTAGAGGATCCACTGCTCCGAGAGGAACATAATAGTCATTCAGGCATATTTATCATTTATAATTTACTATTTTTTCACTTGTCTTGCCACTTTTCAAGTGTGGTAAGTATTGAGAAAAGAAGGTGTGGCTTAGCAGGAGGTGCCGGCCTCCCAAGGCCTAACAGATTTACAATTTAAATCATTTACACCAGAAACTGTCATAAATTATAGTTCAAATCTCTGCCAGATCTTAGCAGGTGTGAATTTGAATTTCTGGTACCTGATGCATCAATTTAAGTAAGAGGACTGTGGTTCTAAATAATTTTGTGCCAATGGAATTTATACTAAAAAGGTATATGTTATACTAGTATTTTTCTTTTCAATATCTATTAGAAAACACAACGTCTTGCATCACATAAATACAAAAATTGTGTAACACTAGTCTTAGTATACATGCCTCTATTTGAAGTTATGCATAAAAATAAAAACTCTAAAGAAAGCTTTGTTTCTTGGTTCTTTGGGGTCTGGTAGCATTACACCATCCACCCAGCACCATAAACCAACCCTTTGATCAAACCAAACCAAACCATTCTATATTTCTGACGGGTGATGCATCAGGTGATGAAATGAAAAAATATATTAATGCAGAACTAAATTCACATTGTTAAATACAGGTTCAATTTTAATCCTATACCCTGGTTTATTTATTGTTGATTCATGTATACAGTAAATATTTATTGTAACTGAATTAAAGTATTTTAATTTACTTCTATCTATTTTTTTATTTTTTTATTTTTGGGACCAACAGTGGCATCTGTCAAATATAAACACACATACCCCAAGACATCCAGGGTAGTTCATGGCTAATATAGCAGAGGGAAGATTTGCATCTGTACTCCAGATACTACTACCCTTTGAATTCTAGGCTTAGCACTGCAGTATGCTTGAAGACATGGACAGGTGTATAGAAAAATAGGATTGGAACCTTTTCTAATTGACAATAAATTAACTGAAATATTACACATTTTATGATCATAGTTAAAACAGACCTTAAATCTAAACTGAAACAATGGTAACTGGGTGGTAAATGCTCAGTTTATAATTTAAGATATAAATGAACAAAGGCTGCAAACTGTTGTGGAGTTTAAAGGTAAGGAAATAAATCATCAGTGGATAATAAATTGTTTGTATCATTGGGTTTTGAATAGGGATGAGCGAACTCGAACTGTATAGTTCGGGTTCGTACCGAATTTTGGGGTGTCCGTGACACGGACCCGAACCCGGACATTTTCGTAAAAGTCCGGGTTCGGGTTCGGTGTTCGTCGCTTTCTTCGCGCTTTTGTGACGCTTTCTTGGCGCTTTTTGAAAGGCTGCAAAGCAGCCAATCAACAAGCGTCATACTACTTGCCCCAAGAGGCCATCACAGCCATGCCTACTATTGGCATGGCTGTGATTGGCCAGAGCACCATGTGACCCAGCCTCTATTTAAGCTGGAGTCACATAGCGCCGCCCGTCACTCTGCTCTGATTAGCGTAGGGAGAGGTTGCGGCTGCGACAGTAGGGCGAGATTAGGCAGATTAACTCCTCCAAAGGACTTGATTAACTGATCGATCTGCAGCTGTGGATCATTGAGCTGCTGATCCTCAATTGCTCACTGTTTTTAGGCTGCACAGACCGTTTGTCAGTCTCATTTTTCTGGGGTGATCGGCGGCCATTTTGTGTCTTGTGGTGCGCCAGCACAAGCTGCGACCAAGTGCATTTAACCCTCAATGGTGTGGTTGTTTTTTGGCTAAAGCCTACATCAGGGTGAAGCTGTCACACCAAGTGCATTTAACCAGCAATAGTCTGTTCATTTTTTGGCCATATACAAAATCAGGGGCAAGCTGCGCCTGTCACCAAGTGCATTTAACCCTCAATGGTGTGGTTGTTTTTTGGCTAAAGCCTACATCAGGGTGAAGCTGTCACACCAAGTGCATTTAACCAGCAATAGTCTGTTCATTTTTTGGCCATATACAAAATCAGGGGCAAGCTGCGCCTGTCACCAAGTGCATTTAACCCTCAATGGTGTGGTTGTTTTTTGGCTAAAGCCTACATCAGGGTGAAGCTGTCACACCAAGTGCATTTAACCAGCAATAGTCTGTTCATTTTTTGGCCATATACAAAATCAGGGGCAAGCTGCGCCTGTCACCAAGTGCATTTAACCCTCAATGGTGTGGTTGTTTTTTGGCTAAAGCCTACATCAGGGTGAAGCTGTCACACCAAGTGCATTTAACCAGCAATAGTCTGTTCATTTTTTGGCCATATCCCAGTCTAATTCTGTCACTAAATCCATACCGGTCACCCAGCGCCTAAATACTAGGCCTCAAATTTATATCCAGCTAAATCTGTCCCTAGTGCTGTAGCTGGGCGAGTTATTTAGTGTCCGTTCAAGCACATTTCTTGTTCTGGGTTGAAATACAATTCCCAATTTAGCAATTTCATAATTTAGTGGTTCCTGCTATATCAGAGCTATTTGAAATCTATCCCAAAAAGGGTATATAATATTGAAGGTGCACATTGGGTCATTCAGAATAACTTCACACACACCCGCTACTGTGTATTTCCAAGTCTAATTCTGTCACTAAACCCATACCTGTCACCCAGCGCCTAAATACTAGGCCTCAAATTTAAATCCCTCTAAATCTCTCGTTACCCACCGCTGTACTGTTGTTGCTGGGCAAGATATTTAGTGTCCGTCAAAGCACATTTTTTGTTCTGGGTTGAAGTACAATTCCCAATTTAGCAATTTCATAATTTAGTGGTTTCTGCTATATCAGAGCTATTTGAAATCTATCCCTAAAAGGGTATATAATATTGAAGGTGCACATAGGGTCATTCAGAATAACTTCACACACACGCTTCTGTGCATTTCCAAGTCTAATTCTGTCACTAAATCCATACCGGTGACCCAGCGCCTAAATACTAGGCCTCAAATTTAAATCCCTCTAAATCTCTCGTTACCCACCACTGTACTGTTGTTGCTGGGCAAGATATTTAGTGTTCGTCAAAGCACATTTTTTGTTCTGGGTTGAAGTACAATTCCCAATTTAGCAATTTCATAATTTAGTGGTTTCTGCTATATCAGAGCTATTTGAAATCTATCCCTAAAAGGGTATATAATATTGAAGGTGCACATAGGGTCATTCAGAATAACTTCACACACACGCTTCTGTGCATTTCCAAGTCTAATTCTGTCACTAAATCCATACCGGTGACCCAGCGCCTAAATACTAGGCCTCAAATTTAAATCCCTCTAAATCTCTCGTTACCCACCACTGTACTGTTGTTGCTGGGCAAGATATTTAGTGTCCGTCAAAGCACATTTTTTGTTCTGGGTTGAAGTACAATTCCCAATTTAGCAATTTCATAATTTAGTGGTTTCTGCTATATCAGAGCTATTTGAAATCTATCCCTAAAAGGGTATATAATATTGAAGGTGCACATAGGGTCATTCAGAATAACTTCACACACACGCTTCTGTGCATTTCCAAGTCTAATTCTGTCACTAAATCCATACCGGTGACCCAGCGCCTAAATACTAGGCCTCAAATTTAAATCCCTCTAAATCTCTCGTTACCCACCGCTGTACTGTTGTTGCTGGGCAAGATATTTAGTGTCCGTCAAAGCACATTTTTTGTTCTGGGTTGAAGTACAATTCCCAATTTAGCAATTTCATAATTTAGTGGTTTCTGCTATATCAGAGCTATTTGAAATCTATCCCTAAAAGGGTATATAATATTGAAGGTGCACATAGGGTCATTCAGAATAACTTCACACACACGCTTCTGTGCATTTCCAAGTCTAATTCTGTCACTAAATCCATACCGGTGACCCAGCGCCTAAATACTAGGCCTCAAATTTAAATCCCTCTAAATCTCTCGTTACCCACCGCTGTACTGTTGTTGCTGGGCAAGATATTTAGTGTCCGTCAAAGCACATTTTTTGTTCTGGGTTGAAGTACAATTCCCAATTTAGCAATTTCATAATTTAGTGGTTCCTGCTATATCAGAGCTATTTGAAATCTATCCCAAAAAGGGTATATAATATTGAAGGTGCACATTGGGTCATTCAGAATAACTTCACACACACCCGCTACTGTGTATTTCCAAGTCTAATTCTGTCACTAAACCCATACCTGTCACCCAGCGCCTAAATACTAGGCCTCAAATTTAAATCCCTCTAAATCTCTCGTTACCCACCGCTGTACTGTTGTTGCTGGGCAAGATATTTAGTGTCCGTCAAAGCACATTTTTTGTTCTGGGTTGAAGTACAATTCCCAATTTAGCAATTTCATAATTTAGTGGTTTCTGCTATATCAGAGCTATTTGAAATCTATCCCTAAAAGGGTATATAATATTGAAGGTGCACATAGGGTCATTCAGAATAACTTCACACACACGCTTCTGTGCATTTCCAAGTCTAATTCTGTCACTAAATCCATACCGGTGACCCAGCGCCTAAATACTAGGCCTCAAATTTAAATCCCTCTAAATCTCTCGTTACCCACCGCTGTACTGTTGTTGCTGGGCAAGATATTTAGTGTCTGTCAAAGCACATTTTTTGTTCTGGGTTGAAGTACAATTCCCAATTTAGCAATTTCATAATTTAGTGGTTTCTGCTATATCAGAGCTATTTGAAATCTATCCCTAAAAGGGTATATAATATTGAAGGTGCACATAGGGTCATTCAGAATAACTTCACACACACGCTTCTGTGCATTTCCAAGTCTAATTCTGTCACTAAATCCATACCGGTGACCCAGCGCCTAAATACTAGGCCTCAAATTTAAATCCCTCTAAATCTCTCGTTACCCACCACTGTACTGTTGTTGCTGGGCAAGATATTTAGTGTCCGTCAAAGCACATTTTTTGTTCTGGGTTGAAGTACAATTCCCAATTTAGCAATTTCATAATTTAGTGGTTCCTGCTATATCAGAGCTATTTGAAATCTATCCCAAAAAGGGTATATAATATTGAAGGTGCACATTGGGTCATTCAGAATAACTTCACACACACCCGCTACTGTGTATTTCCAAGTCTAATTCTGTCACTAAACCCATACCTGTCACCCAGCGCCTAAATACTAGGCCTCAAATTTAAATCCCTCTAAATCTCTCGTTACCCACCGCTGTACTGTTGTTGCTGGGCAAGATATTTAGTGTCCGTCAAAGCACATTTTTTGTTCTGGGTTGAAGTACAATTCCCAATTTAGCAATTTCATAATTTAGTGGTTTCTGCTATATCAGAGCTATTTGAAATCTATCCCAAAAAGGGTATATAATATTCAAGGTGCACATTGGGTCATTCAGAATAACTTCACACACACGCTTCTGTGCATTTCCAAGTCTAATTCTGTCACTAAATCCATACCGGTCACCCAGCGCCTAAATACTAGGCCTCAAATTTATATCCCGCTGAATTTGAATACAATACATTGGGCCAAATAATATATTTGTTGTTGTGGTGAACCATAACAATGAGAAAAACATCTAGTAAGGGACGCGGACGTGGACATGGTCGTGGTGGTGTTAGTGGACCCTCTGGTGCTGGGAGAGGACGTGGCCGTTCTGCCACATCCACACGTCCTAGTGTACCAACTACCTCAGGTCCCAGTAGCCGCCAGAATTTACAGCGATATATGGTGGGGCCCAATGCCGTTCTAAGGATGGTAAGGCCTGAGCAGGTACAGGCATTAGTCAATTGGGTGGCCGACAGTGGATCCAGCACGTTCACATTATCTCCCACCCAGTCTTCTGCAGAAAGCGCACAGATGGCGCCTGAAAACCAACCCCATCAGTCTGTCACATCACCCCCATGCATACCAGGGAAACTGTCTCAGCCTCAAGTTATGCAGCAGTCTCTTATGCTGTTTGAAGACTCCGCTGGCAGGGTTTCCCAAGGGCATCCACCTAGCCCTTCCCCAGCGGTGAAAGACATAGAATGCACTGACGCACAACCACTTATGTTTCCTGATGATGAGGACATGGGAATACCACCTCAGCATGTCTCTGATGATGACGAAACACAGGTGCCAACTGCTGCGTCTTTCTGCAGTGTGCAGACTGAACAGGAGGTCAGGGATCAAGACTGGGTGGAAGACGATGCAGGGGACGATGAGGTCCTAGACCCCACATGGAATGAAGGTCGTGCCACTGACTTTCACAGTTCGGAGGAAGAGGCAGTGGTGAGACCGAGCCAACAGCGTAGCAAAAGAGGGAGCAGTGGGCAAAAGCAGAACACCCGCCGCCAAGAGACTCCGCCTGCTACTGACCGCCGCCATCTGGGACCGAGCACCCCAAAGGCAGCTTCAAGGAGTTCCCTGGCATGGCACTTCTTCAAACAATGTGCTGACGACAAGACCCGAGTGGTTTGCACGCTGTGCCATCAGAGCCTGAAGCGAGGCATTAACGTTCTGAACCTGAGCACAACCTGCATGACCAGGCACCTGCATGCAAAGCATGAACTGCAGTGGAGTAAACACCTTAAAACCAAGGAAGTCACTCAGGCTCCCCCTGCTACCTCTTCTGCTGCTGCCGCCTCGGCCTATTCTGCTGCTGCCGCCTCGGCCTCTTCCTCCGCCTCTGGAGGAACGTTGGCACCTGCCGCCCAGCAAACAGGGGATGTACCACCAACACCACCACCACCACCTCCGTCACCAAGCGTCTCAACCATGTCACACGCCAGCGTTCAGCTCTCCATCTCACAAACATTTGATAGAAAGCGTAAATTCCCACCTAGCCACCCTCGATCCCTGGCCCTGAATGCCAGCATTTCTAAACTACTGGCCTATGAAATGCTGTCATTTAGGCTGGTGGACACAGACAGCTTCAAACAGCTCATGTCGCTTGCTGTCCCACAGTATGTTGTTCCCAGCCGGCACTACTTCTCCAAGAGAGCCGTGCCTTCCCTGCACAACCAAGTATCCGATAAAATCAAGTGTGCACTGCGCAACGCCATCTGTAGCAAGGTCCACCTAACCACAGATACGTGGACCAGTAAGCACGGCCAGGGACGCTATATCTCCCTAACTGCACACTGGGTAAATGTAGTGGCAGCTGGGCCCCAGGCGGAGAGCTGTTTGGCGCACGTCCTGCCGCCGCCAAGGATCGCAGGGCAACATTCTTTGCCTCCTGTTGCCACCTCCTCCTTCTCGGCTTCCTCCTCCTCTTCTTCCACCTGCTCATCCAGTCAGCCACACACCTTCACCACCAACTTCAGCACAGCCCGGGGTAAACGTCAGCAGGCCATTCTGAAACTCATATGTTTGGGGGACAGGCCCCACACCGCACAGGAGTTGTGGCGGGGTATTGAACAACAGACCGACGAGTGGTTGCTGCCGGTGAGCCTCAAGCCCGGCCTGGTGGTGTGTGATAATGGGCGAAATCTCGTTGCAGCTCTGGGACTAGCCAATTTGACGCACATCCCTTGCTTGGCGCATGTGCTGAATTTGGTGGTGCAGAAGTTCATTCACAACTACCCCGACATGTCAGAGCTGCTGCATAAAGTGCGGGCCGTCTGTTCGCGCTTCCGGCGTTCACATCCTGCCGCTGCTCGCCTGTCTGCGCTACAGCGTAACTTCGGCCTTCCCGCTCACCGCCTCATATGCGACGTGCCCACCAGGTGGAACTCCACCTTGCACATGCTGGACAGACTGTGCGAGCAGCAGCAGGCCATAGTGGAGTTTCAGCTGCAGCACGCACGGGTCAGTCGCACTACAGAACAGCACCACTTCACCACCAATGACTGGGCCTCCATGCGAGACCTGTGTGCCCTGTTGCGCTGTTTCGAGTACTCCACCAACATGGCCAGTGGCGATGACACCGTTATCAGCGTTACAATACCACTTCTATGTCTCCTTGAGAAAACACTTAGGGCGATGATGGAACAGGAGGTGGCCCAGGAGGAGGAGGAGGAGGATGAGGAAGAGGGGTCATTTTTAGCACTTTCAGGCCAGTCTCTTCGAAGTGACTCAGAGGGAGGTTTTTTGCAACAGCAGAGGCCAGGTACAAATGTGGCCAGCCAGGGCCCACTACTGGAGGACGAGGAGGACGAGGATGAGGAGGAGGTGGAGGAGGATGAGGATGAAGCATGGTCACAGCGGGGTGGCACCCAACGCAGCTCGGGTCCATCACTGGTGCGTGGCTGGGGGGAAAGGCAGGACGATGACGATACGCCTCCCACAGAGGACAGCTTGTCCTTACCCCTGGGCAGCCTGGCACACATGAGCGACTACATGCTGCAGTGCCTGCGCAACGACAGCAGAGTTGCCCACATTTTAACCTGTGCGGACTACTGGGTTGCCACCCTGCTGGATCCACGCTACAAAGACAATGTGCCCACCTTACTTCCTGCACTGGAGCGTGATAGGAAGATGCGCGAGTACAAGCGCACGTTGGTAGACGCGCTACTGAGAGCATTCCCAAATGTCACAGGGGAACAAGTGGAAGCCCAAGGCCAAGGCAGAGGAGGAGCAAGAGGTCGCCAAGGCAGCTGTGTCACGGCCAGCTCCTCTGAGGGCAGGGTTAGCATGGCAGAGATGTGGAAAACTTTTGTCAACACGCCACAGCTAACTGCACCACCACCTGATACGCAACGTGTTAGCAGGAGGCAACATTTCACTAACATGGTGGAACAGTACGTGTGCACACCCCTCCACGTACTGACTGATGGTTCGGCCCCATTCAACTTCTGGGTCTCTAAATTGTCCACGTGGCCAGAGCTAGCCTTTTATGCCTTGGAGGTGCTGGCCTGCCCGGCAGCCAGCGTTTTGTCTGAACGTGTATTCAGCACGGCAGGGGGCGTCATTACAGACAAACGCAGCCGCCTGTCTACAGCCAATGTGGACAAGCTGACGTTCATAAAAATGAACCAGGCATGGATCCCACAGGACCTGTCCGTCCCTTGTCCAGATTAGACATTAACTACCTCCCCATAACCATATATTATTGGACTCCAGGGCACTTCCTCATTCAATCCTATTTTTATTTTCATTTTACCATTATATTGCGATGCTACCCAAAGTTGAATGAACCTCTCCTCTGCCTGTGTGCTAGGCCTAAATATATGCCAATGGACTGTTGCAGTGGTGGCTGACATGAAGCCTGATTCTCTGCTATGACATGCAGACTAATTCTCTGCTGACATGAAGCCAGATTGTCTGTTACGGGACCTCTCTCCTCTGCCTGGGTGCTGGGCCTAAATTTATGACAATGGACTGTTGCAGTGGTGGCTGACGTGAAGCCTGATTCTCTGCTATGACATGCAGACTGATTCTCTGCTGACATGAAGCCAGATCGTCTGTTACGGGACCTCTCTGCTCTGCCTGTGTGCTAGGCCTAAATATATGCCAATGGACTGTTGCAGTGGTGGGTGACGTGAAGCCTCATTCTCTGCTATGACATGCAGACTGATTCTCTGCTGACATGAAGCCAGATTGTCTGTTACGGGACCTCTCTGCTCTGCCTGTGTGCTAGGCCTAAATATATGCCAATGGACTGTTGCAGTGGTGGGTGACGTGAAGCCTCATTCTCTGCTATGACATGCAGACTGATTCTCTGCTGTCATGAAGCCAGATTGTCTGTTACGGGACCTCTCTGCTCTGCCTGTGTGCTAGGCCTAAATATATGCCAATGGACTGTTGCAGTGGTGGGTGACGTGAAGCCTCATTCTCTGCTATGACATGCAGACTGATTCTCTGCTGACATGAAGCCAGATTGTCTGTTACGGGACCTCTCTGCTCTGCCTGTGTGCTAGGCCTAAATATATGCCAATGGACTGTTGCAGTGGTGGGTGACGTGAAGCCTCATTCTCTGCTATGACATGCAGACTGATTCTCTGCTGACATGAAGCCAGATTGTCTGTTACGGGACCTCTCTGCTCTGCCTGTGTGCTAGGCCTAAATATATGCCAATGGACTGTTGCAGTGGTGGGTGACGTGAAGCCTCATTCTCTGCTATGACATGCAGACTAATTCTCTGCTGACATGAAGACAGATTCTCTGTTACGGGACCTCTCTCCTCTGCCTGTGTGTGTGCTGGGCCTAAATATATGCCAATGGACTGTTGCAGTGGTGGCTGACGTGAAGCCTCATTCTCTGCTATGACATGCAGACTGATTCTCTGCTGACATGAAGCCAGATTCTCTGTTACGGGACCTCTCTCCTCTGCCTGTGTGTGTGCTGGGCCTAAATATATGCCAATGGACTGTTGCAGTGGTGGCTGACGTGAAGCCTCATTCTCTGCTATGACATGCAGACTGATTCTCTGCTGACATGAAGCCAGATTCTCTGTTACGGGACCTCTCTCCTCTGCCTGTGTGCTAGGCCTAAATATATGCCAATGGACTGTTGCAGTGGTGGCTGACGTGAAGCCTCATTCTCTGCTATGACATGCAGACTAATTCTCTGCTGACATGAAGACAGATTCTCTGTTACGGGACCTCTCTCCTCTGCCTGGGTGCCGGGGCCTAAATATCTGAGAATGGACTGTTCCAGTGGTGGGTGACGGGAAGCCAGATTCTCTGCTATGGAACCTCTCTCCAATTGATTTTGGTTAATTTTTATTTATTTAATTTTTATTTTAATTAATTTCCCTATCCACATTTGTTTGCAGGGGATTTACCTACATGTTGCTGCCTTTTGCAGCCCTCTAGCCCTTTCCTGGGCTGTTTTACAGCCGTTTTAGTGCCGAAAAGTTCGGGTCCCCATTGACTTCAATGGGGTTCGGGTTCGGGACGAAGTTCGGATCGGGTTCGGATCCCGAACCCGAACATTTCCGGGATGTTCGGCCGAACTTCTCGAACCCGAACATCCAGGTGTTCGCTCAACTCTAGTTTTGAATGATGCATGGGGTTGTCATAATATATAGAACGCTAAACTGTAGAAAAGTATTTTAAAATTGCAACTTTTTCCTTGTTTTTTCTCAAAATATCAATACCATAAAACAGTACAATTTAAATGTGAGTACATAATGAATAACAATTAGAAATGTTACTATTAAACAAGAAAAAGATTTAGCAGGATTAATGGTGATTGGTCATTTTCAACTTTATTTTTATTAAAGATTTAACAATACAACAAGTATATCATTGCCATTGTAATAGTATGTTTACAAATATTTCATAGTATTGTGATGACATTGGAAGAGGTGTAACGGTAAGGGTAAGCTAACAAATATGCAAAGACAAATGTATGGTCATTGAAAGCAAAATAACAAAATAACATACTGTATAGTAGTTAATGGCAAAGAAGAAACTTGGAAACCAGAAATGTAACGTAACAAGAGTCAGTTATGAGAGTACTGATTTAGGAGGGAGGAGAAGGAATGTGAAACGGAGTAAAGGATAAGTCATATTTCGTATCAAGTGGTCTAGATAGAGATGAAAAATGTATTAGTAGAAAGGAATTTGATTTAGCTGTCGCAAGACTGAGTGAATTTTAAACATGTTCTCATTTCCAAGGAAGAAAGCTCCACCATGAGAACAATGTGATTGACTTTTTAAAGCCACTGGGAGATTGTTGGGGCTGTGTGTTAATTCAAATGTTGTGGAATCAACATGTTAGCAGAAGAAGTTAGAAAAAGGAATAGTTTTATTGCTTCAAAGGAATTTATTGGAGTCTTTATTTATTGTGCTGGTCAAGAGTAAAGGATGAGCAAATTGACTCGCAGAAACTTCACAAAAATGAATCTGCCAAACAAACCTGAAGCTATTCATGTTTGCTTCAGATGAATTCAGTAAAACATTATTACGTGCCATTTTACTGCACATGTTGGTGGATAAAACCATGACAGAGGAAGAAGAATGATACTCACATGACCCTGGAAGGAAGTAGGTGGAGGGCTTGCCCTGATTGGCCCCTCTCAAATAATAGAAAACACACTTGCAAGTTTGCTATAACTATACCATAATTTGTGTGTACCAAACCAATGACTTATTTTAGGAAAATAGTGAGTTTTCATTGGACTTCATAATAAAATGTCTGAAAAACGTTCAAGACAAAAGATTCAAGCCTTGTCCTCTCAGAGCTAGAATGTGGGTAGCAGTAGGCATCCAGGCAGTAGAAGAAGTAGAAGAAGTGAGTGGCAAGCCACAGTTTCTCTCCACCTCATACTCAACATAATCTAGGATAATTTCTAGGGATGAGTGGACCCGTGGATGTAAAATAGTTCTAGTAAAGGCTAGAGGGCTGCAAAAGAAAGCAAAATGGGGGTAAGAGCAGGACAGTTGCCCTGCAAACAAATGTGTATAGGGAAATGACTTAAAATAGCATAGAATAGAAAAAAATATATAATATCTTGAGCTAGGAGGCAGAAGTCAAAGTGGAGTAGGAGGTTGAGGACGCGGTAGATGTGGTGGTGTAGGTGGAAGCGGAGGTGGAGGAGGAGGAGATAGCCAAGACTGTTTTTGTGTTTTTGTTTTTTTTTCCTTTTTTGTATTTCTTTTTTTATAAATTTGGGAAGGCACCAAAACATTGGGAAATAGAAAAGAGAACACAAATAGAAAGTGCGCTGGAGTATAACAGTGGCTGAGTGCAGACGGTATACTTGACTATTCTGCATAAGTCCTTTGGGATCCATGCCTGGTTCATTTTAATGAACGTCAGCTTGTCCAAGTTGGATGTGGACAGGCGGCTGCGCTTGTCTGTGATTACCCCCTGCCATGCTAAACACACGTTCGGACAATACACTGGCCGCAGGGCAGGCCAGCACCTCCAATTTGGAAACCCAGAAATTGAATGGGGCAGACTAGTGTTGAGCGAGCATTCTCTGGCAAACACCATTTTGACTCGAGCATCGCCATGCTTGGCACATCGTGGTGTTCGGCCGATGCTCGAGTCTCCTCACCCCACACGTTTGTTGGCTGCTATGCAGCCAATAAACGTGCAGGGAACTGCTGTAATGCCATAGCCATTAGTGTTGAGCGTGATAATCTTCATAACCACGAATCCTTATTATGCTACCTATCTTCTGTACCTTTTTTTAATAGTTTTTATTTTACCTATCATTAGTAAACTTATTATAAGCATTATTTTACCTACCATTATTAATTTATTTTTATAGATGCTATATCATTACCTATAACATACAATAGACAACATATAAGTATCATATAATCACACAAAGGCTGTATGCCTAAAGCCGGGTATGTGCAAGCCAACAATCTTCCCATAAGCCAGGAAGTCAGCATACCTTACAATGGCAGCCTTGTGTGCAATGAGACAATCCAGCCCAACTCTCAATAATTGTGCAGGTAAGTACTGCCACTCACTGTAATGCCGTAGCCATGTTGGGTACTGGCATTACAGTGATTGGCTGGCCAAAACACGTCATCAGGTGCTAAATAGCACCCGATCACACGTGTTTGGCTCAGTCTTAGTCAGGGAGAGCTGGAGAGCTGGAGAGCAGAAGGTAGATATAGTGTAGGGAGTGAAATAGGAATATTTTAACTTTTATACTTGTTATAGACCCAAAAGTCCTTTTAAGGACTATTGTTGTGTGTGGCAGCGATATATATTTTTAGTGCAACCTGCACTAAATTGCTAAAACTTGTTAGAGACCCAAAAGTCCTTTAAGTACTATAGTTGTATCAGGCAGCAATATATTTTTTACCGAAACCTGCGCTAAATAGCTTGCAATTGTTTGGCCACTGCAGACAGCGACATTATCTGCGCTACATCTCCTGTCTAACGTGTGCACAGACTAAAAATATCTGTGACATCCAGTGTACTTTTATGTAGACGGTGTCCGCTGTGGACAGTTACATTACCTGCGCTACATCTCTTGTATAACGTTTGTGTACCCAAAATATCAGTGACATTCAGTCAATTTTTTTTGCTGCTGGTGGCAGCGAAATTACCTGCGCTACATCTCCAGTATAACGTTAGCGCATCTGAAATATCAGTGACATTCAGTGTAATTTTTTTCGCCGCTGTTGACAGCGACATTATCTGCGCTACATCTCCTGTCTAACATGTGCACAGCCTAAAAATATCTGTGACATCCAGTGTACTTTTTCTGTAGATGGTGTCTGCTAGGGACAGTTACATTACCTGCGCTACATCTCCTGTATAACGTTTGCATATCCGAAATATCAGTGAGATTCTGTGAAATTTTTGGCTGGTGGTGACAACGACATTACCTGCACTACATCTCCTGTATAACGTTTGCCCATCCTAAATATCAGTGACATTAGTTCAGTGTAATTTTTTATTAGGCGGTGGTGACAGCTACATTACTTGTGCTATACCTCCTGTTTAACGTGTGCACATCCTAAATATCAGTGACATTTATTCAGTGTAATTTTTTATTAGGCAGTGGTGACAGTGACAATACTTGCACTATTCCTCCTGTTTAACGTGTGTGCATCCTCAAACTATCTGAAACATTCTGTGTACTTTATTTGCACATACATTTAAAAAAACCTGTGCCACTGTACGTGTGACATACTTGCAAGCATATATACCATTTAATATGTGCAAACCGAGCAGTAAGGGAAGGGGAAGTGGCCATGGCCCTGGGCACGGTAAAACTTTGCCTGCTGCCAGAGCACAAGAAACACACTCATCCATGATACCTAGCTTCATGTCCCACTTTGAAGGGCAGCGCAGGACACCACTCTCGAAGTCAGACCAGTGTGACCCGGTGATCGGTTGGATTGCAGCAGATAATGCTTCCAGTTGGTTAAGCACCACCCTGTCTTCCACAAAGTCCAGTCTCAGTAGCCAAAAGTCTGGTCAACAGAATCCTCACCCTGATTCTCCTTCCACCCACCATGGAGACTTGGCAAACAAGTGATCCCACACTCGGATATTCCGAGGAGCTGTTTTCATCGCTATTCCTTAATTTGGGCTTCCCTTAAAGCCTGTTTGAAAAGGGACATGAGGAGCTCTTGTGCCCTGATTCCCAAACTCTGGAGCATCCACAGTCAAAAGAAGATTATGGTGGAGAACGGCAATTAGTGTTTCGCAAGGTGGATGATGATGATGAGACACAGTTGCAGGAGCATGATCAGAGTTGGGAAGTGGAAGAGGAGGTGGTGGACGATGAGGTCACTGACCCAACCTGGAAAGGTGGAAAGCCGTGCGGGGAAAGCAATACAGAGGGGAAGGGATCTACAGCACTGCAACAGGCTGGAAGAGGCAATGGGGTGGCAAAAGGAAGAAGGCGGGCCACACAAAATATGCCTTCAACTATTCCATGGAGCACCTTGCCAAGGGGTAGATGTTCCGCAATATGGCACTTTTTTGCGGAAAGTGTGGACGACAAAAGAATAGTAGTTTGCAACCTGTGCCATATGAAAATGAGCCGGGGCATGAACACTAGCAACCTCACCACCACAAGCATGATCTACCACATGGCATCCAAGCACCGTAAAAAGTGGGACGAACGCCTGGGTCCACAATCTGTGTCTGAGGGTCACACCACTACCTCCTCTTCCCCTGTGTTACGTGCTGGCCAATCCCCTGTACAAGACGCAGGCCCGGATGCCTCTCGCCATGCACTTGGACCTTTGAAAGCACCATCAGCTACAGTAGTACATCCACTTCTGTGTCCCAGGACAGCGTACAGATGTCTATATCCCAGGCCTTTGAACGAAAGCGCAAATACCCAGCCACCCACCCACAGACCATAGCACTAGATGTGCACCTTTTCAAATGGCTGGCTACTCTGTTCCCAGCCGCCAATATTTTTCACAATGTGAATTCCCAGCCTTATACCAGCATGTGTCCCGTAATATCACCCGTGCCCTGACCAACGCAGTTATTGGGAAGGTCCACTTAACGACTGAAACATGGGCAAGTATATTTGGACAGGGACGCTACATTTCCCTGATGTCACACTGGGTGAATGTTATGGTCATACCCTGGGATGGCACAGGTGCTACCGACTCCAAGGATTATGCGCCCTACTTCCATCAGAGTTTCCTCCACCACCTATGTTAGTGGCTGCAACCCCTTTTATCCTCCTCCTACTCCACTTCCACCTCTGAATTATCATCTTGCAACACCAGTCAGACATCAGTCGATAGCTGGAAGCAGTGTAGAACTGCAGTGGGGAAGCTGCAACAGGCCATGCTTAAACTGATCTGCTTAAGGTGACAGAGCTGTGGCAGGGGATAAGGGTCCAGACTGAGCTGTTGCTCTCGCCACTCAACCTAGAACCAGGCATGGTTGTATCAGATAATGGCTGTAACTTAGTGGTGGCTTTGGAGCCCGGCAAGCTCACACACATACCATGCCTTGCCCAAATGTTCAACCTAGTGGTTAAGCGGTTTCTCAAAACCTACCCCAAATTGCCTGAGCTACTGGTAAAGGTGTGCCACGTGTGTGTCCATTTCCGCAAGTCATCGACAGCTTCCGCCGGGCTGGCAACGCTGCAGCAGCGCTTGCAATGGCCAGCTCACCGAATGTTGTGCGACGTGAGCATGTGCTGGAACTCCTAGTTCCACATGTTAGCCAGCTTTGTGAGCAGCAGAGGGCAGTAGTGGAATATCAGCTTCATCATAGTAATCACCTTTCTAGTCAGCTTCCGATCTTCATAAGCCACAAGTGGGCATTGATGTCTTGCTCAGCATTAGGCCCTCCTTTATGTGTAATAGAGGATGTATTGTAGTGCCAGTTCCTTGTAATTTTTGGCAGCCCTTCACTTAGTGCATAGGCTTTTTGAATATAGGAGTTCCACTACATGAACAATTGTACCACAATGTGATTGAGGCCCTCCTTTATGTGATATACATGTTGTATACAAGTAAACATACAGGAAAGAATGTTTCCTAACAATTTTTTTTCTCTAAAATCGATTTTATCTTCGGTTTTGTGTGTATTATTGTCAGTCTGTAAAAGTGGCATACTACTCGGACAACATGGTTCCCAGCAGCGACCTGGAAGTCCAAGATGCATCCAGACATCCTCCCCATGCTGTTCCCGAACCATTTCAGTGGTGTTTCCATCCATTTCTGAACTTTTCATGTGATCCAGACACCCTCCCCTCTTCAGAACAGGGGGTGCCTGGTTTAATGCTTGGGTTCTCCCATTGTCTGCTATTGTGCTAAGTAGAGCACCTGTGCACTTTGGTGCTCAATTAACACTACTGGTAAGTTGCCTGATCTGCGCTTGATAGCTTGGGGGACGTGCACACCTAGACCATTATGATTATGGTGACAAAAATTTAATTTTTGAGGGGGGGTGCCAGCTAAGGGTACTTTCACAGTTGCAGCAGAGGATTCTGGCAGGCAGTTCCGTCCCTGGAATTGCCTGCCGGATCCAGCAAAACGTATGCAAACTGATGGCATTTGTCAGACGGATCGAGATGCAGATCCGTCTGACAAATGCATTGAAATGCTGCATCCATCTCTCCGGTGTCAATGCCAGATACATTTTTCCAGAACACTTAATGAAAGATCCGGCACTAATACACTTTAATGTAAATTAATGCCGGATCCGGCATCCCGGCAAGTGTTCAGTCTTTTTGGCTAAAGAGAAAACTGCAGCATGCTGTAGTATTTTCTCCATCCTGAAATGGCGAAATGACCAAACTGAAGATATCCTGATGCATACTGAACGGATTGCTCTCCATTCAGAATGCATTAGGATAAAACTGATCAGTTATTTTCCGGTATTGAGCCCCTAGGATGGAACTCAATGCTGGGAAAGAATAACGCTATTGTGAAAGTACCCTAACTCTTCTCTCAATGCATACAATTTTTCAGTTTTCTAATTGTCCTAACATTTATATTCAATAACTTTTCTATACTGTTTTGCCATGTAAACGTGCATAATGGGCATATGAAAACTGAGTTTGTATTGCAAATTTATATAAACTGGGCCTAATCTAGTGTCCATAGTGTGTAGCTTTCTGTGACATATACAGTACACCATACGAAAATTGTTTCTTTTGGGCAAATTCCAATAATCTTGGCCTAATCTAGTGTCCATAGTGTGTGGCTTTCTGTGACATATACAGTACGCCATCCAAAAACAGTTCCTTTAGGGCAAATTTAACTAATCTGGGCCTAATATAGTGTCCATATTCTGTGGGTTTCTGTGACATATACTGTCCTGCATCCGAAAACTGATTTTGTATTGCAAATTATAATAATCTGGGCCTAATCTAGTGTCCATAGTGTGTTGTTTTCTGTGACATGTACAGTACGCCATCCAAAAACTGTTTCTTTAGGGCAAATTCAAATAAACTGGGCCAAATCTAGTGTCCATAGTGTGTGGCCTTCTGTAACATATACAGTACGCTATCTGAAAACTGTTTGTTTAGGGCAAATTCCAATAATCTGGACCTAATCTACTGTCCATAGTGTATGGCTTTCTGTGACATATGCAGTACACCATCTGAAAACTGTTTCTTTAGGGCAAATTTAACTAATCTGGGCATAATATAGTGTCCATATTCTGTGGGTTTCTGTAACAGATACTGTCCTGCATCCGAAAACTGAGTTTGTATTGCAAATTCCTATAAACTGGGCCTAATCTAGTGTCCATAGTGTGTAGCTTTCTGTGACATATAGAGTACGCCATCCGAAAACTGTTTCTTTAGAGAAAATTTAACTAATCTGGGCCTAATATAGTGTCCATATTCTGTGGGTTTCTGTGACATATACTGTTCTGCATCCGAAAACGGTGTCTTTAGCGGACTGTAAAACAATATGCGCCACATCTAGTGACAAAACTATCAATATGAAAAAGGTGAGCACTAAGGGACAGGGAAGTGAGCATGATGTTGATAGTGCATGCAGAGGCCATGGCCCCGGGGCGCAATGAAACTGTGCCTGCTGCCAGTGCACCAGAAAAAAAAAAAAAAAACAACATCCATTATACCCAGCTTCATGTCCAACTTAGCTAGGCGGCGCAGGACAACACTGTCCAAGTCGGACCAGTGCAAACAGTTGGTCAGTTGGATTGCTGAAGATAATGCTTCCAGTCGGTTAAGCACCACCCTCCCTCCCACCAAGTCCAGTCTCTGTAGCCAAGAGTCTGGTCAACCGATTCCTCACTCTGATCATCCTTCCTCCCACCATGGAGAGGCTTGCCAAATGAATGATCCCACACTCGGATATTCCGAGGAGCTCTTTCCAGCGCCACTATATTACATTTGGCCCTGGTGCCCTGCACGCTTGAAGAGGGACCTGTGATATTGTGCCCTGATTCCCAACCTCTTGAGCCTTCACAGTCTCAATAAGATGACGGTGGTGAACAACAATCATTTGTTCACAAGGTGGATGATGATGATACACAGTTGTCAATCACTGAGGTTGTGGTTAGGTCAAGTCAGAAGGATGAGCAGAGTGAGGAAGTGGAAGAGGAGGTGGTTGACGATGAGGTCACTGACCCAACATGGGAAGGTGAAAAGACGAGCGAGGACAGCAGTACAGAGGGAGAGGGATCCACAGCACCGCAACAGGCTGGAAGAGGCAGTGGGGTGGCAAAAGGGAGAAGTCGGCCCACACCAAACAGGCCCACAACCGTTACACCGAGCACCTCCATGCGTAAATTTACCTTGCCAAGAAGTAGGTGTTCCGCAATATGGCGCTTTTTTATGAAAGTGCAGACGACAATAGAGTGGTAGTTTGCAATCTGTGCTGTACCAAAATGAGCTGGGGCGTGAAAATTAGCAACCTCAACTCCACCAGCATGATCCGCCACATGGCATCCAAGCACCCTAATAAATGGGCCGAATGCCTGGGTCCACAGTCTGTGTCTATGGGTCACACCACTGCCTCTTCTTCCCCTGTGTTAACACATTGCTGGCCATTCCCCTGTCAAAGGCGCAGGCCAGGATGCCCCTCGCCCTGCACCTGGAACTTTGCATGAACCACTCCGCAACAACATCCACTTCCCTATCCCATTGCAGTGTCTAAATGTCCATAGCACAGTCATTTGAACGAAAGCGAAAATACCCAGCCACCCACCCATAGGCCATAGCACTAAATGCAAATTACTGGTGCTTGAAATGTTGTCATTTAGGCTTGTGGACACTTAGGCCTTCCACAGCCTGATGTCGGCGGCCGTCCCTCTGTACACCGTCCCCAGCCATGTCCCAGAACATCACCCGTGCCCTAACCAACGCAGTTACTTAACCACGGACACATGGAGTGCTGGTGGCCAGGGAGGCTACATTTCCCTGACCGCACACTGGGTGAATGTTGTGGGGGCCGGGAGTGAGTCGCACCCTGGGGTGGCACAGTTGCTACCCACGCCCAGGATTGCGGACCCTACGTTTTTCAGGATCTCTGCCAGCAGCTGTAACTGGCTCCACCCTCACTTCTCCTCCTCCTCCTCCACTTCCACATCCAGTAGCAGTCAGCCATCAGTCGCTAGCTGGAAGCAGTGTAGCACTGCTGTGGGTAAGCGTCAACAGACTGTGCTAAGGTTGATCTGCTTAGGGGACAAACAGCACACCGTTACAGAGCTGTGGAGGGTATAAGGGACCAGACCGAGCTGTGGCTCCAGCCACTCAAACTACAACCAGGCATGGTTGTGTCTGACAATGGCTGTAATTTGGTGGCGGCTTTGGAGCTCGGCAACCTGACACACACCCCATGCCTAGCCCACGTCTTAAACTTAGTGGTTCAGCGGTTTATCAAAACCTACCCCAATTTGCCAGAGCTACAAGTAAAGGCACACCGCGTGTGTACCCATTTCCGCATGTCGTTCGCAGCTTCAGGTGGTCTGTCAACGCTCATCTCACTGACTGTTGTACGATGTGAGCACGCTCTGGAACGCTACGTTCCACATGTTGACCAGGCTTTGTTAGCAGAAGAGGGCAGTTGTGGAATAACAGCTGCAACATGGTCGCTGCCTTTCGAGTCAACTGCCACTGTTCACAAGCGAGTAGTAGGCATTCATGTCAGACTTTTATGAGGTTTCAAAAAACGTTGATTAATCCACACAGATGGTTAGTGACAATAACGCTATTATCAACACAACCATCCCACTGCTGTGTCTACTCAAACGATCGCTGCTCACAATTAAGGACGACACTCTGAATGTGGCAGATAAGGAAATGGGGCAGTACATTACACAAGATGATAGCCAGACCACCCACAGTTCGTCTTCTCAGTGGGTCATGAAGAGGAGGATGAGGAGCTGGAGGCAGTTGCCTCTGCTTCAGAGGGTAGTATCCATGGAACTTTAATTCCATCTGTTCAGCGTGGATGGGCAGAAGAGGAGGAGGAGGATGAGGAGATGGAGAGTCATCCTGATGTCGATATTGACGTCTTGCCTGCTGCTGGTACTCTGGCACATATGGCTGACTTCATGTTAGGCTGTCTTTCCCGTGACCCTCCCGTTATACGCATTTTAGATAACATGGATTACTGGGTGTTCACCTTTCTTGACCCCCGCTATAAAAATAACTTCTTATCTCTAATACCTTTGGTGGAGAGGACGAGTAAAACGGTGCAATACCATCCAAATGGATTGTCCCATTGCCCTCCAATAGATCCTCGTTAACAGAAAATGTACTCATTTCAATAACAGGACCTCTTAGGAGTGCTGTATTGTTATTTATCGTCAATACCTCCCCGAGTCGGGAGTGGGTAATTGCCGCGCACCTGCTGCATTCCTTGCATGCTTGTGTTTTAATAAATTGACCCACCCTCTCTGGGTGGTTAATAATGAAAAAAAAAAGGGGCAAGGCAACAACAGCCAATCAGATTTCAGCCATTGACCTCCCTTGGATGTGGTATCAGTTTCTCAAGCTGCTCTCCAGCATCGAACACTGATTCACCGTTACCCGTGATCACCATGGTAGGCGCAGAAAAGAACATCGAAAGTTGATAGGGCAGACATCCCAATGGATTGTCGCTGTCATATGGACGTGCAATCGCCCAGAGGTTATCTAGAGTCACCAATGCAGTAGCAGGACTTTGCCTCTAAGGTTTTAGATGGTCATATCAGCAGGCCCTTGCTCCAAATATTTTGAGGGTCACCAGCAGGCCATCAATCATAATTTTTCAAGGGTGTGTATGATGTCTGCCTTTATGTGTAACAAAGGGTGTTTTGAAGTGCTGATTCCTTGTATGTTTTGGAAGCCCTTTCAATTAGTGCATAGGCTTTATGAGTGTAAGAGTCCCACTACCTGAACAATTGTACCACAATGTGAATAAGGCCCTTCTTTATGTGATATACAGGCTATTTCGGAGTGCCTCTTGCTTGTAATTTTTTGCAGCACTTGCACATAATATACAATTGAATATACAGGAATTAATGTTTCCTAACAATTTTTCCTGTAAAATAGATTTTTTAGGAGGTTTTGGGTGGAGTTTTGTCAGTCTGTAAAAATGGTGTACAACTCGGACAACATGGTTCCCAGCAGCGACCCGGGAGTCCATGATGCATCCAGATATCGTCCCCATGCTGTTGCTGATCTATTTTAGTGGTGTTTCTGTCACTTTCTGACCTTTTCCAATGGACCACACACCCTCTCCTCTTCAGAGCAAGGGGTGCCTGGTTGTCTCCCATTGACTTCCACACAAATATAGCAATGTGTTCGGGCCGAACACACAAATACTTTAGAGCTCGTGCAGGTGTACCTCACACCAAAAATGGGTATATGTCACCCACCATACCAACAGACGGATATGCTATATTAATTTCCCAGTCACAGATGCAGTGCAGGTGTATCTCACACCAAAAATGGGTATATGTCACCCACCGATCTAAGAGACTGATTAACTATATTAATTTCCCTGTCACGGATGCAGTTTAGGTGTATATAACATTTAAAATGGATATATGTCACCCACCAATCTAACAGATGGATTAACTATATTAATTTCCCCTGTCATGTATGCAGTGCAGGAGTACCTCACAGCAAAAATGGGTACATATCACCCACTGATCTAACAGACAGAATTACTATATTAATTTCCCAGTCACAGATGCAGTGCAGTTGTACCTCATAGAACTAAAAAACAGAATAACAATATTAATTTCCCTGTCCCGAGTGCGGTGCAGGTGTACATCACACACAAAATGGGTATTTATAACCCACTGAACTAACAAACAGATTAACTTTATTAATTTCCTTGTTATGGCTGCAGTGTAGGTGTAACTCACCACAAAAATGGGAATATGTAAATCACAAACTATCAGATTAACCTCTTTAGGACACATGACGTACTGGTACGTCATGTATATTTCCGATCACCGCCGTGACCGGAGCAAGGTGCCTGCTCAAATCGTTGAACAGGCACCTTGGCTAAATGCGCGGGGGGTCCTGTGACCCCCCGTGTCTGCGATCAATTCAGACCTGCAGTTTGCGGCTTTTTATGGTGGTGCGGCGGGCGGTGATGCCATCGGGTCCCCATGGGGCTGTAGGGGAGACCCGATGGCATGGAAGGCAGCACGATGCCTTCCTGTGGCATCGCCGCTGCCTTCCTGTGATGTGCCTCTGACATCCAGTCCCCTGGATCTCACAGGCCGGAAGTTGTATGAGTAATACACACAGAATTACTCATACAGCCAATGCATTCAAATACAGTGGAATGCATTGTAAAGGATTAGACCCCCAAAAGTTAAAGTCCCAAAGTGGGATAAAAAGTGAAAAAAACTGTTGAAAAAATAAAGTTTCCCCCAATTTTTTTTTTTTATTTCAAGTAAAAATAAAAAATGTCATTTTCCCACAATAAAATAAAAAAAAAATTGTAAAAAATAGGGGGGGGTAGACATTTTAGGTATCGCCGCATCCGTATCGATCGGCTCTATAAACATATGACATGACCTAACCTCTCAGATGAACACTGCAAAACAATAAAAATTTAAAACTGTGCTAAATAAACCATTTTTTTGTTACCTTACATCACAAAATAAAACAGCAAGCGATCAAAAAGGCGTATGCCCACCAAAATAGTACCAATCTAACCATCACCTCATACCGCAAAATATGAGCCCCTACCTGAGACAATTGCCAAGAAAAAAAAAATATGTCTCAGAATATGGAGACACTAAAACATAATTTTTTTTTGTTTTAAAAAGCTGTTATTATGCAAAACTTACATAAAAAAGTATACATATTAAGTATTGCCACGTCCGTATTGACCGGCTCTATAAAAATATCACATGACCTAACCCCTCAGATGAACACCGTAAAAGATAAAAAAATAAAAACTGTGCTAAATAAACCATTTGTTGTCATCTTACATCACAAAAAGTGTAATAGCAAGCAATCAAAAAGTCATATGCACCCCAAAATAGTGCCAATCAAACCATCACCTCATCCAGCAAAAAAATGAGACCCTAGACAAGATAATCGCCCAAAAACTGAAAAAAAACTATGACTCTAAGAATATGGAGACACTAAAACATGATTTTTTTTTGTTTCAAAAATGATATTATTCTGTAAAACTTACATAAATAAATAAAACGTATACATATTAGGTATTGCCGCGTCCGTATCGACCAGCGCTATAAAAATATCACATGGCCTATCCCCTCAGGGGAATACCGTAATAAATAAAAAATAAAAACTGTGCTAAATAAACATTTTTTTTGTCACATCACAAAAAGTGTAATAGCAAGCAATCAAAAAGTCATATGCACCCCAAAATAGTGCCAATCAAACAGTCATCTAATACTGCAAAAATCATACCCTACCCAAGATAATCACCTAAAAACTGAAAAAAACTATGGCTCTCAGACAATGGAAACACTAAAACATGATTTTTTTTGTTTCAAAAATGAAATCATTGTGTAAAACTTACATAAACAAACAAAGTATACATATTACGTATCGCCACGTCCGTTAAAACCTGCTCTATAAAAATACCACATGATCTAACATGTCAGATGAATGTTTTAAATAACAAAAAATAAAAACGGTGCCAAAACAGCTATTTCTTGTTAACTTGCCTCACAAAAAGTGTAATATAGAGCAACTAAAAATCCGCAAAATAGTACCAACAAAACTGCCACCCTATCCCGTAGTTTCTAAAATGGGGTAACTTTTGGAGTTTCTACTCTAGGGGTGCATCAGGGGGCCTTCAATTGGGACATGGTGTCAAAATCACAGTCAAGCAAAATCTGCCTTTCAAAAACCATACGGCATTCCTTTCCTTCTGCGCCCTGCCGTGTGCCAGATAGCGGTTTACAACCACATATGGGGTGTTTCTGTAAACTACAGAATCAGAGCCATAATTATTGAGTTTTGTTTGGCTGTTAACCCTTGGTTTGTAACTGGAAAAAATATGTTAATATGGAAAATCTGCCCAAAAAGTTAAATTTTGAAATTGTATCTCTATTTTCCATTAATTCTTGTGGAACACCTAAAGGGTTAACAAAGTTTGTAAAATCAGTTTTGAATACCTTGAGGGGTGTAGTTTCTAGAATGGGGTCACTTTTTGGAGTTTCTACTCTAGGGGTGCATAAGGGGGCTTCAAATGGGACATGGTGTCAAAAAACCAGTCCAGCTAAATCTGCCTTCCAAAAACCGTATGGCATTCCTTTCCTTCTGCGCCGTGCTGTGTGCCCGTCCAGCGGTTTATGACCACATATGGGGTGTTTCTGTAAACTACAGAATCAGAGCCATAAATATTGAGTTTTGTTTGGCTGTTAACCCTTGCTTTGTAACTGGGCAAAAAAATTTTAGGGAAAATCTGCCAAAAAAGTTACATTTTTAAAATGTATCTCTATTTTCCATTAATTCTTGTGGAACACCTAAAGGGTTAACAAAGTTAGCAAAATCAGTTTTGAATACCATGAGGGGTGTAGTTTCTAGAATGGGGTACTTTTTTTAAGTTTCTACTCTAGGGGTGCATCAGGGGGGCTTCAAATGGGACATGGTGTCAAAAAAAACAGTCCAGCAAAATCACCCTTCCAAAAAACGTACAGCATTTCTTTTCTTCTGCACCCTCACGTGTTTCTGTAACCTAAAGGGTTAACAAAGTTTGTAAAATCAGTTTTGAATACCTTGAGGGGTATCATTTCTAAAATGGGGTAATTTTTGGGTGGTTTCTATTATGTAATCATCACAAAGTATATGACACTCACCAAAACTAAAAGATGGATTAACTATATTAATTTCCCAGTCACGAATGCAGTGTAGGTGTACCTAACACCAAAAATGGGTATATGTCTCCCACCGAACTAACAGACAAATTAAATATATTAATTTTCCTGTCACGTAAGCAGTGCAGGTGTACCTCCCACCACAAATGGGTTTATGTCACCAACCGAACTAACAGAAGTATTACCTATATTGATTTCTCTGTCACAGATGCAGTGTACGTGTACCTCAAATAAATAAAAAAATCGGTATATGTCACCCATTGAACTAATAGACAAACTAACTATATTAATTTCCATGTCATGGATGCAATGCAGGTGTACCTCACACAAAAAATTGTTATTTGTCACACACCGAACTAACAGACGGATAAACTATATTAATTTCCCTGTCATGTTTGCAGTTTAGGTGTACCTTACACCAAAAATGGGTATATATCACCCACTGATCTAACAGACAGATTAACTATATTATTTTCCATGTCACAGATGAAGTGCAGTTGTACCTCAAACAAAAAATGGGTATATGTCACCCATTGAACTAAAAGACAAACTACTGTAACTATATTAATTTCCATATCATGGATGCAAAGCAGGTGTACCTCACACAAAAAATGGGTATTTGTCACCCACCAAACTAACAGACAGATTAACTATATTAAATTCCCTGTCTCAGATGCAGTGCAGGTGTACCTAAAAAAAAATATGGGTATGTGTCACCCGCCGAACTAACAGATGGATTAACTATATTAATTTTCCTACAATAGTGAAGCACCCTTTGGCTTGATGTTATTAAAAGGTTTTATTATACTCACAAGAGTCGATCAACAAAAGGCATATATCAATAGATACAATCGTCTGGTTTCTGCCCGACCCGGGTTTCGCTGCCTCGCTTCTTCAGGGGCGACAACTGCGCATATGCGCAATGGGGCCCTTTAAATAGCCCAGCTTATTTCGATAAATGAGCCGGCGGTGATCCGGATCAAATCCCAACATTGCAGAAAAGTTTCCCATCATGCATTTTACAAGTATCTTCATATACCTTCCCATTCCGCATAAAAATTAACACATATACATATAAATAGATACAAAATTATAAAACTCTTGCTGTTATAAACAACTTGATCTCCAACACATTTATCTCTTATTCATCATTATTTTATACACCGCAATATTATTTAGTGGATATAGATCTTCATCCCACTTAATTCACCTACAACATTACATAAATCGTCCGATTTTCGATATGCTCTATACTTAAATATTCAAATATTCACAAAGCCGTCATTAATCCTCCACCCACTTTTGTGACGTCGCTTGGGTGCTCCGAACCCCGCCTCCTCCCTCCGACATCTGCGTCACACTCCGTCGCCATGACGTAGTTCGAAGGTCCTCAAGGAGCAGGGTCAGGAGAACCAAAGCAACGCGACTGGTCAGGGTGTTCTACAGTAAGCATGGTTTCAAATCAAATTCAATATTTAACCCACCTGGCTGTAGGGTTCCTAACTGATAAATCCACTCTACCTCCTTTCTATTGATTTGCGCCAGTGAGTCCCCCCTTCGCCAGTGTGGCTTGACAATCTCTACACCCACAAATCTTAAACCCTTCGGGTTTTTTTCATGCGCAAATTTGAAATGGGCAGATACACTGTGGGTCAACAGACCTTTTCTAATGTTCCGTACGTGCTCCTGTATTCTGATTTTGAGCTTCCTTACTGTCCTGCCCACGTACTGGAGCCCACAAGGGCACTCCAGTACGTATATGATATTCTCATTCTCACAGGAACAGTTTCCTCTTCTACGGAACTCCATTCCATTTTTTTTGGATGTTATACAGTTGATGTTTATCTGTCGTTCTTTTGTATTCCTATTTTTACATCCTGCGCAAAACCCACACCAGGTGAATTTTCCTCCTTCTTTCTTTGGCTTAATGCTGACTGGAGGGATAGCACTATGTACAAGTTTTGTTCTGATACTAGCCGCTTTTTTGAAAATAAAGGAGGGATTGTCTGGTATAGTTTTTCTTAATACTGGATCGTTTTTAAGTATCCCCCAGTTCTTTCTCACCATTTTCTTGATGTTATCAGATATAGAACAGTATTTTGTCACAAAAGAGAATTTGTAATCTTTCTCACCCTTTTTTGCTTTTTCTCTCGTGTCTTTATTCTCTTCTCTTTTTTCTACTTCCACAGCTTCTATGCATACGTCTAGATTTGCCTCCTCATAACCCCTTTCAATGAATCTGTTTTTTAGCACTTTGCTTTGTATTCGATAGTCTTCGACTTTCGTACAATTACGGGCCATCCTCTTGAATTGTCCTTTCGGTATATTCGTGAGCCAGGGCCCGTAATGACAACTTTTTATGTCAATATAGGAGTTGACATCTGTGTCCTTAAAATGTGAACTTGTCATGAAGCGGCCATCTTCTATCCGTATGCATAGATCCAGGAAGGTGACAGAGACATTACTAATTTCTCCCACAAATTTTAAATTCCAATCATTAGTATTCAACTGACATATGAAGGACTCAAGGCCCTCCCTCCCTCCTTCCCACACTAGGAGACAGTCATCGATATATCTCCTCCAGAAGGTCAGTTTACCCCCTGGGGTGTCCGCTCCCAGTGTGGGAAGGATGGAGGCCTCCTCCCATGCCCCCATAAAAATGTTAGCGAAGCTGGGGGCGAATTTTGCCCCCATCGCCGTCCCGATGCACTGTACATAGTGCGAGTCCTTAAACCAAAAATAATTGTGATCAAGGCAATAGCTGAGGCATCCCAGGATAAATGTTCCCTGTGCATCTCCTAATTTCATATCTTTTTTGATCCTACTCTCTACAGCTTCCATACCCAACTTCTTCGGAATGACTGTATACAGAGATGCCACATCAATTGTGGCCATCCATGTATCTACAGTAGGGGGGCTTAGTTCCTTAATAAGTTGTAACACAGCTCCGGTGTGCTTCAAGTGCGAGGGGTTCTGCACCACATACCCCTGCAAGTAAAAATCAATATATTCGGTGATCCTGCATGTCAATGAGTTCAGGCCCGAAATTATCGGCCTCCCTGGAGGGTCGATTAAACTTTTGTGGACTTTTGGCAGGTGATATATTACTGGTACTAGAGGGAACGGTATGGTGAGATACTCATACTCTTTTTTTATTCAATATTCCTTTTTTAAAACCCTCTCTCAAGATTCCATCCAGAATCTTTTTGTATTCTTGGGTGGGGTTAATTTTCAGTTTTCTATAGGTTGTTCCGTCCGATACCAATCTGGCCATTTCTGCTTCATACTTCTCTTTGTTCATTATAACTACCCCCCCCCCCCCCCCCTTTATCCGCCGGTTTAATTGTTAGATCTGGATTTTTTTCCAGATCTTTCAGGGCCTTTCTTTCTTTATAATTGAGATTTTGTTTCACCTTACTCGTGTCCATCTCTTCTAGCTCTTTTAACAGGCCAATTTTAAAAGCCTCCACACATTCATTATTCCGGTTTTTTGGAAAAAACTTTGATTTTTCCTTCAATTGTGTGTGTACAATATCTCCCTCTTTCTTAATCTGTGTGTCTAATATAGCAGGATTTTTATTCTGTGAAGCAGGATTGCTGATCCAATATTTAGCCATATTGATTTTCCGAATATATTTATGAATTTCCAGGAATGCCTCAAATTTGTTGATCTTCTGGCTAGGCACATATTTGAGGCCCTTATTCAGGACACTCTTTTCTCCCTCTGTTAAGATGTGGTCGCTTAAGTTGAAAATCCCTCCTATGTCTCCTTGATCTTTTTGGTTTTTGGGCTCGATCTTCCCACTGTCTCCTAGTGTGGGAAGGAGGGAGGGAGGGCCTTGAGTCCTTCATATGTCAGTTGAATACTAATGATTGGAATTTAAAATTTGTGGGAGAAATTAGTAATGTCTCTGTCACCTTCCTGGATCTATGCATACGGATAGAAGATGGCCGCTTCATGACAAGTTCACATTTTAAGGACACAGATGTCAACTCCTATATTGACATAAAAAGTTGTCATTACGGGCCCTGGCTCACGAATATACCGAAAGGACAATTCAAGAGGATGGCCCGTAATTGTACGAAAGTCGAAGACTATCGAATACAAAGCAAAGTGCTAAAAAACAGATTCATTGAAAGGGGTTATGAGGAGGCAAATCTAGACGTATGCATAGAAGCTGTGGAAGTAGAAAAAAGAGAAGAGAATAAAGACACGAGAGAAAAAGCAAAAAAGGGTGAGAAAGATTACAAATTCTCTTTTGTGACAAAATACTGTTCTATGTCTGATAACATCAAGAAAATGGTGAGAAAGAACTGGGGGATACTTAAAAACGATCCAGTATTAAGAAAAACTATACCAGACAATCCCTCCTTTATTTTCAAAAAAGCGGCTAGTATCAGAACAAAACTTGTACATAGTGCTATCCCTCCAGTCAGCATTAAGCCAAAGAAAGAAGGAGAAAAATTCACCTGGTGTGGGTTTTGCGCAGGATGTAAAAATAGGAATACAAAAGAACGACAGATAAACATCAACTGTATAACATCCCAAAAAAATGGAATGGAGTTCCGTAGAAGAGGAAACTGTTCCTGTGAGAATGAGAATATCATATACGTACTGGAGTGCCCTTGTGGGCTCCAGTACGTGGGCAGGACAGTAAGGAAGCTCAAAATCAGAATACAGGAGCACGTACGGAACATTAGAAAAGGTCTGTTGACCCACAGTGTATCTGCCCATTTCAAATTCGCGCATGAAAAAAACCCGAAGGGTTTAAGATTTGTGGGTGTAGAGATTGTCAAGCCACACTGGCGAGGGGGGGACTCACTGGCGCAAATCAATAGAAAGGAGGTAGAGTGGATTTATCAGTTAGGAACCCTACAGCCAGGTGGGTTAAATATTGAATTTGATTTGAAACCATGCTTACTGTAGAACACCCTGACCAGTCGCGTTGCTTTGGTTCTCCTGACCCTGCTCCTTGAGGACCTTCGAACTACGTCATGGCGACGGAGTGTGACGCAGATGTCGGAGGGAGGAGGCGGGGTTCGGAGCACCCAAGCGACGTCACAAAAGTGGGTGGAGGATTAATGACGGCTTTGTGAATATTTGAATATTTAAGTATAGAGCATATCGAAAATCGGACGATTTATGTAATGTTGTAGGTGAATTAAGTGGGATGAAGATCTATATCCACTAAATAATATTGCGGTGTATAAAATAATGATGAATAAGAGATAAATGTGTTGGAGATCAAGTTGTTTATAACAGCAAGAGTTTTATAATTTTGTATCTATTTATATGTATATGTGTTAATTTTTATGCGGAATGGGAAGGTATATGAAGATACTTGTAAAATGCATGATGGGAAACTTTTCTGCAATGTTGGGATTTGATCCGGATCACCGCCAGCTCATTTATCGAAATAAGCTGGGCTATTTAAAGGGCCCCATTGCGCATATGCGCAGTTGTCGCCCCTGAAGAAGCGAGGCAGCGAAACCCGGGTCGGGCAGAAACCAGACGATTGTATCTATTGATATATGCCTTTTGTTGATCGACTCTTGTGAGTATAATAAAACCTTTTAATAACATCAAGCCAAAGGGTGCTTCACTATTGTATCAATTTCCTTGAACCCTATAGAGGAAACCAACTGTGGAAGATTGGACCTTTTTTGGGTGGAAAGGAAAGGTGTTGGAGCCCGGCACCATCCACTATTGACCGGAGATTATAGTCCAGAGCAGCGCGGTTCCAAAAACTCTCATTACCTGCATTTCCAGTGTGATACACCTACCACACTACTCCGGAACCAGCAGCAGCACAAGCAATCTGTCCGTGTGAGGATACAGGACTGACTCTTTTATTGTTGATTTATATTAATTTTCCTGTCAGGGATGCAGTGCAGGTGTACCTCACAAAAAAAAAAAAAAAAAAAAAAGATATATGTCACCCACCCAAATAACACATGGATTAACTATATTAATTTTCCTGTCACGGATGCAGTGCAGGTGTTCCCCACTCCAAAAATGGGTATATGTCACACACTGAACTAACAGACAAATTAACTATATTATTTATCCCTGTCACAGATACAGTGTAGGTGTTCCTCACACAAAAAATATGTCACCCATTGAGCTAATAGACAGATTAACTATATTAACTTCCCTGTGCCGAGTTCAGCGCAGGTGTAAAATGCGTATTTATTAGAGTTGAGCGGACACCTGGATGTTCGGGTTTGACGGAATCGGATGAACTTCATAAAAAAGTTTGAGTTTAGGACCCGAACTTGACCCC
Organism: Bufo gargarizans; assembly: GCF_014858855.1. Taxonomy (NCBI): domain Eukaryota; kingdom Metazoa; phylum Chordata; class Amphibia; order Anura; family Bufonidae; genus Bufo; species Bufo gargarizans. The sequence goes on along the minus strand of NC_058084.1, from coordinate 295,844,261 downwards.
GAACCCTATTGAATTCAATGGGGACCCGAACATTGGAGCACTAAAATGGCTCTAAAAAAGTCATGGAAAGAGCTAGAGGGCTGCAGGAGGATGAGGTCCATATGGAGTAGGAGGTTGAGGAGACGGTGGATGTGGCGGTGTAGGTGGAAGCGGCGGTGGAGGAGGAGGAAATAGCCTACACTGTTTTTTTTGTTTTATTTTTTATTTTATGTATTTTTTGTTTAAATTAGGTTACACCCCAAAACATTGGTAAATATAACCTGTGATAACCCCCTCCAGCCGTGCTAAATAAACCTTCAGACAATACACTGACAGATGCAGCAAAGGCTGCCAATTTAGTATTTTGCCCAAAATTGGTGTTTTTTTTAATAACAGAATATTATTGCAGTATATCAAGATTGTATTTCACACTGACAGATGCAGCATAGGCTGCAGATGTAGGGTATTGCCAAAAATGTTTTTTTTTTTTTGTTTTTTTTTTTTAAACCGAGACTATTATTGCCTCATTTAAGCTTGTATTTCACTGACAGATGCAGCAAAAGCCTTAATTTAGTAGTTTGCCAAAAATGGTGTTTTTTTATCAACAGAATATTATTGCAATATTTCAAGCTTGTATATCACACTGACAGATGCAGCTAAGGCTGCAGATGTAGGATATTTCCAAAAATAGGTGTTTTTTAAACCCAGAATATTATTTCAGTATTTCAAGCTTGTATGTCACACTGAAAAATGCAGCAAAGGTCCCAGATGTAGGGTATTGCCAAAAATGGATTTTTTTAAACCCAGAATATAATTGCAGTATTTCAAGCTTGTATTTGAATGTCACAAAAGAACATATGTTGTGCTGGTGCACTGAACTTGCATAAAATGGTCGCCACTGCCCACCTAACTAACAGACAGATAAAAGTTATTTTTCAGTGTCACTGGGCTCAGGGCAGGGTTAAAATATTGTGCACTGCACCCACAAAGCAAAATTGCTGTCAATCGCTGAGTTAAACAAGCATTTCTGATAAAAGATTCTTTCATATTCTCTCCCTCACAGCAGCAGCATCCTATACCTAGCACTGGCCAATCGCAGCCATACTATTAGTAGGCATGGATGTGATGGCTTCTAAGGGCACATAAGTTATACGCTTCTTGATTGGATGCTCTGCAGCCTTTCAAAAATCGCCATTAACTCGCCGAACACCGAACTCGAACCCAAACTTTTACTGAAAAGTTCTGGTTCGGGTCTGGGGTCAAAAAATCCTAAAGTTTGGTACAAACCCGAAATTTACAGTTTGGGTTCGCTCAACCCTAGTATTTATCAGTCACCGAACTAACAGACAGATTAACTATATTAATTTCCCTGTCATGGATGCAGTGCAGGTGTACCTTTTACAAAAAAATAAGTATATGTCACCCATTAAACTAAAAGAAGAAATAAAAATATTAATTTCACTGTCCCGTTTACCTCACACTAAAAATGGGTATTTATAACAATACCAAACTAACAAACAAATTAACTTTATTAATTTCCTCGTCACAGTTGCAGTGTAGGTGTACCTCACACATAAATGGGAATATGTCACCCACCGATCTAACAGACGAATTAACTATATTAATTTCCCTGGCATTGATGCAGTGCATGTGTTCCTTACACAAAAAATAGGTATATATCAGGCCACCAAACTAACAGATGCATTAGCTAAATTATTTTCCCTATCACGAATGCAGTGTAGGCATTACAAACACCAAAAAAGGTATATGTCACCCACCGATCTAACAGAAGGATTGACTATATTAATTTCACTGCCACATATGCAGTGCAGTTGTACCTCACACAAAAATAGGTATATGTCACTCACCAAAACAAAAATATGGATTAACTATATAAATTTCCCTGTCACAAAAGCAGTGCAGGTGTACCTAACACCAAAAATGGGTATATTTCACCCACCAAACTAACAGACGTATTAACTATATTAATTTACCTGTCACAGATGCAGTGTACGTGTACCTCACACAAAAAAATGGGTATTTGTCACCCACCAAACTAACAGACAGATTAACTATATTACATTTCCTGTCACAGATGCAGTGCAGGTGTACCTCACTCCAAAAATGGGTATATGTATCCCACCGAACTAACAGACGTATTAACTATATTAATTTACCTGTCACAGATGCAGTGTACGTGTACCTCACACAAAAAAATGGGTATTTGTCACCCACCAAACTAACAGACAGATTAACTATATTACATTTCCTGTCACAGATGCAGTGCAGGTGTACCTTACACCAAAAATGGGTATAAATCACTGAACGAACTAACAGACAAATTATCTCTATTATTTTCCCTGTCACAGATAAAGTGTAGGTGTTCCTCACACAAAAAAAGGGTATATGTCACCCATTGAACTAATAGACAGATTAATTATATTAACTTCCCTGTCCCGAGTTCAGTGCAGGTGTACATCACATAAAAAATGTGTATTTATTAGAGTTGAGCGAACACCTGGATGTTCAGGTTTGACGGGTTCAACTTCACGAGAAAGTTCGAATTCGGGACCCGAACTTGACCCCGAACTCCATTGAAGTCAATGGGAACCCGAACTTTGGAGCACTAAAATGGCTCTAAAAAAGTAATGGAAAGGTCTAGAGGGCTGCAGATGTGGTTAAGAGCATAGCAAGTACTCTGCAAACAAATGTGGATATGGAAATTACTAAAAATAACATAAAATAAGTAAAAATAATAAATTATAATCTTGATCTTGGAGGACAAGGTCCATTAGGAGTAGGAGTTCAAGGAGACGATGGATGTGGCGGTATAGGTGGAAACGGCGGTGGAGGAGAAGGAGGTAGCCTACACTGCATTTTGGTTTTATTTTTTATTTATTTTTGTTTAAATTAGGGTACACCCTAAAACATTGGGAAATATAACCTGTGATTACCCCCTTTAGCCGTGCTAAACAAACGTTCAGACAATACACTGACAGATGCAGCAAAGGCCGATAATTTAGTATTTTGATCAAAATGGGTGTTTTATTAATAACAGAATATAACAGCAGTATCTAACGATTGCATTTTACACTGACAAATGCAACAAAGGCTTCCAATTTAATATTTAGCCCAAATTTTGATTTTTTTTTATAACAGAATATTATTGCAGTATTTCAAGCTTGTATTTCACACCGACAGATGCTGCAAAGGCTGCAGATTGTCATGGTCTTACCTTCTTGCTGTTCTCCTTCGTTTGACATGTGCTGGCGGCCATCTTGGTTTCTGGGTTTCTTGTAGCCTCCCACCCTGCGGCTTCTCCTTCCCACTGGGAGGAGCTGGATGCCTAGCTCATATATATAGGAGGTCTGTGGCTTCAGTTCCTTGCTTGGTCCTCCTGTGTTCACATGCTTCTAAGACTGCTGCTGCTTCTGGTTCCTGATCCTGGCCTCGTCTGACTACCCCGCTGGTTCCTGATCCTGGCTTCGTCTGACTACCCTGCTGGTTCCTGATCCTGGCTTCGTCTGACTACCCTTCTGGTTCCTGACCTCTGGCTACGCAAGACCCTGCTTCGGTTTAGCCATCCGTTTGGACTTTTGCTTACAGCTTGATTCTCAATAAAGCCTTCTTATTTCCACTTATCTCTTGTTGTACGTCTGGTTCATGGTTCCATGACATTAGGACCAAGCCATGAATTCTGACGGTACAGGGCCATTCTCGCTACCTACGCTGGTTGCCAGACTTGATCAGCAGGATCACCTGTTGGGTCGGTTCGCTGTGGCGTTGCAAACCCTGCTTGAACGCACGGCTCATTTCCCTTCCGTTGCCGATGGGTCGGTTGTCGCTCCTGGGCCCGCTCCTACTGCCGCTCCGGTTGTTGCGCCAGAGTCTACCCCGACACCTGTTGCTGCGCCTGCGGTGTCTCGGGGTATGACCGGTTCTGCCCCCCTTCCACAGCGCTTTGGGGGAGAGCCAACTCAGTGCCGAGGTTTCCTTAACCAGGTGGGCATTTATTTCGAGTTGCTGCCACATGCCTTTCCTACTGAGAGATCAAAGGTGGGCTTCTTGATCTCGCTGCTCTCGGACAAGGCCTTGGCCTGGGCCAGCCCTTTATGGGAGAACAACAATCCGGTGGTTGCCGAGTTTTCCGGTTTTGTTGCTTCTCTTCGGAAGGTATTCGATGTGCCGGCTCGTGCTGCCTCTGCTGCGAAGCTCCTTATGTCCATCAGACAGGGTTCACGATCCGTAGCTGAATACGCCATTGAGTTTCGTACCCTGGCAGCAGAGGTGGGCTGGAATAATGAGGCTCTGGTCGCTGCTTTCTCTCATGGTCTCTCGGATGCCTTGAAGGATGAGGTTGCAGCTAAGGACCTACCAGTGGAGCTCGAGTCTCTTATTTCTTTCCTGATTTTGATTGACACCAGACTCAGGGAGAGACCTTCCTTTAACCACCTCCCGACCGCTGTACGCGTATATGCGTCCGGGAGGTGGTTGCTTTATTCCTCCTGGACGCATATACGCGTCTTCTCGCGAGACGCGAGATTTCCTGTGAACGCGCGCACACAGGCGCGCGCGCTCACAGGAACGGAAGGTAAGCGAGTGGGTCTCCAGCCTGCCAGCGGCGATCGCTCGATGGCAGGCTGGAGATCCGAATTTTTTAACTCCTAACAGGTATATTAGACGCTGTTTTCATAACAGCGTCTAATATACCTCCTACCTGGTCCTCTGGTGGTCCCTTTTGTTAGGATCGACCACCAGAGGACTCAGGTAGGTCAGTACAGTCGCACCAAACACTACACTACAATATTGAGTCCATGAAAGATTGAAATTTTTGTCCTAAGTTAGCGGAAAGTGAGACTTTGTGAGAAAAAAACTAAAAAAAAATCAATATCCGCTAACATATGCAAAAAAAATAATAATTCTAGGAACTCGCCATGCCCCTCATTGAATACCTTGGGGTGTCTTCTTTCCAAAGTGGGGTCACATGTGGGGTATTTATACTGCCCTGGCTTTTTAGGGGCCCGAAAGTGTGAGAAGAAGTCTGGGATCCAAATGTCTAAAAATGCCCTCCTAAAAAGAATTTGGGCCCCTTTGCGCATCTAGGCTGCAAAAAAGTGTCACACATGTGGTATCGCCGTACTCAGGAGAAGTTGGGGAATGTGTTTTGGGGTGTCATTTTACATATACCCATGCTGGGTGAGAAAAATATCTTGGTCAAATGCCAACTTTGTATAAAAAAATTGGAAAAGTTGTCTTTTGCCAAGATATTTCTCTCACCCAGCATGGGTATATGTAAAATGACCCCCCAAAACACATTCCCCAACTTATCCTGAGTACGGCGATACCAGATGTGTGACACTTTATTGCAGCCTAGGTGGGCAAAGGGGCACACATTCCAAATTGCACCTTTCGGATTTCGCAGGCCATTTTTTACACATTTTGATTGCAAGGTACTTCTTACACATTTGGGCCCCTAAATTGCCAGGGCAGTATAACTACGCCACAAGTGACCCCATTTTGGAAAGAAGACACCCCAAGGTATTCCGTGAGGGGCACGGCGAGTTCCTAGAATTTTTTATTTTTTGTCACAAGTTAGCGGAAAATGATGATTTTTCTTTTTTTTTCTTTTTTCCTTACAAAGTCTCATATTCCACTAACTTGCGACAAAAAATAAAAAAATCTAGGAACTCGCCATGCCCCTCACGGAATACCTTGGGGTGTCTTCTTTCCAAAATGGGGTCACTTGTGGCGTAGTTATACTGCCCTGGCAATTTAGGGGCCCAAATGTGTGAGAAGAACTTTGCAATCAAAATGTGTAAAAAATGCCCTGCAAAATCCGAAAGGTGCACTTTGGAATATGTGCCCCTTTGCCCACCTTGGCAGCAAAAAAGTGTGACACATCTGGTATCGCCGTACTCAGGAGAAGTTGGGCAATGTGTTTTGGGGTGTCATTTTACATATACCCATGCTGGGTGAGAAAAATATCTTGGTCAAATGCCAACTTTGTATAAAAAAATTTGAAAAGTTGTCTTTTGCCAAGATATTTCTCTCACCCAGCATGGGTATATGTAAAATGACACCCCAAAACACATTCCCCAACTTCTCCTGAGTACGGCAATACCAGATGTGTGACACTTTTTTGATGCCAAGGTGGGCAAAGGGGCACATATTCCAAAGTGCACCTTTCGGATTTCACCGGTCATTTTGTACAGATTTTGATTGCAAAGTACTTCTCACACATATGGGCCCCTAAATTGCCAGGGCAGTATAACTACGCCACAAGTGACCCCATTTTGGAAAGAAGACACCCCAAGGTATTCCGTGAGGGGCATGGCGAGTTCCTAGAATTTTTTATTTTTTGTTGCAAGTTAGTGGAATATGAGACTTTGTAAGGAAAAAAGAGAAAAAAAAAAATCATCATTTTCCGCTAACTTGTGACAAAAAATTAAAAATTCTAGGAACTCGCCGTGCCCCTCACGGAATACCTTGGGGTGTCTTCTTTCCAAAATGGGGTCACTTGTGGCGTAGTTATACTGCCCTGGCAATTTAGGGGCCCAAATGTGTGAGAAGTACCTTGCAATCAAAATGTGTAAAAAAATGGCCTGCGAAATCCGAAAGGTGCACTTTGGAATATGTGCCCCTTTGCCCACCTTGGCAGCAAAAAAGTGTGACACATCTGGTATCGCCGTACTCAGGAGAAGTTGGGGAATGTGTTTTGGGGTGTCATTTTACATATACCCATGCTGGATGAAAGAAATATCTTGGCAAAAGACAACTTTTCCCATTTTTTTATACAAAGTTGGCATTTGACCAAGATATTTTTCTCACCCAGCATGGGTATATGTAAAATGACACCCCAAAACACATTCCCCAACTTCTCCTGAGTACGGCGATACCAGATGTGTGACACTTTTCTGCTGCCAAGGTGGGCAAAGGGGCACATATTCCAAAGTGCACATTTTGGATTTCACCGGTCATTTTTTACACATTTTGATTGCAAAGTTCTTCTCACACATTTGGGCCCCTAAATTGCCAGGGCAGTATAACTACCCCACAAGTGACCCCATTTTGGAAAGAAGACACCCCAAGGTATTCTGTGAGGGGCATGGTGAGTTCCTAGAATTTTTTATTTTTTGTCGCAAGTTAGTGGAATATGAGACTTTGTAAGAAAAAATAAAAAAAATAAAATCATCATCATTTTCCGCTAACTTGTGACAAAAAATAAAAAGTTCTATGAACTCACTATGCCCATCAGCGAATACCTTAGGGTGTCTACTTTCCGAAATGGGGTCATTTGTGGGGGTTTTCTACTGTTTGGGCATTGTAGAACCTCAGGAACATGACAGGTGCTCAGAAAGTCAGAGCTGTTTCAAAAAGCGGAAATTCACATTTTTGTACCATAGTTTGTAAATGCTATAACTTTTACCCAAACCATTTTTTTTTTGCCCAAACATTTTTTTTTTATCAAAGACATGTAGAACAATAAATTTGGCGAAAAATTTATATATGGATGTCGTTTTTTTTGCAAAATTTTACAGCTGAAAGTGAAAAATGTCATTTTTTTGCAAAAAAATCGTTACATTTTGATTAATAACAAAAAAAGTAAAAATGCCAGCAGCAATGAAATACCACCAAATGAAAGCTCTATTAGTGAGAAGAAAAGGAGGTAAAATTCATTTGTATGGTAAGTTGCATGACCGAGCGATAAACGGTGAAAGTAGTGTAGTGCAGAAGTGTAAAAAGTGCTCTGGTCATGAAGGGGGTTTCACCTAGCGGGGCTGAAGTGGTTAAGGAGAGCCTGCGGAGGTCTTCTAACAGATTGGCGCCTACGTTTGCTGTCCCACCCGTGCCTCCCTCTCCTCCCACGCCTCCTGGGGATGACTTGTCTGGGGGTGAACCCATGCAGCTGGGGTTTGCTCGCCTGTCCGAGGGGGAGAGGGTACTCCGGAGACGCGAGGGCCGATGCATGTACTGTGGTCTCGGTGGGCATTTTCGGTTGGCATGTCCGAACCGTCCGGGAAACGCTCGCACCTGAGATCCTGTCGGGGGCAGATCTTGGGTGGAGTCTCCTCGTCCCCAGTTTCCCGTGTTGACAAACCACTGATCACTGTTGTCCTCTCCTGGGTCGGGGGCTCGGTGACGACCCAGGCGTTGGTGGACTCTGGTGCTGGTGGTTTGTTCATTGATAGTGTGTTTGCTGCCGCCAATTCCATTCCTCTGCAGCCTCGAGGTTCCCCACTGGCTCTTGAGGCGATAGACGGCAGACCCCTTCTGCCGCCACACGTGACTCATGAGACCCTTCCAGTGGGGATAGCCATTGGTGCCGTTCACAGAGAGTCGGTCTGTCTCCAGGTGATTTCGTCTCCACACTACTCGGTGGTCTTGGGGTACCCCTGGCTCCAGAAGCATAATCCGACTTTCGATTGGAGATCGGCCGAGATCCTCTCGTGGTCACCGCAGTGTGGGGCTAGTTGCATCCATGGACCTGTCAAGTTGCTGTGTACTTCCTCGGACTCTCTGTTGCCTCCTGAATACGAAGAGTACCGGGATGTATTCGATAAGGTGCGCGCGGTTGCCCTACCTCCGCACCGCCCATACGATTGTGCCATAGAGTTACAATCTGGTGCCGTTCCTCCTCGTGGCAAAGTCTATCCACTGTCGGTAGCGGAGAATGAGGCCATGGAGGAGTACGTGAGGGAGGCGCTTTCACGCGGACACATTCGCAAATCCTCGAATTCCAAATCCCGGTTCCAAGAACATCAGAGCGGATGCCTTATCACGGCAGTACTCCGAGCTGTCCGGGGAGGAGTCGATTCCGACTTTGGTCATACCTCCGAATCAGATCCTGGCCGCCATTCGCACCAGCCTGACCTCTCCCCTGGGTGAGCAGATTTTGGCGGCTCAATCTGGTGCTCCCTCTGGGAGACCCAACGGCAGGTGTTTTGTGCCTGAGGAGTTGCGCACTCGGTTGTTGCGAACCTACCATAACTCCAAGGCCGCGGGGCATCCTGGAAAGAATCAGCTGTCCTGGGCTGTTTCACATCTGTTCTGGTGGCCTTCTCTACGTTCCGACATCGCCGCATATGTAGCGGCATGCTCCGTTTGTGCCCAGAGTAAGTCCCCTCGGCACCTTCCGTTGGGCCTTTTGCAACCCATAGCCACCGGGGAGCGCCCATGGTCACACCTGGGGATGGATTTCATTGTGGATCTCCCTGCATCCCGAGGCCATACGGTCATTCTCATGATTGTGGATCGGTTTTCCAAAATGTGCCACTGTGTTCCTCTCAAGAAGTTACCCTCTGCACAAGAGTTGGCCACGATTTTCGCCAGGGAGGTCTTCCGGTTGCACGGTTTGCCCAAGGAGATTGTGTCGGATCGGGGGAGTCAGTTTGTGTCCAGGTTCTGGCGCGCCTTTTGCTCCCAGTTGGGGATTCATCTCTCTTTCTCCTCGGCCTACCACCCTCAGTCCAATGGGGCCGCAGAACGATCCAATCAGGCCTTGGAGCAATTCCTTCGTTGCTATGTCTCCAATCACCAAGACAATTGGGTTGATCTCCTGCCTTGGGCTGAGTTTGCCAGGAACACGGCGGTGAACTCTTCCTCTGGGACGTCTCCCTTCATGGCCAATTATGGGTTCCAACCTGCCGTGTTACCGGAGGTATTCTCTCCCCAGGATATTCCGGCTGTGGAGGATCACCTTTCCGTTCTACGTGCTTCTTGGGTACAGATCCAGAGGTCCCTTGAGGTCTCTGCGCAGCGCCAGAGACTCCAGGCTGATCGCAGACGAGCGCCCGCTCCTTCCTACCAGGTCGGAGACCGTGTATGGTTGTCCACCCGCAACCTCAACCTTCGAGTGCCCACTCCCAAGCTGGCGCCTCGCTTTGTTGGTCCCTTCCGAGTGCTTCGCAGGGTAAACCCGGTAGCCTATGCCCTTGCGCTTCCTCCTGGCATGCGGATCTCCAACGTGTTTCATGTCTCCCTGTTGAAGCCATTGGTGTGTAATCGTTTCACTTCCTCGGTTCCTCGGCCCCGTCCGGTCCAAGTGGGCAATCGTGAGGAATATGAGGTGAGCCATATCCTGGACTCACGCCTGGTCCGCGGTCGGTTGCAGTTTTTGGTCCATTGGCGTGGTTATGGTCCAGAGGAGCGTTCCTGGGTTCCCTCCGCAGATGTCCATGCTCCTGCTTTGCTCCGAGCCTTCCACGCACGCTTCCCTCAGAAACCGTTCCTTACTCCGCGGAGGAGGGGCCCTTGAGGGGGAGGTACTGTCATGGTCTTACCTTCTTGCTGTTCTCCTTCGTTTGACATGTGCTGGCGGCCATCTTGGTTTCTGGGTTTCTTGTAGCCTCCCACCCTGCGGCTTCTCCTTCCCACTGGGAGGAGCTGGATGCCTAGCTCATATATATAGGAGGTCTGTGGCTTCAGTTCCTTGCTTGGTCCTCCTGTGTTCACATGCTTCTAAGACTGCTGCTGCTTCTGGTTCCTGATCCTGGCCTCGTCTGACTACCCCGCTGGTTCCTGATCCTGGCTTCGTCTGACTACCCTGCTGGTTCCTGATCCTGGCTTCGTCTGACTACCCTTCTGGTTCCTGACCTCTGGCTACGCAAGACCCTGCTTCGGTTTAGCCATCCGTTTGGACTTTTGCTTACAGCTTGATTCTCAATAAAGCCTTCTTATTTCCACTTATCTCTTGTTGTACGTCTGGTTCATGGTTCCATGACACAGATGTAGGGTATTTCCAAAAATGGGCGTTTTTTTTTTAAACCCAGAATATTATTGCAGTATTTCAAGCAGTATTTCAAGCAAACAGATGCTGCAAAGGCCGCCAATTTAGTATTTTGCTCAAAATGGGTGTTTTTTTTAATAACAGAATATAACAGCAGTATCTAATGCTTGTATTTCACACCGACAACTGCAGCAAAGGTCGCTAATTTAGTATTTTGCCCAAATTGGGTGTTTTTTTTAATAACAGACTATTATTGCAGTATTTCAAGCTTGTATTTCACACTGACAGATGCAGCAAAGGCCGCAGATGTAGGGTAGTACAAAAAGTGAGTGTATTTTTTTTTAAACCGAAAATATTATTGCAGTATTTCAAGCTTGTATTTCACAATGACAGATGCAGCAAAGGCCTCTAATTTAGTATTTTGCCCAAAATATATAATTTTTTTAAATAACAGAATATAACAGCAGTATCTAACGCTTGTATTTCACACTAACAAATGCAGCAAAGGCCGTGAATTTAGTATTATGCCCAAAATGGGTGTGTTTTTTTTATAACAGAATATATCAGCAGTATCTAATTCTTGTAATTCACACTGACAAATGCAGCAAAGGCCGCTAATTTTGTATTTTGCCCAAAATGTTTTTTATTTTTTTATTTACAGAATATTATTGCAGTATTTCAAGATTGTATTTCACACTAACAGATGCAGCAAAGGCCTCTAATTTAGTATTTTGCTCAAAATATATATATTTTTTAAATAACAGAATATAACAGCAGTATCTAACGCTTGTATTTCACACTAACAAATGCAGCAAAGGCCACCAATTTAGTATTATGCTCAAAATGGGTGTTTTTTTTATAACAGAATATAACAGCAGAATCTAACGCTTGAATTTCACACTGACAAATGCAGCAAAGGCTGCTAATTTTGTATTTTGCCCAAAATGGGTGTTTTTTTTATTTACAGAATATTATTGCAGTATTTCAAGATTGTATTTCACACTGACAAATGCAGCAAAGGCTGCAGATGTAGGGTATTGCCAAAAATGGGTGTTTATTTATTTTTTTTAACCCAGAATTTTATTGCTGTTTTTCAAGCTTGTATTTCACAGTTAAAAATGCAGCAAAGGCCCCAGATGTAGGTTATTGCCAAAAATGTGTTTGTTTTTTTTAAACCCAGAATATTATGGCAGTATTTCAAGCTTGTATTTCACAGTGACAAATGCAGCAAAGGCCCCAGATGTAGGGTATTGCCAAAATGGCTGTTTTTTTAAACCCAGAATATTATTGCAGCATTTCAAGCTTGTATTTCACATTGACAAATGCAGCAAAGGCCCCAGATATAGTGTATTGCCAAAAATGGCAGTTTTTGTTTTTTAAACCCAAAATATTATAGCAGTATTTCAAGCTTGTATTTCACACAAAAAAATGCAGCAAAAACCTCAGATGTAGGGTATTGCCAAAAATTGTGATTTTTTTAAGACCCAGAATATAATTGCAGTATTTCAAGCTTGTGTTTGACTGTCACAAAAGCACATATGCTGTGCTTTTGCTCTAAACTTGTCATAAAATGGCCGCCAACTCCCACCTGACAATAAAAGTTCTTTTTCAGTGTCACTGGGCTCAGGGCAGGGTAAAAATATTGTGCACTGCACCCACAAAACAAAATCTAGGTAGATTGCTGAGTTAAACAAGCACTTCTGATTAAAGATTGTTTCCTATTCTCTCATTTACAGCAGCAGCATCCTATCCCTACACAAATCAGAGTAGAGTGATGTGCAGCGCTACATGTCTCCATCTTATATAAGGGCAGGGCCGTCTTTACCAATCGGCAAAAGGGGCAGCTGCCCCGGGCCCAGTTGCTCCTGGGGGGCCCAAGGCAGCTGCCTCTTGAGCCCTGCTAACCACTGCCCCGGGTGTCAGGCTGTCAGCTTCACAGGGGATGAGTCTCGGCATTGTACTGTGTTAGAGCTGTGAATGTGATCTAGGACCTTAATGACATCATCACCATGTGACCAGTAACCTAGCAATATTACTGGTCGCATGGCTATGAGGTCATCACAGGTCCTACCAGGAGAAGATTGCCTTAACTGTGGAGCTTTTTTTGTGAAGATTATATCAGAAAAAGGTGACAGGGGCTGTTATGCTAATATACTTTAAACTACTGTATAGTTTGGTGCTGTATACTGTTGTGGGGCCTGTATACTGTGTGTGGGGCTGTATACTGTGTGGTGGTCTGTATACTGTGTGGTGGGCTGTATACTGTGTGTGGGGCTGTATACTGTGTGGTGGGCTGTATACTGTGTGTGGGGCTGTATACTGGGGGGGGGCTGTATACTGTGTGGGACCTGTATACTGGGGGGTGGCTGTATACTGTGTGGGGCCTGTATACTGTGTGGGGCCTGTATACTGTGTGGGGCCTGTATACTGGGGGGGGGGGCTGTATACTGTGTGGGGCCTGTATACTGGGGGGGCTGTATACTGTGTGGTGGGCTGTATACTGTGTGTGGGGCTGTATACTGTGTGGTGGGCTGTATACTGTGTGTGGGGCTGTATACTGGGGGGCTGTATACTGTGTGGGACCTGTATACTGGGGGGTGGCTGTATACTGTGTGTGGCCTGTATACTGTGTGGGGCCTGTATACTGTGTGGGGCCTGTATACTGGGGGGGGGCTGTATACTGTGTGGGGCCTGTATACTGGGGGGTCTGTATACTGTGTGGGGGGCTGTATACTGTGTGGGGCTGTATACTGTGTGGGGCCTGTATATTGTGGGGGGGGCTGTATACTGTGTGGGGCCTGTATAGTGTGGGGGGCCTGTATACTGGGGGGGCTGTATACTGGGGGGGCTGTATAGTGTGGGGGCCTGTATACTGTGGGTGCTGTATATTGTGGAGTGCTGTAATGTATACTGTGGGGGGCTGCATACTGTGGGTGATGTATAGTGAGGAGTGCTATACTGCTGTACTGTATAGTGTGGGGTGCTGTATCATGTATAGTTTGGGGTGATGTATACGGTGAGGTATTATACTGCTCTACTGTATACTGTTGTATACTGTGGGGTGCTGTATACTGTGGGCTGCTATACTATATACTGTGGGGTACTGTATAGTGTGGGGTGCTGTATACTATAGGGTACTATACTGCATACTGTGGGTTGCTATATACTATAAGGTGCTATACTGCATACTGTGGGGTTCTGGGTTAAAGCCTGAGCCCAGCTGCCCAGAGCACTGATCCTGAGCCGCTGGAGTCTTCAGAACTGGAAGCATTCACAGTCATTCACTGTACTCTACCAGATGTGTGGATTTTGTGTGTGTGTGTTGTGGTGGAGGGCGTGATTGCCTGCTAAGGTGTGGAAAGGCGGGATCCAGGGGGCCCAGGTAAATTTTTGCCCAGGGTCCAATCAATATTAAAGACGGCCCTGTATAAGGGCTGGGTCACATGCTGCACTGGCCAATCATAACTATGCCATTAGTAGGCATGGCTGTGATGGCTTCTAAGGGCACACAAGTTAAACGTTTGTTCATTGGCTGCTCTGAAGCCTTTCAAAAAGTGCCATTAACTCGCCGAACACCGAACTTGAACCAGAACTTCGGTACTAACCCAAACTTTACAGTTCGGGTTCGCTCAACCCTAGTATTTAACACTCACCAAGCTAACAGACAGATGAACTATATTAATTTCCCTGTCACGATGCAGTGCAGGTGTACCTCAGACCAAAAGAGGGGAATATGTCAACCATCGATCTAGCAGACAGATTAACTATATTAATTTTCCTTTCACGGAAGCAGTGCAGGTGTACCTCACACAAAAAAATGGGTATATGTCACCTACTAAACTGACCTATAGATGAACTATATTAATATCCCTTTCATGGATGCTATGAAGGTGTACCTCACACAAAAATGGGTATATGTCACCCACCAAACTAACAGATGGATTAACTATATTAATTTCCCTGTCACGTATGCAGTGCTGGTGTACCTCACACCAAAAATGGGTATATGTCACCCACCGATCTAAGAGACTGATTAACTATATTAATTTCCCTGTCACGTATGCAGTGCTGGTGTACCTCACACAAAAATTGAGTATATGTCACCCACCGAATTTACAGACAAATAGACTATATTAATTTCCCTTTCACAGATGCAGTGTAGGTGTACCTTACAGAAAACAATTGTTATATGTCACCCATTGAACTAACAGACAGATTAAATGTATTCATTTCCCTGTCGCAGTGCAGGTGTACCTCACACAAAAAAATGGGTATTTGTCACCCACCGAACTAGCAGACAGATTAACTATATTAATGTCCCTGTCACAGATGCTGTAAAGGTGTACCTCACACGAAAAATGGGTATATGTCACCCACCAAACTAAAAGACTGATAAACTATATTCATTTTCCTGTCACAGATGCAGTGCAGGTGTAACTCACACCAAAAATGGGTATATGTCACCCACTGATCTAACAGACTGATTAACTATAACATTTTTGTGTCAGGGGTACAAAGATGGTGCATTGCACCCACAAATAATCGCTATAGGTCACCCACAGAATTAACAGCCAGATTAATTATTATTTTTCTGTGTCAGGGTTGCAAAGCTGCTGTATTGCATCCACAAAAAAATCACTTTAGGTCACCCACAGAATAAATAGCCAGATGAGATTCCTAATACTCTCCATCACTTCAGCTTCCTGCTTCCTGTTCCTGCACTACTCAGAGCTGATGGGCTGTGCTACACATGATCCAGCTTGTTTAGAGGCTGGGTCACATGATGTATCGGCCATTCACAGCCATGGCGTTTAAGTGCCCACAGCTTTTTTTAAAGCCTACCCCTCCTTCCTTACCCGTACCCTCCTTTCCAATTGCGATATGTCTCCTATCCCCTCCATCAAAGATGGAGACGGGATGCTGATAAGTTGAAGGCAGGAAAGCTTAAGACTTCAAACTCCCCCATATCCTATTCCATTTCTCCTCAATATTTATTTGCTTATATAGAATATTTTCACATCTCTTGATCTTATCAACCAAATTTAGCCACATAAATACAGTAGGTATATTTTGTGAAAACCAGACCCTTGTAATCAAGAGTCTGGCCATAAACATTAATTTAATTAACAAAATCTTCTTATACTTAAACAATTAACCTGGGAAAGATCACTAAGTATCCAGCATTGTTTCATGAATGGAATTGCTACTTTCAACTTTTGGGTAATGCAGTTATTAATTGCCCTACAATATTCTATCAATTCTCTACAGGACCAAAACATATGCAAATAATCAGCTTTGTGTGAATCACACCGTGGACAATTAGAAGTGTTTCTCAAACCACGTTTGTAAAGCCATATTGGTGTAACGTATATTCTATGTAAAATATTGGATTGAACCACCACGTGAATTAAAATTATGATACACTAATCTTAAATTATCTAATATACCTAATTGAATCGTTGATCAATCCACTCCACAAGCTCTTTGTCCGGGGGAGCGTATATTATTATTAAATAGTGCTTCCTATAACAATTTATAGAATTGAGAAATCTTGACCTTCTGCCCCAAATTTCCATCAGATCTTTCAAGGGTGTAGAAGTATCTACCTTGAACATAAACGTTCCCTGTAGACTGCAAAGTGTTGAATGTAACTGAAAATACCTAAACCAAGATAAATTATCAATTATTCAATATAGTTTTTTTGCCAATACTTATCCATCCCAGTCAAAATTATTTAGTTCCTGTAGACAATAATTATTCCAGAGGGGAATACAATAAAGAGATCCCTTTATTCCAAACCATCCTTTAATGGTGCCCCAACGCTTTAGTATTTTTTTTTTTTCTAAATTCTTTATAGTCCTGTTGGATACTGGATAATCGCCCGGACTCTAATAGCGTAAACATATTATTATTTAGGGTACTCCGAATCAAGGTCCGACAGAGTAGACTTTTTCCCATTGGCAAAAAAACTCATAGCTGTGCGGCTATAAAATAGTCCTTAAAGTATGGAAAATTCAGTCTTCACTATTACATCTGTTTATAAAGGAACTCCAACTTTAGCCTTACCCAGTTTTTTCCCCAAAGTAAATAATTAATAATTCTTTCAATTTGTTTGAAAAACTTATCTTCAATCCATATTGGAGAGTTCCTAAGGACATAAAGGAGTTGAGGTAATATCACCATCTTCATTAGGGATATTCTGTCGGCTCTAGACAAGGGAAGTCAAAGCCATACCGTAACTTTTGACCTCAATTTACTAATCAATAGTATCAATCTGAGCTGTAAAAAGTCTTCAGTCTTGGGAGATATCATCATACCAAAATATTCAAATGAGTCTGCGATATTTAACATACTCAAGGGCCCATCAATAGAATATATTTAGGTCTATCTAGAAGCATGAAAGTTGTCTTTGACCAATTAATATTGAGGCCCAAAACTACACCAAAAATTATTTGAATAAGTTCTGGAAGTACAGTGTTAGAGTGATTTATAAAAAAAAAAAAAAACTGAACATGATCTGCATATAAGGAAATATGGTTCCCTACTCCTGATAACCCAAACCCTTCAATCCTAGAGTCTTGCCTGACCCTAACAGCAAGAGGCTCGATATAAATATCAAATAGTAATGTTGAGCGTGTACATCCCTGTCGGGTACCTTTACTCATACGAAAACTCCTTGTCAAGCTCCCATAATATACAATCTAGCCGTAGACTTATACAAAAGTTTATTCATATTTATGAATATGGTACCAAATCCCATTTTCCCTAAAACCCTCCAGAGGAATTCCCACTCCACCCTGTCAAATGCCTTAGAGGCATCTAGAGACAGGATGGTGCGAGAAACCCCACAGAAGATTGTATATTTGCATATAATGGATGCAAAATATGATGAGTGCCTTTATTAGGAATAAACCCATTCTGATTGGGATGTATGATTGATGAAATAACCTTAGATAGCCTAGTAGTCAGAATTAGGGTTAAGCGGACACCTGGATGTTCTGGTTCGACGGGTTCGGCCAAACTTCAGAAAAAAGTTTGAGTTCGGTACCCGAAGTTGACCCCAAGCCCGAACCCGAACCCCATTGAAGTCAATGAGGACCCGAACTTTTGAGCACTCAAATGGCTGTAAAAATGTCATGGAAAGGGCAAATGGCATCAAAATGTGGTTAAGAGCATGGCAAGTGCTCTGCAAAAAAATGTGGATAGGGAAATGACTTTAAATAACATAACAGTGTTATTTCATCAACTGAATATGACAGCAGTATATAACCCTGGAATTTCAAACGTCTTGATTCTGCAAGGCCTGAAAAATTTGGTATTTTGCCTAAATAAGAGTGTTATATTAATAGAATAATATAAGCCCTGTATATGCAGGCTGTATCTCACACGCCCTGACCCAGACTAGACCTCAATTAAAGATTTGTGCACAGAATGACGGTATTTCAAATAACTGAATAGAAAACCTGTATATAAAGGGTATATCTCACACGCTCTGACCCACACTAGGCCACTATTAAAGAATTGTGCCCAAAATGGCTTTATTTCAAATAAGTGAATAGAACCACACTATGTAAAGGCTTTATCTCACAATGACATATGCAGCAATGGCTGCAAAAAAACTTTTTTTCCCCCAAACTCATTTTTGTTTAATAACTAAATATGACAGCAGTATATAACCCTTGAATTTGACACGTGCTGATGCTGCAAAGCCAGAAAAATTGTTGATTTTGGCAAAAAAGTGTGTTTTTAAAAATCCCAGAAAATGATGGCTGTATTTCTAGCTTAAATTGCCCAGACAGTAGAAAAAACCCACAAATGACCCCATTTCGGAAAGTAGACGCCCTAAGTTATTCACTGATCGGCATAGTGAGTTCATAGAACTATTTATTTTTTGTCACAAGTTAGCGGAAAATGATGATTTTTTTTTCCTTACAAAGTCTCATATTCCACTAACTTGACAAAAAATAAAAACTTCCATGAACTCACTATGCCCATCACGAAATACCTTGGAGTGTCTTCTTTCCAAAATGGGGTCACTTGTGGGGTAGTTATACTGCCCTGGCTTTTTAGGGGCCCTAATGTGTGAGAAGTAGATTGAAATCAAAATGTGTAAAAAATGCCCTGTGAAATCCTAAAGGTGCTCTTTGGAATGTGGGTCCCTTTGCCCACCTTGGCTGCAAAAAAGTGTCACACATGTGGTATCGCCGTACTCAGGAGAAGTTGGGCAATGTGTTTTGGGGTGTCTTTTTACATATACCCATGCTGGGTGAGATAAATATCTTGGTCAAATGCCAACTTTGTAAAAAAAAATGGGAAAAGTTGTCTTTTGCCGAGATATTTATCTCACCCAGCATGGGTATATGTAAAATGACACCCCAAAACGCATTGTCCAACTTCTCCTGAGTACGGTGATACCACATGTGTGACACTTTTTTGCAGCCTAGGTGGGCAAAGGGGCCCAAATTCCTTTTAGGAGGGCATTTTTAGACATTTGGATTCCAGACTTCTTCTCACGCTTTAGGGCCCCTCTAAAATGCCAGGGCAGTATAAATACCCCACATGTGAACCCATTTTGGAAAGAAGACACCCCAAGGTATTCAATGAGGGGCATGGCGAGTTCATAGAAGATTTTTTTTTTGGGCACAAGTTAGCGGAAATTGATTTTTTTTGTTTTTTCGCACAAAGTCTCCCTTTTCGCTAACTTGGGACAAAAAGTTAAATCTTTCATGGACTCAATATGCCCCTCAGTGAATACCTTGGGGTGTCTTCTTTCACAAATCGGGGTATTTATACTGCCCTGGCATTTTAGGGGCCCTAAAGTGTGAGAAGAAGTCTGGAATATAAATGTCTAAAAAATTTTACGCATTTGGATTCTGTGAGGGGTATGGTTAGTTCATGTGAGATTTTATTTTTTGACACAAGTTAGTGGAATATGAGACTTTGTAAGAAAAAACAAAAAAAATAAAAAATATCAATTTCCGCTAACTTGTGCCAAAAAAAATTCTAAATGGAGCCTTACAGGGGGGTGATCAATGACAGGGGGGTGATCAATGACAGGGGGTGATCAGGGAGTGTATATGGGGTGATCACCCCCCTGTCATTGATCACCCCCCTGTAAGGCTCCATTCAGACGTCCGTATGTGTTTTGCGGATCCGATCCATGGATGCGTGGATCCGTAAAACACATACGGACGTCTGAATGGAGCCTTACAGGGGGGTGATCAATGACAGGGGGGTGATCAATGACAGGGGGTGATCAGGGAGTCTATATGGGGTGATCACCCCTCTGTCATTGATCACCCCCCTGTAAGGCTCAATTCAGACGTCCGTATGTGTTTTGCGGATCCGATCCATGGATGCGTGGATCCGTAAAACACATACGGACGTCTAAATGGAGCCTTACAGGGGGGTGATTAATGACAGGGGGGTGATCAATGACAGGGGGTGATCAGGTAGTCTATATGGGGTGATCACCCCTCTGTCATTGATCACCCCCCTGTAAGGCTCCATTCAGACGTCCGTATGTGTTTTGCGGATCCGATCCATGGATGCGTGGATCCGTAAAACACATACGGACGTCTGAATGGAGCCTTACAGGGGGGTGATCAATGACAGGGGGGTGATCAATGACAGGGGTGTGATCAGGGAGTCTATATGGGGTGATCAGGGGTTAATAAGGGGTTAATAAGTGACAGGGGAGGGGGGTGTAGTGTAGTGTGGTGCTTAGTGCTACTTTACTGAGCTGCCTGTGTCCTCTGGTGGTCGAACCAAGCAAAAGGGACAACCAGAGGACAAGGTAGCAGGTATATTAGACGCTGTTATCAAAACAGCGTCTAATATATCTGTTAGGGGTTAAAAAAAATCGCATCTACAGCCTGCCAGTTAACGATCGCTGGCAGGCTGTAGATCATCTCGCTTACCTGCAGTTCCTGTGAACGCGCGCACCTGTGCGAGCGCGTTCACAGGAAATCTCGCGTCTCACGAGATGACGCGTATATGCGTCGCTGTGCCTGGGAGAGCCACCTCCGGACCGCAATCCTGCGTTAGGCGGTCCGGAGGCGGTTAAACTTGAATTTAACACTTGCAGATCTGTAAAATAGTGGATTTCAATGTCCCAAAAGCTCAGATACAGTGCTGGTGCCCTGAGCTTGGATAAAATGGCCGCCCCTGCCGCCCACCTAACTGACTTGTAAAAGTTATTTTTTGTTTGGGCACTGGGATCAGGGCAGGATAAAAAAATTGTGCCCTGCACCTACACAACACAATGTATGTAGATTGCTGAGTTAGATTCACGTTTTGAACAAAGATTCTCTTCTCCCTGAAATCACCAGCAGCATTCTCTCGCTACACTACTAACAGCAGAGTGACGTGCAGCGCTACGTGACTCCAGCTTATATAGAAGCTGGGTCACATGCTACACTGGCCAATCACAGCCATTCCATTAGTAGGCATGGCTGTGATGGCTTCTAAGGGCACTCAGTTAAACTCTTGTTGATTGGCTGCTCTGCAGCCTTTCAAAAAGCGCCAAGAACGCGTCGAACATCAAACCCGAACTTTTACTGAAATGTTCGGGTTCGGGTCCAGGGTCCAAAAATCCTAAAGTTCGGTACGAACCCGAGCTTTACAGTTTGGGTTCGCTCAACCCTAGTCAGAATCCGTGAGAACAGCTTAATTTCTGTATTCAATAGGGAGATTGGCATATGTGATCCATTACCCTTTTTCAATATTAATATTATTACAGCCTATGTCATTGATTCTGGAAACATACCCACCTCCAATGACCTGGTGAAGCCGAGGAAAGACCACCTCCCTGTATTTACGATATAATTCATTTGGAAATCCATTGGACCCGGGGGGGGGGGGGGGAGTTTCCAGAACATTCCTTTAAAGCTACCTCTAGCTCCTCTAAGGACAAATCTGCATCAAGGGATTCTCTTTGGATATCTGTAAGAGCTGGAAGAGAGATAAAATCCAAATATGTGTCCATCTCTTCATCTAGAATGGTCTTATCTGAATTATATAGTTAGGAAAAATGCTTTAAAAAGATTTCCTTTATATGATCTTGAACTTCAGTAATTATACCCTCAGGTGAGTGAATACTAAGTATCTCTTTTTTGGTTCCTGAATAGAGATCACCCTCGCCAAAAGTTTCTCAGGTCTACTGGATTCTGAAAAATATTTTTGTCCATTGAAAAAAAGCCCCTGATGGGCCTTTTCCAATAGAAAAACAGCTTACTTGCCTTCTGCATAATTTCCCTATTTGCAATTGTTTTATTCCTGAAAAATTCATTCATACCAGCTAGAGCTCCTTCTTTTAGATCTCTCTCTTTCTTACCATACCCCCTTCTTAAAGGGAGTCTGTCACCTCCATATGGCCATAAACAGTGCTTACATGGCACTGTAGCACATATATACAGGATTGTAACGGTACCTTTGTTCTTTTCTTTAGACTTGTACCAGCAGGAAAAACGAAGTTTAATTCTAGCTGGTATGCAAGTTTCCTCCAGAGGAAAAAAAATCAACTGATGCGTTTCGAAACAATTGTGTTTCTTTATCAGGGATGGGTAATGCTGATGAATCTCCTCCATAAATAAGCTTTCAGTTCCCATAGTAACTCCTACATACAACAGAATGGGAGCTTCTTTATTGTGTTTGACTTGAATCATAACTATGTTAATCATTTTTTGGAAATATTTTCTATCGGTATGTCATACGCTTCCAGCTTTATTATATATTAGTCCATTTGGTCTAAATGTTCAATAAAAGCAAACAGTTCAATTTCTTGATTTAACCCATTCGAGGCCAAGCAATTTGGCCTGTATATCCATTTGGTTTCACATCGCAACAATTTTCTTGATACAGTCCACACCTCTCCGATCTTTTTTTTACTATTTCAATTCCTGCAAATGTTGAACCACCAAATTTACCTGCATGCTGTTCCATATAGTGACGGGATAGAGGATGGCCATTATGTTTTTTCTTTATATTCTTAATATGTTCCTCTATTCTTATTTCAGAGGTTTTTTTTGTTCTGTCTACATATATTTTTTTTCCGCAGGGGCATTGAATATAATAGATAACTCCCTTTATATTACATGTAATATTATCCATAATTTTGTATGAATCAGAACCAACTCTAATCTCTGTGATAGTGGTTATATTTTTATTTTTATTATTTTTTGCTGCTCTACAATTGTTACACATTTTACATGGAAAGAAACCTTTTTTTATTTGTATCTTTGTTGTTTGCATTTTGATATGGGCCAATGGGCGGGAATACTAAATTAGCAGGATTTTGTGCTTTCTTAAAAGTAAAGATGGGGGTTCTTTTCTCATATTGTTTTATCCTGTTTGAGGATGTCCCAGTGTCTTCTGACTTGTGGGCACGGCATCGCTTTAACTACTGTGTATGCATCGGAAAACGGCACATTGCCGTTGGTTTCACGCCATTCGCCAGAAGCTAGCAAGGCAGTGCGCAGACGCGGGATCTTGGCCAGACCGATTGATGACGCAAGGGAATAGGAGGGCGGGCATAGGTAGAGGCTGGGGCAGGGAAACAATGAAAAAAGGGATAGCAGCCTGGGTTCCAACACAGTGAACGCCACCCCTGGGCACTTGCGAGTGCTCATTTGCATATGAATCAAAGTTCGTTTTCAAGTCTAAATAAAAAGACAAAAGTACAATTACATTCATGTATAGGTGTGCTATGTAAGCACTGTATATTGCCATATGGAGGTGACAGACTCCCTTTAAAATAATAGTGGGTTAGAATAAATGTGATGCATTCCTCCACGAAGTCTATCTGTTCCTGTGGCATCCGATGTTCTTTAAAAAAAAATAAAAAATTTGGTGCCTTCTCTTCCTTTGGTGTTTTCTATTACTGTGTATAAAGAGGTGATGTCTAGGGTGCCAAGGATGTAATCATCCCGCCATTGTATAAAATTAAAGGGAATCTGTCACCTATTTTGAGCATATAAAACTGTTAACATGGCAATGTGCAATAAAGTACCTTCATTCCAGCATGTGTCTTTTTTCTTTTATTCAACTTTTCATTTAGATGAAAAAGCTATTTTTCTGATATGCTAATTAAGCCTCTAGGTGCCCAGAGGGGCATAATTACTATCCTCTAGTGCCCAGTAATGCCCCCTGCAGTGCCCAGCCCGCCTTTCTTCCAATCCCAGCACACCTCTTAAGAAATAAATGTACTCCCACATCCTTGCCGAACAGCGCCGCCCCCTCCACTACGTCATGTAATTTTTTCACCCCACCATCTTTGCATCCTCCTTTTTTGGCCTCCGAAATCCCGCACAGCCGCAGTATCACTGACTGCCTGCGCCTGTACGATACTCCGGCTCCTGAGGCAACAGTGCTCTGATTACGTCACTGGGCTCGGCACATGTATTGTACAGGTGCAGGCAGTCAGCTATACTGCGGCTGTGCGGGATTTCGGAGGCCAAGAAAGGAGGACGCAAGGATGGTGGGGTGAATAAATTTCATGACATAGTGGAGGAGACAGCGCCGTTCGGCAAGGATGTGGGAGTAACTGTATTTCTTAAGAGGTGTGCTGGGCTTGGAAGAAAGGTGGGCTGGGCACTGCAGGGGGCATTACTGGGCACTAGAGGAAAGTAATAATGCCCCTCTAGGCACCTTGAGGCTTAATTAGCAGATCAGGAAAATCGCTTTTTCATCTAAAAGAAAGGTTAAATAAAAGAAAGAAGACACATGCTGGAATGAAGGTACTTTATTGCAGATTGCTATGTTAACAGTTTTATATGCTCAAAATAGGTGACAGATTCCCTTTAAGTAGTTGACTAGGGTTTGGAAGGTATTAAATGCTTTCAAACCCTAGTCATTAGGGACTTTAGGAAAATCAACCCCAACAAGGGCAGATGTATAAAAAACATTAAAAAAAAACTAACAAAGGAAGAACAGAGGGTTATTAAAACACTACAAAAGGACAATAATATAATCATCAGACCGACAGACAAACGGGGAGGGATTGTGATTTTAGATCAGGAGTCCTATTATAATGAATCACAGAGATTACTTATGGACAAAAAAAATATAAAATCTGTCCTTTGACCCCACTTACCAATATAAGAATAGCCTAAATCAATTTATTAAAAAGGGGAAAGAGAAGGGAATACTATCGATTAAAGAAGCATCTTACATCAATAACCAAAACCTAGGGTTCCAATATTTTACTATCTCCCCAAAATATATAACTGTGGAGTAAATCCTCCCGGGAGACCGATAATATTGGGAATTGAAAGTTTAACCGCCAATTTATACAAATATGTAGACGTCCTTCTACAAGAATATGTACAACAAATCCCAGCATATCTCAAAGATTTCAAACATATTTTACAACTATTAAAGGATATACAATGGTGAGATGATTACATCCTTGCACACTAGACATCACCATTTTATACACAGTGATAGAAAACACCAAAGGAAAAGAAGCCACCAAATATTTATTGAAGAAAGAACATTGGATGCCACAGGAACAAATAAACTTTGTAGGGGAATGCATCACATTTATTCTAACCCACAATTATTTTAAATATTAAAATTAATATTATTTACAGACATGGGAGACTGCAATAAGGACCAGGTTCACACTGAGTTTTGCTAATTTGTATATGGGTAGGTGAGAGGAAGACACTATATTCCCCCATGGAACTCTGGGTGCGAATCTGGTCCTCTTGAAAGGTTCATTAATGATATTATTTTTATTTGGAATGGCGATGACATTTCTTTAGAATTCTTTTTAAATAATTTAAATAAAAATTTGTTTTATCTACATTTTACCCCAAACTGGAGTAGACAACAAATACATTTTTTAGATCTCACAATCTTCATCCAGGATGGGCAGATTATGACAACATCCTATCAGAAACCCACTAATACCAACAGTTTTATTCCATTTAACAACTGTCATCTGTTAATATGGCTGACCAATATCCCCCGCAGCCAATATAGTAGGCCGTGGAGGAATTGTAGTTCTATAGAGCACTTTGAGGATGAGGCAGAGGGACTACACAAAAAATGTATGGAAAAAGGCTATGCAAACAGTAAATTAGAGTCCATTAAGGAAGATGTGAAAAAAATGGATCATGATAGTTTACTACAAAATAAAAACTACAATAAAAAAGGGGGAGGAGACAGGGAAAAGAAAGATAAAGAGACCCTCAGAATCCCAATAATAATACAAGTATTATTCATACAAATATAAGTCAAACAATAAAGAAGCTCCCATTCTGCTGTATGTAGGAGTTACTATGGGAACTCAAAGCCTATTTAAGGAGGAGATTCATCAGCATTACCCATCCCTGATAAAGAAACACAATTGTTTTGAAACGCGTCAGAGGATTTTTTTTCCTCTGGAGGCACCCGTACTCAAAGGTGTGACGTGACACAGGAGTGCTCCGATACTAACTCCCACTGACTTCCCCGCACACGTGCCAGCTACCTGCCGGAGCTGCATGCGCGGACAGGGGAAGCAAGAAGACACAGCCATTAGCAGAACAGAGTGCGGTGGAGCAGAAAGAACAAGCTTTATTGTATACATTGAATCCTGAAACGGCAGCTGAATACACTGGATCAACAGAAAATAAAAGGATTAAGGTGAGACTATGTACAATACAGGTCAGAGAGTATAACAAAAGTGTTACTAAGTGTCTTGTCCAGTGCGGGGATCTAATTATCCTTGTAAATTTTAGTATTGTGACTAGACTACCTTGTAAGTTCAGACGGGGACCTCACACGGAGAATCAACAGCAGCTCCCTGAGCAAATCAGGGTAGTAAAGACACAAGTGACATTTGTAAGTGCGGAAACGCAGGGGTAATTACTTAGTGTTAGTATAACATTATAGAGATCCAATGGGGGTTTACTCTAAATGTAGCTCTTACCCTATGATTGTTATCTCTCATGATTAATTCCAGGGAAAAGGGTACATGGTCCGATAAAGACCTGGCCTCATATTTCATCTGTTTTATATATTTCAAATAGTTTTTACTTATCAGGGCCAAATCTATCCTGGACACGGAAATTCCGGACTTGCTTATGCATGAGTAGGCTCTTTCCCTCTATCCCATAGATCCCCATATATCCACAAAACCCGATTCCTGGCAAAAACATGCTAAAGGGGACCCTTGGGTGGGGATATGTATATCTCCCCCCATTGTAATCCTATCCGTGTGTGGATCAATAAGACTATTGAGGTCCCCATTAATTAGTGGGGGGCATTCAGGCCATTGATCCATGAAGGTCAGTAAACAATTAAATACATATAGCGAGAAGGGGGTGAAATATAAATAAAGGCCAACATAATTAATCTCCCAAGAAGCGTTCCATATAGAAAGACAAATATCCCCTGCTTGTCAATAGAGGATGCCTCACAGACAAAATCAATCCCTCTATGATTTAAAACTGTAGCTCCTCTGGAATAACTAGTAAAAGTGGAGTGATAAGTCTGTGCAGCCCATCCTCTACCGAATCTCGAGGCCTACTCCTCAGGAAAGTGAGTCTCCACCAAGCCAACAAAATGTCTCTGTACCAAGTCAAAGACCGGCTCTCTTTTTATCTTATCACCAAGACCCCAAACATTCCAAGTAATAATTCTAGCTGTCATCTAATCCGCCTATGAATTCCCATTGTAAAAGATTGTCAATCCCAGCCGTCCACCCCCCCATCCTAGGAGACGCATCACAACCCAATCCATAAACCCTCCCCCCAAACCTTAGATCCACCACATTTCTGCAACAATTCTCTCAACTAAGAACACCCCTCCCATTCTCTCCTACCCGATCAGTATCATGACAAAAAAAAAAAAAAAAAAACATGCAAAGAGACCACTCAGATATTATTCTGATCCAACCAGTTTATCAAAAAAATAAGTTCCGCCATTGGATGCAATGCGCAATTTTGCTGGATAGATAAATGAGTAGTTAATGTCCATTTGTTGCAGTCATTTTTTAACTGCTGTGAAAGTACATCTCCTTTCCTGGATCTCTTTAAAGAAATCCGGAAAAAAAGACAATTTACTCCTATTTTATAAAATGGGGGGACACTCTCTCGCCCTTTTAAAAATAATATCTCTGTCTCGTGAAGTAAGTATCTTTGCTAAGAGCATCCGTGGTTGCCTTCCAGGAATTGGTTTGCCTCCCGGAACCATCTTCAATGTGGAGATTTCAGCTTTTGATATTTTAGCTTTATTCTCCAGGGCCCCCACAGTTTTTTTTCGATAATTGTAAATCTGTCACGTATCTTTATAAGATTGTCTTTTATCACAGCCACTTCTATCTGGATCACCCCAAGCTGCATCGAGATGTTCTGTATTACTTCTCCATTGTTTTTGACCGCAGCTAAGATTTCTTTTAACGGGGAAAATTTCACATTAGACCGGTACTTTAAACCTTCCCTCTCCGCCCCCACATGGTGAAGATAATCATAATCATCCAATACTTCTTCCACTCTACATCCAATATTTTTCTTTATGTTTGAATCAGTCCTTTTTGTCCTGCCCTTGCGTTTTGGAGATTTTAAAACTGGTCAATTTTGACTAGTCCGATGACTTCTGCTCCATTGTTGAGGACAAATGCTCCGCTGAGTGCCTATTCTGCTTAGGCGCCATTTATTTTTCCTTTCTCTCTATCACTATATTTTTTTATCCCCGCTTTTTACACAATTCTCAGCATCTTCTCATAATAGGCAAAAGGTTAGCAGTTTTTTTTATATAGATCTGCCCCAAAACAGATATGATGACAAAATGTAAGACATCACCACCAGGGCAGGCTATAGAGAAGTGTGAACCATGTGAACATGCATACACTTATTTATGGTTTCTCTAAAACCAGAAAGCTTAGTATCATAAATAAATTTTGCTCATATAAGTGGATTAGTCCAGAGGCAGGGAAGAGGATGGAGGCAAAGGGAGATATACACAGACACAAGGCCAAACCTTTGAGACTTGCGATGACCAAAGTGCAGAGAAGCAGAAGGGACCCTGAGAAGCCCAACACATTAGGATTAGATCTGCAGCCTTTCAACAAGCTATATTAAATGCCTGAACACCGAACTCGAACCAAAACTTTTGCTGCAAAGTTCGGCTTTGCAGTTCAGGTTCGCTTAGCACTAATAATTACAGATTTAGGTGGAGGAATAGCTGGCGGAACATATTTTTTTGAGAAAGTACTTGTGGAATACATCATGGAAGCTAAATTATGACGGCAGCTGAACATGAAAGGATACTGGATTAATAACAGACAACATTTTATATGGTCTAATAGATTTAGACTCAAGTTTACCAGAAGACGCAAATTCTTAGTAGAAAGCCATACCAAATATAATGTTTGGCCCTACCAACCGCTTCTTATTAGCATGTTCAGATTGGATGCTTTGGGCTTTTTCCTACATGTATGGGCCCAAACTATACCCAGATGTTCAAGACTGACATAACTGGACCCAGATACTGGGGGAAATCTGGGGTTCAAACCATAGTTACAGTAGAAAGGAGACATACCTGGAGGAGCCTACATAGTTGTAAATAGCGAACTCCACCAGAGACCCATTTTTGAAGTCCGAAACAAAGCACATGGCTGACACATTCGGTTTGCTCATTTGTCTCAGTGTGAAATGCGAATGAGAAGGAGAGTTTGATCCCTAACCTATTGCTAAACCCCCTCTAGAATTTCGGGACAAACTGGACACCCCTATCTGGGACAATGGAGTCAGGAATACCATGCAGTTCAAGGATGTTATACATAAACAAGGTAGCCAATTCCTTAGCACTGGGAACTAAGTTTTTTTCAATGACACAAGATAACACATCTTTGAGAATCTTTCGATCACAACCCAAATAACCAACTTACCCCAGGAGGACAGAGGTCTGTAATAAAATCCATATGTGGGTCCAGGGTCACTGTGCAATGAGCAAGGGACAAAGCAAACCCATAGAACATCTCCTGGGTACCTTGGCCCTAGCACATACATCACACACAGAGACAAATGTACTCACATCACATGATCATGTAGGCCACCAGTAGGCTCAGGAAACCAGATGTTTATTCCCTGCAATACCTTAATGACCTGCCAGATCAGAACAATTAGATTCTTCCAGGACCTTAAGGTGCAGGTTCAGAGCCACAAACAATTTACCAGATGGAAGATCATGGGGAGCCAAATTATGACAACTGCTTATCTCAGTGAGCAGATCAGGGTTAATTATGATACCACAACACCAGGAGACAGAATATTACCGAGCTCAGTATTAATACACTGCTTATCATCAAAACTTCATGATAAGGCATCTACCTTTAGCAGCCCCAGTGTGTAAAGGCACAACAAAGTAAAATCATATAAATAAAAGGGCCCACCATGCTTGCCGGGGAGTCAAGTGCTTAGCTGTATCCAAGTAGGTTAGATTTTTATGATCCATCAGTACAGTGACCTTTTGCTGAGCCCCCTCTAAGAAGTGCTGCCACTCTTTAAAGGTCCACCTGATAGCCAACAATTCCTGATTGCCAATATCAGGAAACATCTGGACAGCAATGTTTTTCTCCACAAGGTAGAACTCATGGGAGAAAAACTCACAGGGCTTGAGATTAGAGGGAACAGATGGACAGACCCTGAGATAGCATGGCACCAACACCTACCTCAGGGGCCTCCACCTCAACAAAAAAAGGTTTTGTCACATAGCTGGACAAGCACCAGTGCCTGAATTAAACTCCCCTTTAATGTTTCAAAGGTGGACACAGCCTCAGGAGACCAATAGAAAAGATTACACCCCTTCCTGGTCAAATCAATCAATGGTTTAGCAATGACAGAAAACTTTTTAAAACTTTTCTATAATAATTGGTGAAGCCAACAAACCGTTGAAGGGTCTTGATAGAGGTAGGCCTGGCACACTCAAAAATGACATGCAACTTAGCAGGATCCATCCAAATTTACACTTACTCAATTTCACAGATTATAATTTAACAGATTATAGTTCTTCAGTTTTTGAAGGACCATTCTCACATGTAGGACATGAGACGAACAATCAATAAAACACCAGGATGTCATCCAAATACACCACAACAAAATGCCTCAGAAACTACCGACACATGTTCTTGATCAGGTTTTAAAAAAATGACTGGGCCATTATACAGCCCAAAGGGCATCATCAGGTATTAAAAATGCCCCTCAAGGGTGTTGAATGCCATTTTGCACTCTTCACCCTTCCTGATTCTAATTATATTGTAGTCTTCACTCAGGTTAATTGTCAACAGGGTACCCTAAAAATTATGTCAGACAAATTATACATAACTAGTGATGAGCAATGTGAGTTTCAGATGCTACATTCAAAGTCGCTTTGCTAAAAACTTTGCGTTATCTGTCTCCGTACAGCATTAAAATGTACTGCCTCCTATAAGGCAAAGTTATTTATTTGCGAAGTTGTGCAATACTTTGTTGAATAACTTCGGTATTTGATTTTTAAAGTGGAAAACCACATTAGCATTTATAGTTGGCATAATGCTTAGTGATTTAAGGCTTGCATGCAGCTGCTTTGCATGGAAACCTATGCCACAAAGCTCCCACCCGTCACACAGTTTTTGTGCTGCTGTTAATGCAAAAGGGGGTTTAGAAAAGTGAGCAGAATGTTGGCAACTTCTAATGTCCTATGCAACTCAGTACTCAGAGATCGCATTGTAACGTTATGTGGTCTATGATCTGTCTGTGAGCTCTTTAGAATGACCTTTTTTCTTTTTGCAAATGTTTGTTAAGGCAAACTGAACAGCTAGGTGCTTGATTTTATACACCTCTGGCAATGGGACTGAATCAAACATGAATTCAATAATACTTTTGTCCATATAATGTATATTGGAAGAAGTGACCTATTTCTAGCAGACTGTTTACTCCCGCTCTACTGATATGAGACTATTTCACAAGAGGCTATTATTTACTGAATAGCCAAAATGGTAAGTGGTTATGTGGAGTTTCACCCGCAGTATATTGTAATGGATATTTAAATAAAACCCTGGTTTTAATCTTCATGGAAATGCAGGATTACAGATATTTCTACTTTATGTACATTTAAGGTACTGTATCTTACTGCACTCTTAGAGAGGTTATTATTTTTAAGCAACTGAAATCTCTGGATTGCAGAGGAAACTTTTGATCTAATTTAATAATCACAATTTAAAACCGCCCCAATTCATTTCATATTCCAATGTGCTTTCATTTGCGTGTTTAAGACTTATTATACAGCAACTAAAGCAATTATTTTTCCTGTATGGTCCTTTTAAAGTGGAATATGACACATATCAAGTCTATTCTTTTTTCCCATCTTCTCTGGCCTCAGAACCATTAGTGTTAGGTTTATAAGAAAGATGCCATGGAATAGAGATGGGCAATAAATATGCAAAATGTGCCCTATGTGCAGATGATGTGGCTTTTATTTTCATTTGATCCTAAAGCTGTTATTCTTCAAATTTTGGAGACTATATAAACCTTGTGCACATTCTGAGGTTATAGAATGAAATATTTGAATAAAAATTACCATGTTAATGAAAAACATCACCCCTTCAGTGAATATAAAACCTAATTCACTATTAGTGTGCATTGGAAAAAAAACACCTTTTATATATATCTATATCTATCTATCTATCTATCTATCTATCTATCTATATATGGCATGAGTTAAATATCTAAACTGTAATTTGGAAAATATGCAAATCATTACCCAGTTTACAATCACTCTGGTTCTGTCAGAAAGATTTATGCTTCTTAATACTCTAACAAATCCTTGAAGACGCAACCTATTATATTGAAGTAGTTTATACTAGAGAAGAGCAAATCAGTTCGTAATGAACAAATTTTGTTACCAACTTCCCAAAAACTATTCAGCATAATGAATCCAAAGCTTTTAAGGGTTTCTTCAGATGAATCTAGTAAAATGTCACACAACGGGGGGCGGAGATAGCGCAGGAGCTGAATGGCCGCGTCTTGCTGAACTCCGTACTCTGACCTGCTGTGATAGCAGCCTACGCAAGCACAGAGACCCTAAACATGGTCAAAATCGGAGGACAGAGACCCTCTGAGCTGGGTGCTGTCTCCAAAACGACTAATCCTAACTTGGGGATGGCTAAATTCCTCAAGAAACAAGCAGCAGGGCCAGGCGCTAAAGAATCCAAAATGGCGCCGCCGAATGACCGCGCTCCTGATGCCGGAGATGAGGGTCAGTCTGATGGGGAAAGTGAAGCTGGTGACATAGGATCTTCCCGGGCCTTACCGGTGTCCAGACGTTTCATCAAGCAAGCTCTAGCTGAAGCTTTACTCCCGCTGATACAAGAAATAATAGTCCTGACTCAGAAAATCCAACATGTGAGTGACAGGGTAGAAACTCTGGAGACTACGCAAGCAGCTGCACTTGAACACAGCTCAATCCCTCTCCATCTGCCAGACGCATATTAATACACTATATGTGAATATGAAGGATCATGAGAACCGCAGCCGAAGAAATAATCTTCGATTCAGAGGTATTCCTGAAGTGGTGACTAATGATGAAATCATGCCTGCTATCAAACAAATTGCAACCTCTCTCTTAGGGAGCGAAGATACCTCAGACCTCATAACTGAAAGAGCTCACAGAGCTCTTAGACAAAAACCTAAAAGCACCGAACCGCCCAGAGACATTATTTGTTGCTTTTTAAATTTTGTGGATAAAGAGATAATCCTCATTGCTGCGAGGTCCGCAAACAACATTTCTTTTAAGGATAACCCTGTATCGATATACCAGGACCTATCCCCGATCACTCCCCAAAAGAGGAAAATGCTCAAACCCCTCACGGATCACCTACGCAACATGCAAATTCCATACAGATGGACCTTTCCCTTTGGCCTTTCCTTCAACTACGCTGGGAAATGCGTCACAATCTCCACATATGAAGACATCCAAGAAGTCCTATCCTCAACGTACATTCCTCTTCTGGATATCGCTGGCTGGGACGCACATTTCAAACTTACATCCTTCAATGTGAAGGGACTTAGATCTCCCTCTAAAAGATGTCAAATCATCTCTCTTCTATGGAAGGAGAGCTGCTCATAAATTTTTCTTCAGGAAACTCCCTATAAACAGGATAAGTTCCCAGACCTCTCCCACTAGATTTCTGGAGTGGTTTCATTGCGGTTCAGATGGCACGGCCTCGAGGGGAGTCAGTATTGGCTTTAGAAAAAACGTCTCTTTCCAGTATTCCACCCACATTTCAGACCCAGAGGGAAGATATATCATCCTGAAGGGTCTTATTGGCCATAAGATGTTTACCCTTGTGAATGTCTACTCTCCTAACTCTGACCAGGTCCCGTGGCTTCTCGCAGTCCTATCTCCGGTGGAATCCGTCCGGGAAGGTATATTGATCTTAGCAGGTGACCTTAATATTGCTCTACATCCTCTAGTAGATACGTCCTCCCCCCGATACGTCCTCCCCCCAAAAAAACTGGTATCAGTTAAACTTCAGAAAAATCTCAAATCTAAATGACATGTGATGGGTCTGATTGATATATGGAGATGTATGAACCCTTCTGCTGATGACTATATGTTTTATTCAGCTCCAGGTCACTCATATAGTAGAATTGACTATATCTCCGTACCCAAAGACTTCCTGCATCAAAGCTCAGACCCTGAGATTCAAAACATTACCATCTCAGACCACTCATCGATTTTCTGCACCTTCTGATCCCTACCTGAGACTGGTAAGTCCTCCACTTGGAGACTTAATTAGTCCATATTGAGCGACAATGGCCATATAAACCATTTCTCCTCCCTCCTAGAACAGTATTTTAAAACTAACAACACCCTTGACATTTCCCCACAAGTGCTATGGGATGCCCATAAAGCATTTATTCGAGGTCACTTCATCAGTAAATGCTCCG
The DNA here is from genome assembly GCF_014858855.1 of Bufo gargarizans. NCBI lineage: Eukaryota > Metazoa > Chordata > Amphibia > Anura > Bufonidae > Bufo > Bufo gargarizans. The sequence goes on along the minus strand of NC_058084.1, from coordinate 295,809,638 downwards.
TTCGTCCTTACTAGACTGTATACATGCCTTAGAAGTGTTACACAAACAATCCCTTGATCCTTAACACCTATCTGATCTCTCAACTCTTAGATCCGAGCTCAAAAACCTACTGAATAAAAAAAAACTGCCAAATACTACCTTTCCCCCCAACATAAATTCTATGCCCATGATAAATTTAAACGCAAAAAAAAAAAAACGCCAGATATGTAACCTCAATTAAATCCCCTCAAGATCATCAACTTTTTTCACCTGAGGCCATTGCAGAACAATTTTGCCTCTTCTACAAAGACCTTTATAACTTACCTCCTCCCGCTGTCACCCAGCCCAAAATGGATGAAAACCCACTCACCAAATCCTTTTTAGATACCCTAAACCTGCCATTCTTAACCCCTTCCCAATGCGAATATCTGTCAAATCCATTCACCATTGCTGAACTCACTTTAGCTCTCAAAAATTCTCCAAAAGGTAAATGCCCTGGCCCTGACTGGCTTTCAACTATCTATTACGCCACCTTCCAGGCCACATTACTTCCCTACCTGCTACGCGTATGTAACTTAGCCCTACAAAAATGCCCCCTTTCTACAGACATGACAAACGCAAGGATTACTATCATACCCAAAGAGGGAAAAAGATCCCACCCTATGTGTTAACTACCGCCCCATATCCCTCTCAAATATTGACCTAAAACTCCTAGCAAAGATGCTTGCAACAAGAATCCAATCCCTCCTCCCGAACCTGATTCACCCTGATCAGGTGGGCTTTGTTAAAGGACGGGAAGGCAAAGACAATACAACCAAAATTCTAGACGCTCTTTACTACACCTCACACAAAAAGCTGCGACTGGTTCTCCTGGGCACCATTGCGGAAAAAGCTTTTGACCGTATAGATTGGTCTTACATTAAACTCACTCTACTCAAATTCAACTTCCCTGTCCCATATATACACGCTATTTTCACAATGTACAATAACACTTCTGCCTTGGTCCTAGTGAACAACCTTACTTCTTCCAATTTTTTTTATTAAGAATGGAACACGTCAAGGTTGCCCCCTCTCCCCTCTCCCCTCTCATCTTTGTCCTAGTCATGGAAACACTCATGCACACCCTGAGAGAGGAGAGCATTATCCAAGGTTTAAAAATTGGGTCCCAAGAATATAAACTAGCTACCTTTGCTGATGACCTCCTAATTCGTACCACCAATCCCCTTACATCCATGCCCAAGATACTCTCATTACTTAAAAAATTAGCTCCCTATCCAACTTCAAAATTAACCCACAAAAATTACAAATCCTGCATACTGGCCTATCCCCTTCTTGCATCAAAGCAGTTCAATCAAACTCTCCATTTAACTGGACTGATCAACACTAGGGATGAGCGAACTCGAACTGTATAGTTTGGGTTCGTACTGAATTTTGGGGTGTCCGTGACACGGACCCGAACCCGGACATTTTCGTAAAAGTCCGGGTTCGGGTTCGGTGTTCGTCGCTTTCTTGGCGCTTTTGTGACGCTTTCTTGGCGCTTTTTGAAAGGCTGCAAAGCAGCCAATCAACAAGCGTCATACTACTTGCCCCAAGAGGCCATCACAGCCATGCCTACTATTGGCATGGCTGTGATTGGCCAGAGCACCATGTGACCCAGCCTCTATTTAAGCTGGAGTCACATAGCGCCGCCCGTCACTCTGCTCTGATTAGAGTAGGGAGAGGTTGCGGCTGCGACAGTAGGGCGAGATTAGGCAGATTAACTCCTCCAAAGGACTTGATTATTGATCGATCTGCAGCTGTGGGTCATTGAGCTGCTGATACTCAATTGCTCAATGTTTTTAGGCTGCCCAGACCGTTTGTCAGTCACATTTTTCTGGGGTGATCGGCGGCCATTTTGTGTCTTGTGGTGCGCCAGCACAAGCTGCGACCAAGTGCATTTAACCCTCAATGGTGTGGTTGTTTTTTGGCTAAAGCCTACATCAGGGTGAAGCTGTCACACCAAGTGCATTTAACCAGCAATAGTCTGTTTATTTTTTGGCCATATACTACATCAGGGGCAAGCTGCGCCTGTCACCAAGTGCATTTAACCCTCAATGGTGTGGTTGTTTTTTGGCTAAAGCCTACATCGGGGTGAAGCTGTCACACCAAGTGCATTTAACCAGCAATAGTCTGTTTATTTTTTGGCCATATACTACATCGGGGGCAAGCTGCGCCCGTCACCAAGTGCATTTAACCCTCAGTAGTGTGGTTGGTCAAGCTATCACACCAAGTGCATTTAACCAGCAATAGTCTGTTCATTTTTTGGCCATATACTAAATCAGGGGCAAGCTGCGCCCGTCACCAAGTGCATTTAACCAGCAATAGTCTGTTCATTTTTTGGCCATATACTAAATCAGGGGCAAGCTGCGCCCGTCACCAAGTGCATTTAACCCTCAGTAGTGTGGTTGGTCAAGCTGTCACACCAAGTGCATTTAACCGGCAATAGTCTGTTCATTTTTTGGCCATATACTACATCAGGGGCAAGCTGCGCCCGTCACCAAGTGCATTTAACCCTCAGTAGTGTGGTTGGTCAAGCTATCACACCAAGTGCATTTAACCAGCAATAGTCTGTTTATTTTTTGGCCATATACTAAATCAGGGGCAAGCTGCGCCCGTCACCAAGTGCATTTAACCAGCAATAGTCTGTTCATTTTTTGGCCATATACTACATCAGGGGCAAGCTGCGCCCGTCACCAAGTGCATTTAACCCTCAGTAGTGTGGTTGGTCAAGCTATCACACCAAGTGCATTTAACCAGCAATAGTCTGTTCATTTTTTGGCCATATACTAAATCAGGGGCAAGCTGCGCCCGTCACCAAGTGCATTTAACCAGCAGAAGTCTGTTCATTTTTTGGCCATATACTACATCAGGGGCAAGCTGCTCCCGTCACCAAGTGCATTTAACCCTCAGTAGTGTGGTTGGTCAAGCTGTGACACCAAGTGCATTTAACCAGCAATAGTCTGTTCATTTTTTGGCCATATACTACATCAGGGGCAAGCTGCGCCCGTCACCAAGTGCATTTAACCAGCAATAGTCTGTTCATTTTTTGGCCATATACTACATCAGGGGCAAGCTGCGCCCGTCACCAAGTGCATTTAACCCTCAGTAGTGTGGTTGGTCAAGCTATCACACCAAGTGCATTTAACCAGCAATAGTCTGTTCATTTTTTGGCCATATACTAAATCAGGGGCAAGCTGCGCCTGTCACCAAGTGCATTTAACCAGATATAGTCTGTTCATTTTTTGGCCATATACTACATCAGGGGCAAGCTGCGCCCGTCACCAAGTGCATTTAACCCTCAGTAGTGTGGTTGGTCAAGCTATCACACCAAGTGCATTTAACCAGCAATAGTCTGTTTATTTTTTGGCCATATACTAAATCAGGGGCAAGCTGCGCCCGTCACCAAGTGCATTTAACCAGCAATAGTCTGTTCATTTTTTGGCCATATACTACATCAGGGGCAAGCTGCGCCCGTCACCAAGTGCATTTAACCCTCAGTAGTGTGGTTGGTCAAGCTATCACACCAAGTGCATTTAACCAGCAATAGTCTGTTCATTTTTTGGCCATATACTAAATCAGGGGCAAGCTGCGCCCGTCACCAAGTGCATTTAACCAGCAGAAGTCTGTTCATTTTTTGGCCATATACTACATCAGGGGCAAGCTGCTCCCGTCACCAAGTGCATTTAACCCTCAGTAGTGTGGTTGGTCAAGCTGTGACACCAAGTGCATTTAACCAGCAATAGTCTGTTCATTTTTTGGCCATATACTACATCAGGGGCAAGCTGCGCCCGTCACCAAGTGCATTTAACCAGCAATAGTCTGTTCATTTTTTGGCCATATACTACATCAGGGGCAAGCTGCGCCCGTCACCAAGTGCATTTAACCCTCAGTAGTGTGGTTGGTCAAGCTATCACACCAAGTGCATTTAACCAGCAATAGTCTGTTCATTTTTTGGCCATATACTAAATCAGGGGCAAGCTGCGCCTGTCACCAAGTGCATTTAACCAGATATAGTCTGTTCATTTTTTGGCCATATACTACATCAGGGGCAAGCTGCACCCGTCACCAAGTGCATTTAACCCTCAGTAGTGTGGTTGGTCAAGCTGTGACACCAAGTGCATTTAACCAGCAATAGTCTGTTCATTTTTTGGCCATATACTACATCAGGGGCAAGCTGCGCCCGTCACCAAGTGCATTTAACCCTCAGTAGTGTGGTTGGTCAAGCTATCACACCAAGTGCATTTAACCAGCAATAGTCTGTTCATTTTTTGGCCATATACTACATCAGGGGCAAGCTGCGCCCGTCACCAAGTGCATTTAACCCTCAGTAGTGTGGTTGGTCAAGCTGTGACACCAAGTGCATTTAACCAGCAATAGTCTGTTCATTTTTTGGCCATATACTACATCAGGGGCAAGCTGCGCCCGTCACCAAGTGCATTTAACCCTCAGTAGTGTGGTTGGTCAAGCTATCACACCAAGTGCATTTAACCAGCAATAGTCTGTTCATTTTTTGGCCATATACTAAATCAGGGGCAAGCTGCGCCCGTCACCAAGTGCATTTAACCAGCAATAGTCTGTTCATTTTTTGGCCATATACTACATCAGGGGCAAGCTGCGCCCGTCACCAAGTGCATTTAACCCTCAGTAGTGTGGTTCGTCAAGCTGTGACACCAAGTGCATTTAACCAGCAATAGTCTGTTCATTTTTTGGCCATATACTACATCAGGGGCAAGCTGCGCCCGTCACCAAGTGCATTTAACCAGCAATAGTGTGGTTATTTTTTGGCCATATCCCAGTCTAATTCTGTCACTAAATCCATACCGGTCACCCAGCGCCTATATAATATTCAAGGTGCACATAGGGTCATTCAGAATAACTTCACACACACGCTACTGTGCATTTTCAAGTCTAATTCTGTTAGTAAATCCATACCGGTCACCCAGCGCCTAAATACTAGGCCTCAAATTTATATCCTGCTAAATCTCTCGTTACCGCTGTCCTGTTGTGCCTGGGAAAGTTATTTAGTGTCCGTCAAAGCACATTTTTTGTTCTGGGTTGAAATACAATTCCCAATTTAGCAATTTCATAATTTAGTGGTTCCTGCTATATCAGAGCTATTTGAAATCTATCCCTAAAAGGGTATATAATATTCAAGGTGCACATAGGGTCATTCAGAATAACTTCACACACACGCTACTGTGCATTTCCAAGTCTAATTCTGTCACTAAATCCATACCGGTCACCCAGCGCCTAAATACTAGGCCTTAAATTTATATCCCGCTAAATCTCTCGTTACCGCTGTACTGTTGTGGCTGGGAAAGTTATTTAGTGTCCGTCAAAGCACATTTTTTTTTCTGGGTTGAAATACAATTCCCAATTTAGCAATTTCATAATTTAGTGGTTTCTGCTATATCAGAGCTATTTGAAATCTATCCCTAAAAGGGTATATAATATTCAAGGTGCACATAGGGTCATTCAGAATAACTTCACACACACGCTACTGTGCATTTCCAAGTCCAATTCTGTCAGTAAATCCATACCGGTCACCCAGCGCCTAAATACTAGGCCTCAAATTTATATCCCGCTGAATTTGAATACAATACATTGGGCCAAATAATATTTTTGTTGTTGTGGTGAACCATAACAATGAGGAAAACATCTAGTAAGGGACGCGGACGTGGACATGGTCGTGGTGGTGTTAGTGGACCCTCTGGTGCTGGGAGAGGACGTGGCCGTTCTGCCACATCCACTCGTCCTAGTGTACCAACTACCTCAGGTCCCAGTAGCCGCCAGAATTTACAGCGATATATGGTGGGGCCCAATGCCGTTCTAAGGATGGTAAGGCCTGAGCAGGTACACGCATTAGTCAATTGGGTGGCCGACAGTGGATCCAGCACGTTCACATTATCTCCCACCCAGTCTTCTGCAGAAAGCGCACAGATGGCGCCTGAAAACCAACCCCATCAGTCTGTCACATCACCCCCATGCATACCAGGGAAACTGTCATAGCCTCAAGTTATGCAGCAGTCTCATATGCTGTTTGAAGACTCCGCTGGCAGGGTTTCCCAAGGGCATCCACCTAGCCCTTCCCCAGTGGTGAAAGACATAGAATGCACTGACGCACAACCACTTATGTTTCCTGATGATGAGGACATGGGAATACCACCTCAGCATGTCTCTGATGATGACGAAACACAGGTGCCAACTGCTGCGTCTTTCTGCAGTGTGCAGACTGAACAGGAGGTCAGGGATCAAGACTGGGTGGAAGACGATGCAGGGGACGATGAGGTCCTAGACCCCACATGGAATGAAGGTCGTGCCACTGACTTTCACAGTTCGGAGGAAGAGGCAGTGGTGAGACCGAGCCAACAGCGTAGCAAAAGAGGGAGCAGTGGGCAAAAGCAGAACACCCGCCGCCAAGAGACTCCGCCTGCTACTGACTGCCGCCATCTGGGACCGAGCACCCCAAAGGCAGCTTCAAGGAGTTCCCTGGCATGGCACTTCTTCAAACAATGTGCTGACGACAAGACCCGAGTGGTTTGCACGCTGTGCCATCAGAGCCTGAAGCGAGGCATTAACGTTCTGAACCTGAGCACAACCTGCATGACCAGGCACCTGCATGCAAAGCATGAACTGCAGTGGAGTAAACACCTTAAAACCAAGGAAGTTACTCAGGCTCCCCCTGCTACCTCTTCTGCTGCTGCCGCCTCGGCCTCTTCTGCTGCTGCTGCCTCGGCCTCTTCCTCCGCCTCTGGAGGAACGTTGGCACCTGCCGCCCAGCAAACAGGGGATGTACCACCAACACCACCACCACCACCTCCGTCACCAAGCGTCTCAACCATGTCACACGCCAGCGTTCAGCTCTCCATCTCACAAACATTTGAGAGAAAGCGTAAATTTCCACCTAGCCACCCTCGATCCCTGGCCCTGAATGCCAGCATTTCTAAACTACTGGCCTATGAAATGCTGTCATTTAGGCTGGTGGACACAGACAGCTTCAAACAGCTCATGTCGCTTGCTGTCCCACAGTATGTTGTTCCCAGCCGCCACTACTTCTCCAAGAGAGCCGTGCCTTCCCTGCACAACCAAGTATCCGATAAAATCAAGTCTGTACTGCGCAACGCCATCTGTAGCAAGGTCCACCTAACCACAGATACGTGGACCAGTAAGCACGGCCAGGGACGCTATATCTCCCTAACTGCACACTGGGTAAATGTAGTGGCAGCTGGGCCCCAGGCGGAGAGCTGTTTGGCGCACGTCCTTCCGCCGCCAAAGATCGCAGGGCAACATTCTTTGCCTCCTATTGCCACCTCCTCCTTCTCGGCTTCCTCCTCTTCTTCTTCCACCTGCTCATCCAGTCAGCCACACACCTTCACCACCAACTTCAGCACAGCCCGGGGTAAACGTCAGCAGGCCATTCTGAAACTCATATGTTTGGGGGACAGGCCCCACACCGCACAGGAGTTGTGGCGGGGTATAGAACAACAGACCGACGAGTGGTTGCTGTCGGTGAGCCTCAAGCCCGGCCTGGTGGTGTGTGATAATGGGCGAAATCTCGTTGCAGCTCTGGGACTAGCCAATTTGACGCACATCCCTTGCTTGGCGCATGTGCTGAATTTGGTGGTGCAGAAGTTCATACACAACTACCCCGACATGTCAGAGCTGCTGCATAAAGTGCGGGCCGTCTGTTCGCGCTTCCGGCGTTCACATCCTGCTGCTGCTCGCCTGTCTGCGCTACAGCGTAACTTCGGCCTTCCCGCTCACCGCCTCATATGCGACGTGCCCACCAGGTGGAACTCCACCTTGCACATGCTGGACAGACTGTGCGAGCAGCAGCAGGCCATAGTGGAGTTTCAGCTGCAGCACGCACGGGTCAGTCGCACTACAGAACAGCACCACTTCACCACCAATGACTGGGCCTCCATGCGAGACCTGTGTGCCCTGTTGCGCTGTTTCGAGTACTCCACCAACATGGCCAGTGGCGATGACGCCGTTATCAGCGTTACAATACCACTTCTATGTCTCCTTGAGAAAACACTTAGGGCGACGATGGAAGAGGAGGTGGCCCAGGAGGAGGAGGAGGAGGAAGAGGGGTCATTTTTAGCACTTTCAGGCCAGTCTCTTCGAAGTGACTCAGAGGGAGGTTTTTGGCAACAGCAGAGGCCAGGTACAAATGTGGCCAGCCAGGGCCCACTACTGGAGTACGAGGAGGACGAGGATGAGGAGGAGGTGGAGGAGGATGAGGATGAAGCATGGTCACAGCGGGGTGGCACCCAACGCAGCTCGGGTCCATCACTGGTGCGTGGCTGGGGGGAAAGGCAGGACGATGACGATACGCCTCCCAGCTTGTCCTTACCCCTGGGCAGCCTGGCACACATGAGCGACTACATGCTGCAGTGCCTGCGCAACGACAGCAGAGTTGCCCACATTTTAACCTGTGCGGACTACTGGGTTGCCACCCTGCTGGATCCACGCTACAAAGACAATGTGCCCACCTTACTTCCTGCACTGGAGCGTGATAGGAAGATGCGCGAGTACAAGCGCACATTGGTAGACGCGCTACTGAGAGCATTCCCAAATGTCACAGGGGAACAAGTGGAAGCCCAAGGCCAAGGCAGAGGAGGAGCAAGAGGTCGCCAAGGCAGCTGTGTCAATGCCAGCTCCTCTAAGGGCAGGGTTAGCATGGCAGAGATGTGGAAAACTTTTGTCAACACGCCACAGCTAACTGCACCACCACCTGATACGCAACGTGTTAGCAGGAGGCAACATTTCACTAACATGGTGGAACAGTACATGTGCACACCCCTCCACGTACTGACTGATGGTTCGGCCCCATTCAACTTCTGGGTCTCTAAATTGTCCACGTGGCCAGAGCTAGCCTTTTATGCCTTGGAGGTGCTGGCCTGCCCGGCGGCCAGCGTTTTGTCTAAACGTGTATTTAGCACGGCAGGGGGCGTCATTACAGACAAACGCAGCCGCCTGTCTACAGCCAATGTGGACAAGCTGACGTTCATAAAAATGAACCAGGCATGGATCCCACAGGTACGGCATACATATTAGGACATCGTCAGACATCATCCACAACTCCATCCTCCGTCAGGCAAAACTCCATCAGCCCTCAGACATCAGACAAAACTCCGTCCTCCGTCAGGCAAAACTCCATCAGACATCAGACAAAACTCCGTCCTCCGTCAGACAAAACTCCATCAGACCTCAGACATCAGACAAAACTCCGTCCTCCGTCACCCAAAACTCCATCAGACCTCAGACATCAGACAAAACTCCGTCCTCTGTCAGACAAAACTCCATCAGACCTCAGACATCAGACAAAACTCCGTCCTCCGTCAGACAAAACTCCTTCAGACCTCAGACATCAGACAAAACTCCGTCCTCCATCAGGCAAAACTCCATCAGACATCAGACATCAGACAAAACTCCGTCCTCCGTCAGACAAAACTCCATCAGACCTCAGACATCAGACAAAACTCCGTCCTCCGTCAGACAAAACTCCATCAGCCCTCAGACATCAGACAAAACTCCGTCCTCCGTCAGACAAAACTCCATCAGACCTCAGACATCAGACAAAACTCCGTCCTCCATCAGGCAAAACTCCATCAGACATCAGACATCAGACAAAACTCCGTCCTCCGTCAGACAAAACTCCATCAGACCTCAGACATCAGACAAAACTCCGTCCTCCGTCACCCAAAACTCCATCAGACCTCAGACATCAGACAAAACTCCGTCCTCCGTCAGGCAAAACTCCATCAGACCTCAGACTTCAGCTAAAACTCTGTCCTCCCTCAGACATCAGACAAAACTCCGTCCTCCCTAACTCAAAATACGCCCTACTACACACACTCTTCACCTGACGGAGCTGCTAGCTGCTGGAGAGGCAAAGGACCTGTGATGACATCATGACCATGTGACGAGTCACATGTGTGGGAGGGGTCAGATGTGCACAGCAGCTGGTAGAGTGTACAGAACAGTAGCCATCAAATAGAGCTCTGTACTAGAGATGTGTGTGTAACCTGCATGTAGCAGAGCTGTGTACTGTGTTACAGAGATGTGTGTGTGTAACCTGCATGTAGCAGAGCTGTGTACTGTGTTATAGAGATGTATGTGTAACCTGCATGTAGCAGAGCTGTGTACTGTGTTACAGAGATGTATGTGTAACCTGAATGTAGCAGAGCTGTGTACTGTGTTATAGAGATGTATGTGTAACCTGCATGTAGCAGAGCTGTGTACTGTGTTACAGAGATGTATGTGTAACCTGAATGTAGCAGAGCTGTGTACTGTGTTACAGAGATGTATGTGTAACCTGCAGGTAGCAGATCTGTGTACTGTGTTACAGAGATGTATGTGTAACCTGCATGTAGCAGAGCTGTGTACTGTGTTACAGAGATGTATGTGTAACCTGCATGTAGCAGAGCTGTGTACTGTGTTACAGAGATGTACGTGTAACCTGCAGGTAGCAGAGCTGTGTACTGTGTAGCAGATCTGTATGTGTAACCTGCATGTAGCAGAGCTGTGTACTGTGTAGCAGAGCTGTATGTGTAACCTGCATGTAGCAGAGCTGTGAACTGTGTAGCAGAGCTGTATGTGTAACCTGCATGTAGCAGTGCTGTGTACTGTGTATCAGAGCTGTATGTGTAACCTGCATGTAGCAGAGCTGTGTACTGTGTTACAGAGATGTATCTGCAACCTGCAGGTAGCAGAGCTGTGTACTGTGTAGCAGATCTGTATGTGTAACCTGCATGTAGCAGAGCTGTGTACTGTGTTACAGGGATGTATGTGCAACCTGCAGGTAGCAGTGTTGTGTACTGTGTAGCAGAGATGTGTACTGTGTTACAGAGATGTGTGTGTAGCCTGCATGTAGCAGAGCTGTGTACTGTGTATATAGAGCAGTGTGTGTAAAAGCATGTAGCAGAGCTGTGTACTGTGTTACAGAGATGTGTGTGTAACCTGCATGTAGAAGTGCTGTGTACTGTGTAGCAGAGCTGTATGTGTAACCTGCATGTAGCAGAGCTGTGTACTGTGTTACAGAGATGTATGTGTAACCTGCACGTAGCAGAGCTGTGTACTGTGTTAAAGAGCTGTATGTGTAACCTGCATGTAGCAGGCTGCGTACTGTGTTACAGAGCTGTATGTGTAACCTGCATGTAGCAGAGCTGTGTACTGTGTATATAGAGCAGTGTGTGTAACAGCATGTAGCAGAGCTGTGTACTGTGTTACAGAGATGTGTGTGTAACCTGCATGTAGAAGTGCTGTGTACTGTGTAGCAGAGCTGTATGTGTAACCTGCATGTAGCAGAGCTGTGTACTGTGTTACAGGGATGTATGTGCAACCTGCAGGTAGCAGAGCTGTGTACTGTGTATATAGAGCAGTTTGTCTAACCGCATGTAGCAGAGCTGTGTACTGTGTTACAGAGATGTGTGTGTAACCTGGGAACTATAAAAAAGTGTAAAAAAAAAACATAAATATTCAGATCACCCCCCTTTTCCCAAAATTAAAATAAAAGACACATCATGGGTTTCACAATGTGTAAAAACGCCCATTGTATAAAAATATATTCCCCATACGGCAAACAGCAAAACAGAAAAAAAAAGAGTCCAAATGTCCGATTCACCGTTTTTGGTCACTTCATTTGCTACAAAAATGTAAATAAAAAGTGATCAAAAAGTCTTAAACACCCCAGAATGGTATCAGTAAAAAGTTTAGATTGCCCCGCAAAAAATGAGCCCCCATCCAGCTCTGTACACATAATTACAAAAAAGTTATGGGGCTCAAAATATGGCGACAAAAAAAATCGGATATTTTTATTTTTTTAACACTATTAAAACGCAAGAAAAACTATACATATAAGGTATTGCCGGATTCGATCTGACCTGTAGAATAAAAGTAACCAGTCAGTTTTATCGCACATCGAATGTCGTAAATAGAAATCACGTAAAACTGTGGTGGAATTGCTTTTTTTTTTCAACAGGAAGAATGGGCAGTTTTACCATCTGAGAAAATAAAGACCCTCATCCATAACTACCACAAAAGACTTCAAGCTGTCATTGATGCTAAAGGGGGCAATACATGGTATTAATAACTGGGGTGTGTAAACTTCTGACCAGGGTCATTTGGGGAGTTTGTGTTGTGATTATGATTTATAAAGAGTAAACACCGTTGTTTGACATAAATGGCTTCAGCCGACCACTAACCACGAGCGAGAGAGAAGTGTCTGTGGTATCAATCATATTCTCTGAACAATGGTTAAAGGGGTATTCTCATCTTAATGATCACTCTTAAATCTGTTAATGATTTGACAGTGATAATTTTTCTAAATACATTTTATTACCCAATTCCCATCCTTTTTTAGAAAATAAGTCCCCTCTTACCTGATCGTTGTCTTTGGTCTCCCCTGGTTACGGCCACCTCTCCTGTCGAATCCAGCCGGGCCACGCTTGCGCAGAAGACGGAAAATTCTCTCCCGGCTGGGCCGCGCAATGTCCTGAACGCGCATGCCGCTGCGCATGCGCCATGATGACTTCTTCCTGGCCAGTATAGTACAGAGCCGCGAATGCGCACGCCGACTCTGTACTATACAGGCCAGGAATAAGTCACCATGGCACATGCGCGGCGCTGTGCGCGTTCAGGACATTGCGCGGCCCGGCCGGGAGAGAATCTTCAGTCTTCTGCGCAAGCGCGGCCCGGCCGGGAGAAGAATACAGGAAGTGAACGTCACGCTCAAGGAAGGTAAGTATGAAAAAGGGAAGATGAGAATACCCCTTTAAGAAATCATAAATTCTGCAAGGGTATGTAAACTTATCAGCACAACTGTAAGTAGCTGTGTGATATAAATCTGTGGAATATGGGAAGCACAAGAGGATGTGCACCATAAATCCCATCTTTGTAAGGCCTCTTGCACATGGTCGCTGTGTGCCTGTGGTCGTACTGTGGACCACATATGGCGGTTCCGCAATACACAGGGCACCAGCCGTGTGCATCCCGCATCCGTGATGTCGACCCATTCACTTGAACGGAACAGAAACACGGATCGGATCCCCACAGAAGCACTACAGAGTGCTTCCGTGGTGTTTCTGGCCGTGCCTCCGCACAGCAAAAAAGTAGAACATATTCAAGGACCTATTCAAGTTGAATGGGTCTGGATCTGTCCCGGCTGCTGCACGCACGTTGCCCGTGCATTGGGGACTGCAAATTGCTGTCCCCAATGCACGGAATGGACCAACAACGTTCATGTGCAAGAGGCCTAACACTTGTGATCTGTGTGAAGCGGCATATATGCATTCATGTTGCATGTATTTATTAATTAGGGTTACCAATTCTGAGTAACTTGGAGTGACAGGAGATTTACAGAATCTGATTTTTTTTTTTTTGTCGTCATATTTTGAGCTCTATAACTTTTATGTAATTATGTGTACGGCGCTGGGTGGGGGCTCATTTTTTGCGGGGCAATCTGAACTTTTCACTGATACCATTCTGGGGTGTTTAAGACTTTTTGATCGCTTTTTATTTACATTTTTGTAGCAAATGAAGCGACCAAAAACGGCGAATCGGACATTTGGACTCTTTTTTTTCTTCTGTTTTGCCGTTTGCCGTATGGGGAATATATTTTTATACAATGGGTGTTTTTACACATTGCGACACCCATGATGTGTATTTTTTTATTTTTTTTTATTTTCATTTTGGGAAAAGGGGGGTGATCTGAATTTTTTTGTTTTATTTTACACTTTTTTATAGTTCCCAGGTTACACACACATCTCTGTTACACAGTAAAAAGCTCTGCTACATGCGGTTACACACACATCTCTGTAACACAGTACACAGCACTGCTACATGCAGGTTGCACATACATCCCTGTAACACAGTACACAGCCTGCTACATGCAGGTTACACATACAGCTCCGCTACACAGGACACAGCTCTGATACATGCAGATTACACATACAGCTCTGCTACACAGTACACAGCTCTGCTACATTCAGGTTACAAATACAGCTCTGCTACACAGTACACAGCACTGCTACATGCAGGTTACACATACAGCTCTGCTACACAGTACACAGCTCTGCTACATGCAGGTTACACATACAGCTCTGCTACACAGTACACAGCTCTGCTACATGCAGATTACACATACAGCACTGCTACACAGTACACAGCTCTGCTACATGCAGGTTACACATACAGCTCTGCTTCACAGTACACAGCTCTGCTACATGCAGGTTACACATACAGATCTGCTACACAGTACACAGCTCTGCTACCTGCAGGTTACACATACATCTCTGTAACACAGTACACAGCTCTGCTACATGCAGGTTACACATACAGCTCTGCTACACAGTACACAGCTCTGCTACATGCAGGTTACACATACAGATCTACTACACAGTACACAGCTCTGCTACCTGCAGGTTACACATACAGATCTGCTACACAGTACACAGCTCTGCTACCTGCAGGTTATACATACAGATCTGCTACCTGCAGGTTACACATACATCTCTATAACACAGTACACCACTCTGCTACATGCAGGTTACACATACATCTCTGTAACACAGTACACAGCTCTGCTACCTGCAGGTTACACATACATCTCTGTAACACAGTACACAGCTCTGCTACATGCAGGTTACACATACAGATCTACTACACAGTACACAGCTCTGCTACCTGCAGGTTACACATACAGATCTGCTACACAGTACACAGCTCTGCTACCTGCAGGTTACACATACAGATCTGCTACCTGCAGGTTACACATACATCTCTGTAACACAGTACACAGCTCTGCTACATGCAGGTTACACACACATCTCTAGTACAGAGCTCTATTTGATGGCTACTGTTCTGTACACTCTACCAGCTGCTGTGTACGTCTGACCCCTCCCACACACGTGACTCGTCACATGGTCATGACGTCATCACAGGTCCTTTGCCTCTCCAGCAGCTAGCAGCTCCGTCAGGTGAATAGTGTGTGTAGTAGGGCGTATTTTGAGTTAGGGAGGACGGAGTTTTGGCTGATGCCTGATGGAGGACGGAGTTTTGTCTGATGTCTGAGGTCTGATGGAGTTTTGCCTGACGGAGGACGAAGTTTTATCTGATGTCTGAGGTCTGATGGAGTTTTGCCTGACGGAGGACGGAGTTTTGTCTGATGTCTGATGTCTGAGGTCTGATGGAGTTTTGCCTGACGGAGGACGGAGTTTTGTCTGATGTCTGAGGTCTGATGGAGTTTTGGGTGACGGAGGACGGAGTTTTGTCTGATGTCTGAGGTCTGATGGAGTTTTGCCTGACGGAGGACGGAGTTTTGTCTGATGTCTGAGGTCTGATGGAGTTTTGGGTGACGGAGGACGGAGTTTTGTCTGATGTCTGAGGTCTGATGGAGTTTTGCCTGACGGAGGACGGAGTTTTGTCTGATGTCTGAGGTCTGATGGAGTTTTGCCTGATGGAGGACGGAGTTTTGTCTGATGTCTGAGGTCTGATGGAGTTTTGGGTGACGGAGGACGGAGTTTTGTCTGATGTCTGAGGTCTGATGGAGTTTTGCCTGATGGAGGACGGAGTTTTGTCTGATGTCTGAGGTCTGATGGAGTTTTGGGTGACGGAGGACGCAGTTTTGTCTGATGTCTGAGGTCTGATGGAGTTTTGCCTGATGGAGGACGGAGTTTTGTCTGATGTCTGAGGTCTGATGGAGTTTTGGGTGACGGAGGACGGAGTTTTGTCTGATGTCTGAGGTCTGATGGAGTTTTGCCTGACGGAGGACGGAGTTTTGTCTGATGTCTGAGGTCTGATGGAGTTTTGGGTGACGGAGAACGGAGTTTTGTCTGATGTCTGAGGGCTGATGGAGTTTTGTCTGACGGAGGACGGAGTTTTGTCTGATGTCTGATGGAGTTTTGCCTGACGGAGGACGGAGTTTTGTCTGATGTCTGAGGTCTGATGGAGTTTTGGGTGACGGAGGACGGAGTTTTGTCTGATGTCTGAGGTCTGATGGAGTTTTGCCTGACGGAGGACGGAGTTTTGTCTGATGTCTGAGGTCTGATGGAGTTTTGGGTGACGGAGAACGGAGTTTTGTCTGATGTCTGAGGGCTGATGGAGTTTTGTCTGACGGAGGACGGAGTTTTGTCTGATGTCTGATGGAGTTTTGCCTGACGGAGGACGGAGTTTTGTCTGATGTCTGAGGTCTGATGGAGTTTTGGGTGACGGAGGACGGAGTTTTGTCTGATGTCTGAGGTCTGATGGAGTTTTGGGTGACGGAGGACGGAGTTTTGTCTGATGTCTGAGGTCTGATGGAGTTTTGGGTGACGGAGGACGGAGTTGTGTCTGATGTCTGAGGTCTGATGGAGTTTTGCCTGATGGAGGACGGAGTTTTGTCTGATGTCTGAGGTCTGATGGAGTTTTGTCTGACGGAAGACGGAGTTTTGTCTGATGTCTGATGGAGTTTTGCCTGACGGAGGACGGAGTTTTGTCTGATGTCTGAGGGCTGATGGAGTTTTGCCTGACGGAGGATGGAGTTGTGGATGATGTCTGACGATGTCCTAATATGTATGCCGTACATGCAGACTGATTCTCTGCTGACATGAAGCCAGATCCTCTGTTACGGGACCTCTCTCCTCTGCCTGGGTGCTGGGCCTAAATTTATGAAAATGGACTCTTACAGTGGTGGCTGACGTGAAGCCTGATTCTCTGCTATGATATGAAGACTGATTCTCTGCTGACATGAAGCCAGATTGTCTGTTACGGGACCTCTCGACTCTGCCTGGGTGCTGGGCCTAAATATATGCCAATCGACTGTTGCAGTGGTGGCTGACGTGAAGCCTCATTCTCTGCTATGACATGCAGACTAATTCTCTGCTGACATGAAGCCAGATTGTCTGTTACGGGACCTCTCTCCTCTGCCTGGGTGCTGGGCCTAAATATATGCCAATGGACTGTTGCAGTGGTGGCTGACGTGAAGCCTCATTCTCTGCTATGACATGCAGACTAATTCTCTGCTGACATGAAGCCAGATTGTCTGTTACGGGACCTCTCTCCTCTGCCTGGGTGCTGGGCCTAAATATATGCCAATGGACTGTTGCAGTGGTGGCTGACGTGAAGCCTCATTCTCTGCTATGACATGCAGACTAATTCTCTGCTGACATGAAGCCAGATCCTCTGTTACGGGACCTCTCTCCTCTGCCTGGGTGCTGGGCCTAAATTTATGAAAATGGACTCTTACAGTGGTGGCTGACGTGAAGCCTCATTCTCTGCTATGACATGCAGACTAATTCTCTGCTGACATGAAGCCAGATTCTCTGTTACGGGACCTCTCTCCTCTGCCTGGGTTCCGGGGCCTAAATATCTGAGAATGGACTGTTCCAGTGGTGGGTGACGGGAAGCCAGATTCTCTGCTATGGGACCTCTCTCCAATTGATTTTGGTTAATTTTTATTTATTTAATTTTTATTTTAATTCATTTCCCTATCCACATTTGTTTGCAGGGGATTTACCTACATGTTGCTGCCTTTTGCAGCCCTCTAGCCCTTTCCTGGGCTGTTTTACAGCCTTTTTAGTGCCGAAAAGTTCGGGTCCCCATTGACTTCAATGGGGTTCGGGTTCGGGACGAAGTTCGGATCGGGTTCGGATCCCGAACCCGAACATTTTCGGGAAGTTCGGCCGAACTTCTCGAACCCGAACATCCAGGTGTTCGCTCAACTCTAATCAACACCTAACATATTTGGGTATTAAAATAAACTCTCACCTTCCTGACTTATTCCACCTGAACTACATTCCCCTCCTAAAATCCATCGCTGCTCAATTGGACTCACTGGAGGGACACCATCTTTCTTGGTTTGGCAGAAAAGATATGGTAATGTCTTTAGTCATCCCTAGGCTTACTTATCTCCTCCAAGTGTTGCCTATCATGATTCCCTGCTCCTTTTTCAAAAAAACTAAATAGTCTCATTCGCCAATTCCTGTAGCAAGGGTACAGAATTTTCTTTCCCACCCTTACCAAACCTAAACATCTTGGAGGTAGAAGTCTACCTGACCGTGAGTTGTATATGAAATCCATCCACCTTTGTAGAGCAATTGATTGGATCCGCATCCCTCCCCACAAACTGTGGCTCTCAATTGAGAACGCTAACTTTAATTTCCCCCTCAGGTAATCCCTTGATACGCTCCAGTGTTCTACTGCCTCTCTCCCCCTCCTACAAATCAAAGATATATACTCCCTAGCTACTGTTGGGATTAGGTCTTCAGCCCCTTCAGAGCTTAAGACATCCTCCACCCTTATAACTGACCTCTTTGACAAAGATGGTTGTGCTCTCTCAGAATTAGAGCTAGCTTGCTCCTTAAATGTCCCTTCCACCAATTTCCTCACTCTTAAATTCCTTAGAGCTGAGTTAATCCTGCGAGCTAGGTCTATTTCCAACACAAACTCCCCTAATTGGCTTGAGAACCTATTATCCAATGCCTTCTACCCCCCCAAATTGATCTCCCTTCTCTATAAAAAACAGAATCTCCCCCCATAAAGGTTAAACCTTCCTTTTTTGGCCTATGGGAGAAAGACCTAGACAGACAATTCTCTGACAAAGAAATTAATACACTCCTTAACATTCCACATAAACTCTCAAGGTATGTCCGGGTGCAGGAGAATGGATATAAAATATTGTCTAGGTGGTACAAAACTCCTGATAAAATAGCTCTCCTGTACCCCGACATTCCCGATACGTGCTGGAGATGTGGCTCGGAAAAAGGCACTTTTATATACACCTGGTGTAATTGTCCTCTAATATCTACATGGTGGAAACAAATTTTCCAAATAAGCAATAACATTTGCAAATCAAATTCCCTTTGCACCCCTGAAATTGCCCTCTTGTCCTTTGGCATAACAAACACTGGCAATCAAAAAACTTCTCTGCTACCCTACCTGTTATCTGCAGCCCGCCTCTTTAACCCCACTAAGTGGCGATCTGCTGAAACCCAGAGACCAAGTCTTGAGGAGCTCTCTAACTGGGAACTAGGGACTAGAAAGAAGTTTCTCTCTACTTGGACCGCGTGGAAGAATTTCTCTTAACTAATGGGTAGAGTTGAGCGAACACCTAGATGTTCTGGTTCGGGGAGTTCGGCCGAACTTTAAAAAAAAGTTCGGGTTCGGGACCCGAACTTGATCCGAAATTGGACCCGAAACGGAACCCCATTGAAGTCAATGGGGACCCAAACATCACTTTATTATTTTCCGTTATAACGTGGTTATAACGGAAAATAATAGTATTAGCTTTTTCAGATCTGAGTTTTCACGATCGTTTCCATGGTGATGAGGACGCTTCAATTTAGAATATACTAAGAACTGTGTACATAACTGCTCCCTGCTGCCTGGCAGCAGCCGATCTCTTACATGGGGCTGTGATCCGCACAATTAACCCCTTAGATGCTGCACTGGCCAGACCCCCCCCCCCTTCTCCCCAGTATTAAAATCGTTTGTGGCAGTGGCAACAGGTTAACAACCCCCCATCATTGGTGGCAGCGAAGCGGGAGTTCCGATCGGAGTCCCAATTTAATCGCTGGGTCTCCGATTGGTTACCATTGCAGCCAGGAGGCTACTGCAGTCCTGGGTGCCATGGTTACTTAGCACTTTTAGCAGCATTATACTTACATGCGCTGTCTGTGGCCGGCCGAGCACTCCTCCTACTGGTAAGTGACAGGTCTGTGCTATAAGCAATGCGCCACACAGACCTGTCACTTACCAGTAGGAGGAACGCCGGCCGGCCACAGAAACCACATGTAAGTATAATGCTGCTAAAAGTGCTAAGTAACCATGGCAGCCAGGACTGCAGTAGCGTCCTGGCTGCCATGGTAACCGATCTGAGCCCCAGCGATTAAACTGGGACTCCGATCGGAATTGCCGCTCTACTGCCACCAATGATGGGGGGGTTGTTAACCAATGATTTTAATTAGGGGGGGGGGAGAAGGGAGGCCACACTGGACACCAATGATTTTAATAGGGGGTGGGTGGGGGTGCCACCAATGATTTTAATATGAGGTGGGGGGGCTACACTAGCCACCAATGATTTTAATAGGGGGGGGGGCACACTGGCCACCAATGATTTTAATAGGGAGGGGGGGTCTGGCCCCCTGCTGCCTGGCAGCACCTGATCTCTTACAGGGGGCTGTGATCCGCACAATTAACCCCTCAGGTGCGGAGAGTTAAAATATACCATCGGATTGGACACAAATAAAGTTTCTGTGAAATACCAGGAATAAATGAGCAACAGTCCCAAAAAGTCAGAGTGAGTCCCTTCTCCAATAAAATCCAAAAGAGTACATACATTTGGGTCCGTGCTAAACTTGAATGGGGAGTGTTTCACAAACAGGAAGTCTTCACAGAGATTTTGCAGCTTCACAGATGCATCCCGGGTATATGGTCTCGATACCAACCAGCAAAGTTACTTCCTTCAAGAGGAACAGATCATAGAGCAATACCCAAATCTTTTTTTAAAAGGTATAATTTATTGTACTTACAATAAAACAAATTGCATATAGCGTGTAAACTTGCCCGACCCGGGTTCCGCCTTCGCTTCGTCTGGGGCGTCACAATCAAATCCACCTGAACTCTGATCTCATGAGCTTAGGGTAAGTGATAAATGCAGAAATCACTCTGTCCAGGGCAGAGTGATTTCTGCATTTATCACTTACCCTAAGCTCATATTTTTTTGTTTTGTTTTTAATAATATAAGTGTATAATGTATGTTTTAGCATTCTGAGGGTACCTCTTTAAATCTCAGTGAAAACATCTGAAATAGTAGACATTTCAAGTGTTTTTTTTTTTTTTTTTTTTGGGGGGGGGTTGGAGAGGGAAATAGTAATCAAGTGCACAATTTGGAGGGTAGTATTCTAATGTCAGTAAAAACATCTGAAAGAATAGTGTAAAATCTGGGACAGACCATTTTTTTTCGGGGCGGGGGGATAGCAATGTTTACTGTTTTCTATGCAATGTGAATGCAATGACATGCAATATACTGTACTTTGTACACAAGCATATGGAGTACAGTTGGCAACATTTAGTAACAGGAATTAAACTTACCATTCCATTCCTCCCATCTTGGTAGGAGTGGTATGGTCTGACTTCCTGCCAAGCGTGGGGCTGAGCAAGCCAGAGTCATTTTAAGAATCTAGAGTGAGGAGGGGTGGAGACTGCAACCTATCTCCTACTTTTCCAGACCAGGAGGAAAACAGAAGTGGCTCACCAAGGAGGATGGGAGACTGCAGACTCCTAGTTCACAGAGGACTTGTAAGTCACAGTGTATAAGACATTCTTTTTTATACAATCTGTGCTTGGTTACTTTGCATCAGGGCAACTACCATTCTCATCCTCTCCACTGGTTCTTCATGGATTCGCTGCACAAGTTGTTAAAAATTCTGTAGTCAAAAATGTTAGCAACCTCATACTCCATCTCAACTCCTACTTCTACTGGAAAAAGAGGTCTCTGGGAGCGAGTGATTGACTTAATGTATTTCTTAAGCAATGACATAAAACACATTATGAATTCTTAACGAGTCAGGGACTCTTAGATGAAATGAGACTGCATTAATAATTTCGGTATTCTCGTATGAACCAATAAATCGGGGGGCAGCTTACCCGAAGGCTTCTTCAAACTAATGTTTTTAATGGAGAGTCATACCTTATATCCAATCACAAAATTCACACCCTGAGATTTATTTTTTTGTATCCTGGGAATTCCTCGGGTTTGACTGAACTTGGGCCCAGAAAAAGCATTTTTAGGAACGCTCATTAGCAATGATCTACAGGTGTAAAGGTGACGCTGATTACCTGCTGAATGAGTGAAACACTCTTCCATTGTATAACTGCATCTTTCATGCAGTCACAAAAGTCATTGTTTTCCAGCAGCAGATCATGCTATATAAACATGCTCTGATGCTGGACTAGACACTACATTTGGGACCTTTGCTGCATTTGTGACAGTCCAATACAAGCGTTAAAAACTGCTGTTATATTCTGGTTTAAAAAAATAAATAAAAAAACACCCATTTTGTGCAATATACTACAATTTCGGCCTTTGCTGCATTTGGAACAGTCCAATACAAGAGTTAAATACTGCTGTTATATTCAGGTTTTTAAAAAAAACACCCATTTTGTCCTAGACACTACATTTGGGACCTTTGCTGCATTTGTGACAGTCCAATACAAGCGTTAACAACTGCTGTTATATTCTGGTATTTAAAATAAAACATTTGGTCCTAGATACTACATTTGGGGCCTTTGCTGCATTTGTGACAGTCCAATACAAGCTGCAGTTATATACTGGTTTAAAAAAAGAACACCCATTTTGTTCAAGATACTACAATTTCTACATACTACTTTTGCGGCCTATGCTGCATTTGTGACAGTCCAATACAAGTTTAACTGCTGCAGTTATATTCTGGTTTAAAAAAAAAAACACCCATTTTGTAATAGATATTACATTTAGGGCCTTTGCTGCAAGCGTGACAGTTCAATACAAGCGTTAAATACTTGTAAGGGACTCTGCGGTTTTGGTTCCGTTGCGGGCAGATACGGTGGGGCGTCCGCATGGGCACCGGAGGGGAGGGCCGAGTGGATCTCTGAGGCAGAATTGCCAGGCTGATGGCAATACGTCACGGCCGGTCCTGCCTCCGGTGTCTCCTTCGGGTTCGGTTCCGGCGTCCATGCTGGCACAATCCCGTGCCCGTGCCGAATCTGTTGGGCGTCTGCTTGCACGTCCGAGGGGTTATTCGCAAAGGAATGCGCTGCCAAGTGTGCGTGCATCTTATGCGCTACGTCGGCCACTGGCAGGTAAAGCATCGGTGCACAAATTCAAAGTTGATTAGGGATTTGCTGCACAGGTGCTAATGAGTAGGATCATCGCATGACCTATGAGGTTCTGACAAGCAGCAATCTGTGATTGGCCAGAAGGTGATTAAAAGGTGATCTCCCTGGCTGACCAGTGCTCACTGTTGTCTCTACAACCTGGGAGTATGCTGGTTCAGATTCACTAAGTTTGTTCCATGCATGAACTCTGTGTGTCTCCATTTAGTGAATGCCTCTGGAAACCTCGTCTCTGCTCTACAGTTGCACCGTGTGTGGCCTCGAATCGGACCTTGGATACTTCACCGTCTCATCCTTAGGTATTTGGTTTCACAGACTATTCTGTATGAACTTTAGGCTGGTCTGGCTTTTCTCTGACATTTTCCCACAGAGGTTATTATTTGGACTACGTTATTTCTGTATGATTTCTGGCTTGGACTTTACTGCTGTGTTTTCAATAAATCCACGTTTGTTCAGATCTTTGTCTGGTTGCTTGGGGTTCTGCAGCATTACAATACTGCTGTTATAGTCAGGTTTAAAAAAAAACAAAAAAACACCCATTTTGTGCAATATACTACAATTTCGGCCTTTGCTGCATTTGGAACAGTCCAATACAAGAGTTAAATATTGCTGTTATATTGAGGTTTTTTTTAAAAAAACACCTATTTTGTCCTAGACACTACATTTGGGACCTTTTGCTGCATTTGGAACAGTCCAATACAAGAGTTAACAACTGCTGTTATATTCTGGTATTTAAAACAAAACATTTGGTCCTAGATACTACATTTGGGGCCTTTGCTGCATTTGTGACAGTCCAATACAAGCTGCAGTTATATACTGGCTTAAAAAAAGAACACCCATTTTGTTCAAGATACTACAATTTCTACATACTACTTTTGCGGCCTATGCTGCATTTGTGACAGTCCAATACAAGTTTAACTGCTTCAGTTATATTCTGGTTTAAAAAAAAAACACCCATTTTGTAATAGATATTACATTTAGGGCCTTTGCTGCAAGCGTGACAGTTCAATACAAGCGTTAAATACTTGTAAGGGACTCTGCGGTTTTGGTTCCCTTGCGGGCAGATACGGTGGGACGTCCGCATGGGCACCGGAGGGGAGGGCCGAGTGGATCTCTGAGGCAGAATTGCCAGGCTGATGGCAATACGTCACGGCCGGTCCTGCCTCCGGTGTCTCCTTCGGGTTCGGTTCCGGCGTCCATGCTGGCACAATCCCGTGCCCGTGCCGAATCTGTTGGGCGTCTGCTTGCACGTCCAAGGGGTTATTCGCAAAGGAATGCGCTGCCACGTGTGCGTGCATCTTATGCGCTACGTCGGCCACTGGCAGGTAAAGCATCGGTGCACAAATTCAAAGTTGATTAGGGATTTGCTGCACAGGTGCTAATGAGTAGGATCATCGCATGACCTATGAGGTTCTGACAAGCAGCAATCTGTGATTGGCCAGAAGGTGATTAAAAGGTGATCTCCCTGGCTGACCAGTGCTCACTGTTGTCTCTACAACCTGGGAGTATGCTGGTTCAGATTCACTAACCCTGGGTTCACACCTGAGCGTTTTACAGCGCGTTCAAACGCGCTGTAAAACGCTCAAGACATGAAATCCAATGCTTCCCTATGGGAATGGTTCACACCTGGGCGTTTTACAGCACGTACGAACGCGCTGTAAAACGCCCGACGCTCAAACAAGTACTTGAGCTTCTTTGGGGCGTTTTGACGCGCGTTTGTGGCCATAGGACACTGCAGTCAATGACACAAACGCGCGTCAAACGCGCGTTCACTATTACATAAACGCGCGTCAGAAACGCGCGTCAAAAACGCGCGTTTGACGCGCGTTTGGGAAACGCTCAGGTGTGAACCCAGGGTAAGTTTGTTCCATGCATGAACTCTGTGTGTCTCCATTTAGTGAATGCCTCTGGAAACCTCGTCTCTGCTCTACAGTTGCACCGTGTGTGGCCTCGAATCGGACCTTGGATACTTCACCGTCTCATCCTTAGGTATTTGGTTTTACAGACTATTCTGTATGAACTTTAGGCTGGTCTGGCTTTTCTCTGACATTTTCCCACAGAGGTTATTATTTGGACTACGTTATTTCTGTATGATTTCTGGCTTGGACTTTACTGCTGTGTTTTCAATAAATCCACGTTTGTTCAGATCTTTGTCTGGTTGCTTGGGGTTCTGCAGCATTACAATACTGCTGTTATAGTCAGGTTTAAAAAAAAAACTAAAAAAAACACCCATTTTGTGCAAGATACTACAATTGTGGCCTTTGCTGCATTTCTGACAGTCTGATACTAGCGTTAAATACTGCTGTTATATTCTGGTTGTAAAAAAACACCTATTTTGTGCAAGATACTACAATTGCGGCCTTTGCTGCACTTGAGACAGTCCAATAAAAGCGTTAAATATTGCTGTTATATTCAGGTTTAAAAAAAAACACCCATTTTGTCCTAGATACAATATTTGGGACCTTTGTTGCATTTGTGACAGTCCAATACAAGCGTTAAATACTGCTGTTATATTCTGGTTTTAGAAAAACACCCATTTTGTGCAAGATACTACAATTGCGGCCTTTGCTGCATTTATGACCGTCCAATACAAGTGTTAAATAGGGTTGAGTGAACTCGAACTGTAAAGTTCGGGTTCCTACTGAACTTTAGGATTTTTGGACCCCGAACCCGAACATTTCCGTAAAAGTTCAGGTTCGGCGCTTTTTAAAAGGCTGCGCAGCCAATCAACAAGCGTCATACTACTTGCCCCAAGAGGCCATCACAGCCATGCCTACTAATGGCATGGCTGTGATTGGCCAGAGCAGCATGTGACCCAGGCTCTATATAAGCTTGAGTCACGTAGCTCTGCATGTCACTCTGCTGTTACAAGTGTAGTGAGAGGATGTTGCTGGACTTGCGATTTCAGGGAGAGAATAGGAGAGAATCAAACTCAGCGATCTACCTAGAAATAGTTGTGTGGGTGCAGGACACAATCGTTTTAGGCTAGTTTCACACTTGCGACAGGACGGATCCAGCAGGCTGGTCACCCTGTCGGATCCGCTGTTTCGCCGGACCACCACTCTGTCCCTATTGACTATAATGGACGGGGCGGAGCTCCGACGCAGCACGGCGGTGCACGGTGAAAGCCGCCGGACTAAAAAGTCCTACATGTCCGACTTTTTAGTCCGGCGGCTTTCGCTGCGCTGCAGCGGAGCTCCGCCCCCATTATAGTCAATAGGGACGGAGCAGCGGTCCGGCGAAACAGCATAAGGACGGATCCGACTGGAAAACCAGCCTGCCGGATCCGTCCTGCTGCAAGTGTGAAAGTACCCTTACCCTGCCCTGAGGCCATTGACAAAAAAGAAAAATAACTTTTATAATTCTGTTAGTTAGGTGGGCGGCAGCAGCCATTTTATGCAAGCTCAGTGCACCAGCACTGCATCTGAGCTTTTGGGACATTGCAAATCACCATTTATTTATTTTTTTTTTTTTTTTGGGGGGGGGGGGCAAACTACAACATCTGTATTAGTCAGTGTGTAAATTAAGGTAGAAATACACCCATCATTTTCTGGGGTTTTAAAAACACACATTTTTTTTATTTTTTTCAAAAAACAGTATTTTCCAGATCTGCAAGTGTTAAATTCAAGTTTAATATATACAGCTTTTATATTCTGTTACCAAAAAAAGACTTTTATTTTGGCAATCTACAGCATCTGTATTAGTCGGTGTGCAATTTAAGCTAGAAGTGCACCCATCATTTTCTGGGGTTTGAAAAACACTCTTTTTTGACAAACACTATTTTCAAGCCTTGCGGCATCAGCACGTGTGAAATTACAGGCTTATATACTGCTGTCAAATTCAGTTGTTAAACAAACACTTGTTTGGGCACAAAAAATTAAGTTGGCAGCCTTTGATACAGATGTCATTGTGAGATACACCCTTAATACATTTGGGTTACATTCAGAGAGTTTAAATACCGGCATTTGGTGCACCAATGTTGAATTCAGGCCTACACTGGTTCAGGCCCTGTGAGATACACCCTCTACATACAGGGGTTTGAATCAGGCATTAGAAATACGGCCATTTGAAATACAGCGATTTTGGGCCAATAGATATTTACTTCAGGCCTACACTGGTTCAGACCGTGAGAGATTCCCTCTTTACATACAGGGGTTTGATTCAGGGATTTGAAATACAGCCATTTGACATACATATATTTGTGCAAAGATATACTAACTTCCGGCCTACAGAGGTTCAGGCCCTCTGAGATACTCCCTCTATATACAGTGGTTTGAATCAGGGATTATAAATATAGCCATTTTGTGCAAATAAATATTTACTTCAGGCCTACACTGGTTCAGGCCCTGTGAGATACTCCCTCTACATACAGGGGTTTGATTCAGGGATTTGAAATACAGCCATTTGAAATACAGCCATTTTTGGCAAAAATATTTACTTCAGGCCTACACTGGTTCAGACCGAGTGAGATTCTCCCTCTACATTCAGTTGTTAAACAAACACTCGTTTGGGCACAAAAAATTAAGTTGGCAGCCTTTGATACAGATGTCATTGTGAGATACACCCTTAATACATTTGGGTTACATTCAGAGAGTTTAAATACCGGCATTTGGTGCATACGGGGATTTGATTCAGGGATTTTAAATACAGCCATTTGAAATACAGACATTTTGTGCAAAGATATATTTACATAAAGCCTACACTGGTTCAAACTGTGTGAGATACCCCCTCTACATACAGGGGTTTGATTCAGGGATTTGAAATACAGCCATTTTGTGCAAAGATATATATTTACTTCAGGCCTACACTGGTTCAGACCGTGTGAGATACTCCCTCTACATACAGGGGTTTGAATCAAGGATTTGAAATACAGCCATTTTGTGCAAAGATATATATTTACTTCAGGCCTACACTGGTTCAGACTGTGTGAGATTTCCCCTCTACATACAGGTATTTGAAATACAGCCATTTTGTGCAAAGATATATATTTACTTCAGGCCTACACTGGTTCAGACCCTGTGAGATACCCCCTCTACATACAGGGGTTTAAATCAGGGATTTGAAATACAGCCATTTTGTGCAAAGATATATTTACTTCAGGCCTACAATGGTTCAGGCCCTGTGAGATACTCCCTCTACATACAGGGGTTTTAATTAGGGATTTGAAATACAGCCATGTAAAATACAGCCATTTTGGACAAGAAAATATTGAATTCAGGCCTACACTGGTTCAAACCATGTGAGATACCCCCTCTATATACAGGGGTTTGAATCAGGGATTTGAAATACAGCCATTTTGTTCAAAGATATATTTACTTCAGGCCTACACTGGTTCAGACCGTGTGAGATACACCCTCTACACAAAGGGATTTGAAATACAGCCATTTTGTGCAAAGATATATTTACTTCAGGCCTACACTGGTTCAGACCGTGTGAGATACCCCCTCTACATACAGGGGTTTGAATCAGGGATTTGAAATACAGCCATTTTGTGCAAAGATATATTTACTTCAGGCCTACACTGGTTCAGGCCCTGTGATATACTCCCTCTACATACAGTGGTTTGATTCAGGGATTTTAAATACAGCCATTTTAAATACAGCCATTTGGGCAAAGAAATATTGAATTCAGGCCTACACTGGTTCAGACCGTGTGAGATACTCCCTCGACATACAGGGGTTTTATTAATGGATTTGAAATACAGCCATTTTAAATACAGCCAGTTTGTGCAAATAAATATTTACTTCAGGCCTACACTGGTTCTTGGTCCTGTGAGATGCCCTCTCTACATACAGGGGTTTAAATCAGGGATTTAAAATACAGTCATTTTGTGCAAATAAATATTTACTTCAGGCCCTGTGAAATACTCACTCTACATAAAGGGGTTGATTCAGGGATATGAAATACAGCCATTTTGGACAAGAAAATATTGAATTCAGGCCTACACTGGTTCAGACCATGTGAGATACTCACTCTACATACAGGGATTTGATTCAGGGATTTGAAATACAGCCATTTTGTGCAAGGATATATTTACTTCAGGCCTACACTAGTTTAGGCCGTGTGAGATACTCTCTCTACATACAAGGGTTTGATTCAGGGATTTGAAATACAGTAATTTTAAATACAGCCATTTTGGGCAAAGAAATATTGAATTCAGGCCTACACTGGTTCAGACCGTGTGAGATACACCCTTTACATACTGTCGCTCTATTCTACTATTAATTTAACACCCATTTATGGCAAGAACCTAAATTTGGAAAATTTATAGAGATCGTCAAATAAGGGACGTGGCCCAGGTTGTGGTGCTGGTGGTGAAGCTCCTGTTGCAGGGAGAGGGCATGGTCGATCTGTGCCAGATACACATACACAAGTGAAACCCCTTCCTCAGGTGCGAGTAGGCGACAAAACCTGCAGCGGTATTTTGTCGGGCCTAAAGCTGCTCTACAAATGGTGAAACCTGAACAAGTACAGGCGATAGTAGATTGGGTTGCTGACAGTGAATCTAGTTACTTCACATTGTCTCCCACCCAGTCTCTTGCTGAAAGACCACAGTTGGCACCTGCAGCCGATGTCTATCAGTCTTTCACCCCCCCCCCCCCCTTGCAAATCAGCCAAGCAGTCTGAGCCCCAAGTCATGCAGCAGTCTCTTCTGCTTTTTAAAAACTCTGTTAGCAGGGTTTCCCAGGGTTATCCACCTAGCCCTGCTACAGAAGTGGAAGAGATTGAGTGCACCAATGCCCAACCACTTATTTTTCAAGATGAGTACATGGGAGGACCATCGCAGCATGTCTCAGATGGTGCCAACTGCTGGGGCTTTCGAAAGTGTGCAGACCGACAAGGAAGGCAGGGGTGAAGACTGGGTGGAAGATGATGTGGAGGACGATGAGTTCCTCGACCCCACATGGAATCAAGGTCATGTGAGTGACCTATGTAGTTCGGAGGAAGAGGTGGTGGTCGCACAGAGCCACCAGCACAGCAGAAGAGGGAGCAGGGTGCAATAGCGGAGCGGTCGTCCTCTAGACAGTACGCCTCCTACTGCCCACCGCAGCAAGGGACCGAGCACACCAAAGCCAATTACCAGGAGTTCCCTGGCGTTGCAGCTCTTCAGACAATGTAATGACAACAAGACATGAGTGGTTTGCACTCTGTGCAATCAGAGTCTGAAGCGAGGCATAAACGTTCTCAACCTGAGCACAACCTGCATGACCAGGCATTTAAAGGGGTATTATCATCTTAATGATCACTGTTAAATCTGTTAATGATTTAACAGTGATCATTTTTCTAAATATATTTCATTAACAAATCCCCACCCCTTAGAAAAAAATAAACCTATACTTACCTGACTTCCGTCTCCCCTGGTTACGGCCACCACTCTTCTCCGGAATCGCGTCGGTCGCGCGTGCACAGACGACTTATTTTCTTCTCCCGGCCGGCCGCGCGCTGTACTGAACGCGCACGCCGAGTCTGCGCATGCACCCTGGTGACTTCTTCCTGGCAAGTATACTATACTGGCCAGGAAGAAGTCACCAGGGCGCATGTTGCGGACTCGGCGTGTGCGTTCAGTACAGTGCGCGGCCCGGCCGGGAGAATACATCAATCAAGATGGAGCCCGCCCCCTGCCGAGTGCCGAAACCAGGAAGTGGACGGCGCGTCCGGAGCAGGTAAGTATAAAACTGCGTGTTAAGAAAACCCCTTTAAGTGCAAAGCACGAGCTGCAGTGCAGTAGACACCTCAAAAACCAAGAAAGGTCTCTGGCTACTCCTGCTTTCTCTTCTGCTGCAGTCGCGGCCTCTTCATCCACCTTTGGAGTGACAGTGCCACCTGGCACC
This sequence comes from Bufo gargarizans, assembly GCF_014858855.1. Taxonomy (NCBI): domain Eukaryota; kingdom Metazoa; phylum Chordata; class Amphibia; order Anura; family Bufonidae; genus Bufo; species Bufo gargarizans. Next base: position 295,778,934 of record NC_058084.1, on the reverse strand, counting down.
CTGCAAACAGAGGATCTGCCAGCAACACCAACACCTGGTTCACCAAGCATCTCCCCAATTTTCGACTGAAGCGTTCAGATCTCCATATCCCAAACGCTGGAGAGGAGGAGGAAGTACCCCCCCTACCCACCCGCGATCCCTAGCCCTGTATGCCAGCATTTCTAAATTACTTGCCTTTGAAATGCTGTCATTCCGTCTGGTGGAGACTGATAGTTTTAAAGGCCTTATGGCAGTGGCTGTCCACTACTTTTCAAGGCGAGCCTTCTCTTCCCTTCACAACCAAGTAGGGGACAAAATCAGGTGTGCACTGCGCAATGCTATCTGTGGCAAGGTGCACCTCACTACGGATACGTGAACCAGTAAGCGCGGTCAGGGACGTTATATCTCCATAACAGCACACTAGGTAAATGCAGTGGTGGCTGGTCTTGAGGCGGATAGCAGTTTGGCGCATGTCCTTCCACAACCGAAGATTGCAGGGCGCTTCAGTTTGCCTCCTGTTGCTTCCTCCTCCTCTACCACCTCCTCATCCGGTCAGCGTAACACCTTCACCACCAACTTCAGCACAGCCAGGGGTAAACGACAGCAGGCAGTTTTAAAACGTATCTGTTTGGGGGACAAACCACACACCGCGCAGGAGTTGTGGACGGCCCTTGAACAACAGACCGATGAGTGGTTTGTGCCAGTCAGCCTCAAGCCCGGCCTAGTGGTGTGCGATAATGGGCAAAATCTCGTAGCAGCTCTGGGACTAGCCGGTTTGACGCACATCCCTTACCTGGCGCATGTGCTGAATTTGGTGGTGCAGAGATTCCTTAAAAATTACCCCGACATGTCAGAGCTGCTGCATAAAGTGATGGCCATCTGTGCGCCCTTTCGGCGTACTCACCCTGCTGCTGCTCGCCTGTCAGCGCTGCAGCGTAACTTCGGCCTTCCCGCTCACCGGCTCATATGCGACGTGCCCAAAAGGTGGAACTCCACCTTGCATAAGCTGGCCAGACTGTGCGAGCAGCAGCAGAAGGCGATAGTGGAGTTTCGGCTGCAGCACACATGGGTGAGTCACTTGGCGGAACAGCACCTTCACCACCAATGACTGGGCCTCCATTCGAGACCTGTGTTCCTTGTTGCACTGTTTTGAGTACTCCACCAACATGGCCAGTGCTGATAACGCTGTTCTCAGCGTTACTGTCCCACTTCTATGCCTCCTTGAAAAAACGCTCCTGGCGATGATGGAAGATGATGTGGCACAGGAGGATGAGGAGGAAGAGGGATCATTTTGTCGGGTTTCCGGCCAGTCATTCCCAAGTGGCTCCAAAGGTGGGTTCCTGCGCCTACAAACCCAAGGTACACAATTGTCCAGCCAGGGCACAGTTCTGGAGGAAGAGGATGTGGAGGATGAGGAGGAGATAGAGCAGGAGGAACCATGTTCACAGCATGGTGGCACCCAGACCAGCTCATGGCCATCACTAGTGCGTGGATGGGGGGATACAGAGGACTCAGACGATACACCTCCCACAGAGGACAGATTTTCGTTGCCTCTGGGCAGCCTGGCACACATGAGCGATTACATGCTGCAGAGTCTCCACAATTGACTGCCGAGTTGCCCACATTCTAACTTGTGCTGATTACTGGGTGGCCACGCTGCTGGATCCCCGTTACAAGGACAACTTATCGTCCTTTATTCCGTCACTGGAGTGTAATCGTAAGATGCGCGAGTACAAGTGCATGCTGGTAGACGCTCTGCTGGTGGCATTCCCACCTGACAGCAGTGGCACAGTGGAAGCACAAGGCAAAGGCAGAGGACGAGGAAGAGTTTGCCAATGCAGCTGGGGCACCGCCAGCACCTCAGAAGGCAGGGTTAGCATGGCCGAAATGTGGAAAAGCTTTGTCAGCACGCCACACCATCCAGCACCACCAGCTGATATGGAACGTCTTAGCATGAGGGAGCATTTCACCAACATGGTGGAGCAGTATGTGTGCATACGCCTACACGTACTGAATGACTGGTCTGCCCCTTTCAACTTCTGGGTCTCTAAATTGGGCACTTGGCCTGAGCTTGCCCTTTACGCCTTGGAGGTGCTGGCCTGCCCTGCAGCAGGTGTATTATCTGAATGTGTGTTGAACACGGCAGGGGCGTCATCACAGACAAGTGCAGCCGCCTGTCCACAGCAAATGTGGACAAGCTCACGTTTATTAAAATGAACCAGGCATGGATCCCTCAGGACTTGTCCGTACCTTGTGCAGAATAGACATGTATACCGGCACTAAGCAGCCATTGTTATACTGCAGCGCAATTGCTCATGTTTGTATTTTGGATATTTCACACTCTTTTGGAGTGTACCTTTAATTTTACTAAATTAAAACCAAAAACCTGTGTTGGCTATCTCGTCCTCCTCCACCGCCGCTTCCACCTACTCCGCTACGTCCACCGCCTCCTCAAACTCCTACTCCATATGGATCTCCACCTCATAAATCCATTTTTTTTTTATGTGTTTTATATCATTTTACTACTTTGTCATTTACTTTTTCGGGTTAAATTAACCAATTTTTGGGTGTATAGTACCACTGCTATACCTAGTAGACAGGTTTAAAAAAAAATAACAAAAATTGTCATTTACATTTTCGGGTTAAATGTACCAATTTTGGTGAGTATAGTACCACTGCTATACCTACTAGACCGGTAAAAAATAAAAATAAATTGTCAGTTACATTTTATGGCGAAATTAACAAATGTTTGGGTGTATAGTACCACTGCTATACCTAGTAGACAGGTTAAACAAAAAAAAAATGTGTCATTTACTTTTTTGGGGGAAATTAACCAATTTTTGGGTGTATAATACCACTGCTATACCTAGTAGGCCGGTTAAAAAAATAAATTAACAATTGTCATTTCGATTTTAGGGTGAAATTCACAAATTTTGGTGTGTATAGTACCACTGCTATACCTAGCGGAACGGTAAAAAAAAAATTAAAAAAAATTGTCAGTTACATTTTCTGGTCTACCGAGTTGACAGCTTAATAAATTTCAATAATTTTTCTGTTACATTCTTGGGTTGACATTATACAATTTTAGACGTGAATAAACACCTGCTATGCATAGGTCAAAGGGAATAAAATTTAATAAATTATTCAGTAATTAATGCGCGCCACATCCTTACATTCAATGCTTAAACTTTGAAAAGTTGTCAAACTTTTTGTCACGACCCTTGGTCATGGTCGTGACTCCTGTAACCGCATGCAGTTGCCTGCGGTCTTGGTGTTGTTGTCAAACACAGGTGAGGGCTATAGTATGTTGCCTCACCTGTAGTTGCCGCTGGCAACATTGTGTATGTGGCAGCAGATCAGCCTGAGCGGTGCTAGGCAGCTTGCTGCAGTAGGCATGCGGTTGCACATGGCAACCTCTCTTTATAGGTATGCCTTTTATCGGCGTGCACAGGGTGTTTTATGTGTTGTGTGCACTTCCCCTTTAAGTTGATGTCTTCCCTTCCCTGGTGTTGGAAGGGTTAACTTCCTTCCTAGTGTGTGTGTGCACTGGGTTTGTCTCACTGTGGGTGTGGCTACTTGGCCCTATAAAGCCTCAGTGAATATCACTAGTCTGAGGGGTACTTCAGCCATGGCTAGCTGGAGCAGCCTCCTGTGTTATTCCATCTGCCAGTGGGGGCCACCCTTGTGGTCATAAGTCCATGTATGGTGTTCACTAGATGTTTCTTTGGTCTTTGCTTTTGCAGCATATGGTTTCCTGGGTTCCCGTGTGATGTCTGTTGTGTGCTGTGTCCTTTGTGTTGTTGTGGACAGCAGCACTTGTACATGGGTTCCAGGTTGTGTGTCTGTGGCAGGTAGGTGTGGTACTAGTCTCACTTACCTGTCATTGCCATATGTCTGTTTTTGTTTCCCCTTTCTATGTAGCTTGGCCAGTGAGACTCCTGTTCCTCCGTGTCTAGGAGGAACAGGTCGTCTTACCCTGCTCCTAGTCCAGGGCCACCCTGAGTGCTAGCGGGAATATCAGGTTCCGGAGTATGAGCCCTCCTACCATCAGGGTTGGCTCATACAGATAGGAGACAGGGTCAGAATTAGGGATGTGTAGGAGGTGACCTGCTCCCTGTCCTGGCCTTGCACTGACCGTCCATCTTCTGGCATCGCACGGCTGAGGGTTTTCCCCATCCTCAGCCGTGACAGTATGACCACCAGGGTGGCCCCCACTGGCAGTTGGAATAACACAGGAGGCTGCTCCAGCTAGCCATGGCTGAAGTACCCCTCAGACTAGTGATATTCACTGAGGCTTTATAGGGCCAAGTAGCCACACCCACAGTGAGACACACCCAGTGCACACACACACACACTAGGACGGAAGTTAACCCTTCCAACACCAGGGAAGGGAAGACATCAACTAAAAGGGGAAGTGCACACAACACATAAAACACCCCGTGCACACCGATAAAAGGCATACCTATAAAGAGAGGTTGCCAGGTGCAACCGCATACCTACTGCAGCAAGCTGCCTAGCACCGCTCAGGCTGCTCTGCTGCCACATACACAATGTTGCCAGCGGCAACCACAGGTGAGGCAACATACTATAGCCCTCACCTGTGTTTGACAACAACACCAAGACCGCAGGCAACTGCATGCGGTTACAGGAGTCACGACCATGACCAAGGGTTGTGACACTTTTATGCTTTAATAATTTCTCCCATATTTCAACTCTAATTTTAAATTTGAAAAAATGAATCTTCCCTTGGATGTAGTCTCTCTTTCTCACGCTCCCTCTCTGGCCTGGAACCCTGATTCCCCACCACCCGTGATCAACATGGTAGGCGCATAAAAGAACATTGAAAGTTGATAGAGCAGATATCAAATTGGATTGTGAACATCATGGGGACATGCGACATGGTGGGGCAGTAAGTGTGCAGACGCCTACACGAACTGACTGACAGGGGTCAGCCCCTGCAACTTCTGGGTCTCCAAATTGGGCACATGGCCTGAGCTTGCCCTTTACCCCTTGGAGGTGCTGGCCTGCCCTACAGCCAGTGTATTGTCTGAACGTGTGTTTAGCATGACTGGAGGGGGTTACCACTGGTTATATTTCCCAATGTTTTGGGGTGTACCCTAATTTTAAAAATAAAATTTAAAACCAAAAAGCAGTGTAGACTACCTCCTCCTCCACCGCCGCTTCCACTCACATCACCACATCCACCGCCTCCTCAATCTCCTACTCCATATGGACCTGGTCCTCCTAGATCAAGATTATTATTATTTTTCTAACGTATTTTATGTTATATAAAGTCATTTCCCTATCCACATTTGTTTGCAGAGCACTTGCCATGCTCTTAACCACATTTTGACACCATTTGCAGCCCTCTAGCCCTTTCAATTATATTTTTACAGCCATTTTAGTGTTCAAAAGTTTGGGTCCCCATTGACTTCAATGGGGTTCGTGTTCGGGGTCAAGTTTGGATCAAGTTCGGGTCCCCAACTCCGGCCGAACCCGTCTAACCCGTCGAACCAGAACATCCAGGTGTCCGCTGAGCTCTAGTTGTGATGGCAAAGGCAAAAAAACTCTCCCTTTTTGAACGTGGTCGGGTTGTTGAACTGCGTAAGCAGGGTCTCTCACAGCGCGCCATCGCTGCTGAGGTGGGACGCAGTAAGCATTTGGAATTTCTTAAATGATCCTGAGGGTTATGGAACAAAAAAGTCAAGTGAAAGACCCAAATTAATTTCACCAGCACTGAGCCAGAGGATCCAATTGGCTGTCCGTCAAGACACTGGACTGATCCTCGACCCAAATTAAGGCCCTTACTGGTGCTGATTGCATCCCCATAACCATCAGACGGCATCTGAGACTGAAGGGCTTCAAAAACAAAAAACGTCTTCAAAGACCTTGTCTCCTTGAACGCCACAGAACTGCTCGTTTGGACTTTGCAAGAGAGCACCAAATAGGGGACATTCAAAGGTGGAAGAAAGTTTTATTCTCTGATTTTCCAGTAACGTTGGTCCTGATGGTTTCCAATGTTACTGACATGACAAGCAGATCCCACCTAAGATATTTTCTACGCGCCACAGTGGGGGGGGGGGGGGGGGGCACCATAATGGTCTGGGGTGCTTTTTCCTTGAGTGGAACAATGGAGCTTCAGGAAATGCAGGGGTGTCAAACAGCCGCTGGCTATGTCCAGATGTTGCAGAGAGCATTCCTCATGACTGAGGGCCCTCGTCTGTGTGGTAACGACTGCGTTTTTCAACAGGACAACGCTACAGTATACAATGCTCGCAGGACAAGGGACTTCTTCCAGAAGAATAACATCACTCTTTTGGCCCATCCTGCGTGTTCCCCTGATCTAAATCCAATTGAGAACCTTTGGGGATGGATGGCAAGGGAAGTTTACAAAAATGGACAGCAGTTCCAGACAGTAGATGGCCTTTGTGCAGCCGTCTTCACCACTTGGAGAAATGTTCCCACTCACCTCATGGAAACGCTTGCATTAAGCATGCCAAACAAATTTTTGAAGTGATAAACAATAACGGCAGAGCTACTCATTACTGAGTTCATGTTTGGAAGTTGGATTTCTGTTTTGGGGTTTTTTTTTTTTTTTTTTTGGAGGTGTGGTCCTAAACTTTTGATCAGCTGAAAAACAGCCTGTTTCAATTTATTTGTTGTTTTCATTAAATTGAATGCTCAAAAAATGTTTTGTCTCACTACTATTTCTTCCTGTTGCATGTTGAAGCTCTGCATGGAACCTTGTTAAGATCCAGCCATGTTAAATATGTTTTTTTGCCATTTTTCAAGTGGTCTTAAACTTTTGATCAGGACTGTATCACATGCATTCTCAAACTGCGGCCCTCCAGCTGTTGTAAAACTACAACTCCCACAATGCCCTGCTGTAGGCTGATACCTGTAGACTGTTCGGGCATGCTGGGAGTTGTAGTTTTGCAACAGCTGGAGGGCCGCAGTTTGAGGATGCCTGATATAACAGATGCCAGTGAGATAGTGCTTTGATGGCAGACCAACCGTTTATTAAAAAATGCTTAACTATTTATTTTAGTAATACAAATACAATCACATTTTATCTTGTATGAGTAGATGTTAATGATTATGTGAAATAAATATTGCTTTTGAATGTCAACAATACTTGTTTCAACCAATCATTTATATCTAATCAAATTATGTGCTATGCAAATTTAATTGTCATGCGAAAATAGTTTTCACATACAAAGACATTTCCGAAAACTTAAATTCCATAAACCTACATAAGAATATTAGTAAAATAACTTAACGAGCGTGTGAGTTAAAATGTTCAATTTACTTACTGTGACGAGGATTTCTTCCTCAGCTTCCTTGAATTTACTTGCAACCATTTTCCTATTCGCATCCAACTCGACTCAACTCACTGCATTCTAGATGAAACTGGTTACTTCCTGCCATGCGCATACGAACATTTCATTGCAATGTGTATTTTACGAATATTCGCTATAATGCTGCTATGTCTTAGGCTACTTTCACACTTGCGCTTGATCGGATCCCTTCTGAACGAATCCGATCATATTAATGCAGACGGAGGCTCCGTTCAGTACGGATCCGTCTGCATTAATAACTTAGAAAAATTTCTAAGTCTGAAAGTAGCCTGAGCGGATCCGTTCAGACTTTTAATGTAAAGTCAATGGGGGACGGATCCGCTTGAAGATTGAGCCATATGGTGTCATCTTCAAGCGGATCCGTTCCCATTGACTTACATTGTAAGTCTGAACGGATCCGCTCGCCTCCGCACGGCCAGGTGGACCGCTGAACGCTGCAAGCAGCGTTCAGCTGTCCGCCTGGCCGTGCGGAGGCGAGCGGAGCGGAGGCTGAATGCCGCCAGACTTATGCAGTCTGAGCGGATCCGCTCCATTCAGACTGCATCAGGGCTGGACGGAGGCGTTCGGGTCCGCTCGTGAGCTCCTTCAAACGGAGCTCACGAGCGGACCGACGAACGCAAGTGTGAAAGTAGCCTAAGGTCCGCTCGTGAGCTCCGTTTGAAGGAGCTCACGAGCGGACCCGAACGCCTCCGTCCAGCCCTGATGCAGTCTGAATGGAGCGGATCCGCTCAGACTGCATCAGTCTGGCGGCGTTCAGCCTCCGCTCCGCTCGCCTCCGCACGGTCAGGAGAACAGCTGAACGCTGCTTGGAGCGTTCAGCTGTCCGCCTGGCTGTGCGGAGGCGAGCGGATCCGTTCAGACTTACAATGTAAGTCAATGGGAACGGATCCGCTTGAAGATGACACCATATGGCTCAATCTTCAAGTGGATCCGTCACCCATTGACTTTACATTGAAAGTCTGAACGGATCCGCTCAGGCATCTTGCGCACTTAGAAATTTTAAGTTATTAATGCAGACGGATCCGTACTGAACGGAGCCTCCGTCTGCATTAATATGATCGGATCCGTTCAGAACGGATCCGATCAAGCGCAAGTGTGAAAGTAGCCTTAGTTAGAATATTCATAATATTCAAAAACAATAATATATTGGAATATCGAGAATATTCGTAAAAGACACATAGCTGATATAGTGCTCTAGTATATTTTTTAAATAATGTAAGTTTTTTTCAAACTATTAAGTTCAAAAGAGAACCCAAAAATTTGACTATAATAAAAAAGATTTTAACACTGTTACTGAAATTTCAGTCTATTCTATTGATGAATTTTATGAATATTGGCTCTATTGCTGTAACTTGGTTTTTTAGAATATTCGTCAGATTCTAAAATAATATATATATATATATATATATATATATAGCAATATAGCGAATATTTGTAAATTACACAAACCATTCTCAAACATAGGAAAGTTGTACTATACACTTTAGAGACATATAGAATATCGCAATACGCAAATAAAAAATCGCATATTAATCGCGTTAAATAGAAAATAATGAATATTAAATTTTGACGAATATAGTACGAATTATCAATCGAATATTCGCGAAATATTGCAAAATCAAACATGGCACCTCACGCTCATCACTACTTGTTACCTTTTAATTGTCTCTATGTGTATTTGTTATAAACAAAAGACGTCTATTCATATATTTTTAATCCAACCATCTCTATATCGTGCTGAGCTTTTTTCTCTTCTCTTATAAAATGTCCTTAATTACTCTATCATGTAATAAACATCCTGTGATTTTTTGACCAATTCTATCACTGAATGCAAAAACCTGTAATATGCATGAGAGAACGATCTGACATCAATGTGGATGCTATATGCACAGATTCTGTTATCAGCAGTGCCACAGACCTTCTGGGATTTTTACAATATTATTACTAGTATTGAGTGAATTGAAGCCAAACAGTGACTTTGATCCAAGTTTCCCCCTAAAAATGTAATTTGCCACAAAGACCATTTTCATCATGCTTCATAATAACAAATAATTTTTTTCCTGAAATGGTACTAAAAAAATAAAATAATTATGCCTCATCCATTTGCTTGCGGAGAGGCCGTTGCAGCTATCTTGTTTGAAGATACCCCAGAAAATCTCATATGGAGTGACATGTGACGTCATCATGCCAGCATGTTGGCTGGATGCAGTGATGTCATCAGTGAGGACATCACAGCACACAGTCAGCATGATGATGTCATCACATCACCACACAGTGTCTTCAATCAAGATATCTGTGACAGCCTCTCAGCAAACAAATAGATAAGGTGAGTATGTATTGTTGTTTTCTGATTAACCCCTGAAAAGCTTCAATTGTAGCATTAGATGCTGCGATCAGCAATGAATGCGGTAACTGAGGGGTTTGATGATGGGGGGCTGTGAAATAGCTTTTGCCCTTCAATGCGTCTGCTACATACAAAGGAATGAGCTTGTGAATTTGGCAAAGCAGACAAATTTAATTTTTTATAAATTCGCTCATCACTAATTATTACAAATGAGAAAAAAATACAAAAGTGATTTTTTTTCCCTTAAAAGTGGCATTACATTGAATAATGATATTTTGTAGAACTAGTAGTCTTTATATAATAAGATGTGCTCTTTTAAGAATTTTGAATATTTTATATTCATTCTAGTCATGTCATAAAACTTCAACTTCTATTACACTTATAAAATGTTGAACTTTTTCTGAGTTTATAGCAGATGAAACTGACAATCTTAAACTTTGCACATACTGACATAACTACAGAAAAATGAGAAGTAAATAAGAGAGAATAATTAAAGTAAATAGGATACTGAAGTCTCTGTTGCAACATAAACAACACGTGTAGTATGGAGATTGAAAATGTTACAGTATTTCTAAAGGTTAGGAGGTGTAAATCATAAAAATTGTCAAAACTCTCAACTATAGTTTTAAATGGCAAAACATTAGTGTAATAACTTGTAGAAAGAGAATAATGAGAATAAAAGTAAGTCTACTTTCAAATTTTGTATTAGAAGATGTCAACATATTGTGCAAATCATCTAGTATACTTAGCAAAATATCACGCTCATGCATTTAAACAAGATGAGGAAAAAAATCAATCACTTTGGGTCAGAAGTATAACATTATGAAAAGGTCACATGCATAAAAGCATGCCATCATGCACCTGCCAAATACAATTTATGCTACAAGAAAAATTAGTGAAAACCAGCACGTTTTAGGCACATTTACACTTGATAATATTATTTATCAATTTTTGAAGGCAAATGTAGAGAAAAGAACATTTATTTATGGAATGATAGAATATTGCCGGGGTTTCTGTAGCATAATGTCATATGCTTAATTAGTACCATAATTGGATTTTAGAAGTCTTTATAAGTAGGGAGCTTACTATTATTTTACCATTTGCTACATTGTTATCGAAAAATTCTGAAAAAGTTATTTCAGCTTTATTAGACACTTTATACAAAATATATTTTTATACAGTTACTTATTAAAACCTTTAACAGAAGATAGAACTATTAAGGCAAAACATCCAGCTTGTCCTCATCCCTCACATTTGTCTATTGTACACCATAGACACCAACTATTAATTACATATGACCTTTTGGTAGTTACCTCTGTGGAATAAGAAATATATATGTAACTGGAGGATTAGTGTATTACATTGATACCATTTTGAGGTGACTGCTCAAAATTAGAGTTGAGCGAACACCTGGATGTTCGGGTTCGAGAAGTTCGGCCGAACATCCCGGAAATGTTCGGGTTCGGGATCCGAACCCGATCCGAACTTCGTCCCGAACCCGAACCCCATTGAAGTCAATGGGGACCCGAACTTTTCGGCACTAAAACGGCTGTAAAACAGCCCAGGAAAGGGCTAGAGGGCTGCAAAAGGCAGCAACATGTAGGTAAATCCCCTGCAAACAAATGTGGATAGGGAAATTAATTAAAATAAAAATTAAATAAATAAAAATTAACCAAAATCAATTGGAGAGAGGTTCCATAGCAGAGAATCTGGCTTCCCGTCACCCACCACTGGAACAGTCCATTCTCAGATATTTAGGCCCCGGCACCCAGGCAGAGGAGAGAGGTCCCGTAACAGACAATCTGGCTTCATGTCAGCAGAGAATCAGTCTTCATGTCATAGCAGAGAATCAGGCTTCACGTCACCCACCACTGTAATAGTCCATTTTCATAAATTTAGGCCCAGCACCCAGGCAGAGGAGAGAGGTCCCGTAACAGACAATCTGGCTTCATGTCAGCAGAGAATCAGTCTTCATATCATAGCAGAGAATCTGGCTTCCCGTTACCCACCACTGGAACAGTCCATTCTCAGATATTTAGGCCCCGGCACCCAGGCAGAGGAGAGAGGTCCCGTAACAGACAATCTGGCTTCATGTCAGCAGAGAATCAGTCTTCATATCATAGCAGAGAATCAGGCTTCACGTCAGCCACCACTGCAACAGTCCATTGTCATAAATTCAGGCCCAGCACCCAGGCAGAGGAGAGAGGTCCCGTAACAGACAATCTGGCTTCATGTCAGCAGAGAATCAGTCTGCATGTCATAGCAGAGAATGAGGCTTCACGTCACCCACCACTGCAACAGTCCATTTTCATAAATTTAGGCCCAGCACCCAGGCAGAGGAGAGAGGTCCCGTAACAGAGGATCTGGCTTCATGTCACCAGAGAATCAGTCTGCATGTCATAGCAGAGAATCAGGCTTCACGTCAGCCACCACTGCAACAATCCATTGGCATATATTTAGGCCTAGCACACAGGCAGAGGAGAGAGGTCCCGTAACAGACAATCTGGCTTCATGTCAGCAGAGAATCAGTCTTCATATCATAGCAGAGAATCAGGCTTCACGTCAGCCACCAATGCAACAGTCCATTGTCAGATATTTAGGCCCAGCACCCAGGCAGAGGAGAGAGGTCCCGTAACAGAGGATCTGGCTTCATGTCAGCAGAGAATCAGTCTTCATGTCATAGCAGAGAATCAGGCTTCACGTCACCCACCACTGTAAGAGTCCATTTTCATAAATTTAGGCCCAGCACCCAGGCAGAGGAGAGAGGTCCCGTAACAGACAATCTGGCTTCATGTCAGCAGAGAATCAGTCTTCATATCATAGCAGAGAATCAGGCTTCACGTCACCCACCACTGTAACAGTCCATTTTCATAAATTTAGGCCCAGCACCCAGGCAGAGGAGAGAGGTCCCGTAACAGACAATCTGGCTTCATGTCAGGAGAGAATCAGTCTTCATGTCATAGCAGAGAATCAGGCTTCACGTCACCCACCACTGCAACAGTCCATTTTCATAAATTTAGGCCCAGCACCCAGGCAGAGGAGAGAGGTCCCGTAACAGACAATCTGGCTTCATGTCAGGAGAGAATCAGTCTTCATATCATAGCAGAGAATCAGGCTTCACGTCAGCCACCACTGCAACAGTCCATTGTCATAAATTCAGGCCCAGCACCCAGGCAGAGGAGAGAGGTCCCGTAACAGACAATCTGGCTTCATGTCAGCAGAGAATCAGTCTGCATGTCATAGCAGAGAATGAGGCTTCACGTCACCCACCACTGCAACAGTCCATTTTCATAAATTTAGGCCCAGCACCCAGGCAGAGGAGAGAGGTCCCGTAACAGAGGATCTGGCTTCATGTCACCAGAGAATCAGTCTGCATGTCATAGCAGAGAATCAGGCTTCACGTCAGCCACCACTGCAACAATCCATTGGCATATATTTAGGCCTAGCACACAGGCAGAGGAGAGAGGTCCCGTAACAGACAATCTGGCTTCATGTCAGCAGAGAATCAGTCTTCATATCATAGCAGAGAATCAGGCTTCACGTCAGCCACCAATGCAACAGTCCATTGTCAGATATTTAGGCCCAGCACCCAGGCAGAGGAGAGAGGTCCCGTAACAGAGGATCTGGCTTCATGTCAGCAGAGAATCAGTCTTCATGTCATAGCAGAGAATCAGGCTTCACGTCACCCACCACTGTAAGAGTCCATTTTCATAAATTTAGGCCCAGCACCCAGGCAGAGGAGAGAGGTCCCGTAACAGACAATCTGGCTTCATGTCAGCAGAGAATTAGTCTGCATGTCATAGCAGAGAATCAGGCTTCACGTCAGCCACCAATGCAACAGTCCATTGTCAGATATTTAGGCCCAGCACCCAGGCAGAGGAGAGAGGTCCCGTAACAGAGGATCTGGCTTCATGTCACCAGAGAATCAGTCTGCATGTCATAGCAGAGAATGAGGCTTCACGTCAGCCACCACTGCAACAATCCATTGGCATATATTTAGGCCTAGCACACAGGCAGAGGAGAGGTTCATTCAACTTTGGGTAGCCTTGCAATATAATGGTAAAATGAAAATAAAAATAGGATTGAATGAGGAAGTGCCCTGGAGTCCAATAATATATGGTTATGGGGAGGTAGTTAATGTCTAATCTGGACAAGGGACGGACAGGTCCTGTGGGATCCATGCCTGGTTCATTTTTATGAACGTCAGCTTGTCCACATTGGCTGTAGACAGGCGGCTGCGTTTGTCTGTAATGACGCCCCCTGCCGTGCTGAATACACGTTCAGACAAAACGCTGGCTGCCGGGCAGGCCAGCACCTCCAAGGCATAAAAGGCTAGCTCTGGCCACGTGGACAATTTAGAGACCCAGAAGTTGAATGGGGCCGAACCATCAGTCAGTACGTGGAGGGGTGTGCACACGTACTGTTCCACCATGTTAGTGAAATGTTGCCTCCTGCTAACACGTTGCGTATCAGGTGGTGGTGCAGTTAGCTGTGGCGTGTTGACAAAAGTTTTCCACATCTCTGCCATGCTAACCCTGCCCTCAGAGGAGCTGGCCGTGACACAGCTGCCTTGGCGACCTCTTGCTCCTCCTCTGCCTTGGCCTTGGGCTTCCACTTGTTCCCCTGTGACATTTGGGAATGCTCTCAGTAGCGCGTCTACCAACGTGCGCTTGTACTCGCGCATCTTCCTATCACGCTCCAGTGCAGGAAGTAAGGTGGGCACATTGTCTTTGTAGCGTGGATCCAGCAGGGTGGCAACCCAGTAGTCCGCACAGGTTAAAATGTGGGCAACTCTGCTGTCGTTGCGCAGGCACTGCAGCATGTAGTCGCTCATGTGTGCCAGGCTGCCCAGGGATAAGGACAAGCTGTCCTCTGTGGGAGGCGTATCGTCATCGTCCTGCCTTTCCCCCCAGCCACGCACCAGTGATGGACCCGAGCTGCGTTGGGTGCCACCCCGCTGTGACCATGCTTCATCCTCATCCTCCTCCACCTCCTCCTCATCCTCGTCCTCCTCGTCCTCCAGTAGTGGGCCCTGGCTGGCCACATTTGTACCTGGCCTCTGCTGTTGCCAAAAACCTCCCTCTGAGTCACTTCGAAGAGACTGGCCTGAAAGTGCTAAAAATGACCCCTCTTCCTCCTCCTCCTCCTCCTCCTCCTGGGCCACCTCCTCTTCCATCATCGCCCTAAGTGTTTTCTCAAGGAGACATAGAAGTGGTATTGTAACGCTGATAACGGTGTCATCGCCACTGGCCATGTTGGTGGAGTACTCGAAACAGCGCAACAGGGCACACAGGTCTCGCATGGAGGCCCAGTCATTGGTGGTGAAGTGGTGCTGTTCTGTAGTGCGACTGACCCGTGCGTGCTGCAGCTGAAACTCCACTATGGCCTGCTGCTGCTCGCACAGTCTGTCCAGCATGTGCAAGGTGGAGTTCCACCTGGTGGGCACGTCGCATATGAGGCGGTGAGCGGGAAGGCCGAAGTTACGCTGTAGCGCAGACAGGCGAGCAGCAGCAGGATGTGAACGCCGGAAGCGCGAACAGACGGCCCGCACTTTATGCAGCAGCTCTGACATGTCGGGGTAGTTGTGAATGAACTTCTGCACCACCAAATTCAGCACATGCGCCAAGCAAGGGATGTGCGTCAAATTGGCTAGTCCCAGAGCTGCAACGAGATTTCGCCCATTATCACACACCACCAGGCCGGGCTTGAGGCTCACCGGCAGCAACCACTCGTCGGTCTGTTGTTCTATACCCCGCCACAACTCCTGTGCGGTGTGGGGCCTGTCCCCCAAACATATGAGTTTCAGAATGGCCTGCTGACGTTTACCCCGGGCTGTGCTGAAGTTGGTGGTGAAGGTGTGTGGCTGACTGGATGAGCAGGTGGAAGAAGAGGAGGAGGAAGCCGAGAAGGAGGAGGTGGCAACAAGAGGCAAAGAATGTTGCCCTGCGATCCTTGGCGGCGGAAGGACGTGCGCCAAACAGCTCTCCGCCTGGGGCCCAGCTGCCACTACATTTACCCAGTGTGCAGTTAGGGAGATATAGCGTCCCTGGCCGTGCTTACTGGTCCACGTATCTGTGGTTAGGTGGACCTTGCCACAGATGGCGTTGCGCAGTGCACACTTGATTTTATCGGATACTTGGTTGTGCAGGGAAGGCACGGCTCTCTTGGAGAAGTAGTGGCGGCTGGGAACAACATACTGTGGGACAGCAAGCGACATGAGCTGTTTGAAGCTGTCTGTGTCCACCAGCCTAAATGACAGCATTTCATAGGCCAGTAGTTTAGAAATGCTGGCATTCAGGGCCAGGGATCGAGGGTGGCTAGGTGGGAATTTACGCTTTCTATCAAATGTTTGTGAGATGGAGAGCTGAACGCTGGCGTGTGACATGGTTGAGACGCTTGGTGACGGAGGTGGTGGTGGTGGTGTTGGTGGTACATCCCCTGTTTGCTGGGCGGCAGGTGCCAACGTTCCTCCAGAGGCGGAGGAAGAGGCCGAGGCGGCAGCAGCAGAAGAGGCCGAGGCGGCAGCAGCAGAAGAGGTAGCAGGGGGAGCCTGAGTGACTTCCTTGGTTTTAAGGTGTTTACTCCACTGCAGTTCATGCTTTGCATGCAGGTGCCTGGTCATGCAGGTTGTGCTCAGGTTCAGAACGTTAATGCCTCGCTTCAGGCTCTGATGGCACAGCGTGCAAACCACTCGGGTCTTGTCGTCAGCACATTGTTTGAAGAAGTGCCATGCCAGGGAACTCCTTGAAGCTGCCTTTGGGGTGCTCGGTCCCAGATGGCGGCGGTCAGTAGCAGGCGGAGTCTCTTGGCGGCGGGTGTTCTGCTTTTGCCCACTGCTCCCTCTTTTGCTACGCTGTTGGCTCGGTCTCACCACTGCCTCTTCCTCCGAACTGTGAAAGTCAGTGGCACGACCTTCATTCCATGTGGGGTCTAGGACCTCATCGTCCCCTGCATCGTCTTCCACCCAGTCTTGATCCCTGACCTCCTGTTCAGTCTGCACACTGCAGAAAGACGCAGCAGTTGGCACCTGTGTTTCATCATCATCAGAGACATGCTGAGGTGGTATTCCCATGTCCTCATCATCAGGAAACATAAGTGGTTGTGCGTCAGTGCATTCTATGTCTTTCACCGCTGGGGAAGGGCTAGGTGGATGCCCTTGGGAAACCCTGCCAGCGGAGTCTTCAAACAGCATAAGAGACTGCTGCATAACTTGAGGCTGAGACAGTTTCCCTGGTATGCATGGGGGTGATGTGACAGACTGATGGGGTTGGTTTTCAGGCGCCATCTGTGCGCTTTCTGCAGAAGACTGGGTGGGAGATAATGTGAACGTGCTGGATCCACTGTCGGCCACCCAATTGACTAATGCCTGTACCTGCTCAGGCCTTACCATCCTTAGAACGGCATTGGGCCCCACCATATATCGCTGTAAATTCTGGCGGCTACTGGGACCTGAGGTAGTTGGTACACTAGGACGTGTGGATGTGGCAGAACGGCCACGTCCTCTCCCAGCACCAGAGGGTCCACTAACACCACCACGACCATGTCCACGTCCGCGTCCCTTACTAGATGTTTTTCTCATTGTTATGGTTCACCACAACAACAAATATATTATTTGGCCCAATGTATTGTATTCAAATTCAGCGGGATATAAATTTGAGGCCTAGTATTTAGGCGCTGGGTGACCGGTATGGATTTAGTGACAGAATTAGACTTGGAAATGCACAGAAGCGTGTGTGTGAAGTTATTCTGAATGACCCTATGTGCACCTTCAATATGATCTACCCTTTTAGGGATAGATTTCAAATAGCTCTGATATAGCAGAAACGACTAAATTATGAAATTGCTAAATTGGGAATTGTATTTCAACCCAGAACAAAAAATGTGCTTTGACGGACACTAAATAACTTTCCCAGCCACAACAGGACAGCGGTAACGAGAGATTTAGCGGGATATAAATTTGAGGCCTAGTATTTAGGCGCTGGGTGACAGGTATGGGTTTAGTGACAGAATTAGATTTGGAAATGCACAGTAGCGGGTGTGTGAAGTTATTCTGAATGACCCTATGTGCACCTTGAATATTATATACCCTTTTAGGGATAGATTTCAAATAGCTCTGATATAGCAGAAACCACTAAATTATGAAATTGCTAAATTGGGAATTGTATTTCAACCCAGAACAAGAAATGTGCTTGAACGGACACTAAATAACTCGCCCAGCTACAGCACTAGGGACAGATTTAGCGGGATATAAATTTGAGGCCTAGTATTTAGGCGCTGGGTGACAGGTATGGGTTTAGTGACAGAATTAGACTTGGAAATACACAGTAGCGGGTGTGTGTGAAGTTATTCTGAATGACCCAATGTGCACCTTGAATATTATATACCCTTTTAGGGATAGATTTCAAATAGCTCTGATATAGCAGAAACCACTAAATTATGAAATTGCTAAATTGGGAATTGTATTTCAACCCAGAACAAAAAATGTGCTTTGACGGACACTAAATATCTTGCCCAGCAACAACAGTACAGCGGTAACGAGAGATTTAGCAGGATATAAATTTGAGGCCTAGTATTTAGGCGCTGGGTGACAGGTATGGGTTTAGTGACAGAATTAGACTTGAAAATACACAGTAGCGGGTGTGTGTGAAGTTATTCTGAATGACCCAATGTGCACCTTGAATATTATATACCCTTTTAGGGATAGATTTCAAATAGCTCTGATATAGCAGAAACCACTAAATTATGAAATTGCTAAATTGGGAATTGTATTTCAACCCAGAACAAAAAATGTGCTTTCACGGACACTAAATATCTTGCCCAGCAACAACAGTACAGCGGTAACGAGAGATTTAGCAGGATATAAATTTGAGGCCTAGTATTTAGGCGCTGGGTGACAGGTATGGGTTTAGTGACAGAATTAGACTTGAAAATACACAGTAGCGGGTGTGTGTGAAGTTATTCTGAATGACCCAATGTGCACCTTGAATATTATATACCCTTTTAGGGATAGATTTCAAATAGCTCTGATACAGCAGAAACCACTAAATTATGAAATTGCTAAATTGGGAATTGTACTTCAACCCAGAACAAAATATGTGCTTTGACGGACACTAAATATCTTTCCAAGCAACAACAGTACAGCGGTAACGAGAGATTTAGCAGGATATAAATTTGAGGCCTAGTATTTAGGCGCTGGGTGACAGGTATGGGTTTAGTGACAGAATTAGACTTGGAAATACACAGTAGCGGGTGTGTGTGAAGTTATTCTGAATGACCCAATGTGCACCTTGAATATTATATACCCTTTTAGGGATAGATTTCAAATAGCTCTGATATAGCAGAAACCACTAAATTATGAAATTGCTAAATTGGGAATTGTACTTCAACCCAGAACAAAAAATGTGCTTTGACGGACACTAAATAACTTTCCCAGCTACAACAGGACAGCGGTAACGAGAGATTTAGCGGGATATAAATTTGAGGCCTAGTATTTAGGCGCTGGGTGACAGGTATGGGTTTAGTGACAGAATTAGACTTGGAAATACACAGTAGCGGGTGTGTGTGAAGTTATTCTGAATGACCCTATGTGCACCTTCAATATGATCTACCCTTTTAGGGATAGATTTCAAATAGCTCTGATATAGCAGAAACCACTAAATTATGAAATTGCTAAATTGGGAATTGTATTTCAACCCAGAAGAAAAAATGTGCTTTGACGGACACTAAATAACTTTCCCAGCTACAACAGGACAGCGGTAACGAGAGATTTAGCAGGATATAAATTTGAGGCCTAGTATTTAGGCGCTGGGTGACAGGTATGGGTTTAGTGACAGAATTAGACTTGAAAATACACAGTAGCGGGTGTGTGTGAAGTTATTCTGAATGACCCAATGTGCACCTTGAATATTATATACCCTTTTAGGGATAGATTTCAAATAGCTCTGATATAGCAGAAACCACTAAATTATGAAATTGCTAAATTGGGAATTGTACTTCAACCCAGAACAAAAAATGTGCTTTGACGGACACTAAATATCTTTCCAAGCAACAACAGTACAGCGGTAACGAGAGATTTAGCAGGATATAAATTTGAGGCCTAGTATTTAGGCGCTGGGTGACAGGTATGGGTTTAGTGACAGAATTAGACTTGGAAATACACAGTAGCGGGTGTGTGTGAAGTTATTCTGAATGACCCAATGTGCACCTTGAATATTATATACCCTTTTAGGGATAGATTTCAAATAGCTCTGATATAGCAGAAACCACTAAATTATGAAATTGCTAAATTGGGAATTGTACTTCAACCCAGAACAAAAAATGTGCTTTGACGGACACTAAATAACTTTCCCAGCTACAACAGGACAGCGGTAACGAGAGATTTAGCGGGATATAAATTTGAGGCCTAGTATTTAGGCGCTGGGTGACAGGTATGGGTTTAGTGACAGAATTAGACTTGGAAATACACAGTAGCGGGTGTGTGTGAAGTTATTCTGAATGACCCTATGTGCACCTTCAATATGATCTACCCTTTTAGGGATAGATTTCAAATAGCTCTGATATAGCAGAAACCACTAAATTATGAAATTGCTAAATTGGGAATTGTATTTCAACCCAGAACAAAAAATGTGCTTTGACGGACACTAAATAACTTTCCCAGCTACAACAGGACAGCGGTAACGAGAGATTTAGCAGGATATAAATTTGAGGCCTAGTATTTAGGCGCTGGGTGACAGGTATGGGTTTAGTGACAGAATTAGACTTGAAAATACACAGTAGCGGGTGTGTGTGAAGTTATTCTGAATGACCCAATGTGCACCTTGAATATTATATACCCTTTTAGGGATAGATTTCAAATAGCTCTGATATAGCAGAAACCACTAAATTATGAAATTGCTAAATTGGGAATTGTACTTCAACCCAGAACAAAAAATGTGCTTTGACGGACACTAAATAACTTTCCCAGCTACAACAGGACAGCGGTAACGAGAGATTTAGCGGGATATAAATTTGAGGCCTAGTATTTAGGCGCTGGGTGACCGGTATGGATTTAGTGACAGAATTAGACTGGGATATGGCCAAAAAATAACCACACTATTGCTGGTTAAATGCACTTGGTGACGGGCGCAGCTTGCCCCTGATGTAGTATATGGCCAAAAAATGAACAGACTATTGCTGGTTAAATGCACTTGGTGTCACAGCTTGACCAACCACACTACTGAGGGTTAAATGCACTTGGTGACGGGCGCAGCTTGCCCCTGATGTAGTATATGGCCAAAAAATAAACAGACTATTGCTGGTTAAATGCACTTGGTGTGACAGCTTCACCCTGATGTAGGCTTTAGCCAGAAAACAACCACACCATTGAGGGTTAAATGCACTTGGTGACAGGCGCAGCTTGCCCCTGATTTTGTATATGGCCAAAAAATGAACAGACTATTGCTGGTTAAATGCACTTGGTGTGACAGCTTCACCCTGATGTAGGCTTTAGCCAAAAAACAACCACACCATTGAGGGTTAAATGCACTTGGTGACAGGCGCAGCTTGCCCCTGATTTTGTATATGGCCAAAAAATGAACAGACTATTGCTGGTTAAATGCACTTGGTGTGACAGCTTCACCCTGATGTAGGCTTTAGCCAAAAAACAACCACACCATTGAGGGTTAAATGCACTTGGTGACAGGCGCAGCTTGCCCCTGATTTTGTATATGGCCAAAAAATGAACAGACTATTGCTGGTTAAATGCACTTGGTGTGACAGCTTCACCCTGATGTAGGCTTTAGCCAAAAAACAACCACACCATTGAGGGTTAAATGCACTTGGTGACAGGCGCAGCTTGCCCCTGATTTTGTATATGGCCAAAAAATGAACAGACTATTGCTGGTTAAATGCACTTGGTGTGACAGCTTCACCCTGATGTAGGCTTTAGCCAAAAAACAACCACACCATTGAGGGTTAAATGCACTTGGTCGCAGCTTGTGCTGGCGCACCACAAGACACAAAATGGCCGCCGATCACCCCAGAAAAATGTGACTGACAAACGGTCTGGGCAGCCTAAAAACAGTGAGCAATTGAGGATCAGCAGCTCAATGATCCACAGCTGCAGATCGATCAGTTAATCAAGTCCTTTGGAGGAGTTAATCTGCCTAATCTCGCCCTACTGTCGCAGCCGCAACCTCTCCCTACGCTAATCAGAGCAGAGTGACGGGCGGCGCTATGTGACTCCAGCTTAAATAGAGGCTGGGTCACATGGTGCTCTGGCCAATCACAGCCATGCCAATAGTAGGCATGGCTGTGATGGCCTCTTGGGGCAAGTAGTATGACGCTTGTTGATTGGCTGCTTTGCAGCCTTTCAAAAAGCGCCAAGAAAGCGTCACAAAAGCGCCAAGAAAGCGACGAACACCGAACCCGAACCCGGACTTTTACGAAAATGTCCGGGTTCGGGTCCGTGTCACGGACACCCCAAAATTCGGTACGAACCCGAACTATACAGTTCGAGTTCGCTCATCCCTACTCAAAATTGATGTGAAAAAATAGTCTTAATGGGGTGATGGGGTAGCATGGCCTGAAGAAGTAGACAACTCAAAGAAGAGAGCACTAGATAAAAGATAGGGAAATTAAAAATCTAGACAAGATGTGGGTTGCTTTTGTTTGAATGGAATCAAAGTTTACAGGATGGTACTAAATTCATATCTATGGGATTGGTGTAGCCAGTAGAAGTGAATGAAGCAATGGACAGATATGCACACCACTGCTCTATTTAAAATGGATACTTAAGGACCCAATTCTTGGAATTGCTGGGGGTCCCAACAGCCAGACATGTAGCAATCAGAGTGTTAACCTAAAAGTGTTAACCTAAAAGTTGCTGCATACATTATATGTAACACAGAGGTATATCCAAATATATATAAATTAACAATGCAAATCCAAGCACATAAAAATGAGCTTACTGAATAATTAAAGGAAAGAAAGTGTGCAACTGAAACATTGTAATATGCACAAAAACTGTGATTGATATCTAACAGTATATTTTTTTATACTATTGTATGCATATTAACATTAGTCGTATTGAGTCACAATTTTTTAAATGTTTCTTTTGGCGTTATATTACAGACATATTCTCCCCTAGAAGCACTGGCTCCAGGAAAGAATTGCTTAGTAATACAGCATAGTAAAAATACACCATATAGCAGCAGAGGGCATTACTAAAGCCTCATAGCAGATGACCATAGGGAGTCCAAATGGTTCTGTGTATAGAGATACAGGTTAGCAATCACATAAAGGAAAGTAATGCTGCCATTTATACATATGTCCCTGAGCACGATACATTCACTGGCTGAAAACCACTGCACATAGCTACATAGTATGGGTGAAGAGACATATTCCCATTAAAGGGGTTGTGTCACTTCAGCAAACAGCATATCATACATATATACTAATGTATTGTGATTGTCCATATTGCTTCCTTCACTGGCTGGATTCATTTTTCCATCAAAATATACACTGGTTGTTTCCATGGTTATGACGATACTCCAATCCAGCAACGGTGGCCATGCTTGCACACTATAAGAAAAAGCGACAGCCTCTCAGTTTTTTCCTGTGTTGTGCAAGCATGGCCACCACAGTAACCCCTGGATATGAGCAATGCGATAGCACTGTTTCTATTTTTGCAGATTACACCAAGCTATGTAGTACTGTGCAGTCTATGGAAGATGTTCATAACCTACAAGCTGACTGTGACACTCTGAGTGTTTGGGCATCAAATGAGGTTCAATGTGGGTAAATGTAAAGTTATGCATCTTGGTAGTAATAATCTCTGTGCTTCATATGTCCTAGGGCAGTGATGGCTAACCTTGGCACTCCAGCTGAGGTAAAACTACAACTCCCAAGACACCCCCCTAGCTTGGCTGCTCTCAGAACTCTGTAGAAATAAATGGAGCATGCTGGGAGTCGTAGTTTCACCACAGCTGGAGTGCCAAGGTTAGCCATCACTGTCCTATTGGATGTAACACTAGGAGAGTCACTTGTAGAGGAGGATTTTGGTGTCCTTGTAAATTGTTGATTAAATAGCATACAATTAGAGTTGAGCGAACACCTGGATGTTCGGGTTCGAGAAGTTCGGCCGAACTTCCCGGAAATGTTCGGGTTCGGGATCCGAACCCGATCCGAACTTCGTCCCGAACCCCATTGAAGTCAATGGGGACCCGAACTTTTCGGTACTAAAAAGGCTGTAAAACAGCCCAGGAAAGGGCTAGAGGGCTGCAAAAGGCAGCAACATGTAGGTAAATCCCCTGCAAACAAATGTGGATAGGGAAATTAATTAAAATAAAAATTAACCAAAATCAATTGGAGAGAGGTCCCGTAACAGAGAATCTGTCTTCATGTCAGCAGAGAATCAGTCTGCATGTCATAGCAGAGAATCAGGCTTCACGTCAGCCACCACTGCAACAGTCCATTGTCATAAATTTAGGCCCAGCACCCAGGCAGAGGAGAGAGGTCCCGTAACAGACAATCTGGCTTCATGTCAGCAGAAAATCAGTCTTCATGTCATAGCAGAGAATCAGGCTTCACGTCACCCACCACTGTAAGAGTCCATTTTCATAAATTTAGGCCCAGCACACAGGCAGAGGAGAGAGGTCCCGTAACAGAGAATCTGGCTTCATGTCAGCAGAGAATCAGTCTGCATGTCATAGCAGAGAATCAGGCTTCACGTCAGCCACCAATGCAACAGTCCATTTTCATAAATTTAGGCCCAGCACCCAGGCAGAGTAGAGAGGTCCCGTAACAGACAATCTGGCTTCATGTCAGCAGAGAATCAGTCTTCATATCATAGCAGAGAATCAGGCTTAACGTCAGCCACCAATGCAACAGTCCATTGTCAGATATTTAGGCCCAGCACCCAGGCAGAGGAGAGAGGTCCTGTAACAGACAATCAGGCTTCACGTCAGCCACCAGTGCAACAGTCCATTGGCATATATTTAGGCCCAGCACCCAGGCAGAGGAGAGAGGTCCCTTAACAGAGAATCTGGCTTCATGTCAGCAGAGAATCAGTCTGCATGTCATAGCAGAGAATCAGGCTTCACGTCACCCACCACTGTAAGAGTCCATTTTCATAAATTTAGGCCCAGCACCCAGGCAGAGGAGAGAGGTCCCGTAACAGACAATCTGGCTTCATGTCAGCAGAGAATCAGTCTTCATGTCATAGCAGAGAATCAGGCTTCACGTCAGCCACCACTGCAACAGTCCATTGTCATAAATTTAGGCCCAGCACCCAGGCAGAGGAGAGAGGTCCCGTAACAGACAATCTGGCTTCATGTCAGCAGAGAATCAGTCTTCATATCATAGCAGATAATCAGGCTTCACGTCAGCCACCAATGCAACAGTCCATTGTCAGATATTTAGGCCCAGCACCCAGGCAGAGGAGAGAGGTCCCGTAACAGAGGATCTGGCTTCATGTCAGCAGAGAATCAGTCTGCATGTCATAGCAGAGAATCAGGCTTCACGTCAGCCACCAATGCAACAGTCCATTGTCATAAATTTAGGCCAAACACCCAGGCAGAGGAGAGAGGTACCGTAACAGACAATCTGGCTTCATGTCAGCAGAGAATCAGTCTTCATATCATAGCAGAGAATCAGGCTTCACGTCAGTCACCAATGCAACAGTCCATTGTCAGATATTTAGGCCCAGCACCCAGGCAGAGGAGAGAGGTCCCATAACAGACAATCAGGTTTCACGTCAGCCACCAGTGCAACAGTCCATTGGCATACATTTAGGCCCAGCACCCAGGCAGAGGAGAGAGGTCCCTTAACAGAGAATCTGGCTTCATGTCAGCAGAGAATCAGTCTGCATGTCATAGCAGAGAATCAGGCTTCACGTCACCCACCACTGTAAGAGTCCATTTTCATAAATTTAGGCCCAGCACCCAGGCAGAGGAGAGAGGTCCCGTAACAGAAAATCTGGCTTCATGTCAGCAGAGAATCAGTCTTCATGTCATAGCAGAGAATCAGGCTTCACGTCAGCCACTACTGCAACAGTCCATTGTCATAAATTTAGGCCCAGCACCCAGGCAGAGTAGAGAGGTCCCGTAACAGACAATCTGGCTTCATGTCAGCAGGGAATCAGTCTTCATATCATAGCAGAGAATCAGGCTTCACGTCAGCCACCAATGCAACAGTCCATTGTCAGATATTTAGGCCCAGCACCCAGGCAGAGGAGAGAGGTCCCGTAACAGACAATCTGGCTTCATGTCAGCAGAGAATCAGTCTGCATGTCATAGCAGAGAATCAGGCTTCACGTCAGCCACCAATGCAACAGTCCATTGTCATAAATTTAGGCCAAACACCCAGGCAGAGGAGAGAGGTCCCGTAACAGACAATCTGGCTTCATGTCAGCAGAGAATCAGTCTTCATATCATAGCAGAGAATCAGGCTTCACGTCAGCCACCAATGCAACAGTCCATTGTCAGATATTTAGGCCCAGCACCCAGGCAGAGGAGAGAGGTCCCGTAACAGACAATCTGGCTTCATGTCAGCAGAGAAACAGTCTGCATGTCATAGCAGAGAATCAGGCTTCACGTCAGCCACCAATGCAACAGTCCATTGTCATAAATTTAGGCCAAACACCCAGGCAGAGGAGAGAGGTCCCGTAACAGACAATCTGGCTTCATGTCAGCAGAGAATCAGTCTTCATATCATAGCAGAGAATCAGGCTTCACGTCAGCCACCAATGCAACAGTCCATTGTCAGATATTTAGGCCCAGCACCCAGGCAGAGGAGAGAGGTCCCGTAACAGACAATCAGGCTTCACGTCAGCCACCAGTGCAACAATCCATTGGCATATATTTATCCCCAGCACCCAGGCAGAGGAGAGAGGTCCCTTAACAGAGAATCTGGCTTCATGTCAGCAGAGAATCAGTCCGCATGTCATAGCAGAGAATCAGGCTTCACGTCACCCACCACTGTAAGAGTCCATTTTCATAAATTTAGGCCCAGCTCCCAGGCAGAGGAGAGAGGTCCCGTAACAGACAATCTGGCTTCATGTCAGGAGAGAATCAGTCTGCATGTCATAGCAGAGAATCAGGCTTCACGTCAGCCACCACTGCAACAGTCTATTGTCATAAATTTAGGCCCAACACCCAGGCAGAGGAGAGAGGTCCTGTAACAGACAATCTGGCTTCATGTCAGCAGAGAATCAGTCTTCATATCATAGCAGAGAATCAGGCTTCACGTCAGCAACCAATGCAACACTCCATTGTCAGATATTTAGGCCCAGCACCCAGGCAGAGGAGAGAGGTCCCGTAACAGACAATCAGGCTTCACGTCAGCCACCAGTGCAACAGTCCATTGGCATATATTTAGGCCCAGCACCCAGGCAGAGGAGAGAGGTCCCTTAACAGAGAATCTGGCTTCATGTCAGCAGAGAATCAGTCTGCATGTCATAGCAGGGAATCAGGCTTCACGTCACCCACCACTGTAAGAGTCCATTTTCATAAATTTAGGCCCAGCACCCAGGCAGAGGAGAGAGGTCCCGTAACAGAGAATCTGGCTTCATGTCAGCAGAGAATCAGTCTGCATGTCATAGCAGAGAATCAGGCTTCACGTCAGCCACCAATGCAACAGTCCATTTTCATAAATTTAGGCCCAGCACCCAGGCAGAGGAGAGGGGTCCCGTAACAGACAATCTGGCTTCATGTCAGCAGAGAATCAGTCTTCATATCATAGCAGAGAATCAGGCTTAACGTCAGCCACCAATGCAACAGTCCATTTTCAGATATTTAGGCCCAGCACCCAGGCAGAGGAGAGAGGTCCCGTAACAGACAATCAGGCTTCACGTCAGCCACCAGTGCAACAGTCCATTGGCATATATTTAGGCCCAGCACCCAGGCAGAGGAGAGAGGTCCCTTAACAGAGAATCTGGCTTCATGTCAGCAGAGAATCAGTCTGCATGTCATAGCAGAGAATCAGGCTTCACGTCACCCACCACTGTAAGAGTCCATTTTCATAAATTTAGGCCCAGCACCCAGGCAGAGGAGAGAGGTCCCGTAACAGACAATCTGGCTTCATGTCAGCAGAGAATCAGTCTTCATGTCATAGCAGAGAATTAGGCTTCACGTCAGCCACTACTGCAACAGTCCATTGTCATAAATTTAGGCCCAGCACCCAGGCAGAGGAGAGAGGTCCCGTAACAGACAATCTGGCTTCATGTCAGCAGAGAATCAGTCTTCATATCATAGCAGATAATCAGGCTTCACGTCAGCCACCAATGCAACAGTCCATTGTCAGATATTTAGGCCCAGCACCCAGGCAGAGGAGAGAGGTCCCGTAACAGACAATCTGGCTTCATGTCAGCAGAGAATCAGTCTGCATGTCATAGCAGAGAATCAGGCTTCACGTCAGCCACCAATGCAACAGTCCATTGTCATAAATTTAGGCCAAACACCCAGGCAGAGGAGAGAGGTCCCGTAACAGACAATCTGGCTTCATGTCAGCAGAGAATCAGTCTTCATATCATAGCAGAGACTCAGGCTTCACGTCAGTCACCAATGCAACAGTCCATTGTCAGATATTTAGGCCCAGCACCCAGGCAGAGGAGAGAGGTCCCGTAACAGACAATCTGGCTTCATGTCAGCAGAGAATCAGTCTTCATATCATAGCAGATAATCAGGCTTCACGTCAGCCACCAGTGCAACAGTCCATTGGCATATATTTAGGCCCAGCACCCAGGCAGAGGAGAGAGGTCCCTTAACAGAGAATCTGGCTTCATGTCAGCAGAGAATCAGTCTGCATGTCATAGCAGAGAATCAGGCTTCACGTCACCCACCACTGTAAGAGTCCATTTTCATAAATTTAGGCCCAGCACCCAGGCAGAGGAGAGAGGTCCCGTAACAGACAATCTGGCTTCATGTCAGGAGAGAATCAGTCTGCATGTCATAGCAGAGAATCAGGCTTCACGTCAGCCACCACTGCAACAGTCCATTGTCATAAATTTAGGCCCAACACCCAGGCAGAGGAGAGAGGTCCCGTAACAGACAATCTGGCTTCATGTCAGCAGAGAATCAGTCTTCATATCATAGCAGAGAATCAGGCTTCACGTCAGCCACCAATGCAACAGTCCATTGTCAGATATTTAGGCCCAGCACCCAGGCAGAGGAGAGAGGTCCCGTAACAGACAATCAGGCTTCACGTCAGCCACCAGTGCAACAGTCCATTGGCATATATTTAGGCCCAGCACCCAGGCAGAGGAGAGAGGTCCCTTAACAGAGAATCTGGCTTCATGTCAGCAGAGAATCAGTCTGCATGTCATAGCAGGGAATCAGGCTTCACGTCACCCACCACTGTAAGAGTCCATTTTCATAAATTTAGGCCCAGCACCCAGGCAGAGGAGAGAGGTCCCGTAACAGAGAATCTGGCTTCATGTCAGCAGAGAATCAGTCTGCATGTCATAGCAGAGAATCAGGCTTCACGTCAGCCACCAATGCAACAGTCCATTTTCATAAATTTAGGCCCAGCACCCAGGCAGAGGAGAGGGGTCCCGTAACAGACAATCTGGCTTCATGTCAGCAGAGAATCAGTCTTCATATCATAGCAGAGAATCAGGCTTAACGTCAGCCACCAATGCAACAGTCCATTGTCAGATATTTAGGCCCAGCACCCAGGCAGAGGAGAGAGGTCCCGTAACAGACAATCAGGCTTCACGTCAGCCACCAGTGCAACAGTCCATTGGCATATATTTAGGCCCAGCACCCAGGCAGAGGAGAGAGGTCCCTTAACAGAGAATCTGGCTTCATGTCAGCAGAGAATCAGTCTGCATGTCATAGCAGAGAATCAGGCTTCACGTCACCCACCACTGTAAGAGTCCATTTTCATAAATTTAGGCCCAGCACCCAGGCAGAGGAGAGAGGTCCCGTAACAGACAATCTGGCTTCATGTCAGCAGAGAATCAGTCTTCATGTCATAGCAGAGAATCAGGCTTCACGTCAGCCACTACTGCAACAGTCCATTGTCATAAATTTAGGCCCAGCACCCAGGCAGAGGAGAGAGGTCCCGTAACAGACAATCTGGCTTCATGTCAGCAGAGAATCAGTCTTCATATCATAGCAGATAATCAGGCTTCACGTCAGCCACCAATGCAACAGTCCATTGTCAGATATTTAGGCCCAGCACCCAGGCAGAGGAGAGAGGTCCCGTAACAGACAATCTGGCTTCATGTCAGCAGAGAATCAGTCTGCATGTCATAGCAGAGAATCAGGCTTCACGTCAGCCACCAATGCAACAGTCCATTGTCATAAATTTAGGCCAAACACCCAGGCAGAGGAGAGAGGTCCCGTAACAGACAATCTGGCTTCATGTCAGCAGAGAATCAGTCTTCATATCATAGCAGAGACTCAGGCTTCACGTCAGTCACCAATGCAACAGTCCATTGTCAGATATTTAGGCCCAGCACCCAGGCAGAGGAGAGAGGTCCCGTAACAGACAATCAGGCTTCACGTCAGCCACCAGTGCAACAGTCCATTGGCATATATTTAGGCCCAGCACCCAGGCAGAGGAGAGAGGTCCCTTAACAGAGAATCTGGCTTCATGTCAGCAGAGAATCAGTCTGCATGTCATAGCAGAGAATCAGGCTTCACGTCACCCACCACTGTAAGAGTCCATTTTCATAAATTTAGGCCCAGCACCCAGGCAGAGGAGAGAGGTCCCGTAACAGAAAATCTGGCTTCATGTCAGCAGAGAATCAGTCTGCATGTCATAGCAGAGAATCAGGTTTCACGTCAGCCACCACTGCAACAGTCGATTTTCATAAATTTAGGCCCAGCACCCAGGCAGAGGAGAGAGGTCCCGTAACAGACAATCTGGCTTCATGTCAGCAGAGAATCAGTCTGCATGTCATAGCAGAGAATCAGGCTTCACGTCAGCCACCACTGCAACAGTCCATTGTCATAAATTTAGGCCCAGCACCCAGGCAGAGGAGAGAGGTCCCGTAACAGACAATCTGGCTTCATGTCAGCAGAGAATCAGTCTGCATGTCATAGCAGAGAATCAGGTTTCACGTCAGCCACCACTGCAACAGTCGATTTTCATAAATTTAGGCCCAGCACCCAGGCAGAGGAGAGAGGTCCCGTAACAGACAATCTGGCTTCATGTCAGCAGAGAATCAGTCTTCATATCATAGCAGAGAATCAGGCTTCACGTCAGCCACTACTGCAACAGTCCATTGTCATAAATTTAGGCCCAGCACCCAGGCAGAGTAGAGAGGTCCCGTAACAGACAATCTGGCTTCATGTCAGCAGAGAATCAGTCTTCATATCATAGCAGAGAATCAGGCTTCACGTCAGCCACCAATGCAACAGTCCATTGTCAGATATTTAGGCCCAGCACCCAGGCAGAGGAGAGAGGTCCCGTAACAGACAATCTGGCTTCATGTTAGCAGAGAATCAGTCTGCATGTCATAGCAGAGAATCAGGCTTCACGTCAGCCACCAATGCAACAGTCCATTGTCAGATATTTTTGCCCAGCACCCAGGCAGAGGAGAGAGGTCCCGTAACAGACAATCAGGCTTCACGTCAGCCACCAATGCAACAGTCCATTGGCATATATTTAGGCCCAGCACCCAGGCAGAGGAGAGAGGTCCCTTAACAGAGAATCTGGCTTCATGTCAGCAGAGAATCAGTCTGCATGTCATAGCAGAGAATCAGGCTTCACGTCACCCACCACTGTAAGAGTCCATTTTCATAAATTTAGGCCCAGCACCCAGGCAGAGGAGAGAGGTCCCGTAACAGACAATCTGGCATCATGTCAGGAGAGAATCAGTCTGCATGTCATAGCAGAGAATCAGGCTTCACGTCAGCCACCACTGCAACAGTCCATTGTCATAAATTTAGGCCCAACACCCAGGCAGAGGAGAGAGGTCCCGTAACAGACAATCTGGCTTCATGTCAGCAGAGAATCAGTCTGCATGTCATAGCAGAGAATCAGGCTTCACGTCAGCCACCACTGCAACAGTCGATTTTCATAAATTTAGGCCCAGCACCCAGGCAGAGGAGAGAGGTCCCGTAACAGAGAATCTGGCTTCATGTCAGCAGAGAATCAGTCTGCATGTCATAGCAGAGAATCAGGCTTCACGTCAGCCACCACTGCAACAGTCCATTGTCATAAATTTAGGCCCAGCACCCAGGCAGAGGAGAGAGGTCCCGTAACAGACAATCTGGCTTCATGTCAGCAGAGAATCAGTCTGCATGTCATAGCAGAGAATCAGGTTTCACGTCAGCCACCACTGCAACAGTCGATTTTCATAAATTTAGGCCCAGCACCCAGGCAGAGGAGAGAGGTCCCGTAACAGACAATCTGGCTTCATGTCAGCAGAGAATCAGTCTTCATATCATAGCAGAGAATCAGGCTTCACGTCAGCCACTACTGCAACAGTCCATTGTCATAAATTTAGGCCCAGCACCCAGGCAGAGTAGAGAGGTCCCGTAACAGACAATCTGGCTTCATGTCAGCAGAGAATCAGTCTTCATATCATAGCAGAGAATCAGGCTTCACGTCAGCCACCAATGCAACAGTCCATTGTCAGATATTTAGGCCCAGCACCCAGGCAGAGGAGAGAGGTCCCGTAACAGACAATCTGGCTTCATGTTAGCAGAGAATCAGTCTGCATGTCATAGCAGAGAATCAGGCTTCACGTCAGCCACCAATGCAACAGTCCATTGTCAGATATTTTTGCCCAGCACCCAGGCAGAGGAGAGAGGTCCCGTAACAGACAATCAGGCTTCACGTCAGCCACCAATGCAACAGTCCATTGGCATATATTTAGGCCCAGCACCCAGGCAGAGGAGAGAGGTCCCTTAACAGAGAATCTGGCTTCATGTCAGCAGAGAATCAGTCTGCATGTCATAGCAGAGAATCAGGCTTCACGTCACCCACCACTGTAAGAGTCCATTTTCATAAATTTAGGCCCAGCACCCAGGCAGAGGAGAGAGGTCCCGTAACAGACAATCTGGCATCATGTCAGGAGAGAATCAGTCTGCATGTCATAGCAGAGAATCAGGCTTCACGTCAGCCACCACTGCAACAGTCCATTGTCATAAATTTAGGCCCAACACCCAGGCAGAGGAGAGAGGTCCCGTAACAGACAATCTGGCTTCATGTCAGCAGAGAATCAGTCTGCATGTCATAGCAGAGAATCAGGCTTCACGTCAGCCACCACTGCAACAGTCGATTTTCATAAATTTAGGCCCAGCACCCAGGCAGAGGAGAGAGGTCCCGTAACAGAGAATCTGGCTTCATGTCAGCAGAGAATCAGTCTGCATGTCATAGCAGAGAATCAGGCTTCACGTCAGCCACCAATGCAACAGTCCATTTTCATAAATTTAGGCCCAGCACCCAGGCAGAGGAGAGGGGTCCCGTAACAGACAATCTGGCTTCATGTCAGCAGAGAATCAGTCTTCATATCATAGCAGAGAATCAGGCTTAACGTCAGCCACCAATGCAACAGTCCATTGTCAGATATTTAGGCCCAGCACCCAGGTAGAGGAGAGAGGTCCCGTAACAGACAATCAGGCTTCACGTCAGCCACCAGTGCAACAGTCCATTGGCATAAATTTAGGCCAAACACCCAGGCAGAGGAGAGAGGTCCCGTAACAGACAATCTGGCTTCATGTCAGCAGAGAATCAGTCTTCATATCATAGCAGAGACTCAGGCTTCACGTCAGTCACCAATGCAACAGTCCATTGTCAGATATTTAGGCCCAGCACCCAGGCAGAGGAGAGAGGTCCCGTAACAGACAATCTGGCTTCATGTCAGCAGAGAATCAGTCTTCATATCATAGCAGATAATCAGGCTTCACGTCAGCCACCAGTGCAACAGTCCATTGGCATATATTTAGGCCCAGCACCCAGGCAGAGGAGAGAGGTCCCTTAACAGAGAATCTGGCTTCATGTCAGCAGAGAATCAGTCTGCATGTCATAGCAGAGAATCAGGCTTCACATCACCCACCACTGTAAGAGTCCATTTTCATAAATTTAGGCCCAGCACCCAGGCAGAGGAGAGAGGTCCCGTAACAGACAATCTGGCTTCATGTCAGGAGAGAATCAGTCTGCATGTCATAGCAGAGAATCAGGCTTCACGTCAGCCACCACTGCAACAGTCCATTGTCATAAATTTAGGCCCAACACCCAGGCAGAGGAGAGAGGTCCCGTAACAGACAATCTGGCTTCATGTCAGCAGAGAATCAGTCTTCATATCATAGCAGAGAATCAGGCTTCACGTCAGCCACCAATGCAACAGTCCATTGTCAGATATTTAGGCCCAGCACCCAGGCAGAGGAGAGAGGTCCCGTAACAGACAATCAGGCTTCACGTCAGCCACCAGTGCAACAGTCCATTGGCATATATTTAGGCCCAGCACCCAGGCAGAGGAGAGAGGTCCCTTAACAGAGAATCTGGCTTCATGTCAGCAGAGAATCAGTCTGCATGTCATAGCAGGGAATCAGGCTTCACGTCACCCACCACCGTAAGAGTCCATTTTCATAAATTTAGGCCCAGCACCCAGGCAGAGGAGAGAGGTCCCGTAACAGAGAATCTGGCTTCATGTCAGCAGAGAATCAGTCTGCATGTCATAGCAGAGAATCAGGCTTCACGTCAGCCACCAATGCAACAGTCCATTTTCATAAATGTAGGCCCAGCACCCAGGCAGAGGAGAGGGGTCCCGTAACAGACAATCTGGCTTCATGTCAGCAGAGAATCAGTCTTCATATCATAGCAGAGAATCAGGCTTAACGTCAGCCACCAATGCAACAGTCCATTGTCAGATATTTAGGCCCAGCACCCAGGCAGAGGAGAGAGGTCCCGTAACAGACAATCAGGCTTCACGTCAGCCACCAGTGCAACAGTCCATTGGCATATATTTAGGCCCAGCACCCAGGCAGAGGAGAGAGGTCCCTTAACAGAGAATCTGGCTTCATGTCAGCAGAGAATCAGTCTGCATGTCATAGCAGAGAATCAGGCTTCACGTCACCCACCACTGTAAGAGTCCATTTTCATAAATTTAGGCCCAGCACCCAGGCAGAGGAGAGAGGTCCCGTAACAGACAATCTGGCTTCATGTCAGCAGAGAATCAGTCTTCATGTCATAGCAGAGAATCAGGCTTCACGTCAGCCACTACTGCAACAGTCCATTGTCATAAATTTAGGCCCAGCACCCAGGCAGAGGAGAGAGGTCCCGTAACAGACAATCTGGCTTCATGTCAGCAGAGAATCAGTCTTCATATCATAGCAGATAATCAGGCTTCACGTCAGCCACCAATGCAACAGTCCATTGTCAGATATTTAGGCCCAGCACCCAGGCAGAGGAGAGAGGTCCCGTAACAGACAATCTGGCTTCATGTCAGCAGAGAATCAGTCTGCATGTCATAGCAGAGAATCAGGCTTCACGTCAGCCACCAATGCAACAGTCCATTGTCATAAATTTAGGCCAAACACCCAGGCAGAGGAGAGAGGTCCCGTAACAGACAATCTGGCTTCATGTCAGCAGAGAATCAGTCTTCATATCATAGCAGAGACTCAGGCTTCACGTCAGTCACCAATGCAACAGTCCATTGTCAGATATTTAGGCCCAGCACCCAGGCAGAGGAGAGAGGTCCCGTAACAGACAATCAGGCTTCACGTCAGCCACCAGTGCAACAGTCCATTGGCATATATTTAGGCCCAGCACCCAGGCAGAGGAGAGAGGTCCCTTAACAGAGAATCTGGCTTCATGTCAGCAGAGAATCAGTCTGCATGTCATAGCAGAGAATCAGGCTTCACGTCACCCACCACTGTAAGAGTCCATTTTCATAAATTTAGGCCCAGCACCCAGGCAGAGGAGAGAGGTCCCGTAACAGAAAATCTGGCTTCATGTCAGCAGAGAATCAGTCTGCATGTCATAGCAGAGAATCAGGTTTCACGTCAGCCACCACTGCAACAGTCGATTTTCATAAATTTAGGCCCAGCACCCAGGCAGAGGAGAGAGGTCCCGTAACAGACAATCTGGCTTCATGTCAGCAGAGAATCAGTCTGCATGTCATAGCAGAGAATCAGGCTTCACGTCAGCCACCACTGCAACAGTCCATTGTCATAAATTTAGGCCCAGCACCCAGGCAGAGGAGAGAGGTCCCGTAACAGACAATCTGGCTTCATGTCAGCAGAGAATCAGTCTGCATGTCATAGCAGAGAATCAGGTTTCACGTCAGCCACCACTGCAACAGTCGATTTTCATAAATTTAGGCCCAGCACCCAGGCAGAGGAGAGAGGTCCCGTAACAGACAATCTGGCTTCATGTCAGCAGAGAATCAGTCTTCATATCATAGCAGAGAATCAGGCTTCACGTCAGCCACTACTGCAACAGTCCATTGTCATAAATTTAGGCCCAGCACCCAGGCAGAGTAGAGAGGTCCCGTAACAGACAATCTGGCTTCATGTCAGCAGAGAATCAGTCTTCATATCATAGCAGAGAATCAGGCTTCACGTCAGCCACCAATGCAACAGTCCATTGTCAGATATTTAGGCCCAGCACCCAGGCAGAGGAGAGAGGTCCCGTAACAGACAATCTGGCTTCATGTTAGCAGAGAATCAGTCTGCATGTCATAGCAGAGAATCAGGCTTAACGTCAGCCACCAATGCAACAGTCCATTGTCAGATATTTTTGCCCAGCACCCAGGCAGAGGAGAGAGGTCCCGTAATAGACAATCAGGCTTCACGTCAGCCACCAATGCAACAGTCCATTGGCATATATTTAGGCCCAGCACCCAGGCAGAGGAGAGAGGTCCCTTAACAGAGAATCTGGCTTCATGTCAGCAGAGAATCAGTCTGCATGTCATAGCAGAGAATCAGGCTTCACGTCACCCACCACTGTAAGAGTCCATTTTCATAAATTTAGGCCCAGCACCCAGGCAGAGGAGAGAGGTCCCGTAACAGACAATCTGGCTTCATGTCAGGAGAGAATCAGTCTGCATGTCATAGCAGAGAATCAGGCTTCACGTCAGCCACCACTGCAACAGTCCATTGTCATAAATTTAGGCCCAACACCCAGGCAGAGGAGAGAGGTCCCGTAACAGACAATCTGGCTTCATGTCAGCAGAGAATCAGTCTGCATGTCATAGCAGAGAATCAGGCTTCACGTCAGCCACCACTGCAACAGTCGATTTTCATAAATTTAGGCCCAGCACCCAGGCAGAGGAGAGAGGTCCCGTAACAGACAATCTGGCTTCATGTCAGCAGAGAATCAGTCTGCATGTCATAGCAGAGAATCAGGCTTCACGTCAGCCACCAATGCAACAGTCCATTGTCAGATATTTAGGCCCAGCACCCAGGCAGAGGAGAGAGGTCCCGTAACAGACAATCAGGCTTCACGTCAGCCACCAGTGCAACAGTCCATTGGCATATATTTAGGCCCAGCACCCAGGCAGAGGAGAGAGGTCCCTTAACAGAGAATCTGGCATCATGTCAGCAGAGAATCAGTCTGCATGTCATAGCAGAGAATCAGGCTTCACGTCACCCACCACTGTAAGAGTCCATTTTCATAAATTTAGGCCCAGCACCCAGGCAGAGGAGAGAGGTCCCGTAACAGACAATCTGGCTTCATGTCAGCAGAGAATCAGTCTGCATGTCATAGCAGAGAATCAGGCTTCACGTCAGCCACCACTGCAACAGTCCATTGTCATAAATTTAGGCAAAGCACCCAGGCAGAGGAGAGAGGTCCCGTAACAGACAATCTGGCTTCATGTCAGCAGAGAATCAGTCTTCATATCATAGCAGAGAATCAGGCTTCACGTCACCCAACATTGGAACAGTCCATTGGCATATATTTAGGCCACGGCACCCAGACAGAGGAGAGGTTCATTTAAATTTGGGTAGCCAAACCATCAGTCAGTACGTGGAGGGGTGTGCACACGTACTGTTCCAATATGTTAGTGAAATGTTGCCTCCTGCTAACACGTTGCGTATCAGGTGGTGGTGCAGTTAGCTGTGGCGTGTTGACAAAACTTTTCCACATCTCTGCCATGCTAACCCTGCCCTCAGAGGAGCTGGCCGTGACACAGCTGCCTTGGTGACCTCTTGCTCCTCCTCTGCCTTGGCCTTCCACTTGTTCCCCTGTGACATTTGGGAATTCTCTCAGTAGCGCGTCTACCAACGTGCGCTTGTACTCGCGCATCTTCCTATCATGCTCCAGTGCAGGAAGTAAGGTGGGCACATTGTCTTTGTAGCGTGGATCCAGCAGGGTGGCAACCCAGTAGTCCGCACACGTTAAAATGTGGGCAACTCTGCTGTCGTTGCGCAGGCACTGCAGCATGTAGTCGCTCATGTGTGCCAGGCTGCCCAGGGGTAAGGACAAGCTGTCCTCTGTGGGAGGCGTATCGTCATCGTCCTGCCTTTCCCCCCAGCCACGCACCAGTTATGGACCCGAGCTGCGTTGGGTGCCACCCCGCTGTGACCATGCTTCATCCTCATCCTCCTCATCCTCGTCCTCCTCGTCCTCTAGTAGTGGGCCCTGTCTGGCCACATTTGTACCTGGCCTCTGCTGTTGCCAAAAACCTCCCTCTGAGTCACTTCGAATAGACTGGCCTGAAAGTGCTAAAAATGACCCCTCTTCCTCCTCCTCCTCCTCCTCCTGGGCCACCTCCTCTTCCATCATCGCCCTAAGTGTTTTCTCAAGGAGACATAGAAGTGGTATTGTA
This sequence comes from Bufo gargarizans, assembly GCF_014858855.1. NCBI lineage: Eukaryota > Metazoa > Chordata > Amphibia > Anura > Bufonidae > Bufo > Bufo gargarizans. The sequence continues at coordinate 295,740,548 of NC_058084.1, read as the reverse complement.
ACGCTGATAACGGCGTCATCGCCACTGGCCATGTTGGTGGAGTACTCGAAACAGCGCAACAGGGCACACAGGTCTCGCATGGAGGCCCAGTCATTGGTGGTGAAGTGGTGCTGTTCTGTAGTGCGACTGACCCGTGCGTGCTGCAGCTGAAACTCCACTATGGCCTGCTGCTGCTCGCACAGTCTGTCCAGCATGTGCAAGGTGGAGTTCCACCTGGTGGGCACGTTGCATATGAGGCGGTGAGCGGGAAGGCCGAAGTTACGCTGTAGCGCAGACAGGCGAGCAGCAGCAGGATGTGAACGCCGGAAGCGCGAACAGACAGCCCGCACTTTATGCAGCAGCTCTGACATGTCGGGGTAGTTGTGAATGAACTTCTGCACCACCAAATTCAGCACATGCGCCAAGCAAGGGATGTGCGTCAAACTGGCTAGTCCCAGAGCTGCAACGAGATTTCGCCCATTATCACACACCACCAGGCCGGGCTTGAGGCTCACCGGCAGCAACCACTCGTCGGTCTGTTGTTCTATACCCTGCCACAATTCCTGTGCGGTGTGGGGCCTGTCCCCCAAACATATGAGTTTCAGAATGGCCTGCTGATGTTTACCCCGGGCTGTGCTGAAGTTGGTGGTGAAGGTGTGTGGCTGACTAGATGAGCAGGTGGAAGAAGAGGAGGAGGAAGTCGAGTAGGAGGAGGTGGCAACAGGAGGCAAAGAATGTTGCCCTGCGATCCTTGGCGGCGGAAGGACGTGCGCCAAACAGCTCTCCGCCTGGGGCCCAGCTGCCACTACATTTACCCAGTGTGCAGTTAGGGAGATATAGCGTCCCTGGCCGTGCTTACTGGTCCACGTATCTGTGGTTAGGTGGACCTTGCCACAGATGGCGTTGCGCAGTGCACACTTGATTTTATCGGATACTTGGTTGTGCAGGGAAGGCACGGCTCTCTTGGAGAAGTAGTGGCGGCTGGGAACAACATACTGTGGGACAGCAAGCGACATTAGCTGTTTGAAGCTGTCTGTGTCCACCAGCCTAAATGACAGCATTTCATAGGCCAGTAGTTTAGAAATGCTGGCATTCAGGGCCAGGGATCGAGGGTGGCTGGGTGGGAATTTACGCTTTCTCTCAAATGTTTGTGAGATGGAGAGCTGAACGCTGCCGTGTGACATGGTTGAGATGCTTGGTGACGGAGGTGGTGGTGGTGTTGGTGGTACATCCCCTGTTTGCTGGGCGGCAGGTGCCAACGTTCCTCCAGAGGCGGAGGAAGAGGCCGAGGCGGCAGCAGCAGAAGAGGCCGAGGCGGCAGCAGCAGAAGAGGTAGCAGGGGGAGCCTGAGTGACTTCCTTGGTTTTAAGGTGTTTACTCCACTGCAGTTCATGCTTTGCATGCAGGTGCCTGGTCATGCAGGTTGTGCTCAGGTTCAGAACGTTAATGCCTCGTTTCAGGCTCTGATGGCACAGAGTGCAAACCACTCGGGTCTTGTCATCAGCACATTGTTTGAAGAAGTGCCATGCCAGGGAACTCCTTGAAGCTGCCTTTGGGGTGCTCGGTCCCAGATGGCGGCGGTCAGTAGCAGGCGGAGTCTCTTGGCGGCGGGTGTTCTGCTTTTGCCCACTGCTCCCTCTTTTGCTACGCTGTTGGCTCGGTCTCACCACTGCCTCTTCCTCCGAACTGTGAAAGTCAGTGGCATGACCTTCATTCCATGTGGGGTCTAGGACCTCATCGTCCCCTGCATCGTCTTCCACCCAGTCTTGATCCCTGACCTCCTGTTCAGTCTGCACACTGCAGAAAGACGCAGCAGTTGGCACCTGTGTTTCGTCATCATCAGAGACATGCTGAGGTGGTATTCCCATGTCCTCATCATCAGGAAACATAAGTGGTTGTGCGTCAGTGCATTCTATGTCTTTCACCGCTGGGCAAGGGCTAGGTGGATGCCCTTGGGAAACCCTGCCAGCGGAGTCTTCAAACAGCATAAGAGACTGCTGCATAACTTGAGGCTCAGACAGTTTCCCTGGTATGCATGGGGGTGATGTGACAGACTGATGGGGTTGGTTTTCAGGCGCCATCTGTGCGCTTTCTGCAGAAGACTGGGTGGGAGATAATGTGAACGTGCTGGATCCACTGTCGGCCACCCAATTGACTAATGCCTGTACCTGCTCAGGCCTTACCATCCTTAGAACGGCATTGGGCCCCACCATATATCGCTGTAAATTCTGGCGGCTACTGGGACCTGAGGTAGTTGGTACACTAGGACGTGTGGATGTGGCAGAACGGCCACGTCCTCTCCCAGCACCAGAGGGTCCACTAACACCACCACGACCATGTCCACGTCCGCATCTCTTACTAGATGTTTTCCTCATTGTTATCGTTCACCACAACAACAAAAATATTATTTGGCCCAATGTATTGTATTTAAATTCAGCTGAATATAAATTTGAGTCCTAGTATTTAGGCGCTGGGTGACCGGTATGGATTTACTGACAGAATTAGACTTGGAAATGCACAGTAGCGTGTGTGTGAAGTTATTCTGAATGACCCTATGTGCACCTTGAATATTATATACCCTTTTAGGGATAGATTTCAAATAGCTCTGATACAGCAGAAACCACTAAATTAGGAAATTGCTAAATTGGGAATTGTTTTTCAACCCAGAACAAAAAATGTGCTTTGACGGACACTAAATAACTTGCCCAGCCAGAACAGTACAGCGGTAACGACAGATTTAGCGGGAAATAAATTTGAGGCCTAGTATTTAGGCGCTGGATGACCGGTATGGATTTACTGACAGAATTAAACTTGGAAATGCACAGTAGCGTGTGTGTGAAGTTAATCTGAATGACCCTATGTGCACCTTGAATATTATATACCCTTTTAGGGATAGATTTCAAATAGCTCTGATATAGCAGAAACCACTAAATTATGAAATTGCTAAATTGGGAATTGTATTTCAACCCAGAACAAAAAATGTGCTTTGACGGACACTAAATAACTTGCCCAGCCAGATCAGTACAGCGGTAACGACAGATTTAGCGGGAAATAAATTTGAGGCCTAGTATTTAGGCGCTGGGTGACCGGTATGGATTTACTGACAGAATTAAACTTGGAAATGCACAGTAGCGTGTGTGTGAAGTTATTCTGAATGACCCTATGTGCACCTTGAATATTATATACCCTTTTACGCTGGGTTCAGACCTGAGCGTTCGGAAACGAGCGCTCTGTATGCGCGATTGTACGGGCGTTTACAATCGCGCATACAGAGACTGGTGTTCACACATTGTCGCGCGTTCCCGAATTTCTATGTGCGGGAACGCGCGACAAACGCCCAAAAAAAAGCTCAAGCACTTGTTTGAGCGTCGGGCGTTTTACAGCGCGATCGTACGCGCTGTAAAACGCCCAGGTGAGAACCATTCCCATAGGGAATCATTGGTTCTTGCCTGTTGTGCGTTTTACAGCGCGTAGGAACGCGCTGTTAAACGCTCAGGTGTGAACCCAGCGTTAGGGATAGATTTCAAATAGCTCTGATACAGCAGAAACCACTAAATTATGAAATTGCTAAATTGGTAATTGTATTTCAACCCAGAACAAAAAATGTGCTTTGATGGACACTAAATAACTTGCCCAGCCACAACAGTACAGCGGTAACGACAGATTTAGCGGGATATAAATTTGAGGCCTAGTATTTAGGCGCTGGGTGACCGGTATGGATTTACTGACAGAATTAGACTGGGATATGGGCAAAAAATAACCACACTATTGCTAGTTAAATGCACTTGGTGTGACAGCTTGACCAACCACACTACTGAGGGTTAAATGCACTTGGTGACAGGCGCAGCTTGCCCCTGATGTAGTATATGGCCAAAAAATGAACAGACTATTGCTGGTTAAATGCACTTGGTGTGACAGCTTGACCAACCACACTACTGAGGGTTAAATGCACTTGGTGATGGGCGCAGCTTGCCCCTGATGTAGTATATGGCCAAAAAATAAACAGACTATTGCTGGTTAAATGCACTTGGTGTGACAGCTTCACCCTGATGTAGGCTTTCGCCAAAAAACAACCACACCATTGAGGGTTAAATGCACTTGGTGACAGGCACAGATTGGCCCTGATGTAGTATATGGCCAGAAAATGAACAGACTATTGCTGGTTAAATGCAAGTGGTGTGACAGCTTGACCAACCACACTACTGAGGGTTAAATGCACTTGGTGACGGGCGCAGCTTGCCCCTGATGTAGTATATGGCCAAAAAATGAACAGACTATTGCTGGTTAAATGCACTTGGTGTGACAGCTTTACCAACCACACTACTGAGGGTTAAATGCACTTGGTGACGGGCGCAGCTTGCCCCTGATGTAGTATATGGCCAAAAAATAAACAGACTATTGCTGGTTAAATGCACTTGGTGTGATAGCTTGACCAACCACACTACTGAGGGTTAAATGCACTTGGTGACAGGCGCAGCTTGCCCCTGATTTAGTGTATGGCCAAAAAATAAACAGACTATTGCTGATTAAATGCACTTGGTGTGACAGCTTTACCCTGATGTAGGCTTTAGCCAAAAAACAACCACACCATTGAGGGTTAAATGCACTTGGTGACAGGCGCAGCTTGCCCCTGATGTAGTATATGGCCAAAAAATAAACAGACTATTGCAGGTTAAATGCACTTGGTGTGAAAGCTTCACCCTGATGTAGGCTTTAGCCAAAAAACAACCACACCATTGAGGGTTAAATGCACTTGGTCGCAGCTTGTGCTGGCGCACCACAAGACACAAAATGGCCGCCGATCACCCCAGAAAAAAGTGACTGATAAACGGTCTGGGCAGCCTAAAAACAGTGAGCAATTGAATTTCAGCAGCTCAATGATGCACAGCTGCAGATCGTTCGATTAATCAAGTCCTTTGGAGGAGTTAATCTGCCTAATCTCGCCCTACTGTCGCAGCCGCAACCTCTCCCTACGCTAATCAGAGCAGAGTGACGGGCGGCGCTATGTGACTCCAGCTTAAATAGAGGCTGGGTCACATGGTGCTCTGGCCAATCACAGCCATGCCAATAGTAGGCATGGCTGTGACGGCCTCTTGGGGCAAGTAGTATGACGCTTGTTGATTGGCTGCTTTGCAGCCTTTCAAAAAGCGCCAAGAAAGCGTCACAAAAGCGCCAAGAAAGCGACGAACACCGAACCCGAACCTGGACTTTTACGAAAATGTCCGGGTTCGGGTCCGTGTCACGGACACCCCAAAATTCGGTACGAACCCGAACCTTACAGTTCGAGTTCGCTCATCCCTACATACAATGTCAATCAGCTGCTTCTAAGGCCACCAGGATATTGTCATGCATTAAACTAGGCATAGACTCACGGGGCAGGGATGTAACACTACCACTTTACAAAGCGTTGGTGCGGCCTCATCTAGGACATGCAATTAATTTCTGGGTACCAGTTCACAGAAAGTCTGCTCTGCAGTTAGAAAGAGTACATAGAAGAACAAATAAACTGATAAGGAGCATGAAGGGTCTTAGTTATGTGGAAAGATAAAATAATTACATTTATTTAGACTCGAGAAGAGACGTCTAAGGGTACACATGATTAACCTATACAAATACGTAAATAGGCTGCACAAAAAATATAGTGAAAAACTGTTCTATGTAAAATTCCCACAAAAAACAAAGGGGCACTTGGCAACATAAGAAATGTAAAGCTGTGGAATAGTCTACCTGAGGACGTGGTCACAGCAGGAGCAGTAATTGCACAGACGCCACAATTCCTTTAGCAACTTGTACAAAATCATTGATGCAGATTAGGCTACTTTCACACCTGCGTTCAGGTGTCCGCTCGTGAGCTCCGTTTGAAGGGGCTCACAAGCGGCCCTGAACGCAGCCGTCTGGCCCTAATGCATTCTCAGTGGAGGCGGATCCACTGAGAATGCATCCGCCTGCCAGCGCTCAGCCTCTGCTCCGCTCAGTGAGCAGACACCCGAACGCTGCAAGCAGCGTTCGGGTGTCCGCCTGGCCGTGCGGAGGCGAGCGGATCCGTCCAGACTTATAATGGAAGTCAATGGGGACGGATCCGCTTGAAGATGACACCATATGGCTCAATCTTCAAGCGGATCCGTCCCCCATTGACTTTCAATGTAAAGTCTGAACGGATCCGCTCAGGCTACTTTCACACTTAGAAATTTTTCTAAGTTATAATGCAGACGGATCCGTTCTGAACGGATGCAAACGTCTGCATTATAGGAGCGGATCCGTCTGATGAAACATTAGACGGACCCGCTCCGAACGCTAGTGTGAAAGTAGCCTTAGCAGTAATGACACATGCACAAGATTAGTAAGGCCCACAAAATGTGCTCACATATTAATCTGCAAGCAGATAAAGCATCTAAAGCTGTGAGGATAATCCCTCAGAAGTGAAAATTTGTTCAGATGAGTCACTCGGTTATCACTAGCTTAGATAAATTCATAGAAGTAAATAAGACTAATGTGATGTGTTGAGGGTCCGTGGCCACCGCTGCACCACTCTCCCTGGTGGCACAGATGCTATGCTACTCACCTTGTCCCTTGTGTCACAATCCTGTCCCACTCTCCTGCTGGTGGTGCTCCAAGCTGCAAGCATCTCTGATAGGGTGTGCAGGCTGCGACCTGTGAATCTTCTGTCAGGCTTCCTGGCCTGTTCTATAGGGCACGCACACAGTTGGCGTATTAAAGATCCAAATCCAAACGTTTTCCCAGCCAATGGCTTACTGTCCCTGAGTATTTTGGACATCCTCTTGAGTAGGGACAGTGTCTATAATACCCAGCTTCAGGTTCCTAGTCCGTAAGCTTCAGATTTCTAGTCCCTAATTATCAGTGAAGGTGTAATATTCTGTCTGACTATCACTGAACCGAACACCTAACTGATTACCAACTGTTACTCCTAGCCATCTGTCTTGTACTTATCATGTTTCTTGTACTGATCCTTTGCTGCCTGCCCTGATTTCAGACTTGTTTTTTGGATACATTTGTATGCAGCCTTCCGTGACCTCGGCCTGTCTCCTGACTATGAATAGTGCCTGACCCCTCTGTGCTTCGCTCTGGTCTCTCTGACCCTGTCAGTTATCTGCCAACTACACAGGTACTATTCTATGAGGTAGTGGCATGGTTGATAACCTGTATCAAAGTCCAGTTTCCTTTATATGGCTTAAAGAGTGAATACCAGGAAACCGCCAGTTAGTGGGCACAGTGGGTCCTTTCCCACTGTCCATAATATAATGCTTATGTAAGTGTGTAGAAGTCTGATTCCCACTACTTTTTCCTAAAATTCTTATCCCCACCCATCAATTGGTTGAACTTAATGGACTTATTTTTTATTTTTTTCTCAACTGTACTATGTAACTATGTATATTAAAATATTCTGTAACTTTTTAAGATTTTGCTTCATTTCCTAAATTTTACTATTCTCACAGCATCTAGATTAAGCACCTATACAAGCAGACAGCCTCCTATGACCTACAGTGGGATGCAAAAGTTTGGGCAACCTTGTTAATCGTCATGATTTTCCTGTATAAATCGTTGGTTGTTACGATAAAAAATGTCAGTTAAATATATCATATAGGAGACACACAGTGATATTTGAGAAGTGAAATGAAGTTTATTGGATTTACAGAAAATGCGCTATAATTGTGTAAACAAAATTAGGCAGGTGCATAAATCTGGGCACTGTTGTCATTTTATTGATTCTAAAACCTTTAGAATGAATTATTGGAACTTAAATTGGCTTGGTAAGCTCAGTGACCCCTGACCTACACACACAGGTGAATCCAATTATGAAAAAGAGTATTTAAGGGGGTCAATTGTAAGTTTCCCTCCTCTTTTAATTTTCTCTGAAGAGTAGCAACATGGGGGTCTCAAAACAACTCTCCAATGACCTGAAGACAAAGATTGTTCACCATCATGGTTTAGGGGAAGGATACAGAAAGCTGTCCCAGTTAGGAACATATTGAGGAAATGGAAGACCACAGGCTCAGTTCAAGTTAAGGCTCGAAGTGGAAGACCAAGAAAAATCTCGGATAGACAGAAGCGACGAATGGTGAGAACAGTCAGAGTCAACCCACAGACCAGCACCAAAGACCTATAACATCATCTTGCTGCAGATGGAGTCACTGTGCATCGTTCAACCATTCGGCGCACTTTACACAAGGAGATGCTGTATGCGAGAGTGATGCAGAGGAAGCCTTTTCTCCGTCCACAGCACAAAAAGTGCCGCTTGAGCTGGGCTAAAGCACATTTGGACAAGCCAGCTTCATTTTGGAATAAGGTGCTGTGGACTGATGAAACTAAAATTGAGTTATTTGGCCATAACAAAGGGCGTTATGCATGGAGGAAAAAGAACACAGCATTCCAAGAAAAACACCTGCTACCTACAGTAAAATATGGTGGTGGTTCCATCATGCTGTGGGGCTGTGGGGCCAGTGCAGGGACTTGAAATCTTGTCAAAGTTGAGGGACGCTTGGATTCCACTCAATATCAGCAGATTCTGGAGACCAATGTCCAGGAATCAGTGACAAAGCTGAAGCTGTGCCGAGGCTGGATCTTTCAACAAGACAACGACCCTAAACACTGCTCAAAATCCACTAAGGCATTTATGCAGAGGAACATGTACAACGTTCTGGAATGGCTATTTCAGTCCCCAGACCTGAATATAATTGAAAATCTGTGGTGTGACTTAAAGGGAGCTGTCCATGCTTGGAAGCCATCAAACCTGAATGAACTCAAGATGTTTTGTAAAGAGAAATGGTCCAAAATACCTTCAACCAGAATCCAGACTCTTATTGGAACCTATAGGAAGCATTTAGAGGCTGTAATTTCTGCAAAAGGAGGATCTACTAAATATTGATTTCATTTCTTTTTTGTGGTGCCCAAATTTATGCACCTGCCTAATTTTGTTTAAACAATTATAGCACACTTTCTGTAAATACAATAAACTTCATTTCACTTCTCAAATATCACTGTGTGTCTCCTATATGATATATTTAACTGACATTTTTTATCGTAACAACCAACGATTTATACATCAAAATCATGACGATTAACAAGGTTGCCCAAACTTTCGCATCCCACTGTATGTTGTGTGCAATTTTTGCCATATATAATACACATGCACCCATTTGTTAAATGCAAGAATTCTATTACTTGTTTGCTTTGTAAAATAGTGTGCAATCTTATATTCAATTTCAGTAGGCGTAAAGACAAGATGACAAGTGCAGTACTGCAATTCATATTAATGCAGAATACATTTCTTAGGATGCCTACAATGCCAGTTAAGTGGTCAAGTCCTAAATCACATTGAATGATTTTTCTCCTGCTCTCACTTGAAGAGACATACCAGTAAATCTCAGATGAATTTTGATGAAAATCTGAGAATCTGGTATTAGAAACGTATTGTGTGGGAGTTCTGTAGAAAATAGCTTCTTAAGAGTAAAACCACAAAGAAGAGGGAAATTGCTTTCACAAACCCAGAGTTTATCATACTAACAAAACAGATACAAGAAGTACCAGTATGTGTTAAAGCATTTCTGGAAGGTGCATATGTTATATTTAGTGCTGAGCGAATGGAAGCCAAACAAATTGACTTTGATCCGAATTTCAGGAAAAATTTGATTTGCCACAAAGACAAATTCCCTTGCCATTCCTGAAATGGCAGAAAAGACAAGACAACGACCCTAAACACTGCTCAAAATCCACTAAGGCATTTATGCAGAGGAACATGTACAACGTTCTGGAATGGCTATTTCAGTCCCCAGACCTGAATATAATTGAAAATCTGTGGTGTGACTTAAAGGGAGCTGTCCATGCTTGGAAGCCATCAAACCTGAATGAACTCAAGATGTTTTGTAAAGAGAAATGGTCCAAAATACCTTCAACCAGAATCCAGACTCTTATTGGAACCTATAGGAAGCATTTAGAGGCTGTAATTTCTGCAAAAGGAGGATCTACTAAATATTGATTTCATTTCTTTTTTGTGGTGCCCAAATTTATGCACCTGCCTAATTTTGTTTAAACAATTATAGCACACTTTCTGTAAATACAATAAACTTCATTTCACTTCTCAAATATCACTGTGTGTCTCCTATATGATATATTTAACTGACATTTTTTATCGTAACAACCAACGATTTATACATCAAAATCATGACGATTAACAAGGTTGCCCAAACTTTCGCATCCCACTGTATGTTGTGTGCAATTTTTGCCATATATAATACACATGCACCCATTTGTTAAATGCAAGAATTCTATTACTTGTTTGCTTTGTAAAATAGTGTGCAATCTTATATTCAATTTCAGTAGGCGTAAAGACAAGATGACAAGTGCAGTACTGCAATTCATATTAATGCAGAATACATTTCTTAGGATGCCTACAATGCCAGTTAAGTGGTCAAGTCCTAAATCACATTGAATGATTTTTCTCCTGCTCTCACTTGAAGAGACATACCAGTAAATCTCAGATGAATTTTGATGAAAATCTGAGAATCTGGTATTAGAAACGTATTGTGTGGGAGTTCTGTAGAAAATAGCTTCTTAAGAGTAAAACCACAAAGAAGAGGGAAATTGCTTTCACAAACCCAGAGTTTATCATACTAACAAAACAGATACAAGAAGTACCAGTATGTGTTAAAGCATTTCTGGAAGGTGCATATGTTATATTTAGTGCTGAGCGAATGGAAGCCAAACAAATTGACTTTGATCCGAATTTCAGGAAAAATTTGATTTGCCACAAAGACAAATTTCCTTGCCATTCCTGAAATGGCAGAAAAAAAAAAAAAACATATCTCATCCATTTGCTAACTGAGAGGATGTCATGGCCATCTTGATTAAAGAAATCAAGAAAAATTTTGCACAGGGTGATGTGATGACATCACCTCATTGCCATGCAAAATCTCATTCTGTTTCTCCAATCAAGATGGTTGCGACAGCCGCTCCACGTGCAAATGGATAAGGTGACTATGTATATTTTTTAGTCCTGATTAACCCCTGAAAGGCCTCTATTTTAACATCAGATGCTTCATTCAGCGATGAACATGGCATCTAGGGGTTTCAATGAATTGGGGTGGCACACTCACCATTTCCCGTCATTGCACCCTCTTTTTGAACCCCAGTAGTACAAAACTATACATTTCCATGACTCTTCAAAGTTATTGTGAAAAGTTACAGTGCCAAACAGAGGAATTCAGCTTACCCCACACATGTGTCATACCTTTTTGGTGAAATTGTGGCCCAGGTTTTATATAAAAACAAAAAAGCCTTTGATACCCAGGCAAAGTCTTGGACGCCAAAATGCACATCAGGGTGGACGTCAGAATAACTTATACCAGTGATGGCTAACCTCCGGCACTCCACCTGTGGTGAAACTACTCCCAGCATACTCCATTCATTTCTGTGGAGTTCTGAGAACAGCCAAACAAGTGTGTATCTTGGGAGTTGTAGTTTTACCACAGCTGAAGTGCTAAAGGTTAGCCATCACAGGTATGCTCACCATCATTGGTATTTAACTCCCTTTGTACTCACATATGATTGTGATTCTACCTACCCTGTAATACAGAAATTGATTTCATACTGAGGATCCGATGGATACTTTTTGTGTAACTCCATTTGGTTATGTAACTCCCTTTGTCCTCACATATGATTGTGATTCTACATACCCTGTAATACAACAATTGATCAGGATCTGTGGATCTGATGGATACTTTTTTGTAGGATATTACTGCATAATTCCATGATATGATTGTGGTATAGGATGGTGGGTCTGGTTCCATTTTCATATTCATGTACACATTCATTATGCGACTCAGCTTTAAAGACAACATGCATGTGCATTTTTATTTGCATTATGAAATAAAGATTGTTCCTATTTTGTTGTGCAATAGGATGGATAGATCTCACGTTGGTCAGTAGGTAAGAAGATAGAAGGATAGAAACTATGTTTAATATTATGAAAATTCATTCTTTATCAAGATATTTAATCTTGTAATGTTGTTTAAATGCTATGATTTAAATACCACAAAATTAATAAAGCAAGCCAAAAGCAACAGTTTTGCACAGTAAAGCTAATCAACATTAAATTACAATTCTTTTATGAGTGATACTAAATTATCATAAGTAGAGTTGAGCAGACACCTGGATGTTCGAGTTCGATGGGTTCGGCCGAACTTCACAAAAAAGTTTGAGTTCGGGACCCGAACTTGACCCTGAACCCGAACCACATTGAAGTCAATGGGGACCCGAACTTTTGAGCACTAAAATGGCTCTAAAAAAGTCATTGAAAGGGCTAGAGGGCTGCAAATAGCATCAAAATGTGGTTAAGAGCATGACAAGTGATCTGCAAAAAAAGTGGATAGGGAAATTTAGGTCCCTGTCACCTATGCAGAGCAGGGGTTTATTCACGGCAAAAATGGTAAAATGTCACCCAAGAATGTAACAGACAAATTAGTGAAATGTATTTCCTTGTCCACTAGGTAGAGCAGGGGTATATCACAGCCAAAAATTGGTGAATTTCACCCGACAATGTAACAGACAAATTAATGAAATTTATTAACCTATCTACTGGGTAGAGCAGGAGTATATCACAGCCAAAAATGTGGGATATGTAACCCAAAATATGATTCTTGATCTATGAGGTGGAGGTCCATATAGACTAGGAGGCTGTGGACGTAGCGGTGAAGGTCGAAGCAGCGGTGACGGATATTATATTTATATATTTTATTTATTTATTTAGGATACACCCCAAAAGAGTGGCAAATCTCAAAAATACAACAATGAGCAATTGTGCTGTAGTATAACAATGGCTGGGTAAGGCCGATATACATGTCTATTTTGCAAAAGTTACGGACAAGTCCTGTGGGATCCATGCTTGGTTCATTTTAATGAACTTGAGCTTTTCCACATTGGCTGTGGACAGGTGGCTGTGCTTGTCTGTGATAACGCTCCCTGCCATGCTAAACATATGATCAGACAATACACTGGCTGCAGGGCAGGCCAGCATCTCCAAGCGTAAAGGGCAGGCTCAAGCCATGTGCCCAATTTGGAGACCCAGAAGTTGAAGGGGGAAGTTCCATCATTCAGTACGTTTAGGCGTGTGCACACATACTGCTCTACCATATTGCTGAAATGCTGCCTCCTGCTAAGACGTTCCATATCAGCTGGTGGTCCTGGTTGTTGTGGCGTGCTGACAAAGCTTTTCCACATTTCGGCCATGCTAACCCTGCCTTCTGAGGTGCTGGCGGTGCCCCAGCTGCGTTGGCAACCTCTTTCTCGTCCTCTGCCTTCGCCTTGTGCTTCCACTGTGCCCCCGCTGTCAGGTGGGAATGCCACCAGCAGCGCGTCTACCAGTGACGAAATTAGGGATGGTATGTTGTCCTTATAATGTGGATCTAGCAGCGTGGCCACCCAGTAATCAGCACAAGTTAGAATGTGGGAAAGTCGGTGGGCTTTGCGGAGACATTGCAGTATATAATCACTCATGTGTGCCAATCTGCCCAGAGGCAACAAAAAGCTGTCCTCTGTGGGAGGTGTATCGTATGTGTCCTCTGTATCCCCCCAGGCATGCACCAGTGATGGCCATGAGCTGGATTGGGTGCTACCCTGCTGTGAACACAGTTCATCCTCCTCCATCTCCTCATCCTCCATCTTGTCATCCTCCAGAATTGTGCCGTTGCTTGGTAATTGTGTACCTGGAGATTGTGGGTGCAGGAACCCACCCTCGGAGCCACTTGTGAATAACTGGCCTGAAACCCTATGAAATTATCCCTCTTCAACCTACTCCTCCTGTGCCACATCCTCTTCCATGATCGCCTAAAGCATTTTCTCAAGGAGGCATAGAAGTGGCATAGTAATGCTGAGAACGGCGTCATCGGCACTGGACATGTTGGTGGAGTACTCGAAACATGGCAACAAGGCACACAGGTCTTGCATGGAGGCACAGTAATTGATGGTGAAGTGGTGCTGTTCCGCAGAGCGACTCACCCAGCCAGCATGTACAAGGTGGAGTTCCACCTTGTGGGCACGTCGCATATGAGGCTGTGAGCGGGAAGGCCGAAGTTACGCTGCAGTGCTGACAGGTGAGCAGCAGCTGGGTGAGAACGCCAAAAGCACGCACAGAGAGCCCGCACTTTCTGCAGCAGCTCTGATATATCGGGGTAATTCTTAAGAAACCTCTGCACCACCAAATTCAGCACATGCGCCAGGCAAAGGATGTGCATCAAACTGGCCAGTCCCAGAGCTGCTACGAGATTTCACCCATTATCGCACACCACCAGGTCGGGCTTGAGGATCACTGGCACCAACCATCGGTCTGTTGTTCCATGCCCGTCCACAGCTTCTGCGCGGTGCGGGGTTTGTTCCCCAAACAGATACGTTTTAAAACTGCCTGCTGTTGTTTACCCCAGGCTGTGCTGAAGTTGGTGGTGAAGGTGTTACTCTGACCGGATGAGGAGGCGGTAAAGTATGAGGAAGCGGAGTAGGAGGAGGAAGCAACAGGAGGCAAACTGTAGCGCCCTGCATTCCTCGGTGATGGAAGGACATGCACCAAACTGCTATCCGCCTCAGGCCCAGCCGCCACTGCATTTACCCAGTGTGCTGTTAGGAAGATCTAACGTCCCTGACCATGCTTACTGGTCCACGTATCCGTAGTAAGGTGCACTTTGCCACAGATGGCGTTGCGCATTGAACACCTGATTTTGTCCCCCACTTGGTTGTGCAGGGAAAGGATGGCCTGGAAAAGTAGTGGTGGCTTGGCATGACGTACTGTTGGACAGCCACCGCCATAAGGCTTTTAAAACTCTCCTTCCCCACCAGATGGAATGACAACATTTCAAAGGCCAGTAATTTTGAAATGCTGGCTTTCAGGGCCAGGGATCGCAGGTGGGTAAGGGGGTACTTCATCTTTCGCTCCAGTGTTTGGGAGATAGAGAGTTGATCACTTCCATGGGACATGGGGAGATGCTTGCAGACCCAGGTGGTGGTGTTTCTGGCAGATCCTCTGTTTGCGGGGTGGCAGGTGCCACTGTCACTTCAGAGGTGGATGAAGAGGCCCAGACTCAGCAAAAGGAAGCAGGAGGAGCCAGAGACCTTTCTTTGTTTTTGAGGTGTCTACTCCACTGCAGCTCGTGTTTTACGCTTAGATGCCTGGTCTTGTAGGTTGTGCTCAGGTTGAGAATGTTTCTGCCTTGCTTCAGGCTCTGATTACAATGCGTGCAAACCACTTGTGTCTAGCCGTCAGCACATTGTCTAAAGAACAGCCACGCCAGTGAACTCCTTGGAGCTAGGTTTGGTGTGCTCAGTCCCTTGCTGCGG
Organism: Bufo gargarizans; assembly: GCF_014858855.1. NCBI lineage: Eukaryota > Metazoa > Chordata > Amphibia > Anura > Bufonidae > Bufo > Bufo gargarizans. The sequence continues at coordinate 295,725,230 of NC_058084.1, read as the reverse complement.
TGGGCAGTAGCAGGTGTACTGTCTAGGGGATTGCCTCTTCGCATTTGCACCTTGCTTCCTCTTCTGCTGTGCTGGTTGCTCTGTGCGACCACCGCCTCTTCCTCTGAACTACACAGGTCACTCGCATGACCTTGATTCCATGTCATCATCATCTTCCACCCAGTCTTCGCCCCTGCACCCCTTGTCGGTCTGCACACTGCAGAAAGCGACAGCAGTTGGCATCTGTGCTTTGTCATCATCCGAGACGTACTGTGGTGGTCCTCCCATATACTCATCCTGAAACATAAATGGTTGTGCATCGGTGCACTCAATATCTTCCACCTCTGGAGCAGGGGTATGTGGATGGCTCTGGGAAAGCTGGCACAGATCGACCACGTCCTTTCCCTGCAACAGGAGCTCTACCAGCAGCACCACGACTGGGTCCACGTCCCTTATTTGACACTCTCCTCATTCTTTGCGTTCACCTAACAAACAGATGTTTTTTGTCAGGCGACAATGTAACCGCCAATAGTCAACAATTAAGTGAACTGAGAGTAAGGCAGTGCTGGTGTCATAAAGAGGAAACATTTCAGCAGTATTTAAAGTTTGAATTTCACAAATGCAACAAAGGCCGCAAATGTATTATTTTGCCCAAAATGGGTGTTTTTTTTTTTTTTAAACAAGAATGTAATAGCAGTATCTAACACTTGTATTGGACTGTCAGAAATGCAGCAAAGGCCGCAAATTTATTATTTTGCCCAAAATGGGTGTTTTTTTTTAAAATACCAGAATATAACAGCGATATATTACGTTTGTATTGGACTGTCAGAAATGCAGCAAAGGCTGCAAATGTATTATCTTGCCCAAAATGAGTGTTTTTTTTTAAACCTAGAATATAACGGACGCCACTGTATGGCATCAGTTTGAGGCATCTGTTAACGCATACATTTTTGGTATGCATTAAATGGATGGCAAAAATAGGATGTGAACCCATCCCTAGTGTTATAAGGGAAAATAATTGTCATGTCCTGCTCTGACTATGTGCGGACGTCGGCCAGAATAGCGGCACGTGTTTAGTATTTTGTTTTGGAGCCGTGCTGTATCCGCCTCCCATCAGGTGCACTGGGTGGGGTCATTAGTTTAAATAGCACTCCATCCCAGTGCTCTGAGCGGGTTATAGAGAAATCACTTTGGTCTTGGAAGCTAGGAAGGAAGGTTGTCTGTTTCAGCTCAGAAAAGATAAGTGTGGTTTCTAGTTTTGTTCTTTGCTGTCATGGCTGTTTTGTGTCATCTCTCCCATCCAGGTTCTGTGCAAGCAGGCTGCTCCTATTTCCCCTCTTCACCATCTCAGGGAATCTAGGGTGTTTCAGCCCAGGCACGGGGACACATCATTCCTACCACCAAGGTCTGAATGTGGGCTGAGCAGTGCAGGGAGAGAGGTCAGGGATTAGCTAGGAGGTGACCCTTCCCCTGCTTCTCGCCTAGAGCCTGGTTGTTGGTTTATCTGTGAGTCTGAGTGCACGTCCGTCGTGACAATAATACAATCTACACAACACCTAACCCCAACCCAAACATTACAATGTTTTGCACTTGCGCATTTTCCAGCGAGGCACCCGCATCTTAGGCTACTTTCACATTGGCGTTTCTGGGTCCGCTTGTGAGATCCGTTTCAGGGCTCTCACAAGCGGCCCAAAACGGATCAGTTAAGCCTCAATGCATTCTGAATGGATAAGGATCTGTTCAGAATGCATCAGTTTGCCTCCGTTCAGCCTCCATTCCGCTCCGGAGGCGGACACCAAAACGCTTTTGTGTTTTGATGTCCGCCTGACGATGCAGAGCCAAACAGATCTGTCCTGACTTACAATGTAAGTCAGAGGGGACGGATCCGTTTTCACTGACACAATATGGTGCAATTGAAAATGGATCTGCCTCCCATTGACTTTCAGTGTAAGTTTTTTGTTTATGGTAATGCAAACGGATCCGTTCTGAACGGATACAAGCGTTTGCATTATCGGTGCGGATCTGCCTGTGCAGATACAAGACGGATCCGCACCTAACGCAGGTGTGAAAGTAGCCTTATCCGGGTCAAAAACATGACGCCCGTGTGAAAGAGGCCTAAGAGTTTCCTTTTGTGATCACCTCCCCTAACTGGCATCTTAACTCTTTCTATTCCTTGTATGCGCATACCCGACGTGTCCCCATCATGGGCCACCAACATACTGCAATTCACAGATGGCAAATGTGGTATTGCAGTTAAGATAAGATTTTATTATAAATTCGTTACCATTCGCAGTAGATTTAAATGTTTTGGCAGCCACTGTGTGGTCACAGCAAACACATTTGCCATGACCACACCTGTAGCTGCCTTTAGTGTTCAGCCATATAGGTTGTGATTTCTTCAGGGGCATACATAAAAATCACTGGGCCCCATAACAAGAATCTAAATTGGGCCCCCATTCCCCTTTTATAGCCCCTCCCACTATCCATTCCAGGCCTCTCCCTTTGTTCCATGCATTATTCTTGCTTCTGCGTCTTATAATTTATGCCATCAGGGACGTATTGGGATTACAAAAGAGCCCTGGCACACACAAGAGGTATAATAGATGCAGTGTGCACAGATGTATAGTATATACAGCATTGTACTCATATGTGAGGTACGAGGTATAATATATGCAGTGTGTACAGGTATATAGTATATACAGTAGTGTAATATGTGAGGTATGAGGTATAATGGATGCAGTGTGTACAGATATATGGTATATACAGCCTGTACTGACATTTGAGGTACGAGTTATAATAGATGCAGTGTGTACAGGTATATAGTAAATACAGCTAGATGAAGTGTGTACAGGTATATAGTAAATACAGCAGTGTATTGACAGCTTGTACCTCACATATAGTACACTGATTTATATACTATATATCTGTACACACTGCATCTAGTATAACTCATACCTCACATATAAGTACACTGCTGTATATACAAAGTATCTGTACACACTGCATCTATTATACCGCATACCTTGCATATCAGTACACTGCTGTATATACTATATATCTGTACACACTGCATCTATTATACCTCGTACCTCACATATCAGTACACTACTGTATATACAATATATCTGTACATATTGCATCTATAATACTGTGTAATATATGCAGTGTGTCTATATATGTATATATATATATATATATATATATATATATATATATATATATAGATCCCATCCGGATCTGATGTGAGACATACAAGGTATAATACTGTAGATGCAGTGTTTACAGAAATATGTGGTCAGTTATACATTATGGTCACTGTGTGTGAGGTAAATGAGGTAGTGGTCACTGTACCTGTCTGAAGTATTATACATGAGTGAGCAATGAGTAGAAACAGGGCATGGGGGGTGAATGACGAGAAGTCTAGGACCTCCTCTTATCACTCCATTACAGTCTGTATGGATCAATGCACAGCTGATTGTGAATTTCTAATACTTGCTGTTAGGGGTTGAAGGACCTGTGATGATGTCATCACAGGTCCTGGCAGATGTAAGTTTCAAACCTGGGAACTACACCATTATTTGTGCATTTACTTTGCTAGATTCTGCAGGACCTGTGATGTTGAAGATGATGTCATTTCAGGTCCTGGCAGATGCACTGTTCTAACCTGGGAACTACACTTTACACTATGCAGGTCCCTTACAGGACCTGTGATGACATCATCAAAGGTCCTTTAGCTTTATAAAGATAGATAGGAGGAATTGGGGGCGGGGCCTCTCCTCCACTCCAGGCCCCTCTTTCTTAAGGGCACCATAACAGCTGTGTGGTCTGCCTATATGGTAGGTACGCACTGGATTTATTCTCATCCTGATAGAGACTAGGACTGACTAAATTTTCTAAAGTAGGGGCCCTACGGGCTGCACATTTTGCACCTCCTAGGGTTATTTCTGCCCAGCATCTAGTGTTTTTATGTAATGATATTTTTTTGTGTAGAACTTTTTAAAAACAGAGGAGATTACTGACATGTTCTCTGGTCACATAACTTCCTAATTGAAGGTGCAACTTTGCGGCCGGCTTATATGCTGGAATTATATGCATCCTCAGTATGTCATGAGTAAGGGCAGACATCACAATAACCCGAAACCGGTAGACAAGGATTTTATCAAAGTGACTGGATAAAAGGGTATAAGAGGGAACAGTACAAGGAATTACTAGGGGCACTGCACAAGTTGTGCTAAGAGGGCACAATGCAGGGTATAAGGGGGCACAGTACGGGGTGTGGGGCACAGTCCCATGACCCTGTGACATTAGAAGGGCCTTATAATGAATGTGGTTCATACGCCACCATAATGAGAGACAGAGGAGTGAGACAGGGGTGTGATTATGTGCATGGATATTGTGCATGGAGGTACATTAGGCGGTCACAGGATAAAAATATGACTGTCAGCCAGTACAGGCCCCAAAAATTAGGCAATAGGCATTCATCTGACAGCAAAGAACTGTAAATTCTGTGGCTGGAGGTACATTAGACAGTCGCAGGAAACAAATGTAACTGTTGGCAAGTACAGGCCACAAAAATTAGCCAACAGGCATTCACCTGACACAAAAGAACTTTGTATATTGTACCTCCAGGCACATTAGGCGGTCACAGGATAAAAATGTAACTGTTGGCCACTACAGGCCCCAAAAATTAGGCAATAGGCATTCACTTGACAGCAAAGAACTTTGAATTCTGTGGCTGGAGGTACATTAGGTGGTCACAGGATAAAAATGTAACTGTCGGCAAGTATAGGTCACAACAATTAGCCAATAGGCATTCACCTGACAGCAAAGAACTTTGGATTCTGTGGCTGGAGGTACATTAGACGGTCACAGGATAAAAATGTAACTGTTGGCCACTACAGGCCCCAAAAATTTGGCAATAGGCATTCACTTGACAGCAAAGAACTTTGGATTCTGTGGCTGGAGGCACAATAGGCGGTCACAGGATAAGAATATAACTGTCAGCCAGTATAGGCCCCAAAAATTTGCCAATAGGCATTCACATGACAGCAAAATAACTTTGGATTCTATGACTAGAGGTACATTAGGAAGTCACAGGATAAATATGTGACTGTCTGCCACTACAGGCCCCAAAAATTAGGCAATAGGCATTCACCTGACAGCAAACAACTTTAGATTCTGTTGCTGGAGGTACATTAGGCGGTCACAGGAATCGGATAAAAATGTAACTGTCAGCCAGCATAGGCCCAAAATATTAGGCAATACTCATTCACCTGACAGCAAAGAACTTTGGATTCTGTGGATGGAGGTAAATTAGACGGTTATAGAATGAAAATGTAACTGTCGGCCAGTATAAGCCCCAAAAATTAGGCAATAGGCATTCACCTGACAGCACAGAACTTTGAATTCTGTGGCTGGAGGTACATTAGGCGGTCACGGGATAAAAATTTTACTGTCGGCCAGGATAGACCCCAAAAATTTAACAATAGGCATTCACCTGACAGCAAATAACTTTGGATTCTATGACTAGCGGTACATTAGGAAGTCACAGGATAAAAATTTAACTGTCGGCCACTACAGGCTCTAAAAATTAGGCAATAGGCATTAACCTGACCGCAAACAACTTTGGATTCTGTAGCTGGAGATACATTCGACGGTTATAGAATAAAAATGTAACTGTCGGACAGTATAAGCCCCAAAAATTAGGCAATAGGAATTCACCTGACACAAAAGAACTTTGAATTCTGTGGATGGAGGCACATTAGAGGCACATTAGAATTCTGTGGATGGAGTCACATGATAAAAATGTAACTGTCGGCCAGTATAAGCCCCAAAAATTAGTCAATAGGCATTCAGCTGACAGCGAAGAACTCTGAATTCTAAAGCTGGAGATACATTAGGCGGTAACGGGATAACAATTTAACTGTTGGCCAGTATAGGAACCGAAAATTAGCCAATAGGCATTCGTCTAAAACAAAAGAACTAGTGATTCTGAGGCTGGAGATTCATTAGGCAGTTGCAAGATAAAAATGGAACTGTCGGCTAGTAGAGGCCCCAAAAATCAGGCATTCACCTGACACAAAAGAACTTGTGATTCTGTGGCTGGAGGTACATTCGGCGGTCACAGGATAAAAATAGAACTGTCGGCCAGTAAAGGCCCCAAAAATTTGCCAATAGGCATTCACCTGACACATTTTTGGGCTGGAGGTACATTAGAAGTTCACTGGATAAAAATAGAACTGTAGGCCACTGGAGTAGATGCCCCGAAAATTAGGCATTCATCTGACACAAAAGTACTTTTGATTCTGTAGTTGGAGGTACATTAGGTGGTAACAATAAAAATGTAACTGTCTGCCAGTATAGGCCTTGAAAATTTGGCAATAGGCATTCACCTGACAGCAAAGAACTTTGGATTCTGTGGCTGGAGGTACATTAAGCGGTCGCAGGATAAAAATGTAACTGTCTGCCAGTATAAGCCCCAATAATTAGGCAATAGGCATTTACCTGACAGCACAGAACTTTGAATTACGTGGCTGGAGGTACATTAGGCGGTCACTGGATGAAAATTTTACTATCGGCCAGAATAGACCCAAAAAATTATGCAATAGTCATTCACCTGAGAGCAAATAACTTTGGAATCTGTGGCTGGAGGTACATTAGATGGTCACAGGATAAAAATGTAACTGTTGGCCAGTATAGGAACCAAAAATTAGCCAATAGGCATTTGCCTAAAAATAAAAAAAAACTTGTGATTCTGAGGCTGGAGGTTCATTAGTTGGTCTAAAGATTAAAATGAAACTTTCAGCCAGTAGAGGCCCCAAAAATTAGGCATTCGCCTTAAACAAAAGAACTTGTGATTCTGTGGCTAGAGGTACATTAGGTGTTCAGTGGATAAAAACAGAACTGTAGGCCACTGGAGTAGGGGCCCCCAAAAGTTGGCATTCACCTGACACAAAAGAACTTGTGACTCTGTGGCTGGAGGTACATTAGGCGGTCACAGGATAAAAATTTAACAGTTGGCCACTACAGGCTCCAAAAATTAGACAATAGGCATTCACCTGACAGGAAAGAACTTTGAATTCTGTGGCTGGAGGTACATTAGACAGTTATAGGATAAAAATGTAACTGTCAGCCAGTACAGGCCTAAAAAATTAGGCAATAGGCATTCACTTGACAGCAAAGAACTTTGGATTCTGTGGCTGGAGGTACATTAAGTGGTCGCAGGATAAAAATGTAACTGTCAGCCAGTATAAGCCCCAATAATTTGGCAATAGGCATTCACCTGACAGCACAGACCTTTGAATTATGTGGCTGGAGGTACATTAGGCGGTCACAGGATAAAAATTCAATTGTTGGCCAGTATAGGCCCCAAAAGTTAGCCAAAAGGCATTCACGTAAAACAAAAGAACTTGTGATTCTGTGGCTGGAGGTTCATTAGCCGGTCGCAAGATAAAAATGAAACTGTTGGCCACTACAGGCCACAAAAATTAGGCAATAGGCATTCACCTGACATCAAAAAACTTTGGATTTTGTGGTTGGAGGTACATTAGGCTGTCACAGGATAAAAAATTAACCGTCGTCCAGTATAGGCCCCAAAAATTAGACAACAGGCATTCACCTGACAGCATAGTACTTGTGATTCTGTGGCTGGAGGTAAATTAGGCAGTCACAGGATAAAAATATAACTGACGGCCAGTACAGGCCCCAAATAACAGGCAATAAGCATTCACCTGACAGCAAAGAACTTTGGATTCTGTGGCTGGAGGTACATTAGGCGGTCACAGGATAAAAATGTAACAATCGGCCACTACAGGCTCCTAATATTAGGCAATAGGCATTCACCTGACAGCAAAGAACTTTGAATTCTGTGGCTGAAGGTACATTAGTCGGTCACAGGATAAAAATGTAACCGTCGGCCAGTATAAACCCCAAAATTTAACCAATAGGCATTCGCCTAAAACAAAAGAATTTGTGATTCTGTGGCTGGATGTTCATTAGGCGGTCAAAAGATAAAAATGTAACTGTCGGCCAGTAGAGACCCCAAAAATTAGCCAATAGGCATTCACCTAAAGCAAAAGAACTTGTGATTCTGTGGCTGGATGTTCATTAGGCGGTCAAAAGATAAAAATTTAAATGTCTGCCAGTAGAAACCCCAAAAATCAGGCATTCACCTGACACAAAAGAACTTGGGAATTTGTGGCTGGAGGTACAATAGGAGGTCACTCCATAAAAATAGAACTGTAGGCCACTGGAGTAGAGACCCCAATAATTTGGCATTCTCCTGACACAAAATAACTTGTGACTCTGTGGCTGGAGGTACATTAGGCCATCACAGGATAAAAATGTAAATGTTGATCACTACAGTGCACAAAAATTAGGCAATATGCATACACCTGACAGCAAAGAACTTTGGATTCTGTGGCTGGAGGTACATTAGGCTGTCATAGGATAAAAATTATAATGTCGGCCACTACACCCCCCAAATATTAGGCAATAGGCATTCACCTGACAGCAAAGAATTTTGGATTCTGTGGCTGGAGGTACATTAAGCGGTGACAGGATAAAAATATAACTGTCGGCCAGTATAGGCCCCAAAAATTAGCCAATAGGCATTCACCCGACAGCAAATAACTTTGGATTCTGTAGCTGGAGGTACATTAGGCGCTAACAGGATAAAAATGTAACCGTCGGCCAGTATATACCCCAAAAGTTAGACAATAGGCATGCACCTGACAGCACAGAACTTTGGATTCTGTTGCTGGAGGTACATTAAGCTGTTACAAAATAAAAATGTAACTGTCGGCCACTACAGGCCTAAAAAATTAGGCAATAGGCAATTCACCTGATAGCAAAGATCTTTGGATTCTGTGGCTGGAGGTACATTAGGCGGTCACAGGATAAAAATAGAACTGTCGGCCAGTATAGGCCCCAAAAATTAGCCAATAGGCATTCACCTGACAGCAAAGAACTTTGGATTCTGTGACTAGAGGTACATTAGGAAGTCACAGGATAAAAATATAACTGTCGGCCAATATAAACCCGAAAATTAGCCTATAGGCATTCACCTGACAGCACAGAACTTTGAATTATGTGGCTGGAGGTATATTAGGCGGTCACTGGATAAAAATTTTACCATCGGCCAGGATATACCCAAAAAATGAAACAATAGGCATTCACCTGACAGCGTAGAACTTTGGATTCTGTGGCTGGAGGTACATTAGGCGGTCACAAGATGAAAATTGAACTGTTGGCCAGTATAGGCCCCAATAGTTAGCCAATAGGCATTTACCTAAAACAAAAGAACTTGTGATCCTGTGGCTAGAGGTTCATTAGGCGGTCACAAGATAAAAATGTAACTTTTGGCCTGTAGAGGCCCCACAAATAAGGCATTCACCTGACACAAAAGAACTTGTAATTCTGTGGCTGGAGGTACAATGGGTGGTCACTGAATAAAAACATAATTGTAGGCCACTGGAGTAGAGGCCCCAAAAATTAGGCATTCACCTGACACAAAAGAACTTGTGATTCTGTGGCTGGAGGTACATTTGGCGGTCACAGGATAAAAATGTAACTGTTGGACACTACAGGCCACAAAAATTAATCAATAGGCATTCCCCTGACAGCAAAGAATTTAGAATTTTGTGGCTGGAGGTACATTAACCACTTCAGCCCCGCTAGCTAAAACCCCCTTAATGACCAGGCCACTTTTTACACTTCTGCACTACACTACTTTCACCAATTATTGCTCGGTCATGCAACTTACCACCCAAATGAATTTTACCTCCTTTTCGTCTCACTAATAGAGCTTTCATTTGGTGGTATTTCATTGCTGCTGACATTTTTACTTTTTTTGTTATTAATCGAAATTTTACGATTTTTTTGCCCAAAAATTAAATTTTTCACTTTCAGCTGTAAAATTTTGCAAAAAAAACTGACATCCATATATAAATTTTTCGCTAAATTTATTGTTCTACATGTCTTTGATAAAAAAAATATGTTTGGGCAAAAAAAAAAAAATGGTTTGGGTAAAAGTTATATTACAAACTATGGTACAAAAATGAGAATTTCCGCTTTTTGAAGCAGCTCTGACTTTCTGAGCACCTGTCATGTTTTCTGAGGTTCTACAATGCCCAGACAGTAAAAAAAAAAACCACAAATGACCCCATTTCGGAAAGTAGACACCCTAAGGTATTCGCTGATGGGCATAGTGAGTTCATAGAACTTTTTATTTTTTGTCACAAGTTAGCGGAAAATGATGATTTTTTTTATTTTTATTTTTTTCTTACAAAGTCTCATATTCCACTAACTTGCGACAAAAAATAAAAAATTCTAGGAACTCACCATGCCCCTCACGGAATACCTTGGGGTGTCTTCTTTCCAAAATGGGGTCACTTGTGGCGTAGTTATACTGCCCTGGTAATTTAGGGGCCCATATGTGTGAGAAGTACTTTGCAATCAAAATGTGTAAAAAATGGCCTGCGAAATCGGAAAGGTGCACTTTGGAATATGTGCCCCTTTGCCCACCTTGGCTGCAAAAAAGTGTGACACATCTGGTATCGCCGTACTCAGGAGAAGTTGGGCAATGTGCTTTGGGGTGTCATTTTACATATACCATGCTGGGTGAGAGAAATATCTTGGCAAAAGACAACTTTTCCCATTTTTTTTTATACAAAGTTGGCATTTGACCAAGATATTTATCTCACCCAGCATGGGTATATGTAAAATGACACCCCAAAACACATTCCCCAACTTCTCCTGAGTACGGCGATACCACATGTGTGACACTTTTTTGCAGCCTAGATGCGCAAAGCAGCCCAAATTCCTTTTAGGAGGGCATTTTTAAACATTTGGATCCCAGACTTCTTCTCACGCTTTCGGACCCCTAACATGCCAGGGCAGTATAAATACCCCACATGTGACCCCATTTTGGAAAGAAGACACCCCAAGGTATTCCGTGAGGGGCATGGCGAGTTCCTAGAATTTTTTATTTTTTTTGGCACAAGTTAGCGGAAATTGTTTTTTTTTGTATTTTCTCACAAAGTCTCCCTTTCCGCTAACTTGGGACAAAAATTTCAATCTTTCATGGACTCAATATGCCCCTCACGGAATACCTTGGGGTGTCTTCTTTCCGAAATGGGGTCACATGTGGGGTATTTATACTGCCCTGGCATTTTAGGGGCCCTAAAGCGTGAGAAGAAGTCTGGAATATAAATGTCTAAAAAATTTTATGCATTTGGATTCCGTGAAGGGTATGGTGAGTTCATGTGAGATTTTATTTTTTGACACAAGTTAGTGGAATATGAGACTTAGTAAGAAAAAACAAAAACAAACAAAATATTTCCGCTAACTTGGGCCCAAAAAAATGTCTGAATGGAGCCTTACAGGGGGTGATCAATGACAGGGGGGTGATCAGGGAGTCTATATGGGGTGATCACCCCCCTGTCATTGATCACCCCCCTGTCATTGATCACCCCCTGTAAGGCTCCATTCAGACGTCCGTATGATTTTTTACGGATCCACGGATACATGGATCGGATCCGCAAAACGCATACGGACGTCTGAATGGAGCCTTACAGGGGGGTGATCAATGACAAGGGGGTGATCAGGGAGTCTATATGGGTGATCACCCCCCTGTCATTGATCACCCCCCTGTAAGGCTCCATTCAGACGTCCGTATGTGTTTTGCGGATCCGATCCATGTATCCGTGGATCCGTAAAAATCATACGGACGTCTGAATGGAGCCTTACAGGGGGGTGATCAATGACAGGGAAGTGATCAGGAAGTCTATATGCGTGATAACCCCATTGTCATTGATCACCCCCCTGTAAGGCTCCATTCAGACGTCCGCATGTGTTTTGCGGATCCGATCCATGTATCAGTGGATCCGTAAAAATCATACGGACGTCTGAATGGAGCCTTACAGGGGGGTGATCAATTACAGGTGGGTGATCAATGACAGGGGGGTGATCAATGACAGGGAAGTGATCAGGAAGTCTATATGCGTGATCACCCCTTGTCATTGATCACCCCCCTGTAAGGCTCCATTCAGACGTCCGTATGCGTTTTGCGGATCCGATCCATGTATCCGTGGATCCGTAAAAATCATACAGACCTCTGAATGGAGCCTTACAGGGGGGTGATCGATGACAGGGGGGTGATCAGGGAGTCTATATGGGGTGATCAGGGGTGATCAGTGGTTCATAAAGGGTTAATAAGTGACAGGGGGGTGTAGTGTAGTGTAGTGGTGTTTGGTGCTACTTTACAGAGCTACCTGTGTCCTCTGGTGGTCGATCCAAACAAAAGGGACCACCAGAGGACCAGGTAGCTGGTATATTAGACGCTGTTTTCAAAACAGCATCTAATATACCTGTTAGGGGTTAAAAAAATCACATCTCCAGCCTGACAGCGAGCGATCGCCGCTGGCAGGCTGGAGATCCACTCGCTTACCTTCCGTTCCTGTGAGCGCGCGCGCCTGTGTGCGCGCGTTCACAGGAAATCTCGGCTATCGCGAGATGACGCAAGGATGCGTCCAGGAGGAGTAAATCAACCACCTTCCGGACGCATCCGTGCGTTAGGCGGTCGGGAGGTGGTTAAACGGTGACAGGATAAAAATATAACTGTCGGACAGTATAGTCCCCAAAAGTTAGACAATAGGCATGCACCTGACAGCAAAGAACTTTGGATTCTCTGGCTGGAGGTACAATAGGCAGTCACAGGATAAAAATGTAACTGTCGGCCAGTATAGGCCCCAAAAATTAGCCAATATGCATTCACCTGAAAGCAACAAAAAAAATGAATTCTGTGGCTGGAGGTACATTAAGCAGTCACATGATAAAAATGTAACTGTCGGCCAGTAGAGGCCCTAAAAATCAAGCATATACCTGACACAAAAGAACTTGTGATTCTGTGGCTGGAGGTACATTAGGTGGTCAGTGGATAAAAATAGAACTGTAGGCTACTAGAGTAGAGGCCCCAAAATTAGTCATTCACCTAACACAAAATAATTTGTGATTCTGTGGCAGGAGGTACATTAGGCTGTCACTTGTTAAATTTGCACTATAGGCCACTGGAGTAGAGGCCTAAAAATGAGGCATTAACCTGACAGAAAAGGCCTTTTATGCCGCTCCATATACATAAGGCAAGGAAAAAAAAAAAAGTTTTGGGTAGTGGCGGATATGTGTTGGCTGGCACGAGGAAATTCAATTACACTAGGTCATCATAGGTGTTGAATTTCTCTGAGATCCATGCCTCATTAATTTTAAAAAATGTAAGGTAGTCCACACTGAGGACACAGGACAAGGGGCATGCCAAGAGTACCATGGCAAATTCTGCTAGCTCTGGCCACGGTTCAAGCCTGCACACCCAGTACTTAAGGGGTTCCTCGCATCTCAGAGTATCCACATCGGCCGTAAACTCGATGAAGTCGGACACCTTTCGGTCTAGGCATTCCCTGAGGATGGATCTGGAGGGCGGCTGTCGATGGGTTGGCTGCAAAAATGATCTTATATCTTAAGTGACCAACATATCTTCACACCTCCCTCTTCTTGCAGGCGCGGTCGGATTGATACCTGCACCTGTTTCGCTGTGATTGGAGATTCCTTTGCCAGCACCCGCAACAGCAGAATTCACCATCTTTTACAGCAAGGCATCAAAATTCTGAATTCTGCCAGCCCTCTGTGATGCTGGTAATATGTCCGCCATTTTCTGTTTGTACTGGGGTTCTAAGTATGTTGCCACCCAGTACTGATCCTTGCCCTTTATTTTTATTTTTATACGGGGGTCCCTTTTCAAACACTGGAGCATGAAGGCCTCCATTTGCACTAATTTGGAAGTGTTGGAGCACCCTGGCTCCTGCTTATTGCCCAGGATAATGTCGTCCTTGGTCTCCTCCCCCCAGCCATGGACTACACCAGGGATCCCCGAAAATCAGAGACAAAAGGAGGATGAAAGAGCCACTGCTAAACTATGCCAGTCGTGCTGCCCTCTGGCCTGGAGGAATCAGAACACAGCATGGCAGGCTGCGGTACCGCAGTGTTCTGCTCCAGACTTGATGTGCCCGATATGAAAACTGCGAGCAGACTGATGTGGGCGACGTGTGGAGCTAAATTTGTACTAATTTATTGTGGGCTTTACAAAGTTAAACTGCCTTATAAAAAAAAAAAAATTCAAGGTAAAATATTGCATTTTGTACACATGGGAGCACATTCCTGCTGCTGTCAGAGGTGTCTAAGTTTATTTGTGGTGTTTCCCCAGTCTGGTGGGGGCCCATTTATGGAAACACATTTCTTCTGCAAAGAAACTGCTGCTGTCTGTCCTAATTCTGCTGAGTTATGTGAAGGCCTTATTCTCCACCATTACCATGTACCTGTTGCTGTTGTCTTTCCTGAGTTATGTGTAGGTCTTATACTCCACTGTTACCATTACCCGCTGCTGCTTCTGTCTGTCCTGATCCTGGTGAGTTTGCCATGGACTAAAGGGACCTTACTGCAACCATATCATTTAAAATTACAAACCGGATTCCAAAAAAGTTGGGACACTATACAAATCGTGAATAAAAACTGAATGCAATGATGTGGAGGTGCCAACTTCTAATATTTTATTCAGTATAGAACATAAATCACGGAACAAAAGTTTAAACTGAGAAAATGTACAATTTTAAGGGAAAAATATGTTGAATCAGAATTTCATGGTGTCAACAAATCCCCAAAAAGTTGGGACAAGGCCATTTTCCCCACTGTGTTGGCATCTCCCCTTCTTCTTACAACACTCAACAGACGTCTGGGGACCGAGGAGACCAGTTTCTCAAGTTTAGAAATAGGAATGCTCTTCCATTCTTGTCTAATACAGGCCTCTAACTGTTCAATCGTCTTGGGCCTTCTTTGTTGCACCTTCCTCTTTATGATGTGCCAAATGTTCTCTATAGGTGAAAGATCTGGACTGCAAACTGGCCATTTCAGTACCCGGATCCTTCTCCTACGCAGCCATGATGTTGTGATTGATGCAGAATATGGTCTGGCATTATCTTGTTGAAATATGCAGGGTCTTCCCTGAAAGAGATGACGTCTGGATGGGAGCATATGTTGTTCTAGAACCTGAATATATTTTTCTGCATTGATGGTGCCTTTCCAGACATGCAAGCTGCCCATGCCACACGCACTCATGCAACCCCATACCATGAGAGATGCAGGCTTCTGAACTGAGCGTTGATAACAACTTGGGTTGTCCTTGTCCTCTTTGGTCCGGATAACATGGCGTCCCAGATTTCCAAAAAGAACTTCGAATTGTGACTCGTCTGACCACAGAACAGTCTTCCATTTTGCCATACTCCATTTTAAATGATCCCTGGCCCAGTGAAAATGCCTGAGCTTGTGGATCTTGCTTAGAAATGGCTTCTTCTTTGCACTGTAGAGTTTCAGCTGGCAACGGCGGATGGCACGATGGATTGTATTCACTGAGGATGGTTTCTGAAAGTATTCCTGAGCCCATTCTGTGATTTCCTTTACAGTAGCATTCCTGTTTGTGGTGCAGTGTCGTTTAAGGGCCCGGAGATCACGGGCATCCAGTATGGTTTTACGGCCTTGACCCTTACGCACAGAGATTGTTCCAGATTCTCTGAATCTTCGGATGATGTTATGCACAGTTGATGATGATAGATGCAAAGTCTTTGCAATTTTTCGCTGGGTAACACCTTTCTGATATTGCTCCACTATCTTTCTGCGCAACATTGTGGGAATTGGTGATCCTCTACCCATCTTGGCTTCTGAGAGACACTGCCACTCTGAGAAGCTCTTTTTATACCCAATCATGTTGCCAATTGACCTAATTAGTGTTAATTGGTCTTCCAGCTCTTTGTTATGCTCAAATTTACTTTTTCCAGCCTCTTATTGCTACTTGTCCCAACTTTTTGGGGATTTGTCGACAACGTTAAAATTTGAATCAACGTATTTTTCCTTTAAAATGATACATTTACTCGGATTAAACGTTTGATCTGTCATCTACGTTCTATTACAAATAAAATATTGACATTTGCCATCTCCACATCATTGCATTCAGTTTTTATTCACAATTTGTTTAGTGTCCCAACTTTTTTGGAATCCGGTTTGTACATGAAAACATAACAGCATTAAAAACGTACGCACACGTTTTAACTGAAAAAAGTTGGAGGCAAAAGTTGGAGGCAAACATGGCTCTATGGCAATTATTTAAGTAGCTAGTGCAGGTAAAAAATTTCCTGCATCTGATTTAGTTGCAGCGCATCAAACTGCTGCACCTTCAATGCAAGCTTCTGCTGCTGCTCATGGATCTCCTTCACCTTCTTTGCCAGCTGCCGCTCCTGGATCTCCTGCATGTTTCTTTTCTTCTCCTGTTGTATATTGTTCAAGTGTGTTTTAAATTTACTGAGTACTGTTTTGTTAGGAGAAAAAAATATTAAAATTACTTTCAATTCCCCCCAAAAATAAAAAAAATAAAAATTACTTGCAATTCAGATTAAGAGGCAATTAGTGCATTGTGGCTGTAGCTGTACAGGAAGAGGCAGGACTTCCCTGCATGCAGCCATTCTAGCTGGTGACTGCATGCAGAGAGGTCATGTACCTTTCTGTGCTGCTTGTGGCTTGCTGGGACTTGTGTTGCACACCACTGCAATTTAACCACCTTGATGCTGAAAAGAAAAAAAGAAGAAGAAGAAGAAGAAGAAGAAGAAGAAGAAGAAGAAGAAGAAGAAGAAGAAGAAAGAAGAACATTTGGAAATTGCTGCACACATTATATTTTTTTTTCCATTTGCAGCTGTTCCAGATTATTCACAGCAAGAAAGGGAAGGACCCAAAAAAGATGCAGAGTCTGTTCAAAAAAGGGTATTAGGAAGGACACCATTTACCACTGCAAAACCTGCCCTGAAAAACCTGGCCTATGCATGAAGTAGTGGTTTAAAATCTACCATTCATGAATGAATACATTTAATTTCATCATTTATGCTCCCTGTAATATTTCCACTTCTTCTGATTTAGTCCACCTTGCTTTCATATCCACTTTCCAACAACTAATACATGATTTTTTATGTGAGACAACTGTTAGGTCAAAAGTGCCTTTTCAACCCCTTAAAATGTTCGTACGGGGTGCTTTCCTAAATGGGGTCACTTGTTGGGGTTTTTCATTTCTGGGGACCTCAGGAATTTATTTAATGCAACATGGCACCTAAAATACATGTCTGCCAATTCAGGCCTATCATCAAAATTCATTATATGGCAGTTTTACTCTAGAGCCCTGCCATGCACCAATATATAAATTATTAGCACATATTGGCGTATTCGGTGGAAAATAGGGAACTAAATATTTTGTCCGGTAACCCTTTTGTGAAAGTGAAAAATGTGGGTATAAAGCAACTTTTTCTGTGAAAAATTCTAATTTTAATTTTTCAAAGCCAAGTGTTTCCTAAATTCTGTGAAATGCCTGATGGGTCAAAGTGCTTAGTATATTCCTTGAGAGGTGTAGTTTCTGGAATGGAGTCACATTTTGGGGTTTGCCATTGAAGGGCCACCTCAACGTGTCTTTACATGCGACATAGCTCCCAATTACCATTAAAGCTAAATCCTCTCTCCTAACTATGGTGCTCCTTTCACTATAAAGCCTGCTGTGTGTTTTTGTAAACTCCAGATTCAGGGTAATAGATTTTGAGTTTTGTTTGGCGGTTAACCCTTGATGAAAAATCAATTAAAATTAAAAAAATTAAATCTGCTAAAATAAGTGATTTTTTTTTCAAATGTCATTCACATTTTCATTTCATTCTCATTGGCCACCTAAAGGGTTAACAAAGTATGAGGGGTTAAGTTTCTATAATGGGGTGATTTGTGGGTGGTTTCCACAATGTAAGCCCCAGAAAGTGACTTCATAGCTGAACTGGTCCTGAAAAAATTGGTGTTTGGAACAGTTCTTAAAAATTTTAAAATTGGAGTCTAAACTTCTAAGCCTTCTAAATATGTCCCAAAAAAAAAAAATATATATATATATATATATATATATATATATATATATATATATATCTATATATATCTATATCTATCTATCTATCTATATATATATATATATATATATTTTTTTTTTTTTTTTTTTTTTAAAAGATCCAAACATGAAGTAGACATATGTGGAATGTAAAGTAATAACTTTTTTGTGAGGTATTACTATCTATTATAAAAGAAGAGAAATAGAAATTTGGAAATTTGCTAATTTTTTAATCAATTTTACCACTATCATGAAATATAATATGTGATGAGAAAATCTCACAATGGCCTTGATAAATAAAAGCTTTTTAAAGTTATTACCACATAAAGTGACACATGTCAAATTTGCAAAAAATGGCCTGAGAAGGACCCGTCTGCTCTCCCTCCTCCTCCTCTACGGAGACCTCCACCACCTCCAAATCCTCTGTGAAACACCTGCGGCGGATTCAGGGAACTGGAACCCCTGAAATCACACAATATTCATAATTTTGATAAACAACTCAGAACTAATAACAAATGTAAATTAATTGGGGGATGTATCTAATGTAATGATGGTTGGGGCCTTTTACTGGAATACAGAATGATGATTGCAGTATATGTATATATACACACACACACATATATATTTATGTGTGTGTAAAACGTACAAAATCAGCTGGTTACATCATACATGGGCATTTTCTGTCACGGATCTCTGTGATCCAGCCAATGTGCCTCCTCTTCAAATCTGACCAATGTTTCATGATGACCACCGCACTATGCTTTCCCTTATACTCCCTCCTAAGCTCCTTCCTTAGATTCTCACGATCCACAGTTTTTTTATCCTGGACCTGGGTCCTATCGTATACCCCCCCAATATACGCAGTAAGATAAAAATGCAAGCATATAATCCCACATTTTTTATTACAAGTATTGAAAATAATTTCATCAACAACACAGCCTAAACAATTTAAGAGTTTGAAGGGGAAATATTTGATTTAATGTTACCATTATAAGATCGGATTGTATTGCAATTGTATGTGTGTGGGGTCTGAGCAATCAGATATTGGCCAGCTGAGCAGAGATGTACCTGTCTATTGAAGTGACGGTACGGTATGGGGTGTACAGTTGTTTTGCTTCCCCGTGGTGCACCCTGGGTAACTCTAAATGAACCAGAAAATACTTGCAGTCAGACAAAGAAAGCTCCTGACCAACAGGACACAAACTCTAATCTATGGACTGTGTGTGTGTGTGGAATATAGTGTGTGGTATATAGTGTGTGGCAGGAAAATGTATTTGCAATGTGAATTTGAGAAATATTTCTCTGCTGTCCATACATACATGATACAGACATAAGTGTTTTGATGTGCACCAATCAGTAATATGTAGTCAGACCTGATAAAATCTGAAGTTGCATGTATTGCAAATACAAATTTGCATCAATAGCACAGCTTTTCACAATCACAAATATTTTGGAACACTTTATGTGCATATAAAGCCATTGTCCTGCAATGCATGCAAAATATAATCAAATACAGTGCTGTAATGTAACATTACTTACAGTGATCTGGAGTTCTACCTCACCATCGTGAAAATTGCTGGTCACCATCTTTTCCAGTCTCTGCAAGCTTCCCGCAGTTTGAAAAAGGTAACAAAACTAGGCCAAGCCAGTATTGCACATACGCAAATACGCGCATATTACATACCTAATTTTCACGATCAAGAAAATCATCTCAAATTCTCGAAATATCGCAAATTAGAATATTGCCCCTGCTGCTCATCACTAGTCGTTAATGGCACGTTGCTGCTAGAGCAGCCTATTAAGGTAGAGTTTCAGTGTGGGCTTTCACAAATCAGGTGGTGTCCGCTGAACATCAACAAGGTGAGCCATGGCCATGTAAGATCTTCTAAAATGGCCAGAGATTTTCCTGGCCTGCTGCAAGACGTTCTGGACCCCAGAGTATTGGGCAACGAATTGCTGCACGACTTAGTTCAGGACGTGTGTCATTTTGCCCTGTTTCAGTGCGCTCAGCAGATTGGCACCGTTGTCGGACACCACTTTACCAACTGTCAAATTGAGCGGGGTTAATCAGTGCAGGACCGGTGTAGCTCCTGGCTTCCAGGCACAACAGCCACAGCACAGCATGACAATGTCTCACCTGGCACGTTATGGGGAGCTTGGGGGGTGCAGCGGCAGAGGGGGTAGCAGTGGAAAAGGAGGAGTCAGCCAAGGAGGAAACGGAGGATGGAGTAGGAGGAGGAGAAGAAGAGGCAGGCCTGCATGCAATCCATGGCAGTAACACCAAATCCACACGGGAGCCACGGGTTACATGCTTGACGGCCTTAAGAAGGTTCACCCAGTGGACAGTAAAAGTTATGTAGCTTCCCTCCCCGTGTTTGCTAGACTACGTGTCTGTGGTAAGATATATCTTGGCACCGACACTGTGTGCCAGAGATATAGTAACTTTCCGCTGAACGTGGCCATATAGCTCAGGAATGCCCTTCTGGGAGAAATATTTCCTTCTGGGGACCTTCTATTTACGAACTTTTCTAAAGGTCTCCGAGTATACCATTTTATATGGCAGTAGTTGGCGGGCTAGTAGTTCAGCTGTTGGGCAAGAGGATTATCCGGCTTCATAATTTTTTTACGCTAAAACATTTTGGCAATGGAAGCCTGCCTTGTGCCAGATAAACGCAACGATGGCATGGTGGAAGGTGGAGTAGAGGACAAATGGGAGGAGAGAGGAGAAGGAAAAGAGGCAGGACATGGAGAACTGGGAGTGTGGCTTTGTGGGTTCTGATGGTGTTGCTCCAACTGGGCTTGGTGATGGGAGGCCAGGTGCTTTCTTATATGAAAAACCTCAATCGCTATTTTGCGGAAGCTGATATATGACAGGCCTCAATCAGTTGTTAGTTGAAGCAGGTATATCACCTTAAAGCATTAATTTTGTGGATGCAGGTATATGGAAAATCTCAATCACTATTTTGTGGAAGCTGATATATGGCAGGACTCAATCAGTTGTTAGTTGAAGCATGTATATCACCCTCAAGCAGAATTTTGTGGACGCAGGTATATGGAATACCTCAATCACT
The DNA here is from genome assembly GCF_014858855.1 of Bufo gargarizans. Lineage (NCBI taxonomy): Eukaryota > Metazoa > Chordata > Amphibia > Anura > Bufonidae > Bufo > Bufo gargarizans. The sequence continues at coordinate 295,704,182 of NC_058084.1, read as the reverse complement.
ATTTTGTGGAAGCTGATATAGGACAGGCCTCAATCAGTTGTTAGTTGAACCAGGTATATCACCCTCAAGCAGTAATTTTGTGGACCCAGGTATATGTAAAACTCATTCACTATTTTGCGGAAGCTGATTTATGGCATGCCGCAATCAGTTTAGTTGAAGCAGGTATATCACCCTCAAGCATTAATTTTGTGGATGCAGGTCCGGTATATGGAAAATCTCAATCACTATTTTGTGGAAGCTGATATATGGAAGGCATCAATCAGTTGTTAGTTGAAGCAGGAATATTAAAACCCGCAATCTGTATTTTGTGGACGCAGGTATATGGAAAACCTCGATCACTATTTTGTGGAAGCTAAAATATGGAAAGCCTCAATCAGTTGGTTAGTGGAAGCAGGTATATCACCCTCATGCAGTAATTTTGTGGACGCAGGTATATGGAAAACCTAAATCACTATTTTGTGAAAGCTGATATATGGAAGGCCTCAATCAGTTGTTAGTTGAAGCAGGAATATTAAAACCCGTAATCTGTATTTTGTGGACGCAGATATATGGAAAACCTCAATCACTATTTTGTGGAAGCTGATATATGGCAGGCCTCAATCAGTTGTTAGTTGAAGCATGTATATCACTCTCAAACAGAATTTTGTGGACGCAGGTATAAGGAAAACCTCAATCACTATTTTGTGGAAGTTGATATATGGCAGGCCTCAATCAGTTGTTAGTTGAAGCAGGTATATCACCCTCAAGCATTAATTTTGTGAACGCAGGTATATGGAAAACCTCAATCTCTATTTTGTGGAAGCTGATATATGGCAGGCCTCATTCAATTGTTAGTTGAAACAGGAATATCAAAACCCGCAATCTCTATTTTGTGGACGCAGGTATATGGAAAACCTCAATCACTATTTTGTGGAAGCTGATATATGGCAGGCCTCAATTAGTTGTTAGTTGAAGCAGGTATATCACCCTCATGCAGTAATTTTGTGGACGCAGGTATATGGAAAACCTAAATCACTATTTTGTGAAAGCTGATATATGGAAGGCCTCAATCAGCTGTTAGTTGAAGCAGGAATATCAAAACCCGTAATCTGTATTTTGTGGACGCAGATATATGGAAAAACTCAATCACTATTTTGTGGAAGCTGATATATGACAGGCCTCAATCAGTTGTTAGTTGAAGCAGGTATATAACCCTCAAGCAGTAATTTTGTGGATGCAGGTGTATTTAAAACTTCAATTACAATTTTGTGGAAGCTGATAAATCGCAACCCCACAGTCAGTATTTTCTGGAAGCATACTAATGCACTATAATATACTTTATATGTTAGAAAGTATATTATAAGTATATCACACCCCTCTGTGTATCACACCTATCAATAGCACATGGTTACCAGTCTTTAAAAGGACTTTTGTTGCCCTATTAGCTAGCGTTTGCTGCCCCTAAGTTCCTAACAGCCTGTCCCTGATCCAAAATGCAACCTCTCCCTACGCTAGTAAAACACATAATGTAAAATGGCTGCCAGATCGGGTTCTGTTATAGGGTTGGGGGTGTGTCCATGTGCTGAAACTTCTCAATTCTCTTTCCTGTCCCACCTGATGGATGTGTCATGGGTCAAATTTCGGTGCAATGCAAAATAATATTGCACCGGCGGACATAGCTATATATTTGCATGTTCATCAAATCGCGAACGAACAAAGTTCACCGCGAAACAACGCCGAGCAAACATTCTCAGTTTGTGGCGGTTATATGTCTTGAAAGCGTTTAGTAGCCTATTTCAGTACAAAAAGAAAATTACATTCTCAGTTCACGTCGGCGGCGGTTATATGTGTTGAAAGCATTTAGTGGCCTATTTCAGTACAAACAAAAAAATACATTCTCAGTTCATGTCGGTGGAGGTTATATGTGTTGAAGGCGCTCAGTGGCCTATTTCAGTACTAAACAAAAAATACATTCTCAGCTCAGTTCACGATGCCATGAAAATCATCATTCAGTGGAGCGAATAGATGTCGGATGACCGGGACGCTCTCTGACCTTCCCAGGAGCTGCTGTTGGGAGCAGCGGTTCATTTCTGAGACGTCCATATGGCGCAGGGGGAATCCGAACAGCCTCTCCATCTCCGTGCTCCATTTTATGCTGTAAAATCTTATGTGCCTATATTAGATGTAAATTGCAAATTATATTTGTTGATCTTTATCTCCCAGGAATTTTTGAAGCTCTTTTTCATCTTTCTGCCATATGAAAATGATATTGTCTATGTATCTTTGCCAGAGCACCAGGTCTGTCCCCAGTCTTGGTGATATACACTGATGTTCCCATTGGGCCATAAATAAATTGGCATAACTGGGGGCAAACCTGGTGCCCATGGATGTACCTTGTATCTGTAAATAAAATTCAGTGTCAAAATAAAAATAATTATGGGTTTAAATAAATTGTACCCCCTCTGCTAGGTATTCTATCTGTTCTAAAGGACAATGGGCATCATTTTTTTTTTTTTTTTTTTTTTCATATCGTTCACCCCTTGTTGGTGGTTAATAACCATATACAAGGAGTAAATGTCTAACATCCCCATAATCCAGTGTGGTTGGAAATTAATATTTTCCACTATCTGAATAAGTTGTGTTGTGTCCTTTAATATATTATTGAGTCTTTTTCACCGTCGGTTGGAGTAATTTGTCAATATATTGTGACAAGTTTGAAATGAGGGAGCCTATTCCTGAAATAATCGGGCAGCCAGGAGGGTTTTGTGGGTTTTTGTGCAGTTTGGGTATACAATCAAATATTGATTACCTCTGTTGGGTATTAAGTATAAATTAATGTTCTTGTTCTGAAAGAATTTCTTTTAGTAGGCCTTTATTATAATACTCTACCCAAATACCAGCTCTGTGCAGTTCCTAATAGTCATCTGGAAAAAAAAAAGAAAGAAAAAATGAACAGATTGAACAAAGAAAAAAAGAAAAAGACAGATTTGCACATATTGGGTAGCAAAAGTAATGAAAACTAAAACTAGAATCATGTAATTATTGACTGAGCATAAAATAACATGAATATAATAAAATCGCAAAAAAATAAAATAAATACCTGCTTCTAAAGTAATATTTTTTTTTTTTAATTTTCCAATTTTATCCTATTTTTATTTTATTAAGTATTATAAGATTGAAAACCTATTTGTTATAAGATAAGACTAATATAATAATGCAATATATAATAAATATTAAGCCCATACCCCATTTGTGAATATCATTTTAGGATATGACAAACAATCGCATAAGAAACGCATGGGATATAGATGAATGGAGAATGCCTATAATTATGCAAATTATATGAATAGCAAAATATGGATTGGACGATCCGTTCCATCTTTTTGGGTTAACCCTAAGGACATTCAGACACACATTATTTAAGGGTACGAATAATACAGAGGAGTTAGCCACTGAAGAACGAGCGTGTTTAAAGCTCCGAAACGTATATGTTCGGAAACCCTATGTATAAGTACTGCCATATGGAACTATAACAACAGTGACTAAGGGAGCGCTCCTAAGACGTATAGTCACCATCCAAATACGAAAGAGGGAAAGAGCATACTTTATCCTCTTCTCCAAGGCAGAGTTCCTCACACGTGGGACGCCGAACAGACCTTCCACTGGATATTAGTCCACAGAACACATGGGATGTTTACTCGGATTACATGCACCACACAAAAGTAGCACAATTAACAGATATTCACAGCCACAGAGGTAAGGCATATTGGTGCTGTGTATCAGGAGGACGCAATAACCCCTTATCGGGTCACGTTTCTGAACAGTACCTGGACAACACGTGGGACGCCACAACTGGCATTCAGCCTTGCTCCTTAACAGTGAGTAAAAAAAATAACCAGTATAGCACAACTGTGTGGTTTAACAGTGAAAAGGTTTATATATTTATTTTTGCTCTTCCCCACTGGAATATCAAAGTACCAGTGATTCAAGAGGAATAACAATAATGTGTATGCAAAATATATAAATGAACTGAACTAACTACATCTGCAAATTTAATGTCCTGGGACTAGGATACAATATATCTTTTGTTTTTTGGTGAAGCTTTAGACTCTCTCTGGTACTTTAGATTTATTCCTGACCAATTTGATTAATATTCTCGATGTCTTTCTTATGTCAGGATTATATGTTATAGTGTTCTATTGATGGTACTTACTCAGCAGTGATAAGTCGCCGATGAACCTCAGCACTATCTCTTATAGTGGGGTGTGACAACCACGTCTCTCTCTTCACACATAGGCTGTTGATCTCGCTGGTAATTGCTCACTTTTGATCGAGACATTTGGACATCTAGAGTGGAATATTTGTGTTTTTATCATATATTTTTACTTTTATATGTATATTCCTACCATTTCTTAATGTGTTATTTGTATGGTGATATTACAATTATAGGAATAAAATGCTTATCTAGAGTGATACCAGATGCTGAGTGAAGATCTTTTCAAATAGATCTAGGTGGAATCAGCTGATGACGGTGTAAAAGGCGTGCACTTCTTCTTGACGCTAACATCTACAAGTAAGGTTGAGTTGATACAGTACTTTAGTTATTTGGTCAGTTTTGTAACTGCCCAAATAAGTGAAGTGTGCAGTGATTCTAAGAGCGACGCCTGTCATCTGCATGTCATTGTCATGGAACCATGAACCAGACGTACAACAAGAGCTGAGTGGAAATAAGAAGGCTTTATTGAAAATAAAGCTGTAAGGCAAAAGTCCAAACGGATGGCTAAACCGAAGCAGGGTCTTGCGAAACCAGAGATCAGGAACCAGAAGGGTAGTCAGATGAAGCCAGGATCAGGAACCAACAGGGTAGTCAGACGAAGCCAGGATCAGGAATCAGCAGGGTAGTCAGACGAAGCCAGGATCAGGAACCAGAAGCAGCAGCAGTCTTAGAAGCATGTGAGCACAGGAGGACCAAGCAGGGAACTGAAGCCACAGACCTCCTATATATATGAGCTAGGCATCCAGCTCCTCCCAGTGGGAAGGAGGAGCCGCAGGGTGGGAGGCTACAAGAAACCCAGAAACCAAGATGGCCGCCAGCACATGTCAAACGAAGGAGAACAGCAAGGAGGTAAGACCATGACAGTACCTCCCCCTCAAGGGCCCCTCCTCCGCGGTGTAAGGAACGGTTTCTGAGGGAAGCATGCGTGGAAGGCTCGGAGCAAGGCAGGAGCATGGACATCTGCGGAGGGAACCCAGGAACGCTCCTCTGGACCATAACCACGCCAATGGACCAAAAACTGCACCCGGCCGCGGACCAGGCGTGAGTCCAGGATATTGCTCACCTCATACTCCTCACGATTGCCCACTTGGACCGGACGAGGCCGAGGAATCGAGGAAGTGAAACGATTACACACCAGTGGCTTCAAGAGGGAGACATGAAACACGTTGGAGATCCGCATGCCAGGAGGAAGCGCAAGGGCATAGGCTACCGGGTTTACCCTGCGAAGCACTCGGAAGGGACCAACAAAGCGAGGCGCCAGCTTGGGAGTGGGCACTCGAAGGTTGAGGTTGCGGGTGGACAACCATACGCGGTCTCCGACCTGGTAGGAAGGAGCGGGCGCTCGTCTGCGATCAGCCTGGAGTCTCTGGCGCTGCGCAGAGACCTCAAGGGACCTCTGGATCTGTACCCAAGAAGCACGTAGGACGGAAAGGTGATCCTCCACAGCCGGAATATCCTGGGGAGAGAATACCTCCGGTAACACGGCAGGTTGGAACCCATAATTGGCCATGAAGGGAGACGTCCCAGAGGAAGAGTTCACCGCCGTGTTCCTGGCAAACTCAGCCCAAGGCAGGAGGTCAACCCAATTGTCTTGGTGATCGGAGACATAGCAACGAAGGAATTGCTCCAAGGCCTGATTGGATCGTTCTGCGGCCCCATTGGACTGAGGGGGGTAGGCCGATGAGAAAGAGAGATGAATCCCCAACTGGGAGCAAAAGGCGCGCCAGAACCTGGACACAAACTGACTCCCCCGATCCGACAAAATCTCCTTGGGCAAACCGTGCAACCGGAAGACCTCCCTGGCAAAAATCGAAGCCAACTCTTGTGCAGAGGGTAACTTCTTGAGAGGTACACAGTGGCACATTTTGGAAAACCGATCCACTATCATGAGAATGACCGTATGGCCTCGGGATGCAGGGAGGTCCACAATGAAATCCATCCCCAGGTGTGACCATGGACGCTCCCCGGTGGCTATGGGTTGCAAAAGGCCCAACGGAAGGTGCCGAGGGGACTTACTCTGGGCACAAACGGAGCATGCCGCTACATATGCGGCGATGTCGGAACGTAGAGAAGGCCACCAGAACAGACGTGAAACAGCCCAGGACAGCTGATTCTTTCCAGGATTCCCCGCGGCCTTGGAGTTATGGTAGGTTCGCAACAACCGAGTGCGCAACTCATCAGGCACAAAACACCTGCCGTTGGGTCTCCCAGAGGGAGCACCAGATTGAGCCGCCAAAATCTGCTCACCCAGGGGAGAGGTCAGGCTGGTGCGAATGGCGGCCAGGATCTGATTCGGAGGTATGACCGAAGTCGGAATCGACTCCTCCCCGGACAGCTCGGAGTACTGCCGTGATAAGGCATCCGCTCTGATGTTCTTGGAACCGGGTAGGTAGGAGACCACGTAATTAAAACGTGACAAGAACAGAGCCCATCTGGCCTGACGTGGTGTCAATCTCTTGGCCTCAGAGAGGTAGGTCAGATTCTTGTGGTCCGTCAGGATGAGAACCGGAACCACCGAGCCCTCGAGCAAGTGCCTCCATTCTTTAAGGGCCTGCACGATGGCCAATAACTCCCTGTCACCAATCTGATAGTTGCACTCCGCGGAAGACAGTTTCCGGGAGTAAAACCCACAAGGAAGCAGAGGACCCTCTGGTGTTCTACGCTGAGACAGGAGGGCGCCTACTCCCGTCTCAGACGCGTCCACCTCGAGGACAAACGGCAACCCAGGGTTGGGATGCGACAGAATCGGAGCCGACACAAAGGCGGACTTTAGAGCCTCAAAAGCTCGGATGGCCTCGGGCGGCCAGACCTGGGGATTACTGCCCTTCCTGGTCAGATCCGTGAGAGGCTTGGCTAGCATGGAAAAGTCCCTGATAAACTTCCGATAATAATTGGCGAAGCCCAAAAAGCGCTGCAGGGCACGAAGACCACTGGGCTGGGGCCACTGTAAGACAGCCGAAACCTTCTCAGGATCCATGGAGAACCCCTCAGCGGAAATGATGTAACCTAAGAAGGTTGCCTGGGATCGGTGAAATTCGCATTTCTCAAGCTTACCGAACAGCTTGTTCTCTCGTAACCGTTGCAACACTCGTCTGACATCCAGAATGTGGGCCTCCATGGATTCAGAATATACCAAGATGTCATCCAAATAGACCACCACACACTGCTGCAACAGGTCACGGAAAACATCGTTGATGAATTCCTGGAAGACTGCGGGCGCATTGCACAACCCAAAGGGCATAACCAAGGATTCATAATGACCGATCCTGGTGTTAAACGCGGTCTTCCACTCATCGCCCGCCTTGATCCTTACCAGGTTATATGCCGCCTCTCAGGTCGAGTTTGGTAAAGACCGTGGCCCCTTTGAGGCGATCGAACAGCTCGGAAATCAAGGGTATCGGGTAAGCGTTCTTGATCGTGATGCGATTGAGACCCCTGTAATCGATGCAAGGCCTCAACTCACCGCCCTTCTTTTTCACAAAGAAAAATCCAGCCCCTGCCGGGGACGAGGATTTGCGAATGTGTCCGCGTGAAAGCGCCTCCCTCACGTACTCCTCCATGGCCTCATTCTCCGCTACCGACAGTGGATAGACTTTGCCACGAGGAGGAACGGCACCAGATTGTAACTCTATGGCACAATCGTATGGGCGGTGCGGAGGTAGGGCAACCGCACGCGCCTTATTGAATACATCCCGGTACTCCTCGTATTCAGGAGGCAACAGAGAGTCCGAGGAAGTACACAGCAACTTGACAGGCCCATGGATGCAACTAGCCCCACACTGCGGTGACCACGAGAGGATCTCGGCCGATCTCCAATCGAAAGTTGGATTATGCTTCTGGAGCCAGGGGTACCCCAAGACCACCGAGTAGTGTGGAGACGAAATAACCTGGAGACAGACCGACTCTCTGTGAACGGCACCAATGGCCATCCCCACTGGAAGGGTCTCATGAGTCACGTGTGCCGGCAGAAGGGGTCTGCCGTCTATCGCCTCAAGAGCCAGTGGGGAACCTCGAGGCTGCAGAGGAATGGAATTGGCGGCAGCGAACACACTATCAATGAACAAACCACCAGCACCAGAGTCCACCAACGCCTGGGTCGTCACCGAGCCCCCGACCCAGGAGAGGACAACAGTAATCAGTGGTTTGTCAACACGGGAAACCGGGGACGAGGAGACTCCACCCAAGATCTGCCCCCGACAGGATCTCAGGTGCGAGCGTTTCCCGGACGGTTCGGGCATGCCAACCGAAAATGCCCACCGAGACCACAGTACATGCATCGGCCCTCGCGTCTCCGGAGTACCCTCTCCCCCTCGGACAGGCGAGCAAACCCCAGCTGCATGGGTTCACCCCCAGACAAGTCATCCCCAGGAGGCGTGGGAGGAGAGGGAGGCACGGGTGGGACAGCAAACGTAGGCGCCAATCTGTTAGAAGGCCTCCGCAGGCTCTCCTGAAAGGAAGGTCTCTCCCTGAGTCTGGTGTCAATCAAAATCAGGAAAGAAATAAGAGACTCGAGCTCCACAGGTAGGTCCTTAGCTGCAACCTCATCCTTCAAGGCATCCGAGAGACCATAAGAGAAAGCAGCGACCAGAGCCTCATTATTCCAGCCCACCTCTGCTGCCAGGGTACGAAACTCAATGGCGTATTCAGCTACGGATCGTGAACCCTGTCTGATGGACATAAGGAGCTTCGCAGCAGAGGCAGCACGAGCCGGCACATCGAATACCTTCCGAAGAGAAGCAACAAAACCGGAAAACTCGGCAACCACCGGATTGTTGTTCTCCCATAAAGGGCTGGCCCAGGCCAAGGCCTTGTCCGAGAGCAGCGAGATCAAGAAGCCCACCTTTGATCTCTCAGTAGGAAAGGCATGTGGCAGCAACTCGAAGTAAATGCCCACCTGGTTAAGGAAACCTCGGCACTGAGTTGGCTCTCCCCCAAAGCGCTGTGGAAGGGGGGCAGAACCGGTCATACCCCGAAACACCGCAGGCGCAGCAACAGGTGTCGGGGTAGACTCTGGCGCAACAACCGGAGCGGCAGTAGGAGCGGGCCCAGGAGCGACAACCGACCCATCGGCAACGGAAGCTAAATGAGCCGTGCGTTCAAGCAGGGTTTGCAACGCCACAGCGAACCGACCCAACAGGTGATCCTGCTGATCAAGTCTGGCAACCAGCGTAGGTAGCGAGGATGGCCCTGTACCGTCAGAATTCAGGGCTTGGTCCTAATGTCATGGAACCATGAACCAGACGTACAACAAGAGCTGAGTGGAAATAAGAAGGCTTTATTGAAAATAAAGCTGTAAGGCAAAAGTCCAAACGGATGGCTAAACCGAAGCAGGGTCTTGCGAAACCAGAGATCAGGAACCAGAAGGGTAGTCAGATGAAGCCAGGATCAGGAACCAACAGGGTAGTCAGACGAAGCCAGGATCAGGAATCAGCAGGGTAGTCAGACGAAGCCAGGATCAGGAACCAGAAGCAGCAGCAGTCTTAGAAGCATGTGAGCACAGGAGGACCAAGCAGGGAACTGAAGCCACAGACCTCCTATATATATATGAGCTAGGCATCCAGCTCCTCCCAGTGGGAAGGAGGAGCCGCAGGGTGGGAGGCTACAAGAAACCCAGAAACCAAGATGGCCGCCAGCACATGTCAAACGAAGGAGAACAGCAAGGAGGTAAGACCATGACAGTCATACTGACTCACTGTATTATTTCACTACCAGACTCCCTATGTGAGTTAATGCAAGGCACAGTGTTCTACACCACTATAAAGGCTCTCTGCAGCCCTGAAATAGCCTTTTTTTTTACGCGTTTTGCTGCGAATAAATTCAAATCAAAGCAAAAAATATATATATAAATTGACGAACCGGCCAAATCGAATTATTAAAAAATGTGTTCATCTCTACGGATTGTCTATCCTTGAATGGGATAAGCAGTTGTAATCACTGCAGTTAAACATCAAAGAGGATGCAGCGCTATAGAGTGGCAACTAGGGATGAGCGAACTCGAACTGTATAGTTCGGGTTCGTACCGAATTTTGGGGTGTCCGTGACACGGACCCGAACCCGGACATTTTCGTAAAAGTCCGGGTTCGGGTTCGGTGTTCGTCGCTTTCTTCGCGCTTTTGTGACGCTTTCTTGGCGCTTTTTGAAAGGCTGCAAAGCAGCCAATCAACAAGCGTCATACTACTTGCCCCAAGAGGCCATCACAGCCATGCCTACTATTGGCATGGCTGTGATTGGCCAGAGCACCATGTGACCCAGCCTCTATTTAAGCTGGAGTCACATAGCGCCGCCCGTCACTCTGCTCTGATTAGCGTAGGGAGAGGTTGCGGCTGCGACAGTAGGGCGAGATTAGGCAGATTAACTCCTCCAAAGGACTTGATTAACTGATCGATCTGCAGCTGTGGATCATTGAGCTGCTGATCCTCAATTGCTCACTGTTTTTAGGCTGCCCAGACCGTTTGTCAGTCACATTTTTCTGGGGTGATCGGCGGCCATTTTGTGTCTTGTGGTGCGCCAGCACAAGCTGCGACCAAGTGCATTTAACCCTCAATGGTGTGGTTGTTTTTTGGCTAAAGCCTACATCAGGGTGAAGCTGTCACACCAAGTGCATTTAACCAGCAATAGTCTGTTCATTTTTTGGCCATATACAAAATCAGGGGCAAGCTGCGCCTGTCACCAAGTGCATTTAACCCTCAATGGTGTGGTTGTTTTTTGGCTAAAGCCTACATCAGGGTGAAGCTGTCACACCAAGTGCATTTAACCAGCAATAGTCTGTTCATTTTTTGGCCATATACTAAATCAGGGGCAAGCTGCGCCTGTCACCAAGTGCATTTAACCCTCAATGGTGTGGTTGTTTTTTGGCTAAAGCCTACATCAGGGTGAAGCTGTCACACCAAGTGCATTTAACCAGCAATAGTCTGTTTATTTTTTGGCCATATCCCAGTCTAATTCTGTCACTAAATCCATACCGGTCACCCAGCGCCTAAATACTAGGCCTCAAATTTATATCCCGCTAAATCTGTCCTTAGTGCTGTAGCTGGGCGAGTTATTTAGTGTCCGTTCAAGCACATTTCTTGTTCTGGGTTGAAATACAATTCCCAATTTAGCAATTTCATAATTTAGTGGTTTCTGCTATATCAGAGCTATTTAAAATCTATCCCTAAAAGGGTATATAATATTCAAGGTGCACATTGGGTCATTCAGAATAACTTCACACACACCCGCTACTGTGTATTTCCAAGTCTAATTCTGGCACTAAACCCATACCTGTCACCCAGCGCCTAAATACTAGGCCTCAAATTTATATCCAGCTAAATCTGTCCCTAGTGCTGTAGCTGGGCGAGTTATTTAGTGTCCGTTCAAGCACATTTCTTGTTCTGGGTTGAAATACAATTCCCAATTTAGCAATTTCATAATTTAGTGGTTTCTGCTATATCAGAGCTATTTGAAATCTATCCCTAAAAGGGTATATAATATTCAAGGTGCACATTGGGTCATTCAGAATAACTTCACACACACCCGCTACTGTGTATTTCCAAGTCTAATTCTGGCACTAAACCCATACCTGTCACCCAGCGCCTAAATACTAGGCCTCAAATTTATATCCCGCTAAATCTGTCCTTAGTGCTGTAGCTGGGCGAGTTATTTAGTGTCCGTTCAAGCACATTTCTTGTTCTGGGTTGAAATACAATTCCCAATTTAGCAATTTCATAATTTAGTGGTTTCTGCTATATCAGAGCTATTTGAAATCTATCCCTAAAAGGGTATATAATATTCAAGGTGCACATTGGGTCATTCAGAATAACTTCACACACACCCGCTACTGTGTATTTCCAAGTCTAATTCTGGCACTAAACCCATACCTGTCACCCAGCGCCTAAATACTAGGCCTCAAATTTATATCCAGCTAAATCTGTCCCTAGTGCTGTAGCTGGGCGAGTTATTTAGTGTCCGTTCAAGCACATTTCTTGTTCTGGGTTGAAATACAATTCCCAATTTAGCAATTTCATAATTTAGTGGTTTCTGCTATATCAGAGCTATTTGAAATCTATCCCTAAAAGGGTATATAATATTCAAGGTGCACATTGGGTCATTCAGAATAACTTCACACACACCCGCTACTGTGTATTTCCAAGTCTAATTCTGTCACTAAACCCATACCTGTCACCCAGCGCCTAAATACTAGGCCTCAAATTTATATCCCGCTAAATCTGTCCCTAGTGCTGTAGCTGGGCGAGTTATTTAGTGTCCGTTCAAGCACATTTCTTGTTCTGGGTTGAAATACAATTCCCAATTTAGCAATTTCATAATTTAGTGGTTTCTGCTATATCAGAGCTATTTGAAATCTATCCCTAAAAGGGTATATAATATTCAAGGTGCACATTGGGTCATTCAGCATAACTTCACACACACCCGCTACTGTGTATTTCCAAGTCTAATTCTGGCACTAAACCCATACCTGTCACCCAGCGCCTAAATACTAGGCCTCAAATTTATATCCCGCTAAATCTGTCCTTAGTGCTGTAGCTGGGCGAGTTATTTAGTGTCCGTTCAAGCACATTTCTTGTTCTGGGTTGAAATACAATTCCCAATTTAGCAATTTCATAATTTAGTGGTTTCTGCTATATCAGAGCTATTTGAAATCTATCCCTAAAAGGGTATATAATATTCAAGGTGCACATAGGGTCATTCAGAATAACTTCACACACCCGCTACTGTGCATTTCCAAATCTAATTCTGTCACTAAACCCATACCTGTCACCCAGCGCCTAAATACTAGGCCTCAAATTTATATCCCGCTAAATCTCTCGTTACCGCTGTCCTGTTGTGGCTGGGAAAGTTATTTAGTGTCCGTCAAAGCACATTTTTTGTTCTGGGTTGAAATACAATTCCCAATTTAGCAATTTCATAATTTAGTCGTTTCTGCTATATCAGAGCTATTTGAAATCTATCCCTAAAAGGGTAGATCATATTGAAGGTGCACATAGGGTCATTCAGAATAACTTCACACACACGCTTCTGTGCATTTCCAAGTCTAATTCTGTCACTAAATCCATACCGGTCACCCAGCGCCTAAATACTAGGCCTCAAATTTATATCCCGCTGAATTTGAATACAATACATTGGGCCAAATAATATATTTGTTGTTGTGGTGAACCATAACAATGAGAAAAACATCTAGTAAGGGACGCGGACGTGGACATGGTCGTGGTGGTGTTAGTGGACCCTCTGGTGCTGGGAGAGGACGTGGCCGTTCTGCCACATCCACACGTCCTAGTGTACCAACTACCTCAGGTCCCAGTAGCCGCCAGAATTTACAGCGATATATGGTGGGGCCCAATGCCGTTCTAAGGATGGTAAGGCCTGAGCAGGTACAGGCATTAGTCAATTGGGTGGCCGACAGTGGATCCAGCACGTTCACATTATCTCCCACCCAGTCTTCTGCAGAAAGCGCACAGATGGCGCCTGAAAACCAACCCCATCAGTCTGTCACATCACCCCCATGCATACCAGGGAAACTGTCTCAGCCTCAAGTTATGCAGCAGTCTCTTATGCTGTTTGAAGACTCCGCTGGCAGGGTTTCCCAAGGGCATCCACCTAGCCCTTCCCCAGCGGTGAAAGACATAGAATGCACTGACGCACAACCACTTATGTTTCCTGATGATGAGGACATGGGAATACCACCTCAGCATGTCTCTGATGATGACGAAACACAGGTGCCAACTGCTGCGTCTTTCTGCAGTGTGCAGACTGAACAGGAGGTCAGGGATCAAGACTGGGTGGAAGACGATGCAGGGGACGATGAGGTCCTAGACCCCACATGGAATGAAGGTCGTGCCACTGACTTTCACAGTTCGGAGGAAGAGGCAGTGGTGAGACCGAGCCAACAGCGTAGCAAAAGAGGGAGCAGTGGGCAAAAGCAGAACACCCGCCGCCAAGAGACTCCGCCTGCTACTGACCGCCGCCATCTGGGACCGAGCACCCCAAAGGCAGCTTCAAGGAGTTCCCTGGCATGGCACTTCTTCAAACAATGTGCTGACGACAAGACCCGAGTGGTTTGCACGCTGTGCCATCAGAGCCTGAAGCGAGGCATTAACGTTCTGAACCTGAGCACAACCTGCATGACCAGGCACCTGCATGCAAAGCATGAACTGCAGTGGAGTAAACACCTTAAAACCAAGGAAGTCACTCAGGCTCCCCCTGCTACCTCTTCTGCTGCTGCCGCCTCGGCCTATTCTGCTGCTGCCGCCTCGGCCTCTTCCTCCGCCTCTGGAGGAACGTTGGCACCTGCCGCCCAGCAAACAGGGGATGTACCACCAACACCACCACCACCACCTCCGTCACCAAGCGTCTCAACCATGTCACACGCCAGCGTTCAGCTCTCCATCTCACAAACATTTGATAGAAAGCGTAAATTCCCACCTAGCCACCCTCGATCCCTGGCCCTGAATGCCAGCATTTCTAAACTACTGGCCTATGAAATGCTGTCATTTAGGCTGGTGGACACAGACAGCTTCAAACAGCTCATGTCGCTTGCTGTCCCACAGTATGTTGTTCCCAGCCGGCACTACTTCTCCAAGAGAGCCGTGCCTTCCCTGCACAACCAAGTATCCGATAAAATCAAGTGTGCACTGCGCAACGCCATCTGTGGCAAGGTCCACCTAACCACAGATACGTGGACCAGTAAGCACGGCCAGGGACGCTATATCTCCCTAACTGCACACTGGGTAAATGTAGTGGCAGCTGGGCCCCAGGCGGAGAGCTGTTTGGCGCACGTCCTTCCGCCGCCAAGGATCGCAGGGCAACGTTCTTTGCCTCCTGTTGCCACCTCCTCCTTCTCGGCTTCCTCCTCCTCTTCTTCCACCTGCTCATCCAGTCAGCCACACACCTTCACCACCAACTTCAGCACAGCCCGGGGTAAACGTCAGCAGGCCATTCTGAAACTCATATGTTTGGGGGACAGGCCCCACACCGCACAGGAGTTGTGGCGGGGTATAGAACAACAGACCGACGAGTGGTTGCTGCCGGTGAGCCTCAAGCCCGGCCTGGTGGTGTGTGATAATGGGCGAAATCTCGTTGCAGCTCTGGGACTAGCCAATTTGACGCACATCCCTTGCTTGGCGCATGTGCTGAATTTGGTGGTGCAGAAGTTCATTCACAACTACCCCGACATGTCAGAGCTGCTGCATAAAGTGCGGGCCGTCTGTTCGCGCTTCCGGCGTTCACATCCTGCTGCTGCTCGCCTGTCTGCGCTACAGCGTAACTTCGGCCTTCCCGCTCACCGCCTCATATGCGACGTGCCCACCAGGTGGAACTCCACCTTGCACATGCTGGACAGACTGTGCGAGCAGCAGCAGGCCATAGTGGAGTTTCAGCTGCAGCACGCACGGGTCAGTCGCACTACAGAACAGCACCACTTCACCACCAATGACTGGGCCTCCATGCGAGACCTGTGTGCCCTGTTGCGCTGTTTCGAGTACTCCACCAACATGGCCAGTGGCGATGACACCGTTATCAGCGTTACAATACCACTTCTATGTCTCCTTGAGAAAACACTTAGGGCGATGATGGAAGAGGAGGTGGCCCAGGAGGAGGAGGAGGAGGAGGAGGAAGAGGGGTCATTTTTAGCACTTTCAGGCCAGTCTCTTCGAAGTGACTCAGAGGGAGTTTTTGGCAACAGCAGAGGCCAGGTACAAATGTGGCCAGCCAGGGCCCACTACTGGAGGATGAGGAGGACGAGGATGAGGAGGAGGTGGAGGAGGATGAGGATGAAGCATGGTCACAGCGGGGTGGCACCCAACGCAGCTCGGGTCCATCACTGGTGCGTGGCTGGGGGGAAAGGCAGGACGATGACGATACGCCTCCCACAGAGGACAGCTTGTCCTTACCCCTGGGCAGCCTGGCACACATGAGCGACTACATGCTGCAGTGCCTGCGCAACGACAGCAGAGTTGCCCACATTTTAACCTGTGCGGACTACTGGGTTGCCACCCTGCTGGATCCACGCTACAAAGACAATGTGCCCACCTTACTTCCTGTACTGGAGCGTGATAGGAAGATGCGCGAGTACAAGCGCACGTTGGTAGACGCGCTACTGAGAGCATTCCCAAATGTCACAGGGGAACAAGTGGAAGCCCAAGGCCAAGGCAGAGGAGGAGCAAGAGGTCGCCAAGGCAGCTGTGTCACGGCCAGCTCCTCTGAGGGCAGGGTTAGCATGGCAGAGATGTGGAAAACTTTTGTCAACACGCCACAGCTAACTGCACCACCACCTGATACGCAACGTGTTAGCAGGAGGCAACATTTCACTAACATGGTGGAACAGTACGTGTGCACACCCCTCCACGTACTGACTGATGGTTCGGCCCCATTCAACTTCTGGGTCTCTAAATTGTCCACGTGGCCAGAGCTAGCCTTTTATGCCTTGGAGGTGCTGGCCTGCCCGGCAGCCAGCGTTTTGTCTGAACGTGTATTCAGCACGGCAGGGGGCGTCATTACAGACAAACGCAGCCGCCTGTCTACAGCCAATGTGGACAAGCTGACGTTCATAAAAATGAACCAGGCATGGATCCCACAGGACCTGTCCGTCCCTTGTCCAGATTAGACATTAACTACCTCCCCATAACCATATATTATTGGACTCCAGGGCACTTCCTCATTCAATCCTATTTTTATTTTCATTTTACCATTATATTGCGAGGCTACCCAAAGTTGAATGAACCTCTCCTCTGCCTGTGTGCTAGGCCTAAATATATGCCAATGGACTGTTGCAGTGGTGGCTGACGTGAAGCCTCATTCTCTGCTATGACATGCAGACTGATTCTCTGCTGACATGAAGACAGATTCTCTGTTACGGGACCTCCCTCCTCTGCCTGGGTGCTGGGCCTAAATATATGCCAATGGACT
This sequence comes from Bufo gargarizans, assembly GCF_014858855.1. Taxonomy (NCBI): domain Eukaryota; kingdom Metazoa; phylum Chordata; class Amphibia; order Anura; family Bufonidae; genus Bufo; species Bufo gargarizans. Next base: position 295,687,030 of record NC_058084.1, on the reverse strand, counting down.
GTTGCAGTGGTGGCTGACATGAAGCCTGATTCTCTGCTATGACATGCAGACTAATTCTCTGCTGACATGAAGCCAGATTGTCTGTTACGGGACCTTTCTCCTCTGCCTGGGTGCTGGGCCTAAATTTATGACAATGGACTGTTGCAGTGGTGGCTGACGTGAAGCCTGATTCTCTGCTATGACATGCAGACTGATTCTCTGCTGACATGAAGCCAGATTGTCTGTTACGGGACCTCTCTGCTCTGCCTGTGTGCTAGGCCTAAATATATGCCAATGGACTGTTGCAGTGGTGGCTGACGTGAAGCCTCATTCTCTGCTATGACATGCAGACTGATTCTCTGCTGACATGAAGCCAGATTGTCTGTTACGGGACCTCTCTGCTCTGCCTGTGTGCTAGGCCTAAATATATGCCAATGGACTGTTGCAGTGGTGGCTGACGTGAAGCCTGATTCTCTGCTATGACATGCAGACTGATTCTCTGCTGACATGAAGCCAGATTGTCTGTTACGGGACCTCTCTGCTCTGCCTGTGTGCTAGGCCTAAATATATGCCAATGGACTGTTGCAGTGGTGGGTGACGTGAAGCCTCATTCTCTGCTATGACATGCAGACTGATTCTCTGCTGACATGAAGACAGATTCTCTGTTACGGGACCTCCCTCCTCTGCCTGGGTGCTGGGCCTAAATATATGCCAATGGACTGTTGCAGTGGTGGCTGACATGAAGCCTGATTCTCTGCTATGACATGCAGACTAATTCTCTGCTGACATGAAGCCAGATTGTCTGTTACGGGACCTCTCTCCTCTGCCTGGGTGCTGGGCCTAAATTTATGACAATGGACTGTTGCAGTGGTGGCTGACGTGAAGCCTGATTCTCTGCTATGACATGCAGACTGATTCTCTGCTGACATGAAGCCAGATTGTCTGTTACGGGACCTCTCTGCTCTGCCTGTGTGCTAGGCCTAAATATATGCCAATGGACTGTTGCAGTGGTGGCTGACGTGAAGCCTCATTCTCTGCTATGACATGCAGACTGATTCTCTGCTGACATGAAGCCAGATTGTCTGTTACGGGACCTCTCTGCTCTGCCTGTGTGCTAGGCCTAAATATATGCCAATGGACTGTTGCAGTGGTGGGTGACGTGAAGCCTCATTCTCTGCTATGACATGCAGACTGATTCTCTGCTGACATGAAGCCAGATTCTCTGTTACGGGACCTCTCTCCTCTGCCTGTGTGTGTGCTGGGCCTAAATATATGCCAATGGACTGTTGCAGTGGTGGCTGACGTGAAGCCTGATTCTCTGCTATGACATGCAGACTGATTCTCTGCTGACATGAAGCCAGATTGTCTGTTACGGGACCTCTCTCCTCTGCCTGTGTGTGTGCTGGGCCTAAATATATGCCAATGGACTGTTGCAGTGGTGGCTGACGTGAAGCCTCATTCTCTGCTATGACATGCAGACTAATTCTCTGCTGACATGAAGACAGATTCTCTGTTACGGGACCTCTCTCCTCTGCCTGGGTGCCGGGGCCTAAATATCTGAGAATGGACTGTTCCAGTGGTGGGTGACGGGAAGCCAGATTCTCTGCTATGGAACCTCTCTCCAATTGATTTTGGTTAATTTTTATTTATTTAATTTTTATTTTAATTCATTTCCCTATCCACATTTGTTTGCAGGGGATTTACCTACATGTTGCTGCCTTTTGCAGCCCTCTAGCTCTTTCCTGGGCTGTTTTACAGCCTTTTTAGTGCCGAAAAGTTCGGGTCCCCATTGACTTCAATGGGGTTCGGGTTCGGGACGAAGTTCGGATCGGGTTCGGATCCCGAACCCGAACATTTCCGGGATGTTCGGCCGAACTTCTCGAACCCGAACATCCAGGTGTTCGCTCAACTCTAGTGGCAACCCCTTCAAACAGCTTATCAGCAAGGATGTCAGGTGTCCTGGGACTCTAGAGCAGTGTTTCCCAACCAGTGTGCCTCCAGCTGTTGCAAAACTACAACTCCCAGCATGCCCGCACAGCCAAAGGCTGTACAGGCATGCTGGGAGTTGTAGTTTTGCAACAGCTGGAGGCACACTGGTTGGGAAACACTGCTCTAGAGGATATAACATCAATATTATAAGGGCTCTTTCACACTTGCGTTGTCCGGATCCGGAGTGTACTCCGCTTGCCGGAATTACACGCCGGATCCGGAAAAACGCAAGTGTACTGAAAGCATTTGAAGACGTCTTCAAAATGCTTTCAGTGTTACTATGGCAGCCAGGACGCTATTAAAGTCCTGGTTGCCATAGTAGGAGCGGGGAGCGGGGAGCGGGGGAGCGGCATACTAACAGTCCATGCGGCTCCCGGGGCGCTCCAGAATGACGTCAGACCGCCCCATGCGCATGGATGACGTGCCATGCGATCACGTCATCCATGCGCCTGGGGCGCCCTGACGTCACTCTGGAGCGCCCCGGGAGCCGCACGGACGGTAAGTATACTGCTCCCTGCCTCCCCACTACACTTCACCATGGCTGCCAGGACTTTAGCGTCCCGGCAGCCATGGTAACCATTGAGAAAAAGCTAAACGTCAGATCCGGCAATGCGCCGAAACGACGTTTAGCTTAAGGCTGGATCCGGATCAATGCCTTTCAATGGGCATTAATTCCGGATCCGGCCTTGCGGCAAGTCTTCAGGATTTTTGGCCGGAGCAAAAAGCGCAGCATGCTGTGGTATTTTCTCCGGCCAAAAAACGTTCCGGTCCCGAACTGAAGACATCCTGATGCATCCTGAATGGATTTCACTCCATTCAGAATGCATTAGGATAAAACTGATCAGGATTCTTCCAGCATAGAGCCCCGACGACGGAACTCTATGCCGGAAGAAAAGAACGCAGATGTGAAAGAGCCCTAACACTGCAAAATACAAAATAAAAATAAAAATGTACAATATATATTTACAGAATATATATTGCTATTAAATACAGGAAATGTGCACATGTTTTGTAATGGAGTTAAATATTTCAATACAATTTAGCTTTTACTCGGGTCCACTTGTCATTATAAAGCAAAAAAATATATAACACTTTTTGGTGTTATGTTTTAAATTCCACAGACTTAGGGCTCATTCACACGAACGTGTGATGCCTGTTTCTGTATTGTGGAACCGCAATACATGGGCACCGTTCCGTGGCCATTCTGCAATGGGTCCACAAATCCGGAGATGCGGAGCAGTGTGGAACGGAAGAACGGAACGGAATACTTCAGAGTGCTTTCTGGGGTACGTTCCATGCTTACGCACCGCAAAAATATGGAACTTGCTCTATCTTTTTGCGGAATGGAAGGATCGTGGACCTATTCAAGTTAATGGGTCTGCGATCCCCATGTGCCTGCCCCACGGATGGTGCCCGTGCATTCGTGTGAATGAGCCCTAACTTCTAGAGAGCTAGTATGAGCAAAATAAGGCTCCGTAATATGATTTTGTTCATATCTTTATTTCTTCTTAATGCCTGATTTCTGAAGGAAAACTCTCTACTGTTGCGCTTGATCCCCAGTCTTTTCACAGAGTTGATGTATAGGAGTAGTCATAAATCCTTCAATAACATTATCAGACTTGCGGCTCCACCCATGGATAATTTTGAACACCATGCAATTAAGGGATATTTGGCAGCTCCTCAACCATGCAGGCTGTTAGAAGTGGTCAGAACCTGTGCAGAAGCTATGTACAAAAGAAACGGAAAGGAAGTACAGGTCCTTCTCAAAAAATTAGCATATTGTGATAAAGTTCATTATTTTCTGTAATGTACTGATAAACATTAGACTTTCATATATTTTAGATTCATTACACACCAACTGAAGTAGTTCAAGCCTTTTATTGTTTTAATATTGATGATTTTGGCATACAGCTCATGAAAACCCAAATTTCCTATCTCAAAAAATTAGCATATTTCATCCGACCAATAAAAGAAAAGTGTTTTTAATACAAAAAAAAGTCAACCTTCAAATAATTATGTTAATTATGCACTCAATACTTGGTCGGGAATCCTTTTGCAGAAATGACTGCTTCAATGCGGCGTGGCATGGAGGCAATCAGCCTGTGGCACTGCTGAGGTGTTATGGAGGCCCAGGATGCTTCGATAGCGGCCTTAAGCTCATCCAGAGTGTTGGGCCTTGCGTCTCTCAACTTTCTCTTCCCAATATCCCACAGATTCTCTATGGGGTTCAGGTCAGGAGAGTTGGCAGGCCAATTGAGCACAGTAATACCATGGTCAGTAAACCATTTACCAGTGGTTTTGGCACTGTGAGCAGGTGCCAGGTCGTGCTGAAAAATGAAATCTTCATCTCCATAAAGCTTTTCAGCATATGGAAGCATGAAGTGCTCCAAAATCTCCTGATAGCTAGCTGCATTGACCCTGCCCTTGATAAAACACAGTGGACCAACACCAGCAGCTGACATGGCACCCCAGACCCTCACTGACTGTGGGTACTTGACACTGGACTTCAGGCATTTTGGCATTTCCCTCTCCCCAGTCTTCCTCCAGACTCTGGCACCTTGATTTCCGAATGACATGCAACAGTCCAGTGCTGCTTCTCTGTAGCCCAGGTCAGGCGCTTCTGCCGCTGTTTCTGGTTCAAAAGTGGCTTGACCTGGGGAATGCGGCACCTGTAGCCCATTTCCTGCACACGCCTGTACACGGTGGCTCTGGATGTTTCTACTCCAGACTCAGTCCACTGCTTCCGCAGGTCCCCCAAGGTCTGGAATCGGTCCTTCTCCACAATCTTCCTCAGGGTCCGGTCACCTCTTCTCGTTGTGCAGCGTTTTCTGCCACACTTTTTCCTTCCCACAGACTTCCCACTGAGGTGCCTTGATACAGCACTCTGGGAACAGCCTATTCGTTCAGAAATTTCTTTCTGTGTCTTACCCTCTTGCTTGAGGGTGTCAATGATGGCGTTCTGGACAGCAGTCAGGTCGGCAGTCTTACCCATGATTGCGGTTTTGAGTAATGAACCAGGCTGGGAGTTTTTAAAAGCCTCAGGAATCTTTTGCAGGTGTTTAGAGTTAATTAGTTGATATAGATGATTAGGTTAATAGCTCGTTTAGAGAACCTTTTCATGATATGCTAATTTTTTGAGATAGGAATTTTGGGTTTTCATGAGCTGTATGCCAAAATCATCAATATTAAAACAATAAAAGGCTTGAACTACTTCAGTTGGTGTGTAATGAATCTAAAATATATGAAAGTCTAATGTTTATCAGTACATTACAGAAAATAATGAACTTTATCACAATATGCTAATTTTTTTAGAATGACCTGTATATAGGAAGACGAAGAAACAGCTAGAGATATGTATGCTTCAGACTCTTCTTGGCACATGACCAGAGCGTACAAGTGCTGTATTCTCTTCATTGTTTAGCTCCTCGCCATCGCAATTGCAGTGGTGAGCAGGTGTAATTACACCTTTGCCATCCCTATTCACTTCAATGGGGAAGCTCCTTATTATTCAAGTGAATAGAACAGAGCCTTCTCATTGAAGTGAATGGGGGCAGTGGAGTTGTAATTACCTCTGAGCTCATCTAAGCACTGTGCTCTCTTTAAACAGCTGGTTGTCAGGGTCCAACTAAAAAAAGCGGCCAATGGCTTTAAATGTATGTGTCACTGCCTTTTTTTTTTTTACTTAGAGAGCATATTGCTATTTTCATTGCTAAAAATATAAAAGAAACAATCCAGCAAATTAATGTCAAATCATCAACTCTTCATGTCTTACGGACATGTTGTGATTGCATTAACAATGTAAGATAATAGCCTAATAATGTATTCTTTGCATACAGCTGCAAGTAACAGACAAGGGATACTATTTTTGTCTTGATTAGTTTTCCTTAGTGTTTTAATGTTCTCTGATTGGTTTTTATATTTGGAAAGTGTGAAGTGTAGTAGTTACTGTCTTTGTTTCATATTTAATGACATAATTACATGGTAAAATGTTTGATCTCTTATTTTTAGTTTAATATCTTAGTGATAATTATCAGAGGCATGTTTCCATACAGAAAATTATTTTAAGTGCTAAAGAAAAGGAAGCACCTGAAACAAAGAAAGCAACATAATGTTATATCCTATGCATGTTACATGAATATTTGTTTAGTATGTACAGGTGAAACTCGAAAAATTTGAATATCGTGCAAAGTTCATTCATTTCAGTAATGCAACTTAAAAGATGAAACTAATATATGAGGTAGACTCATTACATGCAAAGCGAGATATTTCAAGCCTTTATGTGTTATAATTGGGATTATTATGGCTTACAGCTTATGAAACCCCAAAGTCACAATTTTGAGGTCCCCTTTGTTCAGGGGGTGTGTATTAATTAGCTGACTAGAGTGTGACACTTTCAGCCTAGAATGTTGAACCTTTTCACAAAATTCTAATTTTAAGCTGCATTAATGCAATTCCTTTTAATTTGCATTACTGAAATAAATGGACTTTTGCACGATATTCTAATTTTTCAAGTTTCACCTGTACGTACATGGTCATAAATTGTTTTAAAGGGGTTTTCTCAGCTCAGACAATGGAGGCATTTCACTAGGATATGCCCCCATTGTCTTATAGGTGCGGATCCCACCGCTGGGACCCGCACCTATATCGAGAACGGAGCCCCGAAAGTGAAGGAGGGCACACTGCGCATGCGCAGCCGCTCTCCATTCATTTCTATGGGGCTGCCGAAAATAGCTGAGCGCTGGCTCGGCTATTGCCGTCTGCCCCATAGAAATAAATGGGAGCATGGGCTGCGCATGAGCGGCAAGCTCCCATTCACTTCTATGGGAGAGGCGGGAATTAGCGCTTGGTGGTGGACGGACCCCAGGAAATCTGGGGTCCTCCAGCCACAGCACTCCCCGCTCCGTTCTCGATATAGGTGCGGGTCCCAGCGGTGGGACCCGCACCTATCAGACAATGGGAGCATATCCTAGCGATATGCCCCCATTATCTAAGATGGGAATACCCCTTTAATGCACCGCATAATTAATCAAATCTCTCGAGATAACATATTTGACTGGACTTTTACATTTGTAGATTACACAAATCAGATTTTTTCCTAAAGATGAAGCCACGCTAAGCTTGATGGTTAACGTGTTAAGTAGGGATGAGCGAATCAGAAATTGATTTGCATCAAAATTTGTTTCAATACTGAACCGAGCGAGCGCTCCATATAGTATTAGAATGTATTGGCTCAGATGAGGCAAAGTTATTACTTAGCGAAGTATCGCGAGACTTTGCATAATAACTTCAGAAATTGATTTATACAGTAAAAAAAACATTTCCCCAAATCGCCTCATCGTAGTCAATACATTCTAATGCTGTATGGAGCGCTCACTCTGTACCGTATTGAAACAAAGTTTTATGCGAAACGACTTTGGATGCTTCATACGAAGTCGATTCGCTCATCCCTAGCGTTAAGTAAACAATGGCAAGAAAATGTTAATAGACTTTTTCAATGGATTTCAATGGCTTTTGTCACAAGCTAACACTGTGATATGTGTTATCAGAGTAAATTTTAGCTCAGCTACATCTTTGTCTCCAATATGATACAACATAATTATGGTGTGTGTGTATATATATATATATATATATATATATATATATATAACATTTAAATGCGGGCAGCACTCTCCTGAAAGATGTAGTTTGGGTGCCAGCATCAAAAACCTTGATCCTGAGTGCATAAATAAAAGAAAAAAATTCCATGGCACTCATGTAGATATGGTGAAAAAAAGTGTCATTTATTCACATATGTCACAGCGACGTTTCAGATCCCTCACATAACTTTTTTCAAGCCAAGTGAATTACGAAGTGCATGTGTGTATATATTGAATGTGTCGGCAGATAAGAACCATTTGGCCCATCTAGTCTGCCCAATATACTAAGTACTATGGATAGCCCCTGGCCCTATCTTATATGAAGGATGGCCTTATGCCTATCCCATGCATGCTTAAACTCCTTCACTGTATTTGCAGCTACCATATAGACCACATGATTCACTAATTCATCAGTAATTCATTAAAAATTATGTATAATGGGGGCGGAGCTAGCGCCGGACTGTGATGGCCGCATAGTCAGGAGCTCTCCGTTCTGATTCATGCACAGCACCAGCTAACGCAAGCCGACAGACGTGACAATGGTCAAGATCAGTCACCCAAGGGCTGGAGACAACCCTAGTGACCCTAAACCTCCAAACAACAGTGGAGATATGGACAAATTTATAAAAAAAGGCTGCCGCCACAGTAGCGGCTAGAGAAACTAAAATGGCGCCAGCTCCATCTCACAGGGCGCACGAACGCTCCACTGAGGTGTCCGAGGGGGAAAGCGACACAGAAAATTCTCACTGCAAAACAGATCTCCCGATTACTCGTCGCTTCTTGAAACAATCCCTGAGTAAGGCGATGGAACCGATATTAAGTGAGTTAATGGCCCTCCACCACGATGTCCACCACATAGGTGACAGGGTCGTGGCCCTGGAGTCTCGCCAAACTGCAGTCCTGGAACATCAGTCAGCAACCGTCACCTCCCTGCAGAAATGCCGCACTTACCTGAACGAGCTCCATAACACAGTGGAGGATCAGGAAAACAGGGGGCGCAGAAACAACTTGCGCTTCAGGGGAGTACCTGAATCTATTGAAGCAGCTGACATCCCGGCGGCAGTGACGGAGATTTGCAGCTCCATCTTGAGCCCAGACCTGCACACAGAAATAACAGTGGAAAGGGCGCACAGGGCCTTGCGACCCAAACCTAAACCCTCGGAGCTACCTAGAGACATCATTTGTAGGTTTCTTAACTTCCAAACCAAGACGGCAGTGCTGGAGGCCGCAAGGAACATTACCGATCTGACTTATGAAGGAGCTCCTATAGCTGTCTACCAAGACTTGGCCCCCTCCACCCTGAAGAAAAGAAGAAGCCTGAAGCTTCTGACCGACTGGCTCAGAGCCAAGAAGACGCCATATCGATGGACCTTTCCGTTCGGGATATAATTTTTCTTTGAGGGGCGCCGCCTTACCGTCTCCTCCTTCACCGATTTAACTGGAGAATACGAACATCTCCAGATTCCTCCACTTCCGATAGAAAACTGGGAACTTTACCAGGACCTCACCGACTTACCAGAGGTGCCAAAGATCTAACCCTTTGAACCCCCACGCGAACCCCCACGCACTCCGAGGTCTCAGAAGATCAAGCGCAAGACCACCCAGATGACTCTGTAGATCCTGGTTAACTAACTGCAACCTGAATGTCAGAAACAATTGACCACTTATGTACCCTTTCTTAACTCCTTTCCAAATGTCCTCTCCTATACTATTCCTTATCTCTTTGCACTCCGTCGGGCCTTCAACGATGGATGCTAACTTCCCCTACTCACACTGTCTTCCCACCCTATATCTTCCTTATCTCCCCCCCCCCCCCCCTTACAATCTCCTCTGACATCTTTATCAGTCTGTCACTATGCCTCACTGTTGAGGCTGTTCCTATGTGCTGTGAGGGTCACAATAGGGTTGATAAACCTTTTTCCCCCCTTGCCATTCTTACTCAGAAGGACCCATACAGATGGGCCTTATTATTTAGAAGTTCATTTAATAGTTACCTGTTATTTTGTTTACTTTTGGTTAAAGGTACTTGCCCTCTTCATTCCAACTTGCATGACATTATTGAAGAATCCTCTGACTCCTGCCTCACCTCCCCAGATCTGTTGCATCAGTTGCACTCAAAGGTGGGTCTCCGGGAGGGGGACCTGGCTGCATCAAGGTAAACACCCTTACAACAGACGACATGGCTGACATCATTTGTGTCCTTCAATGTTAAGGGCTTCAACTCCCCTTCTAAGAGGAGCCAGGTCTTCACATTGCTACGCAAATCCGGGAACAGCGTCCTTCTCCTTCAGGAGACACACTTTAAATTTAATCACTACCCCAATTCATCCTTTTCCAACTACCCCCTTTGGTATCACTGCGGAGGAAATTCTGCTGCATCTGGGGGGGGTGAGTATTGGATTCCAGAGAAGGATTCCCTTTAAACATATCTCCCACCTCCAAGATCCAGAAGGGAAATACTTATTAGTTAAAGGCTCTATTGGTCCTCAAACCTATACCATTATCAATCTATATGCCTCTAATACGGGACAACACACATGGTTTGCTAAAATCTTTCCCTTAATAGAATCCTTTGCTGAGGGATTGACAGTAGTAGGAGGGGACTTAAATGCTACCCTGAACCCACTCCTTGACTCCTCATCCCGCAAGTCGGCCTTGTCAAGTTCTTTGCACATGGGGACAAAGCGTCTAAATTCATGATGCATAGAATAAGGGACAGGCTATCTACAAACTATATACACCAACTGGAATCCCCCCAGGGAGACCCCCTTTATTCCACAAAACTAATAGGAACTCAATTCCATGCATTCTATGAAGCACTATATAACCTTCCCCCAACTTTGAACCCAGAAGCCCACTCAGATCTCCTTACGTCCTTCCTGGATTCAATCTCCCTGCCCAATCTATCCCCTGAACATAAACTTAGTTTGGCGTCCCAATTTACTCTAGATGAACTGACTTCGGCACTAAAACAATCTCCCCATGGCAAGAGTCCAGGCCCAAATGGGCTCCCAGTATATTATTATAAAACTTACCAACAAGTGGTCCTTCCACATCTGCTCTCAGTCTGTAACCTGGCTCTACAGGGGAAACAGCTCACCAGAGATATGACAATGGCTCACATAACCCTGATCCCCAAGGAAGGGAAAAATCCAAAACACTGTACAAGCTATAGGCCCATTTCACTTCTCAACATAGATCTCAAATTATTAGCAAAAATGCTAGCGAATCGCCTTGCCACCCTTCTACCCTTGCTTGTACATGAGGATCAGGTGGGCTTCGTCAGAGGAAGAGAGGGCAGGGACAATACATCTAGGGTCCTAAATGTGATATGCCACTCTGCTTTTCGCTCTAGACCGCTACTCCTTTTAAGCACGGACGCGGAAAAAGCATTCGATAGAATTAGCTGGAAATACTTGAAGCAAATCCTATTTGGGTTTGGCCTGCCTGATCCCTTTGTACAAGCTACCTTCGCAATGTATGCTCAAGCATCAGCCTCAGTACTGATCAATGGAGACTTAACTGACCCTTTCAGAATACAAAACGGTACCCGTCAGGGATGCCCCCTATCACTCCTACTTTTTGTCTTAGCCCTGGAGCCTCTTCTTATCAGACTGAGAGCGGACCGGGACATCCACGGAGTGATGCTGGGAGGCCAAGATCACAAACTTGCGGCTTTCGCTGATGACATCATGATCATGACATCTAATCCAAGCATTTCGCTTCCCATAATTCAAAATTACCTGGATACTTAAAGCCTCCTCTCTAACTTTAAGATCAATAAACAAAAATCCTTGGCAAAATGTGTAAAGATTTCCCAACGAAACCAATTTAGCCTAAGAGAGAAATCTCCTTTCGATTGGTCATCCCCCTATATCACTTACTTGGGGGTCAAGATAAGCCCTAATCCGTCTGAACACTTTGCACTTAACTACCTGCCCCTATTACAATCCATCACTGCTGACATAAACAGACTGAATATTCCTACTATTTCTTGGTTTGGTTGCAAAAACCTTTTGGTATCGCTAATACTCCCTCGCCTTACTTACCTCCAACAGGTTATGCCCATTGCCGTTCTTAAGTATTATTATGTCTCCCTCAGGAAACTTTTTAGCTTGTTCATTTGGAACCAAAAGAAATCAAGACTTTCTTACTCCCTATTAACACACCCTAAACATACAGGGGGCATAGCTTTTTCAGACACTGAAACATACGGTAAGGCTGTTTTGCTATCTAGAGTAATAGAGTGGCTCAGGACACCTAACCCCAAATCATGGGTAGCGATGGAACAGGATCTGGTAAATCAACCCTTCCGTTCACTATTGTTAGGGAACCCCAGTCTGAACAATATCCCCACTTCTCCCTTTCCAATAATACAAGCTACCCTTAATGCGTGGAGAAGCCTCCAGTCCTCACACTGTGCAATACCCTTCCCATCACCGATTCTATCGGTGGGGGATATTCTAGGCACCTCCCTCCCAGTAATAAGAGATTGCACTCCACGCGACATCAGGGAATCTACCATTTCTATTTTCGCATTTCATCAGCCTGACAGCGCCTCCCCCTCCATCAAAGAGATCCAAACAAAACTGAATCCTCACAAACAGTTCTTACCAGCTATTTTATACCTACACTCTTTTATTTTGCAACACATTTCGAGTAGCGACCAGCTTAGACCTATGGTGTGGGCTGAATCACTTATCACCCACCCTAACTCCCCCAAAAAAGTTAATATCACAGTTATATAGAAGACTCAATAACCCCCCGTCACTAGTCAAGCCAGCGTTCATCAGAAGATGGGAAAAAGACTTGGGCCTAGATTTTCCACTTTCCACACTACCAAAGATACTACTATCCCCTCATAAGTCATCTCGCTCTGTATGTATACAGGAAAACGGGTACAAACTTTTAACTAGGAGGTACAAAACGCCTGATGTGACCTCTCTGTATTCGGACACAGTGACGGACAATTGCAGGAGGTGCTTTGAGGACAAAGGGACGCTCTTCCACATATGGTGGTCATGCCCCATAATCAACAAATGGTGGAAAACCATCTTTGACCTAAGCAACCAGATCTTCCATACAAATATTCAGATGTCTCCTTCATTAGCATTACTCAACTTAGACAACGCCTCCCCATCCCTTTTTTCTCTTCAGACAACTTCTGATTGCTGCCCGCCTGCTAGTGCCTAAACTTTGGTTAACGACCTCTACTCCGTCCATGGAAAAATGGAAATTGAAAGTTGACCAATTGTTCAGGTTTGAAGAAATCTCCTCCTGGGAAACACGCACTCACAGCACGTTTTGTAAACACTGGAACCTATGGTCTGAATATAGACACCCTAGTTGAGATGCCCAAACCCACAATTCCATATTCCTACTCTGACATGGGGTAAACCTAGTATATACTCCTCTGTAACTGTCAAAAGCTAGAGAAATCATCACCATGTGTCTGGTATGCAATAAGTAGGGATATTGTCTTTGCATCTGTATATCTCTATACTTATATGATAATGCTACCCTTTCTTTGTGGACTATTTGTAGATGTACAACTTTTACGTCATGCTTGACGTTCAAGATACCTATATATGTACCTTGTTACGTTATATTTTTACAAATAAAAATTTTAATAAAAAAATAAAAAATTATGTATAATATAAATTGTAGTTATTTAGACAGAATTGGGTTCCTGGTATGACTCGCGAGACTTTGTGTAATAACTTAATTAATTAATAATTACTGTAAAAAACCTTGATATTGAACTCAGGTTCAGTAACAAGATTTTTTTACAGTTATAATTAATTCACAAAGTTATTACACAAAGTCTTGCGAGACTTCGCAAAGTAATAACTTTGGCTCATTGAAGCCAATACATTCTTAAACTGTACGGAGCTCCTGCTCCGTACACTATCACAACAAAGTTTTATGCAAATAGACTTCGGATAAAGCATCCAAAATCGATTCAGTCCTCCCTAGTACCTACCAAATGTGGTCCAAAAAACAACTGGTACAGCAATGGCAGATACAGGGGTAGCTAAAACTCATTTATGTGCATAAGAAGAAAAGTCTAGCCTGCCTGGTTCAGTCTCACAGAAGACTGTCTCTGGCATGACTTGCTGAGAAAAGTAAATGCTATGATAGAAAGGTGTCAGAATACACAGTACATAATGGCTTGCAATGTATAGGGATGCATGGTTAAAAACTCATCAGAAAGTAGTGATGGATGAACATCGGCCGAGACGGTTCGCAAACGCGATCAAATGTTCGCAAATCGCAAGTTCGCAGCGAGCCCCATTCACTTTAACCCCTTAGGGACCAGGCTCATTTTCAGCTTAAGGATCAGGACATTTTTTTGCAAATCTGACCAGTGTCACTTTATGGGGTGATAACTTTAAAACGCTTTGAGTTATCCAGGCCATTCTGAGATTATTTTTTCGTCACATATTGTACTTCATGACACTGGTAAAATGGAGTAAAAAAAATATTCATTTTTATTTATAAAAAAAAAGTAATTTACCAAAGTTTGAAAAATTTGCAAATTTCTAAGTTTTAATTTCTCTACTTCTATAATACATAGTGATACCTACAAAAATAGTTATTACATTCACCATATGTCTACTTCATGGATCATTTTGGGAATGACATTTTATTTTTGGATGTTACAAGGCTTAGAAGTTTTGAAGCAAATCTTGAAATTTTTCAGAAATTTTCAAAAACCCACTTTTTAACGACCAGTTGAGGTCTGAAGTAACTTTGTGAGGCTTACCTAATAGAAAACAGCCAAAAATGACCCCATTCTATAAACTGCACCCCCCCCCCCAGGTAATAAAAACTGATTTTACAAACTTTGTTAACCCTTTAGGTGTTCCACAAGAATTAATATAAAATAGAGATAACATTTTAAAATTTCACTTTTTTGGCAGATTTTCCATTTTAATAATTTTATTCCAGTTACAAAGCAAGGGTTACCAGCCAAACAAAACTCAATATTTATGGCTCTAATTCAGTAGTTTACAGAAACACCACATATATGGTCGGAAACTGCTGTACGGGCACACAGCAGGGCGCAGATAATTGGGTGGCCTCTACTCTAGGGTTGCATCACGGGGGCTTCAAATGGGACATGGTGTAAATAAACCAGTCCAGCAAAATATGCCTTCCAAAAACTACACGGCGCACCTTTCCCTCTACGCCCTACCGTGTGCCCATACAGTAGTTTACAGCCACATATGGGGTGTTTCTGCAAACTACAGAATCAGGGCAATAGGTATAGAGTTTTGTTTGGCTGTTAACCCTTCCTTTGTTACTGGAAAAAATTGATTAAAATGGAAAATTTCTAAAAAAATTGTAATTCTCAAATTTCATCTCCATTTGCCAATAACTCGTGTGGAACACCTAAAGGGTTAACAAAGTTTATAAAACAAGTTTTGAATACCTTGAGGGGTTTAGTTTCTAGAATGGGGTCTAGAATTTTTGGGTGGTTTCTATTATGTAAGCCTCACAAAGTGACTTCAGACCTGAACTGGTGCTTAAAAAGTGGGTTTTTGAAAATTTCAGAAAAATTTCAAGATTTGCTTCTAAACTTCTAAGCCTTGTAACAGCCCTCAAAAATAAAATGGCATTTCCAAAATGATCCAAACATGAAGTAGACACATGGGGAATGTAAATTAATAACTATTGTGGGGTTTTACTATGTATTATAGAAGTAGAGAAATTGAAAACTGGAAATTTGCTAATTTTTCCAAATTCTTTGTAAATTTTTTATTTTTTATAAATAAAAATTATTATTTTTTGCTCCATTTTACCAGTGTCATGAAGTACAATATGTGATGAAAAAAACAATCTCAGAATGGCCTGGATAAGTAAAAGTGTTTTAAAGTTATTCACACATAAAGTGACACTGGTCAGATTTGCAAAAAATGGTCTGGTCCTTAAGGTGAAAATGAGCCCGGTCCTTAAGGGGTTAAAAGGACTTTTGTGGCCCTATTAGCTAGCGATTTGTGTCCCTAACAGTCTGTCCCTGCGCCACACAGCAACCTCTCCCTACACTGGCAAAAGACTGAATGTAAAATGGTGGCCAGATCAGGTTTATTCATAAGGTAGGGGGTATGTCCATGTGCTAAAACGTCTCAATTCGCTGTCCTGTACCACCTGATGGATGTGTTATGGGTCAAAGTTCTTCACAATGTAAAAGAATATGTCCATATGTTCGCCCGTTCGGTGAACCATGAACGAGCAAAGTTTGCCGCGAACCAGGCGAACCGCAAGGCCATCTCTAGTAATAAGCATATGCACATAAGTGGGCCAAGAAGCCATGAAAGAAGGTGGCCTGGTCTAATGAACATTTTTTTTTTGTACATCATGCCAGTGACAGTGTGTGTGTATGTGTGTCCATCACTCGGCTGGAAAATAAATGGTATCTGGATGGACTATGGCAGAAGGCATGCTTGTGAAGGCAATGTGATCTTCTGCATGGAAGCCTAGGAACCTGGCATTTATGTGAACTTTACTTTGATATTTAACAACTGCCTGAACATTGTTGCAGAGCAAGTACTGTACATTGCTTCAAGGCAATGACATTTCAATGAGAGACAATGAGTTATCCACTCCTATTTTAAGTATGCTCTCAACGTATGGAGTGGTATTCAGTATATTGGGCAGACGAGATGACACAAATGGTTCTTATCTGCCGACACATTCTATGTTTCTAGTAAAAAACCTTATAGGCACATTTATTAGGACCTGCATTTCAGATGCCATTCTTAATAAAGCCCCATAGCTGGCAGAGGATCTGCCAAAGTTATGAAGAGGCACAGGTCTCTCCATAAATTTGGCACATCCAGCACCAGTATAAACCCACAATATAAAATGATCATATCATATTTACCGCAAGAGGAACCCCATAAAAAATAAAAATAAAAAACACTGACACAATTGCCATTTTCACCAATTCACCTTAACAAAAAGTTATAAAAAGTTATCAAAAAGACTTATGTACCCCAAAATGATACCAATAAAAACTGCAGCCCATCCCACACAAAACAAGCCCCCAAACAGCTACATTGGTGAAAAAATAAAAAAAGTTATGGATTTTAGTATATGAGAATGCAAAATATAATTTATTTTTAATACAAAAGTGATTTTATAAAAAAAAAGTAGTAAAACATAAACAACTATGTAAATTTGGTATCGCCATAACTATATTAACCCCTTAAGGACTGGGCTCATTTTCACCTTAACCCCTTAAGGACACAGCCATATTTCACCTTAAGGACCAGGCCATTTTTTTCAAATCTGACCAGTGTCACTTTAAGTGCTAATACATTTAAAACGCTTTGACTTATCATAGAGATAGTTTTTTTGTCACATATTGTACTTCATGACACTGGTAAAATGAAGTAAAAAAAAAAAATCATTTTTATTTATAAAAAATACCAAATTTACAAAAAATTTGTTAAAAATTGCAAAAGTTTCAATTTCTCTACTTCTATAATACATAGGAATACCTACAAAAATAGTTATTACTTTACATTCCCCATATGTCTACTTCATGTTTGGATCAATTTGGGAATGATATTTTATTTTTGGGGGATGTTACAAGGCTTAGACGTTTAGAAGCAAATCTTGAAATTTTTCAGAAATTTTCAAAAACCCACTTTTTAGGGACCAGTTCAGGTCTGAAGTCACTTTGTGAGACTTACATAATAGAAACCACCCAAAAATGACCCCATTCTAGAAACTACACCCCTCAAGGTATTCAAAACTGATTTTACAAATGTTGTTAACCCTTTAGATGTTCCACAAGCAAATGGAGATGAAATTTGAGAATTTAAATTTTTGGGAAAATTTTCCATTTTAATAAATTTTTCCAGAAACAAAGCAAGGGTTAACAGCCAAACAAAATGCTATAGTTATTGCCCCGATTCTGTAGTTTGCAGAAACACCCCATTTGTGGTAGTAAACTACTGTATGGGCACACATTAGGGCGTAGAGAGAAAGGTGTTCCGTATGGTTTTTGGAAGGCAGATTTTGCTGGCCAGTTTTTTTTTTTACACCATGTCCCATTTGAAGCCCCCCTGATGCACCCCTAGAGTAAAAACTCCATAAAAGTGACCCTATCTAAGAAACTACACCCCTGAAGGTATTCAAAACTGATTTTACAAACATCGTTAACCCTTTAGGTGTTCCGCAGATTTTCCATTTTAATAATTTTTTTACAGTTACAAAGCAAGGGTTAACAGCCAAACAAAATTCAATATTTATGGCTCTGATTCTGTAGTTTACAGAAACACCCCATATGTGGTCGTAAACCGCTGTACGGGCACACGGCAGGGTGCAGAAGGAAAGGATTGCCATAAGGTTTTGGAAGACAGATTTTGCTGGACCGTTTTTTTTTTTTGACACAATGTCCCATTTGAAGCCCCCCTGGTGAACCCCTAGAGTAGAAACTCCAAAAAAGTGACCCCATTTTATAAACTATGGAAGAGGGTGGCAGTATGTTTGGTACTAGTTTAGGGTACATATGATTTTTGGTTGCTCTATATTACACTTTTTGTTAGGCAAGGTAACAAAAAATAGCTGTTTTGGCACCGTTTTTATTTTTTGTTATTTTCAACATTCATCTGACAGGTTAGATCATATAATATTTTTATAGAGCAGGTTGTCACGGACACGGCGATACCTAATATGTATACTATTTTTTATTTATGTAAGTTTTACACAATGATTTCATTTTTGAAAACAAAAAAAAAATCATGTTTTAGAGTATCCATAGTCTGAGAGCGATAGTTTTTTCAGTTTTTGGGCAAATATCTTGGGTAGGGTATGATTTTTATAGGATGAGATGCCGGTTTGATTGGCACTATTTTGGGGTGTGTATGACTTTTTGATCGCTTGCTATTTCACTTTTTGTGATGTATAGTGACAAAAAATAGCTTTTTTTACACATTTTTTTACGGTATTCAACTGAGGGGTTAGGTCATGTGATATTTTTATAGAGCAGGTTATTACGGACGCGGCGATACCTAATATGTATTGTAACAGACCGTTTCAGCAGACAAGGGGTTAAAATCCGTTTAGGCGATATGCCCCTTTCCGAGAGACAGGCACAGCTACTGCAGAACACCAACCTCCCGAACTGGATACAAAATAGCACTCCAAACTGGAACCTCGCAAATAGCTGTCAGCAGGCGAACAGGAAAAGCATTCAGTCGGCTTACACTCCTGGCAATCAGTCTCCAACAGCATACATGGAATCCCCCCAATAACGAGACAAGGCTCCGTGTTGAGGGTCAAGCAGTGCTCCATCCAAGCAAGTAAGGCAAATGATGCAATCCAGGGACAGAGGGCTTAGTCCCAAGTGCCTTAAGACCCAATAACTTAAGGGACCATAATCCCAGGGCAGGAGGCTAGCAAACAGCCCCCTCCAAAACACTGTGGCGAGGTTGGTTTCGCCACACATCTCCCCCCCCAGGGAAGACTAACCAGATACCTGACCTCACGCCGGTCGGTACCTGAGTTAGTCTGGCAGCCCACCCACAACCAAATACTGGACCTGCTGAATTTCGTAGCCTGTCTCTGTCCAGTGAATCCACCAAGATTATATTTGTAGCTGGTACTCCCGGTCTCTAAGTTGCTCCCTGGCTTGGAGTGGAGGTTGCTTTGTGGGCAGGGATCAGCGGTACTCTGCCCTGGTGCCAGCGTTACCACGGAAGAAGCCTGGTTGGAGTCTGGTTGTTGGAGGGGGAAACCGACTGTCTCCCCTTTGGCTAAACAGCCCTGTTGCTGGGGGACAGGACCGACTGTCCCTACCCCCTGTGCTGTAAGTGCAGAGTCCACGGTCCCATCTGCACTGTTGTGGGGCTTACTGTCTCCCCCTGGTGCGTTAAGCTGCCGCTGGGAAGAGGGGGTAACGTGCTCCTCTCCCATACATACTTCCAGCCGCTGGGGAGGGCGACCGACCGCCTCCGCTCCCAATACAGTGTCCTGCTGCTGGGGAAAGGAGACTGGGCTCTCTATTCCCTGTAGGACACTCTGCCGCTGGGGGACAGGACCGACTGTCTCTGCCCCCTGTAACTCCACCTGCCGCTGGGGAATGGAGACTAGGCTCCCAATTCCCAAAAAATCATGCTGCTGCTGGGGGGCAGGAACAACTACCTCTGCCCCCTGTAACTCAGCCTGCCGCTGGGGAATGGAGACTAGGCTCCCAATTCCCTGCAGGACCGGTGGAGAGACCTCGGTCCCATCTCCACCGGCCACCTGGGGTTCTTCCCAGTAAACATCAACAATATCCTCCCCAGCTGAAGAGCTCTGGACCTGGGTCTGACTTCTTGCTGTCCTGCTGAGCCTTCCCAATGGAGTGGAAGAGATCTTGGTAGTCCTGCTCCAGTTCCCACTCCAGGGTTGCTAGGTGAGCCAGGTCTTGCTCTACCTCATGGGGGTCATCCCACTCATGCCTAGCCTCCCTCTCATAGAAAATGTCCTGAAGTCTGGACTGTGCAGGGCTCCCAAAGTCAGGCTCTGCAAAGGACTCCCATAACAAGCCAGGACCATCAAACTCCTCTCCCTCTGGCTTGTCATGCTCAGCTGTCCAGGGTATAAACTGTGCCACATACCACCAAAGCGCCTGGTAGGCATCCTCCAGCCATAGCTCCTGCCATACCCGGTGCTCTAGTTCCTTCACCCATTCCTCCAGGGGCTGCTCTCCCAGGAAGGACATCCGCAGGGCCACTTGCTTCTGCAACCGCTGCTCTTCACTGGGGAGACTCTCACCTCGCTGGTATCTTACATTATCCAGGGCCTGGTACCAGATGCCTTTCCTTAATGCATCCCGGCCATCCAGGTCCTCCTCCTCGTATAACACTGCTGGTTCCATCCTGGTGCCTTTAGGGTCGCTGTACTGGGACATGCGTTGCCCTTAAATTGTAGAATCCACAGAAATGGTGTCTCCTGTAGCTGTCCTTCTGGCTGTAGGTACGATCCCGCTGCTTGCCACCAATGTAATGGACCGTTTCAGCAGACAAGGGGTTAAAATCCGTTTAGGCGATATGACCTTTTCCGAGAGACAGGCACAGCTACTGCAGAACACCAACCTCCCGAACTGGATACAAAATAGCACTCCAAACTGGAACCTCGCAAATAGCTGTCAGCAGGCGAACAGGAAAAGCATTCAGTCGGCTTACACTCCTGGCAATCAGTCTCCAACAGCATACATGGAATCCCCCCAATAACGAGACAAGGCTCCGTGTTGAGGGTCAAGCAGTGCTCCATCCAAGCAAGTAAGGCAAATGATGCAATCCAGGGACAGAGGGCTCAGTCCCAAGTGCCTTAAGACCCAATAACTTAAGGGACCATAATCCCAGGGCAGGAGGCTAGCAAACAGCCCCCTCCAAAACACCGTGGCGAGGTTGGTTTCGCCACATGTATACTTTTTCTTTATTTATGTAAGTTTTACACAATTATTTCATTTTCTTTTTTTTTATAAATTCTTTATTTTCAGAATTTTAAATAGGAATATAAACATAAGTATCCAATAGACAATCATTTACCTCCACACAAGGAGGGATACAAAATCCAGGCATGGCATTTTAAATATCACCTAACAATATCATAGTCATTTAAACAACTTTGACTAATTAGAGGCATCCTGGCAATATGGCGATGAGAATGTCATACACTACATTCATGCAGTAAAGGCCTGGACAATGGTATGAAGAAATAATATGAATAGAAGACAAAGAAAAAAAGATAGAAGGAAAAGAAAAGAAGAAAAATGAAAAGAGGAGAAAACGAAAGAGGGGAGGGGGGGTGGGGGGGGAGTACATCGAAGCCTAATACAGTTGAGTCCGTCAATATCCTTGAACAACTTGCAGCTGTTTTCCCTGTTGGTCACACACTGGTCTTTGTCTCCAGACCTACTCTCAGCATAAGAACTAGAGCATTCAGTGTCTTCCAAGGTTGCCAAGTTTTTAGATATCTCTCGTGGTTTCTGTTGATCCAACTTGTCATTTCTTCGAATTGGGATATTAGATTTACTTTGGCTTCCCACTCCTGTATGGAAGGGGTGCTGGTATCTCTCCAATGAAGAGGGATAATGGCCTTAGCTGCCGAGATGAGATGGGTCACTAAGTTATGCTTTGATGGCCTATATAGGTCAGTTGGCAGGGAGAAGAAAACCATTTCCGCAGTGAGCTTGAACTCAGGGGTGGTAACTTTTTAAATTATCTTGGTGATGTTATCCCAGAATGGTATGATCAGTGGGCACGACCACCATATATGAAACAGTGAGCCTGTGCCTTTGCCACATCTCCAGCACAGTCGATCAGGGGCCACACCACATCTATGTAAGAACTCTGGAGTTCTATACCATCTGGTAAGAAGCTTGAAGTGGTTTTCTTGTAGGCGTATACACGGTGAAGTTCCATGTGAAAATGCTAGAATCTTTTTAAGATCTTGATCAGAAAAGACAGTGTTAAGTTCTTTCTCCCATTCCCTTATATATAGTGTTTTTTTCGCCTCACCCTCGGCTCCCACCAAGGTATAAAGTGATGCGATCCTCCTCTGCTTAGGGAGGGGGGAGAGTATTGTTTTTTCAAAATCAGTTAAAGATCTACCTGGTGTGCACCTCTTTCCCAGTCCACCGCACACAGCACCTAAGTATGCTCTCGTTAGGAAGAAACCCGGCGAGTCTTTAATTCGCTCCGGTATTTTGCTCAAAATGGTCTCTTCAGTGTTCGGAGATAAGTCACCTATTCTAGTTTGAGTCAAGGAAGCCCATATTTCAGGGTGAATATCACTACTTTTACCTAATAAGTCGGGAATAAGGTTTGCTGGCAACAGTGGAGATGGGTTAGGAGCTAATGTATTATTTAGTTCTCTCCAAGTCTCTCTGATCCCTTTCAATAGGGGGTCGAGATCCTTGTTCTTACCTGGATTTGTTTCGGTCAGCCAGAGGAGTCTCTGGAGCATGGGTCCCACGTTTTGTTGCATTAGGTCATACACATCCGGTCGTCTCTTAGGGTCTACGGATTCTAGCCATCTGTTTAGCTGCATTGCCTGGTAGTACTTTGCCACGTCCGGGAGGCCCAACCCACCCCTAAGTTTATGTCTAATTAAGAGGGAATGCGATAGCCTAGATCTCCTACCGTTCCATAAGAACTGTGAAAAGAGTCTCCTAATCTCCTGGAAAAATGTTTTCGGCAAGTGGATCGGGACCATTTGCATTACATACAGGATCTTAGGGAAAATATAGGCTTTGATCACGTTCTTTCTACCCATCCAGGATAAGTATGGCAGATTGTATTTTTGTAATAGTCGTGAAGTGTCGCTTTTGAGGGGAGTGAAGTTACATGCAAATAATTCCTCTAGGTTATTAGGTATTAATATCCCAAGATATTTTAAGGGGCCTTTGGTCCAGTGGAAAGGAAGGTGGGGCCGAAGGGAAGCTGCTCGTGCTTCAGGGAATGAAATATTTAATATTTCGGATTTAGAATGGTTGACCTTGAAGTCTGAAATGTGGCTAAAAATCTCAATTTTTTTGGTCAAGTGATCTAATCCTGTCTCAGGGTTGGTCACCAGAAATAATAGATCATCAGCAAAAGCAGTACATTTCAAGTCTGCTTTGCCCCGACTGACTCCTTGGATCTCAGGGGTCTGTCTGACTAACTGGATAAGCGTTTCCACAACCAAGATGAACAGGGAGGGGGACAATGGGCACCCCTGTCTGGTACCGTTTGAGATCTCAAAGGTTAGAGACAGCGTTCCATTGACCTTCAGCCTAACATGGGGTTGCTGATAGAGAGTGAGTATTGAGTGAATGAAAGGTTCTGGTATGGCGAACTTTTTTAGCGCCATTTCCATAAAGTTCCAGTTGACTCTGTCAAATGCCTTTTCCGCATCTATGCTTAACAGAGTCAACGGGAACCTCTTTGTTTTGGCTGCATGGATTGCATGGAAGATTCTATGGGCGTTATCTTTCCCTTCTCTACCTTGGATGAATCCTGACTGTTCTGGGCCTATTAGGTAGGGAAGTAGCTTGCCTAATCTGGTTGCTAGGATTTTGGCCCATATCTTTAGGTCCAGGTTCAAGAGGGAAATTGGCCTGTAGCTTCCGCAGTTCTGAGGGTCTTTGCCTTCTTTATGTATGAGGGTGACATAAGATTCTTGTGTCTGTCTGGGTAGCTGGCCTCCTTGTAAGAGTCTGTTGCATATGTTAGTGAGTCTGGGTAATAGAATGTCTTGGAAAGTCCTATAGTAGAGCAGGGGCAAACCGTCTGGTCCAGGGCTCTTCCCTGGTGGGAAACTGCTCACAATGGATTTCACTTCTGCTAGCGTAATTGGGGTAGTCAGGGATTCTAAATCGGCTGTGCGTACTACCGGGAGCTCTAGTGAGTCCAGGAAGTTTTTGATCTGCGTCCGCCTAGTATCACCGTGGTTGAGGGGAATGTCTTTATTTAGATTATATAGGTCTTCATAAAATTTTTGAAAGGCCTCGGCTATTTCCGGAGTCTTCTGAGTTACGGTTCCATCTACCTTCCTTATCTTGGGGATATATGACCAATTTTTAGCCTTTTTTAAAATTGCTGTCATCATTTTACCTCCCTTATCGCCATGTGCGTACACCTTGTGCTGGAAGTGTAGCCACTGCTTCCTCACTCTCTGAGCTAACAGTTTTTTAAGCTGGGTTCTGAGTTCAACTAAGTCTGCCTGTTTTTTTTTACAAGAAGATAATTTGTTAAGTTTTTCAATCTTAGAAATCTGGTCTAGAATGGATTCTAGGATCTTCTGCTGCTCCTTTTTGACCCATGTCCCAATAGAGATGAAGCAGCCCCTAATGTATGCCTTATGGGCCTCCCATTCTATAGGTGAGGTGCTATGTGCGGTAGAATTGGTCTCGAAATACAGTTCCAGCTGAGATCTAACCTGTTCGATATGTAGCCTGTTGTTCAATAGGGATTCGTTTAGTTTCCAGTTCCATTCTCTCCTTGGTAGGGAGGCGAGGGCAAGGGTCACGTGGCAGGGAGCGTGGTCAGAGATGGTGACAGGCAAAAGAGAGGCAGAAATTAGTATGTGGTCAAGTCTTTGATAGGAACCATGCGGGATGGAGAAGAAAGAATAGTCCTTCACAGAAGGGTTGCTAGTCCTCCATACATCAATCAGTTTCAGATTTTGTAGCTTTTTGTGTAGCCTGCTAATGTGTTTCTGAGCAATGTGTGATTTTGTGGTAGATGAGTCCAGTTCCGGATTCAGGACCAGGTTAAGGTCAGCGCCCAGAATCACTTGGCCCTCTGCATAGTGCTCGATGGTTTTCAACGTTTTGAGCAGCCATTGGACCGTAGCCTTGTTAGGTGCATATAGGTTACCTAAAGTATATTTTCGGGAAGCAATCTCCCCTTTCAGGATCAGGAGTCTACCCTCATCATCCTTGTGCTGCTGGTGTAGTGTAAAAGGTATTGAGTGATGGATGGCAATGGAGACTCCCTTGGAAGCTGAAGTAGGGTGGGCGCCATGAAACCATTGGTCAAATACGCACGTAGGAAAATTAGGTATTTTTTTCTGCCTTAGGTGTGTCTCTTGTAGAAAGACTATGTGAGCACCCATTTTTTTTATAGCTAACATAACCTGGCCTCTCTTCTGAGGTGAGTTGAGGCCCTTTACGTTAAATGTTGTTATTTTCACTTCCGCCATTATCTCCCAGGTGACAGTTCTCTGGTTGTCTATACAATGTAGTTAGATCGATCTACAGGGGGGGTAGGGGGGGGATGGAGAGAAAGGAGGAGGAGTAGTAGAACTAAACAGAAAGAAGGGGGAAGAAGAGGAAAAAGAAAAATAGGTTATATATGAAAAAAAAAAAAAAAAGTAATAAACAGTACTACAAAATCTAGTGTATGCGAGTTGGGAGGGAGTAAGAGAATGGACTTATCCCTCGCACTTCAAGCCTGCAAACCAGGCCATCTTTCACAAGCTGGTTGTTGGTCCCACTAAACTGAACATGGCTTTCCCTGCTTCTAGGGATGGAGAAACGTCACTCTAAAATCAATAACCTGTTAATGTGTCAGAAACTTATATGAGGCAAGTATTAGATGTATACCACTGTGTTTTAATTTCGTCATCAATATGCTAGGGTTACATAAGCCATTTTTTTTTTTTTTTGGCTTTAATATAGAGACAAGTGCATATGGGGAAGGGAGGTAGGAAAGAAGGAAGAGGGGGGAGGTGAGGGAAACGGAGATGGGGGGGAAAGGGGGGGGGAATGTTAGTGGTACTATATCTAGGTGGCACACGAACGCCACACTATAAAGGGGTGATGACAAAATGCGTATATTGTTACTCATCTATTCGCATACAGTGTTAACATACAGTGAGGTCTATAATAAACTCGCAGGCCCCATTTTTTGGGCAAGCCACAGAGTCTTAGTGACTCACCCTCTGACATAAAACGTTAGATAACAAGTGAATAAACATACTAAACATAAGAAAATAACTCCGAGCTCAAACCCTGTAAGAGGTATCCGCTCTCTGGAGGTCTGCAGTCAGGTATTACTTCTCTGACCGTCCTTCATGGGACCTGGATTGTGACCTGCAGATCCCCTTCAGGTCGGTGAGGAACGCATCTCGGCCGCCGCTCTGTTTGACTTGGACTTCTGCTTCTGGATCTTCCTCCAGGATTCCATCTGCGGGAGGCTCGGTAAGTCTGTAGATGGTATCAGCGGCATCCAGGAGGCGACTTCCACTGGGCGAATACCGATGGCTTCCCAGGCTCTTTCCAGGTCATCTGGGGTGTGGATCGGGATGCGTTTTCCATTTTTTATTATCGCAAGTCCGAATGGGTACAGCCACATGTAGGGAATCTTGTGTGCTCTCAGTTCGTCCAGGAGTGGCTTCATCGTGCGCCTTTTTGCAAGCGTGGTAGGCGCGATATCCTGGTATTGGGCTATTTCTGCTCCACCGTAGATAATTTGCTTTTTATCTCTAGCGGCCGCCATTATGCGAGCGGTATCCACAAATGAAAGCAGTCCACATATGACGTCTCTGGGCCTTTCAGCCGGCTTTGGGGCAGGTCTCAGCGCCCTATGGATCCGCTCTATTATTATCTCACCAACGGACTCCTCACCCAGGAGATCGGCAAATATTTCCAGGGTGACTTTGCGCAAGGTTTCAGAGGCCCAGGTTTCGGGTAACCCCTTAATACGAACATTTCGCCTCCGGCTTCTATTTTCTTGATCTTCGAGCATTAACATTGCTCTATTAATTTCTGTGGTATGGAAGTCCAGATATTCCGCTACTCCTGCGGAGTGTGACACTATCTCCTGTGTTGCGGTTTCTAGAGACTCCACTCTATGCCCCATTTGTGCTATCTCCGATTTAATGTTGGATAGTTCAGTAAGCACTGGCTTTATTGCCTTTTCCAGTGCCTGCCCCAGTACCTTTGTAAGAAAAGACTTCAATACTGGTGAGGGGTCGCAGAGTTCCACTTCTCCCTGAGAGCTAGCTGCGTCGGAGTCTTCGCCATCTTCGGCACATGCTGCTGCCGGCGCCATCTTAGGCCCTGCGCCTGGGGAGATGAGGGCCTTCTTTTTGAGGAATCTCTGCATGGCTTGTTGGCTCTTTTGGGTTCTCGGGGTGTCAGGTGTGTCAGCACCCCTGTCTCTCCCATATTTGACCATTTTTAAGTGGGTCACTGCTATATAAGAGGCTTGAATAGCTTGAGTGCGGAGGAGCCGAGGTCTCACACAGCCATCTGCAGTCACGGCTAGGCTCCTCCCCCTCCCAATTATTTCATTTTCGAAACAAAAACAAATCAAGTTTTAGTGTCTCCATATTCTGAGAGCCATAGTTTTTTCGGTTTTTAGGCGATTATCTTAGGTAGGGTCTAATTTTTGGCGGAACGAGGTGACTGTTTGGTACTATTTTGGCGTACATACGACTTTTTTTATCACTTTTATTACCTTTTTTGGGAAGTAAGGTGGGCAAAATTTCAATTTCATCATAGTTTTTTAATTTTATGGCGTTCACCATTCGGGTTAAATAACATGACCGTTTTATAGATCAGGTCCTTACGGATGCGGTGATATCAAACATGTGTAGGAAATGTATTTATTTTTTTAATCAATGATAAATGTGTTTTTTGATTTTAACTTTTTTTTACTTTTTTTTTTACCCAGACCCACTTGGTTCTTGAAGATCCAGTGGGTCTGATGTCTGTATAATACAGTACAGAACACTATATAGTGTATTGTACTGTATTTTACTTACACTTTGTCTGAACGGATCTATGCCTTTAGCACAGATGTGTTCAGCACCATGGACAGCAGGATGCCTGAGAAGGCATCCTGTTGCCATGGGAACCTTCCCTGTCTGCCACAACTGAGCAGACGGGGAAGGAGAAGGAGGGGAGCTCCCTCCCTCTGTCACCCCATCCTGTCTGGGGGCTGCAAAGACACAGCAGCCCCCTGATGGGAGAGGGAGGGAGTTCCCTGACTGTTGACCCTTTCCTTACTGTGGTCCGTACGGACTGCGGTATGGAAAGGGTTAAACGGCTGACATCACAGCACAGATGTCAGCCATTTATACCAGAATGTCAGCAATGTGCGCACCTCCCACCTCCCGCTCCACCCGCACCACCTGCAACACCCCCACTACACCACCCACCGCATAATAATCATTCAGTGGTGCAGGGGGTGAAAAAATAAATATTTTCGGCATTTTTTTTACATATCCCATTTGAAGCCCCCTGATGCACCCCTAGAGTAGAAACTTCAAAAAAGTGATGCCATTTTAGAATCTACGGGATAGGGTGGAATTTTTTTTTGTGCTAGTTTAGGGTACATATGATTTTTGGTTGCTCTATATTACACTTTTTGTAAGGTAACAAGAAATAGCTTTTTTGGCACCGTATTTTTTTTATTTTTTATTTACAACATTCATCTGACAGGTTAGATCATGTGGTATTTTTATAGAGCAGGTTGTCATGGATGCGGCAATACCTAATTATGTGTTCTTGCATAGCAAGACCACATACTATTATCTCACATATATATTATTATTATTATTATTATAGCCAAATTTGCCACCCTAACTCCTCCCACAGTTTTTACACTACATAGACAAAAATTTACCAAAACGTGCAGATTGTACCCGATCGGATTGCTATTACTTTGTGGAGCGATCCCACCCCCGGGGCCCCCGTGGCGAGCCCCGGAAGCCCCCTTTTTTCCCATAGACTTTGACAGGGTAAATTTTCAAATCGCTCCCACTCGCCAGGCTTTGACGCTAAAGTCACCAAACTTGGGTCACTTAGTCATGGAGTCAACCCGAAAATTTTGGGCACATTTCGGGGACCCCAAAAAGTGGGCGGGGCCATACAGAACCAATCAAAATCTCCCCATTGACTTTAATGAGAACTTCAAATTGCTACTCCTCCCACATTTTTAGGAGTACAAATTCCAGACTTTGCAGACTTGGTCGGCACCCACCCGAGTACCTTGCTTTTGCTTTGTTACCCGATCCCACCCTCCGGGCCCCTGGGACAGGGCCCCCAAAATCCATGTTTTTCCCATTGACTTTGACAGGGACAATTTTCAAATCGCTCCCAGTCGCACAGATTTTAAACTAAAGTCACCAAACTTGGGTCACTTAGTCATGGGGTCAACGCGCAATTTGTTAGCACATTTCGGAGACCCGAAAATGTGGGCGGGGCCACACAGAACCAATCAAATTCTCCCCATTGACTACAATGAGACGTTCAAATTGCTACTCCTCCCACAGATTTAGGAGTATAAATACCGAACTTTGCACTCTTGGTCGGCACATACCCGAGTATCTTGCTTGTGCTTTGTTAACCGATCCCACCCTCCGGGCCCCTGGGGCGGGCCCCCGAAAACCTCTTTTTTTCTCCCATAGAGTTTTATTGGAAAAATGCAAACGTTTGTCACTCATACAGCTTCGGAGTGAAACTCACCAAACTTGGGTCACTCAGTCATGGGGTCAACCTGAAAATTTCTGTCACATTTTGGGGACATTAAAAAGTGGGCGGAGCTACAAACAACCAATCAGATTTTCCCTATTGACTTCAATAAGAAACCTTTAAATTGCTGTCATTCTCACAGTATTTAAGCCAGAATACCCAAACTTGGCACCGTAGGTCATTGGGTGACTGGATTCAAAAAATAATGAAAAAGTGGGCGGAGTCTACAACGGCCAATCAAATTTCAGCCATTTGTTTAAATGGGAAAAATTCAAACTGCCGCTGCTCTTAGACTGTTAATGGCAGGTTTCCCAAACTTGGTACAGTTGGACAATTTAGGATTAGGATTAACATTTTGAAAAGTGGGCGGGGCCAAAAACAACCAATCAGATTTCTTTCATTGATTTCAATATGGAAAAAAAAAATTCAGAAAATTGAAAAATGCTGCCATGATTGATGTCAGGGGCTTCAAATCGCTGAAATCAGGTGATAGATTACTTTGGATTCAAAAATTTAAAAAGTGGGCGGAGCCAACAACAACAAATCAGATTTTTCCCTATTGACTTCAATGAGAAACTTTTAAATTGCTGTCATTCTCACAGTATTTAAGCCAGAATACCCAAACTTGGCACCGTAGGTCATTGGGTGACTGGATTCAAAAAATAATGAAAAAGTGGGCGGAGTCTACAACGGCCAATCAAATTTCAGCCATTTGTTTAAATGGGAAAAATTCAAACTGCCGCTGCTCTTAGACTGTTAATGGCAGGTTTCCCAAACTTGGTACAGTTGGACAATTTAGGATTAGGATTAAAATTTTGAAAAGTGGGCGGGCCCAAAAACAACCAATCAGATTTCTTTCATTGATTTCAATATGGAAAAAAAAAATTGCAGAAAATTGAAAAATGCTGCCATGATTGATGTCAGGGGCTTCAAATCGCTGAGATCAGGTCATAGATTACTTTGGATTCAAAAAATTTAAAAGTGGGCGGAGCCAACAACAACAAATCAGATTTTCCCTATTAACTTTAATGAGAAACCTTTAAATTGCTGTCATTCTCACAGTATTTAAGCCAGAATACCCAAACTTGGCACCGTAGGTCATTGGGTGACTGGATTCAAAAATTGATTAAAAAGTGGGCGGAGTCTACAACGGCCAATCAAATTTCAGCCATTTATTTCAATGGGGAAATTTAAAACTGCCGCTGATCTTACACTGTTAATGGCAGGATCCCCAAACTTGGTACAGTTGGACAATTTAGGATTAGGATTAAAATTCAGAAAAGTGGGCGGGGCCAAAAACAACCAATCAGATTTTCCCTATTGACTTCTATAAGAAACCTTTAAACAGCTGTCATTCTCACAGCACCCAAACTCGGCAGGGTGGGTCAGTGTGAGACAAAGGTCAAAATTTATAAAAGTGGGCGGAGTCTACACTCCACCCAGTTACTCCGCCCACTCCAGTTGTAAGCTACTGGTGGAGGCAAGAACACATCACACAATTTCCCCAGAAATTGTACCTTTTCTAGTTCTTATTATTATGTGTTCTTGCATAGCAAGACCACATATTGTTATCTCACATATATATTATTATTCTTCTTATTCTTATTATAGCCAAATTTGCCACCCTAACTCCTCCCACAGTTTTTACACTACATAGACAAAAATTTACCAAAACGTGCAGATTGTACCCGATCGGATTGCTATTACTTTGTGGAGCGATCCCACCCCCGGGGCCCCCGTGGCGGGCCCCGGAAGCCCCCTTTTTTCCCATAGACTTTGACAGGGTAAATTTTCAAATCGCTCCCAGTCGCACAGATTTTAAACTAAAGTCACCAAACTTGGGTCACTTAGTCATGGAGTCAACCCGAAAACTTTGGGCACATTTCGGGGACCCCAAAAAGTGGGCGGGGCCACACAGAACCAATCAAAATCTCCCCATTGACTTTAATGAGACCTTCAAATTGCTACTTCTCCCACATTTTTAGGAGTACAAATTCCAAACTTTGCAGACTTGGTCGGCACCCACCCAAGTACCTTGCTTTTGCTTTGTTACCCGATCCCACCCTCCGGGCCCCTGGGACAGGGCCCCCAAAATCCACGTTTTTCCCATTGACTTTGACAGGGACAATTTTCAAATCTCTCCCAGTCGCACAGATTTTAAACTAAAGTCACCAAACTTGGGTCACTTAGTCATGGGGTCAACCTGAAAATTTCTGTCACATTTTGGGGGACATTAAAAAGTGGGCGGAGCTACAAACCACCAATCAGATTTTCCCTATTGACTTCAATGAGAAACTTTTAAATTGCTGTCATTCTCACAGTATTTAAGCCAGAATACCCAAACTAGGCACCGTAGGTCATTGGGTGACTGGGGTCAAAAAAAATTAAAAAGTGGGCGGGGTCTACAACGGCCAATCAAATTTCAGCCATTTGTTTAAATGGGAAAAATTCAAACTGCCGCTGCTCTTAGACTGTTAATGGCAGGGTTCCCGAAACTTGGCACAGTTGGTCACTGGAGGACTGTGCCAATGTATATCTCATTTTGGGGATGCTAAAAAGTGGGCGGAGCCACAAACAACCAATCAGATTTTCCCTATTGACTTCAATAAGAAACCTTTAAACAGCTGTCATTCTCACAGCACCCAAACTCGGCAGGGTGGGTCAGTGTGAGACAAAGGTCAAAATTTATAAAAGTGGGCGGAGTCTACACTCCACCCAGTTACTCCGCCCACTCCAGTTGTAAGCTACTGGTGGAGGCAAGAACACATCACACAATTTCCCCAGAAATTGTACCTTTTCTAGTTCTTCTTATTCTTATTATAGCCAAATTTGCCACCCTAACTCCTCCCACAGTTTTTACACTACATAGACAAAAATTTACCAAAACGTGCAGATTGTGCCCGATCGGATTGCTATTACTTTGTGGAGCGATCCCACCCCCGGGGCCCCCGTGGCGGGCCCCGGAAGCCCCCTTTTTTCCCATAGACTTTGACAGGGTAAATTTTCAAATCGCTCCCACTCGCCAGGCTTTGACGCTAAAGTCACCAAACTTGGGTCACTTAGTCATGGAGTCAACCCGAAAACTTTGGGCACATTTCGGGGACCCCAAAAAGTGGGCGGGGCCACACAGAACCAATCAAAATCTCCCCATTGACTTTAATGAGACCTTCAAATTGCTACTTCTCCCACATTTTTAGGAGTACAAATTCCAAACTTTGCAGACTTGGTCGGCACCCACCCAAGTACCTTGCTTTTGCTTTGTTACCCGATCCCACCCTCCGGGCCCCTGGGACAGGGCCCCCAAAATCCACGTTTTTCCCATTGACTTTGACAGGGACAATTTTCAAATCTCTCCCAGTCGCACAGATTTTAAACTAAAGTCACCAAACTTGGGTCACTTAGTCATGGGGTCAACCTGAAAATTTCTGTCACATTTTGGGGGACATTAAAAAGTGGGCGGAGCTACAAACCACCAATCAGATTTTCCCTATTGACTTCAATGAGAAACTTTTAAATTGCTGTCATTCTCACAGTATTTAAGCCAGAATACCCAAACTAGGCACCGTAGGTCATTGGGTGACTGGGGTCAAAAAAAATTAAAAAGTGGGCGGGGTCTACAACGGCCAATCAAATTTCAGCCATTTGTTTAAATGGGAAAAATTCAAACTGCCGCTGCTCTTAGACTGTTAATGGCAGGGTTCCCGAAACTTGGCACAGTTGGTCACTGGAGGACTGTGCCAATGTATATCTCATTTTGGGGATGCTAAAAAGTGGGCGGAGCCACAAACAACCAATCAGATTTTCCCTATTGACTTCTATAAGAAACCTTTAAACAGCTGTCATTCTCACAGCACCCAAACTCGGCAGGGTGGGTCAGTGTGAGACAAAGGTCAAAATTTATAAAAGTGGGCGGAGTCTACACTCCACCCAGTTACTCCGCCCACTCCAGTTGTAAGCTACTGGTGGAGGCAAGAACACATCACACAATTTCCCCAGAAATTGTACCTTTTCTAGTATGTATATATTGTTTTAATTTATTTAATTTTTTCACAATTATTTCATTTTTGAAACAAAAAAATGTTTTAGTGTCTCCATAGTCTGAAAGCCATAGTTTTTTTTTTCAGTTTTTGGGTGATTATCTTGGCTAGGGTCTCATTTTTTGTGGGATGAGATGACGGTTTGATTGGCACTATTTAGGGGTGCATATGACTTTTTGATCGCTTGCTATTACACTTTTTCTGATGTAAGGTGACAAAAAATTGTTTATTTAGCACAGTTCACCTAAAGGGATTAGGTCATGTGATATTTTTATAGAGTCGGTCGATACGGATGTGGCGATACCTAATATGTGTCCTTTTTTAATGTAAGTTTTACACAATAATATAATTTTTGAAACAAAAAAAAAATCATGTTTTAGTGTCTCCATATTCTGAGCCATATTTTTTTTTATTTTCTGGGCGATTGTCTCAGGTAGGGGCAAATTTTTTGCGGAATGAGGTGACGGTTAGATTGGTACTATTTTGGTGGGCAAATGCCTTTTTGATCACTTGCTGTTGTACTTTTTGTGATGTAAGGTGGCAAAAAATGGTTTATTTAGCACAGTTTTTATTTTTTATTTTTTACGGTGTTCATCTAAGGGGTTAGCTCATGTGATATGTTTATAGAGCCGGTCGATACGGACGCGGCGATACATAATATGCATACTTTCTTTTTTTTTTTTTTTCTATTTTTACCAAGGTTTTTTTTTTTAACTTTATTTGGGAAAATGATGTTTTTGTTTATTTTTACTTGAAACTTAAATTTTTTGGGATAGAAAACTTAATTTTTCAACTTTTTTTTCACTTAATTTTTTGCCCCACTTTGGGACTAGTGATGGCCCGAACTATTCGCCGGCGAACAGTTCCCGGCGAACATAGCTTGTTCGCTATCGCCGCGGCGGGCGAACATATGCGATGTTCGGTCCGCCCCCTATACATCATCATTGAGTAAACTTTGACAATGTACCTCACAGTCAGCAGACACATTCCAGCTAATCAGCAGCAGACCCTCCCACCTCCTGGACAACATCCATTTTTGATTCATTCGGAAGCTGCATTCTCAGTGAGAGGAGGGACAGTGCTGCTGCTGCCGATTCAATAGGGAAAGTGTTAGCTAGGGCATTGTTCTGTGTCCACAGACTCATCTGCTGTAAGGACAGCGTCTTGACAGCACCCCAAAAAGCCCTTTTCAGGGCTGGTACATCAGTGTGCTGTTTTTTTTCTTTTAAATATATATATATATATATATATATATATATTGAAGTTGCCTCACTGCCCATGTGTGAGAGGCTGTAGGCTCAGTCACAGACAGCACGTGCACACCATTCCTAGAGGGTGTGACAGAAAATAACTTGCAGATAAAAAAAATATATATATATTTAATATTTTTCTGTGATATAATCACATTTGCAAGCCTGTGTGTGTCAAGCCCACACAGACTGTACTGTGGCCACTGGCTAGGCCTCCACTCATACCATTACAGGGTGTCATTCACTTAAATACCTTGCAGATAAAAAAAATCCAATTTAAAATTTTTCTGTGATATAATCACATTTGCAAGCCCCTGTGTGTCAGGCCCACACAGACTGTACTGTGGCCACTGGCTAGTGGCTAGGCCTCCACTCATACCGTTACAGGGTGTCATTCACTCAAATACCTTGCAGATAAAAAAAATATATATATTTAAAATTTTTCTGTGATATAATCACAGATGCAAGCCCATGTGTGTCAGGCCCACACAGACTGTACTGTGCCCACTCCCCACCATTTATATAGGGTGGCAAAGTACCATACACGCATAGTACCTCTTATCTAAAAAACACCCAGTGTTCAGAGGCCACGTACCCTCAACCCAAGAAATTCTGAGAAAATAGTTGACTGGCTTACACAGGACACCCAATCTTTAACAGCTTCCGGTAAGAACCTTGACACACCATCCTCCTCCAGCTCAGCTTTGGTCACCTGCTCTCAAGTTACCACTCTCCCGCTCGCCGCCACCACCACTACCACCACAGCCACCACAGCTGCTTCACTTGATCCCTCAGAGGAGTTATTTACACATCAGTTGGATGAAATTAGTGATGCAAAACCATTATTGCCAGAGGATGTAGATGACAGGGATATGTCTCAGTCAGGAAGCATTACACACATGGACGTACAGTGTGATGATGATGATGATGATGATGTTGTACCCGCTGCTGCTTCCTTTGCTGAGGTGTCAGATACAAGTGAAGTAGTTGATGATGATGATGTGTCCAAGGATGCCACGTAGGTGCCTGCTCGAAGAGAAGAAGAAGAGGGGGAAAGTTCAGAAAGGGAGACAGAGAGAAGGAGGAGACGAGTTGGAAGCAGGGGGAGGTCGTCGCAAGGAGCTAGTGGCACAGTCAGACAGCATGTATCGGCACCCGGGGTCAGCCAGACAGCACGCCAATCAACGCATGCTGTTGCCACCACCAGAATGCCGTCATTGCAAAGCTCAGCAGTGTGGCATTTTTTTTGTGTGTCTGCCTCTGACAACAGCGATGCCATTTGCAACCTGTGCCAAAAGAAACTGAGTCATGGGAAATCCAACACCCACCTAGGTACAACTGCTTTGTGAAGGCACATGATCGCACATCACAAACGCCTATGGGATCAACACATGATGACGAGTAGAAGCAGCACACAAGCTCAAAGCAACCATCCTCCTCCTGGTCCAGCATCTTCAGCCACATCAACCACTGCTGTCCTCCTTGCTCCCTCTCAACCACCCGCCACTCCGCCTCTCACCTTCAGCAGTTCCATCTCATCTGCCCACAGTCAGGTGTCTGTAAAGGAAATGTTTGTGCGTAAGAAACCAATGTCACAGAGTCACCCCCTTGCCCGGCGTCTGACAGCTGGCTTGACGGAACTCTTAGCCCGCCAGCTTTTACCATACCAGCTGGTGGAGTCTGAGGCCTTCAAAAAATGTGTCGCTATTGGGACACCACAGTGGAAGGTACCCGGACAATTTTTTTTTTTCAAAAAAGGCAATCCCAAACCTCTACTCAGTGATTGAAAAGGAAGTCATGGCATCTCTGGCATACAGTGTTGGGGCAAGGGTCCATTTGACCACTGATACCTGGTCTGCAAAGCACAGTCAGGGCAGGTATATCACCTACACTGCGCATTGGGTCAACCTGCTGACGGCTGCCAAGCATGGAATGCGTGGCTCTGCAGCGGAGTTGGTGACACCACCACAACTTGTAGGCAGGCCTACTGCCACCTCCTCTACTCCTCCTACTCCATCCTCTTCCATAACCTCCTCGGCTGAGTCCTCTTCTGCTGCAGCATCAACTGAATCCCCCCATGATCATTTAGAAGTTATTGCAGAAGGAGGCGCTGTGGATATTCAGACTACGTACGGTGCAACCGCAAGGTCTAAATGAGCACATATATGTGTGCTTCCTGTAATTACTGCAGTAGCGCCTACATTCCCTCTTGCTACACACCAGCATTCTCACTAGTGTGATCTCCCAGCCCTAACTGACCTCCTCATGTGTCTGTATGTACCTCTTTGACATCTATATATCTTAGGATTTATCCTGAGAAGATTGACTCAGTGCTTTCCTTATATGAATGTTGTGACAGCAATAACATCAGCTGTCGGAACTTCAATATATGGATAGTATGGATTTTCTTTCTTAATATACTTACTAGCCTTTGCCATGCTGTTGTATTATGACAGACCGCCGCTTGGTCCCGGCTTATCTTGTAAAGAGTGTTTTACACGCTAGTAAAGTGGCATCACTCTGGATAGTAGGCGGGCAGTGTGGGTGGGGTTAAGGTTGCGGTTAGCTGCGCCCCCTCCACGCAAATGGCCGACCCAGGGGCTCGATCCAACTAAGGGGAGGGGTTTCTTCCTCATAACCTGCGCATCTCAGCAGCCGTGTACAGCCATTGTAGCACAGCTGCCGCCGGCCTCAGAACACGAGGCGGTTGGCGTTCATGTCTTTCTGCCCAGATTTCTGACTGCTCCTGAGGATCCCATATTAGGGTGAAACGCGTAGAACAGGACTGGGGGGCTTAGATGCTAGAATTGGGACATTGATTCATGCTCATATCTTATACTGGATGCATCCCATCACTGCAATGTGGATGCATACCAGGATATGAGCAGATGTTTATCAATCTGCTATAGGACATAGGACAGAGAGTCTCAATTTGCTAGGCACTATAGCCAGAATTGTAGCCCAGGTGTCAATGTATTAGCCACTTGCCTTCAGCAGGTGTTTCTGTGGCCACACTTAGCAGGTGGTGTTGACCTTATGTAGCTGGATTGGTTCATTGAGGTGCAACAACCACCGCTTGTCATTGTACATGGTGTGGTCACAGTTTGAAGTGATGTAGATGGTCGATTTATACCTCACATGTTGTCCATTCACACTGAATCTCAGCGACACAGCTGTTCAGTATATCAGACTCACATCTGAACTGGTCTCTCATGTGCGGATATCTGTCCATCATTTGTCACAAATCACTATTTGTGTTATCCCTCCTTACATTTTAATTATAATATTCAATAAAGATGATTTTTATCATTTTTTCTACAACGCTTCATTAATCAGTGATATTTATTTTAGTGGAACGTAAATTATTTCTCCATACATTCAGTGAATTTAATCATTTAGAAGTGGCCTAATTTTATATAACCAGTCTTAATCTGTAGAAGAATTTGGGGGGAACTGGCTGTTTTCATTGAAATGGAAGAATTTGAGGAGATTTTCATATCGGTATCTGGACATAACATTTGCAAAACTTGGGGTGCTATGGATAGGACTAAATTTGCCTCTTTTACAAAAATCTCAAAAAGGTCATCTGTTGCAAACAGCCAAACTGTAGTGGGTCAAATCCAGTTAGATCCAGTGTTATACCTGGTACAGCATTAAATTCTGGGACAAACATGATACCTATACTTGTGGGTTGCCAAGTCACAGAGGCAATTTGAGGGAGCGTTTCAGGCAGTTGTGCCTCTCTGCTGGCAATTGGTATATCTCTGCTGGTGCTAGGTGTGTCAGGACTTGGCGCACTTGTAGTTGGCACGTCTCTGCTGGGGCTAGATGTGTCAGGACTTGGTGCACTTGTAGTTGGCACGTCTCTGCTGGGGCTAGGTGTGTCAGGACTAGGTGCACTTGTAGTTGGCACGACTCTGCTGGTGCTAGGTGTGTCAGGACTTGGTGCACTTGTAGTTGGCACGTCTCTGCTGGGGCTAGGTGTGTCAGGACTTGGCGCACTTGTAGTTGGCACGTATCTGCTGGTGCTAGGCGTGTCAGGACTTGGTGAACTTGTAGTTGGCACGTCTCTGCTGGTGCTAGGTGTGTCAGGACCTGGCGCACTTGTAGTTGGCCCGTCTCTGCTGGTGCTAGGTGTGTCAGGACTTGGTGCGCTTGTAGTTGGTATGTCTCTGCTGGTGCTAGGTGTGTCAGGACTTGGTGCACTTGTAGTTGGCACGTCTCTGCTGGGGCTAGGTGTGTCAGGACTTGGCACACCTCTAGTTGGCACGTCTCTGCTGGTGCTAGGTGTGTCAGGACTTGGCACACCTCTAGTTGGCACGTCTCTGCTGGTGCTAGGTGTGTCAGGACTTGGAACACTTGTAGTTGGCACGTATCTGCTGATGCTAGGTGTGTCAGGACTTGGCACACTTGTAGTTGGCACATCTCTGCTGGTGCTAGGTGTGTCACGACTTGGTGCACTTGTAGTTGGCACGTCTCTGCTGGTGCTAGTGTGTCAGGACTTGGCGCACTTGTAGTTGGCACGTCTTTGCTGGTGCTAGGCGTGTCAGAACTTGGAGCACTTGTAGTTGGCATGTCTCTGCTGGTGCTAGGTATGTCAGGATTTTGTGGTTTGCTGGTTCTGCACCTCTTTGATAATCATCCAGCGTGCGCACTACTGTCAGAGCTCCCTGTGTCACTCTCATCAAAACCACAGAAACTGACATCACTATCAGCGTTATCAGACAGCTCAATGTCTAAGCACAGCAGTTCTTAAGCCTCATCTGCAGTGTACAGTTTCTGAGACAGATTTCAGAAAAAAATAAAAAATAAAAATAATTATCAGAGAACACACTGTTTTTATTCTCCATTCAACTATATTAGAACAGATTAAAATGGAAAGTGTTCCTTTTGATTTCCGTTATACCAATTCCGTTATTTTCCATTATAAGCGTGTTATATGGAAATTAAAATGCTTATGTGACCCACTCGCAACTTAATTAGTGCTAAATAGACATATGTGACTTTTAAACTTTATTTATATTTTTTATCCCAGCCTGCTTAGGCTGAGTTCACACTTCCGTTATTTGGTCAGTTATTTCCATCAGTTATTGTGAAACAAAACCAGGTTTGGGTCAAAAACACAGAACAGGTGGTGATATTTCTGTAACGCCCCAGAGTGGCATTACCACTTTTGTACCCTGCTACTGTCTTTATTGGTTAACCTGCATGTCAACTATATGTTTATTTCCATGTCCCCCAAAACTGTGCATTCCTAATAATGTTTGTAACTATTATGTTCATGTGTAATGTGCCTGGTTCACTAGTAGGTGGCAGCAAATAGTGCAGAGCTACAGTTAGATAGAATAGAGCTTTCCTTTCCATTCTAACCTCTGGAGTAGTGGGCGAGTCCTACTTCCTGCAGGAAGGGTGGGTCCCTGTTTCTAGTGAGTTCTAGCTTACCTTCTGCTAGGGGTAAGGTGTGCAGCAGGGCACGTCTCTCTGCTGGACATGCCCTAGCCTAGCCAAGCCATCCAGAGAAACCTCAGGTCTGCTGGCCATGGAGGAAGAAGTCTGAAATGTGAGGAGCCAGAAGAGAGACTCCCTGGCATAACCTTATCAATAGTCAGACTACAGAGACAAGTGCAGTATACAGAAGAAGCTGAGTTATACAGCCAGCCTGTCGGTGCAGCATATTTAGAGAGCAACAGATGTAGCAGAGTTATGTGTATATCATTACAAAGCACTCCATAGACAGATATTGCAATAATCAGTGACTTTTATTCAGCTGGACATGATATTTATTAGAGTAGTTTCAGGCAACGTTTCGGGCTATAAGTAGCCCTTCATCAGGCTGTGTAAGAAAGGTAAACGACAAATAAATGCATAGTTCAATTATGTAAAAATCAGGTTCACATGATATTTATAATTCATAGTATTACAGGTTTACACGATTTTACATTATATCCATGATAGATGCTGGCTAGCAAATAATCTTTACCTGATAACAATCAGAAAACAACAATTCTGAAAAAGTGTAATTAATACATGTGGAATACATGAAACCAATATAAACATATGTGGTGCCCTATAGATTAAAGCAACACATTGTGCCACATATTGGGCTCAATAAAGGAATAGATAGAGTGACAGTGATAAGGTTAACAAGGTGAATAGATAGATGAGGGGTACTCAGCCATATTTATGAGCATAAGAGGCAGTCTGAAAGCCAGTAGTAGGATAGTATCAAAAATATATAAGAGAATATAAGACAACCATGAGGTAGAGGTTGTTGGACTTGCCCTGTACTGGGGCGAAAGACATGTGGACGCTGGTGCTGTAATAAAGGAATGGCTGGCGCCATCTTAAAAAGACCTATAGGCGGTGCAAGCCGCGCACAGGCACAGTGTTGCAATATGCTTAGAGCAAGATAAATGGATGTTCTCACAATATCGCAGACTAAATGCATAATTTGTGCATGTGTAGTAGGCGCTGGCCTTCTGATCGCCATTTTAGAATTTTAGA
Organism: Bufo gargarizans; assembly: GCF_014858855.1. Classification (NCBI taxonomy): domain Eukaryota; kingdom Metazoa; phylum Chordata; class Amphibia; order Anura; family Bufonidae; genus Bufo; species Bufo gargarizans. Next base: position 295,645,671 of record NC_058084.1, on the reverse strand, counting down.
AAAGGGCAGAGAATATTAAAGCACTTATTTATTTGCTTATCATTTGTACATAGTGCAAATGTGTTATAGCTATGCAAAAAATGAATAGGGGGACTCCATAGGTATGCGTTTAGGTATAATAGTGGTGTTGGGGGACAGTATGGGATGGAGACGTCATAATATGAAAGGGAAGAAGGGGGAAAGAACCCCTAATTATTTGTTATAAGACAATTATATATTACTATAGTGACATTTATGTCCAGAAGCGAACACCAACAACCTGCTAATCAACCAATCAATACAGGAGGAGGGAGTACCACCACAAAGGAGTAGGGACCATAGAGCGTGCTTTACGAATGTCACCACTTGCTAATGGACATTTGAGGCCCTATAGAATAAAGAAAAAATAGAAAAAAGACATAAGATTCCGGTATGAATAATAATTAACATAATTCACATTTATGTTCCAATACAGTAAATGACAAATTTATTCCCAACAGTAATCCTTATTAAGACCAGCTGGTTGTAAGGTGTTAAGACGGCGGATCTAAGTAACCCCTCTCTCCCAAAGCAGTTGTTTGCGAACCCCTCCTCATTTCAGGGGGAGGGGTTCGCAAACTGGAGCTGACTTACGGCATGCTTATATGTAATGAAATATTCAACTAAGGGGGCCTCAGATTTCATAGTACGTATGTTGGATTTGTGCTGACATATTCTATCTTTGATTTTCTGGATGGTTTCACCAACATATCCCAAGCCACAGGGACATTTAATTAGATATACGACGTGGCTGGTGAGGCATGAAAAATTACCCTTAATATGAAAGGTTTTGCCCGTAGAGGGATGGGTAAAGGTGGGACCCTTGGTCACATTCCCACATTGAGCGCAAGTGAGGCAGGTGTATGTGCCTTTGATGGGGGTGTCTAGAATAGTTGTCTGGATACTGTATGGTTTACAAGAGCCTAAATCTGATCTAATGAGTTTGTCCCTAATGTTTGTGCCTCTTTTGTAGGACATGAGTGGGTTTGTTGGAAAAATATTGGGGAAATTCCTTTGGAGAATATGCCAATTTTCGAAATGTATTTATATTTTTTTACCTCACCGCTAACGTGGGAAAAGGTGGTGACACATGGTATGTGTTTGATTGAGGGTTTACAGATAGAGTGTTTCGCAGATAACAGGTTCTCTCTGGGTAGACCTTGAGTTTTGTTAAGATGGCTTTGGACAATATGTCTAGGAAATCCTCTTTTACGGAATTTATCGGGCATGTCACAAAGTCTAGATTCTACTATGTTAGTATCAGACACAATACGTTTAACTCTCATAATTCATGACAGAGGAAGAGACCTGATTAGACCGGGAGGGTAATATCATACCTGAGGAGGCTATTTCTGTCTGTAGGTTTCGTGTATAGGTCTGTCCTAAGGGTATTATTTCTTACCTCAAGACAAACATCTAGGAATGGGATCTCTGTCTTGCTGAAGTCCAAGGAGAGAGAGATGGAGCTCACACTTGTATGAATGATTTCATGGAAATTGAGTAGGTCATTCTCAGAGCCCTGCCAGACACAAAACACGTCATCAATGAAACAAACCCACAAAAGAACATTCTCCTTGAATAATGGATGTGGAAATACCACCTTTTCCTCAAACTGGTTAATATATATGAAAGATGCCGCAACGTTACAACCCATTGTTGTCCCTGACACCTGTAGATAAAACTGGTCCTCAAAAAGAAAATAATTCTGTTTCAGAACAAGTTTTTTTCTGCAGGTGAAAACTCCTGATATAACTCTCAAGGGTTTCCTTTACACATGTATACCCTCCGTTGTGGGGATATTGGTATCAGGGGCGTCGTTAGGTCAAAATATTTGGGGCTTGAGAACCGAATGTTTTGTCCAGTGCCCCAAATGTTATGCTGGCCCCACCCCCCCTTGTACTTGTTCCACTACTTGCGGGCTGTGCGAGCATGAGTTTAGTCACTTCGGCGCGCAATCCTGTCCTGCAGCGCGTGATCCCGCGAGACCCGCCACTGTAGGTCACGGTTCTCTTGGGATCACGTGCCGCAGGACGGGATTTCGCACCGAAGTAACTGAACTCATGCCCATGCAGCCAGCAGATCAGTACAAGGGGGATGATCTGCGGGGTTGCCCAGATGGCTAGGCTCTTCACATTAGTTATTAACCCATTTCAGCAGTCCCCACTCACTGAAGGGGGGACTGCTGAAAGGAGTTAATAACTACTGTGAAGGTGGGACTGCTGAAAGGGGATAAAGTACAAGGGGATGATCTGTGGGGTTGCCCAGATAGCTAGGCCAATCACAGTAGTTATTAACCCCTTTCAGCAGTCCCCCATTCACTGAAAAGAGGACTGCTGAAAGGGGTTAATAACTACTGTGAAGGGGAAACTGCTGAAAGGGGTTAAAGTACAAGGGGAGTCGGGGGATGATCTGTGGGGTTGCCCAGGCGGCTAGGCCCTTCACAGTAGTTATTAACCCCTTTCAGCAGCCCCCAATTCACAGAATCGTGGACTGCTGAAATGGGATAATAACTACTGTGATGCCTCCCTTCACAGTAGTCATTAACCCATTTCAGCAGTTTTTATTTATAAACCCATTTTAACTGCTGAAAGGGATTAATAACTACTGTGAAGGGGGGACTGCTGAAAGGGGTTAATAACTACTGTGAAGGGCCTCCCCCCCAGCGATGGGGGAGTGTCTTCAATTGGCAGGGGCGGGGCTTCACAGGGGGCATGATACAGTGGGCTTGTGCCCCGGATGTCTTCAGACCCTAGAAACGCACCTAGTTGGTATATAAACTGGCAATATCCATCGTCACCAGAAGACAATTAGACCAGTCAGGATGGATGTTTTGAATTTTATTAAGGAGAACAGTAGTATCCTGGATGAAAGATTTGCCTTTCTGTGCATAGGGTCTCAGAAGGCAGTCCAACATCCTAAAAGCTGGTTGAAATACTGAATCACATCCTGAGACAATGGGCCTACCCAGAGGGTGTTCGTCTTTTTTGTGGATCTTCGGTAGAATGTATATTACTGGAATTCATGGATATTGAGGGATGAGATATTCAGTTCATTTGTTATTGATGATCCAATCATTGCGAGCTTCATCAATTATCATTTTAAGTTCCTTCAAAAAAATTGTTTGTGAGGTCGTGGAGTCCTCTAGTCAATCCCTTAGTTGATGCAAAATCTCTTCCCTATAGTCAGTTTTATTCATAACCACGATACCTGAACCCTTGTTGTCTGGTTTTATGATTATGTCTGTGTCATTCTTTAAGCCCATGAAGGCATGTGCCCTTTAGACATATTATGTCTTACCTTTATAAGAGGTGATTTATTTTTTCTAATTTCTTGAGCTCTTTTTGCACCAGGGAGATATAGGTCTCAACCGTATCGTACTTCTTTGGAGGTGTGAAATTGCTTGGAGGCTTGCACGTTCTAGTACGGTCGTGGAAGAGGCTGGGGATTGTTTCACTTGGAGAGGTCCACGTAGGTTTTTCTATATCGATATACGCCCTTAGGCCCCATGCACACGGCCGTGTTTCACAGCCGTGTGCGGGCCGTGGAACCGCGGGCTGGATCCCTCCTGAGAGCAGGAGCGCACGACGTCACTGGTTGCTATGACGCCGTGCGCTCCCTGCTGCCGCCGCAATACAGTAATACACTGGTATGATCTATACCAGTGTATTACTGTACTGTGCCGGCAGCAGGGAGCGCACGGCGTCATAGCAACCAGTGACGCCGTGCGCTCCTGCTCTCAGGAGGGATCCAGGCCGCGGTTCCACGGCCCGCACACGGCTGTGAAACACGGCCGTGTGCATGGGGCCTTAGTCGGATTGCTCTGAAAAATCTTAACAGTTCCTTGTCAAGTTGGTAAGGGTTGGTGAAATTTTTGTGGGAACGAATCCTAAACATAAATTCAAAGTAGAGACCTCTTCTTCTGAAAGAGGTTTACTTGATAGCTTGATTACCAGGTTGTCTTCTCTTCTCATGATTAGTTGCGATTGGTGGATCTTGTACGCATTGGATCCCTGGATTGCTGATAAGAGCTTCGCTCTTTGCCTCTTGTCCTTCCTCCACGCCCTTCTTGATGGTCTCTTCTTCTTGTGCCAGAGAATTCTCTGCCTAAAAAATCAGCTTCACCACTAGTGCTTGAGGATCCCGATGTTCTTGGGGTTATGGAACCTTTCGTGGAATAATTTTGAGATACTGTGTGATATACTTAGTTGGTTGCGTAGTCTTGTAAGTCCCTATGGAACTTTTCTTTTGCGGTCTTCGAGGCTTCAATTGAAGAAATTGATATTTTGTGAAATATTATTTTTGAGAGATGTAGTTTCTTCAGTATATAAGTCTTGGAAGTGGTTTTGTTCAAGTGTGGCAATCTCTTCCTCGTTTTTTTTTTATTTCTTTATTGGCTTGTTCAACGGTAAGTAAAATTATTTCAAAATATGCTTTATTGAGTATTTTTTCGAACTGAAGACAGTATTCTGGATCTTCAGAAAACAAGATTGGACATAAGTTACAACTTAGGCCTCTAGGAATTATTTTCTTTTTGTAGTATTCAGCTAGAGTAACCGTATGTAGTTCCAGAGATATAGATTTTTTTAGTGTCTTCTCCACCATGTTCACAGACACTCTTGGAGCGGTATTAGAGAGGAATTCATTAGACGCCGTTTCGGTAGAAGTAATTCTTCTGGCGTCCTCTTTCGAAAAAGAGAAGATGCCACCCGTTTTGCATTATGTGCTTGTATTTAACCACTTCAGCCCCCCTAGCTGAAACACCCTTAATGACCAGGCCACTTTTTACACTTCTGCACTAAACTACTTTCACCAGTTATTGCTCGGTCATGCAACTTACCACCCAAATTAATTTTACCTCCCTTTCTTCTAACTAATAGAGCTTTCATTTGGTGGTATTTCATTGCTGCTGACATTTTAACTTTTTTTTGCTATTAATCGAAATGTAATAAAATCTTTGCAAAAAAATGACATTTTTCACTTTCAGTTGTAATTTTTTTTTTTTTTTTAAACGACATCCATATATAAATGTTTCGCTACATTTATTGTTCTACATGTCTTTGATTTAAAAAAAAATGTTTGGGTAAAAAAAAAATGGTTTGGGTAAAAGTTATAGCATTTACAAACTATGGTACAAAAATGTGAATTTACGCTTTTTGAAGCAGCTCTGACTTTCTGAGCACCTGTAATGATTCCTGAGGTTCTACAATGCCAGACAGTAGAAAAACCCCATAAATGATCCCATTTCGGAAAGTAGACACCCTAAGGTATTCGCTGATGGGCATAGTGAGTTCATAGAACTTTTTATTTTTTGTCACAAGTTAGCGGAAAATGATGTTTTTTTTTCCTACAAAGTCCGTTATTCCACTAACTTGTGACAAAAAATTAAAACTTTAAAGAACTCCCTATGCCCATCATGAAATACCTTGGGGTGTCTTCTTTCCAAAATGGGGTCACTTGTGGGGTAGTTATACTGCCCTGGCATTTTAGGGGCCCAAATGTGTGCGAAGTAGTTTGAAATCAAAATGTGTAAAAAATGGCCTGTGAAATCCAAAAGGTGCTCTTTGGAATGTGGGCCCTTTGCCCACCTAGGCGGGAAAAAAGTGTCACACATGCGGTATCGCCGTACTCAGGAGAAGTTGGGGAATGTGTTTTGGAGTGTCATTTTACATATACCCATGCTGGGTGAGAGAAATATCTCGGCAAAAGACAACTTTTTCCACTTTTTTATACAAAGTTGGCACTTGACCAAGATACTTATCTCACCCAGCATGGGTATATGTAAAAAAAAGGCGTCTGCCAGGACATAGGAGCTCCGCCCAACATCCATACCCACTTAGCTTGTATGCCCTGGCAAACCCGATTTCTCCATTAAATGTATAAATCATTGCCGGGATTTTTTATATTTTTTATATACAAAGTGTTTGCCAAAGCATATGAACACAGCCACCTCCTCAGCTCATATGCCTCGGCAAACGTATCTTTTACTGCAGAGGAGAAATCTCGTCTTGCAGCGCCGAATACACAGACTTGTGTATAATCTGACAGCAGCGCAATGCTTATGTCAGAATGCACATCCGTGCTGCAGCTAGTCGATCGGTTGGTCCACCTGGAAGGTAAAAAAAAAAAAAAAAAAAAAGAAAAGAAAAAACCAGGCCGCAACGCAATAATTTTTATTAACTTTATAAAAACCTTTGAACAGAACATATAAACTTTATTTAACTTTTGGAACTGAACGTTAACTTTTCTGCTTACTGGTGTTTTTTTATTTTTTTTATTTTTTTTACCTTTATAGGACAAACCTCTCTTCCCCATTGGACAATGTGCAAAGCGCAAAGCGCCCAAAGATGTGGCGAAGTGCATTATGCAGATGAAAGGAGAGGTTTGCAGCAGCTGTGTGTGAATGGGCCCTAATAGCCCTGTGTACCTGTCCTGTGAGATGTGATCCCTATGCTAAGTGTACCTGTGTGTGGTACTTCCGGAAACACTCCCCTAAGCATAGGGCAGGGTGGTCAGGGCAGTCAGGACAGAAATAGCGGGTGTCACGCCTTATTCCACTCCTGCTACAGACACAACATCTTTTTCGGGGTGACGGTTGGGTTGAGGTACCAGCAACGACATTGGGGAAATGTCGCTCGTGTAGACGGCTAACTACACTGGTGGATGGGGCCACAGAACCTCCTGGATACAGGAGGTTCTTGATGATCTCTTCCTGAAATTTGAGGAAGGATCCTGTTCTCCCAGCCTTACTGTAGAGAACAAAACTATTATACAGAGCCAATTGAATTAAATATGCAGACACCTTCTTATACCAGCGTCTGGTGCGTCGGGAAACTAAATACGGAGCCAACATCTGGTCATTGAAGTCCACCCCTCCCATGTGAAGGTTATAGTTGTGGACACAGAGGGGCCTTTCAATGACACTGGTTGCTCGCTCAATTTGTATTGTCGTGTCTGCGTGAATGGAGGAGAGCATGTAAATGTCACGCTTGTCTCTCCATTTCACCGCGAGCAGTTCTTGGTTACACAAGGCAGCTCTCTCCCCCCTTGCAAGACAGGTGGTAATGAGCCATTGGGGGAAGCCCAATGGCGGTGCCACAGCAGCCAATCTGTTCTAGGAACAAATGCCTGAAGAGGGACACACTTGTGTAGAAATTGTCCACATAAATATGGTACCCCTTGCCAAATAAGGGTGACACCAAGTCCCAGACTGTCTTCCCACTGGTCCCCGGGTAGTCAGGGCAACCAACCGGCTCCAGGGTCTGATCTTTTCCCTCATATTTGTGGATATAGCCTGTGGCCCTTTCACAGAGCTTATACAATTTGACCCCATACCGGGCGTGCTTGCTTGGGATGTATTGTTTGAAGCCAAGGCGCCCGGTAAAATGTATTAGGGACTCGTCTACGCAGATGTTTTGCTCAGGGGTATACAAATCTGCAAATTTCTGGTTGAAGTGGTCTATGAGGGGCCTAATTTTGTGGAGCCGGTCAAAAGCTGGGTGGCCTCCGGGACGGGAAGTGGTGTTATCGCTAAAGTGCAGGAAACGCAGGATGGCCTCAAATCGTGCCCTGGACATGGCAGCAGAGAACATGGGCATGTGATGAATTGGGTTCGTGGACCAATATGACCGCAATTCATGCTTTTTGGTTAGACCCATGTTGAGGAGAAGGCCCAGAAAAGTTTTAATTTCGGAAACTTGGACTGGTTTCCACCGGAAAGGCTGGGCATAATAGCTTCCCGGGTTGGCGGATATAAATTGTGTGGCATACCGGTTTGTTTCTGCCACGACTATGTCCAAGAGCTACGCAGTCAAAAACAGCTCAAAAAATCCCAGGGCCGAACCGATCGGAGCTGTCTCAACCCGAACTCCAGACTGGGCGGTGAAAAGGGGAACTACTGGTGCGGCTGAAGTTGGGGACTGCCAATCAGGATTTGCCAGCACCTCAGGGATTCTAGGTGGTCTACGGGCGGGGATAACTACTGCACGTGCCACCGTACCAGCTTCAACTGCCCTTCTGGTGCTCGCCACTCCACCATGTTGTACGGCAGTGCTGGTACTAGGTCCAGGGAGGGCTGCACTTCTGGTGTATGCCTCACCACGTAATCCAACAGCACCAGCCCCACTCTGCTGCCCTTGAAGCGGATCCTGTGCAACCTGTGGTCTAGCGACATGGGGCCGGGTATGCCTGGTGGTATCAGGGACCTCAACCTCCTCGTCCGAACTTTGGGTCAGACTGCCACTGCTTTCTACAGGTTCATATTCTGACCCGCTAGATTCATCAGATGAGGGTTCCCATTCCTCATCCGACTGGGTCAGAAGCCTGTCGGCCTCTGCAGAAGAATACCCCCTGTTTGACATTTGGGCTACTAAATTTAGGGGTATTCCCTGAGACTACCCAAGAAAAAAAGCAAGCCTGTCTTACAAATGGGAGGCTAGCGAAGTACCGGAGGCCGCTGCGGTTCATAAAAAATATCAAAACTTTACAATATCACTTGTAAAGTGATTGTGCAGTTATCAAAAAATATATATTTTATGTCACTGCTGCGGGGCGGGTGTGGGTGAACGCACGTGTGGGCGACCAATCAGGCCTAATCGGGCAAACACTGCGTTTTGGGTGGAGGGCGAACTAAAGTGACACTAATACTATTATAGATCTGACTGTGATCTGTTTTGATCACTTACAGATACTATAAAAGTACAAATGCTGATTAGCGATACGCTAAGGAGCGAATCAGTAACTGCGGTGCAGTGGGCTGGGCGCTAAACGATCGCTAAACTATCGCTAAACTACCTAACCAAGGGGCCTAAACTATCCTAAAACCTATCAGTCAATACCAGTGAAAAAAAAAAAAAGGGACAGTTTACACTGATCACTTTTTTCCTTTCATTAGGTGATTGACAGGGGCAAGAAGGGGTGATCAAGGGGTTAATTGGGGTGCAGGGGGGTGATCTGGGGCTAAGTGTGTGGTGTTTGGTGCTACTCAATGTGATGCCTGCTCCTCTGCTGAGACCAACCGACCAAAAGGACCAGCAGAGGAGCAGGGAAGCCATTTAACACATTATATTTACAAATATAATGTGTTAGATGGCTTCTGATTCCAGCTGCATCCAGTTAGGAGCACTGTGACACTCGTACTCAACATAAAGGGACATTTTAGGGCACCTTATACTACTCGGCCATTCCTACACCTGGGTATATGGGTCATCCTTTAGGGCCCCAGGGGGCGGCTCGCTGCATTTCCATTATGCCTTTTCTCTGTGAAGGCTTTACTACTGGTTTTTGCTTAAAGTAACTGATGGAAATAACTGATCAACTAACTGAAGTATGGGCCTTACAGTTCTAGAATGTATTGTATACAGTAACACTGACAGCATTATGTAAGGGTTACAAAGCATCATAATAATGCTATGCAACCCCGGCAGTGCTGGGAGGTCAGGAATGGTGCTCTCGCTGACACACAGCTGAAGGTCCAATGCATGGAGCTTGCTTATGTAAAAGTGGTACCTTGGAGCCAAGCTCGAGTTCGGGAAATGTTTTTTTACACTATTAATCAATTTCTAAAGTTATTATGCAAAGTCTCTCGAGACTTAGCAAAGTAATAACTTTGGCGCTCCATACAGTATTGAGACAAGGTTTTATGTGAATCGACTTCGGATGTATTATCTGAAGTCGATTCGCTCATCCCTTATATATAATAGCAGAAGGACCTGGCTTTATATCTATTTCATTTAATGTTTCTGTGTGTCATTAAAATATATCAACAGTATCCCCCATAACAGTGACCTCTACAGCACCCCACCCCTTTAACAGTGAACTTCACAGTTCCCCACCCCTTAACACTGACCCCCCACAGTACCCCGCCACTTTAAAATGGGACCTCCACAGCAGCCCATACCCTTAATTTTGACCTTCACAGCAGCCCGCCCCTTTAACAGTGAGTTTCACAGCACCTTACTCCTCCTCAGGGGCCGGCCCTATTAACAGTGACCACCGCAGTATATTGCTGCATTAACAGTTATCCCACAGTACCCTGCTGCCTTAACAATGACCTCCACAGCAGTTGCCCCTTTAAAAGTGGCCCCTGCCTCCTTAGCAGTGACCTCCACAGTGTCCACCCCTTTAACAGTGACCTCCACAGCACCCGCCCATTTTACAGTGACCTCGATAATGCCTGCCCCTTTAACAGTGACCTCCACAGTGCCTGCCTCTTTACCAGTGAACTCCACAGCACCAGCCCCTTTTACAGTGACCTCCATAGTGATCTCCCCTTTACTAGTGACCTCCACAGCGCCCACTTCTTTAACAGTGACCTCCACAGTGCCCTGCCTCTTTATTGCTAGGGCTAGATGACAACAAGTGACATTTTGTCTCAATAACTTTTATAATGGTAGGCAATGGTGTCGCACTGCGACACAACAGTCGCAAAAAATGCATGTAGCAGCATAGTTGTGCCCTATGTGACTTATTTTTGTCCTGTATCTCTAGCCTAAAGCTGACCTATAGTAGTGAAGAAAAGTGGCTGGGTTGTTATTGAAACCTTGAGTAAAACTGTGTGTATGGCAGTTGAGATTTGAAAAGAAAGACCTGCAGGCTTGTATTGGTCAATGCAGATCATTTTTTGGGAATATCTCAGGAGAGCTGGTACCTAAAACCTTCCAGGACACTTGATGTACCCGTGTGCCAAATTTAGTGAAGATCGGTTCAATCGTTTGGTTGCACATAAAGAACAGACAGAGAGACAAAAACTAATTTTTATATCTATACTAGCAGAAGGACCCGGCTTCGCACGGGTATATTTAATCTATTTCATTTTATGTTTCCGTGTGTCGTAAAAAATATCAACAGTTTCCCCCATAACAGTGACCTCTACAGTGCCCGCCCCTTTAACAGTGACTTTCACTGTGACCACCCCTTCAACTGTGACTTTCACTGTGACTGCCCCTTTAACTGTGACTTTCACTGTGACTGCCCCCTCAACTGTGACTTTCACTTTGACCGCCCCTTTAACTGTGACTTTCACTTTGACCGCCCCTTTAACAATGACTTTCACAGTGACCGCCCCTTTAACAGTGACTTTCACAGTGACCGCCCCTTTAACTGTGACTTTCACAGTGACCGCCCCTTTAACTGTGACTTTCACAGTGACCGCCCCTTTAACTGTGACCGCCACTTTCACTGTAACTTTCACTGTAACTGCCCCATTAACTGTGACTTTAACTGTGACCTCTACTTTAACCGGGACCGCTCCTTTAACTGTCGCTTTCACTGTGCCTTTAACTGTGACTTTTACTTTGACCGCCCCTTTAACTGTGACTTTCACAGTGACCACCCCTTTAACTGTGACTTTTACTGTGACCGTCCATTTAACTGTGGCTTTCACTGTGACCACCCTTTTAACTGTGACTTTTACAGTGACTGCCCCTTTAACTGTGACTTTCACAGTGACCGCCCCTTTAACTGTTACTTTCACTTTGACCGCCCCTTTAACTGTGATATTCACAGTGACCGCCCCTTTCACTATGACCGCCCCTTTAACTGTAACTTTCACTGTAACTGCCCCATTAACTGTGACTTTAACTCATTAAACGGAATAACAACCTAAATCAACTTGAGTTCTGATGTGTTTGTTTTTATTTAAATGGCAACTTCACCAATTTGTGACGTTTCGGTCATAAGACCTTTATCAAACACTGTGATAATGAGAAAATATTTCTATGAATATACAGTATAATGGCAACATCAAAACATACCAATGTACCTTATTAAATCATATGGTATTGGCACTTTCTACAATGGAAAATATTCAGATACAGGTATCAAGAAAATCAAGAAAATCAAAAACAATCCAGAAAGAGAATAAAGATAAAAATAAAATAAAAAGTACAAAATCAGAAATAACAAAAAGAAACAGCTAATACAGCAATACAGACATGTTCATTTACATGAATTATCAAGAGCATCAAATCGTGGCACTCCATATATAGTAGATCGACATTAAGGATAATTATTCTCTTTATAAAAAGATATATTGTACATATATTAATATGCATAGATGAATAGAAGGATAGATCCGTGCTCCTTTGACATAGGTAGCTATAACTACAGTTTAAGAACGACCTCTGTCCCAGACTAAAATTGGCAGAGTGAAAATGAAAATTATGAAAACAAACAGATGCAATTGTGACTATTTCTAATAGAACCGGGTGCCCCCATATAGGCAAAACAACACTTACCAAGTTGCCGTAAGGAAGAGAAAATATATAAGAGAAGTAGAGCTGATGGTGTATCCACACCCATATGAACGCTGAGGCTAGGTGGTGCATGTGCTGTGATATAATCGGCCCGGGAGGAAATTGCCGATACCGGAAGTGCCCATGCGTTCCAAGCTGGAACGCATATCGCCTCAACTACTATGGTTAATGTAGTCTCTATGTATTACTTGGGGGGGTATTATGTAGTGTCACTAGTGTTATGGAAAGGGAGAACCTTGTTATGAGGGGCATAACTGTAGTTACTATATTGACTTCTAAAGATCGCGAACCGGAAGTACGTTCCGGCCCAGACCGGAAGTGACCGATGCGTTCCAGCTTGGAACGCATCGGAAGCGATCATCCTATCAAACATAAGCCAGTATCTGTTATCCTACAAGTGAGCATGAGGTGGAATGAATTATGTGGAATATATTAATTTGGAATATACAGTCTACAGCTATAATAGGAAGATAATAGATAGAATATGGGAAAAATTTATTTATTGTTAAAAATGAAAGTAAAAAGCTAGAAAAGGGAGAAAAAAGTAAAAAAGGAGAAAAGGGGAATAATAGAAACAAAGAAGAAAGGGAAGGGACAGAACAAAGGAGAGAAAGAGAATCAGAGAGGAGAGAAATGAAGATCAGGAAAGGGGGGGGGGGGAATCAGGAAAATTATAAGGACCAACACCTAGAAAAGGATACAGGAAAGTGGCAAACATGGTGGGGGTCCGGTTCTTAGTGCATCTGAAAAAAACGAAAAAATAGATAGTTAGTCATCATATCCACTATTTGACATATGTACCAATGGCATTATATTTGTTTAAATGAATGAGGACAATTCATAATCTCTGTTGAGCCCCTTAGGTTCTAAACTCTGTAGCCTATGTATCCAGTATGCCTCACGTTTTTTTAAGCATTAGCTGTCTATTACCTCCTCTTCTGGGTAATTCAATTTTTTCTATTATCTGGAATTTCAATTGGGATACACTGTGTTTCATTTTATGAAAATGGTGAGGGACCGGGAGTAGTAAGTTCTCGCATCTGATAGTGGACTTATGTTGGCAGATACGATCCCTCACGTTCTGGGTGGTTTCCCCTACATATATCAGGCCACATGGACATTTCAGAAGGTAAATTACATAGTTGGATTGACAAGTATGAAATCCCTTAATTTGAATGGACTCACCAGTCTGTGGATGATAAATTTTGTCCCCTTTCATTACGTTAGAGCATTGCGCACAGTGAAGACAGGGAAACGTACCCTGTCTTGCTTTACCAAGTAGGCGCTGATGTAAAATGGTACTGCTCGGGCCAATATCCGCTCTGACAAGCCAATCTCACAAATTTTTTGGTCTCCTACTACAGGGTAGACATCGTGTTTGGAATTCCTCTATATTGGGAAAGGAACGAGTGAGTATGTTCCAATGTTTATTGAGAATGTTTGTAATCTTATAGGAATGTGGATCATAGGTATGTACAAAAGGGATTCTTTTTTTATTCTCTCTTCTTAGTTGTAAACTGGAACCTGGTTTTGGTGAGATTATTTCCTGAGGATATCCTCTCTGCTGAAATTTGGAAGTCATTTCTAATAATCTTTTTCTGTTTATTCTCCTCTGATGTTACTATTCTTGTGATGCGCTCAAACTGTGATCTGGGTAATTATTTTTTTGTAGAGGGTGCATGACAACTCCTGTAATGGAGTAAGTTGTTTCTGTCCGTAGGTTTTCGGTACAGATCTGTGTGTAGGGAACCATCCTGTTGTTTAAAGACCAAGGTGTCAAGAAAGCTAATACTTTGCTGATCATAATGTATTGTAAATTGTAACTCTGGGTAGATAGAATTGAGATATAAATGAAAGTTTACAAGTGACTCCTCCGTGCCTTCCCATAGACAAAAAATGTCATCTATGTATCTTTTCCAGGTTTTGGCATGTTGTTTAAAATGATCGTGTGGGTATACGTGTTCAATCTCGAACCTTGTCATATACCCATTAGCATAAGGTGGCGCTGCATGTAACCCCATTGCGGTTCCTTGTTTCTGTATGTAGAAAGAATCCTCAAACATAAAAAATGTTTTTGCAAAACTATAGTAAGGAGATCCAAATAGAATTGAACAAGTTGAGGTGGTGTGTTGGCTTCCTCTAAAAGGAGTTTAGTGGCCCTGATGCCTTTGGTGTGATGGATGGACGTATAAAGGCTATTAACATCCCATGTAACAAGATAACATTGGTTCGAGAGGGGACCTACTTTACGAATGACATTGAGGAATGCACTAGTATCTAATAGGAAAGACTGAGTAGTTTTAATTAGGGGGGTAAGGACGTTTTCTAATAGAATAGAAAGAGGAGACAGAATTGAATCCGTTGATGCCACAATGGGACGGCCTGGAGGTTTATTGAGAGTCTTGTGTATCTTGGAGAGTGTATAAAATACAGGGGTAATAGGGTGTAGATTTGTCAGGAATTTTATGATGTCATCATCAATAGTACCCTGTGTTGAGTGATGAGTAAGTGTCGTTTGAATCAGGGATGATATCTGAAAGGTTGGATTGAAGCTTACTTTCTCATAGATATTCCTATCGTCTAATTGGCGTAGGATTTCTTCTCTGTACTCTATGCGGTTCATAACCACAATGGCTCTGCCTTTGTCTGCAGGTTTGATCACTAAATTACGTTTTTTAGTAAGTGTCATCAAAGTCTGGCGCTCTATATTGGACAGATTCGGAGAAATATAATAATCACCACCTTTCACCTTTGTGGTGGAGATGTCTCTGTTTACCAAATTTACAAATGTCTCTATTGCAGAGTTAGTCCTTGGGGGGGTAAAATGTGATTTTACTCGTAAACCTAAAGACTTAAGCATAATAGTCGTATCCTTCTTAGGTTCCAGCATTTCAGTGATAACTTTATCACTGAAGTGTGCTTTCAATCTCAGATTGCGATAGAATCTTTGTAGGTCCATCTCTAATTGAAAAGTATTAAAATTGTATGTCGGACAAAATGAAAGTCCTTTTTGCAATAGCATAAGTTCCGCAGGACTGAGAAGGGATGATGAAATGTTAATCACAATCGGTTCTTCCTTACCTGTGAGCGCGTCGTGACTGTTGCTCGTCCTCTTTGATTGTCTCCCCCTCCGTGTCGGTTTCTGCCTTGTGAGCGTCGGCCTAAAAAACCGGTTGATCGAGAGGATTCCATATTGATGTCTGTGCTGGAACCTGAGGAAGCTTGTGAAGATGATCTCCTGCGGTTTTGTGAGAAGTAGGATTCCTGCCATCTGTATACACGATTGTTTCTGTAGTCTTCTGAATCTCTCAGAATTTTTTTTCTCTTTGCTGCCTCGGATTCTTTTCTATGGTTTGTCAGGGTGGATGTCAGTCAGTCTTGTAGTTGGGTAAGGGCTTCCGGTGCCAGGGTCGTTTTAAGCTGTTGTTCTGCTGCAGTAATAGATTCCTTGATTGATATTATAGATTTTTGCAAGTATGATATGGTCAGTGTCATCAAATCAAAGGAACATTTGTTTAATATCTGCTCAAATTGATCGCAGAAGGTTTTATCCTCCTTGAATATTGTGGGTCGTGTGGACATACGGAGACCCCTAGGGATCCTCTGAGCTCGTACGTACTCTGCCAGAGTCACGCAATGTAATTCATAATTTAGTAAATCTTCTGGATTCTCGTTCATAATCCCGTGCTCTCAGCTCTGACGCCGGAGTCTGTAAAAAATCTGTAGGTAAAGTGACTTGAGACAGAATGGAATCAGTCTCTTCTCATTATCACAGTGTTTGATAAAGGTCTTATGACCGAAACGTCACAAATTGGTGAAGTTGCCATTTAAATAAAAACAAACACATCAGAACTCAAGTTGAGTGCGGTTGTTATTCCGTTTAATGTGTTAGTGTGGCTGGGAAGCCAACACAACCAGCACCACGACCTCAAGAGACAAGTGTGCCACGTCTTATCTATACAAAATGTGACTTTAACTGTGACCGCCCCTTTAACTGTGACTTTTACAGTGACCGCCCCTTTAACTGTGACTTTCACAGAAACCGCCACTTTAATTGTGACTTTCAAAGTGACCACTCCTTTCACTGTGACCGCCCCTTTAACTAAACTTTCACTGTAACTGCCCCATTAACTGTGACCTCGCCTTTAACCAGGACCACTCCTTTAACTGTCACTTTCACTGTGCCTTTAAATGTGACTTTCACTTTGACCACCCCTTTAACTGTGACTTTTACTGTGACCATCCATTTAACTGTGGCTTTCACTGTGACCACCCCTTTAACTGTGGGTTTAACAGTTACCGCCCTTTTAACTGTGACTTTCACAGTGACCGTCACTTTAACTGTGACTTTCACTTTGACCGCCCCTTTCACTGTGACCACCCCTTTAACTGTGACTTTCACAGTGACCGTCCATTTAACTGTGGCTTTCACTGTGACCACCCCATTAACTGTGACTTTCACAATGACCACCCCTTTAACTGTGACTTTTACTGTGACCGTCCATTTAACTGTGGCTTTCACTGTGACCACCCCTTTAACTGTGACTTTCACAGTGACCGCCCCTTTAACTGTGACTTTCACAGTGACCGCCCCTTTAACTGTGACTTTCACAGTGGCCGCCCCTTTAACTGTGACTTTCACAGTGGCCGCCCCTTTAACTGTGACTTTCACAGTGACCGCCCCTTTAACTGATACTTTCACAGTGACCGCCCCTTTAACTGTGACTTTCACAGTGACCGCCCCTTTAACTGTGACTTTCACAGTGACCGCCCCTTTCACTGTGACTTTCACAGTGACCGCCCCTTTCACTGTGACTTTCACAGTGACCACCCCTTTCACTGTGACTTTCACAGTGACCACCCCTTTCACTGTGACTTTCACAGTGACCGCCCCTTTCACAGTGACCACCCCTTTCACTGTGACTTTCACAGTGACCACCCCTTTCACTGTGACTTTCACTGTGACCGCCCCTTTCACTGTAACTTTCACTGTAACTGCCCCATTAACTGCGACTTTAACTGTGACCGCCCCTTTAACCGGGACCGCTCATTTAACTGTGACTTTCACTGTGCCTTTAACTGTGACTTTCACTTTGACCGCCCCTTTAACTGTGACTTTTACTGTGACCGTCCATTTAACTGTGGCTTTCACTGTGACCACCCCTTTAACTGTGGGTTTCACAGTTACCTCCCTTTTAACTGTGACTTTCACTGTGACCGCCCCTATTAACTGTGACCGCCCCTTTAAATGCGACTTTCACTGTGACTGCCCCTTTAAATGTGACTTTCACAGGGACTGCCCCTTTAACCACTTCAGCCCCCCTAGCTTAAACACCCTTAATGACCAGACCACTTTTTACAATTCTGCACTGTTGGACTCTATATATACGGACCCCTTTACCTTAGTGTCTCTGTAAATGATCTCGGCAGCAAGCTTGGATTAAGTCTTTTGTTTCTGGTACCAGGAGGGTGAATGAATGACAAACATGTGTCTTGTTCAAATTCACTCTGTTTAATGGCAGAAGAGCATCAGTAGATATAGGAGGGGTTGAACTTTCTTTACATCCAATCATGTGTTAGCATTTATCACAACCTATAGTATTCATACACATGAGCTCTGCATTAACATAAAGGATGCAGTAGTAACAGCACTTGACCAATTAGGTATGGACACATGGGCTACTATGCATGTCTAAAATCCTGATGACCTATAAGGTGAAACTTCCAACTTTTAGGAATGTTTGGGTATTCTTGAAACCGCTCAGGAAGTGTCTCACATTCCATAAAGGGGGATGGAGATCGTAAACAGATGTACTGGTCAGCAAAGAGAGACAAGATGGAGTTACCTATATCCCATCAGTCCCCTCTTTAGAACATATATATATCTTATATTATATGGTTCTTTCTCTGTTCTCCCTTGGTTTGCTTGTAAGCCTTTAGGTATTCCATATACCCTTCAGGAGTATAATCCTCATGCTTTGTTGGGGTTGTGTTTACCTCTTCTACCTCTACCGGAGTATAGAGGAATGCTGAGTGTACCCCTCTTTCGGCCACATTTTTACATATGGCAAAAAGGGAGGGCACACATTGTAAACAACAGCAGAGAAACACCATTGCAGCGATCACAGCGAATGCCACTCCTAAAACATACCTTATTTGACCAAAGTCAGGTATCCAGCCAAAAAGCCAGTCCCACCAACCTTGATCAACATCTTGTTTTATATGTTTTATCATCTCTTCTAATTGGCCTATTCTATCTTTTATTCCACTGGAGTGATCTGATAAATTGAAACAACACATCCCTGAGAACACTGAACATCCTATACCATGTTGAAGCAATAAATAGTCACTAGTTGCCCTATTCTGCAAGATAGCCTTTTTATATGATTGTATATCCAGCAGCATATCTTGTAGAATTGCACTAGTGACTATTTATTTGTCTTACCATAAAACAGGCAAGTTTTGATATTGTCCTGTGGTTATATATGGCCAACCCCTGGTACCCCTATCAAAGACATCCCTAAACTCATATATTCTGATCTAGAGAGGAGATGCACATTATAATCACAATTGTCTGGCAGCTGTAGGGAAGTGTCTCTTGTGTGTCGTGTCTGCATTGCTGGGAATAGTGGTAACATTGCTAATGTCAAGCCTAGCTATTGTACAGGGTCCCTCTGTAATATTGGCCGGTATGTACGTGTAACTAGAATTTCCACAGGCCAATACCCATCCTGTTGGTAGAGGTACATGTTTATCTAGGGATGGTACTGTTTTGGTAATATTACATTGCATATTTTTTCCTGTTACTATCTTTTTACAACTACCTAGATCTCTATCACAAATACTTGGCCTAGTCTTATTCTGCATTTTTGCTTGTATGCAGGGAGGCAATAGTGTCTCATCACAGGTGAAATTATAACATATTTCTGCCGCTGTAACAAGACCTGTAATTATCTCTATCATATTACTTTGCAGAGTCTCATATGTATGACAGTTATAGGCAAGCATGATAAGGATTTATATATCCATATCTAACATCGTGACCCTCCAAGTCTGTGTCATTCCATTGGGAACGTAGGAGCCCCGTCCATACATCTACTGGGGTGGGGACTGCTACCAGACATGTCTCCAAAATGTTAGATGCAGATAAAGTGGTTCGGAGACAGAAAGTCAGTTAAGTTCAGAGTTTTGGCCAGGTACAGCCATAAGTTCTCCTTTGTCTTCCACAGATTGTCTTCCCCTCTGCATTCCGTTTTCAAGTATGTCTGTCTGTTCCACAGCCGTGGGACAGTAAGTAGGAGACACAAAATTGCAAGTATTAAGGCACTGTATCTCAGCCATCTCGAGGAATGCCCTGACTGCGTCATCCTGTTGGGGGTCAAGGCTGTCTGCCTCCGTTAGCACCCCTTCTGTATCTTGTTCGAGGTCAAGGCTGTCTGCCTCCGTTAGTACCTCTGGGCCTTGTTGGAGGTCAGGGCTGTCTGCCCCCGTTAGTACCTCTCTTTTCTTCACCAACTTAATCCTTGTGGCGTGGATCCACGTGGGCGACTGTTCAGTGAGGACTGCTGTTCTGGTGATCGCGACTACCTCGGTGGGTGGTCCGTAGGTGAAGCTTCCTGGTTCCTTTCCCTTCTTTAAGATCTTGATCATCACCTGGTCGCCTACCCGGAATGGATGGGTTGGTTCCTGTGAAAGAGAAGGAGACTTACAAGCAACTTTTTCTTCAGTTTTACTGAGGACCTTGATCAGATTAGTAACATACTCCTCTCTAATTAGGTCCAAGTCCCCTTCCTGCACTACCAGGGGCGTCTTGCCCATGGTGTGGGGAAAGGCCTAACCATCAGAGTTTCAAATGGTGACATCCCTAACTTATTTGGTGTCATTCTGATTTCTGCAAGTATTATGGGTAGGATTTGTTTCCATTTTTCAAATGTACCAGCAGTGGCCTTCCTGAGTTTGTCCTTCACTGTCCTGTTTATTCTTTCCACAATGCCTGAGCTTTGCGGGTGGTACGGAATATGAAATTTCCATTCCACTTGTAACAGTCTAGCTACCTCCTTGTTAAGTTTTGAGGTGAAGGCCGGCCCCTGGTCTGATTCAATAACCAGAGGACAGCCCCACCTTGGGATTATTTGCTGAGTCAGGATTTTGGCTGTAGTCTTAGCATCTTCTGCCTTTGTAGGAAAAACTTCTGGCCACCTTGAGAACATATCCACTATCACTAATGCATATTCTTGTTTTCCTTTTGTTTTCGGTATATGCGTGTAATCCACCTGCAAGTGGGTGAATGGTGTAGTGGGGTAGTCAAGGTGTTGGTGAGGTATTTTCAGTGGGTTGTTAGGGTTGTTTCTCAAGCACGTAATACATCTGTGTATGTAGTCTGTGACTAGCTGTTTGCTATCAGTGATGTAAAAACTTTGGCTCAACAACATGTGGGTAGTTTGTATGCTGTTGTGTCCTACCCCGTGAAAGTGTGCAATGAAGATGGATGCACTATGTTGAGGTATGCAGGGCCTCCCCTCCTTGCAGATCAATCCAGACTTTGGATTTTTCTGCAAGATTGGATAGCACCAATCCTTCTCCTCTGTTTCAGTGGCATACCTTTGTAAGGTCTGTTAGCATGTGTGTCAAATCAGGTGAGGGTGGGTGTAAGACTGCCATTTCCCAATTGTCATGATTCATTCTATTTGGATTTCTCTTGGCTGTGTCTTTAGCTACACTATCTGCAAATGCATTTCCCCTTGAAATTCTGTCTTTTACCATTTGTGTGTGCCCTGCAATGTACTATAGCTAGATCTGAAGGCAATCTGATTGCGGCCAAGAGATCCGTGACTAGCTGCGCATGTGAGATTCTCTTACCGTCTGCTGCAGTGAATCCTCTCCTCTGCCAAATCATTCCATGATCCCATACTACACCATGAGCATATCTGCTGTCTGTGTAAATAGTGACAGGTTTATTAGTGTGTAGTATGCAAGCCCTTGTGAGTGCAATAAGTTCAGCTGCCTGTGCAGACTGAATGGGAATTGGGCTTGCTTCCAAGACTATATCTGGCAGCATGACAATAGCATATGCTGCACAGAATATAGTGTCAGTGGGACGAGAGCATGATCCATCAACAAAAACTTCTGGTGCGTCAGGTATGGGAACAGTTGATAAGTCAGCCCTGGGTGACGTCTCATGATTGAGCACCTGTAGGCAATCATGTGTGTCAGGAAGGACGTCTTCTGTTCCTTTCAGCCCTAATAATGCATTCAAAATAGGTGCTGGTCCTGTAATGTTGGATGCATATTTAATCTGGAGTGAAGGATTACTGAGCAACAGGATCTCATATCCTGATAATCTTTGTGCTGACATGTGTTGTGTATGTACACCTCTGAGTAAGCCTACAACATCATGTGTAGTGTGCAAGAAAGTTAAATGTCCCAGGGTAAAAGTAGTTGCTAATTCTACCATCATTGCACAGGCTGCAAGGGAACGCAGACATGCCGGCATCCCCTGGACAGAGACGGGCATAACCTTTGAGAAAAACGCACAAGGACGCAACTTGCCTCCGTGTTCTTGTGTCAGTACCCCCGCCATGGTTTTACAATTTTGGCGTGCAAACATGTGGAAGGGCATATTATAGTCAGGGAGGCCCAGCCCTGGACTCGACATGAGTGAACATTTCAGATAATCAAATGCATTGTACATTTCAGAAGACCATTTAATCAAATCTGGATTTTCATCCAGAGTGGCTTGCCTCAAGACATTGTCATAATGGGAGCAATCAGGAATCCATTGTCTACAGCAGTTTATCATACCAAGGAAAGACAACATTTCTTTCTTGGTGTGCGGGGTGACCAAACCCGCAATAGACTGAACTCTTTCTGCGCTGATTCTCCTTTCACCTTTTGTGAGGACAAAGCCCAAGTATTCAACCTGCATTTTACACCATTGCATTTTCTTGAGTGTCACTTTGTGACCACATCCTGACAACCATTTTAACAGTGATAAACCATCCTGAATGCTGGCCTCCGCTGACATGCTACACAGTAACAAATCATCGACATATTGCAACAGCACAGAACCTTGGGGGGGGTACCATGGTTTTAATGTGGCTTGGAGGACTATGCTGTACACTACAGGTGAATCAGCATATCCCTGAGGCATTCTGCACCAGGTCAGTTGTCGTCCGTCAAAGGAAAAAGCAAAAAGTAGTCTGGTTGCCTTATCAACTGGGATAGAAAAGAAAGCATTCTTCAGATCTATCACACTGAAATAGACAGCGTCTGCAGGAATGGCAGAAAGAAGTGAGGTGACATCTGGGACAATAGGAGCAATAGGCACAATGATATTATTTATTGCCCTTAAATCCTGTACAAAGCGGATAGTACCATCTGCCTTTGTCACTGGATTTACAGGCGTACTGTAGGGTGAAATCACCTCTTCCAGGATTCCCTTTTGTAGGAATTCTTCTATCATTGGCCTAAGTCCATCAAGTTTCTCTTTTGACAGTGGATATTGTTTCTGATATACAGGTGTACTGCCCTCTTTGATGGTTGCTTTGTATGGTGTGCAGTCAATGAATCCTGTATCATAGTCCCCCTTTGCCCACAATGATGGGTCTATTTCCTCTAATTCTGAGTGATCTTGTAAGTTTGTAAGGATCAGAGGTGTGGGGGTTATTATGGGCAAAGCATCAGAGTATACACTGATGCCATTGTTCTCAACAGTGATTTGCAATTCTAACTTAATGAATAAGTCTCTTCCCAGAAGACTCACAGGACATTCTGGTATGATGCTAAAAGCATGATCTGTAATGTATTCCCTATCAATGGTTTCTACTGGTAAGGAATCTGTTCTGTATGTCCTTGTCAATACCCCATTTATTCCCATAGAGGGCGCACTCTTCCTTAAAGGCCCTTTGTACATTGAACTGTTTAACACACTAGAAGTAGCTCCACTGTCTACCATAAACCCCACTTTTCGTCCTCCTATTCTAAGTAGAATTACTGGTGTGTCCTTCCAATGTGTAGTGACCTGTGTGAAAGTTGGGGCGTGTCCCTCTGGGCATCCTCAGTATAAGTTTTGCTGATGCCAATCTAATGGGAATCTGGGCTGACTCTGTGAACCTTGTCTGTGGTTTATCTGACTTGGTTGATTATTTTGTGACTGAGTATCAGGTTTCTGTGCGTTATAGTCTTGACCTCCCCCCCTTCTTGGAGCGCGGCATTGACGTGCCCAATGTCCTTCCTGTCCGCAGTTATAACAACAATTATTTGGCAATGAGTCATGTCTTTCATTGTAGGGTCTGGTATTATTTCTACCCCTCCTTCCCCCCCCTCTGCCCCTGCCTCTACCACTATATGCGTGTGTGGGGGATGTCGCTCTCCTTATCTCAAAACAACCAGCTGCTTCCTTTTCAAAGAGATGTTTCTCAAAATCGTCAATTGTATCTGAAGTCCATGAAGACACATTTTGCTTCACCGTTAAAACCAACTTATCTGACAAATTATTTATGAATGTGGAGATAATCAAACTATCATTGTCACGCACAGGTAGCCCAGCCTCAGTCTTCCAGCAGTCAATGAATCTTTTCCAGAATTCAGTGACTGTTTCAGCAGATTTCTGTCTGCAGGCCACTGCTACAGGCAATGAAGATTTTAGTTTAAAAACCTCATTCATATGGACCTCAATCTCCTCCCATATTCTTTTCTGACCCTCTTCGGTATTGCATATGTAATCTGGAGCATCACAGCGTTGTGCAATCATAGATATGGATTTGACCTTCTCCCAATCCCATGTTGTGTGTGTTCCTATAATACCATCCAGGATAAGTCTTAAATCTTCCTGTGTATAGTTGCGCCCTCTACAGGCCTTTTTTTAGGTATGTAATAGTCCCCAGTGGGGCTATGGAAGGTTTGGGACAATATTTAATAATTTTGTTGAGATCGTCTATTTCTATGGGCTTTTTTACTAAGTGTTGTCCTACTGTCAGAAAGGGAGCGATTACTTGGACTCCCTCTTTTGATTCTTCCTGTTCTGTTTCATCTTTCAATCTACTTGTACTGCGTGTATTATAACTAGTATGCGGTGTGCCAGTGATTGAACCACGCTCCATTATGTCTCCAAATGTTGGCATGGGGGGTCGGTATTTTTCTTCTAGTTTCAATGGTATAACCGCTGTTACAGCATCTTCCTCATCCTGAGTCAGAACTGGGTACAGAGGTACTGTGGGGGTGGAATTATTATAAGGTGGAGGGGATTTCTGACTTCTCTTCTTTGTACCTACCTCCTGTTCTATTTCATGTAAAGTCCTATCATTTTTGGGACTTTTTAGATTCTTATTTTTCTTGCTATTACCTGCATCATACCAGTGGGGGGCTATTTCCAGCCACTGTTCTCCTCCCCTGGACATGTACTCCATGTCCCAGGAAGGATCCGCATCGAATTGCGGCCAGGCTGTTTTATCACCTAGACATAGTCCTTTGACCATATCCATATGATAAATACTATTATCACCGTTCCTGGGGAATGGATCTGCAGCATCCATTACCTCAGTCCAGCCTGCTAGATTATCTACCCACGGGTTGATCAGGTAATAGTTTGTTGGACTAACACGAGCTACATAGATTTTGCAAGTCTCTCCTGGTTCTGGTTTAGGGATTTTAGTCTTAGACCCTTGTCCTCCCATGTTAGTATTTATAGTTCAAAGAATAAGTGAGACAATCGCCGTCAGGACTGGCTGTACTGCACTGAAATAGCGCCGACAAGACCTGTCAACTGATCAGCTGATTCGTATCTTAATGTCTCTCTATACTCTTTGGACCCCTATCGACTATTGTTGCTTTGGACCGCCACTTGCGTTCATATTTTCCGGGTCATCAGATTATTCCTAGCCGAAAAATTGGGGCGTCTTGCGGTCCTCCACAGCACAAACAATTTTACACATTAACAGTAAATAACCCAAAATACATCAATTTGACAATAACAGTGGGATATGACCGTACACTTACCACCCGGTCAGTATCTCACACAAACAGATAATCTTATCACTTCTAAAATACTTATACTATATATATATATAAGAGTTAATCCAAGCTTTTAACCTTTCTGTTCCCTGAACAGTATCTCTTAGTACGTACTACAAAGGGCATGGGCTCCCGGAGCCTCTTACTGCCCACTTTAGCTCCCTGAGCTATAATTGCGTGTCCCGGACACAGCAATCTACCGAAATCATAAATAGATGGTTCAACTTACTTGATTGAGATTTTGGTCAGTGCCCCCACGTCCAAGAAGGACAAAAATTGATGTCCTTCACTGTGGACGTGAAGATGAACCTCTCAATCCCGGACGATGCCCCCAGCTGTTGGACTCTATATATACGGACCCCTTTACCTTAGTGTCCCTGTAAATGATCTAGGCAGCAAGCTTGGATTAAGTCTTTTGTTTCTGGTACCAGGAGGGTGAATGAATGACAAACATGTGTCTTGTTCAAATTCACTCTGTTTAATGGCAGAAGAGCATCAGTAGATATAGGAGGGGTTGAACTTTCTTTACATCCAATCATGTGTTAGCATTTATCACAACCTATAGTATTCATACACATGAGCTCTGCATTAACATAAAGGATGCAGTAGTAACAGCACTTGACCAATTAGGTATGGACACATGGGCTACTATGCATCCAAAATCCTGATGACCTAATAAGGTGAAACTTCCAACTTTTAGGAATGTTTGGGTATTCTTGAAACCGCTCAGGAAGTGTCTCACATTCCATAAAGGGGGATGGAGATCGTAAACAGATGTACTGGTCAGCAAAGAGAGACAAGATGGAGTTACCTATATCCCATCATGCACTACACTACTTTGACCGTTTATTGCTCGGTCATGCAACTTACCACCCAAATGAATTTTACCTCCTTTTCTTCTCACTAATAGAGCTTTCATTTGGTGGTATTTCATTGCTGCTGACATTTTTACTTTTTTTTGTTATTAATCGAAATGTAAGGAAATTTTTGCAAAAATTAATCACATTTTTCACTTTCTGTTGTAAAATTTTTCTAAAAAAACGACATCTATATATACATTTTTCTCTAAATGTATTGTTCTACATGTCTCTGATTAAAAAAAATATGTTTGGGTAAAAAAAAAAAAAAAAAAAATGGTTTGGGTAAAAGTTATAGCGTTTACAAACTATGGTACAAAAATGTGTAACTGTGACTTTTACAGTGACTGCCCCTTTAACTGTGACTTTCACAGTGACCGCCCCTTTAACTGTTACTTTCACTTTGACCGCCCCTTTAACTGTAATATTCACAGTGACCGCCCCTTTAACTGTGACTTTAACTTTGACCGCCCCTTTAACTGTAATATTCACAGTGACCGCCCCTTTAACTGTGACTTTCACAGTGACCGCCCCTTTCACTGTGACCGCCCCTTTAACTGTGACTTTAACTGTGACCGCCCCTTTAACTGTGACTTTTACAGTGACCGCCCCTTTAACTGTGACTTTCACAGTAACCGTCACTTTAATTGTGACTTTCAAAGTGACCGCCCCTTTAACTGTGACTTTCACAGTGACCACTCCTTTCACTGTGACCGCCCCTTTAACTGTAACTTTTACTGTAACTGCCCGATTAACTGTGACCTCGCCTTTAACCAGGACCACTCCTTTAACTGTCACTTTCACTGTGCCTTTAAATGTGACTTTCACTTTGACCACCCCTTTAACTGTGACTTTTACTGTGACCATCCATTTAACTGTGGCTTTCACTGTGACCACCCCTTTAACTGTGGGTTTAACAGTTACCGCCCTTTTAACTGTAACTTTCACAGTGACCGTCACTTTAACTGTGACTTTCACTTTGACCGCCCCTTTCACTGTGATCACCCCTTTAACTGTGACTTTCACAGTGACCGTCCATTTAACTGTGGCTTTCACTGTGACCACCCCTTTAACTGTGACTTTCACAGTGACCTCCCCTTTAACTGTGACTTTTACTGTGACCGTCCATTTAACTGTGGCTTTCACTGTGACCACCCCTTTAACTGTGGCTTTCACTGTGACCACCCCTTTAACTGTGACTTTCACAGTGACTGCCCCTTTAACTGTGACTTTCACAGTGACCGCTCCTTTAACTGTGACTTTCACAGTGACCGCCCCTTTAACTGTGACTTTCACAGTGACCGCCCCTTTAACTGATACTTTCACTGTGACCGCCCCTTTAACTGTGACTTTTACAGTGACCGCCCCTTTCACTGTGACTTTCACTGTGACCGCCCCTTTCACTGTAACTGCCCCATTAACTGTGACTTTAACTGTGACCGCCCCTTTAACCGGGACCGCTCATTTAACTGTCACTTTCACTGTGCCTTAAACTGTGACTTTCACTTTGACCGCCCCTTTAACTGTGACTTTTACTGTGACCGTCCATTTAACTGTGGCTTTCACTGTGACCACCCCTTTAACTGTGGGTTTCACAGTTACCTCCCTTTTAACTGTGACTTTCACTGTGACCGCCCCTATTAACTGTGACCGCCCCTTTAAATGCGACTTTCACAGGGACTGCCCCTTTAACCACTTCAGCCCCCCTAGCTTAAACACCCTTAATGACCAGACCACTTTTTACAATTCTGCACTACACTACTTTGACCGTTTATTGCTCGGTCATGCAACTTACCACCCAAATGAATTTTACCTCCTTTTCTTCTCACTAATAGAGCTTTCATTTGGTGGTATTTCATTGCTGCTGACATTTTTACTTTTTTTTGTTATTAATCAAAATTTAAGGAAATTTTTGCAAAAATTAATCACATTTTTCACTTTCTGTTGTAAAATTTTTCTAAAAAAAACGACATCTATATATACATTTTTCTCTAAATGTATTGTTCTACATGTCTCTGATTAAAAAAAAATATGTTTGGGTAAAAAAATAAAAAAATGGTTTGGGTAAAAGTTATAGCGTTTACAAACTATGGTACAAAAATGTGAATGTCCGCTTTTTGAAGCAGCTCTGACTTTCTGAGCACCTGTCATGTTTCCTGAGGTTCTACAATGCCCAGAAAAACCCCACAAATGACCCCATTTCGGAAAGTAGACACCCTAAGGTATTCGCTTATGCGCATAGTGAGTTCATAGAACTTTTTATTTTTTGTCACAACTTAGTGGAAAATGATGATTTTTTTTATTTTTCCTTACAGTCTCATATTCCACTAACTTGTGACAAAATTTTTAAACTTCCATGAACTTACTTTGCCCATCATGAAATACCTTGGGGTGTCTTCTTTCCAAAATGGGGTCACTTGTGGGGTAGTTATACTGCTCTGGCATTTTAGGGGCCCAAATGCATGCAAAGTGTAAAAAATGTTTTAGGGGCCCCTTTGCCCACCTAGGCTGCAAAAAAGTGTCACACATGTGGTATCGCCGTACTCAGGAGAAGTTGGGGAATGTGTTTTGGGGTGTCATTTTACATATACCCATGCTGGGTGAGAGAAATATCTTGGTCAAATGCCAACTTTGTATAAAAAAATGGGAAAAGTTGTCTTTTGCCGATATATTTATCTCACCCAGCATGGGAATATGTAAAATGACACCCCAAAACACATTCCTCAACTTCTCCTGAGTACGGCGATACCACATGTGTGACACTTTTTTCTGCAGCCTAGGTGGGCAAAGGGGCCCACATTCCAAAGAGTACCTTTCGGATTTCACAGGCCATTTTTTACACATTTTGATTTCAAACTACTTTGCACGCATTTGGGCCCCTAAAATGCCAGGGCAGTATAACTACCCCACAAGTGACCCCATTTTGGAAAGAAGACACCCCAAGGTATTTTCTGATGGGCATAGTGAGTTCATAGAAGTTTTTATTTTTTTGTCACAAGTTAGTGGAATATGAGACTTTGTAAGAAAAAATAAAATACAAAAAAATCATCATTTTCCGCTAACTTGTGACAAAAATAAAAAAAATTGGGGTCACTTGTGGGGTAGTTATACTGCCCTGGCATTTTAGG
Source organism: Bufo gargarizans (assembly GCF_014858855.1). Taxonomy (NCBI): domain Eukaryota; kingdom Metazoa; phylum Chordata; class Amphibia; order Anura; family Bufonidae; genus Bufo; species Bufo gargarizans. Next base: position 295,616,406 of record NC_058084.1, on the reverse strand, counting down.
GGCCCAAATGCGTGCAAAGTAGTTTGAAATCAAAATGTGTAAAAAATGGTCTGTGAAATCCGAAAGGTGCTCTTTGGAATGTGGGCCCCTTTGCCCACCTAGGCTGCAAAAAAGTGTCACACATCTGGTATCGCCGTACTCTTTTTTTTTTTACTTTTCCCTTTTTTTTATACAAAGTTGGCATTTGACCAAGATATTTATCTCACCCAGCATGGGTATATGTAAAATGACACCCCAAAACACATTCCCCAACTTCTCCTGAGTACGGTGATACCACATGTGTGACACTTTTTTGCAGCCTAGATGCGCAAAGGGGCCCAAATTCCTTTTAGGAGGGCATTTTTAAACATTTGGATCCCAGACTTCTTCTCACGCTTTAAGGCCCCTAAAAATCCAGGGCAGTATAAATACCCCACATGTGACCCCATTTTGGAAAGAAGACACCCCAAGGTATTCAATGAGGGGCATGCAGAGTTCATCGAAAAAAATATAAAAATTGGCACAAGTTAGCGGAAATTGTTTTTTTTTTTTGTTTTTTTCTCACAAAGTCTCCCTTTCCGCTAACTTGAGACAAAAATTTCAATCTTTCATGGACTCAATATGCCCCGAATACCTTGGGGTGTCTTCTTTCCAAAGTGGGGTCATTTGTGGGGTGTTTGTACTGCCCTTGCATTTGAGGGTCTCCGCAATCATTACATGTATGGCCAGCATTAGGAGTTTCTGCTATTCTCCTTATATTGAACATACGGGTAATGAGATTTTTTTTTTTCGTTCAGCCTCTGGGCTGAAAGAAAAAATGAATGGCACAGATTTCTTAATTCGCATCGATCAATGTGGATGAAAAAATCTCTGCCCAAAAAAAAAATAAAAGGAGGGGAAAGGCGTCTGCCAGGACATAGGAGCTCCGCCGAACATCCATACCCACTTAGCTCGTATGCCCTGGCAAACCCGATTTCTCCATTCACATCAATCGATGTGGATGAATAAATCATTGCTGGTATTTTTTTATTTTTTTATATATATACAAAGTGTTTGCCAAAGCATATGAACACCGCCGCCTCCTCAGCTCATATGCCTCGGCAAACGTATATTTTACTGCAGAGGAGAAATCTCATCTTGCAGCGCCGCATACACCGACTTTTGTGTAATGTGACAGCAGCGCAATGCTTCTGTCAGAATGCACATCAGTGCTGCAGCTACTTGATCGGTTGGACCACCTGGAAGGTAAAAAAAAAAAAAAAAGACAAAAAAGGAAAAACCAGGCCGCAACGCAATAAATTTATTAACTTTATAATAACTTTTGAACAGAACATATAAACTTTATTTAACTTTTTGAACATAACGTTAACTTTTTTGCTTACTGGTGATTTTTTTTTTTACCTTTATAGGACAAACCTCTCCTTCCCCATGGGACAATGTGCAAAGCGCAAATCGCCCAAAGATGTGGCGAAGTACATTATGCACTTTGTCCCAGGTGAAAGGAGAGGTTTGCAGCAGCTCTGTGTGAATGGGCCCTAATATCCCTGTGTGCCTGTCCTGTGAGATGTGATCCCTATGCTAAGTGTACCTGTGTGTGGTAACACTCCCCAAAGCATAGGGCAGGGTGGTCAGGGCAGTCAGGACAGAAATAGCGGGTGTCACGCCAATTCCACTCCTGCTACAGACACAACATCTTTTTTGGGGTGACGGTTGGGTTGAGGTACCAGCAACGACATTGGGGAAATGTCGCTCGTGTAGACGGCTAACTACACTGGTGGATGGGGCCACGGAACCTCCTGAAATTTGAGGAAGGATCCTGTTCTCCCAGCCTTACTGTAGAGAACAAAACTATTATACAGAGCCAATTGAATTAAATATGCAGACACCTTCTTATACCAGCGTCTGGTGCGTCGGGAAACTAAATACGGAGCCAACATCTGGTCATTGAAGTCCACCCCTCCCATGAGCAAATTATAGTCGTGGACACAGAGGGGCTTTCCAATGACACTGGTTGCTCGTTCAATTTGTATTGTCGTGTCTGCGTGAATGGAGGAGAGCATGTAAATGTCACGCTTGTCTCTCCATTTCACCGCGAGCAGTTATTCATTACACAAGGCAGCCCTCTCCCCCCTTGTGAGACGGGTGGTAACGAGCCGTTGGGGGAAGCCCGTGCGACTAGTTTGCGCGGTGCCACAGCAGCCAATCTGTTCTAGGAACAAATGCCTGAAGAGGGGCACACTTGTGTAGAAATTGTCCACATAAATATGGTACCCCTTGCCAAATAAGGGTGACACCAAGTCCCAGACTGTCTTCCCACTGGTCCCCAAGTAGTCCGGGCAACCGACTGGCTCCAGGGTCTGATCTTTTCCCTCATAGATCCGAAATTTGTTGGTATAGCCTGTGGCCCTTTCACAGAGCTTATACAATTTGACCCCATACCAGGCGCGCTTGCTTTGCTTGGGATGTATTGTTTGAAGCCAAGGCGCCCGGTAAAATGTATAAGGGACTCGTCCACGCAGATGTTTTACTCAGGGGTATACAAATCTGCAAATTTCTGGTTGAAGTGGTCTTTGAGGGGCCGAATTTTGAGGAGCCGGTCAAAAGCTGGGTGGCCTCTGGGACGAGAGGTGCTATTGTCACTAAAGTGCAGGAAACGCAGGATGGCCTCAAATCGTGCCCTGGACATGGCAGCAGAGAACATGGGCATGTGATGAATTGGGTTCGTGGACCAACATGACCGCAATTCATGCTTTTTGGTTAGACCCATGTTGAGGGAAACTTGGCATACCGGTTTGTTTCTGCCACGACTATGTCCAAGAGCTCCGCAGTCAAGAACAGCTCAAAAAATCCCAGGGCCTAACCGATCTGAGCTGTCTCAACCCGAACTCCAGACTGGGCGGTGAAAGGGGGAACTAATGGTGCGGCTGAAGTTGGGGACTGCCAATCAAGATTTGCCAGCACCTCAGGGACTCTAGGGGGTCTACGGGCCTGTCTGTGTGGTGGCTGCAACGGGGTAACTATTGCACGAGCCACCGTACCAGCTTCAACTGCCCTTCTGGTGCTCGCCACTTCACCATGTTGTACGGCAGTGCTGGCACTAGGTCCAGGGAGGGCTGCACTTCTGGTTTATGCCTCACCACGTAATCTGACAGTGCCAGCCCCACTCTGCTGCCCTTGAAGCGGTCCCTGCGCAACCTGTGCTCTAGCAACACGGGGCCGGGTACGCCTGGTGGTATCAGGGACCTCAACCTCCTTGTCCGAACTTTGGGTCAGACTGCCACTGCTTTCTACAGATTCATATTCTGACCCACTAGATTCGTCAGATGAAGGTTCCCATTCCTCATCCGACTGGTTCAGAATCCTGTAGGCCTCTTCAGAAGAATACCCCTTGTTTGACATTTGGACTACTAAATTTACGGGGTATTCCCTGAGACTACCCAAGAAAAAAAGCAAGCCTGTCTTACAAATGGGAGGCTAGCGAAGTACCGGAGGCCGCTGCGATTGATAAAAATATCAAAACTGATTTTTTTTTTATCACCGCAGCGCTTGTAAAGTGATTGTGCAGTGATCAAAAAAATAATAATGTTTTGTCACTGCGGCGGGGCAGGCGTGGGTGAACGCACGTGTGGGCGACCGATCAGGCCTGATTGGGCAAACACTGCATTTTGGGAGAAGGGCGAGCTAAGGTGACACTAATACTATTATAGATCTGATTGTGATCAGTTTTGATCACTTACAGATACTATAAAAGTACAAATGCTGATTAGCGATACGCTAATCAGTGAATCAGTGACTGTGGTGCGGTGGGCTGGGCGCTAACTGATCCCTAAACTACCTAACCAAGGGGCCTAAACTATACCTAAAACCTAACAGTCAATACCAGTGAAAAAAAAAAGGGACAGTTTACACTGATCACTTTTTTCCCTTTCACTAGGTGATTGACAGGGGCGATCAAGTGGTGATCAAAGGGTTAATTGGGGTGATGGGGGTAATCTGGGGGCTAAGTGTTGTGTCTTGTGTACTCACTGTGAACTGTGCTCCTCTGCTGAGACCAACCGACAAAAAGGACCAGCAGAGGAGCACTGCAGCCATTTAACACATTATATGTATAAATATAATGTGTTAACTGGCTTCTGATTCGTTTTTTTAAAAATCATCAGCTTCCCAGCCATGATCATTGGCTGGCAAGCTGATGACGTGACCCCCCTCTAACTTTTGTCGGTCCGCGATGCGCATGCGCGGGCTGGCTGAGCTCGTCATCTCGCGTCTCGCGAGATGATGCATATATGCGTGACTGTGCCTCAGACTGCCGCCTCCAGACCACGATCCTGTGTTAGGCGGTCCAGAGGCGGTTAACAGTTGCCTCCACAGTGCCCGCCCCTTTAACAGTGACCACCCCTTTAGTAGCATTGATCACCCCTTTAACAGTGACCTCCACAGTGCCCACTCTTTTAAAAGTGACTTTTACAGTGACTTTTACAGTGACCGTCCTTTTAAAATTGACTTTCACAGTCACTGACCCTAACAGTTACTTTCACAGTGACCGTTCCTTTGATCGTGACTTTCACAGTGACTGCCCCTTTAACAGTGACCTCCAAAGTGCCCGTCCCTTTAAAAGTGGCTTATACAGTGGCCATCCCTTTTAAAAGAGCCCTCTACAGTTACCGCCCCTTTAACAGTGACTTTCACAGTGGCCGCCCCTTTAGTAGCATTGATCACCCCTTTAACTGTGACCTTCATAGTGGCTGCTCTTTTAACAGTGACTTCCACAGTCCCCCCCTTTTAACAGTGACCTCCACAGTTCCCGCCCCTTTACAATTACCTTCACAGTGCCCGCCCCTTTAACTGTGCCTGGCCTTTTAGCATTGACAACCCTTTTAGCAGTGACCTTTATAGTGACCGCCCCTTTAACAGCGACTTTCACAGTGACCGCCCATTTAACAGAGACTTTCACAGTGACCGCCCCTTTAACAGAGACTTTCACAGTGACCATTCCTTTAACAGTGACTTTCACATTGACCGCCCCCTTTAACAGTAACTTTCACAGTGAGCTGAGACCCGGTCTAAAGATCTGTCACGGCTGTAAGTGAGCAACACACAGTAAATAGCAACTGACCGGACCCAAACTAGGGAGGATAAAGGGTGACCCCTGTCAGACCCTAAAAGCTCTCCCTAAGCTGCTATGCACATGTCCAGATCCATATGGTGGATCGAGACATGCCCGCGTAACTAAGGCTGATGACCACTGAAACCCCTACAATAGTGGAAGGGGCACGGCCACCGGTGCCCTGCTCAGTATATGGACGGAGCCTCGGATCCAGTCAGCAAAGAAACAGAAACACACAATGTCTGAACACTTAACTGAAGGAGCTGCGGCTGCAGTGAAAACAGATCCAAAGTCAGCAGACAATATCCGAAGTACTTGCTTCAGCAGAACACAGATCCAGTGAAAAGCTATCACACAGGTGAAGATACTGAAGCGAGAGATACAGCTCAAATGAAAAGTATAATCCGCACCTCTACAAAGGAGGAGGGGTGATTTAAAGGCAGCAAAATCAAACACAGGAGAGACAGCTGGGAGGAAGGAAACAGAAAGTAAAGACCTCATCACAGGGGCGGAGAAACAGGGCAGAGGCAACTCCTCCAAGCTCTAGTAGTGACATCATCACAGGGGTGGAGAAACAGAGCTGTGAGAACGTCTCAAAGCTCTGGTAGTGACAGTACCCCCCCCCCTCTACGGGTGGACTCCGGACACCCAGGACCCACCTTCTCAGGATGAGCCCTATGAAATGCCCTGATGAGGCGAGTGGCTTTAATGTCCGACACCGGAACCCACATCCTCTCCTCTGGACCATAACCCTTCCAATGAACGAGGTACTGAAGAGAACCGCGGACAATGCGAGAGTCCACAATTCTGGAAACCTCAAACTCCAGATTGCCATCAACCAAAATCGGAGGAGGAGGCAAAGAGGAGGGTACCGTGGGCTGGACATATGGTTTTAAAAGAGCCCTGTGAAATACATTATGTATCTTCCAAACCCGTTGAAGATCAAGACGGAAGGCAACAGGATTGACGACTGACAAGATTTTATAAGGCCCAATAAACTTGGGACCCAATTTCCAGGAGGGAACCTTCAGTTTAATATTTCTTGTAGACAACCACACCAGATCACCCACATTCAGGTCCGGACCAGGCACACGTCTCTTATCAGCCACACGCTTATATTTCTCATTCATCTTTCTAAGATTACTCTGAATCTTTTGCCAAATGGCAGACAAAGACGAGGAAAATCTCTCCTCCTCAGGCAAACCAGAGGGAGCCCCTCCCGAGAATGTCCCAAACTGCAGATGGAACCCATATGCACCAAAGAATGGTGACTTATCAGAAGATTCCTTACGACGGTTGTTCAGAGCAAACTCAGCAAGAGGGAGAAATGAACACCAATCCTCCTGGTTCTCTGCCACAAAACAGCGCAAATATGTCTCCAGATTCTGGTTGACGCGTCCTGTCTGACCATTCAACTGCGGGTGAAAAGCAGAAGAGAAGGACAGCCGAACCCCCAGGCGAGAACAGAAAGCCTTCCAAAATCTGGACACAAACTGCGTGCCTCTATCGGAAACAATATCCTAGGGAATGCCATGCAATTTGACAATATGGTCGACAAAAGCTTGCGCCAACGTTTTAGCACTGGGTAAACCAGGGAAGGTACGAAATGAGCCATCTTGCTAAAACGGTCCACCACCGACCAGGATCACAGACTTCCCTGAGGAACGAGGAAGATCCGTGATAAAGTCCATGGAGAGGTGTGTCCAAGGACGGGAAGGTATGGGTAACGGGAGAAGGGGACCTGAAGGCCGTGAACGAGGGACCTTAGCGCGAGCGCACGTCTCACAAGCAGCCACAAAACCCTCCACCGACTTACGAAGAGCTGACCACCAAAATCTCTGAGCAATGAGATCTACCGTGGCTCTACTCCCGGGGTGACCAGCAAGAACAGTATCATGATGCTCCTTGAAGAGTTTGTGACGTAACTCAGGAGGCACAAACAACTTCCCAGGAGGACAACGGGCAGGTACCTCAGTCTGGGCAGCCTGGACCTCGGCCTCCAAATCAGAATACAGAGCAGAAACAACCACCCCCTCCGCCAAAATGGGACCCGGGTCCTCGGAGTTTCCTCCTCCCGGAAAAAAGCGAGAGAGAGCATCAGCCTTCACATTTTTGATCCCAGGGTGGAATGTAACGACAAAATTGAATCTGGAGAAGAACAGAGACCATCTGGCCTGTTTCGGATTCATACGCCTGGCCGACTCCAAGTACGCCAGATTCTTATGGTCGGTAAAAATGGTGACAGGGTGCCTGGCCCCCTCCAACCAATGGCGCCATTCCTCGAAAGCCAACTTGATGGCCAACAACTCTATCTCCCACATCATAGTTTCTCTCTGCCGGGGAGAGTTTTTTAGAGAAAAAAGCACAGGGTCGCCACTTGGCAGGAGAAGGGCCCTGGGACAAAACCGCACCCACACCCACCTCGGAAGCATCCACCTCAACGATAAAAGGTAAGGAAACATCGGGATGCACCAAGGCGGGAGCAGACGCAAAACTCTCTTTAATCTTAGAAAAAGCTGCAAGCGCCTCCTCCGACCAAGAGGAAAAATCCGCCCCCTTTTTTGTCATGTCAGTGAGGGGTTTGACAACAGAGGAATAATTCAAAATGAACTTTCTGTAATAGTTCGCAAAACCCAGAAAGCGCATCAATGCCTTCTGATTCTCAGGAAGCTCCCACTCCAGCACAGCACGGACCTTCTCCGGATCCATGTGAAAACCAGAAGCAGAGAGGAGAAAACCCAGAAATTGAATCTCAGATACCATAAAAACACATTTCTCCAGCTTGGCGTACAATTTATTCTCCCGCAGAATCTGCAGAACCTGAAAAAGATGATCCTGATGGGTCTGAACATCAGGGGAAAAAATGTAAATATTATCAAGATACACCAATACAAATTTCCCTATTAAATGGTAGAAAATACTGTTAACAAAATGCTGAAAGACGGCCGGAGCATTCATCAGGCCGAAAGGCATAACGAGATTCTCAAAATGCCCATTAGGGGTATTAAAGGCCGTTTTCCATTCATCCCCCTCTCTGACCCTGACCAAGTGGTACGCCCCTCTCAAATCCAATTTGGAAAAAACCTTGGCCCCAACAATTTGGCTTGAAGAGGTCTGGGATCAGAGGAAGGGGATAGGGATCACGAATCGTGATACGGTTCAGCTCCCTAAAATCTAGGCAAGGTCTCAGAGAGCCATCTTTCTTTTTAACAAAAAAAACCTAGCGGCAACAGGTGATTTTGAGGGACGAATATGCCCCTTATCGAGACTCTCAGAGATATAAGTTCGCATTGCGATTCTTTACGGTTGTGAGAGATTGTAGAGGCGTGCTTTTGGCAACTTGGCGCCGGGAATGAGGTTAATGGGACAGTCAAACTCCCGGTGAGGAGGTAGCTCCTAAACACAGCTCTCGGAAAACACGTCCGAGAAATCAGAGAGAAATTATGGCACCGTTTTAGTAGACACCTCTGCAAAAATCGCTGTGAGACAATTCTCTCTACAAAACTCCACTCATTTATTTGCCTTCCTTGCCAATCAATAGTGGGGTTATGTCTAGTGAGCCAGGGTAACCCCAAAACTAGAGGAGAAGGCAATCCGTTAAGGACAAAACAAGATATATCCTCCACATGAGTGTCACCTACCGCTAACCGGATATTGTGAACAATGCCCTTCAGGGATCTCTGTGAGAGTGGAGCAGAATCAATAGCAAAAACAGGTATATCCTTTTCTAATGTGCAAACCTGAAAACCATGCATGGCTACAAATTGAGTATCAATAAGATTGACGGCCGCTCCACTATCGACAAAAATTTCACAAGAAATGACTTTGCTCCCTAGCGCTACCCTGGCAGAAAGGAGAAAATGGGAACTGCAGGTCAGAGGAAAAGCATCAATTCCTACATCAACTTTGCCCAAAGTAGCAGATAAAGCAGGGTTTGATGATTTACCTTTTGAGGTTTTTCTCTTATTATAACTCTTAGTACAGTTCAAGAATTTCCTAGACGGACAAACATTTGCCAAATGACTTATGCCCCCACAACAAAAACACACCATTCTCTGAGGACTAAATCCTCTTTTATCAGGGGCAAGTCGACCTAGCTGCATGGGCTCCTCCACAGAGGGAACCGAGAGAGGATGAGGCCCCTGCACACTGAATGAGTCCGCACCACTGCCCCTAGACTGAAAATGACTGGACAGAGAGGTCTTGTTTCTTTCTCTTAGACGCCTGTCAAGGCGTACCGCCAACAACATGGCAGACTCTAAGGACATTGGTCTCTCATGGAAAGCAAACGCATCTTTCAATCTCTCTGAGAGACCATGAGAGAACTGACTCCGGAGTGCAGCATCATTCCAACCTGAATCAGCTGCCCATCTCCGAAATTCAGAACAATAAAGCTCCGCAGACAGTTTGTTCTGGCATAAAAAACGTAAGTTAGATTCGGCCAGAGCAACACGATCCGGGTCATCAAATATCTGCCCCAGGGCCACAAAAATCTTTCCATGGATCGAAGGGAGGGATCCGCCGATGGCAATGAAAAAGCCCAAGTCTGAGCATTACCCCTGAGCAGGGAGATAACAATCCTCACCCTCTGTTCCTCATTACCAGAGGAATGGGGACACAAGCAAAAATGGAGTTTGCATGCCTCTCTGAAACGAACAAAATTCTCACTGCCCCCGGAGAACGTTTCCGGAAGTGAGACCTTTGGCTCGCAACAGACTCCATGGGCCGGAGCAGAGCCCAATGCTTTAAGCTGAGTCATAGATTGACGGAGATCCGCTACCTCCAAAAAAAGACCCTGCATGCGGTCAACCAGGTCAGAAAGAGGATCCATGTCAAAAAAGGATGGTTTGGCGGATTATAATGTCACGGCTGTAAGTGAGCAACACACAGTAAATAGCAACTGACCGGACCCAAACTAGGGAGGATAAAGGGTGACCCCTGTCAGACCCTAAAAGCTCTCCCTAAGCTGCTATGCACATGTCCAGATCCATATGGTGGATCGAGACATGCCCGCGTACCTGAGGCTGATGACCACTGAAACCCCTACAATAGTGGAAGGGGCACGGCCACCGGTGCCCTGCTCAGTATATGGACGGAACCGGGGTCGCCTCGGATCCAGTCAGCAAAGAAACAGAAACACACAATATCTGAACACTTAACTCAATGAGCTGCGGCTGCAGTGAAAACAGATCCAAAGTCAGCAGACAATATCCGAAGTACTTGCTTCAGCAGAACACAGATCCAGTGAAAAGCTATCACACAGGTGAAGATACTGAAGCGAGAGATACAGCTCAAATGAAAAGTATAATCCGCACCTCTACAAAGGAGGAGGGGTGATTTAAAGGCAGCAAAATCAAACACAGGAGAGACAGCTGGGAGGAAGGAAACAGAAAGTAAAGACCTCATCACAGGGGCGGAGAAACAGGGCAGAGGCAACTCCTCCAAGCTCTAGTAGTGACATCATCACAGGGGTGGAGAAACAGAGCTGTGAGAACATCTCAAAGCTCTGGTAGTGACAAGATCAGTCCAGTCATTTGGTCGGGCATAAAGAACTTCCAGAGAGATAGACAGATGTCTAGACAGACAGACAGAAACTCATATATCTATATATATATATATATATATATATATATATATATACCCAAAATTAGAGCAGCACTGTCAGTGTAGGAATAAATGGAGTGCCTTAAGACTAGACCAATTATCTGCTGTATAAAAAAGAAAAAGAGCAGTGTCACATCCAGATAAAGTGAAAAAAATTATGTCCTTTATTCACCCAAGTAGTGACGCTTGAGTCCTTTTACTGGGACTAAGCAGATTATCTCCCAGTAAGAGGACTAAAACATCACTAAAAGGACACCACGTTTAAAGGGTTAGGAAAACCCTCTTTGTCAGGACAATATTGTTCTAATGAAGAGGGTTTTCCTACCCTCGATATGTGTTGACAGTGAAATAATAAAAGCTTTCTTCAACCTCATTCTGATTCAAGTTTGAAGTACCTCAAGCAGTGCCAGACAAGTGGTTTTATATACATACATTTATTTTTTTTCTTTTGAATACCTGTTCTGAAGATTGCCCCCAGTGAGGCAGCACAGAAGAAAATAACCGTGGCTGCAGCTTGACCTATACAGTTGTGCTGATCGGTGAGAAAAATAACCAGCAAAGCTCTACATGGTAGTTGTGGCTCCTCACAATCCCTTACAGTATTATTACCCTTAATTCTACTCTTTTCCGTTACCTACTGACACTGCAGATGTGGCGCTGCCTCCTCTTTCTCTTATTATTATTATATATATATATATATATATATATATATATATATATATATTCTTTTATTTAAAAAATAAAAATAAAAATCCACCTGTCTAATCTACAGTAGATACGGCAAATGGGATTTTATATTGGAAATTATATATATCTACAGTCAGGTCCATAAATATTGGGACATCAACGCAATTCTAAATTTTTTGGCTCTATACACCACCACAATGGATTTGAAATGAAACAAACAAGATGTGCTTTAACTGAAGACCATCAGCTTTAATTTGAGGGTTTGCATATGTGCCTCCCACTTGTTAAGGACTAAAAGTATTGGGACAGAATAATAATAAAAAATCAAACTTTCACTTTTTACTACTTGCTTGCAAATCCTTTGCAGTCAATTACAGCCTGAAGACTGGAACACATAGACATCACTAGACGCTGGGTTTCATCCCTGGTAATGCTCTGCCAGGCCTCTACTGCAACTGTCTTCAGTTCTTGCTTGTTCTTGGGGCATTTTCCCTTCAGTTTTGTCTTTAGCAAGTGAAATGCATGCTCAATCGGATTCAGGTCATGTGATTAACTTGGCCATTGCATAACATTCCACTTCTTTCCCTTAAAAAACTCTTTGGTTTCTTTTGCAGTATGCTTTGGGTCATTGTCCATCTGCACTGTGAAGCACCATCGAATGAGTTCTGAAGCGTTTGGCTGAATATGAGCAGATAATATTGCCCAAAGCACTTCAGAATTCATCCTGCTGCTTTTGTCAGCAGTCACATCATTAAGAAATACAAGAGAACAATTTCAATTGGCAGTCATACATGCCCACACCATGACACTACCACCACCATGCTTCATTGATGAGGTGGCATGCTTAGGATCATGAGCAGTTCCTTTCCTTCTGAATACTCTTCCCATCACTCTGGTACAAGTTGATCTTGGTCTCATCTGTCCATAGGATGTTGTTCAAGAACTGTGAAGGCTTTGTTAGATGTCGTTTGGCAAACTCTAATCTGGCCTTCCTGTTTTTGAGGCTCACCAATGGTTTACATCTTGTGGTGAACCCTCTGTATTCACTCTGGTGAAGTCTTATCTGGATTGTTGACTTTGACACACATACACCTACCTCCTGGAGAGTGTTCTTGATCTGGCCAACTGTTGTGAAGGGTATTTGCTTAACCGGGGAAAGAATTCTTCAGTCATCCACCACAGTTGTTTTCCATGGTCTGCTGGGTCTTTTGGTGTTGCTGAGCTCACCAATGCGTTCCTTCTTTTTAAGAATGTTCCAAACAGTTTTTTTGGCCATGCCTAATGTTTTTGCTATCTCTCTGATGGGTTTGTTTAGTTTTTTCAGCCTAATTATAGCTTGCTTCACTGATAGTGACAGCTCTTTGGATCTCACCTTGAGAGTAGACAGCAACATCTGCTCATTGTAATTGGAATAAAGAGGGAATAACACACACCTGGCCATGAAACAGCTGAGAAGCCAATTGTCCCATTACATTTGGTCCCTTAACAAGTGGGAGGCACATATGCAAACTGTTGTAATTCCTACATCGTTCACCTGATTTGGATGTAAATTAAATACCCTCAAATGAAAGCTGACAGTCTGTAGTTAAAACACATCTTGTTTGTTTCATTTCAAATCCATTGTGGGGGTGTATAGAGCCACAAATGTTAGAATTGTGTTGATGGACCTAACTGTATGTTTTGGTCAAAATGCAAAAGCCCACTCTCTATATCAAGGATGCTGGTACAAGTTTGGGGCAGCACCATGTGACAACCACCACCACACCACAGCACTGAACCAGCAACTACACCGGTACTGGGCTCCACCAACCCACAGGCACAGCCTTACAGCAACAATGCCAACCACACTATGTGAATAAATGTTAAAAACTCACTTTTATATGTTCTCTCAGTTACTACAACTGATAACAAGTAGGAATTTATTAACCCTTATGCAGTCACCTGCTAATTAACAGCCTGACAGACATAAATAGGGGTGCTGTTGGATTGCTGGGTCATGTAACCTACTGGTGTGGAGCTGTGGCGTCGGTGGTTGCGGTGGTTGCCACGTGGTGCTGTGCCAAATTAGGTTATGTACATATATCATGCCAATGTCTATCTATATCCTATCTATCTGTCTCTCCAAAAAGATTAACAATAAATTGTACATTTCTGATATCAAATATTTATTATTTTAAACATTGTGTATATTTATATTCCAAATATAGGATTGCTTGGTCTTATGACAAGTAAACGCTAATTATATTTTAGTCAAAATTATTGACATTAACATAGTAATAACGCTAATACCACCCACTAAAGACAGGTGGGGGTTTCAATATACCACGTCTTTTTAAAACCAATAATGTGAAAAGCCCCTGGCAATCTACTGACAAATGCAATTATCATTAACACCATGCGGTGTTATGGTCTACATTTTCTGATGTTTTCCATTTTAAAGCTCTTACTGTACATGCATTTATACAAGTGCTTACTGTATACAGAACTACAGAACATGGATTGATTTATAACCGATGAAGGTATCTCATATATATATATATATATATATATATATATATATATATATCTATATATATATATATATATATATATATATAGAGAGAGAGAGAGAGAAAGAGACAGAGAGAGAGAGACAGAGAGTTTCTGTTTGTATTTTGTCAAATTTAATACTATGGATATGACTAAATATAAATGTATTATCATGCAATAAGAGAATCATTAGATATATAGATTGTGTATCTTTATATAAATGTTGATCATTCTTAATGTATAATATGATTGATGCTTTTATCATACATACATCAAACTATGCATATTATGAAAATATAGTGTTGAGAGTCTATTGTGTATAGAACATCTGTTTCTGAGCTTTCTTTTGACTTCAAAATCTTACTAGCCTTATGATATGCACACGCTTGCTTGTTATCATGCTTATTCATTGTTCTCAACATCATCTCAACATATAAGCAGTTAACATAATTGCTAGCTATTTCACACTACCTGCATAAAAGCGAGACATAATAAATTCAAAGTATACAATTGACAGGGACACCAGGCCTCTTGCACACGAACAATGTGTGCCCGTGGTTGAATTGCGGCCCGAATACAGCTTCCGTGGTGTTTCTGTCCATGCTTCACAGCCCAAAAATATAACTTGTTCTATTTTTTTGCGATGCGGACGGATCACGGACCCATTCAAGTTACGGTGCCCAATGCACAGAACCGATGCACAACATTCGTGTGCAAGAGGCCTTGAAAATAATTGAGTTAATTGTTAGTTCACCATGACCACTGTCCCTATAGAAACCTAATAATGAGTACATCATAAATGATTGTGGAGTTAAGAATGAAAATAGACCATTCATATACAGAAAAATAACTTTTTCTCATTCATCTCAAACAGAGATGAGGGAACTTATTATACCAATTCAGACATTTGCCCTAAATTTCCTAAAATGTTTGGATTCTAACAAATCTAAATTTCTTGTGACTTGTTTCAGACAAATCAATTGCCCTGAAAATTGGTACATAACTTTTTCTGAGTGTTAAAGGGTAGTTATCCTAGAATAGTTTTGCCGGGCATGCATACGGATGCTCTAACCTAGTGTGCACACCTCCCCCCCAGCCTGAGGCCCATGGACCATACCGATGAAGGAGCTCAAGCCTGAGCACTTACCAGACATCCCCGAATGTGGTGGTGGTTCCGTTCCCGGTCCAATGTTGCTGGATGGGGATTGGCAACTGTGATGGGGGATGGAGGGTTTGGCGATTTGAGCTGCAAGGTCCACTGCTGAAGAGCGGAACTGGAGAGTGAGTGTGCCTCGGCGTCCTGTCCGAAAGAGAGGAGCGGGTGTCCGGAGAGATCAGTTGACGGAGGACGCAGCCAGAATATAGACTGTAGAATGTAGACGTACATTCATCTTTTTCTAGGGGAGTAAGTATTCTGATACATACAGACGTGGACAAAATTGTTGGTACCCTTTGGTCAATGAAAGAAAAAGTCACAATGGTCACAGAAATAACTTTAATCTGACAAAAGTAATAATAAATTAAAATTCTATAAATGTTAACCAATGAAAGTCAGACATTGTTTTTCAACCATGCTTCAACAGAATTATGTAAAAAAATAAACTCATGAAACAGGCATGGACAAAAATGATGGTACCCCTAACTTAATATTTTGTTGCGCAACCTTTTGAGGCAATCACTGCAATCAAACGCTTCCTGTAACTGTCAATGAGACATCTGCACCTCTCAGCAGGTATTTTGGCCCACTCCTCATGAGCAAACTGCTCCAGTTGTGTCCGGTTTGAAGGGTGCCTTTTCCAGACTGCATGTTTCAGCTCCTTCCAAAGATGCTCAATAGGATTGAGGTCAGGGCTCATAGAAGGCCACTTTAGAATAGTCCAATTTTTTCCTCTTAGCCATTCTTGGGTGTTTTTAGCGGTGTGTTTTGGGTCATTGTCCTGTTGCAAGACCCATGACCTGCGACTGAGACCAAGCTTTCTGACACTGGCTAGTACATTTCTCTCTAGAATTCCTTGATAGTCTTGAGATTTCATTGTACCCTGCACAGATTCAAGACACCCTGTGCCAGACGCAGCAAAGCAGCCCCAGAACATAACAGAGCCTCCTCCATGTTTCACAGTAGGGACAGTGTTCTTTTCTTGATATGCTTCATTTTTTCGTCTGTGAACATACAGCTGATGTGCCTTGGCAAAAACTTCGATTTTTGTCTCATCTGTCCACAGGACATTCTCCCAGAAGCTTTGTGGCTTGTCAACATGTAGTTTGGCATATTCCAGTCTTGCTTTTTTATGATTCGTTTTCAACAATGGTGTCCTCCTTGGTCGTCTCCCATGTAGTCCACTTTGGCTCAAACAACGACGGATGGTGCGATCTGACACTGATGTTCCTTGAGCATGAAGTTCACCTTGAATCTCTTTAGAAGTCTTTCTAGGCTCTTTTGTTACCATTCGGATTATCCGTCTCTTAGATTTGTCATCAATTTTCCTCCTGCGGCCACGTCCAGGGAGGTTGGCTACAGTCCCATGGATCTTAAACTTATGAATAATATGTGCAACTGTACTCACAGGAACATCTAGTTGCTTGGAGATGGTCTTATAGCCTTTACCTTTAACATGCTTGTCTATAATTTTCTTTCTGATCTCTTGAGACAGCTCTTTCCTTTGCTTCCTCTGGTCCATGTCGAGTGTGGTACACACCATATCACCAAACAACACAGTGATTACCTGGAGCCATATATATAGGCCCAATGGCTGATTACAAGGTTGTAGACACCTGTGATGCTAATTAGTGGACACACCTTGAATTAACATGTCCCTTTGGTCACATTATGTTCTGTGTTTTCTAGGGGTACCATCATTTTTGTCCATGCCTGTTTCATGAGTTTATTTTTTTACATAATTCTGTTGAAGCATGGTTGAAAAACAATGTCTGACTTTCATTGGTTAACATTTATAGAATTTTAATTTATTATTACTTTTGTCAGATTAAAGTTATTTCTGTGACCATTGTGACTTTTTCTTTCATTGACCAAAGGGTACCAACAATTTTGTCCACGTCTGTAAGAGTATTAAAATAAAAATAAATGATGTTGGGACGGATAGTGAAGGAAGATATCTGTTCTTAGACTGTGTTGTGTAAAATAAACCCTGGATAATAGCAAATATTTATATTCTGCTCCCCCCCCCCCCTTTAAGATTGTAATGACCGGCAACACGCACAGGGAGGAAAACAGGGAAAGCCCTGCCCAAGGGAGAGGGAAAGGTGGTGACCCCTAACTCACCTTGCAGCTGGCACCTGCCTGCCCTGACGTCCCTAGACGGGTTCCTCACCCGTGCGGCGATCACGTGCCTAAACCCTGGCTTTCCCTGAAATGAGCCCTAGATAATGAACGGGCCGGTGGGATCGCTAGTCCTCACCACTGCACTAAGAGGGAAACACCAGGGAGAGGACAGACAAACACAGACAAACACAAACACCCAGGTGGACGGCAACAATTGTCCACAAAGGTCCAACAGGGATCCGGAGGGTAGCGTTCTAAGGCAACACTCAGAGAACGCAGCAACACAGCTCCAGTGGGTCAGAATAGATGTCCAGGCAGGAAGCTCTATATCTGGCAACCAGAGAAGTGTGAGAGGGGAATATAAGGAGGATTGGGAGTGCTGGACAAGGAACAGCTGAGAGAAGGAGCTACGGATCCCTGAGTGAGCCAAAAGGGTTTGTAAAGCAAACCCAGAAAGCTACAATAAGGAAACTTCCCTATCTGACATAGAGCGTGCAGCCAACCGCTGCGACCTCCTGACCCCGGGTACAACGGAGTCAGGCGTGGCTCTTGACACCCTCGTGACAAAGATGGAGTTATTAGTAAAGATACTCAAATTTAAATTTAGGATAGACAAATTATTTATTAAGAAATTATGGAATATTTTGATTTAAAAAAAAATGATGGCACAGCAAACACTAAGATTTTATGGGAAAGCTTATATGCAGGGAATTTTTTTAAACATACCTCTATGGTTAAAGTGAAGACAGAAAAGCACATGAGGGATTGTGGAGAATCCTATGGAGATTAATCTCCAGAGATGGAGTGAAAATTTGACTATCTATAATAATTATTTATATCTGTTAGCTAAACAAATTCTGAATTTTGTTGAAAAGCATTATATCCAGGGACATATACCATAGAAAATGCTGGCATCCATAATAAAAACACGGTCAAGCAATAATCACATCTTCCAACTGGAGGATGAAAATGGGCAGGAATTCAAAAAACGAAAATAAATAATTTGGCTTTTCAGAGTTTATTTTGAGGATTTTTATAAAGGTAATATACACGGAAACTCAGGGAAAATAAAAAAAGTTTTTGGATAATATAACTATGAAATACTTAACCATATAACAGACAGAATCATTGGACGTTAGAATTACCCCTGAAGAAATAAACAAGGCATTCAACTTTATTCCTAAGAATAAATCCCCGGGACTAGATGGTATTCCTTTTGAGCTGTATAAAAAGTATAAAGATGTGCTATCTTACAAACTTCAAGAAATGTGGGAGATCTCAAGGGATAGCAGGGTATTACCAGAATAACAATGATAACAATGATACTGAAAGCGGAAAAAAAAACAAAGATGATGGACTTGTATTAGAGGACAGGGCAAGGAGAAGGAGTATTGCTTTTTGGTTTTGGATGATAGTAGGTCATTGGTGACTTTGGTAGGGGCAGTTTCAGTCGAGTGGTGGGGTCGGAATCCAGATTATAGGTGGTCAAAGAGGGAGCAGGAGGAGAGGTGAGGGGACAGTTCAGAATGGACATGTTGTTCAAGTAGCTTTGAGGCATACAGAAGAAGTGATATGGGGCGATAACTGGACAAAGAAGATGGGTAAAGTGAAGGCTTTTTGAGGATGGGTGTAATGGTAGCATGTTTAAAAGCAGAGGGGAGGACCCCAGAGGTCAGTGATAGTTTGAAGAGATGAGTTAGGGATGGGATAAACACTGTGGTGAGGTTAGGGATGAGGTGGGATGGGATTGGGTCATGTGCACAGGTGGTGAGATGTGATCTGGAGAGTAGAGTGGAGAGTTTTTCTTCTGTAATGGTGGAGAAGCAGGTTTTGGGAGAAGAGGACCGAGCAGTTTTGTGGAGGGTCTGTGGGGACTGTGTACTGAAGCTTTCTCTGATGTTGACTATATTTTGCTTGAAGTATTTGGCAAAGTCCTCAGCGGAGTTGAGAGGAGAGGGTGGGGGCGGAGGGGACGGAGAAGGGAGTTAAAAGTGTTAAAAAGTTTTTTAGGGCTGTGAGCCAGGGAAGATATGAGAGATGAGAAGTGGGCCTGTTTTCCATCAGCGTGTGAGGATTTGAATGTGAGGAGAGATTGCTTGTATGCAGTGAAATGATCTTTAGGATGTGATTTCTTCCATCGTAGCTCAGCAGCCCTGGAAGTTTGTCTCAGTTTTTTGGTCAGGTTGGTGTGCCAGGGTTGTCTGTTAATTTTTCAGGTTTTGTTGTGTGTGAGGGGGGCAACAGTGTCCAGAGCTGTACTTATTGTGGTGTTATATAGGGTGGTGGCAGCATCTGGGTCTTGGAGGGAACAGATGGTAGAGACTGGGAGAAGATAGTCAGAAAGCAAGCAAAAGTCAAGATGCTTAAGGTTCCTGCGGGGGTGTGCTAGTGTGTGGAGAGGGGCAGCAGCAGAAGAGACCAATGAAGAGAAGGTGAGTAGGTTGTGGTCGGATTGGGGGAGAGGCGAATTAGAAAGGTTAGATAGGGAGCAGAGGCGGGTAAAGATAAGATCCAGAGTGTGACCATCTCTGTGGGTGGGAGCTGAAGACCACTGTGATAGGCCAAAGGAAGAAGAGAGTGACAAGAGCTTAGAGGCAGCCGAGTGGCAGGTATCAATAGGGATGTTGAAGTCGCCAATGATGATAGTGGGGATGTCGGCAGAAATAAAGTGTAGTAGCCAGGTGTTGAAGTGGTCAAAAAAGATGGTGGCTGGGCCTGGGGGGGGGGGGGGGCGGTAAATGACTGCTACTTGAAGGTTGGAGGGAGAGTAGATGCGAACAGAGTGTACTTCAAATGAAGTGAGCGTAATGAAGGGTGGCAGTGGAGTTGGGCTGTAAGAGCAGGTGTCTGATAGGAGAAGACCAACCATGTTTTCAGCCGGGGCGGGGGGTGTGAGTGAATTGAAATCCACTATATGAGAGTGCAGCAGGGGAGGAGGTTTCAGAAGGTGTCAGCCATGTTTCTGTGAGACCCAGAAAGGAAAGTTTTAGAGAGATAAAAAGTTCATGAATGTTGGACAGTTTGTGACAGACAGAGCGTACATTCCATAATACTCCTGCAAGAGGAACCAAAGGAGCAGGGTCAGAGGAATGGTTATTAGGTTTAAGGGGTTTCAGAAATTTGTAGAAGGAGATTTGTAGTGGGACATGCAGATGATAGTGGGGATTTGCTGAGGGGTGCCTGGAATTTGGAGAGATAGCACCAGCAATAAGGAGAAGCAGAGAAAGTGTTAATAGGTGAGAAGAAGAGAGGGCAGAAAGTATGTGTGTGTGTTTGGGACGGAAGTGTTTTATGTTGTCAAACAGGTTTGTGCAAGCGGTCAGATGAGAAGGTAAGATGGAAGGAGAGATGAATAGTTTGTTGCTGGGTGAATGGATGTGGGGGCATTTCAGAAGGTTGTGGAAAAGTTGGAAGTGTAAGATGGAAAATTGAAATATTGTTTGCATTAACTATGTCTGTAATTACCTGTGGTCCCCTTCTGGTCCAATTCTGGTATAATTCAGTACGTTCCTCACAGAATGGACATTTTGTGTCTTCCACTCCTGCACCACCTCCTTGTCTCATTCCCTCTCTGTTGGTGTCCCGCAAGGCTCTGTCCTAGAACCCCTGCTCTTCTCTATCTACTCTTTTGGCCTGGGACAGCTCATAGAGTCCCATGGCTTTCTGTATCACTCTTATGTGGACGACAGACAAATCTACCTCTCTGGTCCAGACATCACCACTAGAGTTGAGCGAACACCTGGATGTTCGGGTTCGAGAAGTTCGGCCGAACATCCCGGAAATGTTCGGGTTCGGGATCCGAACCCGATCCGAACTTCGTCCCGAACCCGAACCCCATTGAAGTCAATGGGGACCCGAACTTTTCGGCACTAAAAAGGCTGTAAAACAGCCCAGGAAAGAGCTAGAGGGCTGCAAAAGGCAGCAACATGTAGGTAAATCCCCTGCAAACAAATGTGGATAGGGAAATGAATTAAAATAAAAATTAAATAAATAAAAATTAACCAAAATCAATTGGAGAGAGGTTCCATAGCAGAGAATCTGGCTTCCCGTCACCCACCACTGGAACAGTCCATTCTCAGATATTTAGGCCCCGGCACCCAGGCAGAGGAGAGAGGTCCCGTAACAGAGAATCTGTCTTCATGTCAGCAGAGAATTAGTCTGCATGTCATAGCAGAGAATGAGGCTTCACGTCAGCCACCACTGCAACAGTCCATTGGCATATATTTAGGCCCAGCACACACACAGGCAGAGGAGAGAGGTCCCGTAACAGACAATCTGGCTTCATGTCAGCAGAGAATTAGTCTGCATGTCATAGCAGAGAATGAGGCTTCACGTCAGCCACCACTGCAACAGTCCATTGGCATATATTTAGGCCCAGCACACACACAGGCAGAGGAGAGAGGTCCCGTAACAGAGAATCTGTCTTCATGTCAGCAGAGAATTAGTCTGCATGTCATAGCAGAGAATCAGGCTTCACGTCACCCACCACTGCAACAGTCCATTGGCATATATTTAGGCCCAGCACCCAGGCAGAGGAGGGAGGTCCCGTAACAGAGAATCTGTCTTCATGTCAGCAGAGAATTAGTCTGCATGTCATAGCAGAGAATGAGGCTTCACGTCACCCACCACTGCAACAGTCCATTGGCATATATTTAGGCCTAGCACACAGGCAGAGGAGAGGTTCATTCAACTTTGGGTAGCCTCGCAATATAATGGTAAAATGAAAATAAAAATAGGATTGAATGAGGAAGTGCCCTGGAGTCCAATAATATATGGTTATGGGGAGGTAGTTAATGTCTAATCTGGACAAGGGACGGACAGGTCCTGTGGGATCCATGCCTGGTTCATTTTTATGAACGTCAGCTTGTCCACATTGGCTGTAGACAGGCGGCTGCGTTTGTCTGTAATGACGCCCCCTGCCGTGCTGAATACACGTTCAGACAAAACGCTGGCTGCCGGGCAGGCCAGCACCTCCAAGGCATAAAAGGCTAGCTCTGGCCACGTGGACAATTTAGAGACCCAGAAGTTGAATGGGGCCGAACCATCAGTCAGTACGTGGAGGGGTGTGCACACGTACTGTTCCACCATGTCAGTGAAATGTTGCCTCCTGCTAACACGTTGCGTATCAGGTGGTGGTGCAGTTAGCTGTGGCGTGTTGACAAAAGTTTTCCACATCTCTGCCATGCTAACCCTGCCCTCAGAGGAGCTGGCCGTGACACAGCTGCCTTGGCGACCTCTTGCTCCTCCTCTGCCTTGGCCTTGGGCTTCCACTTGTTCCCCTGTGACATTTGGGAATGCTCTCAGTAGCGCGTCTACCAACGTGCGCTTGTACTCGCGCATCTTCCTATCACGCTCCAGTGCAGGAAGTAAGGTGGGCACATTGTCTTTGTAGCGTGGATCCAGCAGGGTGGCAACCCAGTAGTCCGCACAGGTTAAAATGTGGGCAACTCTGCTGTCGTTGCGCAGGCACTGCAGCATGTAGTCGCTCATGTGTGCCAGGCTGCCCAGGGGTAAGGACAAGCTGTCCTCTGTGGGAGGCGTATCGTCATCGTCCTGCCTTTCCCCCCAGCCACGCACCAGTGATGGACCCGAGCTGCGTTGGGTGCCACCCCGCTGTGACCATGCTTCATCCTCATCCTCCTCCACCTCCTCCTCATCCTCGTCCTCCTCGTCCTCCAGTAGTGGGCCCTGGCTGGCCACATTTGTACCTGGCCTCTGCTGTTGCCAAAAACCTCCCTCTGAGTCACTTCGAAGAGACTGGCCTGAAAGTGCTAAAAATGACCCCTCTTCCTCCTCCTCCTCCTCCTCCTGGGCCACCTCCTCTTCCATCATCGCCCTAAGTGTTTTCTCAAGGAGACATAGAAGTGGTATTGTAACGCTGATAACGGTGTCATCGCCACTGGCCATGTTGGTGGAGTACTCGAAACAGCGCAACAGGGCACACAGGTCTCGCATGGAGGCCCAGTCATTGGTGGTGAAGTGGTGCTGTTCTGTAGTGCGACTGACCCGTGCGTGCTGCAGCTGAAACTCCACTATGGCCTGCTGCTGCTCGCACAGTCTGTCCAGCATGTGCAAGGTGGAGTTCCACCTGGTGGGCACGTCGCATATGAGGCGGTGAGCGGGAAGGCCGAAGTTACGCTGTAGCGCAGACAGGCGAGCAGCAGCAGGATGTGAACGCCGGAAGCGCGAACAGACGGCCCGCACTTTATGCAGCAGCTCTGACATGTCGGGGTAGTTGTGAATGAACTTCTGCACCACCAAATTTAGCACATGCGCCAAGCAAGGGATGTGCGTCAAATTGGCTAGTCCCAGAGCTGCAACGAGATTTCGCCCATTATCACACACCACCAGGCCGGGCTTGAGGCTCACCGGCAGCAACCACTCGTCGGTCTGTTGTTCTATACCCCGCCACAACTCCTGTGCGGTGTGGGGCCTGTCCCCCAAACAT
Organism: Bufo gargarizans; assembly: GCF_014858855.1. NCBI lineage: Eukaryota > Metazoa > Chordata > Amphibia > Anura > Bufonidae > Bufo > Bufo gargarizans. The sequence continues at coordinate 295,592,772 of NC_058084.1, read as the reverse complement.
ATGAGTTTCAGAATGGCCTGCTGACGTTTACCCCGGGCTGTGCTGAAGTTGGTGGTGAAGGTGTGTGGCTGACTGGATGAGCAGGTGGAAGAAGAGGAGGAGGAAGCCGAGAAGGAGGAGGTGGCAACAGGAGGCAAAGAATGTTGCCCTGCGATCCTTGGCGGCGGAAGGACGTGCGCCAAACAGCTCTCCGCCTGGGGCCCAGCTGCCACTACATTTACCCAGTGTGCAGTTAGGGAGATATAGCGTCCCTGGCCGTGCTTACTGGTCCACGTATCTGTGGTTAGGTGGACCTTGCCACAGATGGCGTTGCGCAGTGCACACTTGATTTTATCGGATACTTGGTTGTGCAGGGAAGGCACGGCTCTCTTGGAGAAGTAGTGCCGGCTGGGAACAACATACTGTGGGACAGCAAGCGACATGAGCTGTTTGAAGCTGTCTGTGTCCACCAGCCTAAATGACAGCATTTCATAGGCCAGTAGTTTAGAAATGCTGGCATTCAGGGCCAGGGATCGAGGGTGGCTAGGTGGGAATTTACGCTTTCTATCAAATGTTTGTGAGATGGAGAGCTGAACGCTGGCGTGTGACATGGTTGAGACGCTTGGTGACGGAGGTGGTGGTGGTGGTGTTGGTGGTACATCCCCTGTTTGCTGGGCGGCAGGTGCCAACGTTCCTCCAGAGGCGGAGGAAGAGGCCGAGGCGGCAGCAGCAGAATAGGCCGAGGCGGCAGCAGCAGAAGAGGTAGCAGGGGGAGCCTGAGTGACTTCCTTGGTTTTAAGGTGTTTACTCCACTGCAGTTCATGCTTTGCATGCAGGTGCCTGGTCATGCAGGTTGTGCTCAGGTTCAGAACGTTAATGCCTCGCTTCAGGCTCTGATGGCACAGCGTGCAAACCACTCGGGTCTTGTCGTCAGCACATTGTTTGAAGAAGTGCCATGCCAGGGAACTCCTTGAAGCTGCCTTTGGGGTGCTCGGTCCCAGATGGCGGCGGTCAGTAGCAGGCGGAGTCTCTTGGCGGCGGGTGTTCTGCTTTTGCCCACTGCTCCCTCTTTTGCTACGCTGTTGGCTCGGTCTCACCACTGCCTCTTCCTCCGAACTGTGAAAGTCAGTGGCACGACCTTCATTCCATGTGGGGTCTAGGACCTCATCGTCCCCTGCATCGTCTTCCACCCAGTCTTGATCCCTGACCTCCTGTTCAGTCTGCACACTGCAGAAAGACGCAGCAGTTGGCACCTGTGTTTCGTCATCATCAGAGACATGCTGAGGTGGTATTCCCATGTCCTCATCATCAGGAAACATAAGTGGTTGTGCGTCAGTGCATTCTATGTCTTTCACCGCTGGGGAAGGGCTAGGTGGATGCCCTTGGGAAACCCTGCCAGCGGAGTCTTCAAACAGCATAAGAGACTGCTGCATAACTTGAGGCTGAGACAGTTTCCCTGGTATGCATGGGGGTGATGTGACAGACTGATGGGGTTGGTTTTCAGGCGCCATCTGTGCGCTTTCTGCAGAAGACTGGGTGGGAGATAATGTGAACGTGCTGGATCCACTGTCGGCCAACCAATTGACTAATGCCTGTACCTGCTCAGGCCTTACCATCCTTAGAACGGCATTGGGCCCCACCATATATCGCTGTAAATTCTGGCGGCTACTGGGACCTGAGGTAGTTGGTACACTAGGACGTGTGGATGTGGCAGAACGGCCACGTCCTCTCCCAGCACCAGAGGGTCCACTAACACCACCACGACCATGTCCACGTCCGCGTCCCTTACTAGATGTTTTTCTCATTGTTATGGTTCACCACAACAACAAATATATTATTTGGCCCAATGTATTGTATTCAAATTCAGCGGGATATAAATTTGAGGCCTAGTATTTAGGCGCTGGGTGACCGGTATGGATTTAGTGACAGAATTAGACTTGGAAATGCACAGAAGCGTGTGTGTGAAGTTATTCTGAATGACCCAATGTGCACCTTGAATATTATCTACCCTTTTAGGGATAGATTTCAAATAGCTCTGATATAGCAGAAACCACTAAATTATGAAATTGCTAAATTGGGAATTGTATTTCAACCCAGAACAAAAAATGTGCTTTGACGGACACTAAATAACTTTCCCAGCCACAACAGGACAGCGGTAACGAGAGATTTAGCGGGATATAAATTTGAGGCCTAGTATTTAGGCGCTGGGTGACAGGTATGGGCTTAGTGACAGAATTAGATTTGGAAATGCACAGTAGCGGGTGTGTGAAGTTATTCTGAATGACCCTATGTGCACCTTGAATATTATATACCCTTTTAGGGATAGATTTCAAATAGCTCTGATATAGCAGAAACCACTAAATTATGAAATTGCTAAATTGGGAATTGTATTTCAACCCAGAACAAGAAATGTGCTTGAACGGACACTAAATAACTCGCCCAGCTACAGCACTAGGGACAGATTTAGCGGGATATAAATTTGAGGCCTAGTATTTAGGCGCTGGGTGACAGGTATGGGTTTAGTGCCAGAATTAGACTTGGAAATACACAGTAGCGGGTGTGTGTGAAGTTATTCTGAATGACCCAATGTGCACCTTGAATATTATATACCCTTTTAGGGATAGATTTCAAATAGCTCTGATATAGCAGAAACCACTAAATTATGAAATTGCTAAATTGGGAATTGTATTTCAACCCAGAACAAGAAATGTGCTTGAACGGACACTAAATAACTCGCCCAGCTACAGCACTAGGGACAGATTTAGCGGGATATAAATTTGAGGCCTAGTATTTAGGCGCTGGGTGACAGGTATGGGTTTAGTGCCAGAATTAGACTTGGAAATACACAGTAGCGGGTGTGTGTGAAGTTATTCTGAATGACCCAATGTGCACCTTGAATATTATATACCCTTTTAGGGATAGATTTCAAATAGCTCTGATATAGCAGAAACCACTAAATTATGAAATTGCTAAATTGGGAATTGTATTTCAACCCAGAACAAGAAATGTGCTTGAACGGACACTAAATAACTCGCCCAGCTACAGCACTAAGGACAGATTTAGCGGGATATAAATTTGAGGCCTAGTATTTAGGCGCTGGGTGACAGGTATGGGTTTAGTGCCAGAATTAGACTTGGAAATACACAGTAGCGGGTGTGTGTGAAGTTATTCTGAATGACCCAATGTGCACCTTGAATATTATATACCCTTTTAGGGATAGATTTCAAATAGCTCTGATATAGCAGAAACCACTAAATTATGAAATTGCTAAATTGGGAATTGTATTTCAACCCAGAACAAGAAATGTGCTTGAACGGACACTAAATAACTCGCCCAGCTACAGCACTAGGGACAGATTTAGCGGGATATAAATTTGAGGCCTAGTATTTAGGCGCTGGGTGACAGGTATGGGTTTAGTGCCAGAATTAGACTTGGAAATACACAGTAGCGGGTGTGTGTGAAGTTATTCTGAATGACCCAATGTGCACCTTGAATATTATATACCCTTTTAGGGATAGATTTCAAATAGCTCTGATATAGCAGAAACCACTAAATTATGAAATTGCTAAATTGGGAATTGTATTTCAACCCAGAACAAGAAATGTGCTTGAACGGACACTAAATAACTCGCCCAGCTACAGCACTAAGGACAGATTTAGCGGGATATAAATTTGAGGCCTAGTATTTAGGCGCTGGGTGACAGGTATGGGTTTAGTGCCAGAATTAGACTTGGAAATACACAGTAGCGGGTGTGTGTGAAGTTATTCTGAATGACCCAATGTGCACCTTGAATATTATATACCCTTTTAGGGATAGATTTCAAATAGCTCTGATATAGCAGAAACCACTAAATTATGAAATTGCTAAATTGGGAATTGTATTTCAACCCAGAACAAGAAATGTGCTTGAACGGACACTAAATAACTCGCCCAGCTACAGCACTAAGGACAGATTTAGCGGGATATAAATTTGAGGCCTAGTATTTAGGCGCTGGGTGACAGGTATGGGTTTAGTGCCAGAATTAGACTTGGAAATACACAGTAGCGGGTGTGTGTGAAGTTATTCTGAATGACCCAATGTGCACCTTGAATATTATATACCCTTTTAGGGATAGATTTCAAATAGCTCTGATATAGCAGAAACCACTAAATTATGAAATTGCTAAATTGGGAATTGTATTTCAACCCAGAACAAGAAATGTGCTTGAACGGACACTAAATAACTCGCCCAGCTACAGCACTAAGGACAGATTTAGCGGGATATAAATTTGAGGCCTAGTATTTAGGCGCTGGGTGACAGGTATGGGTTTAGTGCCAGAATTAGACTTGGAAATACACAGTAGCGGGTGTGTGTGAAGTTATTCTGAATGACCCAATGTGCACCTTGAATATTATATACCCTTTTAGGGATAGATTTCAAATAGCTCTGATATAGCAGAAACCACTAAATTATGAAATTGCTAAATTGGGAATTGTATTTCAACCCAGAACAAGAAATGTGCTTGAACGGACACTAAATAACTCGCCCAGCTACAGCACTAAGGACAGATTTAGCGGGATATAAATTTGAGGCCTAGTATTTAGGCGCTGGGTGACAGGTATGGGTTTAGTGCCAGAATTAGACTTGGAAATACACAGTAGCGGGTGTGTGTGAAGTTATTCTGAATGACCCAATGTGCACCTTGAATATTATATACCCTTTTAGGGATAGATTTCAAATAGCTCTGATATAGCAGAAACCACTAAATTATGAAATTGCTAAATTGGGAATTGTATTTCAACCCAGAACAAGAAATGTGCTTGAACGGACACTAAATAACTCGCCCAGCTACAGCACTAAGGACAGATTTAGCGGGATATAAATTTGAGGCCTAGTATTTAGGCGCTGGGTGACAGGTATGGGTTTAGTGCCAGAATTAGACTTGGAAATACACAGTAGCGGGTGTGTGTGAAGTTATTCTGAATGACCCAATGTGCACCTTGAATATTATATACCCTTTTAGGGATAGATTTCAAATAGCTCTGATATAGCAGAAACCACTAAATTATGAAATTGCTAAATTGGGAATTGTATTTCAACCCAGAACAAGAAATGTGCTTGAACGGACACTAAATAACTCGCCCAGCTACAGCACTAAGGACAGATTTAGCGGGATATAAATTTGAGGCCTAGTATTTAGGCGCTGGGTGACAGGTATGGGTTTAGTGCCAGAATTAGACTTGGAAATACACAGTAGCGGGTGTGTGTGAAGTTATTCTGAATGACCCAATGTGCACCTTGAATATTATATACCCTTTTAGGGATAGATTTCAAATAGCTCTGATATAGCAGAAACCACTAAATTATGAAATTGCTAAATTGGGAATTGTATTTCAACCCAGAACAAGAAATGTGCTTGAACGGACACTAAATAACTCGCCCAGCTACAGCACTAGGGACAGATTTAGCTGGATATAAATTTGAGGCCTAGTATTTAGGCGCTGGGTGACAGGTATGGGTTTAGTGCCAGAATTAGACTTGGAAATACACAGTAGCGGGTGTGTGTGAAGTTATTCTGAATGACCCAATGTGCACCTTGAATATTATATACCCTTTTAGGGATAGATTTCAAATAGCTCTGATATAGCAGAAACCACTAAATTATGAAATTGCTAAATTGGGAATTGTATTTCAACCCAGAACAAGAAATGTGCTTGAACGGACACTAAATAACTCGCCCAGCTACAGCACTAAGGACAGATTTAGCGGGATATAAATTTGAGGCCTAGTATTTAGGCGCTGGGTGACCGGTATGGATTTAGTGACAGAATTAGACTGGGATATGGCCAAAAAATAAACAGACTATTGCTGGTTAAATGCACTTGGTGTGACAGCTTCACCCTGATGTAGGCTTTAGCCAAAAAACAACCACACCATTGAGGGTTAAATGCACTTGGTGACAGGCGCAGCTTGCCCCTGATTTAGTATATGGCCAAAAAATGAACAGACTATTGCTGGTTAAATGCACTTGGTGTGACAGCTTCACCCTGATGTAGGCTTTAGCCAAAAAACAACCACACCATTGAGGGTTAAATGCACTTGGTGACAGGCGCAGCTTGCCCCTGATTTTGTATATGGCCAAAAAATGAACAGACTATTGCTGGTTAAATGCACTTGGTGTGACAGCTTCACCCTGATGTAGGCTTTAGCCAAAAAACAACCACACCATTGAGGGTTAAATGCACTTGGTCGCAGCTTGTGCTGGCGCACCACAAGACACAAAATGGCCGCCGATCACCCCAGAAAAATGTGACTGACAAACGGTCTGGGCAGCCTAAAAACAGTGAGCAATTGAGGATCAGCAGCTCAATGATCCACAGCTGCAGATCGATCAGTTAATCAAGTCCTTTGGAGGAGTTAATCTGCCTAATCTCGCCCTACTGTCGCAGCCGCAACCTCTCCCTACGCTAATCAGAGCAGAGTGACGGGCGGCGCTATGTGACTCCAGCTTAAATAGAGGCTGGGTCACATGGTGCTCTGGCCAATCACAGCCATGCCAATAGTAGGCATGGCTGTGATGGCCTCTTGGGGCAAGTAGTATGACGCTTGTTGATTGGCTGCTTTGCAGCCTTTCAAAAAGCGCCAAGAAAGCGTCACAAAAGCGCGAAGAAAGCGACGAACACCGAACCCGGACTTTTACGAAAATGTCCGGGTTCGGGTCCGTGTCACGGACACCCCAAAATTCGGTACGAACCCGAACTATACAGTTCGAGTTCGCTCATCCCTAATCACCACCTTACTATCCAGAATCCCACAACGCCTATCTTCCATATCATCCTTCTTCGCCTCTCGCTTTCTAAAACTTAACAAGAATAAAACAGAACTCATCATCTTTCCCCATCTTTCTAAACCCCCTCAACAGACCTATCTATCATGATCAATGGCTGCACACTCTCCCAAGTCAACCAAGTCTGCTGCCTTGAAGTGACCTTGGATTCTGCCCTTTCCTTCCGACCACACATCCAAGCCCTTTCCACCACCTGCCGCCTCCAACTCAAAAACATCTCCCGCATCTGTGCTTTCCTCAACTTTGAATCTGCGAAAAAATTCTTGTACATGCCCTCATCATCTCCAGTCTGGACTACTGCAACAGTCTCATCTGTGGCCTCCCATCTAGCACTCTCGCACCCCTCTAATCTATCCTCAACTCTGCTGCCCGACTAATCCACCTCTCACCCTATTACTCCTCTGCCTCTCCCCTCTGCCAGTCCCTTCACTGGCTCCCCATTGCCCAGAGAATTCACTTCAAAGTACTAACAAATACACACAAGGCCGTCCACAACCTGTCCCCTACCTACATCTCTGAGATATTTTCCAGATACATCCCCACATGCACTCTCCGATCCTCACAAGACCGCCTTCTCTCCCGTCCTCTTATCACCTCTTCCCTCAATCGCCTCCAGGATTTCTTCAGTGCATCCCCCACACTCTGGAACTCGCTACCCCAACATATCAGACTCTCACCAACAGTGGAATCCTTCAAAAGAAACCTGGAAACCGACCATTCCAGACTAGCCTACAACCAGTGACCCTGCTGCCTCTATACCGCCATGACCAGCTTCAACCTCACCTACTGAGTCCTTCTCCTATACCATGTAGATTGTAAGCCCTCACGGGCAGGGCCCTCTCTCCTTCTGTACCAGTTTGTAACTCATCTTGTTTATGATTAGTGCAATTGTCTGTATTATGTAGGTATACCCCTTTTCATATGTACAGCGCTATGGAATCAATAAGCTTTTGCCAAAGGTTCTGGCAACTAGATTAAGGTGTCTTATCTACTTTAATCCATGAAGATCAAATAGACTTTATGCCAGGTAAATCAACATCTGATAACATCAGAAGATGCTTTAGAAATATGCAGATAGAATGTACTAACATAGGTCAGCGATTAGTAGTATCATTGTACGCATCAAAGGCTTTTGATACAGGAGAATGGCCATTTATGGTGGCCACTCTAAAGAAAATGGGTTTTGGCAATAAGTTTATTGCATCGATCAAGCTTTTCTATAATGATATAAATGCAAGAATCATAGTTAATGGAGAGATATCGGATCCTTTCGAAATTAAGTGGGGAATAAGACAAGGGTGTCCACAATCACCTCTTCTATTTGCTATTTTGTTTGAACCCCTTGCCTCTTTAATAAGACAGGATAACAATATAATAGGTTTTAAGTTTGTGGTTTATGTATGTGGATGACCTGATGTTGTTTGTGGGGTCTCATGATTCCCTGATACGTATAATTGTGACTTTCGAGAGATATGGGAAAGTAGCTGGCTTGACTATAAACTGGAATAAATCTGCTTGTATTCCAGTAGACCCAATAGGGAACTTTCTTCCTAGTTGTTTAAAGATCATTAACCAGGGAAAGAGCTTGAACTATCCGGGTGCAAGGATATCGACTAACCCCCAGGAGCATATCAAATTAAATATATTACCTACAATAGCTAAAATTAGACATAAGAGATAAATATATATATATATATATATATATATATATATATATATATATAGTTCAAGAAAAAATGGCGGCACTGGTGTTTTCAATATGGTTGCAAAAGGTAGGGTGCACGTCCCTGGGGGAATAGGCTTCTTACCCCAATTAGTAAACATATATATATATCTTTAGAAAGACTGCAACAAGCAGTTGAAACGTTGCTGACACTGGGTTGAAAAAAATCACAGTGTTATGTGCTACGTTAGAGTGCTACCGTGCTTCACATATCATTTTGGACCTTGGTTGCTGGTCTTTGCCGGATTTGCACCCGCTTGATACAGTGTGCTGCTCTTATATATATATAGTGGACTACCCTTGTCTATGTCCTGTAGAACAGTGTTTCCCAACCAGTGTGCCTCCAGCTGTTACAAAACTACAACTCCCAGCATGCCTGCACAGCCAAAGGCTGTCTGGGCATGCTGGGAGTTGTAGTTTTGCAACAGCTGGAGGCACGCTGGTTGGGAAACACTGCTGTAGAATATCTCTGATTGAGATGTGTCTGCTTCCCATGATACAGTAAATTATTTCTTTGGAATTCGCCCACTCAAATACCCCCCAAAAAATACTACAAGGTTTTGCAGAGCTTTTTTAGTGAACTAATTTGGATGGGAAGAAGGCCAAGAATGAGACTATAACTCCTATAGTTGCCGGTAGGAGAAGGGGGGCTGGCTATTCCAGATTTACAATTATATGCTCTGGCAGGCCATAGTCAAAATTGTTTGGAGTGGGGTAAAACCCAACTTTAAAAGTCTATTGTAAACAGTTTACACAATAATACAATAGATATTGGGATATGCCAGACATTGGAGTAAGGTCTACATCTACACAACCAATTTAAAGACTCTATTACACTGAAATTTAGGTACAAAACAAGGCAGACAATTAGAGTATTTTCAAATAAAACAATAGCTGATCTTAGGGAGAACAGCTACAGAAAACAATTTGGAGCCTCATTTAAGAGTCTCGACAGAGCAATCTAAAGTGCATAGCTCCCTGGGAAACAGTGATATGCAAAATAACTGTGGAGCCCCAGTTATGGGTCTTCAACACAGCAAAAGCCAGATATCCCTCAAAGGAAGGAAAACAGAGCAAAGGGGTGTCCCCATTACAGAGATCACCAAATCCACCATATTAAGTGGCCCCTATGTCAAGATCCCGCTCTCTTACAAGCTTTAAGGCCGTGGAGCCCCAGTTATGGGTCTTCAAGACAGTGAAAGCCAGATATCCCTCAAAGGAAGGAAAACCGAACAAAGGGGTGTCCCCATTACAGAGATCACCAAATCCACCATATTAAGTGGTCCCTATGTCAAGATCCCACTCTCTTACAAGCTTTAAGGATGTGATGGGGAAGACCGACCTATGCCAGTTATCCATCAACAGACAGCTGTTTCGGGGTGTTGCCCCTCATCAGTGTGGAGTAGGATTCTGGCTAACTGGATTGCTGTGTCGAGACTCTTAAATGAGGTTCCACAGTGTTTTCTGTAGCCGTTCTCCCTAAGATCAGCTATTGTTTTGTTTGAGTAGTCTCCAAGGCATTGCTCCCGGATAGCCAAAATCCTACTCCACACTGATGAGGGGCAACACACCGAAACAGCTGTCTGTGGATGGATAACTGGCTTAGGTCTTCCCCGTCACATCCTTAAAGCTTGTAAGAGAGTGGGATCTTGACATAGGGGCCACTTAATATGGTGGATTTGGTGATCTTTGTAATGGGGACACCCCTTTGTTCGGTTTTCCTTCCTTCGAGGGATATCTGGCTTTCACTGTGTCGAAGACCCATAACTGGAGCTCCACGGTTATTTTGCATAATTAGAGAATTTTGGGAGGAGGCAGAGATACATGATGATACCTTGTTATGGGAAAGCAACTTTTTAAGAAAAATATCTGGTATTGATAAAACATTGTGGCAGAAACATGGGATATGTAAATTTGTCCAGATTTGGAAAAATTCAGAAATAATTGGGTTTCAGGACCTTAAAGGTAATTATGGTCTGTCAGACAAGGATTTTTTTTATTTTTATATTCAACTTAGAGCGGCCATTAAATCGTCCCAGCAAGGGGAAAAAATAACTGACTCACTCCTCCCGATAGTTAAAGAGATTTAAAAAATGACAACAGACAGGAGAAGAATATCTAAAATGTATAATATTTTGTCCCAAAGAAACAAGGTAAAATCAGGTATTATGGTAAATACAAACAAATGGAAGTGGAAGGTGGAGCAGATGAATATAGAAGACTGACATGCATGCTGAGCCCACTATATACTTCTCCTGGAGCCTAATGGCTACTGGTAGGTGCTACATAAGCAGACTCAGTTTTATACTGACTTTAAAACCAGCCTCCAGGGGGCAGATTAACTGGACAGGTGTGCTTGACTGCTTGGAGATCGCCACGCCTCCAATACGTACTACAAAGAAAAAATATGGAAGATTCAGCCCGCACAACCCCTAGCAGGTGCAGATTGCTATGGCGAAATACATAGGAACTAGTGTTAGGGACCACTCATGAAGGCGACCTTGACGTGGTGAGTGGCTTATTACGCTTTGGCCAAAATGTACACCAATGCCTTATTCAACATCCAGCATAAAGGTAGGGCAGAGTGCTGGTTGCAGTGTGCGATTGCATTTTGTGTTTTTACGTTTGTATCTGTATTTCGCCATAGCAATCTGCACCTGCTAGGGGCTGTATGGGCTGAATCTTCCATATTTTTTCTTTGTAGTACGTATTGGAGGCGTGGCGATCTCCAAGCAGTCAAGCACACCTGTCCAGTTAATCTGCCCCCTGGAGGCTGGTTTTAAAGTCAGTATAAAACTGAGTCTGCTTATGTAGCACCTACCAGTAGCCATTAGGCTTCAGGAGAAGTATATAGTGGGCTCAGCATGCATGTTGGTACTTGCATCCCTGGATCCGATGAAAGCTGTAATGGCACCGGGGCACCGGACGGGGTTAGAAGCAGAGTGTGCTTGGCGTGCATGCTGTACCTGCACTCCCTGGACTTTATGTGGCTGTCATGGCCCATAAAAGGTAGGAACTAGTGTTAGGGACCACTCATGAAGGTGACCTTGACGTGGTGAGTGGCTTATTACGCTTTGGCCAAAATGTACACCAATGCCTTATTCAACATCCAGCATAAAGGTAGGGCAGAGTGCTGGTTGCAGTGTGCGATTGCATTTTGTGTTTTTACGTTTGTATCTGTATTTCGCCATAGCAATCTGCACCTGCTAGTGGTTGTGCGGGCTGAATCTTCCATATTTTTTCTGAATATAGAAGACTGGCATAAAGTATTCCAGGCAATAGGAAAGGCTTCACTAAATCCTGCTCACAGACTAATTCAATTCTTTGTAGTACATCGTTTATATTATTAGTTTATACCAGCTAAACTTATGAAATATTATAAAAATATGTATTTTTGAAAATACATGTGGAAGATGTGTACCTCCTTTGGGAATGTTGGAGTCTTTAGAGAGTGTGGGATGAAGTAATTCAGTTTATAAAAGTCCACCACAATATTCTTATCCCTCAAAGTTTTAACGTTTGTGTGCTGGGTTTGGTGGATGATATTGGTAATCTTGGGCATCAACAAATAGTATTGAAATTATTGTTTCAAGCTAGAAGGTGTGTAGTAAAGAAATGGGTAGAAAAACGCCCCTCCCCCCTCCCCCATGGTAAACATGTGGGAAAGCTCAGTAAAATGCTCACTTGCTTGTGAGAGACTACATATAACATCAAGATCCAAAATTCAGAGGTTTGATAAGATGTGGGCAAAATGGTTAAAATAATTAAGACCTAAAGAGTCAGGGAAGAGGTGCGGGTGGTGAATGGAGAGGAGGGGGGAATTGGGAGGGGGATTCCCCCCCTCTTTTTCAGTGGGTGGCATGGGAAGGTAAACATGGATTGGGAACTAACATATACATTGTGGAAAGCAACTCAGTCACCTTATTCCCTTGGATAAAGCTAAGGTGAAACGTACGTCAGGGAGTCGTCCTCTATCCCCCACGGATACCAGGGTCAGTATGCTATGTGTTTGTTTGGCTTATACTGATATCACTTTGATTGCCATCAGTGATATTCATTGGCACATTCCCAAGTTGGAGCCACATTGTTTGGACCAAATTGTGTTATGGGTGGGATGGGTGTAGACTTATATTAGACTTAGACTTATATAATGTGTAGACTTAGACTTATATAATATTCTATTACTGACCTGTCACAGATGATTGTACTGTATCCAATACCATTAGCACTTTAACATGTGTTAACTTGTTGGTGTGTATATAACTACCCTTATTTATATGCTATTTGCACATGTAATACATGCTGACAGTATTTATGTGGGGGGAGATGTTGGTTCTATAGTTCTCACCCGCTGATTTTATGATGTGTCTTTGTAATATTCTGTCTTAATATGATTATGTGTAATACAGCGTATTTTAATATACTACATGTGTGGTTTAGTTGGGTTGGTATACAGAGTTATTATGGTTCCACACATGATATACATGTTTAGTTTTATAGCCTCTGTTATTTGGTGTTGTAACATGGATTGGTAAATGATAAGATTTTTTTTCACTATGTTTTTTTTTTTTTTTGCATGTATATTTAATAAAAATAATAAGAGAAAAAAGTGTTATACAAATAATGAGTTATCTGCTATTAAAGTGAACTGTTGTATGGCCAGCAAATAGATAAGCGTGTTCTGTAAAAAAAAAAAAAAAAAAAAAAGAAGGAGTTATCCAGAAAGAGCTGGATTCCTAGTAGAATATACTCAGTTTTCCTTTCAGAAAGGAGGATGGCATGCATTTTTCAGAGAAGCATTATATGGATACATTAGCATGATGAAAAAAAAAATATTGCACTGATCAAAAAGTTTGAGGCTATCATTATGGGAACATTTTACTATGGAAAAAGAATAATGGAACAGTTCAAGTCTGCCACCACAAAATAAGTGAGTAAAAAAAAATACAGGGAAATTGATCTATGAAGCACAAACATGGTAGTTTGAGGCTACCACCAGGGACTAACTTCACAAATTTATATCATTCATTTTAGGCGAGAGAAGAGAAAGAGAAAGAGAAAGAGAGAAAGAGAAAGAGAGAAAGAGAGAGAGAGAGAGAGAGAGAGAGAGAGAGAGAGAGAGAGAAAGAGTAAGAGATCTGCACATGAAAAACATGTACAATGTAGTTTTCTTCCCAAAAGAATGAAAAAGCTAAGGGTTTCATACATTGTGATGTAGCATAGCCATGCAATCGTTGTTCCACCTTTTAGAACAAAATAATTTTTATTAGAATTTTCAAAGAAATTTCAATATAACATACAGAAAATTTAATGTTTTACACGTAATATTACTTCATATCACATGAGGTGAGAACACATAATCTACATTTAAAATATAATTGATGATGCATGTATCAGAATAAATTGCAGTAAAGTAAAATAAACATATACACAAAAGTGCTCCCTTACCATCACCCCAGAACTGGTATTGCTGAATGTGGGAATAGACTATATGGATTCATCGGTGCAGTTCCCCTTGATACACATCTTTATTGCATACAGAACGTTGATAACAAAAAACTGGAAAACAGAAACAATACCAATTACAAAAATTATTATAGAGATGGTGTTAAGAAGCTGTATCAATGAAAAATTGTATGCAATATGTATGGACAGGTAAACTATTATGCAACAAAAATGGGAAGCATGGCTAAAGTACTCCCCACCTTTTAAACAGTCTTCCTAGGAAAACTAGTATAATAGCTAACCACATTTACAAATAGATCTTCCAGGACAAAATCCCTCTATCAGAACAAGTGTGCAGGTGTGTGTGGCAAATCTTGTGAACGGCACTTGCGCTGGATTTCTGAAGAACCTAGGGTGGGCCAGAGGGGTGAAAGCGGAGGGGTTTCATATGAATAGCGACAAGGGGACTCAGCACCGGCCACTTGAACGTCGCCCCTGGGCACCTTCAGACCTAATTTGCATATTGAATACAAGTGTTTTTTTTTAAAGAAAATAAGCAACGGACAGCTAAACAGTAAGTAGCATTCCAATATGGGGACTATAATGCTTATAATGGTGTTAGTGTTCTATAAAGGTCAGTATAGGTGAAAGCCTCCCTTTAATGGCAGATCATATTTGCAGCCACCAAATGCTTAGTAGAAGTGTACAAATAGTCCCACAACATAGACAGTGACATACTAGAGGGGGATCAATGACAAAAATTCCAACAAAAAATATGTCTCCTAATCAGGGGACATTTTTATGCGTCTTAAAGGGAAATTCTCTGAAATGTGCCCTAGAAAAATCTTATTTTAGGCCACGGGAGTACAGGCCTTAAAAATTAGGCATTCATCTGACATAAAAGAAATTCTGATTATGTGGCTCGAGGTACATTATGTGATCAATGGATAACAATTTTACTGAAGGCCACTGGAGTACAGGCCCCAAACATTAGGCATTCACCGGACAGAAAAGATGAAGTGATTATGTGGCAGAGGTATATTACACGGTTAATGGATATCAATTTTGCTGCAGGCCAGTACAAATACAGGTCAAATACATATGTTTAAAAGAACCAAAAATATAAAATTGGATTAAAAACATGGGTAACAAAATCCCCCCTCTTGAAAACAACCCTAATAATAATAATTGAAATTCAATAATATGTGGTTGTCACTGGTGTTGAATTTCTCAGAGGCCGCAACAATTATTCATTCAGCGTACATGAAAGAACAAGTAAGTATGTGGCTGGAGGTAGATTACAAGGTAATTGGATATCAATTTTACAGCAGGCCAGTGTACTACAGGCGCCAAAAATTATGCATTCAGGGCACATAAAAGAACAAGTAAGTATGTGGCTGAAGGTAGATTACACGTTCATTAGATATAAATTTTCCAGAAGGACAGTGTACTACAGGCCCCAAAAATTATGCATTCCGAGTATATAAAAGAACAAGTAAGTATGTGGCTGGAGGTGTATTAGATGGTCAATGAATACCAATTTTACTAAAGGCCAGTACAAATACAGGTCAAATACATATGTTTAACCCCTTCCCGACCGCAATCCATATAGATACGTGATAGCTGCACATACCCGTGCAGCTACCACGTATATAAACATTCTGGCAGCTCTTTAATCCAAGTGCTGCAAAGCGCTTGGATTATAGCTTCTGCCCCTGCCCTGCTGCTGTCACGGACAGCATATAGTGCAGTAATGCCGGCAAGGGAGTTGCCCCTTGCCAGCAATCGATCTGATTGGTTAGTCTGAAATCAGAGTGTCCTCGTGCCCACCCCCCGATCTGCGCCCCACCTTGTGTCCACCTGTCTCCACAGTGCCCTGATGTCCGCTCCTCGGCGGCGGCTCCATTCCTGAGCCACCGCCATCAGCAGAGAGTGTCAGCTGTATGCTGACACTCTGCTGTAACCCCATAGATGCCGTGGCAGCGGCATCCATGGGGTTAATAGAGGGAGGGGGCTCCCTCTCTCCACCATCGGGGCTGCCGCGCTGCGATGGCAGCCCTGATGGTTGCCATGGCAACCGGACGCTTTGCAAAACCGCCCGCTGCTGCCACCTACAGGGCATCTGATTGTATTATACTTTGCAATGCAAGAGCATTGCAAAGTATAGTACAGCCATCAGCCCTACTGGATCTTCAAGATCCAAGAGGGATGATAAAAAAAATAAAAAATAAAAGTAAAAATAAATTTAAAAAAATAAAAAAAATAAAAAATTTGCCTTTTCCTATAAAAAATGAAGAATAAAAAACTACACATATTAGGTATCACCGCATCCGTAAAGACCGTCTCTATAAATCACATGATAGACCCCATCCGATAAACACCATTAAAAAAAAAAACTGTGTAGAAAAAAAAGCCATTTTTGTCACCTTACATCACAAAAAGTGCAACAGCAAGCGATCAAAAAAGGCGTATGACCCCCAAAATAGTACCAAACAGTCACCTCATCCCTCAAAAAATGATACCCTATTTAAGACAATCACCCAAAAAATAAAAAATCTATGGCTCTCAGACTATGGAGACATTAAAACATCATTTTTTTTGGTTTCAGAAATGCTATTATTGTGTAAAACTTAAATAAATAAGAAAAAGTATACATATTAGGTATTGCCACATCCGTAACGATCTGCTCTATAAAACTGTCAGATGACCTAACCCCTCAGATAAACGCTGTAAAAATAAATAAATAAAAACTGTTTCAAAACAGCCAATTTTTGGGTCACCTTGCCCCATAAAGTATAATAATGAATGATCAAAAAATCCTATGTGCCCAAAAATGGTACCAATAAAAACCTCAACTCTTTCTGCAAAAAACGAGCCCCTGCACAAGACGATCGGCAGAAAAATAAAAAACATATGGCGTTCAGAAAATGGACACAAAAACATAATTTCTTTTTCAAAATTGCTTTATTATGTAAAACTGAAACAAACAAAGAAAGTAGACATATTTGATATCATTGCATTCTTAACAACCTGCTCTATAAAAATAGCACATGATCTACCCTGTCAGATGAATCTTGTAAAAAAAAAAACTGTGCCATAACAGCCATTTTTCAGTTACCTTGCCTCACAAAAAACTTAATATAGAGCAATTAAAAATCATATGTACCCCAAAATAGTACCAATAAAACTGGCACCTCATCCCCTAGTTTCCAAAATAGGGTCACTTTATGGGAGTTTCTACTGTATGGGTGCATCAGGGGGGCTTTAAATGGGAGATGACATTTAAAACCAGTTTAGCAAAATCTGCCTTCCAAAAACCACATGGCGTTCCTTTCCTTCTGTGCCCTGCCGTGCGCCCGTACATCAGTTTACAACCACATATGGGGTGTTTCTGTAAACCGCAGAATCTGGGTAATAAATGTTGAGTTTTGTTTGGCTGTTAACCCTCAATGTGTTAAAGATTTTTTTTTTTATAAAATGGAAAATCTGCCAAAAAAGTGAAATTTTGAAATTTCATCTCCATTTTCCTTTAATTCTTGTGGAACACCTAAAGAGTTAACATAGTTTGTAAAATCAGTTTTGAGTAACTTGAGGGGTGTAGTTTCTACAATGGGGTCATTTATGGGTGGTTTCCACTATGTAAGCCTCACAAAGTGACTTCAGACCTGAACTGGTCCTTAAAAAGTGGGATTTCGAAATATCCTTAAAAAAATTAATAATTGCTTCTAAACTTCTAAGCCTTCTAACGTCTTAAAAAATAAAATGACATTTCCAAAATGATGCCAACATAAAGTAGACATATGAGAAATGTTAAGTAATAAAAATTTTATTAGGTATGACTTTCTGTTTTAGAAGCAGAGAATTTTTCAATTTTTTAAATAAATTTTTTCATAAATAGAGGTGAAATATATTGACTCAAATTTATGACTATCATGAAGTACAATGTGTCACGCGAAAAGAATCTCAGAATTGCTTGGATAAATAAAAGTGTTCTAAAGCTATTACCACTAGGGATGAGCGAACTCGAACTGTATAGTTCGGGTTCGTACCGAATTTTGGGGTGTCCGTGACACGGACCCGAACCCGGACATTTTCGTAAAAGTCCGGGTTCGGTGTTCGTCGCTTTCTTCGCGCTTTTGTGACGCTTTCTTGGCGCTTTTTGAAAGGCTGCAAAGCAGCCAATCAACAAGCGTCATACTACTTGCCCCAAGAGGCCATCACAGCCATGCCTACTATTGGCATGGCTGTGATTGGCCAGAGCACCATGTGACCCAGCCTCTATTTAAGCTGGAGTCACATAGCGCCGCCCGTCACTCTGCTCTGATTAGCGTAGGGAGAGGTTGCGGCTGCGACAGTAGGGCGAGATTAGGCAGATTAACTCCTCCAAAGGACTTGATTAACTGATCGATCTGCAGCTGTGGATCATTGAGCTGCTGATCCTCAATTGCTCACTGTTTTTAGGCTGCCCAGACCGTTTGTCAGTCACATTTTTCTGGGGTGATCGGCGGCCATTTTGTGTCTTGTGGTTCGCCAGCACAAGCTGCGACCAAGTGCATTTAACCCTCAATGGTGTGGTTGTTTTTTGGCTAAAGCCTACATCAGGGTGAAGCTGTCACACCAAGTGCATTTAACCAGCAATAGTCTGTTTATTTTTTGGCCATATACTACATCAGGGGCAAGCTGCGCCTGTCACCAAGTGCATTTAACCCTCAATGGTGCGTTTGTTTTTTGGCTAAAGCCTACATCAGGGTGAAGCTGTCACACCAAGTGCATTTAACCAGCAATAGTCTGTTTATTTTTTGGCCATATACTACATCAGGGGCAAGCTGCGCCCGTCACCAAGTGCATTTAACCCTCAGTAGTGTGGTTGGTCAAGCTATCACACCAAGTGCATTTAACCAGCAATAGTCTGTTCATTTTTTGGCCATATACTAAATCAGGGGCAAGCTGCGCCCGTCACCAAGTGCATTTAACCAGCAATAGTCTGTTCATTTTTTGGCCATATACTACATCAGGGGCAAGCTGTGCCCGTCACCAAGTGCATTTAACCCTCAGTAGTGTGGTTGGTCAAGCTGTCACACCAAGTGCATTTAACCAGCAATAGTCTGTTCATTTTTTGGCCATATACTAAATCAGGGGCAAGCTGCGCCCGTCACCAAGTGCATTTAACCAGCAATAGTCTGTTCATTTTTTGGCCATATACTACATCAGGGGCAAGCTGCGCCCGTCACCAAGTGCATTTAACCCTCAGTAGTGTGGTTGGTCAAGCTGTAACACCAAGTGCACTTAACCAGCAATAGTCTGTTCATTTTTTGGCCATATACTACATCAGGGGCAAGCTGCGCCCATCACCAAGTGCATTTAACCAGCAATAGTGTGGTTATTTTTTGGCCATATCCCAGTCTAATTCTGTCACTAAATCCATACCGGTCACCCAGCGCCTAAATACTAGGCCTCAAATTTATATCCCGCTAAATCTCTCGTTACCGCTGTCCTGTTGTGGCTGGGAAAGTTATTTAGTGTCCGTCAAAGCACATTTTTTGTTCTGGGTTGAAATACAATTCCCAATTTAGCAATTTAAAAATTTAGTGGTTTCTGCTGTATCAGAGCTATTTGAAATCTATCCCTAAAAGGGTATATAATATTCAAGGTGCACATAGGGTCATTCAGAATAACTTCACACACCCGCTACTGTGCATTTCCAAGTCTAATTCTGTCACTAAACCCATACCTGTCACCCAGCGCCTAAATACTAGGCCTCAAATTCATATCCAGCTAAATCTGTCGTTAGTGCTGTAGCTGGGCGAGTTATTTAGTGTCCGTTCAAGCACATTTCTTGTTCTGGGTTGAAATACAATTCCCAATTTAGCAATTTCATAATTTAGTGGTTTCTGCTATATCAGAGCTATTTGAAATCTATCCCTAAAAGGGTAGATCATATTGAAGGTGCACATAGGGACATTCAGAATAACTTCACACACCCGCTACTGTGCATTTCCAAGTCTAATTCTGTCACTAAACCCATACCTGTCACCCAGCGCCTAAATACTAGGCCTCAAATTTATATCCAGCTAAATCTGTCCTTAGTGCTGTAGCTGGGCGAGTTATTTAGTGTCCGTTCAAGCACATTTCTTGTTCTGGGTTGAAATACAATTCCCAATTTAGCAATTTCATAATTTAGTGGTTTCTGCTATATCAGAGCTATTTGAAATCTATCCCTAAAAGGGTAGATCATATTGAAGGTGCACATAGGGACATTCAGAATAACTTCACACACCCGCTACTGTGCATTTCCAAGTCTAATTCTGTCACTAAACCCATACCTGTCACCCAGCGCCTAAATACTAGGCCTCAAATTTATATCCTGCTAAATCTCTCGTTAACGCTGTCCTGTTGTGGCTGGGAAAGTTATTTAGTGTCCGTCAAAGCACATTTTTTGTTCTGGGTTGAAATACAATTCCCAATTTAGCAATTTCATAATTTAGTGGTTTCTGCTATATCAGAGCTATTTGAAATCTATCCCTAAAAGGGTATATAATATTCAAGGTGCACATTGGGTCATTCAGAATAACTTCACACACACCCGCTACTGTGTATTTCCAAGTCTAATTCTGTCACTAAACCCATACCTGTCACCCAGCGCCTAAATACTAGGCCTCAAATTTATATCCTGCTAAATCTCTCGTTAACGCTGTCCTGTTGTGGCTGGGAAAGTTATTTAGTGTCCGTCAAAGCACATTTTTTGTTCTGGGTTGAAATACAATTCCCAATTTAGCAATTTCATAATTTAGTGGTTTCTGCTATATCAGAGCTATTTGAAATCTATCCCTAAAAGGGTATATAATATTCAAGGTGCACATTGGGTCATTCAGAATAACTTCACACACACCCGCTACTGTGTATTTCCAAGTCTAATTCTGTCACTAAACCCATACCTGTCACCCAGCGCCTAAATACTAGGCCTCAAATTTATATCCTGCTAAATCTCTCGTTAACGCTGTCCTGTTGTGGCTGGGAAAGTTATTTAGTGTCCGTCAAAGCACATTTTTTGTTCTGGGTTGAAATACAATTCCCAATTTAACAATTTCATAATTTAGTGGTTTCTGCTATATCAGAGCTATTTGAAATCTATCCCTAAAAGGGTATATAATATTCAAGGTGCACATTGGGTCATTCAGAATAACTTCACACACACACGCTTCTGTGCATTTCCAAGTCTAATTCTGTCACTAAATCCATACCGGTCACCCAGCGCCTAAATACTAGGCCTCAAATTTATATCCCGCTGAATTTGAATACAATACATTGGGCCAAATAATATATTTGTTGTTGTGGTGAACCATAACAATGAGAAAAACATCTAGTAAGGGACGCGGACGTGGACATGGTCGTGGACATGGTCGGACATGGTGGGTGACGTGAAGCCTCATTCTCTGCTATGACATGCAGACTGATTCTCTGCTGTCATGAAGCCAGATTGTCTGTTACGGGACCTCTCTGCTCTGCCTGTGTGCTAGGCCTAAATATATGCCAATGGACTGTTGCAGTGGTGGGTGACGTGAAGCCTCATTCTCTGCTATGACATGCAGACTGATTCTCTGCTGACATGAAGCCAGATCGTCTGTTACGGGACCTCTCTGCTCTGCCTGTGTGCTAGGCCTAAATATATGCCAATGGACTGTTGCAGTGGTGGGTGACGTGAAGCCTCATTCTCTGCTATGACATGCAGACTGATTCTCTGCTGTCATGAAGCCAGATTGTCTGTTACGGGACCTCTCTGCTCTGCCTGTGTGCTAGGCCTAAATATATGCCAATGGACTGTTGCAGTGGTGGGTGACGTGAAGCCTCATTCTCTGCTATGACATGCAGACTGATTCTCTGCTGACATGAAGCCAGATTGTCTGTTACGGGACCTCTCTGCTCTGCCTGTGTGCTAGGCCTAAATATATGCCAATGGACTGTTGCAGTGGTGGGTGACGTGAAGCCTCATTCTCTGCTATGACATGCAGACTGATTCTCTGCTGTCATGAAGCCAGATTGTCTGTTACGGGACCTCTCTGCTCTGCCTGTGTGCTAGGCCTAAATATATGCCAATGGACTGTTGCAGTGGTGGGTGACGTGAAGCCTCATTCTCTGCTATGACATGCAGACTGATTCTCTGCTGACATGAAGCCAGATTGTCTGTTACGGGACCTCTCTGCTCTGCCTGTGTGCTAGGCCTAAATATATGCCAATGGACTGTTGCAGTGGTGGGTGACGTGAAGCCTCATTCTCTGCTATGACATGCAGACTGATTCTCTGCTGACATGAAGCCAGATTGTCTGTTACGGGACCTCTCTGCTCTGCCTGTGTGCTAGGCCTAAATATATGCCAATGGACTGTTGCAGTGGTGGGTGACGTGAAGCCTCATTCTCTGCTATGACATGCAGACTGATTCTCTGCTGTCATGAAGCCAGATTGTCTGTTACGGGACCTCTCTGCTCTGCCTGTGTGCTAGGCCTAAATATATGCCAATGGACTGTTGCAGTGGTGGGTGACGTGAAGCCTCATTCTCTGCTATGACATGCAGACTGATTCTCTGCTGACATGAAGCCAGATTGTCTGTTACGGGACCTCTCTCCTCTGCCTGTGTGCTAGGCCTAAATATATGCCAATGGACTGTTGCAGTGGTGGCTGACGTGAAGCCTCATTCTCTGCTATGACATGCAGACTAATTCTCTGCTGACATGAAGCCAGATTGTCTGTTACGGGACCTCTCTCCTCTGCCTGGGTGCTGGGCCTAAAATTATGACAATGGACTGTTGCAGTGGTGGCTGACGTGAAGCCTGATTCTCTGCTATGACATGCAGACTGATTCTCTGCTGACATGAAGCCAGATCCTCTGTTACGGGACCTCTCTCCTCTGCCTGGGTGCTGGGCCTAAATTTATGACAATGGACTGTTGCAGTGGTGGCTGACGTGAAGCCTGATTCTCTGCTATGACATGCAGACTGATTCTCTGCTGACATGAAGCCAGATCCTCTGTTACGGGACCTCTCTCCTCTGCCTGGGTGCTGGGCCTAAATTTATGACAATGGACTGTTGCAGTGGTGGCTGACGTGAAGCCTGATTCTCTGCTATGACATGCAGACTGATTCTCTGCTGACATGAAGCCAGATCCTCTGTTACGGGACCTCTCTCCTCTGCCTGGGTGCTGGGCCTAAATTGATGAAAATGGACTCTTACAGTGGTGGGTGACGTGAAGCCTGATTCTCTGCTATGACATGAAGACTGATTCTCTGCTGACATGAAGCCAGATTGTCTGTTACGGGACCTCTCTCCTCTGCCTGGGTGCCGGGGCCTAAATATCTGAGAATGGACTGTTCCAGTGGTGGGTGACGGGAAGCCAGATTCTCTGCTATGGAACCTCTCTCCAATTGATTTTGGTTAATTTTTATTTATTAAATTTTTATTTTAATTCATTTCCCTATCCACATTTGTTTGCAGGGGATTTACCTACATGTTGCTGCCTTTTGCAGCCCTCTAGCCCTTTCCTGGGCTGTTTTACAGCCGTTTTAGTGCCGAAAAGTTCGGGTCCCCATTGACTTCAATGGGGTTCGGGTTCGGGACGAAGTTCGGATCGGGTTCGGATCCCGAACCCGAACATTTCCGGGATGTTCGGCCGAACTTCTCGAACCCGAACATCCAGGTGTTCGCTCAACTCTAATTACCACATAAAGTGACGAATGTCAGATTTGTAAATTTTGACCCTTGGTCATGAAAGGGTTAAAAGAACTTAAATTTTAAAATTAGATTAAAAACATGGATAATGAAATCCCCCCTCTTGAAAAAAAACCTAATGATAATAGTTAAAACACGTGGTAAATCACAGGTGTTGAATTCCTCCGAGGCCCAAAACTATAGGCATTCAACGGACAGAAAAGGCCTTTTATGCCGCTGTATTTACCAAAGACAAGGACCAATATTTGTTCTGGGTGGTGGCGGATATTTGTGAGCTGGCATGAGTAAATTCAATTAAAAGTGGTAGTCATAGGTTTTGAATTCCTTCGATATCCATGAATCATTCATTTTTATAAATGTGAGCTAGTCCACACTGTCGTGAGCTAGGCGAGTGCGCTTATCAGTCACGATCCCCCCTGCTGCGCTGAACATCCTTTTGGACAGGACAATGGACGACGGGCAAGCCAACAGTTCCATGGCAAATTGTGCCAGCTCTGGCCATAGGTAAAGCCTGCACACCCAGTAGTTCCTCACTTTTCAGAGCGTCCACATTGGTAGTTAACCCGATGTAGTCGGACACCTGTCGGTCTAAGCATTCCCTGAGGTTGGATCTGGAGGGCGGCTGTCGATGGGTTGGCTGTAAGAATGATCTCATATCCAAAGTGAACAAAACACATCTTCAAACCACCCTCTTCTTGCATGCGCTGTTGGATTGGTACCCACAACTGTTTCTCTGAGTGGAAATTCCTCTGCCAGTGCCCACAAAAGCAGAATGCAGCATTTTTCAAAGCAAGGCCTGCATTCTGACAGCCCTCTGTGATGCTGGTAACATGTCCACCATTTTGTGTTTGTACCGGGGTCTAAGTACTTTGCCATCCAGTACTGGTCCTTGCCCTTTATGCTTTTTATACGGAGGTCCATCTTCAAACACTGGAGCATGAAGGCCCCCATTTTCATTAAACTAGAAGCATTGGAGTGGCCTGGCTCCTGCTCATCTTCCAGTCTAATGTAATCTTTGGTCTCCTCACCCCCCCAGCCACGGACAACACCAGGGATCCCAGAAACGTTTAAAGCCTGCTCTTCTTGATCCTCCTACGCCCCAACACCATCTTCCTCTGATTCCTCTTAAGACTCCTGTTGACTTGTCTCAGATAGAGTAGACCCTTCTCGGAATTCATCCAGCATTGTGACTTCCTCATCTTCCTGCTCCTGCTCCTCGACGGCTTGATTAATGACACAAAGCAATGCACACTCCAGAAAGTAAGTGTAAGGTATGATGTCACTGATGGCGCCCTGTCTGTGACTGACCATTATGGTTATCTCATCAAATGGCTGAAGAAGTCTGCATGCATCGCGCATGAGCAGCTACTGGCATGATGAAAAAGAACAAGCTCCCCAGAACCTGTCCTGCCGCAGAGTTTGTACAGGTAGTCATTAACTACACGTTTCTGCTGGAGCAGCCAATCAAGCATATACAAGGTGGAGTTCCATCGCGTCGGGCAGTCACAAATCAGATGTCTGACAGGCAGGTGGTGTCGCCTCTAAACGTCAGCAAGGTGAGCCATGGCCGTGTAAGATCTAAAATGGCCAGAGATTTTACTGGCCTGCTGCAAGACGTCCTGGACCCCGGGATATTTGGCAACGAATCGCTGCACGATTAAGTTCAGGACGTGTGCCATGCACGGCACGTGTGTCATTTTGCATTTCAGCAGATTGGCACCGTTGTAGCACACCACTTTACCAACTGTCAAATTGAGCGTGGTTAGCTACTGATCAGTCTGTGACTGCAAAGCTGAAAGGACTGCAGGACCAGTTTGGCTCTTGGCTTCCAGGCACAACAGCTGCAACACATCATGGCAACATCTCACCTGGCACATCAAATAGGTTCTGGGGAGCTTGGGGGGCACAGTGGAAGAGGCAGTAGCAGTGGAAAAGGAGGAGTCAGGTGAGGATGAGATGGACGATGGAGTAGGAGGAGGAGAAGAAGAGGAAGGCCTGCATGCAATCCATGGCGGTAACACCAAATCCACACGAGTGTCACGGGTTGCAAGCTTTCTGCCATCAGAAAGTTTGCCCAGTGGGCAGTAAAAGTTATGTACCTTCCCTGCCCCTGTTTGCTAGACCATATTTCTGTGGTCAGATGTATCTCGGCACCACCACTGTGTGCCAGAGATACTTTCACTTTCATGGCCATATAGCTCTGGGATGCCCTTCTGGGAGAAATATTTATTTCCGGGTACCTTCCATTGCAATGTGCCAATGATCACACATTTTCCAAAGGCTTCCGAGTCCACCAATTTATATGGCAGTAGTTAGTTGGCTAGCAGTTCTGACAAGCCGGCGGTCAGCCGTCGAGTAAGAGGGTTATCTGGCATCATCATCTTTTTTCACTTGAACATTTGGGCCACGGAAGCCTGCCTTTTGCCAGGTGAACGCGACAATGGTGCGGTGGAAGGTGGAGTGGAGGACAAATGGGAGGAGAGAGGAGAAGGGGAAACAGAAGAGGCAGGACATGGAGCTACAGGAGTGTGTCTTTGTGGGTTCTGACATTGTTGATCCGACTGGGCTAGATGATGGGAGGCCAGGAGCCTTCTTAACCACTTCAGCCTCGCTAGGTGAAACCCCCTTCATGACCAGGCCACTTTTTACACTTCGGCACTACACTCCTTTCACCGTTTATCGCTCGGTCATGCAACTTACCACCCAAATGAATTTTACCTCCTTTTCTTCTCACTAATGGAGCTTTCATTTGGTGGTATTTTATTGCTGCTGACATTTTTACTTTTTTGTTATTAATCAAAATATAACGATTTCTTTGCAAAAAAATGACATTTTTCACTTTCAGCTGTGAAATTTTGCAAAAAAAACGACATCCATATATAAATTTTTCGCTAAATTTATAGTTCTACATGTCTTTGATAAAAAAAAATGTTTGGGCAAAAAAAAAATGGTTTGGGTAAAAGTTATAGCATTTACAAACTATGGTACAAAAATGTGAATTTCCGCTTTTTGAAACGGCTCTGATTTTCTGAGCACCTGTCATGTTTCCTGAGGTTCTACAATGCCCAAACAGTATAACTACCCCACAAATGACCCCATTTCGGAAAGTAGACACCCTAAGGTATTCGCTGATGGGCATAGTGAGTTCATAGAACTTTTTATTTTTTGTCACAAGTTAGCGGAAAATGATGATGATTTTATTTTTTATTTTTTTTCTTACAAAGTCTCATATTCCACTAACTTGCGACAAAAAATAAAAAATTCTAGGAATTCGCCATGCCCCTCACAGAATACCTTGGGGTGTCTTCTTTCCAAAATGGGGTCACTTGTGGCGTAGTAATGACCGGTGAAATCCGAAAGGTGCACTTTGGAATATGCGCCCCTTTGCCCACCTTGGCAGCAAAAAAGTGTCACACATGTGGTATCGCCGTACTCAGGAGAAGTTGGGGAATGTGTTTTGGGGTGTCATTTTACATATACCCATGCTGGGTGAGAGAAATATCTTGGCAAAAGACAACTTTTCCCATTTTTTTATACAAAGTTGGCATTTGACCAAGATATTTTTCTCACCCAGCATAGGTATATGTAAAATGACACCCCAAAACACATTCCCCAACTTCTCCTGAGTACGGCGATACCAGATGTGTCACACTTTTTTGCTGCCAAGGTGGGCAAAGGGGCACATATTCCAAAGTGCACCTTTCGGATTTTGCAGGGCATTTTTTACACATTTTGATTGCAAGGTACTTCTCACACATTTGGGCCCCTAAATTGCCAGGGCAGTATAACTACGCCACAAGTGACCCCATTTTGGAAAGAAGACACCCCAAGGTATTCCGTGAAGGGCACGGCGAGTTCCTAGAATTTTTTATTTTTTGTCACAAGTTAGCGGAAAATGATGATTTTTTTTTTTTTTCTCTTTTTTCCTTACAAAGTCTCATATTCCACTAACTTGCGACAAAAAATAAAAAATTCTAGGAACTCGCCATGCCCCTCACGGAATACCTTGGGGTGTCTTCTTTCCAAAATGGGGTCACTTGTGGCGTAGTTATACTGCCCTAGCAATTTAGGGGCCCATATGTGTGAGAAGTACTTTGCAATCAAAATCTGTAAAAAATGACCGGTGAAATACGAAAGGTGCACTTTGGAATATGCGCCCCTTTGCCCACCTTGGCATCAAAAAAGTGTGACACATCTGGTATCGCCGTACTCAGGAGAAGTTGGGGAATGTGTTTTGGGGTGTCATTTTACATATACCCATGCTGAGTGAGAGAAATATCTTGGCAAACGACAACTTTTCCTATTTTTTTATACAAAGTTGGCATTTGACCAAGATATTTTTCTCACCCAGCATGGGTATATGTAAAATGACACCCCAAAACACATTCCCCAACTTCTTCTGAGTACGGCGATACCAGATGTGTCACACTTTTTTGCAGCCTAGATGCGCAAAGGGGCCCAAATTCCTTTTAGGAGGGCATTTTTAGACATTTGGATCCCAGACTTCTTCTCACGCTTTAGGGCCCCTAAAAAGCCAGGGCAGTATAAATACCCCACATGTGACCCCACTTTGGAAAGAAGACACCCCAAGGTATCCAATGAGGGGCCTGGCAAGTTCATAGAATTTTTTTTATTTTCGCATAAGTTAGCGGAAATTGATTTTTTTTTGTTTTTTCTCACAAAGTCTCACTTTCCGCTAACTTAGGACAAAAATTTCAATCTTTCATGGACTCAATATGCCCCTCAGCAAATACCTTGGGGTGTCTTCTTTCCAAAATGGGGTCAGTTGTGGGGTGTTTGTACTGCCCTGGCATTTGAGGGTCTCCGCAATCATTACATGTATGGCCAGCATTAGGAGTTTCTGCTATTCTCCTTATATTGAGCATACAGGTAATGAGATTTTTTTTTCCGTTCAGCCTCTGGGCTGAAAGAAAAAAATGAACGGCACAGATTTCTTCATTCGCATCGATCAATGTGGATGAAAAAATCTCTGCCAAAAAAAAAAAATGGAGGGGAAAGGCGTCTGCCAGGACATAGGAGCTCCGCCCTACATCCATACCCACTTAGCTCGTATGCCCTGGCAAACCAGATTTCTCCATTCACATCAATCGATGTGGATGAATAAATCATTGCCGGGATTATTTTTTTTTATATATATATATATATATATATATATATATATATATACAAAATGCTTGCCAAAGCATAGGAACGCCGCCTCCTCCTCAGCTCGTATGCCTTGGCAAACGTATCTGTCACTGCAGAGGAGAAAATCCCGTCTTGCAGCGCCGCATACACCGACTTGCGTGTTATCTGACAGCAGCGCAATGCTTCTGTCAGAATGCACATCGGTGCTGCAACTAGTAGATCGGTTGGTCCACCTGGAAGGTAAAAAGACAAAAAAAAAAAAAGAAAAAACCAGGCCACAACGCAATAATTTTATTAACTTTGGAACAGAACATGTAACTTTAACTTTTGGAACTAAACATTAACCTGTTTGCTTACCTGTTTTTTTTTTTTGTTTTTTTACCTTTATAGAACAAACCTCTCCTTCCCCATGGGTCAATGTGCAAAGCGCAAATCGCCCAAAGATGTGGCGAAGTGCGTTATGCACTTTGTCCCATGTGAAAGGAGACGTTTGCAGCAGCTGTGAGTGAATGGGCCCTAATAGCCCTGTGTGCCTATCCTGGTGAGATGTGATCCCTATGCTAGGTGTACCTGTGTGTGGTACTTTCGGAAACACTCCCCTAAGCATAGGGCAGGGTGGTCGGGACAGTCAGGACAGAAATAACGTGTGTCACGCCTTATTCCACTCCTGCTACAGACACGACATTTTTTTCGGGGTGGCGGTCGGTTTGAGGTACCAGCAACGACACTGGGGAAGTGTCGCTCGTGTAGACGGCTAACTACACTGGTGGATGGGGCCACGGAACCTCCTGGATACAGGAGGTTCGCGATGATCTCTTCCTGAAATTTGAGGAAGGATCCAGTTCTCCCAGCCTTACTGTAGAGAACAAAACTATTGTACAGAGCCAATTGAATTAAATATACAGACACCTTCTTATACCAGCGTCTGGTGCGTCGGGAAACTAAATACGGAGCCAACATCTGGTCATTGAAGTCGACCCCTCCCATGTGGAGGTTATAGTCGTGGACTGAGAGGGGCTTTTCAATGACACGGGTTGCTCGCTCAATTTGGATTGTCGTGTCTGCGTGAATGGAGGAGAGCATGTAAACGTCACGCTTGTCTCTCCATTTCACCGCGAGCAGTTCTTCGTTACACAGTGCGGCCCTCTGCCCCCTTGCAAGACGGGTGGTAACGAGCCGTTGGGGGAAGCCCGCGCGACTAGTTCGCGCGGTACCACAGGCGCCAATCCGTTCTAGAAACAAATGCCTAAAGAGGGCCACACTTGTGTAAAAATTGTCCACATAAAGATGGTACCCCTTGCCGAATAAGGGTGACACCAAGTCCCAAACTGTCTTCCCACTGCTCCCCAGGTAGTCAGGGCAACCGACCGGCTCCAGGGTCTGATCTTTTCCCTCATAGACCCGAAATTTGTGGGTATAGCCTGTGGCCCTTTCACAGAGCTTATACAATTTGACCCCATACCGGGCGCGCTTGCTTGGGATGTATTGTTTGAAGCCAAGGCGCCCGGTAAAATGTATTAGGGACTCGTCTATGCAGATGTTTTGCTCAGGGGTATACAAATCTGCAAATTTCTGGTTGAAATGGTCTATGAGGGGCCGAATTTTGTGGAGCCGGTCAAAAGCAGGGTGGCCCCTGGGACGGGAGGCGGTGTTGTCGCTAAAGTGCAGGAAACGCAGGATGACCTCAAATCGTGTCCTGGACATAGCAGCAGAGAACATGGGCATGTGATGAATTGGGTTCGTGGACCAATATGACCGCAATTCATGTTTTTTTGTCAGGCCCATGTTGAGGAGGAGGCCCAGAAAAGTTTTAAATTCGGAAACTTGGACTGGTTTCCACCGGAAAGGCTGGGCATAAAAGCTTTCCGGGTTAGCGGTGATAAATTGTGTGGCATACCGGTTTGTCTCTGCCACGACTAAGTCTAAAAGCTCCGCAGTCAAAAACAGCTCAAAAAATCCCAGGGCCGAACCGATCTGAGCCGTCTCAACCCGAACTCCAGACTGGGCAGTGAATGGGAAAACTACAGGTGCGGCTGAAGTTGGGGACTGCCAATCAGGGTTTGCCAGCACCTCTGGGATTCTAGGGGCTCTACGGGCACATCTTTGCGGTGGCTGCGACGGGGTCACTACTGCACGTGCCACCGTACCAGCTTCAACTGCCCTTCTGGTGCTCGCTACTTCACCAGGTTGTACGGCAGTGCTGGTACTAGGTCCAGGAAGGGCTGGGCTGCTGGTGTATGCCTCACCACGTAATCCGACAGCACCAGCCCCACTCTGCTGCTCTTGAAGCGGATCCTGCGCAACCTGCGGTCTAGCGACACGGGGCCGGGTACGCCTGGTGCTATCAGGGACCTCAGCCTCCTCGTCCAAACTTTGGGTCAGAGAGCCACTGCTTTCTACAGGTTCGTATTCTGACCCGCTGGATTCATCAGATGAGGGTTCCCACTCCTCATCCGACTGGGTCAGAAGCCTGTAGGCCTCTTCAGAGGAATACCCCCTGTTTGACATGTGGGCAACTAAATTTAGGGGTATTCCCTGAGACTACCCAAGAAAAAAAAAGCAAGCCCGTCTTACAAAGGGGAGGCTAGCGAAGTACCGGAGGCTGCTGCGGTTGATAAAAAATATCAAAACTGATTTTTTTATCGCCGCAGTGCGTGTAAAGTGAATGTGCAGTGATCAAAAAAAAATATATTTTTTGTCACTGCGGTGGGGCGGGTGTGGGTGAACGCACGTGTGGGCGACCGATCAGGCCTGATCGGGCAAACACTGCGTTTTGGGTGGAGGGCGAACTAAAGTGACACTAGTACTATTATAGATCTGACCGTGATCAGTTTTGATCACTTTCAGATACTATAAAAGTACAAATGCTGATTAGCGATACGCTAATCAGCGAATAACGGACTGCGGTGGGCTGGGCGCTAACTGATCGCTAACTACCTAACCAAGGGACCTAAACTATACCTAAAACCTAACGGTCAATAACAGTGAAAAAAAAAAGTGACAGTTTGCACTGATCACTTTTTTCCTTTCACTAGTGATTGACAGGGGGGGATAAAACGGGTGATCAAAGGGTTAATTGGGGTGATCTGGGGGCTAAATGTGGTGTGGTGGGTACTCACAGTAAAGATGTGCTCCTCTGCTCCTCTGCTGGAACCAACCGACCAAAAGAAGGAGCAGAGGAGCACAGCAGCCATATAACCCCATCATATTTACTAATATGTGGGGTTATATGCCTGCTGATTGGATTTTTTAAAAATCAGCAGCCTGCCAGCCAATGATCGTGGCCGGCAGGCTGCTGACGAAATAGTCTTCTGCGAAATGCCGGCCCGCGATGCGCATGCGCGGGCCGGCTGTGACGTAATCTCGCGTCTCGCGAGAGGACGCGCCGATGCGTCCAGGAGGAACTAAACAACCACCTCCCGGACGCATCGGTGCGTGCAGCGGTCGGGAGGTGGTTAAGGCGGTCCTCCCTAGGTGAGTGTTGGGCTTACTACTACTTATGCGTTGACAGCACAGGCTACAGATGGCAACACTATTTTCAGCAGCTAACAGATTAAAAAAAGCCCAGACTGCGGAGCCATGTGTCAGCATCCTGAGAGCGCCAGATATGACCGTGCATGGTGGATGGTTTGTTCCAGATACATTAGCAGTATGCTTTTTGCCTCCTGTGCACTGTGCGTTCTGCCTGCTTCTCCTCCCTATCTGCTGCTCAGTCTCTCCCTCTGTACTCCCCTCCTCTTCCTTTCTTGTGGGCACTCACGTGATGTCCATAAACACATCATCATCGTCCCTTTCAATACCACTGACATTAGAGATCTCGGAGTAGGCAGCAACAGCGGGGACCACCCTCCTTCGGCTGATCTGGGTGGCGACCGTTGATACCTCCTCTTCCTGATCCAATGCCAAAAATTGCTGCACATTGGTAATGTCTTGTAATGTATGGGAAAATAATTCCTCTGACTCGAGCGGAGAGAATAATGTGGTGGTAGTGGTGTCTTTGGGGGTGCACAGAGCATAGAATGAAGAGGGTGCAGATAGAGAGGATGAGGAGGGGGCAGAAGTGGAACGCTGAGTGAGCCACTGAACCAAGTCTGGTGCTCCCTTTGACATAATTGCACGCACCATCTGCAATTTTCCACTTAGGCTCCAGCCTGGTGCACCTGCACCACCCCTACCACCCCTACCACCCCTGTGGAATTGCCTGCCTCTTCCTCTACCTGACATTTTCAAAATTACACTGTGATAAAAGTCCCTATAAAAGAGCAGTATTTGTGGAAGACAAAGTATATCACACCCCTGCTTCAATCAGTTTTTTTGTGGGGCAACTGGTATATCACACCAGTAGAAATTATTTGTTCCAATGTCGTTTGTCCCTATCTGTAGCTGAGGTAATGCAGCTAAACTGCAAACAAATGCTTCACTATCCAAATGCACTATATATAAAAGTATATAATTGGTATATAACATCCCTGCTTCAATCAGTTTTTTGGGGGGGCATCTGGTATTTCACACCAGTAGAAATTATTAGTTTAAATGTTGTTTGTCACTATCTGTAGTTGAATTAACACAGCTAAAATGCAAACAAATGCTGCACTACCCAAATGTAATATATAGAAAGCATATAATTGGTATTTAACACGCCTTCTTCAATCATTTTTTTTTGGGGGCAACTGGTATTTCACACCAGTAGAAAATATTTGTTCTATTGTTGTTTGTCACTATCTGTAGCTGAGCTAACGCAGCAAAACCGCAAACAAATGCTGCACTACCCTACTGCACTATTTACAAAGTATATAATTGGTATATAACACCCTTGCTTCCATCAGTTTTTTGGGGGGGCAACTGGTATTTCACAACAGTAGAAATTTTTTGTTCCAATGTTGTTTGTCACTCTGTGTAGCTGAGGCAAAGCAGCTAAACCACAAACAAATGTTGCACTACCTAACTGCACTACATAGAAAGTATATAATTAGTATATAACACCCCTGCTTCAATCAATCACTTTTTTAGACATCATAAATTTGGTATATAACACCCAGTTTAGCTAAAAAAGACATCATAAATTTGGACACCTTGTCTCCGTGGGAAAAATATTTGTACTGCGCATGGAGGAAAGATTTGGCCGATTGAGTGTTTAGAAGGTTTTTTAGTTCAGCCCTGAGGAGCGCAAGTTTTGTCATGTGGGAGTCTAGAAGGGATCTCTTAAGGAGGGTCTCAATGTCTCTGATGCTTTTAAGAAGAGAGTCAATACGGGTGAGTCTCAGTTTTTTAGTAAATCAGCCTAGACTTATGAGTTGACCTCGGATAAAAGCCTTACGAGTGTCCCACAGGGTATAGGGGTCAATACCAGGGGTATTATTGGATGAGAAGAAATCTTTTAACCAGTTAAGGACTTTTTCTTTATTTTCAGGGGATTGGATCAACATCTCATTGAGTTTCCATTTGTAGGAGGTAACGGGTCTGTCAGGTGTGAGGATGTTAATCCATATAGGGGCATGATCGGAAATGCTGATAGAGCCAATCTGGGCTTTAGAGCATAGCTGGATATGGTCAGCTGAAATCAGAAAGTAGTCCAAACATTGAAATGAACTGTGAGGGTTTGAGAAAAATGTGTAATCCCTAACTGTGGGGTTCAGGGATCTCCAAATGTCAATCAGGCGACGTTCATGGAAAGACTTCCTCAGTTTGCCTAAGGCTTTGTTTGATAGAGCAGATATTTTAGAGGATGAGTCTTCAGGGAATCAAAGTAAGATTGAGATCACCCCCCATAATGATCACCCTTTCTCTAAAATGATCAATTGTTTGGAGAATCTTGTGTATCCACGTGACCTGATTGACATTTGGAGCGCACACATTGATAAATGTGAATATCTGATTGGCTATGCAACCTTTTAAGAAGATAAATCTGCCCTCAGGGTCCAATATTTGATCTATATAGGTGAATGGGTTATTTCTACTAAAGTCAACACTAACTCCTCTGGAGGCAGACGAGTTTGTGCCACAATGGTACCAAATGGGAAAGCAGGAATGAGACAAATTCGGGAAGTGGTTTACCCTGAAGTGCGTCTCCTGGAGGAGGACGACTGAGCAACTCATTTTCCTTAACGCTGAAAGAATTTGGCAGCGCTTGGAAGGGGTGTTAAAGCCTTTTACATTGTAGGAGGTAACTTGTATGTCCGCCATTTTACCTTATGATCTGAATGGGACCGCTCCGCCGTCTCCCACCATAAGAGGCTCTTAATCCGGACTTGCTGTGGGATGTAAACAAACATGTATCATTATACTTTTCTGTGGAATGTTTAAAGGGGCCGCAGATCATTATACATCCTGGAACAAAAGTGTTAACCATATAACAATGAGGTAATAAACCTAATGTAAACATTGAAGTGTCAGGCATGGTCAAGCTTGAAAAGTAGTAATGGGGGAAAAGAGATAAACATGTTAGAGATCACCATTTTGTTAATGCTCTGGCAGGTCCGGTGGGATATGGAAGGATATGATCAATTGTCCATAGGTAGCATTCTGGACGAGGATCCTCTCGGGTTCCTGGGGCTTCTGTGGCGTTTTGGGGTACGTTGGCGCTCCCAGATGCCTGGTTGTGGGATGTCAGGGAGGTTGGAAAAGTCCTGAACGGGGTCCCAGTTTTCTATCTCCAGTGGATCAATCTGTAGGTGATTAAATATTGGATCCAGATCTGCATGGTTGGAAATTGAGAATCTGCGGCCCTCGTACGCAAATGTAAGCCCAAAAGGAAATGTCCACCTGTAGGGGATCTTGCAATCTCTCAGCCATCTTGTCAGAGGGCCCAAGGCTCTTCTTTTATCCAGGGTGGACTGAGCCAGGTCTTGGAAAATTTGTATGTCGTGGCCGTCCCAGATCACTTTACCAGATTGGCGGGCTTTGATGATAACTGCCTCTTTGACTGGAAAGCTGAGGAATTTGCATATGATGTCTCTTGGTGGAGCCGTGGCAGGGGGTTTAGACCTTAGGGCACGGTAGGCCCTCTCAAGGATAACTTCATGGACTGTATCTGGGCCAAGAAGTGACATGCAGATTTGCACCACAGTACTCGGCACGTCTCACGTCTCCCGCTTCCACCGTTTCAGGGATCCCTCGGAAGCGTAAATTGTTCTGCCTACCTCTATTTTCCTGGTCTTCCAGGGAGCTGCAGAGGTTGTTCATCTTTTGCTGGATGATCAGGAACCGCTGTGAAACTTCAGTCTGGTGTCTGATGATGGCGTCCTGTGTGCTTTCAAGCGTTTCCACACGGCAGCCCACTTGAGTTATCTCTTGTTTAATGGCTGCAAGATTGGAGCTCAGAGGCTCCAGGGCTGATGCTAAGGAGGAGGACAAGAGCTCCTTCAGAAAGGAGCGAGAGATCGGGAGGTCGTCCGTGTCTTCTTCTTCGCCTCCTGTAGCCTGGTCTAGCAGGTCTATGTGTTTAGAGCGCGGGGCATGAGTAGAAGTCAGCGCCATCTTGAGCTCTTTAGATACATGCAGCGTCGCTGCCTTTTTTATGAATTTGTCCATCTCCCCAGTAGTAGGATTCCTCCTATCTGGAGCAGCTTGTTCTCCGGTCCTTGGGCCTCTGATTTTGACCATGATCGGCGTGCCAGCTTGTTAGTAGAGCGCTTCAGAGGTGATCTCTGTACGGTTAACCTACAACAAGGCAGCTCTGTCAATTAAGACAGCTATAATGACCACTTGCACCAATTCAGAGTAAACTAAAAACCAACCAAGTGGAGTATTGTATCAAAAAAATATCATTTATTATAAAATATAAAAGATGGAGAACAACGGGATGTTGTGATACAGTACACGGAGAAAGCACAGGGTTAGCACATTCAAAAAGAGCACCATGGACCTGCACAAATTGGTGTGCAGTAAGGTACGGTCAAAAAGATAGGATAAAGACTGAGGCTCTGGGGACCCCAGAAGGTATCTGATATGATGGTCACCCCAATAAGGGTATGGTACACGCGGCACCACAGATACTGGGTGAACCCTGGAGTCTCAGCTAGTATACCCTAATAATGTGGGCATCACTGTCAGTCCACATACAGAGGACCCCACATAAATCTAGCACATGCTAATGCGGACCGTACCTGAGGACATGGCAGCAGTTGAAGTGACAAACCCTGGGCGCAGGACCTCGACGCGCGTTTCACCTCACGGCTTCGTCAGGAGGTACTTTGCATTGTATGGGCAGGGTATATATAGGACGTGATGGTGGTAGGGTAGTGGATAGAAATTACCTTGATTCGGCACATCTGTGGACCACACGAACGGGCGCGGGAGGCTCCATGATAGGCAGCGCCATCTTTCAGCGCGTCCACGTCTGCGCACCGCGCATGCGTGGCGACAAAACCAGACGAGCCGGAGCGCATCGAGATGGCGTCACCCAGCGCATGCGCACCCCGCGACCCCCGTGGAACGCAGGTGAGCCGCGGTCCATGTCTCAGCCAGAGACAGGAGAACGGGGCGTAATCACGCAACTGCCATAAT
Source organism: Bufo gargarizans (assembly GCF_014858855.1). Taxonomy (NCBI): domain Eukaryota; kingdom Metazoa; phylum Chordata; class Amphibia; order Anura; family Bufonidae; genus Bufo; species Bufo gargarizans. Next base: position 295,555,426 of record NC_058084.1, on the reverse strand, counting down.
ACTACAGGTACACACTGTCGTGACCTCACCAGGCCCCACACCCACAGGAATTGTCATGTAAAAGGAAGAGACATCAGTAAGCCTGTGACATTGGAACAATACGTAATAGCCATGACATAATCATGAGTGTAACCATTAGTGACGTGGCTACCTGATGTGCACATATAGTGACACATCATATAGCAGAGATAATAAGAAAGGTGACATATAAGGGGTCCGTACAGGTGGAGTCACAATAGTGACTGCTATAATGAGACCCTATAGTTGATACATAATAACAATAATAATAAACGTGTAATGTGCTGAAGGTTCATAGCAGTGGAACCACATTATAATCAGTGCCGTGCTCATACATTTAAATAATAATATTGTGCATAAGAAAAAAGGAGAAAAAGGAAGAAGATTATATCAATAAAAACATTACGTATATAAAATAATGCTCTCAGTCATATTTATAAAATCATTAGTATACGTGATCCAAAATGGATCTAATCCGATCATATGAATCAACATTACCAGTAAAACCATAATGCACCCATCGGATATGCATAGCAGTGTAATCTCTCGAGTTACAGGAGAGTAGTCCAAAAAACAGAAGCATAAAGGATATGTGGATCTCAACGATGGGTGCAGTAAGGCGGTAATGCGAATAGAAACAGACATCCACTGATGTTCCTAAGAAAAATAATATTGTATAAAGAGACTTTATCCTGTGGGCCCGCTGCAGAGGCGATGGGGGCGCGTGGGGCGACACCCCGGGCAACAACAAGCAGCCAGGGGGGTCACCCAAGGCGCCCCCAACCAACCACCCAGCAGGAACACCACAAGGGTGCACAAACGATCATAAACCGGGGTGGCATTATTGATATAATCTTCTTCCTTTTTCTCCTTTTTTCTTATGCACAATATTATTATTTAAATGTATGAGCACGGCACTGATTATAATGTGGTTCCAGTGCTATGAACCTTCAGCACATTACACGTTTATTATTATTGTTATTATGTATCAACTATAGGGTCTCATTATAGCAGTCACTATTGTGACTCCACCTGTACGGACCCCTTATATGTCACCTTTCTTATTATCTCTGCTATATGATGTGTCACTATATGTGCACATCAGGTAGCCACGTCACTAATGGTTACACTCATGATTATGTCATGGCTATTACGTATTGTTCCAATGTCACAGGCTTACTGATGTCTCTTCCTTTTACATGACAATTACTGTGGGTGTGGGGCCTGGTGAGGTCACGACAGTGTGTACCTGTAGTATTATGGCAGTTGTGTGATTACGCCCCGTTCTCCTGTCTCTGGCTGAGACATGGACCGCGGCTCACCTGCGTTCCACGGGGGTCGCGGGGTGCGCATGCGCTGGGTGACGCCATCTCGATGCGCTCCGGCTCGTCTGGTTTTGTCGCTGCGCATGCGCGGTGCGCAGACGTGGACGCGCTGAAAGATGGCGCTGCCTATCATGGAGCCTCCCGCGCCCGTTCGTGTGGTCCACAGATGTGCCGAATCAAGGTAATTTCTATCCACTACCCTACCACCATCACGTCCTATATATACTGTACCCTGCCCATACAATGCAAATTACCTCCTGACGAAGCCGTGAAGTGAAACGCGCGTCGAGGTCCTGCGCCCAGGGTTTGTCACTTCAACTGCTGCCATGTCCTCAGGTACGGTCCGCATTAGCATGTGCTAGATTTATGTGGGGTCCTCTGTATGTGTTCTCACCAGGTTCCATACATTCAGGCGTCCACCTATTGTATCTTTTGTTACTTTTTTATTATAACATTGGACTGACAGTGATGCCCACATTATTAGGGTATACTAGCTGAGACTCCAGGGTTCACCCAGTATCTGTGGTGCCGCGTGTACCATACCCTTATTGGGGTGACCATCATATCAGATACCTTCTGGGGTCCCCAGAGCCTCAGTCTTTATCCTATCTTTTTGACCGTACCTTACTGCACACCAATTTGTGCAGGTCCATGGTGCTCTTTTTGAATGTGCTTACCCTGTGCTTTCTCCGTGTACTGTATCACAACATCCCGTTGTTCTCCATCTTTTATATTTTATAATAAATGATATTTTTTTGATACAATACTCCACTTGGTTGGTTTTTAGTTTACTCTGAATTGGTGCAAGTGGTCATTATAGCTGTCTTAATTGACAGAGCTGCCTTGTTGGAGGTTAACGGTATTTATATATATTCTTAGGCAATTCCTCATACATGGATTTCCGAGCACGTGACAAAAATTGGTTGTCACAACTGGGAACAGTATTTGGGGATACAACGGCACAGGACACGGAGAAACGTGATAGCAAGGAACTTAAGCTTAAGATCAGAGAGGCCTTGAAAAAACGGACCAAGTTGTGGTGGAACAAGGCCGCATTAGAAAACTATCTAAACAGGAACATTATACCACGAGGCCTTAGGGTCCAAATCTTTCCCACATTGGAGGGGGAGGACCCCATCTTTACCACTAAATGGGAGGAAACTCTCACTAAGTGTTCCCATACCCTCATTGAGCTCCTTATTGGGGCGGACCGTAGATCTTTGGAGGCTGTGGAGAAGGACATTGACGGCCATAAAGACGGTATCCAGTTACTTCTGACTAAAGAAGAACTGGAATCATTTGATAAAGATTTGGACGAAGATCTTGCCAAGTGGGAACGTGAGATTCAGTCTATTAAAACCAAAAAATTCCAGAGAGATCTGGGGGATTACCTGCAGAATAAAGTATTTAAGTGGCAACGTACCAACCCCAGACCTGAATCTCGCTCAAGGTCCCAATCCTTGGCGTCCTCAACATCTGAAGAAGAATGTGGCGTGCCTTTTTTAGAAGGACGCCCGGCCGTGGCACACGGTCCGGATCCCGAAAGGGGAGGATACAATCTACGCACCCCAGTACACAAACGGAAACACTGGAGAGGGAATGGCCGAGGGAACAGAGCACAGAATTGAAGGTAATTAACCTTTCTACCATCAGTCTTACCTTGCCACAACAACAAGTTCTGCAGAAGGGGTTATCATTCTCCCCTGTAGGCAGATTTGACTATTTTGAGGTAGTTAAAGATTTAGAATTGTTTGCTCGGAAGCTTCTATTTAAGAAACATTTCAGTCGTGGTCACGATGCGTCTGCCTCGATGTCACCGGCTGAGAGGCAGGCGATTCGTGACCTGGAATCACTCTTAGAGGACCAGATGGCCATTGTGCCCAGTAGATCCCCCGTACATCTGCACAGGCGCTCACGTACATTCCCCCCCAAAACACTGTGCCCCGCGGTGGATGTCTTTGTAAAACTAGTAAAACAAGATCTAAATATAGACCATGTACATATCGGTAAGGACAATCTGACTCGTTTACAGAGACAGGCACTTCGGGAGCTACAAGATCTGAGAGATGTGGTGATTAAACCCGCCGATAAGGGGGGAAATGTCGTGATATGGCCTGTGCAGATGTACGAAAGAGAGGCCTTTAGGCAACTGAATAACAAGGAATGCTACCGTAGAATTGAGAGTGACCCCACTACACTTTATAAGAACGAGTTGGATGATATCCTTGCAGAAGCTTGTGATCAATGCATTATCACGACCAAAATGATGGAAGGTTTGAGGGTTGACTTCCCGGTCAAATCCACTCTATATCTGCTCCCGAAGGTGCACAAGAGTCGTACTCACCCTCCGGGGCGTCCGATTATTTCGGGCATCGGCAGCTTGTGCACCAATGTGGGAAAGTTTATTGATTTCTTTCTCCAGAAAAGCGTAGAAACCCTTCCTTCTTTTGTCAAAGATACCACCGACATGCTGAGACGACTCAACGGGATTCATGTCGATCCAGACGTGGTCCTTGTCACATGCGACATCGAATCGTTATACACGTCTATATACCATGACCAGGGAGTGCGGGCATCTAGATCCTTTTTGACCATGTCAGATTATGACAATGGTATGATTGAGTTTATTTTGACACTATTAGAGTTTATGCTCACGCACAACTATTTTCTATTCAAGGACCGCCTCTTCCTACAGCTCCAGGGGACAGCTATGGGGGCATCGTGCGCCCCCTCTTATGCCAACCTGTTCCTGGGGCTGTGGGAGAGAGAAATTGTCCAGGATACTCCGGGATACGATGCCGCGCTCCTATGGTCTAGGTATACAGACGATGTATTTTTCCTCTGGCAAGATACCATTCCGGCCTTAGAGGAATTCTTGGCCCGTCTCAATCAGAATACACGTAATATCCGACTCACTTGGAAATACAGCCTTAGTAATGTCGAATTTCTGGACATAATGATTATCAAGGGATCTGACGGCTATTTGTCCACCGATCTTTTCAGAAAGTCTACTGCCGTCAATGCCCTTCTCCACGCCTCCTCTGCTCACCATCCCAACACGATTCGGGCAATACCTACAGGGCAGTTCTTAAGAACTCGCAGGATCTGCTCCAACGATAAACAGTTCGAACAACAAGCCGGCGTGCTGACACAACGATTCATCGAAAGAGGGTATCAGTACAATACCATACAGCGGGGTTACGAACAAGCTAAAAAAACATCCAGAGACTCCCTGCTGGTGAGTAAAGTTCAGAAAAGGGATAATCGGGACACATGTGTGAGATTTATCACCCCTTTCAATACGAAATGGAGGTTTATTCAGAACATTCTGAAGAGACATTGGTCGGTTCTTCATACAGATGGTGACCTGGCGGTATGTCTTTCCACATATCCCCAGATCACGTGGAGGCGATCGCGTAATCTGCGCGATATCCTCACTAAGAGTCATTACGTTCCCTCACCTAGGGGGGGTATCTTTGGCAGCAAGGGTCCTAAGTGGGGATCTTTCTCTTGCGGATCATGTGCCGCCTGTAGGTTCATGATTCGTTCTACCGCCTTCAGTGACTCCTTAGGCCGAAAAGATTTCAAGATTGTACACTACATAAATTGCAACAGTGTGGCGGTAATATATCTTATCACATGCCCATGTAATCTCTCTTATGTCGGTATGACAAAGAGAGCTTTGAAGACACGAGTTTTGGAACATGTCTGCAGGATCCGAGCAGCGGCGGGCACTCCTGAGAAGGACTGGGAGTCACTGCAGGCGGTTCCACGACATTTCCGCAGGTGTCATGGATCCAGGGGGGTTGACGGTAAGGGGTATCGACAGAATCCATCTTGGGTCCAGAGGCGGCAATATTAAAGTGGCTCTACTCCGCAGAGAGACCAGGTGGATTGTCAACCTCGATACCGTCACCCCATACGGCCTCAATGAATCCAACAGCTTTTCTTCCTTTCTATGAAATATGCGCAAATTTTATTACAGGGTATATAATATTATTTCTTAGGTTTTATCTTATTATACTGTATTTCTTATAATACTGTAATTTTTTTCTTCTTCTTTTTTGAGATCATTATTCATCTCTGTGTGTTATTGGTGATGATGGATAGAGTTACCCACCGGGACGATATAACCTCCACAGGAGAGGATGCTCGTGAGATCTCCAAGCAACATATCCACAGGACATTTACCATCTTCGATGGCGGGGCACCATATTGGGCTCCGCTAATATTATCTTTGTTGTGATGTTGTCCTCCGTAACTTCTTGTGGGGTCGTGGGGGCTCGGATTGGCCCTACATATGGCTTTTTCGGCGCCTGCGGTGTCGGTCTGCCTGCCCCGGTTCCACCACCACCATTGTCTACATTGTTCCTGGTGTTGTTCCCTGCCTTGGCGGCGGGGGGTGTCTCGGTTGACCCCGCCGGCAGCCTTTGCTGCCGGTGGTGCCACCCCGGTCACCCCCTTCCCGGTTTATGATCGTTTGTGCACCCTTGTGGTGTTCCTGCTGGGTGGTTGGTTGGGGGCGCCTTGGGTGACCCCCCTGGCTGCTTGTTGTTGCCCGGGGTGTCGCCCCACACGCCCCCATCGCCTCTGCAGCGGGCCCACAGGATAAAGTCTCTTTATACAATATTATTTTTCTTAGGAACATCAGTGGATGTCTGTTTCTATTCGCATTACCGCCTTACTGCACCCATCGTTGAGATCCACATATCCTTTATGCTTCTGTTTTTTGGACTACTCTCCTGTAACTCGAGAGATTACACTGCTATGCATATCCGATGGGTGCATTATGGTTTTACTGGTAATGTTGATTCATATGATCGGATTAGATCCATTTTGGATCACGTATACTAATGATTTTATAAATATGACAGAGCATTATTTTATATACGTAATGTTTTTATTGATATAATCTTCTTCCTTTTTCTCCTTTTTTCTTATGCACAATATTATTATTTAAATGTATGAGCACGGCACTGATTATAATGTGGTTCCACTGCTATGAACCTTTAGCACATTACACGTTTATTATTATTGTTATTATGTATCAACTATAGGGTCTCATTATAGCAGTCACTATTGTGACTCCACCTGTACGGACCCCTTATATGTCACCTTTCTTATTATCTCTGCTATATGATGTGTCACTATATGTGCACATCAGGTAGCCACGTCACTAATGGTTACACTCATGATTATGTCATGGCTATTACGTATTGTTCCAATGTCACAGGCTTACTGATGTCTCTTCCTTTTACATGACAATTCCTGTGGGTGTGGGGCCTGGTGAGGTCACGACAGTGTGTACCTGTAGTATTATGGCAGTTGCGTGATTATGCCCCGTTCTCCTGTCTCTGGCTGAGACATGGACCGCGGCTCACCTGCGTTCCACGGGGGTCGCGGGGTGCGCATGCACTGGGTGACGCCATCTCGATGCGCTCCGGCTCGTCTGGTTTTGTCGCCGCGCAGACGTGGACGCGCTGAAAGATGGCGCTGCCTATCATGGAGCCTTCCGCGCCCGTTCGTGTGGTCCACAGATGTGCCGAATCAAGGTAATTTCTATCCACTACCCTACCACCATCACGTCCTATATATACCCTGCCCATACAATGCAAAGTACCTCCTGACGAAGCCGTGAGGTGAAACGCGCGTCGAGGTCCTGCACCCAGGGTTTGTCACTTCAACTGCTGCCATGTCCTCAGGTACGGTCCGCATTAGCATGTGCTAGATTTATGTGGGGTCCTCTGTATGTGTTCTCACCAGGTTCCATACATTCAGGCGTCCACCTATTGTATCTTTTGTTACTTTTTTATTATAACATTGGACTGACAGTGATGCCCACATTATTAGGGTATACTAGCTGAGACTCCAGGGTTCACCCAGTATCTGTGGTGCCGCGTGTACCATACCCTTATTGGGGTGACCATCATATCAGATACCTTCTGGGGTCCCCAGAGCCTCAGTCTTTATCCTATCTTTTTGACCGTACCTTACTGCACACCAATTTGTGCAGGTCCATGGTGCTCTTTTTGAATGTGCTTACCCTGTGCTTTCTCCGTGTACTGTATCACAACATCCCGTTGTTCTCCATCTTTTATATTTTATAATAAATTATATTTTTTTGATACAATACTCCACTTGGTTGGTTTTTAGTGATCTCTGTACGGAGCAGCAGCCTCAAGCGTCCATACTGTTTCGGCGCTAGCTCCGCCCCCACTTTGTCAACATTTATGAGGCATAGATGCATGAGGGTTTTTTACACTCCTCCAGCTGATGATAAATACATCTGCTCTTGCTGACAGTGCCCCATCGTGCCACTGCTGCTGTCAGCCTGCCTACCATTATGTTCCTTACCATATAGCAGCTGCTGCTGATATCATGCTACTACCACTGTTTTCTTGCCTCCCATTATGTTCTGTACCATATGCCTGCTGCAAACACCATCATGCCACTGCCACTGTTAACCTGCATACTATCATCTTTCATACTGCATGGATGCTACTGCCACCATCATGCCACTGCTTTTGTCTGAATGCTTATCTCATGTTCCATAAGTTATGGCTGCTGATGCTGCTACCACCATCATGCCACTGCTGCTCTTGTCCTGCCTACCATCATGTTCTGTAAAATATGGCTGCTGCCACCATCATGCCACTGTCTGCCTGGCTATACAGTAATCATGTTTTGCACCATCAGGCTGCTGCTTCCAGCATCACCACAGCTGCTACTCCCTGCTGCTAAGCCCCCTACTGCCAGTTCCATTACCTCTACTGCCATTATCGTTACCCGCTACACAGCTGCCACTACTACGAATGCCACTAAATAGTCTCACACACATCTACTGTTTTGTCTGTTCCATATGGTGCTGTTACTGCTGCAGCAACTATTATGGACACATGCAACTATTAGGGCTCATGGACATGAATGTTGTCTGCTGGTGCCCGTATTGTGGTCTGCAAACAGCTAGTCCACAATATATGGGCACCGGGCATTTCTGCACCACATTACTATGGAGTGCTTTCATGGTTTTCTGTCTATGCCTCTGCACAGCAAAAAAACAACAAAAAAAACAACATGTTCTTTTTTTTCGGTGCGGACGGATCATGGAACCCATTTAAGTAGAATGGGTCTGCATCCATGTGTGCCAGTTACACGGATGGTGCCCATGCATTGGGGACCACAATTTTCAGTCCCAAATGCATGGAACGGGCGGTACACGTTTTTGTGCATGAGCCCTTAGCCTACTCTCTACACAACCACATTGTACTGCTGTTGCTCCAAATTAAAAGGGGATAATTATTTCAGGCTATTTCAGAACAAACCACTGTTTCTTCTGAGAATTAACATTTGTGTCTGTATAAATATATAGACAGATATATTGCCCCACCCCTCCCTCTTAAGGTATATATTTTGGATGCTTATGCAGAGCAAGCCACTATTTCTTATGACAATAACATATGTGTGTATATTGGATGCTTGGTCACAACAAGCTACTGTCTTTTTCCCATAACATTATGGATGTTTAAACATCATCTGCCCCCTGATAAGAATAACATAGGCAACAGTGAAGTGTGTTTTTAAACACAAAGTTTGTTAACACAAACATTGACCATGCATTTGCACATAACTATATATGTCAGTGCAACTGTAACATTATTTGCTATTGTTGTCATTGTGTTCAAGAGCTTAAATGGGAAGCGGAAAGGAAAGAGAAAGAGAGCAAAATATCATTAACAAATTATTTTTAAAAAAAACAATAACATATTTTCATAACAATGTGATTTCTAGGAGACATCAGGGTATCATATTAAAAATTCCAGGCAAATTTGAGTGTATTGATTTGGTCTTCAGCAATTTATTTTTGATGACATCTATTTTTATATTCTTGTGGACAAATAAAAAAAAAGTGTTCTTCCATACTGAGAGAAAAGCACAGTATGCAACAGATAAAATATAACATTTTTGTGATTCTATTGCATAAACAAAATGCATGTTGAATGGAATTTTATATCTGTATATTTTGAAGGTCCCCAACTGCCTCCTAGACTGCTACCTTTTGGAGTTTATCACTAGCATACGTAATTTCATGAAACAATTTGCACCAAAAGTTTTAAGATGTTTTGTAATGATCTTGAAATGCAACATGCTGGTGAGAGAAAACATTTATGCAATGGCACTAATAAATGAAGAATAGAAAGATTAGATAGATTCAAAAAAATAGATAGATAGATAGATAGATATCAAGAGCAAGTGCTATTATAAAATTGATGGATCTAAACATTCAAAACACTAGCCTTAGGCAGCAATCTAAAAATGCATCATATTGACATTATGTGGTACCAGCATGTTCCAAAGATGATATAGAGCAGCTTCTTGGTGAATCAATGCCTGCTAAGCCTGTATTCATTCAGATTGCAGATGTGTAACACGGAAGCCATGTCATTACATTTCATATCTAACATATAATTTAATTATTATTTTTTTATCTCTGCCTTCCCAGAACCATTAAATTTTTATTTTTCAATTCAAGGCCAATATGAAGACTTTGCATTTTATTTTTTATTTTTTGCGGTTAGCAGTAAGCTATTGCCTAGGCCCCTGTTAGTTGAAGCCCGAGATGTTTAGTAATTACAGATCTTACCCTTAAAGATTGTCTGCGTTATCAGTTCCACTTTGAACATCTCCAGCAGCTAATAATAGACATGTCCAGCTATTATTTTAATGCTTAACCACCTCCCGTCCGCCCATAGACTATAAACGTCCGGGAGGTGGTTCTCTATTTCTGAACGGACTTTCCAGAACATCTGTTCAGAAACTGCAGCTGCACACTAATTGTGCAGCTGCTGATCAGGTTTCCCACTGTCAGTGACAGCAGGGCAACCCTAAGAGAAGGCAGGGACAGTTCCCAGGTGTCCCTGCCTTCTGGATCGCTGCATACACAGCGCTCACCGAGCACAGTTTTTATTTATTTATTTTTTACAGCATTCATCTGACAGGGTGGATAAAGAGATATTTTTATAGAGCCGGTTATTACGGACACAGTGATACCTAATATGTCTATTTTTATTGTTTTTAATTTTTTTAAATGTCATGACTTAATTATGGGAAAGGGGCTTTTTTTTACTTATACATTGTATTTTTTATTATGTAAAACACTTTTTGTTCACTTGTTTTTTGCACTGGAGTGATATGGGCCATATCTCTAGTCCTTTGTGTACCAAAATGTCAATTTTTTTCTGCCATTAATACTTATACATTTTCTGGGCTGTGAAGGCCATGCTCCTCTTGCTAAACTCTTCCTATATCGTGCCCACATTTGAAAAATGAGGTGACCGTGTCAAAAAGTGTAAAAAGCCATAATTTTTTTTGCAAATAATTAGCTTGCTCAAAAATGTGCAACTGTCTGGCATAACAGCTATGATATGTTTCCACAATTTCAGTAGATATTGTTTATACTTGCATTTACTGATCCCTCTTGCCCCTGTTTTTAACCTCTTACAAAAGGAGCATGTGATGGTAGTGCTGATGGACTGGTATGTTGAATTTGTTCCTTACACTCTGGATAGTGTTGAGCGAATTGAAGGATAAATTTGATTTGTCATAAAGCCGAATTTCCTCATGTTTCGTGGTAGAAAATCGATTTAACCTGAAATAGTTCCATTTGCTTGCAACAGGCCGGCCGCCCCCATCTTGTTTGAAGATCTTGGGTGAAATCCTGTGCGCGGTGATGTATGATGTCACCACACCGGCCAGCGTGATAATCTTGGGCTGCATGAGATTTCATTACAGCCCTTCAAGCAAGATGGCGGCTGGTCCATCTCAAATAAATGGAGCAGAGAAGTAGGAGTTATTTATTTATATATTTTTTTTATTGTACACTGTGTTATGTATATCAGATGTCGCGATTAAGTGTGAATGCGGCACCTGGGGTTGTAAAGTGACAGAGAGCGCAATTGGCGCTTCCTATCATTGTACCCACTACTTAAAAGGAAATTGCAGTTTGTGGTGAAGTAATTCATTTTTTGTTAAATTCAGTGAAACGGCCAAATCAAATTTTCAACTACTTCTCTAATTCTGGATGCTCATTTTATACACTGGCTGATTGATCCCAATAATAAATTGTTTCTGTTTATAAAAGTTGACTGATCAATGTAATTTCCCCAAATTTGTGTGCAAATCCAGTAATTTAACTGTTATATGTGAACAGATGCACATTAGGGGAAATGAAGAGCAAGCAAACCACAGTCAGAAGGAGAAAGAGGGCAACAAGATCACTGTGATGGGGGGAGTACAGGAGAGGTACACACTAAAGTGGTTACATAATTTGTATGTATCACTTGAGGCTGTTCTGCATCCTGCCCACAGAATGACTAGTTTGCCATGGAGATAAAGGTATGAAGAAAAAGTAAAAATGCACAAAAATAAGGCCATCAAATATGGAACAAATATTACACTTTTGTAACTAATTTTGAGACAAGGAATCACAGTACAATCATGATACATTATAATATTGGTATGATTATTTGTTTAAAGCTGAGGAATGGATTTTGAAAGAAATATTGATTCAGAGCATAAACAAACTTTGATTTACTGAATTTTATGGAAAGCCTGGTATGGACCATGGTATGGTCCTTGGAGTTTGCAACACTATCAATATACATTAAGGCCTGATACATGCACAAGTATAATCTTCAATTTATACAAAGCTAGAATACAACAGCCATAGATTTCAGTGACTTCAGTTGTATATATGGATACACCAGTGTGTTCAGCAAAATGTACTTTGCATTAGATCGATCTTGCCAATGCAGATCATTGTATTGTAAAGCAAATTTTAAAAAATAAAAAAAATCCACAGCCAGAGCATTTCTGATTGCTTTAGCAACATGTGTTTATGTATGCAGATGTAGCAATCCCAATGAAATCATTACTGTTTCTTGTGCTTTCTATAAACATGCATCCCACAATATGAAAAGGAAGGTTTAAGAAGTCCTTTTGTAGTCAACAAATGCATAATGCAGTTATGCTAATGTCAGTGTGTGTTCAAGTAAATCAGCATCATTTGTTCCGTAATATTTACTTTGCAAATTTATTTCATTATGATCACAGGTTGAGATTTAAAAAAAAATGTTTGATGTACAGTATCATTTTTTATCCACAGCTTCATATTCTAGAATTTAGATTACATTTTGCTGCTTTCTTTAATATGTTTATTAGTTCCTTAAATTCACTTGAATGTGTTTGTAAATATATTTTATATCTAGCTTACGGCTGCACATTTTACTTCATGTAGTACAAAGGACCTTTAGAGAAGAGAAACAGTGTATGAGATAGAGTAGCTAAACACAAGAGCTGGATGAAGTGCCTAGTGAAAGCAAACAGCACAATACCTTGAATCAGTCCACGCCATATGCAACTGTACTACAGGATGTGTGAATGCTAACCAACATAGTGAAAGTGAGTCTTCAAAATATGAAATTCTTAAATCTTGAATACTGTACTTCTGAAATTATAAACTGCTGCTTTTCCCACTGAAAAATCTAAACCTTTTTGTGTCCTATGTTTTTTTAAGGCATTTTGAATTGTATATTTACAAAAGGTATAGAAAAGCTCAGAAAAGAACCCATTTGCTTTAATTCCTTAATGACTAGCCTGTTTTGGGCCCTACTTACCAAGCATTTTTCTTTCTTTTTTCATTGTCAGTCACAGTGTACTCCACTGTGACATGGGTTGCCATGTTGCTCTCTTTCGTGGCTCTCAGGCGTACTGGCTGCAGTGGATTCCGTGTAGGCTGGTTGCTATGACTTACGTGTAGCTGCGGCAGCCTGTGATTGTGTATTACTCCTAGTGTATGCTTGCTCCCCTCCATGTTGTCTCGGTGATGGTAGTGTCACAGTGTGATTACTGTGACACAGGTTGTTTGTGCTCTGGCGTACTGGCTACGGTAGACTCTGTGTATGCTGGTTGCCAGGGGAAACATCCAGTACTGCAGCCTGTGCTCACTTCTGTGTTTATGCAGGCCTCCCTGTTTGGTTCTGTTGGGGTTAATGGTCTTGGTCTGGGTGTGGTCACTAGGTGCAATTTATATTCCTGTGTGCCTGGGTTAGGGCAGTCTGTCTCCAGCCTTGCTTGGGGCAGCAGCTATGCACCTTACCTGGGTGATTTCATCTTCCCTGTTTGTGTGGCCACCTACTATGTAATTAAGGTCACCTGGTCTTCCTGCCTTTGCCTGGTTCTATGTCTGGTTCTGTGTTTTGTCTGTGTCTACCATGCGTTATCTTGCATGGAGTCCAGACATTTTCATGTCTGTGCCAGGTCTTGTCCGTGGTTCAGTGTCTGGTCTGTGACTGCCATGTATCGTCCTGCATGGAGTCCAGACATTCTCCTGTCTGTGCAGCTCTGTCTTTTAGCCCATGGACTAACTCTGCATGAGGAACAGACAACAGCTATCCATGTCTAGCCTGGCAGTGCTACTACTTCTGTTTCTGTCAGGTTTGTCTTTGCCTTTGTTAGAGGGATCTGGGGTTCTCCAGAGGGAGGACATCAAGTTTGTGTGCAGCTCTGTCTGTTCGCCCGTGGACTAACTCTGCATGGGGAACAGGCATCTGTTAGTTCTGTCTGTGCCTTTGTGAGATGGCTCCTGGGTTCTCCGGAGGGAGGATATCTTGTCTGTGTGCAGCTCTGCTTGTGACAGCCATGTGTCACTCTTCATGAGATTCAGGCAGATGCTAGTGTACTGGTTCCTGTTTGCCCTGTCTTATTGGTCCTGTTTGGTTGTTCGGGTTTGAGCAATGTGCTTGGGTTCCATTCCTGTTTCTGTTTGACTTCTGGTGCTTCTTCAGCAGTCTCTGCAGGTAAGTGGCCAAGTGCACCGGGACCATCCTGGAGGTGCAACCGGTGAGTCTCGGCTAAGTTCATCCCTACCATATGGGGCTATTTTAAGAATGGGTCTCACTGTGTCTCTGCCCTCTGGGTTTGGCCCCAAGTGTTACCAGTGCACTAGGTCCAATTATATTTCTTGCCACTGAGCCCTTATCTGCTGATCCAGTTTCATGCTTACTGTCATGTACTGTCTCTGCTTGTTGCGTCTGCTTGTGTGTTTGCCCTGATATGTTCTAGAGGTGGTTGTCCTCGTCTAGAGCACGACTTTCCTGTATAAGGGCTTTTTTTTTTTTGCAGGAAAAGTTATCCTGTTTTTAATGGTGCCATTTTAGCATACACAGTAGCTTTCTGGGAGGAAGATGTGAAAAAACAGCAATACTGCCGCTGAATATTTGCCTTATAAATTTTGTGGGGTTCATTTTTCAGCATAAATAACATAATAATGTCTTTACTAATTTTATTCAATAAAACCCCCTTTTAAAAAAAAAAAAAATGAAGAAAATCCTTTTTGAATTGCTGCTGCCTAAGACATGTAACTTTTTTTTTTCTATGGAGTTGTGGGCTTGAATTTTGTGGAACGACCTGTAGTTTTCATTGGTACCATTTTAGGGTAAATAACACTTTTTGTTCGCTTGTTATTAAGTTTTTTTCAGTGGTGACTAAAAATTTTTTTTTTACAGCATTCATCATAGGGGATAACTAATATTTGTGCAGAACAAGTTGTTATGCACATGGCAATACCAAAGATGTGGGGGAGATTTTATTTTTGCTATATTTTTCATTAAATTCGTATTTTCAATGGAAAAAGCCTATTTTTAATTGGATGTTTTTTTTTATTGCTTTTAAAATACAATATACTATCCCTATAGTGCATTGCATTTTAATGTCAGCCTGCTGGGAAACACTCTAGGCTAGCTGTGTGTTTTTGGCTGGTGTCACCATCATCATCATCATCCTCTTCCTCCTCCAGTGGCAGCACCTCCTCCTCCTCCCCCATTGGAATTTCTCATTGTGGGTCACCAAAAGTTACAAGGCGGACAGCAAGATGTGTTAGCCTTTCTTCTTCCTTCTTCTTCGTTGCCACCTATTGCATAAGTGTCAGCAAAATACATATAAGGAAGATGAGGGACAAGTGTAGCATGAACAGCATAAACTGCCACTGCCCAACCTGGAAATAGAGATGTTGCGAACATAAAATTTTCCGTTCGCGAATTTCCGCAAATGTTCGTAAACGGGCAAACCGCCATTGACTTCAATAGGCAGGCGAATTTTAAAACCCACAGGGACTCTTTCTGGCCACAATAGTGATGGAAAGGTTGTTTCTAGGGGACTAACACCTGGACTGTGGCATGCCTGAGAGGGATCCATGGCAAAACTCCCATGGAAATTACATAAATCACCCAACATTCCTAAATTGTTTGGAATAACGTGCTTTAAAACATCAGATATGATGTTGTATCAATCAGGTTGTGTAACAGTTACGCCCGCTTCACAGTGACAGACCAAACTCCCTGTTTAACGCACCACAAACAACCGCAAACAGTCCATTTGCACAACTGCAAACTCCCCATTTGTACAAGGTTGGATACCAAGCTAACCATGTCCCGTTCCTTGTCCTCACTGATGTCATTGAAGGTCTCTTCCTCCACCCAGCCACGTACAACACCAAGGGTCCCCAAAAGGTGACAACAAGCCCCCTGGGACGCCTTCTGTGTTTGGTCTTCCACCTCCTCAAATCACCTTCCTCCTCTGACTCCTCTTCTTCAGACTCCTCTCACTGCGTTGCCTCTCTCTGCGTTATTATAAGGTGTGTTAACTGTTAGGAATAGTACTACTTATCAGTTTAATCCCAGTTAAGTCCCCTATTAGGGGACGTGTATATGGAATCGATTTTAGGAACCGGGAGAAGGAAAAAGATGCTTGGTTGGTACTCCTACTTCAAATTTGGGGTACTGTGCGTGCAATCAAATGTGTCACCAGATATGAGTGGTGTGTTAAGTAGTACTATTCCTATCAGTTTAATCCCTGTTACGTCCCCTATCAGGGGACGTGTATGGAATAGATTTTAGACAACCGCCAAGAGTTGTCAATAGTTGACACACTCATGACATAAACTTTATACCTCTATGCGTCAATCTTGGTGTAGTTATGACTGCTCGTGCACACGTTTGAGAGATTGGAGGCGATGGGGTTTTTTCAAAGCCTATGGTTGTGCTGAGGTAGTTCAGTGACAGTTAAGTGACCCAGAAAACAATAATTCTGCAGTGTGGGCCCATTGTTGGCCTAGTAGGCTTTAATGATCACTTTACATGATCACAAAGAAAATGTATGTTCTTTTCAATGCAAAATTATCCAGCCGATTGCTTTTGGTCTGTTCACAATGAAGCAACAACCTTATCACCTGGGGTGTGCCAACATTGCCATTGCCAACACACTCATACAGGTGGTTGCTTCATTGTGATACGCAAGCCCCTTCACCACAACAAGGTAACGATCACAAAGTGCAGCACCAGAGGCCAGAAAAATTAGGCATGTACACATGCCTGAAAAACTAGGTATTGTTGCAGTTTCTGTTGTAGCTGCGGCCAGAAAAATGGATTTTTCCCAGGCAGAAAGTGCCCTAAAACATTGCGGCTTGAAAACTAGTTGGTGGCGGATAAGTCACGCAAGTTATCCGGCATTCAGAGATAAAATACAGCAGCGTGTGGACCATTTTTAGCCCAAGGCAGCTCATCTCATCAAGCCTTTTTTAGTCGAATGTATCGCTCACTGTCAGTCCCTTCGGGATCCATCCCTCATTCAGCTTAATAAAGGTGAGGTAATCTAGACTTTTTTGACCTAGGTGACTTCTCTTCTCAGCGACAATACCTCCTGATGCACTGAAGGTCCTTTCTGACTGGACACTTGAAGCGGGGCAGGCCAGAAGTTCTATCGCAAATTGGGATAGCTCAGGCCACAGGTCAAGCCTGCACAACCAGTATTTAAGGGGTTCATCGCTCCTCAGAGTGTCGATATCTCCAGTTAAGACGAGGTAGTCTGCTACCTGTCGGTCGAGTCGTTCTCTGAGGGTGGACCCCGAAGGGCTGTGGTGATGCGTAGGACTTAGAAAGCTCCGCATGTCCTCCATCAACAACACGTCTGTAAAGCGTCCTGTCCTTGCCGGCGTGGTTGTGGGAGGAGGAGGATTACTTTCACCTCTTCCTCTGTTAGATTCCCGTTGTGCTGTGAGATCACCCTTATACGCTGTGTAAAGCATACTTTTTAATTTATTTTGGAACTGCTGCATCCTTTCCGACTTCCGGTAACATTTCAGGCACTTTCTGCTTATACCAGGGGTCTAGTAGCGTGGACACCCAGTACACGTCGTTTTCCTTCAGACTTTTTATACGAGGGTCCCTCAACAGGCACGACAGCATGAAAGACCCCATTTGCAAAAGGTTGGATGCCTAGCTACTCATGCCCCGTTCCTCGTTCTCAGTGATCTCACTGAAGGTATGTTCTTCCCCCCCAGCCACGTACAACACCACTGGTACCAGATAGGTGACAACGAGCACCCTGGAATGCCTGTTGTGGTTGGTCTTCCTCCTCCTCCTCAAAGCCACATTCCACCTCTGACTCCTCTTCCTCACACTCCTCTTCCAGCGTTGCCGCAGGTCCAGCAAGCAATGCTGATAAGGCTGTTTCTGGTGGTGATGGTGACCACAACTCTTCCTCTTCACGCTTATCTACGGCCTGATCCAGCACTCTTCGCAGGGCACGCACTAGGAAGAAAACAAATGGAATGATGTCGCTGATGGTGCCTTCAGTGCGACTGACTAGGTTTGTTACCTCCTCAAAAGGACGCATGAGCCTACAGGCATTGTGCATGAGCGTCCTGTAACGTGGCAAAAAATTTCCCAGCTCCGCAAAGGCTGTCCTAGCACCCCGGTCATACAAATATTCGTTGACGGCTTTTTCTTGTTGGAGCAGGCGGTCGAATATTAGGAGTGTTAAATTCAAACGTGTCGGGCTGTCGCAAATCAAGCACCTCACTGGCATGTTGTTTTGGCGCTGAATGTCTAAAAAGTGTGCCATGGCCGTGTAGGAACGACTGAAATGGCCAGACACCTTCCTGGCCTGCTTGAGGATGTCCTGTAAGCCTGGGTACTTATGCACAAAGCGCTGTATGATCAGATTACACACATGTGCCATGCACGGCACATGTGTCAACTTGCCCAAATTCAATGCTGCCAACAAATTGCTTCCGTTGTCACACACCACTTTGCCGATCTCCTGTTGGTGCGGAGTCAGCCACCTATCCACCTGTGCGTTCAGGGCGGACAGGAGTGCTGGTCCGGTGTGACTCTCTGCTTTCAGGCAAGTCAACCCCAAGACGGCGTGACACTGTCGTATCCGGGATGTGGAATAGCCCCTGGGGAGCTAGGGGGGTGACGTTGATGTGGAGCAAGACACAGCAGCAGAAGAGGACTCAGCCAAGGAGGTTATGGAAGAGGATGGAGTAGGAGGAGTAGAGGAGGCGGCAGAAGGACTGCCTGCAAGTCGTGGCGGTGTCACCAACTCCTCTGCAGAGCCACGCATTCCATGCTTGGCAGCCGTGAGCAGGTTTACCCAATGCGCAGTGTAGGTGATATACCTGTGCTGACCGTGCTTTGCAGACCAGGTATCAGTGGTCAGATGGATCCTTGCCCCAACACTGTGTGCCAGACATGCCATGACGTTCTTTTGCACAATCGAGTACAGGTTGGGGATTGCCTTTGCAAAGAAATTTTGTCCGGGTACCTTCCACTGCGGTGTCCCAATAGCTACACATTTTTTGAAGGGCTCAGACTCCACCAGCTTGTATGGTAAAAGCTGGCGGGCTAAGAGTTCAGACAAGCCAGCTGTCAGACGCCGGGCAAGGGGGTGACTTTGTGACATTGGCTTCATACGCTCAAACATGTCCTTGACAGACACCTGACTGTGGGCAGATGAGCAGGAACTGCTCAAGGCGAGAGACGGAGTGGCGGATGGTTGAGAGGGGGCAAGGAGGACAGCAGTGGTTGACGTGGCTGAAGATGCTGGACCAGGAGGAGGATGGCGGCTTTGAGTTTGTGTCCTGCTTGTACTCATGTGTTGATCCCAAAGGTGTTTGTGATGTGAGATCATGTGCCTTCGCAAAGCAGTTGTACCTAGGTGGGTGTTGGACTTCCCACGACTCAGTTTCTTTTGGCACAGGTTGCAAATGGCATCGCTGTTGTCAGAGGCAGACACACAAAAAAAAAAATGTCACACTACTGAGCTCTGCAATGACTGCATTCTGGTGGTGGCAACAGCATGCGTTGATTGGTGTGCTGTCTGGCTGACCCCGGGTGCTGATGCATGCTGTCTGACTGTGCCACTAGCTCCTTGTGACGACCTCCCCCTGCTTCCAACTCGTCTCCTCCTCCTCTCTGTCTCCCCATTAGAACTTTCCACCTGTTCTTCTCTTCGAGCGGGCACCCACGTGACATCCATGGACACATCGTCGTCATCAACCGCTTCGCTTGTATCTGAAAACTCAGCAAAGGAAGCAGCATCGGGTACAACATCATCATAATCACACCATATGTCCATGTGTGTAATGCTGCCTGACTGAGACATATCCCTGTTATCTACATCCTCTGGCAATAATGGTTGCACATCACTCATTTCTTCCAACTGATGTGTAAATAACTCCGCTGAAAGACCAAGTGAAGCGGCTGTGATGCTAGTGTTGTTGGTGGCGGCAGGCGGGCAAGTGGTAACTTAAGAGGTGCCCGAAGCTGAGCTGGAGGAGGGTGGTGCGTCAAGGTTCCGAGCATAAGCTGTAGAAGATTGTGTGTCCTGTGTTAGCCAGTCAACTATGTCCTCAGAACTTTGAGTTCAGGGTACGTGGCCTCTGAACACTGGGCATTATCCTAGGGCCAAAGGGAATCACAGCACCACGACCACGACGGCCCCTGCGGGGTGGCCTGCCTCTGCATGTCATTTTTTTTTTGATTTGTTAAGTTGTACTACGCGTGCAAGCTACTGTGACACTAGATATGAGTTGCGCTGAAGTGACACTATGCGCTTGCAGCTGGGCCTTAAACACACAAACATGTGTGTGAAACTGACTGCTATTTATTCAGTCTAAATTGTGGTTTTTCTTTAAATGGATTCAAATGTGACACCAGATATGAGTTGCACTGGTGACACTATGCACTTGCAGGGCAAGAAACACATGCACGTGCCGGCAACTGACTGCTATTATATTACAGTCCAAAAAGGTTTTTTTTGTTTTTTAAATGCAAGCTACTGTGACACCAAGTATGAGTGGTGGCACTGGGCAAGTGGGCACAATATACACTGTGAGCCTGACACACATGCTGACAGGCAACTGCAATTAGATTACACAGGAAAAAAAAAAGAAGACTGAGGTTCTAGCCCTAAAAAGGGCTTTTTGGGGTGCTGTCCTTACAGAGATCAGATGAGTCCTTCAGGACTGTAGTGGACACTGAATACACTTGCCTAGCTATCAATTTCCCTATTAAATCAGAAGCAGCTACACTGTCCCTCCTCTCACTAAGACTGCAGTATCCGAATGAATCTAAAATGGATGCTGTCCTGGAGGTGGGAGGGTCTGGGAGGGAGGGTCTGCTGCTGATTGGCTGGAATGTGTCTGCTGACTGAGGTACAGGGTCATTAGGAACCCAGCTCTAAGTTGAAATCGCAATGCGATTAATATAACCTGTATTAATCGCATTGCGATTACAACTTAATCAAATTTGTGACACTGTAGCTTCTGAATGAATCTAAAATGGTTGCTGTCCAGGAGGTGGGAGGGTCTGCTGCTGATTGGCTGGAATGTGTCTGCTGACTGTGAGGTACAGGGTCAAAGTTCACACAATGATGACGAATAGGGGGCGGACCAAACATCACATATGTTGACCCGCCGCGGAGAACTCTAACAAGCTATGTTCCCCGGGAACTATTCGGCAGCGAATAGTTAGGGACATCTCTACCTGGAAACTACACATGCACCTTGCTGAGGAGGTCTGGTGCATACCAAATGATTAAGCAGTGTAAATGGAAACCATTGTGATGCTGCAAGTACAGGAGAGCGTTCCTCACCACGTAAGAATGGTTGAAAAGAGGGACAGTCTTCTGGACATTGCCAGCACCTGGCGCAGGTCAGTGCACTTTTTAAAAATCCATGCAGGGAGCATGTGTTATTTCCTCTAGGTTCAGGGTGGCCACAATGTTGTGCCCTTAGTTGCTGACCATCGTGCCCCGGTGGATTTAAAGGTGTGACAGCCAGCTGGATATTTGCTGCTTGATGTACTTTACTAACTGCTACCAGTGTAGTTTCTCTCTACCAGGCCAATCAGCTTCAACAGTGTGGAAACACTTGACACATGGGACCAAAACAATTTTGAGGGGTGTCAAAGGGACCTTGCCTTGTTGCTGCCTCACCACTGCTGCAAAAAAATTGACCAGGTGGGCCATGAAAAACATGTACTGTCCCTGCCCATAAAAGCTGCTCCAGGTGTCCACTGTGGAGTGCAGCTTGCCACTTAGCAAGAGTGGCCTGTGTTCTGCAGTACTGCAGCGACTGCACTAAAAGCAATGTGGAGGTGTTGGTTTACCTTGTAGACAAGCTAATTGCTGGTGGAGACATTTTTTTTTTCAATTACAAATATTCAGTTAAATATTTTTCACAATGGAGCGGATGACAAGGAGGAGACTTAGCAGGAGAAAAAGAAGGTGATGACAAAAAATACCATATTGCTTGGAGATGCAGGTTGGGGATCACAAAGATGACTAGGAGAAGGAGGACAGACTTGTTATGATTGGGAATGATGGCCAGTTGTGTTTTCCCAAAAGATCCAGTGACAATAGAACTTTGGTATCTAGGATTATGTTTTAATCCTGCACATCTTGCACAGAGCGTGTAAGATATACTGGCACAAAGCTATCAACATTTTACTGGATTTGTCCAGAATGAACCTGAAAATGTTCGGGTTCGTTCGCCATCCAAAAATATGAAAATCTCGGACCACACCAGGTTCGGTACAAAGTGGTTTGCTCATCTTTACTGTGTATTTTAAAGTGTAATTCCCAGTTCCCTTATGACCAAAGCTAATGTAACGTTGTTAAGCTAAGTCTACAAATCGCAAACTATTTTGTGCGATAAATATGTGATAACAGGGGACATCTGGGGCAGATATTTTTTATCATGTATACTGCTTGTTGTATATATGCATTTCAAATAGTAAGGCCACTTGTCACTGCAAGCTATAATTTGTAAAGCATTGATGGACTAAAAATGTTAAACTCTCAGCAGTATTTTCATCTAGTTCTGATTACTTTGCTGTTACATTATTGATTAAGATTTTTTGCATGTTCTGGTAATAGTTCACAGATGTTAAGAGTAGAAGTTAATGGACTGCAGATTACATACTGAAGCAGAATATCATCTAATAAAATAGCATTCAATAAAGTTTAGAAAACCTCTTTAACTACTGAGTCACAAATCACATACTCAATAGATCAATCATCCTTTCAAATGAAACAATTTGATTAATTTACACACTATTAACTAATAGCAATCCATTATAATCAAGAGAACAAACACTAAATTTGCATTTTCTTAGTGGGGGGGGGGCACATGACACAATGTATGTTTTAAAAATGCTCTATATCATTATACAAAATATAGAATATTAAACGATTTGCATGAAAATTTACATAGTCTAAAATTAAATCTTTAAAATGTGATCTTTTACTAAAAAGGCTTATTTACCATTTAGACTTTATGCATGCCACCAAGGGTTTGTCTTTCATTCAGATCTTTTTTCCAACTTTTGATAGTTTTGCTAAGAGCCTGAAATAAAGAATGCAATAGATGAAGGAGCATAAGTGACTAGCCTCAGGGCTACATCCTCATGTCAAACGAATGACTCAATGACTTATCAGAAATCCTGAATCCGTTAATTTCTCATGTGATTTATATATTTTTTTTTAACCATTTAAAAGACAAGAAAAATAACAAGTCAACACTAAGGTTAGTGTCACTGTGACATTGGAAATAATGCCTTGAAATATTGTATATTGTAAAGGATAATGTATGTGATCAAGTGATCACAGTTTTAACCCCTTCGCTACCATGGACGGTG
Source organism: Bufo gargarizans (assembly GCF_014858855.1). Taxonomy (NCBI): domain Eukaryota; kingdom Metazoa; phylum Chordata; class Amphibia; order Anura; family Bufonidae; genus Bufo; species Bufo gargarizans. The sequence goes on along the minus strand of NC_058084.1, from coordinate 295,532,046 downwards.
GTTCTCCACTGTTTCAAACAGCAGAGACCCGTGGCTAATGACAGTGACTGACAATAATGCCGATTGCTGTTATTAAAGCCTTTAAATGCCGTGATCAAGTGAATTCATGGTATCTAAATAGTGAAAAATTCAGTAGCTCGCACTTCTGGGCTTCTTCCCGGCATCCTCTACAGCCAGATCAAGATGCCGGTAATTCATTTTAATACACTGGTTCTCGCTGAAGAAACCCAGGGCATTAAAGATACTATTCAAAGCCTTGCCCAGCAGGTGGCAGACCAACATAAGAAATTAGCAATTCTGAAGAATTGATGGATGTAAAAAAATCCATGATTATTAAGAATAAAAAAAAAAAAAAAAAAAAAGTATTTTGTAGGCTCAAATATGAGCTTCAAAATCATAAAAAAGTAAAATAAATAACTTAAAATATATGAAAAATTAAAAAAAATATTAGTTTAAATCACCCTCCTTTCCGTAGAATAAAAAAATACATAAATAACAAAACATATAAATATCACTGGCATCAATGCGACCGGAAATGTCTGTAATATTAAAATATAAAGATATTTTTCCAATACAGTGAATTGCTTAACAGAAAAAAAGGGTCAAAATTGCCAATTTGCCATTTTTTCATTGCTTCTGTTACCCCCAAAAATGTATTAAAATGTGATAAAAAAAAAAAAAAAAAAAGGCCACACATTCCAAAATTATATCAATAAAAACTACAGCCTCTACATAGCTCAGTAGATATAACTATAAAAAAAAGTTATGGGGTCAGAATATGGTTAAGGAAAAAAATAAAAATTCTCAAAGTTTAAATTAGTGATGAAGGCAATATTCATTTTCACAATATTTTGCGAATTTATAGCGCAATATTCGCCATAAATTAGCAAATTTTAGAATTCACAATATTTTTCTTGATTGATAAAATCAGCAATGTAGTTTGCGTGTTTTGCACACGCAATAGAGGCATGGCTCACAGTTGCTGAGCTGCTATAAGTTTCCTGAGATTGGAGAAAATGGTTGGCAGCAACTTTCACGAATGTGAGTCACTGATCACTATAAGTAATTTTACATCACAGCACTGTTTTTTATTACATTTTGCATGCTTTATACGCAGATATATTCGCGATCGCACAAATCTGCACTAATCATGAGCATATTTTTTTTGCAATACATGAAACTTCACATTTTATAAGGTCTGAGTAGATATTACTGATTAGTGCACTAAGTATTGTTGTGACATTCACAGCACAATGTATGTATGGACAGCAATAAATATTTCTCACATGCACATTGCACATCTATTTTCCTGCCACACACTATATACCACACACACACACACACACACACACACACACACACACTCTATTGATTACCGTTTGTGTCCTGTTGATCAGGAGAAGCTTTCTTTGTCTGACCAGCAGTATTTGCTGGTTGATTTAGCGTTACCCAGGGTGCACCACAGGGAAAAACCAGCTTTACACCCCATACCGTACTGTCACTTCACTAGACAGGAACATCTCTGCTCAGCTGGCAATATCTGATTGCTCAGACCCACATACATACAATCAAAATACAATCCGGATCTAATATTTCCATTCCATCCACAATGAGAGATGACCCTTGACCTCTGTAGGGGCAGCAATATACAGGGAAAATTTTAATTGCGCCCACCCCTCCTCCCTCTCAGCGTTTTTCCTGCCCCCACGGGGTTAGCATGCAGAGAAAGTCCTTCCTGTAGGGAGGTGAAGATTAGCAGAAATGTGCCTACATCATCCCCCACTGCCTTTCCGCGGCAGGCGCTAAGGCTGGTCAGCGGGGGAAACGTGGACGTTTCTCTCCGGGCTCATGCTGGGGCCTGCGCTCCTTCTTCTATAGTGGTCTTCCTTCCATGGATGTAGGAAGCAGACCGCTGACGCCGGACCCATGTGGGAAGGAGATTACGGAAGAGAAAGAAATAAAGAGACCCTTTTGACAGTTCACTTCACATTTTCAGTAAATTTCCAAAACCCACTTTTTATGGACCAGTTCAGGTCTGAAGTCACTTTGTGAGGTTTACATAATAGAAACCACCCTAGAAACTACACCCCTCTAGGTATTCAAAACTGATTTTACAAACTGTTTTAACCATTTAGGTCTTCCACAAGAATTATTGGAAAATGGAGATGAAATTTCAGAATTTCACTTTTTTTGACAGATTTTCCATTTTAATAAAAAAAAATTGCCACTAACAAAGCAAGGGTTAACAGCCAAACAAAACTCAATATCTATTGCCCTGATTCTGTAGTTTACAGAAACACCCCATATGTGGTATTAAACTGCTGTGTGTCCGCACGACAGGGTGCAGAAGGATAGGAACGCTATATGGTTTTTGGAAGGTAGATTTTGATGGACTGTTTTTTTGACGCCATGTCCCAGTTGAAGCTCCCAAGATGCACCCCTAGAGTAGAAACTCCAAAAAAGTGACCCCATTTTAGAAACTACACCCCTCAAGGTATACAAAACTGATTTGACACACTTTGTTAACCCTTTAGGTGTTCCACAAGAATTAATTGAAAATAGAGATGAAATTTCTGAATTTAAATTTTTTGGGCAGATTTTCCATTTTATTCCATTTTTCCAGTTACAAAGCAAGGTTTAACAGCCAAATAAAACTCAATATTTATGGTTCTAATTCTGTTCTTTACAGAAACACCTCATACGTGGTCATAAACTGCTGTACGGGCACACAGCAGGGCGCAGAAGGAAAGGAACGCCATATGGTTTTTGGAAGGCATATTTCACTGTAATAATTTTAAGATGCCGTGTCACATTTGAAGACCCCCTGATGCACCCCTAGAGTGGAAACTACGGGATAAGGTGGCAGTTTTATTGGTACTATTTTAGGGTGCATATGATTTTTGGTTGCTCTATATTACACTTTTTGTGATGTAAGGTGACAAAAAAATGGCTGTTTTGACACCATTTTTTTACAGTGTTCACCTGAGGGGTTAGGTCATGTGATATGTTTATAGAGCAGGCGATACATAAATAAAAAAGTTGACATATTAGGTAAGTTTTACACAATCATATAATTTAAAAAAAAAAAAAAAAAACCTCCATAGTATGAGAGCCATAGTTTATTTTTTATTTTTTTGGGCAATTGTCTTAGGTAGGGTTTCATTTTTGCGTGATGAGATGATGGTTTGATTGGCACTATTTTGGGGTGCCTATGACTTTTTGATTGATTGCTATTACACTTTTTGTGATGTAAGGCGACAAAAAAAAGAAAGGCTTTTTTGACATTGTTTTTTTTTTTTTTTTTTTCTACGTTGTTCACCTGAGGGGTTAGGTCATGTGATATTTTTATAGAGCCGGTTATTACAAATGCGGCGATACATAAATAAAAAAAGTTGACATATTAGGTAAGTTTTACACAATGATATCATCTATAGATACATGTAAAGTTATGCACCTGGGGGCTAATAATCTGAATGCAGCATATGTCCTAGGGGAAATTTAACTGGGACAATCACTTGTTGAGAAGGATCTAGGTGTATTAGTAGATCATAGACTAAATAACAACATGCAATGCCATTCAGCTGCCTCTAAGGCCAACAGAAATGTGTCTTTTATTAAAAAAGGTATGGAGTCACGGGACAAGGATGTAATACTGCCACTATACAAAGCATTAGTGCAGCCTCAACTGGAATACGTAGTTCAGTTCTGGGCACCAGTCAATAAAAAAGATGCCCTGGAGTTAGAAAAAGTACAGAGGAGAGAAACTAAACTCATAAGGGGCCTGGAAGATTCAGGACCCCAACTTGACCCCGAACCTGAACCCCATTGAAGTCAATGGGAACACAAACTTTTGGCCACTAAAATGTCTCTAAAATAGCCCTGCAAAGAGCTAGAGGGTTGAAAAAGGCAGCAAAATGTGCTTAAGAGCATGGGAAATGCTCTGCAAACAAATGTGGATAGGAAAATGAATTTTAAAAAAACAAAAATTAGGAATGATGTAGGAGGAAGAGGTTGAGGAGGCGGTGAATGGGTGGATGTGGCCGTGTAGGCTCACGTGGCGGTCTAGGTGGAAGCGGCGGCGAAGGAGGAATAGGTAGCCAACACAGATGTGTTATTTTGCATTTTTACATAGGGGTATCCCCCAAAATATTGGGACATATAAAGAAAAAAAAAAAAAAAAAAAAGGAATAAAGCGCACTTGAGTACAAGGAAGGATGGTTGAGGCTGTTAGAACTGTCTATTCTGCACAAGGTACAGACAAGTCTTGTAGGATCCAGGCCTGGTTCATTTTAATGAACGCAAGCTTGTCCACGTTGGCTGTGGACAGGCGGCTGCGTCTGTCTGTAATGACGCCTCCTGCCGTGCTAAATACACGTTCAGAGAGTACACTGGCTGCAGGGCAGGCCAACACCTCCAAGGCATACAGGGCAAGCTCTGGCCATTCACAATTTGGAGACCCAGAAGTTGAATGGGGTAGAACCATCAGTCAGTGCGCGTAGTCATGTGCACAGGTACTGTTCCACCATGTTGTTCAAATGCTGCCTCCTGCTAACACGCTCCATATCAGCAGTTGGGGCCGGTTGTTGCGGCGAGGTGACAAAGCTTTTCCACATGTCGGCCATGCTAACCCTGCCTTCTGAGGTGCTGGCACTGACACAGCTGCGTTGACGACCTCTCCCTCCTCCCCTGCCTTCGCCTTGTGCTTCCAGTTGTCCCCCGGCGTCAGTCGGGAATGCTCTCACGAGTGCGTCTACCAGCGTGCGCCTGTAGTTGCGCATCTTCCGATCACGCTCCAGTAAGGGAATTAAGGACGGCACATTGTCTTTGTAACAAGGATCCAGATGGGTGGCCACCCAGTAGTCAGCACACGTTAAAATGTGGGCAACTCTGCTGTCGTTGTGCAGGCACTGCAGCATATAGTCACTCATATGTGCCAGGCTGCCCAGAGGTAAGGACAAGCTGTCTTCTGTGGAAGGCGTATTGTCTGTGTCCTCCGTATCCCCCCAGCCACGAACCAGTGATGGGCTCGAGCTGCATTGGGTGCCACCCCGCTGTGAACATGCTTCATCCCCATCCTCCTCCTGTCCCCCAAACACATCAGTTTCAGAACGGCCTGCTGACGTTTACCCCTGGCTGTGCTGAAGTTGGTGGTGAAGGTCTGTCACTGACCGGATGAGGAGGTGGTAGAAGAGGAGGAGGAAGCCGAGTAGAAAGAAGAGGCAACAGGAGGCAAAGAATGATGCCCTGCGATCCTTGACGACGGAAGGAGGTGTGCCAAACAGCTCTCCGCCTGGGGCCCCAAGCGCCACTACATTTACCCAGTGTGCAGTTAGGGAGATATAGCGTCCCTGGCCGTGCTTACTGGTCCACATATCTGTGTTTAGGGGGACCTTGCCACAGATGGCATTGCGCAGTGCACACTTGATTTTATCCGATACTTGATTGTGCAGGGAGGGCACGGCTCTCCTGGAGAAGTAGTGGTGGCTGGGAACGACGTACTGTGGGACAGCAAGCGACATGAGCTGTTTGAAGCTGTCCGTCTCCACCAGCCTGAATAACAGCATTTCAAAGGCAGGTAGTTTAGAAATGCTGGCATTCAGGGCCAGGGATCGAGAGTGGCTAGGTGGGAATGTACGCTTTCTATCAAAGGTTTGTGAGATGGAGAGCTGTACGCTTCCGTGTGACATGGTGGAGATGCTTGGTGATGGAGGTGGTGTTGTTGGTGGCACATCCTCTGTTTGCTGGGCGGCAGGTGCCAATGTTCCTCCAGAGGTGGAGGAAGAGGCAGAGGCAGCAGCAGAAGAGGGAGCAAGAGGGGCCTGAGCCCTTTCTTGGTTTTGAAGGTGCTTACTCCACTGCAGCCCTTGTCTTGCATGTAGATGCCTGGTCATGCAGGTTGTGCTAAGGTTCAGAATGTTAATGCCTCGCTTCAGGCTCTGATAGCACAGCGTGCAAACCACTCGGGTCTTGTCGTCAGCACATTGTGTGAAGAAGTGCCATTCCAGGGAACTCCTTGAAGCTGCCTTTGGTGTGCCTGGTCCCTGGTGATGATGGCCAGTAGCAGACGAACTGTTTTGGTGACAGATGCTCTGCTTTTGCACCCTACTCCCTCTTTTGCTACGCTGTTGGCTCGGTCTCACCACTGCCTCTTCCTCCGAACTGTGAAAGTCAGTGGCACGACCTTCATTCCATGTGGGGTCTAGGACCTCATCGTCCTTTGCATAGTCTTCCCCCCAGTCTTCCTCCCTAACATCCTTTTTGGTCTGCACACTGCAGAAAGATGCAGCAGTTGGCACCTGTGTTTCGTCATCAGAGACGTGCTGAGGTGGTATTCCCAGGTCCTCATCAGGAAACATAAGTGGTTGTGCGTCAGTGCATTCTAGGTCTTCCACCCGTGGGGAAGGGCTAGGTGGATGCCCTTGGGAAACCTGCCAGCAGAGTCTTCAAACAGGATAAGAGACTGCTGCATGACTTGAGGCTCGGTCAGGTTCCCCGATATGCATGGGGGTGACGTGACAGACTGATGGGCATGGGTTTTAGGCGCCACCTGGCGCCGCTTTCTGAAGACTGGGTGGGAGATAATGCGAACGTGCTGGATCTACTGTCGGCCACCCAATTGACTAACGCCTGTACTTGCTCAGGCCTTACCATCCTTAGAACTGCATTAGGCCCGACCAAATATCGTGTAGATTCTGGCGGCTACTGGGACCTGAGGTAGTAGGTTCAGTAGGACTTGTAGCTGTGGCAGAACGGCCACATCCTCTCCCTGCACCAGAGGCTCCACCAACACCACCACCATGACAGCGTCCCTTATTTTATTTTTGCCTCATAGTTAGTGTTCACCAAGCAAAGTAAAAAGTGGTTAAGTCTGTTCAAATTTTTTTTTTACCACCATTAAAAACCCTGATGTAGGGTATTGCACTGTTTTTTTTTTTTTTAACTCTATATGACAGTGGTATTTGTGGCCTAATTTTACAGTAACTTATGCATGTCTAATCCCAGATGTGCACTATATGAAACAGATGTTTTGTTTTTTTTTCAGTTTTTTTTCTCACCCCAGTAAACAAAAAGCCGTATTTGTGGCCTAAATTTCACAGTCACTTATCCACGTCTAATCCCAGATGTGCAGTATATCAGAGGGTTTTTTAACCCCAGTAAGCAAAAAGCTGTATTAGTGGCCTAAATGTGACACTCACTTCTGCACGTTGTAAGGGATCGCCTCTTATTCGGGGGTCATTCTCACAATGATCTTCATCAACCACAGGGTTTCAAGTCCAAACAATGCAATTTATTTCACACTCTTCATACACAACATGGCATAAAACAAAAGCCTACCCGTCTGGGCTCTACCTAAACATAATAAACATCGTAACCCTAACTCAGCTATACGATAGGGTTCCCACATGGAACCAGGTGCGGCTTACCCCAGACATACAGTCCACCAGCCCTCAGGCTGTAACAAATGCTGTACCTTTGGAGGGGGTTGTGGTCTAGCAGTCCTCCCGACTCTGACCTTTCAATGCTTGTTCCTGGGTGTCGCTGAGTCCCCCAAAATCCAGGCTATTGCATAGCCTCATGGCCCCTCAGCCTTGCCTAGCTGAGACCACACTGACAGAGCCTCACCAGGCCTCTGTCTGCACACTCTCCAGAGTGAGACACACCCAAGATCCAGTAGCAGGATTAAATAGGATCCCAGGACATGAGCATGCCCTAAGTCCCGGACTGGAACCTGGGGAAACAACACCTCAATGTTCACATTGCCACATATCCCCTCCCTCTGTTCAAACCTGTGGGGGTGAACACATGTACCAACTGGATGCTCGTGACAGGGCATCCGCATTTTCTTGCCATCGCCTGGCTCAACCTTCCCCCTGGAAGATGTGATCAGCGTCAGAGGCTTGCCTTTATTTTGCCAGACCCATGCCATCAGTGCTTGGTTTGTTACCCACACTGACATCTTGCCCAAGAGACATTGTCTACAATGTTCCCATGTCCATGTGACAGGCAGACCCTCTCTTTCTATTTTTATATCTTTCTCTCCCTTTGACTTACACAGCTGCTTCAGCCGAGCATGCTTCTTATGTCTCGCCTCTTTATTTTAACAGCAGATCGTACATTTCTTTTTCCTTTACTCTTAGAATTTCAATCTCAGCTTCTGGAACTCCCTTCAGAATATATTTTTATGCAAACGACAGACTGTTTGACTTCGCTGGCTCTTGCAGACACTTAGGCCTTTTCTTCTTGTCTTTGCGATGCTCCGTCAGCAGAGCTGGCTTGCCCCCGCTCGCTTCTTTTTCAGCAGTGGTTTTGTCAGATGGTGCCTCAGTTTCAGGGTCTTCTGCCTCTTCACTGGCTCTCCCCACTTCGGCTTTACCCTTGATCTCTGGATCATCCAAGGATTTCTCCCACTTCAAGTGCTCGGCCTTAGCTTCCTTGGCCTCTGTCTCTTTGGCGTCCTCCTTTACTTTATTAGCCTTCTCACCATTCAGGGACATGGCATCATATCCTTGCTTTCTTAATTCCTCCTCCCCTTTCGCATCAAGGTTGGAGGCACTGGGGTCTTCAGCATACTCCTTGTCTTCTGGTGTTTTCTCCAGAGGCTCACCCAGGACACTGGTCTCCTTTTGGGGAGGAATCAGGAGAGACAGCCCATTGTAATAGCCCGGATCTGCATACTGGTCGTCCATCTCCTCATATTTCTTCCCCAGCAGGCTGCTGGCTACTTGGAAGGCCTTGTAGGCGGAGGGGATGTCTTTTGCGACCTGGGTCCTGGTTACACACTGTCACAAGACTCTTGGCCTCTGCATCCACATCAGCCCCATCAACTGGTTCAGCCGATACCTTTTCCGCCTTCTCTGCCTTGGCCAGCACCCTGGCACCACCATCTCCAGACCCACTCTTACCAGGCTCTGACTTCTTCGCACCTTCCAGAGGATCTTCCTCTTCCGGTTTCTCATTTTCTTCCACCTGCTGAGCAGCAGCACGCTTAGGCTTCTCCACCTCATAGATGGCATCTTTTGAGCTCATGAGAGCTTTTATCTCTGAGTTGCTTGTTCAGCCTCTCTAATTCATTTTGCTCCTCAAGCACTTCTTCAAGGGCTCTAGCCAAGGAGAGGGCCTTGGACTCTTTCTCCTGAGCATCAGCCTCCGCTCGGTCACGTTCTTTGGCATATCAAGCCAATATGTATTTCTCTTCAACCAAGAGCTGGTCAAACTTCTTTTGTTTCTTCTCCAATCTACATACAGTTTGTCTCTGGTGGTCCAGGTCCACCATCTGATCACATAACTCTTGATCAAGTTGAGCCATCCTGGCTTCCAAATGTCTTTTCTCCTCCAAGAGAGCAGATTTTTCTGAGGTGCTGTTTAGAACCTCATCAGCCAGCTCATCTATTTCCTGCTCTGCATGAAGTCTGGATCACTCAGAAGCTGCAAGTTCCTCTTGAAGTTGGAGAATTTCCGCTTCTATTAGTGACTCTAGTTCCTTCAGTTCATTCCATATCTATCTGTGACTCCTCTGGAGATTCCTGCAGTTGCTCTGCGAGAACCGCTAGCCCCGTCTCTAGTGTATTTAGGGACTGTGCAGAGCGAGCAAAAACATCTTCAAGTTTGTAGCTGTACTGTCCTGTCAGGTCATCTACAACTGTCTGGATATGAGCTTCAGACACTAGGCTGTCACCCAAATGAACTCTCGTCTCGTCAGATATAACTGTCACCTGGTCACTACTAGTAACCACTTTAGTTTTGCTGGGTCTTGACATGGTAGCCTCACTCTCGGAGTTGCTAACTGTCACGGCACATAGGCCACTTATACTGCTCGTGTTATTATTAACCCTGGCCTCTAGGGGCATCCCTGATTCTATCCCCACCTGGGACATTTTATTAATCATAGAAACCTGTGGAGACTGCACATCCACCTCTGGTACGTGGGGTACACCCTCTAGTCCCACTACATTGTCTACATGGGGTCTCCTAGCTGTGTTTCTTCAACATTTAACAACACTTTTATATCAGACACATGTTTACCAACAGGGGGAGCTTTTCCCCCCAATAACAGCCTGCAAAGGAAAAGGCATGTCATTATTATCACATATTTCACATGACTTCACATTTCCATTATGCATTTCGGCAAACATGGTACCATCACTGTTTTCAACGGTCCTTTCCCTTACACGTTCACTTAAAAGGGACAGGTACAAGTTCTGCAGGAGTTTTTGCACTCTCTGCAGAAGTGTCTCCATTACTCCACAACTCCCAGCATAAGGGAAAATTACACCCCAACACTCCCTCATGCATGAGCGTATCTGTAACATCAAGTTCATCAGTCTCTGTTCTCATTGGAGTCTCACTCTCAGTGAAAATCAGCGGATAGTCCTTCTCCACACGACTGTCCCGCACCTTTATTATTTTACCAGTCTCAAGTTTCAATATTGTGCTAACCCTTACCCAGGCTAGCATAGGATCCTGGATCCTTGTCATCCCAAAACTAGCTTTGGTCATGGGCAACTGAGGTAACACAGAAACCTTCTGCTCTGTAGATTTCTGCGAGGGAGCAATCACAGCAGGCTTATCCGCCTGTCCAGACAGTTTTTTTCTCTGTGTGACTTATCACCTACCGGCCCAGCAGGTATCAACTGCCGCCGGCTCACTGTCACTGGGTCTGCCACATAGTTAATAACAGGAACAGTCTTACCCTTTGTAATCAACCATTTTGGTAAAGCAGTGACATTCTCTCCCGCGGACTCATCAAGGTTGTGGTTGCTCCTAGCAACAGCTTTACTGCACATCCGCACTTCCTCTCTAGGACTCTGGACACAGTCGCAGGGAAGATATGCACTCCTGAGAGCCACACCGCTCTCCACCTCTTTGTCTTCCCGACGGTTGCCCTTGGCAACGGCACATATCTGCTGTTCATCGGATTCTCCCGGTAAACAATTTGTAGCATTTTCTCCGCTCCACAGCTGCCAAAATAATGGGAAGTCTTTGCCAAGGACAAACTCCACTTCCAGGGTCTCACATTTTAAGCGCTCCCATTGCACAGGGCAATAGTCTGTTATAAAGGTAAGTGACACCTTAGTTATTGTCTCTGGCCCTCTTGTCATAAAATCCAGAATTTCGGGCAGGACCTGAGACACTTGTTGACGGGAGTCTGGTGTAACCCCCAGCGGGATCCCCCCGATCACCATCTCACAGGACTTTTCCCACGCGCTCCACCGTTTGGCAGCCATTTTGACAGGCCAGTTTCTTTTACTGTGCCCTTTAACCACCTCAGCCCCGCTAGGTGAAACCCCCTTCATGACCAGAGCACTTTTTGCACTTCGGCACTACACTCCTTTCACCGTTTATCGCTCGGTCATGCAACTTATCACCCAAATGAATTTTACCTCCTTTTCTTCTCACTAATGGAGCTTTCATTTGGTGGTATTTTATTGCTGCTGACATTTTTACTTTTTTTGTTATTAATCAAAATGTAACGATTTTTTTGCAAAAAAATGACATTTTTCACTTTCAGCTGTAAAATTTTGCAAAAAAAACGACATCCATATATAAATTTTTCGCCAAATTTATTGTTCTACATGTCTTTGATAAAAAAAAATGTTTGGGCAAAAAAAAAAATGGTTTGGGTAAAAGTTATAGCATTTACAAACTATGGTACAAAAATGTGAATTTCCGCTTTTTGAAACAGCTCTGACTTTCTGAGCACCTGTCATGATTCCTGAGGTTCTACAATGCCCAAACAATAGAAAAACCCCACAAATGACCCAATTTCGGAAAGTAGACACCCTAAGGTATTCGCTGATGGGCATAGTGAGTTCATAGAACTTTTTATTTTTTGTCACAAGTTAGCGGAAAATGATGATGATTTTTTATTTTATTTTTTTTCTTACAAAGTCTCATATTCCACTAACTTGCGACAAAAAATAAAAAATTCTAGGAACTCACCATGCCCCTCACAGAATACCTTGGGGTGTCTTCTTTCCAAAATGGGGTCAATTGTGGGGTAGTTATACTGCCCTGGCAATTTAGGGGCCCAAATGTGTGAGAAGAACTTTGCAATCAAAATGTGTAAAAAATGACCGGTGAAATCCGAAAGGTGCACTTTGGAATATGTGCCCCTTTGCCCACCTTGGCATCAAAAAAGTGTCACACATCTGGTATCGCCGTACTCAGGAGAAGTTGGGGAATGTGTTTTGGGGTGTCATGTTACATATACCCATGCTGGGTGAGAGAAATATCTTGGCAAAAGACAACTTTTCCCATTTTTTTATACAAAGTTGGCATTTGACCAAGATATTTTTCTCACCCAGCATGGGTATATGTAAAATGACACCCCAAAACACATTCCCCAACTTCTCCTGAGTACGGCGATACCAGATGTGTCACACTTTTTTTGCTGCCAAGGTGGGCAAAGGGGCGCATATTCCAAAGTGCACCTTTCGGATTTTGCAGGCCATTTTTTTACACATTTTGATTGCAAGGTACTTCTCACACATTTGGGCCCCTAAATTGCCAGGGCAGTATAACTACGCCACAAGTGACCCCATTTTGGAAAGAAGACACCCCAAGGTATTCCGTAAGGGGCACTGCGAGTTCCTAGAATTTTATTTTTTTTTGTCACAAGTTAGCGGAAAATGATGATTTTTTTTATTTTCTCTTTTTTCCTTACAAAGTCTCATATTCCACTAACTTGCGACAAAAAATAAAAAATTCTAGGAACTCGCCATGCCCCTCACGGAATACCTTGGGGTGTCTTCTTTCCAAAATGGGGTCACTTATGGCGTAGTTATACTGCCCTGGCAATTTAGGGGCCCATATGTGTGAGAAGTACTTTGCAATCAAAATCTGTAAAAAATGACCGGTGAAATCCGAAAGGTGCACTTTGGAATATGTGCCCCTTTGCCCACCTTGTCTGCAAAAAAGTGTCACACATCTGGTATCGCCGTACTCAGGAGAAGTTGGGGAATGTGTTTTGGGGTGTCATTTTACATATACCCATGCTGGGTGAGAGAAATATCCTGGCAAAAGACAACTTTTCCAATTTTTTTATACAAAGTTGGCATTTGATCAAGATGTTTATCTCACCCAGCATGGGTATATGTAAAATGACACCCCAAAACACATTCCCCAACTTCTCCTGAGTACAGCGATACCAGATGTGTGACACTTTTTTGCAGCCTAGATGCGCAAAGGTGCCCAAATTCCTTTTAGGAGGGCATTTTTAGACATTTGGATCCCAGACTTCTTCTCACGCTTTAGGGCCCCTAAAAAGCCAGGGCAGTATAAATACCCCACATGTGACCCCACTTTGGAAAGAAGACACCCCAAGGTATCCAATGAGGGGCCTGGCAAGTTCATAGAATTTTTTTTTTTTTCATAAGTTAGCGGAAATTGATTTTATTTTTATTTTTTTCTCACAAAGTCTCACTTTCCGCTAACTTAGGACAAAAATTTTAATCTTTAATGGACTCAAAATGCCCCTCAGCAAATACCTTGGGGTGTCTTCTTTCCAAAATGGGGTCAGTTGTGGGGTGTTTGTACTGCCCTGGCATTTGAGGGTCTCCGCAATCATTACATGTATGGCCAGCATTAGGAGTTTCTGCTATTCTCCTTATATTGAGCATACAGGTAATGAGATTTTTTTTTCCGTTCAGCCTCTGGGCTGAAAGAAAAAAAATGAACGGCACAGATTTCTTCATTCGCATCGATCAATGTGGATGAAAAAATCTCTGCCAAAAAAAAAATGGAGGGGAAAGGTGTCTGCCAGGACATAGGAGCTCCGCCCTACATCCATACCCACTTAGCTCGTATGCCCTGGCAAACCAGATTTCTCCATTCACATCAATCGATGTGGATGAATAGATCATTGCTGGGATTTTTATTTTTTTTTTAATATAATATATATATCACACACACAAAGTGTTTGCCAAAGCATAGGAACGCCGCCTCCTCCTCAGCTCGTATGCCTTGGCAAACGTATCTGTCACTGCAGGGGAGAAAATCCCGTCTTGCAGCGCCGCATACACCGACTTGCGTGTAATCTGACAGCAGCGCAATGCTTCTGTCAGATTGCACATCGGTGCTGCAGCTAGTCAATCGGTTGGTCCACCTGGAAGGTAAAAAAAGAAAAAAAGAAAAAACCAGGCCGCAACGCAATAATTTTATTGACTTTGCAACAGAACATATAAACTTTAACTTTTTTAACTGAACATTAACCTTTTTGCTTACTGGTGTGTTTTTTTTTTTTTTTTTTTTTTTTTTTTTTTTACCTTTATAGAACAAACCTCTCCTTCCCCATGGGTCAATGTGCAAAGCGCAAATCGCCCAAAGATGTGGCGAAGTGCGTTATGCACTTTGTCCCATGTGAAAGGAGACGTTTGCAGCTGCAGTGAGTGAATGGGCCCTAATAGCCCTGTGTGCCTGTCCTGGTGAGATGATCCCTATGCTAATAGTGTACCTGTGAGTGGTACTTTCGGAAACACTCTCCAAAGCATAGGGCAGGGTGGTCAGGACAGTCAGGACAGAAATAGCGGGTGTCACGCCTTATTCCACTCCTGCTACAGACACGACATCTTTTTCGGGGTGACTGTTGGGTTGAGGTACCAGGAACGACATTGGGGAAATGTCGCTCGTGTAGACGGCTAACTACACTGGTGGTTGGGGCCACGGAACCTCCTGGATACAGGAGGTTCTCGATGATCTCTTCCTGAAATTTGAGGAAGGATCCAGTTCTCCCAGCCTTACTGTAGAGAACAAAACTATTGTACAGAGCCAATTGAATTAAATATACAGACACCTTCTTATACCAGCGTCTGGTGCGTCGGGAAACTAAATACGGAGACAACATCTGGTCATTGAAGTCCACCCCTCCCATGAGCAAATTATAGTCATGGACTGAGAGGGGCTTTTCAATGACACGGGTTGCTCGCTCAATTTGGATTGTCGTGTCTGCGTGAATGGAGGAGAGCATGTAAACGTCACGCTTGTCTCTCCATTTCACCGCGAGCAGTTCTTCGTTACACAGTGCGGCCCTCTGCCCCCTTGCAAGACGGGTGGTAACGAGCCATTGGGGGAAGCCCGCGCGACTAGTTCCCGCGGTACCACAGGCGCCAATCCGTTCTAGAAACAAATGCCTAAAGAGGGCCACACTTGTGTAAAAATTGTCCACATAAAGATGGTACCCCTTGCCGAATAAGGGTGACACCAAGTCCCAAACTGTCTTCCCACTGCTCCCCAGGTAGTCAGGGCAACCGACCGGCTCCAGGGTCTGATCTTTTCCCTCATAGACACGAAATTTGTGGGTATAGCCTGTGGCCCTTTCACAGAGCTTATACAATTTGACCCCATACCGGGCGCGCTTGCTTGGGATGTATTGTTTGAAGCCAAGGCGCCCGGTAAAATGTATCAGGGACTCGTCTATGCAGATGTTTTGCTCTGGGGTATAAAATATCTGCAAATTTCTGGTTGAAATGGTCTATGAGGGGCCGAATTTTGTGGAGCCGGTCAAAAGCAGGGTGGCCCCTGGGACGGGAGGCGGTGTTGTCACTAAAGTGCAGGAACCGCAGGATGGCCTCAAAACGTGCCCTGGACATAGCAGCAGAGAACATGGGCATGTGATGAATCGGGTTCGTGGACCAATATGACCGCAATTCATGCTTTTTTGTCAGGCCCATGTTGAGGAGGAGGGCCAGAAAAGTTTTAAGTTCGGAAACTTGGACTGGTTTCCACCGGAAAGGCTGGGCATAAAAGCTTCCCGGGTTAGCGGTTATAAATTGTGTGGCATACCTGTTTGTTTCGGCCACAACTATGTCTAAAAGCTCCGCAGTCAAGAACAGCTCAAAAAAAAATATCACAGGGCCGAACCGATCTGAGCTGTCTCAACCCGAACTCCAGACTGGGCAGTGAAAGGGAAAACTACAGGTGCGGCTGAAGTTGGGGACTGCCAATCAGGGTTTGCCAGCACCTCTGGGATTCTAGGGGCTCTACGGGCACGTCTTTGCGGTGGCTGCGACAGGGTCACTACTGCACGTGCCACCGTACCAGCTTCAACTGCCCTTCTGGTGCTCGCTACTTCACCAGGTTGTACGGCAGTGCTGGTACTAGGTCCAGGGAGGGCTGGGCTGCTGGTGTATGCCTCACCACGTAATCCGACAGCACAAGCCCCACTCTGCTGCTCTTGAAGCGGATCCTGCGCAACCTGCGGTCTAGCGACACGGGGCCGGGTACGCCTGGTGGTATCAGGGACCTCAGCCTCCTCGTCCGAACTTTGGGTCAGAGAGCCACTGCTTTCTACAGGTTCGTATTCTGACCCGCTGGATTCATCAGATGAGGGTTCCCACTCCTCATCCGACTGGGTCAGAAGCCTGTAGGCCTCTTCAGAGGAATACCCCCTGTTAGACATGTGGGCAACTAAATTTAGGGGTATTCCCTGAGACTACCCAAGAAAAAAAAAGCAAGCCTGTCTTACAAAGGGGAGGCTAGCGAAGTACCGGAGGCCGCTGCGGTTGATAAAAAATATCAAAACTGATTTTTTTATCGCCGCAGTGCGTGTAAAGTGAATGTGCAGTGATCAAAAAAAAAATTTTTTTTGTCACTGCGGTGGGGCGGGTGTGGGCGAACGCACGTGTGGGCGAACGCACGTGTGGGCGAGCGATCAGGCCTGATCGGGCAAACACTGCGTTTTGTGTGGAGGGCGAACTAAAGTGACACTAGTACTATTATAGATCTGACCGTGATCAGTTTTGATCACTTCCAGATACTATAAAAGTACAAATGCTGATTAGCGATACGCTAATCAGCGAATAACGGACTGCGGTGCGGTGGGCTGGGCTCTAACTGATCGCTAACTACCTAACCAAGGGACCTAAACTATACCTAAAACCTAACGGTCAATAACAGTGAAAAAAAAAAGTGACAGTTTGCACTGATCACTTTTTTCTTTTCACTTGTGATTGACAGGGGTGATCAAAGGGTTAATTGGGGTTCAGGGGGGTGATCAGGGGCTAAAGTGTAGTGTTTGGTGTACTCACTGTGAAGCATGCTCCTCTGCTGGATCCAACCGACGAAAAGAACCAGCAGAGGAGCAGGCAGCCATATAACAGATCATATTTACAAATATGATCTGATATATGGCTCTGTGATTGGCTTTTTTAAAAATCAGCAACCTGCCAGCCACGATCATTGGCTGGCAGGCTGCTGACGAAATGGTCCTGAACGAAATGCCGGCGCGAACTGCGCACGCGCGGGCGCATACTCGCGTCATCTCGCGTCTCGCGAGATGACGCGTATATGCGTGACTGTGCGCAGAGCTGCCACCTCCGGACCGCACATCTGCGTTAGGCGGTCCGGAGGTGGTTAAATCCCTGCACCTCAGGAAAAAAAAAAAAAAAATCTAATTAACCAGCAGTTTTCCAGCAGCACCTGCTACAGCTCCAGTGAACAAGCAGGCTTCCGGCCCTTTAAATCACTGCACAGCAACACAGCAATTCCTTGGCAACATTCAGCAGCACCTGCTCTTTTCCATCAGGTTGTTGCCCCTAGCAACCTGCTGTTGTTATTGCCCGCATCCTCCACCATATGTAAGGGATCGCCTCTTATTCGGGGGTCATTCTCACAATGATCTTCATCGACCACAGGGTTTCAAGTCCGAACAGTGCAATTTATTTTACACTGTTCATACACATGCATAACATGGCATAAAACAAAAGCCTGACCGTCTGGGCTCTACCTAAACATAATAAACATTGTATCCCTAACTCTGCTATACGATAGCGTTCCCACATGGAACCAGGTGCGGCTTACCCCAGACATACAGTCCACCAGCCCTCAGGCTGTAACAAATGCAGTACCTTTGGAGGGGGTTGTGGTCTAGCAGTCCTCCTGACTCTGACCTTTCAATGCTTGTTCCCGGGTGTCGCTGAGTCCCCCAAAGTCCAGGCTATTGCATAGCCTCATGGCCCCTCAGTCTTGCCTAGCTGAGACCACACTGACAGAGCCTCATCAGGCCTCTGTCTGCACACTCTCCAGAGTGAGACACACCCAAGATCCAGTAGCAGGATTAAATAGGATCCCTGGACATGAGCATGCCCTAAGTCCCGGACTGGAACCTGGGGAAACAACACCTCAATGTTCACATTGCCACAACGTCTAATC
The DNA here is from genome assembly GCF_014858855.1 of Bufo gargarizans. NCBI lineage: Eukaryota > Metazoa > Chordata > Amphibia > Anura > Bufonidae > Bufo > Bufo gargarizans. The sequence goes on along the minus strand of NC_058084.1, from coordinate 295,513,899 downwards.
CCAGATATGCAGTATATCCGTTTTGTTTTTTTAACCCCAGTAAGCAAAAAGCCGTATTTGTGGCCTAAATGTGACACTCACTTATGCACCTATAATCCTAGATGTGCACTATATGAAACAGATGTTGTTTTTTTCTTTCACCCCATTATGCCCCAGTAAGCAAAAACCCGTATTTGTGGCCTACATTTCACAGTAACTTATGCACGTCTAATCCCAGATGTGCCTTATATCAGAGGGTTTTTTCACCCCAGTAAGCAAAAAGCCATATTTGTGGCCTAAATTTCAGTCACTTATGCATGTCTAATACCAGATGTGCAGTATATCAGAGGGTTTTTTAACCCCAGTAAGCAAAAAGCTGTATTTCTGGCCTAAATGTGACACTCACTTATGCACCTATAATCCTAGATGTGCACTATATGAAAAAAAAAGTTGTTGTTTTTTTTTTTCAACCCTAGTGTCTCAAAGCAGCATTTCTGGACTTGCAGACATGCAGATATCCTGTGCTGGTGCACTATCGTTGCATAAAATGGCTGCCAATTATGTATTGATATTGACTAACTGAATGATATAAAGTTTGCTTTCAGTAGTAGTTGTCTCAGGGCAGGCTTAAAAAAATTGTGCACTGCACCCACAAAACACATTTGCTTTAGATCGCTGAGTAAAGAAGCAGTTCTTCATAAGATTCCTCCCTGATCTCTCCCTCACAGCAGCTGCAGCCTCTCTCTACACTAATCCGAGCAGAGTGATGGGCGGCGCTACGTGACTCCAGCTTAAATAGAGGCTGGGTCACATGCTGCAGTTGGCCAATCACAGCCAGGCCAATAGTAGGCATGGCTGTGATGGCCTTTGGGGCAAGTAGTATGACGCTTGTTGATTGGCTGCTTTGCAGCCTTTCAAAAATCACCATAAAAATCGCCAAACACCAAACCCAAACTTTTACGTAAATGTTCGGGTTCGGGTCCGGGTCCCGAAAAACCTAAAGTTCGGTACGAACCCGAACTTTACAGTTCGGGTTCGCTCAACTCTAGTCATAAGAGGTGACAAGCATTCTTTACAGTAAGATCTATGAATTTATGGCATAGCCTGCCACAGGAGCTGGTCACAGCAAATACAGTAGATGGCTTAAAAAAAAGATTTGGATGACTTTTTAATTCAAAATAACATTGAGGCTTATGACAGTGTATAGAATGCTTGATCTACACACCCTTTCCTTTTGGCCCCAATTTTTTTTTTTTTTAAAGAAAGATGGACATTGACCCAGGGATCGATATAGCAAGATTACAGGTTGGACTTGATGGACATTTGTCTTTCTTTAAACCATAATAACTATGTAACTATGAGAGGGAGACACAATGCAATGACTTCCCATTCCATAAACACACTGAAGACACTGCTACTGACAGTTCACTCTGGAAATAATGCAGTATCAGCGCTGTGACACAGATTTGGGCCTAATGTCTTGTGTGCGTCCAGATTATAAACCTTTACCCTCTACACATGTATAGTATATGCTATTTTCACAAAAAAAAAAAAATAAGCTGTCTTGTAGATGCTTTGACATGGATTTCAGAATAGTAGTTCACATTTTCATTGAGATTTCAAATGTTATCTATCCTCTGGATGGTACATTTTGAGCTTATTAACCCCCCCCCCCCCCCCCCCCCAATATATGGTACTTCTGTTAGAATGTAAAAAAAAAAAAAATTCACTGCAGGTAGCTGCTTTTGATGTTATGTGGCAGCTGCAGCTTTTTTTTTTATAAGACAGTAATTGCAGCTAGAAGGCACTGCCAAGCAGGCTCGGACTGGCCCACAGGGGTACAGGTGAATCCCCCTGTAGGCCCCTGAGCAAGATGGGCCCCTAGTCTCCCACCCCCTGAACAAGTGGCACATAACACAGTAGACTTACTGCACTACACACATATGTACAGTGTACAGCACCTTAAACAGACTATGTTCATATTAAAAACTTAGATTATTAACTAGCCTTATTATTGTTATAGACACAATCATATACATGAGATGACTTCTAGGTATAGAAGAAAGCTAGCCAGTATCCTCTTTCCCCCAGGACCTACCTTAATACTTAAATGTATCCATTCGGTGGGCCCCCAAAATAAATTTTACTGGTGGGCCCTAGGCACCCCAGTCCGACACTGCTGCCAGGCACATCCAGACTCAGTTCCTCAATTCTCACCCCTTGGCTGACAGCTTTCCCTGCCTTTGCCTATTGTAACCAATTCTTCTTTCTAGCCTTTCTTTTCATTGTTCCTGACACTAGAATAGAAGCTTGATTGTGACTGTACACTGTCCTTTTTTCCTGCCAACATGTGCAGTAAAATGGCTCTTTGAAACGTTTTACTGGGTTCGTCTGAAACTAACATGAAAGCTTTGGGCTCATCTGCTGGATTAAATTTTGGAAAGTTAATAAAGAACCCTGTTCATTATGAACTAGTTTGTTTAGTCCTAGTCTTAATATTTATGCAAAACACATTTTTACCATTTTCATTATTTGTTAATTAAGTTATTTAGAAATCAAGCTATAGTAGTATCTGTAATTAGCCTAAATTGTACAGTACATTATACATAACACATTATCTCAGTTCTAGAATGACTTGAATCTAATTACTAACAGGGGATGTAAAACCTTGACACATTGTAATTTCACATTCATACTACTTATTGTTGCTTTGGTTATTAGAGATACAAATTTACATTGTTACCTTGTTTGGGTCATATAGACATAGACTGAGTTATAACATAGAAAATATTTGCAGTTCTGCAATTAAAGGAAATGTGTCACCAAATATGTTATCTACCAGCTAAAACCAGAAAGTAACACATCTCCCCTTTTTCTAACCAGTTTTATTTTCTGATTGTAGATTTTTATTTTATTTTATTTGCTGAACATGATTATGGGGGTGGCCATCTTCCATGAGCTATTCTTATCAGCATTTACATAGCATAGCATAAAAAAAATATTGCTTTATGGCAGCCCCATGGGCCATAGACACAATGGTCTGGAGGGGACTCTATTGACTTCTATATGAGAGTTTTCTAGGCTGGCACTGTGACCTATGCAGACGCCATTGTACATGGAAAAAATAGAAAAGCTTTCACAATTGCCTATTGTGAATGGTGGACCCTGTCTTATCTATACACAGAGGTGATATCATTACAGCAGGATTAGAATGAGTTAACTGCAGGAAAGTGATCTGTAGAGACCAAGAAGTGGCGCCAATTTTAAGACATAATGGCCAGTGCAAAACTGCAAGATTTTTGTAAAATATTAGTTATAATTAGTTCAAAATATGTTAAACATCAAAAATTGATTTAAACAGCAGGTCATTTTCTAATGACACATTCCCTTTAAATATCGGCGTTGTATGTTTAACTGCTACCGTTTTTTACTGTATTTATAGCAGTTAAACTATGTCGATATCATATGTACAAAACATTAATAAATGAAGAGGGGTATCAGTAACAATAATGGATGTTGTTTGTCTTAGAAGAGCTGTCAAACTGTGTTCACATCACATTATGGTTTCTGTTACTACATCTATATGAAAAAAATAAAAAGACACCTGGGCAAAATGTGTATTTAACAGTCATAGCTCTGTAACCATAGTTTTGGGTATTATGAAACCAGCAGCAATTATGAAACAGGCTCAATGGCAGCTACAGTAATGACTGTTTTTCAACAAATCACAATTGTGTGGATTTAAAGGGGTTGTCTCACTTCAGCAAATGGCATTTATCATCTAGAGAAAGTTAATGCAAGGTACTTATTGTATGTATTGTATGCATTGTGATTGTCCATATTGCCTCCTTTGCTGGCTACATACAATTGTGGCCAAAAGTTTTGAGAATGACAGAAATATTAGTTTTCACAAAGTTTGATGCTAAACTGCTTTTAGACCTATGTTTCGGTTGTTTCTGTGATGTAGTGAAATATAATTACACGCACTTCATACGTTTCAAAGGCTTTTAACGACAATTACATGATATTTATGCAAAGAGTCAGTGTTTGCAGTGTTGGCCCTTCTTTTTCAGGAACTCTGCAATTCGACTGGGCATGCTCTCAATCAACTTCTGGCCCAATTCCTGACTGATAGCAACCCATTCTTTCATAATCACTTCTTGGAGTTTTTTCAGAATTAGTGGGTTTTTGTTTGTCCACCCGCCTCTTGAGGATTGACCACAAGTTCTCAATGGGATTAAGATCTGGGGAGTTTCCAGGCCATGGACTCAAAATGTCAATGTTTTGGTCCCTGAGCAACTTAGTTATCACTTTTGCCTTATGGCACGGTGCTCCATCGTGCTGGAAAATGCATTGTTCTTCACCAAACTGTTGTTGGATTGTTGGAAGAAATTGCTGTTGGAGGGTGTTTTGGTACCATTCTTTATTCATGGCTGTGTTTTTGGGCAAAGTTGTGAGTGAGACCACTCCCTTGGATGAGAACCCACCCAACACATGAATGGTCTCAGGATGCTTTACTGTTGGCATGACACAGGACTGATGGTAGCGCTCACCTTTTCTTCTCCGGACAAGCCTTTTTCCTGATGCCCCAAACAATCGGAAAGAGGCTTTATCGGCGAATATGACCTTGCCCCAGTCCTCAGCAGTCCATTTTCTGCAGAAGATCAATCTGTCCCTGATGTTTTTTTTTATTTTTTTTTAGAGAATTGGCTTCTTTGCTGCCCTTCTTGACACCAGGCCATCTTCCAAAAGTCTTCGCCTCACTGTGCGTGCAGATGCGCTCACACCTGCCTGCTGCCATTCCTGAGCAAGCTCTGCACTGGTGGCACTCTGATCCCGCAGCTGAATCCTCTTTTGGAGACGATCCTGGCGCTTGCTGGACTTTCTTGGACGCACTGAAGCCTTCTTAACAAGAATTGAACCTCTTTCCTTGAAGTTCTTGATGATCCTATAAATTATTGATTCAGGTGCAATCTTAGTAGCCACAATATCCTTGCCTGTGAAGCCATTTTTATGCAACGCAATGATGGCTGCACGCGTTTCTTTGCAGGTCACCATGGTTAACAATGAAAGAACAATGATTTCAAGCAACACCCTCCTTTTAACAGGTCAAGTCTGCCATTTTAACCCAATCAGCCTGACATAATGATCTCCAGCCTTGTGCTCATCAACATTCTCACCTGAGTTAACAAGACGATTACTGAAATGATCTCAGCAGGTCCTGTAATGACAGCAATGAAATGCAGTGGAAAGGTTTTTGGGGGATTAAGTTAATTTTCATGGCAAAGAAGGACTATGCAATTCATATGATCACTCTTCATAACATTCTGGAGTATATGCAAATTGCTATTTTGAAAACTTAAGCAGCAACTTTTCCAATTTCCAATATTTATGTAATTCTCAAAACTTTTGGCCACGACTGTATGTTTTTCCATCACATTATACACTGCTCATTTCCAGGGGTTATGACCACCTTGCAATCCAGTAGCAATGGCCGTGCTTGTACTCTATAGAAAAAAGTACTGGACTATGTGCACTTCCATGGTCACAGCCACCAGAGAGGGCAGTGCTTTTTCCTATATTGCACAAGTATGGCCACCGCTAATGGATTACAAGGTGGTTGTAACTAGAGATTTGCGCCGAATCCAAATTTCCTGATGCTTTGTGGTAACAAATTGCATTTTTTCCTAAAATGGCTCCTGCACATGTTAGGACATGGAGCAAAGAACTCTGGGAACGAGGGATCACCCACAATGCCATGCATGCAGCCAATCAGTAGCCAGCCCCTGTGATGTTACAGCTAGAGATGAGCGAATCAAAGCTGATGGAGTGGAATTTGATTTGAATTAGAGGGATTTTTTTTTTTCCTAAAATGGTTGCTGTACATGTGAGGACACAGTCCTATAAATTTCTATAATCGGGCAAATTTTGCTAGGAAAGCAAAAACAGAAAGGGCACCATAGGGTAGTAGGTTCCAAATTAATGGAGCAAAAAAAGGGTAAAAAAGGGGATGCTCACCTTATAGAGTTGTGCTATGAATACTCACAACTCTACCGTGCATATGTAGATGATAAAATGTGTCCAGTGGAAGGGTATGCTGCCGTCACATCCAGAAGCTTCAGGAGATGGGGCCCAGCCTTCTGCAAAGGAACTCGCAATATACAGATGACTGAGGTCCAGTCATCTGTATACAGCCCTATAAATGGTGTCAGCCATCTTAGATTCTGCCATTTGCCAGTGTACTTAGTGCAGGGAGAGATGTCAGCAGGTGATACGGACAATGTTAGAAATAACTAACACTTGCATCATTCTCAAATTGTAGCATTTTTAAGTGCACTAGAGATAATCTGGAGACTAAGGCTACTTTCACACTTGCGTTAGGAGCGGATCCGTCTGGTGTCTGCATAGACGGATCCGCTCCTATAATGCAAACGCTTGCATCCGTTCAGAACGGATCCGTTTGCATAACTGTTTATTTCAGATCAGATTTTTCACTTCAGAAAACTCAGATCCGACAGTATATTCTAAACACAGAAGCGTTCCCATGGTGATGGGAACGCTTCAAGTTAGAATATACTGAGAACTGTGTACATGACTGCCCCCTGCTGCCTGGCAGATGCTGGGGGCAGACCCCCCCTCCTGTATTTAACTTATTGGTGGCCAGTGCGGCCCCCACTCCCTCCGCAGTATTAATTGTAGCCAGTGCGGCCACCTCCCTCTATATTCATCGGTGGCCAGTGCGGATTCCCAGTATTAAATATGACCAGTGCGGCCCCCCTCCCTCTATATTGATTGGTGGCCGGCCAGTGCGGATTCCAAGTATTGTGACCAGTGCGGCCTCCCCTCCCCCCCCCCGCCGTAAATAAAATCACCCCCCCCCCATCATTGGTGGCAGCGGAGAGTACCGATCGGAGTCCCAGTTTAAATCGCTGGGGCTCCGATCGGTTACCATGGCAGCCAAGATGCTATTGCAGTCTTGGCTGCCATGGTTACTTGGCAATAAATTCAAGCATTATACTTACCTGCGAGCTGCGATGTCTGTGTCCGGCCGGGAGCTCCTCCTACTGGTAAGTGAAAGGTCTGTGCGGCGCATTGCCTATAGCACAGACCTGTCACTTACCAGTAGGAGGAGCACCCGGCCAGTCACAGACATCGCAGCTCTTCAGGTAAGTATAATGCTTGTATTTATTGATAAGTAACCATGGCAGCCAAGACTGCAATAGCGTCTTGGCTGCCATGGTAACCGATCGGAGCACCAGCGATTTAAACTGGGACTCCGATCGGTACTCTCCGCTGCCACCAATGATGGGGGGGTGATTTTAATTAGGGGGGGGAGGGGAGGCCGCACTGGTCATAATACTTGGAATCCGCACTGGCCACCAATAAATATAGAGGGAGGGGGAGGCCGCACTGGTCATATTTAATACTGGGAATCCGCACTGGCCACCGATGAATATAGAGGGAGGGGGGCCGCACTGGCTACAATTAATACTGGGGAGGGAGAGGGAGGCTACACTGGTCATATTTAATACTGGGAATCCGCACTGGCCACCAATGAATATAGAGGGAGGGGGGCCGCACTGGCTACAATTAATACTGGGGAGGGAGGGGGAGGCCACACTGGTCATATTTAATACTGGGAATCCGCACTGGCCACCGATGAATATAGAGGGAGGGGGGCCGCACTGGCTACAATTAATACTGGGGAGGGAGGGGGGGCCGCACTGGTCACCAATAAGTCAATTACAGGAGGAGGGGGGGTCTGCCCCCTGCTGCCTGGCAGCATCTGCCAGGCAGCAGGGGGCAGTCATGTACACAGTTCTCAGTATATTCTAACATGTTGCGTCCCCATCACCATGACAGGCAGATGTGCATTAAGGAATTCAATGTATGGCTTGGTGAATGGTGTCTGATCCAAGGGTTTGGTTTTGTGTCTCATGTTAGCTCTAGTTGGAACGGAAAAGAACTGTACAAGAAAGGTGGTTGGCATCTTTCTCTCAAGGGAACAAATGTCCTCAGTGAAACGTTCAAAGTATTTGCTAAGGAGCATTTAAACTAGGGAAGGGGGGGGCAAAAGAATGATAATCAGTCTGACTGCCCCCCAGAACAATGCCAGAAGATGCCAGTAGCACATAGGTTAAGAAATTACAAGTTCAGAGTTTTGTCTACAAATACTCTCAGCTTAGGGAATAAGATCAAAGAACTTGAGTCTATAATGGCATCTGAGAATATAGATTTGGTGGCTGTTACTGAGACATGGTTCAATGAGAGTAATGACTGGGATATAACAATAACATGGTTCTCTCTATATAGGGAAGACATAGAAGGCAAGAAAGGGGGAGGGGTGGCCCTGTATGTGAAAAATAGCATAAAATCTAATCTAATGCAACTTAGCGAGACCAATTTAGAGTCAGTTTGGGTTATGTTGCAGCTTGATAATCATAAGGTAACTTGTGTAGGTGTGATATATATATATATATATATATATATATATATATATATACCACCTGGCCAAGTCAAAGAATTAGATGATCTACTAGTTGAAGAAATAGCTAAAATGGCATTGAAAGGGAAAGTTATTATTATGGGAGACTTTATTCTTCCTGATGTAAACTGGAAAACCAAAATAGCTTGTTCTGCCAGTAGTACAGATATTTTTAATTCCCTACTGGGAATTTGGTATCTGATATCACTGTAGGGGAAAGCTTGGGATCTAGTGATCACCAGTCAGTGTAGTTTAGTATAAGTGCAGTGACTTAGTCACACCACACAAAAACAAAAGTTTTAGATTTGAGAAAAACTGACTTTTCTAAAACTAGATTAGTGGTATACGAGTCCATATCAGACTGGAACAGTTTCAGTGGAGTCCAGGAGAAATGGGACGACTTAAAAGTGGTGCTATTGAAGGCAACAGATAATTGCATTAGGCAAGTCAGTAAAAGTAAAAAAAGGAAGAAACCACTGTGGTACTCAGCAGAAGTGGCCAAAATCATTACAAACAAAAAAGATAGCATTTAGTAATTATAAAAAAAAAAAAAAAAAATGAGGAAGACAGGGAAATTTATAAGATTAGGCAGAGAGAGGCCAAGCAAGTTATAAGAGCTTCTGAAGCACAGGCAGAAGAGAAATTAGCTCAGTCAGTGAAAAAAGGTGATAAGACATTCTTCAGATACATAAATGAAAAAAACAAGGAATTACCAAATTAAAAACAAAAGAAGGAAGGTATATGGAAGAAGATAAAGAACTAGCTGACTGCCTCAATGAATACTTCTGTTCAGTTTTTACAAAGGAAAATGAAGAAAAAGGACCTCAGTTAAGGAGGAAGACTAATGAATCTTTTGATGCATGTCTTTACAGAGGAAGAGGTTCTAAGTCAGCTGTCTAAAATTAATACAAATAAGTCACAGGGGCCTATATGGAATACACCCAAAGCTATTAAAAGAGCTTAACGATGTACTAGCAAAACCATAAACAGATTTATTTAACCAATCACTGGTAAAAGGAGTCGTCCCAGAAGATTGGAAATTAGCTAATGTTGTACCCATTCACAAGAAAGGTAGTAGGGAGGAATCAGGCAACTATAGGCCAGTAAGCCCGACATCAATAGTGGGGAAATTAATGGAAACCATACTTAAGGAGAGGATTGTGGGACATCTAAAATCCCACGGATTTGAGAGATGAAAAATAGCATGGGCTTACTTCAGGGAGATCATGTCAAACTAATCTTATTGATTTTTTTGATTGTGTGACTAAAATAATAGATGGTGGAGGTGCAGTAGACATAGATTATCTAGACTTTAGTAAGGCTTTTGATACTGCCCCGCATAGAAGGCTTTTCAATAAACTGCAGTCTTTGAGCTTGGACTCCCATATTGTTGAACAGATTAGGCAGTGGCTGAGCAACAGACAACAGAGGGTTGTAGTCAATGGAGTATATTCAGACCGTGGTCTTGTTACCAGTGGGGTACCTCAGGGATCTGTTCTAGGACCCATATTGTTTAATATCTTTATCAGCTAAATTGCAGAAGGCCTTGATGGTAAGGTGTGTCTTTTTGCTGATGACACAACGATTTGTAACAGGGTTGATGTTCCTGGAAGGATACACCAAATGGAAAAGGATTAAGGAAAACTAGAGGAATGGCCAAAAATCTGGCAAATAAAATGTAATGTTGATAAGTGCAAGATAATGCACCTGGGGTGTAAAAACCCAAGAGCAGAATTAAAAATCAGTGATACAGTCCTAACCTCAGTATCTGAGGAAAGGGATTTAGGGGTCATTATTTCAGAAGACTTAAAGGTAGGCAGACAATGTCATAGAGCAGCAGGAAATGCTAGCAGAATGCTTGGGTGTATAGGGAGAGGCATTAACAGTAGAAAGAGGGAGGTGCTCATGCTGCTCTACAGAGCACTAGTGAGACCTTGTTTGGAGTATTGTGAGCAGTACTGGAGACCATATCTCCAAGATGATATTGATACTTTGGAGAGAGTTCAGAGAAGAGCTACTAAATTAGTACATGGATTGCAGGATAAAACTTACCAGGAAAGATTAAAGGGCCTTAACATGTATAGCTTGGAAGAAAGAAGAGACAGAGGGGATATGATAGAAACTTTTAAATACATAAAGGGAATCAACAAGGTAAAAGAGGAGAGAATATTTAAAAGAAGAGAAACTGCTACAAGAGGACATAGTTTTAAATCAGAGGGGCAAATGTTTAAAAGTAATATCAGGAAGTATTACTTTACTGAGAGAGTAGTGGATGCATCGAATAGCCTTCCTGCAGAAGTGGTAGCTGCAAATACAGTGGAGTTTAAGCATGCATGGGATAGGCATAAGGCCATCCTTCATATAAGATAGGGCCAGGGGCTACTCATAGTATTCAGTAGATTGGGCAGACTAGATGGGTCAAATGGTTCTTATCTGCCGACACATTCTATGTTTCTATATTAACTTCATTGTGCTAAAAAACTATTTACAAGTTCAGTGCAAGATTATTCAAGGTGTAGGAAAAGGATAGGGATGAATAATTCCACAGCATTTATGCTGAACAGGGTTCAGTAGGGGAGGTAACAGCCTGGGTAATAGGAACAATCCTATTACACCTTGCTTCACTGACTGGGTATCCAAATTGCCATTATATAGCTCTGTAATTCCAACAAACCGTTCTTGTTTTTGGGGTGCAAGGGCTGTTTGATACGGCCATTAACAGGGTTTATTACAAGGAAATATTTCTATGTCTTATTTGCTCTTGTGCAGTTATATGTTCTAAAGCATTTTTTGGCTTGTATTAGTGGGAAAAAAGGACTTATTAGCAGTTGTGTGGTGTAGTGCTAAAATTATAGCCCTTTTTGTTGTGTATTAGTGGCAAAAAGAAAATATACTTGCCGTTTAGCGATGTAGCTGTATATTCTAAATACCCTTTTGTTGTGTATTAGTTGAAAAAATAAATAAAATATATATATATATATATATATATATATATATATATATACACAGACACACCTTCTCATTCAAGGAGTTTTCTTTATTTTCATAACTATAAAAATTGTCGATTCACACTGAAGGCATCAAAACTATGAATTAACACATGTGGAATTATATACATAACAAAAAAGTGTGAAACAACTGAAAATATGTCATATTCTAGGTTATTCAAAGTAGCCACCTTTTGCTTTGATTACTGCTTTGCGCACTCTTGGCATTCTCTTGATGCGCTTCAAGAGGTAGTCACTTGAAATGGTTTTCACTTCACAGGTGTGCCCTGTCAGGTTTAATAAGTGGGATTTCTTGCCTTATAAATGGGGTTGGGACCATCAGTTGCGTTGTGGAGAAGTCAGGTGGATGCACAGCAGATAGTCCTACTTAATAGATTGTTAGAATTTGTATTATGGCAAGAAAAAAGCAGTAGGTAAAGAAAAACGAGTGACCATCATTACTTTAAGAAATGAAGGTCAGTCAGTCCGAAAAATTGGGAAAACTTTGAAAGTGTCCCCAAGTGCAGTCACAAAAACCATCAAGCGCTACAAAGAAACTGGTTCACATGCAGACCGCCCCAGGAAAGGAAGACCAAGAGTCACCTCTGCTGCGGAGGATAAGTTCATCCGAGTCACCAGCCTCAGAAATCGCAGGTTAACAGCAGCTCAGATTAGAGACCAGGTAAATGCCACACAGAGTTCTAGCAGCAGACACATCTCTAGAACAACTGTTAAGAGGAGACTTTGTGAATCATTCCTTCATGGTAGAATATCTGCTAGGAAACTACTGTTAAGTACAGCCAACAAGAAGAGACTTGTTTGGGCTAAAGAACACAAGGAATGGACATTAGACCAGTGGAAATCTGTGCTTTGGTCTGATGAGTCCAAATTTGAGATCTTTGGTTCCAACCACTGTGTCTTTGTGCGATGCAGAAAAGGTGAACGGATGGACTTTACATGCCTGGTGCCCACCGTGAAGCATGGAGGAGGAGGTGTGATGGTGTGGGGGTGCTTTGCTGGTGACACTGTTAGGGATTTATTCAAAATTGAAGGCATAGTGAACCAGCATGGCTACCACAGCATCTTGCAGCGGCACGCTATTCCATCCGGTTTGCGTTTAGTTGGACCATCATTTATTTTTCAACAGGACAATGACCCCAAACACACCTCCAAGCTGTGTAAGGGCTATTTGACTATGAAGGAGAGTGATGGGGTGCTGCACCAGATGACCTGGCCTCCACAGTCACCGGACCTGAACCCAATCGAGATGGTTTGGGGTGAGCTGGACCGCAGAGTGAAGGCAAAAGGGCCAACAAGTGCTAAGCATCTCCGGGAACTTCTTCAAGACTGTTGGAAGACCTTTTCAGGTGACTACCTCTTGAAGCTCATCAAGAGAATGCCAAGAGTGTGCAAAGCAGTAATCAAAGCAAAAGGTGGCTACTTTGAAGAACCTAGAATATGACATATTTTCAGTTGTTTCACAGTTTTTTGTTATGTATATAATTCCACATGTGTTAATTCATAGTTTTGATGCCTTCAGTGTGAATCGACAATTTTCATAGTCATGAAAATAAAGAAAACTCTTTGAATGAGAAGGTGTGTCCAAACTTTTGGTCTGTACTGTGTATATATATATATATATATATATATATATATATATATATATATATATATTTGCTGGTCAGCGGTGCAGTTATATGTTCTAAAGCCTTTTCTGGCTTGTAATAGTGGAAAAAGAAAAAATATATTTACCCGGTCAGCGGTGCAATTATCTGTTTTAAAGCCTTTTGTGGCGTGTAGTAGTGGAAAAAGAAAAGATGATAATTACTCTTACCGGTAATTGGATTTTCCGTATAGCCTCCACAACGGCACTTCAGCAGGAGGTTACCCCGCCCCCAGGGACAGAAAACAACATAGAAAGCAGAAGTTTAAATGCCTCCTCCCCATTACCTTCTCCAGTAAGTACCAAAGGAACCAGGATGATGCTGAAGAAGTATTTTATTTGTAGGGAGATATGAATCAAGTTATAATAGACAAAGAATACAAGCAAACAATGGGTGGGAAAAACCCAGTGCCGTTGGTGAGGCTATACGGAAAATCCAATTACCGGTAAGAGTAATTATCATCTTTTCCGTATGCCTCCCACAATGGCACTTCAGCAGGAGGAATAACAAAGGAATCCATTAGGGGTGGACTGCTGCTGACAGGACTTCTTGTATTTTATATACTTGTTGAGGAGCTAGGACCCAGGCTGAGTTTGAGATCTTTTCCCAGGAAGGGACAAACTCTTTCCATCTCCCCCCCCACTGGTCTCCTGGCGTCATTGGGGGGACTGTTTTGTAGACTTATCCTGGTAAAGAGGAAATTCCTACCTCTCCCCTTTGAGGACTGCCAAGAACTAGAGGGATCCTTTTTTCTACGGTCCTGTCTACCCTTTTTTGGGGGGCAAAAGGAACAGCGCTGTTGGAAGAACCTGGACTCTGGCGGAAACCCCTTTCTTCTAACAGAGGCCTTTTTCAGAATGTCATCTAAGACCGAACCGAATAGATGATCTCCTTCGCAAGGGGTACTGCAGAGTTTATTTTTTGAAGCGGTATCGCCTGACCAAGAGCGTAACCAGACTGACCTCCTTGCCGTATTTGAAAGAGCCGCTGACCTAGCTGATAACCTTACAAGATCTGCAGAAGCGTCTTCCAGGAAGTTAGAGGCCTGTTTCAAAACTGGCAAGGAGGCCAGAATATCCTCGCTGGGGGTGTCAGAGACCAGGTGCTCCTCCAGCTGAGAGAGACAGAGATCTAGCCGTATAGGTGGCAGCTATGCTAGGCCTCAACATAGCGGTATTGGATTCCCAAGCTTTTTTAAGCACGGATTCACACTTTTTATCCATAGCATCTTTTAATTAGCTGACATCTTCAAAAGGCAAGGCTGTCTTTTTAGAAATTTGCGCAACAGGGACATCAACCTTTGGTGTTTTATCCCAAAGAGCCGAATCTTCCTCGCTAAAGGGATATTTCCTTTTAAAGTTTTTTGAAGTACCAGCCCTTTTTTCTGGGTCCTTCCACTCGTCCCGTATAAGCTTTCGGATTCTGTCATGGATGGGGAACACTCTCCTCTTCCTATCACCCAGCCCTTTGAAACATAGAAACATAGAATGTGTCGGCAGATAAGAACCATTTGGCCCATCTAGCCTGCCCAATATATCTGAATCCTATCAATAGTCCTGGCCCTATCTTATATGAAGGATAGCTTTATGCCTATCCCATGCATGCTTGAACTCCTTCACTGTATTTGCAGCTACCACTTCTGCAGGAAGGCTATTCCATGCATCCACTACTCTCTCAGTAAAGTAATACTTCCTTATATTACTTTTAAACCTTTGCCCCTCTAATTTAAAACTGTGTCCTCTTGTGGTAGTTTTTCTTCTTTTAAATATGCTCTCCTCCTTTACCGAGTTGATTCCCTTTATGTATTTAAAAGTTTTTATCATATCCCCTCTGTCTCTTCTTTCTTCCAAGCTATACATATTAAGGTCCTTTAACCTTTCCTGGTAAGTTTTATCCTGCAATCCATGTACTAGTTTAGTAGCTCTTCTCTGAACTCTCTCTAGAGTATCTATATCCTTCTGGAGATATGGCCTCCAGTACTGCTCACAATACTCCAAGTGAGGTCTCACCAGTGTTCTGTACAGCGGCATAAGCACTTCACTCTTTCTACTGCTTATACCTCTCCCTATACATCCAAGCATTCTGCTGGCATTTCGTGCTGCTCTATTACATTGTCTTCCCACCTTTAAGTCTTCTGAAATAATTACTCCTAAATCCCTTTCCTCAGATACTGAGGTCAGGACTGTGTCAAATATTCTATATTCTGCCCATGGGTTTTTACGCCCCAAGTGCATTATCTTGCACTTATCCACATTAAATTTCAGTTGCCAGAGTTCTGTCCATTCTTCTAGTTTTCCTAAATCCTTTTCCATTTGGCGTTTCCCTCCAGGAACATCAACCCTGTTACATATCTTTGTGTCATCAGCAAAAAGACAAACCTTACCATCGAGGCCTTTTGCAATATCACTTATGAAGATATTAAACAAAATTGGTCCCAGTACAGATCCCTGTGGAACCCCACTGGTAACATGACCTTGTTTTGAATGTTCTCCATTGACTACAACCCTCTGTTGTCTGTCACTCAGCCGCTGCCTAATCCACTCAACAATATGGGAGTCCATGCTCAATGACTGCAGTTTATTGATAAGTCTTCTGTGTGGGACAGTGTCAAAAGCCTTACTAAAATCTAGATATATTGAAGATCTGATCCTGAACTAACTGTGATTGTCTAGATTCCTCAATATTCATAGTTAATCTTATTGCTTTCAAGAGACTATCCGTGTCTTCTACTAAGCATAACGGACCGCTGACCTCTTCTTCAGAGGAGGATCCTGAGTCAGACGAATCATTAAAATCGTCGTCCTCCATATCCCATTATATCTAGGGCTCTGTGACCATTTTAGAAGTGGAAGGTTTCTGGGAAAAGGACACAATTTTTGCTTCTACTGCTGAACTCACTTCTCTTATAATGGATCGTAAATTTTCCACTAGAGAAGGGGACTCTTCAGCCATTATTTTGTCCGTACATTTTTGGCAGATAGTTTTTTTTCTTCTGTGCAGATTCCCCACTCCTTCCGGTTTCTCTACTCTGTAGCAAGAAAAACTAAATCCCACAGGTGATAGTATAAATAAAACTACTCCAAAGGAGGAGGCTTACTGGACTGGGGGCCTTAGGGGCATCAGAAGGCTTCTCCTGCTGCAGAGACATGATGAGGAATCCACTCTGCTCTGCTGAAGACACTCTGCGGCGTTTTCGGCTTCCCGTCGCCAAATTTGAATCATTTCCTCGTCACATGACCTGCCGGCGCGTCACTTGGCCAGGCTGAGGTCACGTGACCGTATGTCGCGAGATCTCGGCCCAGAGATCCTGCGCGCCTTCTGGCCCTGCAACTCGCTTCTCCTGAGCCCATGCACCATCCGGGGGTTGCCTGAAGACAGGACTTACGCCACAAGCATGCGGTGAGAGCTGTATCGCGCCCCTAGCATCCGCCGCCCTGCCACAGCCCTCCTGACAAAGCAGGGAATACTCACTGCAGGCTGGGCGCATGGAACTTCGGCAGGAGGGAGCCTGCCTGCTTTCCACTCATCCCAAGGGACAGGAAATGACTGGAGAAGGTAATGGGGAGGAGACCTTTAAACTTCTGCTTTCTACGTCGTTTCCTGTCCCTGGGGGCGGGGTACCCTCCTGCTGAAGTGCCGTTGTGGGAGGCATACGGAAAAATATATTTGCCGTTTAGCGGTGCAGTTATCTGTTCTAAAGCGTTTTGTGGTGTGTATTAGTGGAAAAATAAAAATATACTGTATTTGCCGTTCAGTGGTGCAGTTATATGTTATAAAGCCTTTTGTGCCGTGTATTAGTTGAAAAAGCAAAAATATATTTGCAGTTCACAGGTGCAGTTATCTGTTCTATAGCCTTTTGTGGAGTGTATTAGTGGCAAAATAAAATTATCTTTGTCGTTCAGCGGTGCAGTTATGTTATAAAGCCCTTTTTGGCGTGCAATAGTTAAAAAAGAAACAAATATATATTTGCCGTTCAGCATGTCAGTTTCCTACTGAAATAAATGGACTTTTGCACAATATTCACATTTTTCGAGTTTCACCTGTATATGTTCTAAAGCCTTTTCTGGCGTGTATTAGTGGAAAATTAAAAATATATTTGCTGTTTAGCGGTGCAAGTATCTGTTCTAAAGCATTTTGTGGCATGTATTAGTGGAAAAATAAAAATATATTTGCCGTTCAGGTGTGCAGTTATATGTTCTAAAGCCTTTTGTGGCGTGCATTAGTTGAAAAAGAAAAAAATATATTTGCCATTCAGCAGTGCAGTTATCTGTTCTAAAGCCTTTTGTGGAAAGTATTAGTGGCAAAATAAAATTATCTTTGCTGTTCAGTGGTGCAGTTATGTTATAAAGCCTTTTGTGGCGTGTATTAGTGGGAAAAAAATATATTTGCAGTTCAGCGGGTGCAGTTATCTGTTCTAAAGACTTTTGTGGCATGTATTAGTGGCAAAATAAAAATATATTTGCCATTCAGCAGTGAAGTTACATGTTATAAAGTTTTTTGTGGAGTGTATTAGTGGAAAAATAAAAAATATATTTGCCGGTCAGCGGTGCAGTTATCTGTTCTAAAGCCTTTTGTGTTGTGTATTAGTGGCACAAAAAACTATTTGTTGTTGTGTGGTGAAGAAAATTACAGCCCTTTTTGACAATTTATTTATTTGATTTAATAGTATGCCAGACAGAGAAGTACAGTGGAGTGACATAGGCCTAAATGTTTCTGGCGCAGGCACAGGTCGCAGCAAAGTAAGGGGCCATTGCAGCAGGGGTCACTTCGAGAGGACTGAGCTCCCGGGGTCAACTAGCGGTTGTGTCTTGACCAGCAACCCAGCGGTTCTTGAATGGTTGACTTGATCTTCGACTTTATTGCAAGGGACATCAGACACCCCCAGCCAAGAGTCGGTGGGTTCGTCAGACACAACCCTTAGTTGGCATGGCCAAGGAGCAGGCCCTATGCCCTCATCGGTCCTCAACCTGCCTCTGTCCTTTTCTGTTCCCTCAGCCAGAGAAGTATTATATGCTGTGGGCTCAGCCCCACTATACAGTGAGGACGAGCTACTAAAAGACAGTCAGCAGCTACTGGCAAGCCAAGATGTGGAGGAGACATCTGCTTGCTTCCTTCACTAGGCAGGCAAGTAGTGATGAGGAGAGTGGCATGGGAGCTGGTGTTGCGAGCGGTCAGGCTCCTGACCCAGAGACTGTTGAAGAGGACATCAGTTTTGTGCAGAAAGTACTCGATGATGATGATGTAGCTGATCGCACGTGGGTGCTGGGTGATGAAGGGGCCTCATTTTTTTCTTTATTTTTACTTTACATAATAATGTAATATTATAAAATCCGGTGTCTCCATGATAAATCTGCAGCGTGGGGGCCCTGTGTGGCTTCTACAGACTTTCAAAATAATCTTTCAGGGGAGAGTATAGATGCCGAATGACCGGGATGCATCATTCAGGGGGGCAAATAGATGCCGGATGACCGGGATGCATCATGACCATCCCAGGAGCTTTTGTTAGGAGCAGCGGTTCATTTCTAACTCGACCATATAGTGTGGGGGGAATCTGAAGACCCTGTCTATCTCCTGACACCACAGGATGTCCTCCTTCTCATCCATGATGACTGAGAACTCGTGATGTTTTCCCTGACGAAGACACCAGGGGCTGTTAGTTATGGTTTGAACTTTGCGACTCTTCTAGGCTCAAAGTAATCTTGACCTTGTTTGCTTCACAGACAGGATCTGTTTTTTGGGAGTTATTGTTCTGATGTACCAGAGGAAGGGCAAAATAATCAGTGACGTCAACACAAACTTACTGCTGACGCAATCTCCACTCTGTCGGGGGGCTCTACTTGCATAAGAGTTTAATAGAATAGGTTCTGTATACATCTATGTGGAATCATCTGACAACGGTGTAAAATGAGTGATAAGTTAATACTTGAAATGAGTTAATACTTGAGTTATTTGGTCAGTTTAGGCCCCATGACTGCCCAAATAAGTAAAGTGTGCAGTGATTCTAAGAGCGACGCCTGTCATCTGCATGTCATACTGACTCACAATATAATTTCACAACCACAGCAGACTCCCTATGCATATTACTGCAAGGCACCGTGTTCTACACCACTATAAAGGCTCCCTGCAGCCAAGAAATAGCCGTTTTTAACACGATTCACAGCAAATACAATTTTTCAAAAAATTGGGCAAACCAGCCGAATTGAATTTTTGAATAATTTGCTCATCTCCAGTCACAGCCCTAAAAATAGCCTCAGTTATCTTGGATTCAGCCATTTTCCAGTGTCCAGTGCAGAGAGAGATGTTAGCAGGCGCTAGTGAAAGTGCTAGGAAAGACTTGAAAACGTTTATCTTGCTGAAAAGAAGTTTAGTGAAAGATCATTAGTAGTGTAGGGAAAGGATATTAAAGAATTATTCCACAGTATTAAAGCAAAACGGGGTTCAATAGGGAAGTGTACAGCCTGGGTAATAGGAACAATCCTATTACACATTGCTGCACTGACTGGGGTTCAAAATTGCCATTATACTGCTGCTTTCGGGTTTGCAATAGATGATACCTCTGTAATTCCAGCAAACCTTTCTTGTTATTGGGGTGCAAGCGCTATGTGTTACAGCCATTAATAGAGTGTATTACAAGGAAATATTTATACGTCTTATTAGCCCTTATGCAGTGCAGTTATCTGTTCTAAAGCCTTTTTTGGGGTGTATTAGTGCAAAAAAGGGCCTATTAGCCATTGTGTGGTGAAGTGAGAAAATTACAGCCTTTTTTGGCATGTATTAGTGGAAAACAAAAAGTATTATTTGCCGTGCAGCAGTGCCATTATATTTTTGAAGCTTTTATTGGCGTGCATAAGTGGAAAAAAATAAGAGCTTATTTGCCGTTCAGCGGTGCAGTTTTATGTTCTAAAGCTTTTTTCGGCGTGTATAAGTAGAAAAAAATAAGGGCTTATTTGCCGTTCAGTGGTGCAGTTATATGTTCTAAAGCCTTTATTGGGGTGTTTCAATCTCCTTTTTATTTATTTGATCTAACAGTATGTCTGACAGAGAAGTGACAGGGCCTGCACAGGTGAGGGAAAGAGGCCTAAATGTTTCTGACACAGGTCGCAGCAGAGTAAGGGGGTGTGGCAGCAGGGATCACTTCAAGTGCCATGAGCTCCCGGTGTCATCTAACCTAGCTATTCTTGAATGGTTGACTCAGTAATCCACTTCATCCCAAGTGACATCAGACAACCCTAGCAAGGATTTGGTGGGTTCGCCAGACACAACCCTTGGTTGTCATGGCCCAGGAGCAGGCCCTGTGCCTTAACCTGTCCTCAACATGCCTCTGTCCTTTTCTGCTCCCTCAGCCAGATAAGTATTATATGTTGTGGGCTCAACTCTACTATACAGCGAGGATGAGCTACTAAACGACAGTCAGCAGCTACTGCCCATCCAAGATCTGTAGGAAACATCCGCCGCTACCTCCGGTAGGCGGGCAAGTAGTGATGAGGAGAGTGGCGTGGGAGCTGGTGTTGCGAGCCATCAGGCTCCTGGCTAAGAGACCATAGGAGACAACAGTATGCATGCACTCATCCAACGGCACATAAGCTGAACGTGCTTCTGGCCAAGATGCTGGTAATGTAGTCCCTCCCTTTCCAAATGGTGGACTTGGCACCTTTCAGAGAACTGATGGTTTGTGCAGAGCCGAGGTGGAGAGTCCCAATACGTAATTTCTTTGTCAAAAAAGCAGTTTCAGCCCTGCACAAATATGTAGAACAGAAGGTGAGTCAGTCATTGAGCGAGTCGGTGTCTGTCAAAGTGCATGGCAGCGCCGACGTGTGGAGCTGTAAGTATGGTCAAGGACAATATATGTCCTTTACGGCCCAATAGGTAAATGTGGTTCCTGCCCGGCCAAACCAGCAACTTGGCCAGGTGACGCCGCTTCCGCCTCCACGTTCTCACGCCGTTGGTCCTGCGACAATGTCCGCCTCTGCCTCCTCCTTGTCCTCAGCCTCCACTGTAGGGACAATTCACAGTGCCCCACCAGCATACCACATGTGCAGGGCACAGAGGTGTCACAATGTTCTGCACCTAGTTTGCCTGGGCAAACTGAGTCATACAGGAGAGGAACTGCTCTGCGTCCTTTATCAAGGAATCAAATCCTCGCTTTCTCCGCGACAACTCAAAATTCAGAATCATGGCGACCGACAATGGGAAGAACATTGTGTCGGCGATGCATCAAGGAGGGATAAGCCATGCTTCCTGCATGGCACACATGTTCAATCTGGTTGTCAAGCGTATCCTAAAGTCTTCCACCCATGTGCAAAACATCCTAAAAATGGCCAGAAAACTTTGCATGCACTTCAGCCACTCATACACCGCAAAGCACACTCTCCTTGAGCTGCAGCGGCAGAACGGCATCCCCCAACATAGGCTGATATGCAACATTTCCACCAGTTGGAATTCCACCCTCCATATGTTGGACCGACTATACGTACAGAGAAAGGCCATCAACAATTTCTTGATGATACAGCCAGATAGAGGTACTCCCCTGTGTAACTTCGATGTTAGCCAGCGGCAGCTCATGCATGACACCTGCCATTTTCTCATGCCCTTTGATGAGTCCACTCTTTTTGCCATTAACTAGGACTACAGGATGAACAACATCATTCCACTGATTCATGTCCTAGAAAAGATACTGCTAAATCTAGGTGGTCAGGGGACTGGAGCCGTGGCGCTTACATCTCACGGGCACATGAGCCCTGTGGAGCCTGAACTGGAGGAGGAGGATGAGGATGACATTGGAGCACAAGCAATATGTAGCAAAATGGGTGGTTTTTCTGCACAGGTGACAGGAGAGGAGGAGCAGCTGGAGGAGCAAGAGGAAGATGAAGAAGAGGAGGCAGAGGACCCAGACACACCATGGCAGTATGCAGTCGATCTGGAGGTGAAAATATCCTGATGCATGCTCACTTGCTTGGGTAGTGACAGCCGAATTATCACCTTTCGCTAGAGGGATGACTAATGGCTCTCCACAATGTTAGATCCTCGCTACTGGTCCAAAATGGGGGCCTTTTTTACACCCACTGAGAGGGAGGACAAACTGAACTACTATTGAGACATTCTATGTTGTCTGTTGGTCGCTACCAATCCACAGCATCGTCCATTCTCTTGCAGGTCTGACCAAGGGAGGTGCCTCTGCGCTCATGTTCCACTGCCATAGCAGTACCAGATTGTTCAGCAGCAACTTGAGTCTAGAGTCGCTGATGAGCAGCTTTCTTCACCCGCCTAAAAAATAAACAACTCATTAGCAGCAGCAGCTTTATATGGAGCAGAACCAGAACCAGCAGGTGGTGGCATACTTGGACAACACCCTACCAACTCATATTGAAGTTGAACTATTGGGCAGCCACACTGGATTTGTGGCCACAACTGGCAGAGTTTGCTCTGGAAAAGCTGTCGTGCCCCTTCCAGTATTGTGGCATCAGAGAGGATGTTAAGTGCGGGGGAGTAAAGCATACTTCCCCCAAAGAGAACTCGTCTGACCAACTAAAATGTGTAAAGACTGACCTTTGTCAAGATGAATCAGGCGTGGATCAGCCAGGATTTCTACCCACCAATGCCTAATGCAAATTTTCACGAACTTCAAGTTCGCGGCGGGCCCCATTCACTTTAATGGCAGGCGAACCTGAAAAATCTTCAGGTCATATTT
The DNA here is from genome assembly GCF_014858855.1 of Bufo gargarizans. Lineage (NCBI taxonomy): Eukaryota > Metazoa > Chordata > Amphibia > Anura > Bufonidae > Bufo > Bufo gargarizans. Next base: position 295,491,096 of record NC_058084.1, on the reverse strand, counting down.
GCAGCCACCAAATACTTATTGGAAATGCACAAATCATCCCACAACATTGACAGTAACATATCAGATGGGGATCAATGGCAAAAATTCTCACAAAAAATATTTATTTTAATCAGGGGCCATTTTTATGTATCTTAAAGGGAAACTGTCAAAAATGCACCCTTCTGGAGCTTAGAAAAAAAAAAATTTAGACCACGGGAGTACAGGCCCCAAACATTAAGCATTCACCGGAATAAAAAAGAACAACTGAGAATGTGGCTGAAGGTACATTAGGCGGTCACTATATAACAATTTTACTGTTGGGCAGATAGATTACAGGCCCCAAAAATTATGCATTAACCATACATAAAATATCATTAACCATAAAAATGATTATGTGGCAGGAGGTATATTAAAAGGTCAATGGATATCAATTTTACTGCAGGCCAGTGGACCACATTTCCAAAAAATTATTAATTTACCGGACAGAAAAGAACAATTGATAATGTGACTGGAGGTACATTAGGCGGTCACCGTGTAACAATTTTACTGTTTGCCAGATAGATTACAGGCCCCAAAAATTATGCATTCACTGTACAGAAAAGATCAAGTGATTATGTGGCTGGAGGTATATTAGACGGTCATTGGATATCAATTTTACTACAGGCCAGTGAACTACAGGCCCCAAAAATTATTCATTCACTCGACAGAAAACATCAAGTGATTATGTAGCTGGATATACATTAGGCAGTCACCATATAACAATTTTACTGTTGTCCAGTTAGATTACAGGCCCCAAAAATGATGCATTCAACGTACATAAAAGATCAAGTGATTGTGTGGCTGGAGGGATATTAAACAGTCATTGGATATCAGTTTTACTGCAGGCCAGTACAAATACATGTCAAATAAATATGAAATAAATTTAAAATAACTAAAAATATAAAATTGGATTAAAAACATGGCTAACAAAATCCCCCTACTTGAAAAATGAACCAAATAATAATAGTTGAAATTTGATAACACGTGGTCATCATAGGTGTTGAATTCCTCCGTGACCCCAAACATAAGGCATTCACCGGACAGAAAAGGCCTTTTATGCCGCTGTATTTACATAAGACAAGGAACATTTTTTGTTCAGTGTTGTGGTGGATATGTGTGGGCTGGCATGAGGAAATTCAATTAAACCGGTTGTCATAGGTGTTAAATTCCTCCGAGAACCATGCCTCATTCATTTTTAGAAATGTGAGGTAGTCCACACTGTCGCGAGCTAGGCGAGTGCGCTTATCGGTCATGATCCCCCCTGCTGCGCTGAACGTCCTTTCGGACAGGACACATAACGAGGGGCAAGCCAAGAGTTCCATGGCAAATTGTGCCAGCAGTCCAGGGGTTCCTCGCTTCTCAGAGTGTCCACATCGGCCGTTAACCCGATGTAGTCGGATACCTGTCGGTCTATGCGTCCTCTGAGGCTGGATCCGGAGGGCGGCTGTCGATGGATTGGCTGCAATGATGATTTCATATCTGAAGTGACCAACACATCTACAAACCACCCTCTTCATGCATGCACTGTTGGATTGGTGCCTGCAACTGTTAATCTGTGGGTGGAAATTATTCTGCCAGTGCCCGCAACAGCAGAATGCAGCATCTCTCGAAGCCAGGCCTGGAAATGCTGCATTCTGCCAGCCCTCTGTGATGCTGGTAACATGTCTGCCATTTTGTGTTTGTACTAAGTACAAGTGATAAGTGTTGCCACCACGTTGCCACCCAGTATTTGTCCTTGCCCTTTATGTTTTTTATACAGGGGTCTCTCTTCTTCAAACAATGGAGCATGAAGGCCCCCATTTACATTAAATTGGAAGCGGTAGAGTGGCCTGGCTCCTGCTCATCGCCCAGGAGAATGTTGTCCTCAGTCTCCTCCCCCCAGCCTCGGACAACACCAGGGATCCCAGAAAAGTTTAAAGCCTGCTCTTCTTGCTCCTCCTCCCCCCCCCCCAGGGCCCAATCTTCCTCTGACTCCTCTTCAGACTCCTGCTGACATGTCTCAGAGTAGCCCCCCCTGGCAATTTATTCAGCGTTGCAACTTCCTCATCTTCCTGCTCCTGCTCCTCGACGGCTTGATCAATGACACGACGCAATGCACGCTCCAGAAAGAAGGCGTAAGGTATGCGCCCTGGCTGCGATTGACCAGTTTGGTGATCTCATCAAAAATCTGCATGCATCGCGCATGAGCAGCAACTGGTGCGATGAAAAAAAAAAAAAAACAAGCTCCCCAGAACCTGTCCTGCCGCAGAGTTCCTACAGGTAATTGTTAACTGCACGTTTCTGCTGGAGTAGCCTATCAAGCATATACAAGGTGGAGTTCCAGCGCATCCGCAGTCATAAATCAGACGTCTGACAGGAAAGTGGTGTCGCCGCTGAACGTCAGAAAGGTTGAGCCATGGCTGGGTATATCTTCTAAAATGGCCAGAAATTTTCATGGCCTGCCGCAAGACGTCCTGGACCCCGGGGTATTTGGCAGCGAATCGCTGCACGACTAAGTTCAGGATGCATGCCATGCAGGGCACGTGTGTCATTTTGCCCTGTTTCAGTGCGCTCTGCAGATTGGCACCGTTGTCGCACACCACTTTACCAACTGTTAAATTAAGCAGGATTAGCCACTGACCGGCCTATGACCACAGAGCTGAAAGGAGTGCAGGACCGGTGTGGCTCTTGGCTTCCAGGCACAACAACCGCAGCACAGCATTGCAACGTCTCACCTGGCACTTCAAATAGGTTCTGTGGAGCTGGGTGCAGCAAGAGAGGCGGTAGCAGTGGAAAAGGAGGAGTTAGCCAAGGAGGAGATGGAGGATGGAGTAGGAGGAGGAGAAGAAGAGGCAGGCCTGCATGCAATCTATGGTGGTAACACCAAATCCACACAGATGTCATGGGTTACATGCTTGACGGCCGTCAAAAGGTTCACCCACTGGGCAGTAAAAGTTATGTACCTTCCCTGCCTGTGTTTGCTAGACCACATGTCCGTGGTCAGATGTATCTTGGCAACGACACTATGTGCCAGAGATATATTTACTTGCCGCTGAACATGGCCATATAGCTCTGGGATTCACTTCTGGGAGAAATATTTCCTTCCGGGACTTTCCATTGTGGTGTGCCAATGGCCACAAATTTTCTAAAGTCCACCAGTTTATATGGCAGTAGTTGGCGGGCTAGCAATTCCAACAAGCCGGAGATCAGCCGTTGGTCAAGAGGGTTTTCCGGCGTCATCAACTTTTTACGTTCAAACTTTTGGGCCATGGAAGCCTGCCTTTTGCCAGATGAAAGCGACAATGGCACGGTGGAAGGTGGACTGGAGGACAAAATAAAGGAGAGCGTAGAAGAAGAAGAAGCAGGAGATAGAGCGCCGGGAGTGTGGCGTTGTGGGTTCTGATGGTGTTGCTTCCACTGGGCTCAGTGATGGGAGGCCAGGTGTCTTCTTAAGGCGGTCGTCCCTACGTGAATGTTGAGCTTACTGCAACTTATGCGTTGACAGCACATTTGTTACCTTTATTATATTTTTTATTGTATATTTTAATGAGTGTTATTCACTTTATACACACAATCTAGGGGATCTACAGTTTAACCCTTTGTTTACAGGTCACAGTTTTTTTTTTTTTTTTTCTCTTTTTTTGAAGTGATTGTGTGAATCACACATACTTACCTGCAACTACTAATATTTTTTACCTTTTTTTTTTTCCTCTTGATATATTGTATCTTTATATTTATTTACAATATATTTATAGATTGCATCAAAAATCACATTTGGGATTGAACCTTTATCACAGGTAGCAAATATGAAGATGTTCTGTTGACACATTGCTCAGCTATTAAGTTTTTATATAACCTTTTTTAACTTGTGTACAATAAATATCGAGTACCTATCTGAATAAGTCCTGATTAGAGTTGAGCGAACACCTGGATGTTCGGGTTCGAGAAGTTCGGCCGAACATCCCGGAAATGTTCGGGTTCGGGATCCGAACCCGATCCGAACTTCGTCCCGAACCCGAACCCCATTGAAGTCAATGGGGACCCGAACTTTTCGGCACTAAAACGGCTGTAAAACAGCCCAGGAAAGGGCTAGAGGGCTGCAAAAGGCAGCAACATGTAGGTAAATCCCCTGCAAACAAATGTGGATAGGGAAATGAATTAAAATAAAAATTAAATAAATAAAAATTAACCAAAATCAATTGGAGAGAGGTTCCATAGCAGAGAATCTGGCTTCCCGTCACCCACCACTGGAACAGTCCATTCTCAGATATTTAGGCCCCGGCACCCAGGCAGAGGAGAGAGGTCCCGTAACAGACAATCTGGCTTCATGTCAGCAGAGAATCAGTCTTCATGTCATAGCAGAGAATCAGGCTTCACGTCAGCCACCACTGCAACAGTCCATTGTCATAAATTTAGGCCCAGCACCCAGGCAGAGGAGAGAGGTCCCGTAACAGAGGATCTGGCTTCATGTCAGCAGAGAATCAGTCTGCATGTCATAGCAGAGAATCAGGCTTCACGTCAGCCACCACTGCAACAGTCCATTGGCATATATTTAGGCCTAGCACCCAGGCAGAGGAGAGAGGTCCCGTAACAGACAATCTGGCTTCATGTCAGCAGAGAATCAGTCTGCATGTCATAGCAGAGAATCAGGCTTCACGTCAGCCACCACTGCAACAATCCATTGGCATATATTTAGGCCTAGCACACAGGCAGAGGAGAGAGGTCCCGTAACAGACAATCTGGCTTCATGTCAGCAGAGAATAAGTCTGCATGTCATAGCAGAGAATGAGGCTTCACGTCAGCCACCACTGCAACAGTCCATTGGCATATATTTAGGCCTAGCACACAGGCAGAGGAGAGAGGTCCCGTAACAGACAATCTGGCTTCATGTCAGCAGAGAATCAGTCTGCATGTCATAGCAGAGAATCAGGCTTCACGTCAGCCACCACTGCAACAGTCCATTGTCATAACTTTAGGCCCAGCACCCAGGCAGAGGAGAGAGGTCCCGTAACAGACAATCTGGCTTCATGTCAGCAGAGAATTAGTCTGCATGTCATAGCAGAGAATGAGGCTTCACGTCAGCCACCACTGCAACAGTCCATTGGCATATATTTAGGCCTAGCACACAGGCAGAGGAGAGAGGTCCCGTAACAGACAATCTGGCTTCATGTCAGCAGAGAATCAGTCTGCATGTCATAGCAGAGAATGAGGCTTCACGTCACCCACCACTGCAACAGTCCATTGGCATATATTTAGGCCTAGCACACAGGCAGAGCAGAGAGGTCCCGTAACAGACAATCTGGCTTCATGTCAGCAGAGAATCAGTCTGCATGTCATAGCAGAGAATGAGGCTTCACGTCACCCACCACTGCAACAGTCCATTGGCATATATTTAGGCCTAGCACACAGGCAGAGCAGAGAGGTCCCGTAACAGACAATCTGGCTTCATGTCAGCAGAGAATCAGTCTGCATGTCATAGCAGAGAATGAGGCTTCACGTCACCCACCACTGCAACAGTCCATTGGCATATATTTAGGCCTAGCACACAGGCAGAGCAGAGAGTTCCCGTAACAGACAATCTGGCTTCATGTCAGCAGAGAATCAGTCTGCATGTCATAGCAGAGAATGAGGCTTCACATCACCCACCACTGCAACAGTCCATTGGCATATATTTAGGCCTAGCACACAGGCAGAGCAGAGAGGTCCCGTAACAGACAATCTGGCTTCATGTCAGCAGAGAATCAGTCTGCATGTCATAGCAGAGAATGAGGCTTCACGTCACCCACCACTGCAACAGTCCATTTTCATAAATTTAGGCCCAGCACCCAGGCAGAGGAGAGAGGTCCCGTAACAGAGGATCTGGCTTCATGTCAGCAGAGAATCAGTCTGCATGTCATAGCAGAGAATCAGGCTTCACGTCAGCCACCACTGCAACAGTCCATTGTCATAAATTTAGGCCCAGCACCCAGGCAGAGGAGAGAGGTCCCGTAACAGACAATCTGGCTTCATGTCAGCAGAGAATTAGTCTGCATGTCATAGCAGAGAATGAGGCTTCACGTCAGCCACCACTGCAACAGTCCATTGGCATATATTTAGGCCTAGCACACAGGCAGAGGAGAGGTTCATTCAACTTTGGGTAGCCTCGCAATATAATGGTAAAATGAAAATAAAAATAGGATTGAATGAGGAAGTGCCCTGGAGTCCAATAATATATGGTTATGGGGAGGTAGTTAATGTCTAATCTGGACAAGGGACGGACAGGTCCTGTGGGATCCATGCCTGGTTCATTTTTATGAACGTCAGCTTGTCCACATTGGCTGTAGACAGGCGGCTGCGTTTGTCTGTAATGACGCCCCCTGCCGTGCTGAATACACGTTCAGACAAAACGCTGGCTGCCGGGCAGGCCAGCACCTCCAAGGCATAAAAGGCTAGCTCTGGCCACGTGGACAATTTAGAGACCCAGAAGTTGAATGGGGCCGAACCATCAGTCAGTACGTGGAGGGGTGTGCACACGTACTGTTCCACCATGTTAGTGAAATGTTGCCTCCTGCTAACACGTTGCGTATCAGGTGGTGGTGCAGTTAGCTGTGGCGTGTTGACAAAAGTTTTCCACATCTCTGCCATGCTAACCCTGCCCTCAGAGGAGCTGGCCGTGACACAGCTGCCTTGGCGACCTCTTGCTCCTCCTCTGCCTTGGCCTTGGGCTTCCACTTGTTCCCCTGTGACATTTGGGAATGCTCTCAGTAGCGCGTCTACCAACGTGCGCTTGTACTCGCGCATCTTCCTATCACGCTCCAGTGCAGGAAGTAAGGTGGGCACATTGTCTTTGTAGCGTGGATCCAGCAGGGTGGCAACCCAGTAGTCCGCACAGGTTAAAATGTGGGCAACTCTGCTGTCGTTGCGCAGGCACTGCAGCATGTAGTCGCTCATGTGTGCCAGGCTGCCCAGGGGTAAGGACAAGCTGTCCTCTGTGGGAGGCATATCGTCATCGTCCTGCCTTTCCCCCCAGCCACGCACCAGTGATGGACCCGAGCTGCGTTGGGTGCCACCCCGCTGTGACCATGCTTCATCCTCATCCTCCTCCACCTCCTCCTCATCCTCGTCCTCCTCGTCCTCCAGTAGTGGGCCCTGGCTGGCCACATTTGTACCTGGCCTCTGCTGTTGCCAAAAACCTCCCTCTGAGTCACTTCGAAGAGACTGGCCTGAAAGTGCTAAAAATGACCCCTCTTCCTCCTCCTCCTCCTCCTCCTCCTGGGCCACCTCCTCTTCCATCATCGCCCTAAGTGTTTTCTCAAGGAGACATAGAAGTGGTATTGTAACGCTGATAACGGTGTCATCGCCACTGGCCATGTTGGTGGAGTACTCGAAACAGCGCAACAGGGCACACAGGTCTCGCATGGAGGCCCAGTCATTGGTGGTGAAGTGGTGCTGTTCTGTAGTGCGACTGACCCGTGCGTGCTGCAGCTGAAACTCCACTATGGCCTGCTGCTGCTCGCACAGTCTGTCCAGCATGTGCAAGGTGGAGTTCCACCTGGTGGGCACGTCGCATATGAGGCGGTGAGCGGGAAGGCCGAAGTTACGCTGTAGCGCAGACAGGCGAGCAGCAGCAGGATGTGAACGTCGGAAGCGCGAACAGACGGCCCGCACTTTATGCAGCAGCTCTGACATGTCGGGGTAGTTGTGAATGAACTTCTGCACCACCAAATTCAGCACATGCGCCAAGCAAGGGATGTGCGTCAAATTGGCTAGTCCCAGAGCTGCAACGAGATTTCGCCCATTATCACACACCACCAGGCCGGGCTTGAGGCTCACCGGCAGCAACCACTCGTCGGTCTGTTGTTCAATACCCCGCCACAACTCCTGTGCGGTGTGGGGCCAGTCCCCCAAACATATGAGTTTCAGAATGGCCTGCTGACGTTTACCCCGGGCTGTGCTGAAGTTGGTGGTGAAGGTGTGTGGCTGACTGGATGAGCAGGTGGAAGAAGAGGAGGAGGAAGCCGAGAAGGAGGAGGTGGCAACAGGAGGCAAAGAATGTTGCCCTGCGATCCTTGGCGGCGGAAGGACGTGCGCCAAACAGCTCTCCGCCTGGGGCCCAGCTGCCACTACATTTACCCAGTGTGCAGTTAGGGAGATATAGCGTCCCTGGCCGTGCTTACTGGTCCACGTATCTGTGGTTAGGTGGACCTTGCTACAGATGGCGTTGCGCAGTGCACACTTGATTTTATCGGATACTTGGTTGTGCAGGGAAGGCACGGCTCTCTTGGAGAAGTAGTGCCGGCTGGGAACAACATACTGTGGGACAGCAAGCGACATGAGCTGTTTGAAGCTGTCTGTGTCCACCAGCCTAAATGACAGCATTTCATAGGCCAGTAGTTTAGAAATGCTGGCATTCAGGGCCAGGGATCGAGGGTGGCTAGGTGGAAATTTACGCTTTCTCTCAAATGTTTGTGAGATGGAGAGCTGAACGCTGGCGTGTGACATGGTTGAGACGCTTGGTGACGGAGGTGGTGGTGGTGGTGTTGGTGGTACATCCCCTGTTTGCTGGGCGGCAGGTGCCAACGTTCCTCCAGAGGCGGAGGAAGAGGCCGAGGCGGCAGCAGCAGAATAGGCCGAGGCGGCAGCAGCAGAAGAGGTAGCAGGGGGAGCCTGAGTGACTTCCTTGGTTTTAAGGTGTTTACTCCACTGCAGTTCATGCTTTGCATGCAGGTGCCTGGTCATGCAGGTTGTGCTCAGGTTCAGAACGTTAATGCCTCGCTTCAGGCTCTGATGGCACAGCGTGCAAACCACTCGGGTCTTGTCGTCAGCACATTGTTTGAAGAAGTGCCATGCCAGGGAACTCCTTGAAGCTGCCTTTGGGGTGCTCGGTCCCAGATGGCGGCGGTCAGTAGCAGGCGGAGTCTCTTGGCGGCGGGTGTTCTGCTTTTGCCCACTGCTCCCTCTTTTGCTACGCTGTTGGCTCGGTCTCACCACTGCCTCTTCCTCCGAACTGTGAAAGTCAGTGGCACGACCTTCATTCCATGTGGGGTCTAGGACCTCATCGTCCCCTGCATCGTCTTCCACCCAGTCTTGATCCCTGACCTCCTGTTCAGTCTGCACACTGCAGAAAGACGCAGCAGTTGGCACCTGTGTTTCGTCATCATCAGAGACATGCTGAGGTGGTATTCCCATGTCCTCATCATCAGGAAACATAAGTGGTTGTGCGTCAGTGCATTCTATGTCTTTCACCGCTGGGGAAGGGCTAGGTGGATGCCCTTGGGAAACCCTGCCAGCGGAGTCTTCAAACAGCATAAGAGACTGCTGCATAACTTGAGGCTGAGACAGTTTCCCTGGTATGCATGGGGGTGATGTGACAGACTGATGGGGTTGGTTTTCAGGCGCCATCTGTGCGCTTTCTGCAGAAGACTGGGTGGGAGATAATGTGAACGTGCTGGATCCACTGTCGGCCACCCAATTGACTAATGCCTGTACCTGCTCAGGCCTTACCATCCTTAGAACGGCATTGGGCCCCACCATATATCGCTGTAAATTCTGGCGGCTACTGGGACCTGAGGTAGTTGGTACACTAGGACGTGTGGATGTGGCAGAACGGCCACGTCCTCTCCCAGCACCAGAGGGTCCACTAACACCACCACGACCATGTCCACGTCCGCGTCCCTTACTAGATGTTTTTCTCATTGTTATGGTTCACCACAACAACAAATATATTATTTGGCCCAATGTATTGTATTCAAATTCAGCGGAATATAAATTTGAGGCCTAGTATTTAGGCGCTGGGTGACCGGTATGGATTTAGTGACAGAATTAGACTTGGAAATGCACAGAAGCGTGTGTGTGAAGTTATTCTGAATGACCCTATGTGCACCTTGAATATTATATACCCTTTTAGGGATAGATTTCAAATAGCTCTGATATAGCAGGAACCACTAAATTATGAAATTGCTAAATTGGGAATTGTACTTCAACCCAGAACAAAAAATGTGCTTTGACGGACACTAAATAACTTTCCCAGCCACAACAGGACAGCGGTAACGAGAGATTTAGCGGGATATAAATTTGAGGCCTAGTATTTAGGCGCTGGGTGACCGGTATGGATTTAGTGACAGAATTAGACTTGGAAATGCACAGAAGCGTGTGTGTGAAGTTATTCTGAATGACCCTATGTGCACCTTGAATATTATATACCCTTTTAGGGATAGATTTCAAATAGCTCTGATATAGCAGGAACCACTAAATTATGAAATTGCTAAATTGGGAATTGTACTTCAACCCAGAACAAAAAATGTGCTTTGACGGACACTAAATAACTTTCCCAGCTACAACAGGACAGCGGTAACGAGAGATTTAGCGGGATATAAATTTGAGGCCTAGTATTTAGGCGCTGGGTGACCGGTATGGATTTAGTGACAGAATTAGACTTGGAAATGCACAGAAGCGTGTGTGTGAAGTTATTCTGAATGACCCTATGTGCACCTTGAATATTATATACCCTTTTAGGGATAGATTTCAAATAGCTCTGATATAGCAGGAACCACTAAATTATGAAATTGCTAAATTGGGAATTGTACTTCAACCCAGAACAAAAAATGTGCTTTGACGGACACTAAATAACTTTCCCAGCCACAACAGGACAGCGGTAACGAGAGATTTAGCTGGATATAAATTTGAGGCCTAGTATTTAGGCGCTGGGTGACCGGTATGGATTTAGTGACAGAATTAGACTTGGAAATGCACAGTAGCGTGTGTGTGAAGTTATTCTGAATGACCCTATGTGCACCTTGAACATTATATACCCTTTTAGGGATAGATTTCAAATAGCTCTGATATAGCAGGAACCACTAAATTATGAAATTGCTAAATTGGGAATTGTACTTCAACCCAGAACAAAAAATGTGCTTTGACGGACACTAAATAACTTTCCCAGCTACAACAGGACAGCGGTAACGAGAGATTTAGCGGGATATAAATTTGAGGCCTAGTATTTAGGCGCTGGGTGACCGGTATGGATTAGTGACAGAATCAGACTTGGAAATGCACAGAAGCGTGTGTGTGAAGTTATTCTGAATGACCCTATGTGCACCTTGAATATTATATACCCTTTTAGGGATAGATTTCAAATAGCTCTGATATAGCAGGAACCACTAAATTATGAAATTGCTAAATTGGGAATTGTACTTCAACCCAGAACAAAAAATGTGCTTTGACGGACACTAAATAACTTTCCCAGCTACAACAGGACAGCGGTAACGAGAGATTTAGCGGGATATAAATTTGAGGCCTAGTATTTAGGCGCTGGGTGACCGGTATGGATTTAGTGACAGAATTAGACTTGGAAATGCACAGTAGCGTGTGTGTGAAGTTATTCTGAATGACCCTATGTGCACCTTGAATATTATATACCCTTTTAGGGATAGATTTCAAATAGCTCTGATATAGCAGGAACCACTAAATTATGAAATTGCTAAATTGGGAATTGTACTTCAACCCAGAACAAAAAATGTGCTTTGACGGACACTAAATAACTTTCCCAGCTACAACAGGACAGCGGTAACGAGAGATTTAACGGGATATAAATTTGAGGCCTAGTATTTAGGCGCTGGGTGACCGGTATGGATTTAGTGACAGAATTAGACTTGGAAATGCACAGAAGCGTGTGTGTGAAGTTATTCTGAATGACCCTATGTGCACCTTGAATATTATATACCCTTTTAGGGATAGATTTCAAATAGCTCTGATATAGCAGGAACCACTAAATTATGAAATTGCTAAATTGGGAATTGTACTTCAACCCAGAACAAAAAATGTGCTTTGACGGACACTAAATAACTTTCCCAGCCACAACAGGACAGCGGTAACGAGAGATTTAGCGGGATATAAATTTGAGGCCTAGTATTTAGGCGCTGGGTGACCGGTATGGATTTAGTGACAGAATTAGACTGGGATATGGCCAAAAAATAACCACACTATTGCTGGTTAAATGCACTTGGTGACGGGCGCAGCTTGCCCCTGATGTAGTATATGGCCAAAAAATGAACAGACTATTGCTGGTTAAATGCACTTGGTGTCACAGCTTGACCAACCACACTACTGAGGGTTAAATGCACTTGGTGACGGGCGCAGCTTGCCCCTGATGTAGTATATGGCCAAAAAATGAACAGACTATTGCTGGTTAAATGCACTTGGTGTGACAGCTTCACCCTGATGTAGGCTTTAGCCAAAAAACAACCACACCATTGAGGGTTAAATGCACTTGGTGACAGGCGCAGCTTGCCCCTGATTTAGTATATGGCCAAAAAATGAACAGACTATTGCTGGTTAAATGCACTTGGTGTGACAGCTTCACCCTGATGTAGGCTTTAGCCAAAAAACAACCACACCATTGAGGGTTAAATGCACTTGGTGACAGGCGCAGCTTGCCCCTGATTTAGTATATGGCCAAAAAATGAACAGACTATTGCTGGTTAAATGCACTTGGTGTGACAGCTTCACCCTGATGTAGGCTTTAGCCAAAAAACAACCACACCATTGAGGGTTAAATGCACTTGGTCGCAGCTTGGATGCACTTGGTCGCAGCACCGCACAAGACACAAAATGGCCGCCGATCACCCCATAAAAAAGTGACTGACAAACGGTCTGGGCAGCCTAAAAACAGTGAGTGAGCATTTGAGTATCAGCAGCTCAATGATGCACAGCTGCAGATCGATCGATTAATCAAGTGAAGTCCTTTGGAGGAGTTAATCTGCCTAATCTCGCCCTACTGTCGCATCCGCAACCTCTCCCTACGCTAATCAGAGCAGAGTGACGGGCGGCGCTATGTGACTCCAGCTTAAATAGAGGCTGGGTCACATGGTGCTCTGGCCAATCACAGCCATGCCAATAGTAGGCATGGCTGTGACGGCCTCTTGGGGCAAGTAGTATGACGCTTGTTGATTGGCTGCTTTGCAGCCTTTCAAAAAGCGCCAAGAAAGCGTCACAAAAGCGCCAAGAAAGCGACGAACACCGAACCCGAACCCGGACTTTTACGAAAATGTCCGGGTTCGGGTCCGTGTCACGGACACCCCAAAATTCGGTACGAACCCGAACTATACAGTTCGAGTTCGCTCATCCCTAGTCCTGATATATATGTTATACTCCATATGAGGTGTGCACAACCAATCCATAACTTTATAATATTATCTACTTTATAGACAGGGTGTGTCTATAATGGTTGGAACACCCATTCCACGTTAGCAACTAGGTGAGCCGTCACAAAATATCTTTTGACACCCAGATCTCTTTACCTATACCAGGGAGGATGAGCTGAGGATAATGCAGGACACGGTGAGAGACACTACTTTTTTGTTTGCCCTGTCACTTTTGGAGATCAAAAAGCTATTTGAGTATGAGTCCAAACGTTTGATCAATTTGGAGCTGCATATGTCCACTCTTTGCGAATACCATCAAACACATAGAATAACATGTGGCATGAGGCCGCAACTTAGACCGGGCTTATTCCCTAACAATGTTAAATTTTGCACCAGGTTTACTCAAATATGCAACAAATTTGCTTTTGATATGATATTTCTCAATGTGGAGTTCTTACAAAAAGAAATGATTGTGGTGCGGGATAATACCTGTAAAAAATCCAGTTCTATTAGAATAATTATTGTCTGCTGAGGAGTGTGCTGTGTTTGTAACTTCATGCACCCCACATTTTGAGAAATTGAAATCTGAGTTACAAGAAAAGAAAAGAAAAGACACAAGTGGATTTGTGACATGGAAGATTATACACGGGGATACATCTACATGTGGCAAAGGGATCCCAAAAAGAACCCCAGATGGGGTGATAAGAGATACCTCAACCCATCTGATAAAAAGGGCTCACGGAACCGGACTTATGAGAATATGAATCATGGACGGGATGATGCCTTACAAGCAACACCTACTGTGCCTTTTTTAGGACTCAGTCCCGACCAATTAGAACCAGACGGGGTGGCAAACGCCATCACAAGTGGAGAAGACAAAACTAAAATCCAGAGACCCCCAACGCCAGAAAGCATCAAACAAAAAGAGGACACAGTTGTAAATATTTCTTCTATTTCACTAAATGATGCACAGCGGTCTGTGCAGGATAAGGGACTTTCCTTTTGCCCTGTCTCCAAGACAGACTGGTTCTACACGGAATTAGATCTGCATAGATTTTTGCGGACTATTAAGCTAAAGATTTGGTTTTCCACACAACATCAGGTGGGAAGAAGTAATGATGAGAGACAATCTGAATTGAGAGACAATACAGGGTTATATTTAAAAAGTAATTTTAATCCTATTATAGATCACCCAGCGGTTGATGCTTTCTTTCTGGCTGTGAGGAGAGATATTGATACATTAAAGCAGGATTCTGATACTAATTGTTTGAAATATGGTAATTTTACATCTAAAGAGATCACTGCGGTAGATTCCCTGGCCTCCGACCACAGCCTCACCATCAAGTCTGCTGACAAGGGTGGTGGGGTTGTGGTCATGGACACCAGGGAATACATACAGGAGATCCATAGTCAATTGAATGACGCACAAGTGTACAGGCGAGTCACACAAGATCCCAAATTTGGTCTCTTGCGGGAATTACGTGATATTTTGAATCAGGCCTTGGAGGCTGATATCATTGATGCTAAGCTTTTTTCCTATTTATACTGTGACAAACCCTGTACACCTATTCTATATACTTTACCGAAGATCCACAAGAGCTTGGAGCCCCCCTTCCCCCGGGTGACCTGTTGTGTCTGGGAGGGCCTCCTTATTTTGCAATGTGGCCATTTTTTTGGATAAGCTTTTACATCAGTACGCCATCTCCTCTAAATCATACATTAGAGATACAGGTGATTTCTTGTCCAAAATTGATGATCTTGTTGTGCCTGTGCGGCCACCCTGGTATCATTCGGTGTGTACAGCTTGTACACATCAATTGACCTAGAGTTGGGCCTTCAGGTCATACAAGTCGGTCTGAGACAATCGGAGTACACTGAGGCTTGTCAAGCCTTTATTTTGACACTTCTGAGATTTGTGTTGACCAATAATTATTTCTTTGTACAGATGCGTGGGACTGCGATGGGGTCCAACGTGGCACCCACCTATACCAACATCTACATGTCCCACCTTGAGGAGTCATTTGTTTATGGCAGCCGCCACTTCAGACATGTTCTGGGGTGGTGGTGCTATATCAACAATATCTTCTTGGTGTGGACGGTGACACGTTGGGCCTCCTCACGTTCCACGCATTTATCAATGAAATCAATCCTACTGTAAAATTCACTGTTCTCCATTTGAATCATAAATCACAATTTCTGGATACAGAAGTTCAGGTCATGGGTCAGGGTCTAACTACTGATCTGTATGTGAAAAGTACTGATAAAAACACTTTGTTACACTTTGACAGTCATCACCCACGTTCCATGATTCAGTCGTTACCTTCTAGTCAATTCCTCAGAGTCAAGAGGATTGTGAGGGATAAACCCACTAGGGATGTACGGTTTATGGAAAGGAGTAAGAAATTTGCTGCTCGAGGGTACCCCAAGAAACTCATTCCTGGGAGTATTTTGTGAGTTGACACCAATCATGCACAAATCCCATGCAATGACACCACAAGAGCCCCACACATTCCTTTCATTTCACAATATTCTGCTGATAGTCGTCAAATTGCGTCTGTCATCAGAAAACATTGGAAGATTATAGGGAATAGCTTTCCTCAGATTGAAGAGCTTCGGACACCCCAACTTTTTTCTTACCGAAGGGGGTGGAACTTGGGTGATAGGTTGGTCAAGTCTGATGTGGGTAGCAACAGGACCACTGTGAGGTCGCTATGTGGCCCCACACGGACTTGTTGCTATCCATGTCATCACTGTGTGAATTGCTGCCTCATGCTCAAGGGGGATTCTTTTCATAATCCTGCGACAAATAAAATGATTAAGATCGCTCAGTATCTGACGTATGATTCGTCCTATGTGGTCTACCTACTGCCATGCCCATGTGAGGCGTGGTATGTTGGGGACACCATGTGGGAAGTTAAGACACGTTTAAATCAGCATAGATACTCTATCAGAAAAAAAAAATGGATTTGAGAGTTTCCAAGCATTTTATGGAGGCGGGTCACTCTGAAACGGACTTGAGGTTTCGTATATTGGAGCAGGTACAGGTGGGCAGACGTGGTGGCAATAGAAAGGCTCTCCTTAAAAAGCAAGAGCTATTTTGGATATTTACCTTGAAGACCCTCAAGCCAAATGGTTTGAATGTTGACTTTAGGGTGGATTAGTGGTGTCTCTCCCCGTGTACCGAGTTGTCCTTATCCCCTGGCATAGGGCGTAGGAAGTGGGGGGGAAAATAATGCGGGGGGGACAGGTTTGGTCAAACCCCCCCCAGCGGCAGTGCGTGCGGCGGCGGGGCAGTAACTGAGATGAGTGCTTCCATTGTGGAAGCAAAGCGCTCATCTCCATAGTAATCTGACTGTATCACCGTCCTCAGGACAGCGATACAAACAGAAGGCTGCGGAGGAGCAGGGCAGGGAGGTGTGTCCCTTTCCTGTTCCTCTGATAGGCTGCCGGCACTACTAGGCCGGCAGCCTATCAGAGGCCGGTGTAGGCAGCGTGATGACGTCATCGGGCCACCTGAGCCGTACAGCGCTGGAGTCGGGACACAGGCCGAAAGAGGCCTGCATCGCATCGCTCCAGAGGTAAGTATAAGTGTTATTTTTATTTTTATTTTTTTACTATATACAATACTTAATTTTTTTTTACTGGCACATAATGGGGGGGGGCCCTATTACTGGCACAAATGTTTTTACTGGCACATAATGGGGGGGATCCCGGTCATTACTGGCACATAATGGGGGGCTGGTTATTACTGGCACATAATGGGGGGGGGCCCGGTTATTACTGGCACATAATGGGGGGGGCTGGTTATTACTGGCACATAATGGGGGGGAGCTGGTTATTACTAGCACATAATGGGGGGCCCGGTTATTACTGGCACATAATTGGGGGGCCGGTTATTACTGGCACATGATTGGGGGGGCCCTGTTATTACTGGCACATAATTGGGGGGCCGGTTATTACTGGCACATGATTGGGGGGGCCCTGTTATTACTGGCATATTCTTGGGGTTGTTATTACTGGCACATGATTGGGGGGGGCCCTGTTATTACTGGCACATGATTGGGGGTCTGTTTTATTACTGGCACATGATTGGGGGGGGCTGTTATTACTGGCACATGATTGGGGGGCCCTGTTATTACTGGCACCACATGATTGGGGGGGACCCTGTTATTACTGGCACATGATTGGGGGGCTGTCATTACTGGCACATGATTAGGGGCCTTGTTATTACTGGCACATGATTGGGGGGGGCCTGTTATTACTGTCACATGATTGGGGGGGCCCTGCTATTACTGGCACATGATTGGGGGGCCTGTTATTACTGCCACATGATTGGGGGGGCCTGTTATTACTGCCACATGATTGGGGGCCCTGTTACTACTGTCACATGATTGGGGGGCCCTGTTACTACTGGCACATGATTGGGGGGTGCCTGTTATTACTGGCTGATGAGAGGCGCTGGGGGGGCTGATGAGAGGCACTGGGGGGCTGATGAATGGCACTGGGGGCTGATGAGAGGCACTGGGGGCTGCTGGAGAGGCACTGGGGACTGCTATGAGGCATGGGGCTCTTATTTGAGGTCTGATTGGGGGTCATTCATATTGGGGTCTGAGCTGAGGTGTGATCTGAGGTCTTATTAACATTGGGGATCTTATTGGGGCTGTTAGCTGAGGTCTGATTAACATTGGGGGTCTGATTGGTGGTCTGACCTGAGGTATAATGAAACATATTTTTTTTTCTTATTGTGCCCCCTTCCAGCCCGGAGCCCAGAGCTGTCCAGGGCACTGATCCGGAGCAGCTTGGAGAAAAAGGACTCCCACACTCCTTCTGTCCAGCCAAGCCAGCCAGCATCCCTGAGTCTTCAGAACTGTAAGTAAATTATGAGGTACCTGGAATAACTGAAATATATGCCAAACGTTTGGTTAATTTCTGTGACCTGATAAACAAAGAATTGTTCCTTTTTGCATTTTTTTTTATTGTGAGATTTTTCACACACACACAAAATTTAACGATATAAACAACTCGCAGTTTACAGAATAAGAATATACCCGGCGAGCAAAAATGCTGTCCCCCCCCAGATTTTTGGGGGTTTCTACACCCATGTCCCCTGGTATGGTTATATTGAACATGTGTATAATACAACTAAGCTGAAATATAAATTGTTTTTAATGAATAACACTTTCCTTTTTTTGTATTATTTGTAGATTCAGCTATTAATCACAACTTCAGTTGGCATACTGTGTGAAGATACGAGCATCTTTTGCTGATACCTTTTATGATGGCCGCGTCTGTATAGTGCCATACATGTGACGTGCTATATATTGCAATTTTTGGTCCACCTACACATTTAATTATTTGTAATATGTGACACCCGAGAAGGTGTTGTCCCCTTTCTTTTAAGGGGTCATGCCAGCTCTGGTTGTATCCATGCAGGGCATACATGTGGATTTGTTCAGTGTCTCATTGGGTGCATTGACGGTTTGGCACGGTAACCCGTGCCAACGCCACTGCTGCCCTATCACAGTGATGACTTTACTGCTGACCCGCTTGGTCCTGACTGTGAGACATTTTTTTCCCACGTTGAATATTTGTTCCATGAATCGGTCTGTATAGTGGTAAGTGTGTTGGTGGGACACTTGACTTTGGGGCTCCATGGGGGCGTTCCCACCACCGACTACTAGGGAATCATTGACCGTTGATACGGTCTTGATTCACTACCTATCGCTTTGATCCTTTACATCTCCATAGCTTTGTTTACCTGTTTCTATCTGGATCATGTGACAAGGATCACATGACTCTACATTGGGTGGCCACTATTGCTCGAGCATGCGCACATGTGGGCATCCTTGGATTAGGCCATCTTTGATAAGGTCTCCATTAGGTTTCCTTGCGCTGGAGATACCGCAAGATCCATTGTTCTTGTGCATGTGCAGTAACAGAATGTGGACGCCTCCGAGACTGCTATGATCGGCGTGCGCAGTTTACCAGCTGACTTTATGAGTTTTTAATCCACATTATGTATTGGGTACACCTGTATTTTTTTATTATCAATTATATATCATTATGTATTATTATTATATAACATGTATTGTTTACGAGACACTGTCACTTTATTTCAATCATGTATTGCCCACATTGATGTTGATGAGCTTGTAGCTTTTTTATGAATTCTGCTTATTTTAAAGCTAATTGGATTTTTTGTATCATGAATTGACACACCTTTATATATCGTTGTTGTAACACATGTTCACATAGCTTGAGAAAGACCGCAACAAGTGCTTGAAACGTCACAACATGACACTGGGTGAATAAACCACACGTGTTTTTTTTATCTTAATGGTGTGCTGCTGGCTTCTTCCTTCTTATTGAATGGGACCTTGGTGCTGTTCATATTGGCCTGATTTTGCACCCAATCGACATGTGTGCTGCGTCTTCATCTTTCATAAATATATATATATATATATATATATATATATGTGTGAGTTAATTTATTTACACCTATGAAATCCGAGATGAATTCATTTATTTATTAATTAAATAAAATTCTTAGGAGACATATTGATTTGTACAGTACAAATTATAATTACATTTATTATTTCAATTATGTACTTACTACCCACCAGCCATATATTCATTCTCTTTGGTTTTGCCGCCCTGATGTAATATCATGCACTTATTCCCCAGTATGAATTAATTCTTTCAGGTGCCTCACATGTTTCTCGGTCCCTCTGCTATTTTAATTATTCTGTGGCCCCATCAATTGACATTACATTTTAGAATATTGTTTTATATATTTTTTTTTTCTATCTTTTTTTATACCTTCATACTTTTACATATAAATCTGAACATATGTGTGTGTATATACATATATATTTGTTTTTAAGACTTGAAAAAGGAGCTCCACATGCTCTGAAACGCCTTGTCATCCTCCAGGGGTGGACACAGGCAGCAGAGGGCCCCTGTGGAAAGAATGTGCCTGCCCCCCCCAACCACACATATAGAAATAAACATAGGCCATAGGCAAAGATTAATACATTGAGGTGTGGCAGCAGAAGGGACCCCAATTTGTCATCTTCCCCCAATCCTACAGGGAGAAGAAGAGGTCATCAGGGGCATCAAAGATAGTGGAGAGCCTTCAGATACTGTGGTGCGTATTAATGTCCCCTTAATGCTCCTACATAGTCATTTTTGCCCCTTTGTGCCAGCACACAGTAGTGATATCCACATTGTGCCCCCTTCACATTAATTGTGACAAGTTATGTTCCTCCTCACAGTATTTATGCCCAGATATGTGCCAATTGCCAACGTAATTAGGCCAGATATGTGCCCCCTCACAGTAGTTGTGGCCAGATATGTGCCCCCTCACAGTAGTTATGGCCAATATGTGCCCCCTTACAGTAGTTATGGCCAGATATGTGCCCCCTCACAGTAGTTATGGCCAGATATGTGCCCCCTCACAGTAGTTATGGCCAGATATGTGCCCCCTCACAGTAGTTATGGCCAGATATGTGCCTCCTTTACAGTAGCTATGCCCAGATATTGTCCCCCCTTCACAGTAGTTATGTCCAGATATGTGCCCCTCACAGTAGTTATGTTCAGATATGTGCCTCCTTTACAGTAGATATGCTCAGATATTGTCCCCCCTTCACAGTAGCTATGTCCAGATATGTGCCCCCTCACATTAGCTATGGTCAGATATGTGCCCCTCACAGTAGTTATTGCCAGAGATATCCCCCCTCACACATACCCATTGAAATGAACGGATCAGGATTCAGTCTTGATGATATTCATTTACACTGGCGCTGGATGCGCTGAAGTTATGGAGAGGCCGGCGCCTCTTCATAACATCAGCAGAACCACTTCCAATTTAGGGGTTATTAAGACCGGCGTCTAAAACGCTGGTCTTAATAAATGGGCCCTGCATGTCTGGGCAACACTTTAAACCCATTTACACGACACGGACCATAGTATTTTATGATCTGATGACGCAATGTGCCATCTGCATTTTTTTGCAGACCCATTAACTAGCCTGCATGTTGAGGACCAGTATAGGACATGTCACATTTTCTATCCTTTGCGCAACAGACATACGCATGCGGAAAGCAAATGACTTCCATGTGCTTTCTGCATCTGTATGTCCGTTCTGCACAAGATGGAAAATGTGACATGTCCTATATTTCTCTACAAAATGCGGACTGCAGACCCATTTAAGTTAATGGGTTTGCAAAAGTATACAGATCGCACATGGACGGCATACACATCTTGCCGATCCGCGGACCGCAAAATACATTATTAATGTAGCCTCACAGTATGTGGGTAAAGAACAGTCACAGGAGGGCCAGAGGGGGAACAGGTGGGGTAAAAAAACAACAACATACCAAGTCAATTTCAGTGTCTGGCAGAGACCGTGGTCACTGGGCAGCCTCTGGTCCTCACTTACTTCCTCCTAAGTTGCTGCAGGCCTCACACATTAAGCACCAGAAGCGCTAGGAGAGGACCGCGTGTGGGTGGGGCTACCACAACATTAAATAGGGAGGAGCTACTGACATTACCAGATGGGAGGTGGAGCTACAACACAGTGAAGTGGCTCAGCACAGGCCTGGCTGAGATGGTGTTAAACTCTTCATGATGCTGCCCACCACACAGCAGGACTGAGCTGTATGGAGGATGGAGGGGGGGCTATCGCAGATGCAGCTCAGGATGTGCTGCCCTGGTCCTGCTCCTCAGAGCTGCGGATGCAGTACGTCCTGAGATTGAAGTCAGATAGTAAGGTGGGCCCCTTCTACATGTTGGATGTGTGATGATGAATGGTCAAGCGGGGAGCGTGCGGCTCTCTGCTTCACCATTACAATCAGCTGTTTGTGCATCCTGTAGATGCATAGACAGCTTAATTGGAGGGTGCCCTTCCACACTGGCCCCCTGTGCAGCTGAACCGGCACCACCCTCTCCAATTTCAACCTCTACACTATGTCACCTTGCTACACTGTGGTCTTCTCATGCTTCTGCTAACTGAACACTACAGTATGTCATGCTGCTGGTAAATCAACACTATGTCACTGGACCACTTTGTGGCCTCCTCATGCTGCTAACTCAGCACTGTGTCACTGGGCCACTCTGTGGCTTCCTCAGGCTGCTTCCTCCTTAACACTATGTAAGTGGGCCACTCTATGGTCTCCTCATGTTGCTGCTGTCACCTCCCCACTATGTTACTGGGCCACTCTATAGTCTCCTCATGCTGCTGCTACCTCAACACTATGTCATTGGGCCACTCTGTGGACTTCTCAAGCTGTTCTCCCACCCTCCCGACTCCATGATTGGGCCAATATATTGCCTTTTTGGCCTGGTTGACATGATCCTTTATTTGACCCTGATCTGTCAGAAGGAAGGAAACAACATGAGACACACAATGGATCCGGTCCGTGTAGCAGCTGCAAATGATGCAAATATTCTATTCACATGCCATCTCTGTTTTGGATCCACTCCTGTTTTTTTTTTTTTGGGGGGGGGGGGGGTAGCAATACTGCTGGATTACTGACCAAATGCTGACCAAGTGAAGGCGGATGCTCAACAGACAGGATCCGTTTTTTTAGTGGGTTATTGTTCTGACGGATCAGAGGAGGAGGAAAAAAAGCCAGTGATGTCAACACAAACTTACTGCTGACACCCTCTCCACTTTGTATGGGGTGCTCTACTTGTATAGGTGTTTAATAGAACAGGTTCTGTAGACATCTATGTGGAATCAGCTGACGACGGTGTAAAAGGAGTGTGCTTTTTCACACTACAGTAAGATCTTGGACCTCTGCATGGTTCTTTATAGCTGGCGTTAACATTGACCTGTAAGGCTGAGTTCACACTTGAGTTATTTGGTCAGTTTTGGCCCCGTAACTGTCCAAATAACTGAAGTGTGCAGTGATTCTAAGAGCGACGCCTGTCATGTGCGTGTCTTACTGACTCACAGTATTGTTTCACTACCATAGTAGACTCCCTATGCATATTACTGCAAGGCACAGTGTTCTACACCACTATATAGGCTCTCTGCAGCCAGGAAATAGCTTTTTTTATCGCAATTTGCCGCAAATAAATTCAAATCAAATCAAATCTTTTCGGAAAATTTGGCGAACCTGCCAGATTGAATTTCTGAGAAATTTGCTCTTCTCTAGTTGTAACCCCTGGAAATGAGCAGTATATAATGTGATGGAACAATGAATCCAGCCAGCAAAAGGATAATTTGGACAATCACAATACATTAGTAATTGCCTTGTATTAACTTTCTCTACATGATAAATGTCATTTGCTCCGATGCTCCCATCCTCTCCTTTGCCATGCGCTGTATAGCACAGGGCAAGGGCTTTTTTGTTTTCAAACATACACTGCTAGGTGGAGGTTTCCTCCTAGCAGTGTTCCCAGAGACATCACCATGAATATTGCAAGGCGGAAGCCTCCACCTAGCAGAGACCTGGTATGTCACATGATTTGCTGAAAAAGACCTTGCCCTGCATGATTCAGTGCAGAGCAAGGGAGAGCATCAGAGCATGAAATGGGGCTGCATGGGTAAAGAAGAGGATGTGTCTGGGTTCAGTTCTGAACCCAAACAACCCCTTTAACCTTATAGTAGATAGCATAAACTTAGAGCAGTTTTCTAGACCTGCACCAGATTTATTACATGAACTCTGGATGGATGATAAATGTGGTGATTGGCTAGACACTCTTAACAAACTGTAAATCGACTACTGGTTTAGTTTAAAAGTTTATACCACTTACTTTACTACTTTTGTGCAAAACAGTAGAAATGGCCTCGCGGTTTTGTGGCAAACTTTGCACATCCGCAATTATGATGTCTGCTGGGGCCATATTCTTTTGAATTGCACCGAACTTTGACCCATGACACATCCATCAGGTGGGACAGGACAGCCAATTGAGATATTTCAGTACATGGACACACCCCAACCCTATAGCAGAACCCGATCTGGCAGCTATTTTACATTCTGTGTTTTGCCAGTGTAGGGAGAGGTTGCTCTGTGGATCAGGGACAGACTGTTAGGGACACCAAACACTAGCTAATAGGGCCACAAAAGTCCTTTTTAATAGAGCCACAAAAGGTGTGCTATTGATGGGTGTGATATACTGAGGGGTGTAAAGCTTACTTACAGTCATGTGAAAAAATTAGGACACCCTTTGAAAGCATGTGGTTTTTTGTAACATTTTTAATAAAAGGTTATTTCATCTCCGTTTCAACAATACAGAGAGATTAAAGTAATCCAACTAAACAAAGAAAACTGAAGAAAAGTCTTTTCAAGATCTTCTGTAAATGTCATTCTACAAAAATGCCTATTCTAACTGAGGAAAAAGATAGGACACCCTTGCCCCTAATAGCGAGTGTTACCTCCTTTGGCTGAAATAACTGCAGTGAGACGGTTCTTGTAGCCATCTACCAGTCTTCGACATCGGTCTGAGGAAATTTTACCCCACTCCTCAATGCAGAACTTTTTCAGCTGTGAGATGTTTGAGGGGTTTCTTGCACGTACAGCCCTTTTCAAGTCACCCCACAGCATCTCAATGGGATTCAAATCTGGACTTTGACTTGGCCATTCCAGGACTCTCCATTTCTTCTTTTTCAGCCAATCTTTGGTTGATTTACTAGTATGTTTTGGGTCATTGTCATGTTGCATGGTCCAGTTCCGCTTCAGCTTTAATTTTCTAACTGATGGTCTCACATGTTCTTCAAGCACCTTCTGATACACAGTAGAATTCATCGTGGATTCTATGATGGTGAGCTGACCAGGTCCTGCTGCAGCAAAGCAGCCCCAAACCATGACACTTCCACCTCCATGCTTCACAGTTGGTATGAGGTTCTTTTCTTGGAATGCTGTGTTTGGTTTACGCCAAACATGTCCTCTGCTGTTGTGTCCAAATAATTCAATTTTGGACTCATCTGTCCAAAGAACATTATTCCAGAAGTCCTGGTCTTTGTCAACTTTATCTCTGGCAAATGTCAGTCTGGCCTCGATGTTTCTCTTGGAAAGCAAAGGTTTCCTCCTTGCACACCTCCCATGCAAGTTAAACTTGTACAGTCTCTTTTTGATTGTAGAGGCATGTACTTCTACATCAACAGTAGCCAGAGCCTGCTGTAGTTCTCGAGATGACACTTTAGGGTTTTTGGAGACCTCTTTTAGCATCTTGCAGTCTGCTCTTGGGGTGAACTTGCTGGGGCGACCAGTCCTGGGCATGTTGGCAGTTGTTTTGAAAGCCCTCCACTTGTAGACTATCTTCCGGACAGTGGAATGGCTGATTTCAAAATCTTTTGAGATCTTTTTAAATCCCTTCCCAGACTCATAGGCTGCTACAATCTTTTTTCTGAAGTCCTCTGACAGCTCTTTTGCTCTCACCATGGTGCTCACTCTCACTTCAACAGTCAGGAGCACACCAAACTAAATGTTTGAGGTTTAAATAGGGCAAGCCTCATTCAACATGCAGAGTAACGATCTACTAATTATGTGCACCTGGTGTGATATACCTGTGTGAGATCTGAGCCAATTTAAGAGGGAATACATGTGAGGGTGTCCTATCTTTTTCCTCAGTTAGAATAGGCATTTTTGTAGAATGACATTTACAGAAGATCTTGAAAAGACTTTTCTTCAGTTTTCTTTGTTTAGTTGGATTACTTTAATCTCTCTGTATTGTTGAAACGGAGATGAAATAACCTTTTATTAAAAATGTTACAAAAAACCACATGCTTTCAAAGGGTGTCCTAATTTTTTCACATGACTGTATAATATAATTTCTAACATAGGAAGTGTATTATATTGCATTTGTATTGTGCAGCAGTTGTGTGTGGTTCTGCTGCGATACCACAGCTATATAGAGGGAAAACGCTAATGGAATAACTAATTGCAACTGGTGTGATTACCTGTTGCCCCAAATGATTGAGGGGTGTGATATACCTATAATATACTTTCTAACATATAAACTATATAGTGGATTTGTATTGTGCAGCAGTTGTGTGCGGTTCTGCTGCGATACCGCAGGTATATAGAGGGACACGTGCTATTGGAACAACTATTTGCAATGCATATGATATACCAGTTCCCCCCCAAAAAAATCTGATTGAGGGTGGATTGAAATATACCTGCTTCCACAAATTACTGATTGAGGGGTGCAATATACTTGCTTCCACAAAATATTGATTATAGGGTTTAATATACCTGCTTCCGCAAAATACTGATTGAGGGGTGCAATATAACTGCTTCCACAAAAAACTGAATAAGGGGTTTGATATACCTGCTTCCACAAAATACAGATTGAGGGTTGCAATATACCTGCTTCCACCAATTATTGATTAAGGGGTTCTATATTGCTACAAGATGATATAGTTTTAAATTAGAGGGGCAAAGGTTTAAAAGTAATATCAGAAAGTATTACTTTACTGAGAGAGTAGTGGATGCATGGAATAGCCTTCCTGCAGAAGTGGTAGCTGCAAATACAGTGGAGGAGTTTAAGCATGCATGACATAGGCATAAGGCCATCCTACATATAAGATGGCCAGGGGCTATCCATAGTATTTAGTATATTGGGCAGACTAGATGGGCCAAATGGTTCTTATCTGCCGACACATTCTATGTTTCTATATACCTATTTCCACAAAATACTGATAAAGGGGATTTATATGCCTGCTTCCTCAAAATATTGATTGAGGCCTGCAATATTCCTGCTTCCGCAAAGTACTGGTTAAGGGGTTTGATATAACTGCTTCCACAAAACACAGATTGAGGGGTGTGATATACCTGCTTCCACTAAATATTGATTAAGGGGTTCTATATACCCGCTTCCACAAAATATTAATTAAGGGGTTATATATACCTGCTTCCACAAAATACTAATTAAGGTGTTTGATATACCTGCTTCCACCAAATATTGATTAAGGGGTTCTATATACCAGCTTCCACAAAATACTGATTAAGGGGTGCAATATACCTGCTTCCACCAAATATTAATTAAGGGGTTATATATATCTGCTTCCACAAAATACTAATTAAGGGGTTTGATATACCTGCTTCCACCAAATATTGATTAAGGGAATTGATATACCTGCTTCCTCCAAATATTGATTGAAGCCTGTGATACACCAGCTTCCACAAAATACTAATTAAGGGGTTTGATATACCAGCTTCCACCAAAATGCTGATTAAGGCCTGCGATACACCTGCTTCCACCAAATATTGATTGAGGGGTGCAATTTACCTGCTTCTACCAATTATTGATTGACGCCTGCGATACAACTACTTCAACAAATTACTTATTCAGGGGATTGATATTCCTGCTTCCACCAAACATGGATTGAGGCCTGTGATACGCCTGCTTCTACAAAATACTAATTAAGGGGATTGATATACCTGCATTTAACAAATATTGATTGAGGCCTGTGATACACCTACTTCCACAAAATACTGATTAAGGGGAATGATAGAACTGCTTCCACCAAATATTGATTGAGGCCTGTGATACAACTGTTTCAAAAAAATACTGATTAAGGGGTTTGATATACCTGCTTCCACAAAATACTGATTGAGGGGTGCGATATACCTGCTTCCACCAAATATTAATTAAGGGTTCTATATACCTGCTTCCACAAAATACTGATTAAGGGGTTTGATATAACTGCTTCCACAAAATACTGATTAAGGGGTGCAATATGCCTGCTTCCAATAAATATTAATTAAGGGGTTATATATACCTGCTTCCACAAAATACTGATTAAGGGATTTGATATACCTGCTTCCACAAAATGCTGATTGAGTGGTGCAATATACCATCTTCTGCAAAATAATGAATAAGGGGTTTGGTATACCTGCTTTCACAAAATACAGATTGAGGGTTGCAATATACCTGCTTACACCAAATATTGATTAAGGGTTTCTATATTCCTGCCTCCACAAAATACAGATTAAGGGGATTGATATAACTGCTTCCACCAAATATGCTTGCGATACACCTGATTCCACAAAATACTGATTGAGGGGTGCAATATACCTGGTTCTACCAAATATTGATTGAGGCCTGCAATACACCTACTTCTACAAAATACTGATTAAGGGGTTTGATATACCAGCTTCCACAAATACTGCTCTTCTATGTGGACTTTGGCACAGGCAGAGGAAGAGGCAGACCATTCCGCAGGGGTGGTAGGGGTCGGGCAGGTGCACCAGGCCAGATCCTAAGTGGGAAGTTGTAAAAGTTGCATGCGATTACTTCAAAGGATACACCAGAGTTGGTTGAGTGGCTCACTCAGCCATACGCTTCTGCACCCTCCTCATCCTCTGTATATGCACCCTCCTCCCCCTCTGCTGTGTGCACCCCCAAAGACACCACCACCACCACCATAGCCCCTACATATGAGTCAGAGGTATTATTTTCCTATCCATTCCCAGACCTAACCGATGCACAGCCATTCTTGGCATCGATTAAGGAAGAGATCTCTAATGTCAGTGGTGGTGAAGGTGACGTGTCAATAGTTGTTGCGTGGGTGCCCACAAGAGAGGAAGAGGAGAGATGTTCAGAGGGAGAGACAGAGCAGCAGATAGGGAGGAGACGGAGGAGAAGCAGGCAGAACTCACAGGGCACCAGAGGTAAAAAGCAAACTGCAAATGAGCCATCCACCATGCACGGTCACATCTGGCGCTCCCAGAACGCCGGCACATGGCTCCGCAGTGTGGGCTTTTTTTTACTTGTTAGCTGCTGACAATAGTGTTGCAATCTGCAGCCTGTGCTGTCAACGCATAAGTCAAGGTAGGAGCAACACTCACCTAGGGATTACCTCATCCGCAGCCAAAATGTTAGAGTGTAAAAAGTTGATGATGCCAGATAACCCTCTTGCCCAACGGCTGACCGCTGGCTTATCGGAACTGGTGGACACGGAGGCCTTTAGAAAATTGTGGCCATTGCCACACCTCAATGGATAGTCCCCGAAAGGAAATATTTCTCCCAGAAGGGGATCCCAGAGCTATATGGTCACGTTCAGCAGCAAGTAAATGTATTTCTGGCACAGTGTCGGTGCCAAGATACATTTGACTACATAACTTTTACTGTCCACTGGGTGAACCTTCTGACGGCTGTCAAGCATGTAACCCATGGCACCTGTGTGTATTTGGTGTTACCGCCACGGATTGCATGCAGGCCTGCTTCTTCTTCTCCTCCTCCTACTCCATCTCCGAGGATGACATTCTTCTGTCTGATAAGCAGAATCCAGGTCATCTTCAGTCTCCTCCTTGGCTGACTCCTCCTTTTCCACTGCTCCCGCCTCTTCCGCTACACCCCCAAGCTCCCCAGAACTTATTTGACATGCCAGGTGAGACGTTGCTATACTGTGCTGCGGCTGTTGTGCCTGGAAGCCAAGAGCCACACCGGTCCTGCACTGCTTTCAGCTCTGCAGTCACAGGCCGATCAGTGGCTAACCCTGCTCAATTTGACAGTTGGTAAAGTGGTGTGCGACAACGGTGACAATCTGCTGAGCGCGCTGTAACAGGGCAAAATGACACACATGCCGTGCATGGCACACGTCCTGAACTTAGTCGTGCAGCGATTCATTGCCAAATACCCAGGGGTTCAGGACGTCTTGCGGCAGGCCAGGAAAATCTCTCGCCATTTTAGAAGATCTTACACGGCTATTGCTCGCCTTGCTGACGAGCTGGAAGATGAGAAAGTCACAATGCTGAATGAATTTCAAGGGGGAAATACCCCATGTGAGACAAGTCAGCAGGAGTCTAAAGAGGAGTCAGAGAAGGATGGTGGCTGGGGGGAGGAGGAGGAGAAAGAAGAGCAGGCTTTGAGGTGGACTTTAAACTTTTTTGGGATCTCTGGTGTTCTCCGTGGCTGGGGGGAGGAGACAGAGTATGACATTCTCCTGGCCGATAAGCAAAATCCAGGGCGCTCCACCGCTTCCAATTTAGTGCAAATTGGGGCCTTTATGTTCCAATGTTTGAAGAGGGACCCCCGTATAAAAATCATAAAGGTCAAGAACCTTCACTGGGTGGCAATGTACTTAGACCCCCAGTACAAATACAAAATGGTGGACATGTTACCAGCATCACAGAGGGCTGTCAGAATGCAGCATTTCTAGGCCTTGCTGCGAGAGATGCTGCATTCTGCTGTTGCAGGCGCTGGCAGAGGAAATTACACCCACAGAGAAACAGGCGAAGGGTAACAATCTTACCGCGCCTTCAAAAAGAGGGAGGTTGGAAGATGTGGTGGTCATTTTGGATATGATAACATTGTTGCAGCTAACCCATCAACAGCCGCCCTCAGGATCCAGCCTCAGGGAACACCTAGACCAACAGGTGTCCGACTACATCAGGTAACGGCTGATGTGGACGCTCTGAGAAGCGAGAAACACCTGGACTACTGGGTGTGCAGGCTTGACCTGTGGCCAAAGCTGGCACAATTTGCCATGGAACTCTTGGCTTGCCCCTAGTTGAGTGTCTTGTCCTAATGGACATTCAGCGCCGCAGGGGGGATCGTGACCGATAAGCGCACTCGCATAGCTCACGACAGTGTGGACTACCTCACATTTCTAAAAATTAATGAGGCATGGATCTCGGAGGAATTCAACACCTATGATGACCATGTGTAAATGAATTTCCTCATGCCAGCCCACACATATCCGCCACCACCCAAAACAAAGAATGGTCCCTGCCTTATGTAAATACAGCGGAATAAAAGGCCTTTTATGTCAGGTGAATGCCAGACTTTTGGGGCCTGTACATTTTTATCCTGTGACCGCTTAATGGTCAGGTGAATGCCCATTGGCTAATTTTTCGGGCCTGTACTGGCTGACAGTTGCATATTGATCCTGTGTCTGCCTAATGTACCTCCAGCCACAGAATCCAAAGTTCTTTGCTGTCAGGTGAATGCCTGTTGCCTAATTTTTCAGGCCTCTACTGGCCGACAGTTACATATTTATCCTGTGACCGATTAATGTACCTCCAGCCACAGATTCCAAAGTTCTTTGCTGTCAGATTAATGCCTATTGTCTAATTTTTGGGGCCTGTATTGGCCGACAGTTAAATTTTTTATCTCTAGCCACATAATCACACCCTTGTCTCACTCATCTGTCTCTCATTATGGTGGCATATGAACCGCATTCACCATAAGGACCTTCTAATGTCACAGGGTCATGTGACTGTGCCCCCATCTCATACTGTGCCCCTCACACCATACTGTGTCCCCTTATACCCTGCATTGTGCCCTCTTACCACCCTGTGCAGTGCCCCTAGTCATTCCCTGTACTGTGCTCTCTTATACCCTTTTATCCGATCACGGTATGGCGATGTTATCCTGTCACTGTACAGAGGTGTTATCCGGTCAATGTATGGTGTGGTATCCAATAACTGGATGGTCATAACTGTATCCCTTTCCCTGCCCACGCCATCCTATTTTAGACCTGGCATGAGCGGGAAAAATATGCAGATTGTGGTGCTAAGGTCCTTTGCGCCACAATCTGTGCCAGAAATACGCCTAACATAGACGTATTTCTATATAATAAATGACATCTAATTGTATTATTATTCGGGGGTAGGGCTAATATCTTTAAATTAAATTGATTCTAGTTTATTAGGGTCTATTCACACGTCCATAGTGTATTACAGATCTGCAATACACCGGCCCGGCATCCCTATAGAAATGTGTATTCTTGTCCGCTATTGCGGACAAGAATAGGACATGTTCTATTTCTTTCGGGAGCTGCGGACCGGAAGTACGGAGCCGCAGACCGGAAATGCGGATGCAGGCAGCACAATGTGTGCTGTCTGCATCCTTTTCATCCCCTTTGAGAATGAATGGGTCTGCACCCGTTCCACAGAATTTCGGAACGGATGCTGACCCATTCTACGGACGTGTGAATTGAGACTTATAATGTTTTCTGTATTTCCCAGTAGAAAATTATCCTTGGGAAACACAGTCTTCATCCCTGACCACCAGGACCAGGTAGCGCTCTGTCAGTACATGGCTGCCTCCCCTCTCCACCACGCTGCTCCGATATGTACTGGTGCTTATTCTGTCACTAGGGTTGGATTCACATCCTATTTTTGCCATCCATTTAATGCATACCAAAAATGTATGTGTTAACAGATGCCTCAGACTGATGCCGTACAGTGGCGTCCGTTCACCATACAGTTCCTTGGTGGAAAAAAAAAATTATGTTAATGTATGCATTTTTTAAATGGAGGATACAAAGATGTGGAGTGCTGCACATTTGTAAACATTAAACCGATAGGAAATAAACATTTTCTAGGCTCAGGCAGGGCACATTTTTGAGTTTCGCTTTAAGATGCATAAAAATGGCCCCTGATTAAAATACATATTTTTTGTGGGAATTTTTGCCAATGATCCCCCTCTGGTATATCACTGTCCATGTTGTGGGACTATTTGTGTACTTCTAGTAAGTGTTTGCTGGCTACAAATATGACCTGAAGGTTTTTCAGGTTTGCCTGCCATTAAAGTGAATAGGTCCCACCGCTAAAGTGCGTTTTGCAAACATTTAATCAGGAACGCGCTTTTGCATTCGCGAATCGTCCCAGCTAATGTTCGTCCATTACTAGTGACCGTCTAATATACCTCCAGCCACATAATCACTTGATCTTTTCTGTCAGGTGAATCCCAAATTTTTGGGGCCTGTACTCGCCTACAGTAAAATTGTTATCCAGTTACTGCTTAATGGACCTCAAGCCACATAGTCATTTGGTCTTTTATGTCCGGTGAATGCCTAATTTTTGGGGCCTGTACTCCACTGGCCTACAGTAAAATTGTAATCCAGTGACCACCTAATGTACCTCCAGCAACATAATCACTTTATCTTTTCTGCCAGGCGAATGCCTAATTTTTGGGGCCCATACTCCACTGGCCTACAGTAAAATTGTTATTCAGTGACCGCCTAATGTACCTCCAGCCACGTAGTCACTTGGTCTTTTCTGCCAGGCGAATGCCTAATGTTTTGGGCCTATACTCCACTGGCCTACAGTAAAATTGTTATCCAGTGACCATCTAATATACCTCCAGCCACATAATCACTTGTTCTTTTCTGTCAGGTGAATGCCTCATTTTTATGGTCTGTACTCCACTGGCCTACAGTAAAATTGTTATCCAGTGACCGCCTAATGTACCTTCAGCAACATAATCACTTTATCTATTCTGTCAGGTGAATGCCTAATTTTTGGGGCCTGTACTCCTGTGGCCTAAAATAAAAATATTATAGGCTCCAGCAGGGCACATTTTAGAGTTTCCCTTTAAGACTCCTGATTAAGACACATATTTTTTGTGGGAATTTTTGCCAATGATCCCCCTCTGGTATATCACTGTCCATGTTGTGGGACTATTTGCACACTTATAGTAAGTATTTGGTGTCTGCAAATATGACCCGAAGGTTTTTCAGGTTCGCCTGTCATTAAAGTGAATGGGGCCCGCCGCGAACGCTAGGTTTGCAAATATTTGATCGCGAACGCGCTTTTGCGAAACGTCTCGGCCAATGTTCGTCCATCGGTACATCTTCATGTCTTTTTTTGTAAAGCCCACCTCTTTTTTGAGCAAGTTTGAACAAATTTTTTAATTCTTAGTTGTGCCAATTTGCATCTTTTTTAGACACAACTAGGCCACTAAATCTTGTCAAATTCTAATGACTTCATATGACTGTAATGGGGTTAGGTGTCTGTAGAGGTTCTGTTATTTTTTATGGCAAGAATAGGGCAGCAGAACATGTTCTTCCTATAACAAAAATATCAGAACCCCTGAAGGCAAGAGAAATAAGATATTATGAGCAGAGCATAAAGCTGACCAAAACAACACAATCAATTTTGGATTAGGACATAAAAGGAATGCTTTCATCTTCCTAATCAGAGCTTTGTCTCGTGTGTATGCAGTGATATTATTGCATACATCATTAATTATCTTGAATCTCATTGTATCTTTTATATACTATATAAAATAGATCCAATCTTTTATTATGATTCAGGAAAAAATTACAAAAGTACTGGCCGAAGGGTGAAATAAACTTATTAATCAATCACAATGCATAGACAGTAAGTAGTGTTATATGGTTTCATTGCAATAAAATGTGTTATTCAATAAACAATATTTTCATAGGACAGAGTTATATATTTTGCAGTATTAATCTTGAAAGTTGTATTAATTTAAATATAAAAAATCTTACATCATCACTAGTTTGTACATGTCCTTGAGAAATGCACAGTCAATTTCTGCTCTACAATGATTAGCCTATCTAAAACATTGAAAGGACACTTTTCTAATATAATCATGAATATGTACAATTTGCCAATGTGAAAATGGATGAGATAGAACATTTTTAAAGGAAAAAGTAATAACATTTATATTCACCCTACTTGAAAAGTCAGTTTCAATAATGCATACTCAAAATGCGGAAATTCAGTGGTAAAAAAAAAATATATATTTTAAATACAAAGTCTGAGAAGCCTCGTCTGAGCAAAGGTATATTTTTCCAATGTTATTTTATGCATATAAGGGGGTAAAAGAAATAGAATAATGAATATTTAAAAAGTATATTAAAACCACATTGTCTTAGGAATTAGAAAGGGGTCACAGATAATAGCAGCAAGAACAGCTCAGAACTATCAAGAGTCTCTACTGTAATTTAGCTTTTTGCTGACATACTGTAACTTACATAGTTCACCCTCAAAATGGAAGTCATCACAATATCATTACAAAAATGCAAATAAGATATCCCTCAACTTTGCATTATCTTTCTACCTTGTGTTAACTTAGTCTAAGCCGAAAATCCATTTTAAAAAGTTTGAGCTAATATTAGGCACAATAATGGCAAAAGAAACATTTCATATTTTAAAGGGTCAAGTTGCATTTATTCTTACCTACGGTCACAGGAAAAGTCATACATTGTGCATTTTTTATTATGCTGTAAGAGTTGTTTAGACATATTGAAATATAAAGCACATTTATAACATAGCACAAGCAGGTGCTTCGTTATTTTAACCATTCATTATTTTTTTTTTTTTTAGCTTGTCTAGAGTGTAGTTTAATGTGTTGAAAGCTAAACATTCCTGAAAATGTAACATTTAGAGCATTTTATTTTTTAGGAAAAAATAGCACAGAATAAAAATGATAGTTACAATGTGAGTAGGATTACAAGAAAATTGCATATCCATAAAGCAGATGGGTCCCTAACACTAACAAAACTGCCTCCCTTGGACTTACCTAAGCCTTCAGGGCAGTGTAGAGTCCAGCTATAAACATACTCTGCTCAGAAGCCGCAGGCAGATTGGCGTTGCTTAGTCTAAAAGAGGCCGCTACCCTCAATATATACTACAAGAAAATTTTGACTAGCACATTCATGGTCACAGGTGCATATCCATAAAGCAGATGGGTCCCTAACACTAACAAAACTGCCTCCCTTGGACTTACCTAAGCCTACAATATTCAGGGCAGTGTAGAGTCCAGCTACAAACATACTCTGCTCAGAAGCCCCAGGCAGATGGGCGTTGCTTAGTCTAAAAGAGGCTGCTACCCTTAATATATACCACAAGAGAATTTAGACTAGCACATTCATGGTCACGGCTGTATATCCATAAAGCAAGCATACAGAGAACTAATAAAAGCATGGCTGCACAACATTTCAAATGCAAACAATAGAACTGAAAAATGGGGATCATTCTAAATTAAAGTGGTATTATACCTACTATAAATGAAAAAATAGAAGCTCTTTGCGCATATTTTTGATCAAATGTGTGTCGGGCCCATCTCCCAGGCATCAAGGTGGCTTCCATAGATGGGTACCTAACACTAACAGTACTGCCTCCCTTGGACTTACCTAAGCCTACAATATTCAGGGCAGTGTAGAAACCAGCTACATTTATACTCTGCTCAGAAGCCCCAGGCAGCTGGGCATTGCTTAGTCTAAAAGATGCTGCTACCCTCAATATATACTACAATAAAATTTAGACTAGCACATTCATGGTCACAGGTGCTTATCCATAAAGCAAGCAAAATGTGTGCAAAGAGCTTCTATTTTTTTATTTATAGTAGGCATAATACCACTTTAATTTTGAATGATCCCCATTTCTCAGTTTTATTGCCTGGGGCTTCTGAGCAGAGTATAAATGTAACTGGTTCCTATGCTGCCCTGAATATTGTAGGCTTAGGTAAATCCAAAAGAGACAGTTCTGTTTGTGTTAGGTACCCCTCTGCTTAAGCCACCTTGATGCCTGGCAGATGGGCCAGACACACGTTTGATCAAAAATGTCCACAAAGAGCTTCTGTTTTTTTATTTTATAGTAGGTATAATACCACTTTAATTTAGAATGATCCCCATTTCTCAGTTCTATTGTTTGCATGTTCAATGTGAGTAGGATTGTCACAATGTGAGTTGTCAACTTCGATCCAAAGTTCAGGGAAAATGTTATTCTCTGTGAGGCCGAATTTCCTTGTGCTTCCTGGTAACGAATAAATTTTGTGCAAGAGTAATAGTGGCTCTCCCAAATTATTCCCTGGAATGGTGCTCTTGTCGGAGGTGGTTCACCTTCCCACTGATAAGTATGTAATTGATAAAAGTAAGAAAAGTCGACAGGCACTCTATATCTGGTTTTTAAGGATATTTATTGGTTCATATTGTACAGAGTTTTTGTTAAAAATGTTAATTTTTTTCTTATTCATAAAAAATTATTAAAAATTATTAGAATATTGAAATTGTTTATTTGTTGTTGTGGTGGGGGATGGGTGGTGTGATTTGGGTATTTGAAGGTGAAAAAATAATCGATGTAAAAATAGTCGACATAAAATAATCGATGAACAAAAATCGCTACTAAAGTGCTATTGAAAATACAGCCGGACACTCGTCTGTCTGTCAAAGTGGGTGGTCACTACCAACTATTTGTTTGAACTGAAGACAAATTCCGCCTATACTATCGCATGTTAATATACCTACAGAGACTATTTTTCAGCTATTTTATTATTTATTTATTTTTTTCTTATTTTTTCCTACTTATTAAGTCACATATATATATATATATATATATATATATACACTTTTTTCATATTTTTATCCTAAACCTTTGGACATACCTTGGACATATCCTGGACATTATTGGATCCGTCTATATTTTCAATAGCACTTTGGTAACGATTTTTGTTCATCGATTTTTTTATCTCGACTATTTTTACATCGATTATTTTTTCACAGATTATTTTGTATTCGATCAATTTGCATCCCCTTTTTTTCACTCTTGATCATATTTTTCGATTTTACTCCTAACAATTAGAATTTAATCCCCCACTACCTGGGTGTCCACATCAACACCACACACAACCTCAGCCCCCCCTCATCCGGATAATATTTTTAGGTTACACCTTCAAATACCCAAATCACACCACCCATCCCCCACCACAACAACAAATAAACAATTTCAATATTCTAATAATTTTTAATGAATAAGAATAAAAATTTACATTTTTAACAAAAACTCTGTACAATATCAACCAATAAATATCCTTAAAAACCAGATATAGAGTGCCTGTCGACTTTTCTTACTTTTAACAAATACATTTTCCCTGAAATGGGGGTAAAAAAAAAAAAAAAAAAAAAAAAAAAAAAAAAAAACATACCTCATCCATTTGAGTGAGTATTATTTTTAACTGATTAACTGATTATTTTAACTGAATTTTTAACTGCTTAAACTCTGAAATCCCTAATTTTTCATCTCACATGACGTGATCAGCACTAAACATGACATCTGAGGGGTTCAATGATGGGGGTCAGCACAATAGCTGTTCCTCATCTTTGTGCCATCTACCTACAAAGAAATGCAGCAATTTATCACAAAGAAAATTTCTTTGGGGAATTCCGTGAAGCAGCCAAATCAAATTTTTGTAAACTTCACTCAACACTAAATGTGAGGCTTGACGAATTGCAGATGACTCAAAATGTCTGCCACTATGATATGTTACCCTCAAACCTGAACTGTATGGGCATTTTATTTACAATAAAGGACCATGAGTGCCACTGCTATTTGTCTCTAATGTTGTAAACTCACTATAATAAACTTGCCTGTCCAGGCTCCAGCGGCACGACCCTCAGCCTCGGGACAGCCACACAGGGAGAGACGCACTTCTGAGCCATGCCCCCTGGTGAGGTGACCACATCCCTAGTAACAGGATGCAATGCTATGTTTTTTCCCGCAGTGGGCGTGTGCTTGGGGAGATTATCAGTGGGCTGATTAGCTCAGCTTCTCTATTAATGTGTAGTAGTGTTTCTGACGAATGGAGTGCTGAGTAAATGGACCTATCAGGTTCTGATCCAGGGTCTTGGCACTCTATTTAAATACCTTACTGGCCTTAAACCATTGTCAGTTATACTCTTGTTTGGCTCACTAACTAGGTTCCTTGTTTCCTGTTCCTGCATTTCAGTACTGATTCCTCTGAGCTTCTGACCTCGGTTTGTCTTCTGACCACCCAGTGTCTCCTGTTTGGTACTGCGTAGCCCGGCTGCTTCTGACCCATTTCCATAAGATTCTTCTTTGGTGTTTGTCTGTTGGTGTTTGCCAGTCTTTGCACATATTTAGACCAAGAACCGTCGTCCAGTTGTGGTTCTGCCAAGTAGGATTTATACTGCAAGTAGGTAGGAAAGCAGGCTGGGTTTTCTCCCTACA
Organism: Bufo gargarizans; assembly: GCF_014858855.1. NCBI lineage: Eukaryota > Metazoa > Chordata > Amphibia > Anura > Bufonidae > Bufo > Bufo gargarizans. The sequence continues at coordinate 295,452,302 of NC_058084.1, read as the reverse complement.
TATAGTTGCAATCTGTGTTGAGGACTAAAAATTCTCCCGCTGACTAAACATTGCAATAGTGATGGACGAACATCGGCCGGGACGGTTCGCAAACGCAATCAAATGTTCGCGAACCGCAACTTTGCGGTGGGCCCCATTCACTTTAATGGCAGGCGAACCTGAAAAACCTTCAGCTCATATTTGCAGCCACCAAATACTTAGTAGAATTTCACAAATAGTCCCGCAACATGGACAATGACATACTAGAGAGGGATCAATGACAAAAATTCCAACAAAAAATATTAATCTTAATCAGGGGACATATTAGTGTAAGTAAAATACTAGTATTTTGCTGTATTTGTGAGAGGAGAGGCTGATTACATGGCTACTTACTTGCACCTGTGAGGCCAGGCTGGGTGGGTACTAGGCTATTTATAGGCTCCTGTAGGCCTAGGCTGACGACGGTTCAGCTGATTTCACTACCTGTGAGTCAGCTCTAGGATACAGCAGCATGGTGTGGAGGCTCCTTATGGCTGGGCGATGGCAGAATGTCTTAGCGGGGCACTGGTATTCACGGTAGGATCGGAGTGGTTTGCACGGGACCAACGCTGCGGTCCGTGACATGTAGCGCTCTGAGATGTAGCAGAGTCGGGCGCTAAACGGTTGAATGAGGGTTGTTAGCTGGTTCAAGTCATGCATGCTGTGTTTTTGGTAAGGAAAAAAAAAAAAAAAAAATGCTGTGGTATGGCATTTGATGGCATGGTGCCTACAGGGCGGCATGCGATGCGCAGTACTCTGGTTCAAAGCAGAGCGGGGTGCTAACGGTCTAGGGAATGCTCGGCTGTCTAGGGGCTTGTTGGGTCATTGCTTATAGTTGTTGGCCTAGCAGGCGCCTGGTGTAGGTATGGTCGCAGGTTTCCTCTATTAAAAAAAAAAAAAGTGTGTTTTTAACATGCAGGGGCACATCCGTAGCTAATGCCAAACATGCAAGGAGTTGGGGTATGTATACCAGGGGTCTGCATGTGGGGATCCACGCAGATCAGTCGAGGCGCCCGCATTTGAGTTCTGATGCTCCTATAGGTAAGAGTGGTTTATCTATAAACTGTATGTTATGGGCACGCATGTGTCAGCGGTTCTGCGCTGGGGTATAGGTGCATTATATGTTGCCTTATTGTCGTTGCTTCAAGGTTCATGTTCATACACGTTTATGTTTTGTTTTTTGTTTCCCTTTTTTGGTGGTGCTGTGGTGACCATCCCGAAGAAGAAAAAAAAAAAAAAAAAAGCCTGCAAGCATTATGTGGGGGTGTTACCTTCATAGCTATGTCCATGTGTCTGCATTTACAATTTATACTCTGTTCACCACAAGAGCTGCGTTCATGAGTTGCTGTTGCATAACATTGATCCCCTGTTATCTCAGATTGCATTCACAGCTGCGTTATACAGTGCTCTTCATGCTCACAGCTGGGCCCATACCATGTTTCAGGCACTACTCACATCCAGAGCTGCATTCTCCCACCTGTTCATACATCACTTCGGCTTCCACTTAAGGCCGCATTTTTCTTTTCATTGCTACATCATGGTTACTCAGTATTTTCTCGGGGGCAGTCAGTGCACCGCTCTGATACCGTTCTCCTAATGAACATAGCTGCTTTCCTTCAGGTTACATTTCTTCCCTCGCAGACGCCTGGCCCCGCCATTAGGGTCTCTTGCGCCTGGCAGTTAATAAGTCCTGTCACGACTACAGGCGATTACGAAATCCTGTCACGTCTACAGGTTAATAAGTCCTGTCACGTCTTCAGGCAATTACAAAATCCTGTCACGTCTACAGGTTAATAAGTCCTGTCACGTCTTCAGGCAATTACGAAATCCTGTCACGTCTACAGGTTAATAAGTCCTGTCACGTCTTCAGGCAATTACGAAATCCTGTCACGTCTACAGGTTAATAAGTCCTGTCACGTCTTCAGGCGATCACGAAATCATGGCACGACTACAGGTTAATAAGTCCTGTCGCGATTACGTCCCGATCCATTATCAGAGTTAAGCGGCTTATGCCATCCTCTAAGTTTTTGGGTCCTTTATTAATAATAAGAAAGAATTTAAGCAGTGGCCTGGGGGATAAGTATAGGTGTAGTATTTGCTACCAGCAATAGTTGGTGTCCGAGCAGGGCCCTTAGCGAATGGTTGGACTTCATTAAGTCTTCTATCACATTCACCATTGTTATTTCAGTCCGCAGCTCCCGGGTTCAGACCTTCTTGCAATATGTTCATATGATCGTCAACATAGGGGTAAATCGTTTCTGACTACCGTCCGCTCTTTCAAAACATCAACTTTAGCTACCTCCTAAAACAACGGCACGTGACAAAGAGGTAAGGTGTATAGAAGTCGCTGATATGTACGGTATATTCCGCACCTTCATCGGGCAGAGTTTTCGGCGTTCAAAGCAGGCATCGTAATGGTATGTATATATTTACTCTAAATAAGGTCCATGCTTTTTGGCCCCTTTAGGCTGCCCTACAGCAGCAGTTATGGCACAATTCTACTGCTTGTTGAAGATAGGGTTAGATAGGTTAGGGACACCTTTCTGATAGCCGATCCGAACACAAGTGTAAGTAAAATACTAGTATTTTGCTGTATTTGTGAGAGGAGAGGCTGATTACATGGCTACTTACTTGCACCTGTGAGGCCAGGCTGGGTGGGTACTAGGCTATTTATAGGCTCCTGTAGGCCTAGGCTGACGACGGTTCAGCTGATTTCACCCACCCACCCACGCCATCTTACAGTCACTTCATATAGGGGTGGCCCCCTTTAGGCTGCCCTACAGCAGCAGTTACGGCACAATTCTACTGCTTGTTGAAGATAGGGTTAGATAGGTTAGGGACACCTTTCTGATAGCCGATCCGAACACAAATGCGTCTTAAAGGGAAATTTTCTTAAATGTGCCCTGTTGGAACCTAGAAATTTTTTTATTTTAGGTTACGAGTACAGGCCTTAAAAAGTAGGCATTCACCTGACATAAAATAAATTCTGATTATGTGGCTTGAGGGACTTTATGCGGTCAATGGTTAAAATTGTTACTGTAGGCCACTGGACTACAGGCTCCAAACATTAGGAATTCACTGGACAGAAAAGAACAAGTAAGTATGTGGCTGGAGGTAGATTACACGGTCATTGGAAATAAATTTTACAGCAGGCCAGTGGACTACAGGCCTCAAAAATTATGCGTTCAGCGTACAGAAAAGAACAAGTAAGGATACTTTCACACTGGTGTTTTGGTTTCCGTTTGTGGGATCCGTTCAGGGCTCTCACAAGTGGTCCAAAATGGATCAGTTTTGCCCTAATGCATTCTGAATGGAAAAGGATCCTCTCAGAATGCATCAGTTTGCCTCCGATCAGTCTCCATTCCGCTTTGGAGACTGACACCAAAACGCTGCCTGCAGCGTTTTGGTGTCCGTTTGACAAAACTGAGCCAAACGGATCCGTTCTGACACACAATGTAATCAATGGGGACGGATCCCTTTTCTATAACACAATCTGGCACAATAGAAAACGGATCCGTCCTCCATTGACTTTCAATGGTGTTCAAGACTGATCAATCTTGGCTATGCTAAAGATAATACAAACTGATCCGTTCTGAGCGGATGCAGACGGTTGTATTACCTGAACGGATCCGTCTGTGCAGATCCATGACGGATCCGCACCAAATGCCAGTGTGAAAGTAGCCTAAGTATGCATTCAGCGTACAGAAAAGAACAAGTAAGTATGTGGCTAGAGGTAGATTACACAGTCATTGGATATCAATTTTATAGCAGGCCAGTGTACTACAGGCCCCCAAAATGATGCATTCAGTGTACAGAAAAGAACAAGTAGGTATGTGGCTGGAGGTAGATTACACGGTCATTGGATATCAATTTTATGGCACGCCAGTGGACTATAGGCCCCCAAAATTATGCATTCAGCATACAGAAAAGAACAAGAATTGTCCAGCATTGTGAATTCCTCATTTTCCTGCTCCTGCTGCTCGATGGCTTAATCAATGACACGAAGCAATGCATGCCCCAGAAAGATGGCGTAAGGCACAATGTCACTGATGGCGCCCTAGTTGCGACTGACCAGTTTGGTGATCTCATCAAATGGCCGCAGAAGTCTGCATGCATCGCGCATGAACAGCCACTGGTGCGGTGAAAAAAAAATCAAGCTTCCAGAAGCTGTCCTGCCGCAGAGTTTTTATAGGTAGTAGTTAACTGCATGTTTCTGCTGAAGCAGCCTATCAAGCATATACAAGAGTTCCATCTCGTCGGGTAGTCACAAATCAGACGTCTGACGAGCAGGTGGTGTCGCCGCTAAACGTCAGTAAGGTGAGCCATGCCGTGTAAGATCTTCTAAAATGGCCAGAGATTTTCCTGGTCTGCCGCAAGTCATCCTGGACCCCGGGGTATTAGGCAAGAAATCTCTGCACGACTAAATTCAGGAAGTGTGCCATGCACGGCACATGCGTCATTTTGCCTTGTTTCAGCGCGCTCAGCAGATTAGCACCATTGTCGCACATCACTTTACCCACTGTCAAATTAAACAGGGTTAGCCACTGATTGGCCTGTGACCGCAGAGCTGAAAGCAGTTCAGTATCGGTGTGGCTTTTGGCTTCCAGGCACAACAGCCACAGCACAGCATGGCAACGTCTCACCTGGCACATGAAATAGGTTCTGGGGAGCTTGGGGGCACAACGGAAGAGGTGGTAGCAGTGGAAAAGGATGAGTCAGCGGAGGAGGAGACAGAGGATGAAGTACGAGGAGGAGAAGAGGCAGGCCTGCATGTAATCTGTGGCGGTAACACCAAATTCACACGGGTGCCACAGGTTGCATGCTTGACGGCCGTCAGAAGGTTCACACAGTGGGCAGTAAAACTTGTGTACCTTCCCTGCTTGTGTTTTCTAGACAACATGTCTGTGGTCAGATGTATCTTGGCATCGACAATGTGTACCAGAGATTCATTCACTTGCTGCTGAACGTGGCTATATAGCTCCGGGATGCTGGGAGAAATATTTCCTTCCGGGGACCTTTAATTATGGTGTGCCAATGGCCACAAATTTTCTTAAGGCCTCCACTGCCACTGGTTTATATGGCAGTAGTTGGCGGTCTAGCAGTTCCAACAAGCCAACGGTCATCCTTTGGGCAAGAGGGTTATCCGGCATCACCATCTTTTTACGCTTGAACATTTGTCCACGGAAACCTGCCTTTTGCCAGATGAATGCGACGACGGCACGGTGGAAGGTCGAGGACAAATTGTAGGATAGAGGAGAAAGAGGCAGGTCGTGGAGCGCTGGGAGTATGACTTTGTGGGTTCTGACTGTGTTGCTCCCACTGGGTTCGGTGATGGGAGGCCAGATGCCTTCTTAAGGCGGTTGTCCCTAGGTGAGTGTTGGGCTTACCGCTACTTATGTGTTGACTTATGTGCACAGGCTGCAGATGGCAACACTATTGTCAGCTGTGGACACGTTAAAAAAAGCCCACACTGCGCAGCCATGTGTCCGTGTCTTGGGAGTGCCAGATATGACCATGCATGGTGGTTGACTCATTCCAAATACATTAGCAGTCTGCTTTTTGCCTCCTGTGCAGTGAAAGTTCTGCCTGCTTCTCCTCCTTCTCCATATCTGCTCCTCTGTCTCTCGCTCTGAACTCCCCTGCTCTTCCTCTCTTGTGGGCACCCATGTGACGTCTATCGACACGTCATCATCGTCACTGTGGCGAAAATAACCTCGCTACTGGGTTTTGGAGGGGCCTGTTTGCCAGCCTCTTACCTCAGGATTATGGCCTATATACTAACTATTAAGGAGAAGACAGACCGGCCGCACAGCCTAAATCTGTGGAACTGTTTTGTGCAGGAAAGCCATGCTTACGGTCGGTCAAATATGACATCCATGAAATTCGGGAACCCCTGCTCGGATCTTGGTAATTTTTTAGATATGTTGTTTACCCAGATCAGAGCTATCCATGGATGTATAATTTATGGGGATATGTGGGGTTTTAAGGTGTTTTCTGTGCTTTGGGAAAAATTTGTGTTTTCTGCCTGTAAGTGATTAGGTTAATTGTGTTTGGTAATTGTGTCACAGGCAATGCCCATTGTATTTGTTGATTGTGTCACAGACAATGCTCATTGATTTTTGTTGATTGCATCACAGACAATGCCCATTGTATTTTGATATTTGTATCACAGGCAGAGGGGGTTTGTGTACATTAGTTGGAAGTGTCTAACTGTACAATACTGTGTTGATTGGCTGTTGTGACTTTATGTCCTGTGCTCCACAAGTTCCACGTGGGTGGTAACCTTGTGGTGAAAATTGTATATAAGAAATGCCTTTGTGCTCATTAAAGAGACCTGCTTTACCCCTACATGAAGTCTTGGCTAATGTTGGGGGATGGGCTAACTACACTCTTGGGGAATGCTATATCACAATACTCCACTGAGTAAAAGTTCTTGTAAGAGCCTGTTCCTGATTACTACTCTATGGATTTAGGAGAGGTTCTCCCATTGGAAGCTGAAGCTCGGTCTTAGGTCCAAAGAGGGTGGAGAACGTCGAGACCCCAACCAAGCTGCGGTGGTTCATGGTGTCTATGGTGGTCACGGTGTCCGGTGGAGTGCTTGGAGCCCTCGGGAAGCAGTAGGAGCATCCATCAACGGAGGTACCTAGTCGGGATTCCAGGAGATCCGTTACAGTCACCTTCACCACCACTGACATAAGAGATCTTAGAGTAGGCAGCAACAGCGGGGACCACCTTCCTTGGACTAATCTGGGTACTTTCGTCAGACTGCTGGGTGGTGACCACTGAGTCCTCCTCTTCCTGATCCGATGCCAAGTATTGCTGCACATCGGTAAGGTCTTGGAATGGATGGGAAAACAATTCCTCTGACTTGAGTGAAGGGGATATGGTGATGGGGGTGCACACAGCAGAGAGTGAAGAGGGTGCAGATAGAGAGGATGAGGAGGGTGCAGAAGCGGAAGGCTGAGTGAGCCACTCAACCAAGTCTGGTGCGATTTTGACGTAATCACACACACCTTCTGCAACTTCCCACTTAGGCTCCGGCCTGGTGCACGACCCTTACCATCCCTGCGGAATGGCCTGCCTCTTTCTCTGCCTGTCAGTTTCAAAATGACCCTGTGACAAAAGTCCCTATAGAAGAGCAGTATTTGTGGAAGAAGGCATATCACATCAATGCCTCAAACAGTTTTTTGGGGGGGCAACTGGTATATCACACCAGTAGAAATTATTTGTTCCAATAGTGTTTGTCACTCTGTTTAGCTGCGGTAACGCAGCAAAACCGCAAACAAATGCTGCACTACATAAATACACTATATAGTAAGTATATTATTGGTATATCACAACCCTGCTTCAATCAGTTTTTTTGTGGGGGAAACTGGTATATTACACCAGTAGAAATTATTTGTTCCAATAGCGTTTGTAAATCTGTGTAGCTGCGGTAACGCAGCAAAACCACAAACAAATGCTGTACTACCCAAATCCACTATATATAAAGTATATTATTGGTATATAACACCCCTGCTTCAATCAGATTTTTGGGAAGGCAACAGGTTCATCACACCAGTAGAAATTACTTTTTCCAATAGTGTTTGGCACTCTGTGTAGCTGCAGTATTGTAGCGGAACCGCACACAACTGCTGCACAATACAAATGCACTGTAAAATACTTTCTATGTTATAAAGTATGTTATAAGTACAGTACAGACCAAAAGTTTGGACACACCTTCTCATTCAAAGAGTTTTCTTTAGTTTCATGACTATGAAAATTGTAGATTCACACTGAAGGCATCAAAACTATGAATTAACACATGTGGAATCATATACATAACAAAAAAGTGTGAAACAACTGAAAATATGTCATATTCTAGGTTCTTCAAAGTAGTCACCTTTTGCTTTAATTACTGCTTTGCACACTCTTGGCATTCTCTTGATGAGCTTCAAGAGGTGGTTTTCACTTCACAGGTGTGCCCTGTCAGGTTTAATAAGTGGGATTTCTTGCCTTATAAATGGGGTTAGGACCATCAGTTGCGTTGTGGAGAAGTCAGGTGGATACACAGCTGATAGTCCTACTGAATAGACTGTTAGAATTTGTATTATGGCAAGAAAAAAGCAGCTAAGTAAAGAAAATGAGTGGCCATCATTACATTAAGAAATGAAGGTCAGTCCGAAGGTCACAAAAACCATCAAGCGCTACAAAGAAACTGGCTCACATGCGAACCGCCCCAGGAAAGGAAGACCAAGAGTTACCTCTGCTGCGGAGGATAAGTTCATCCGAGTCACCAGCCTCAGAAATCGCAGGTTAACAGCAGCTCAGATTAGAGACCAGGTCAATGCCACACAGAGTTCTAGCAGCAGACACATCTCTAGAACAACTGTTAATAGGAGACTGTGAATCAGGCCTTCATGGTAGAATATCTGCTAGGAAACCACTGCTAAGGACAGGCAACAAGCAGAAGAGACTTGTTTGGGCTAAAGAACACAAGGAATGGACATTAGACCAGTGGAAATCTGTGCTTTGGTCTGATGAGTCCAAATTTGAGATCTTTGATTCCAACCACTGTGTCTTTGTGCGACGCAGAAAAGGTGAACGGATGAAATCTACATGCCTGGTTCCCACTGTGAAGCATGGAGGAGGAGGTGTGATGGTGTGGGGGTGCTTTGCTGGTGACACTGTTGGGGATTTATTCAAAATTGAAGGCATACTGAACCAGCATGGCTACCACAGCATCTTGCAGCGGCATGCTATTCCATCCGGTTTGCGTTTAGTTGGACCATCATTTATTTTTTCAACAGGACAATGACCCCAAACACACCTCCAGGCTGTGTTAGGGCTATTTGACCATGAAGGAGAGTGATGGGGTTTGCTAGTCCTTCTGAATAGACTGTTAGAATTTGTATTATGGCAAGAAAAAAGCAGCTAAGTAAAAAAAAAAACGAGTGGCCATCATTACTTTAAGAAATGAAGGTCAGTCAGTCCGAAAAAAAATTGGCAAAACTTTTAAAGTAAGGGCTATTTGTACCATGAAGGAGAGTGATGGGGTGCTGCGCCAGATGACCTGGCCTCCACAGTCATCGGACCTGAACCCAATCGAGATGGTTTGGGGTGAGCTGGACCGCAGAGTGAAGGCAAAAGGGCCAACAAGTGCTAAGCATCTCTGGGAACTCCTTCAAGACTGCTGGAAGACCATTTCAGGTGACTACCTCTTGAAGCTCATCAAGAGAATGCCAAGAGTGTGCAAAGCAGTAATCAAAGCAAAAGGTGGCTACTTTGAAGAACCTAGAATATGACATATTTTCAGTTGTTTCACACTTTTTTGTTATGTATATAATTCCACATGTTTTAATTCATAGTTTTGATGACTTCAGTGTGAATCTACAATTTTCATAGTCATGAAAATAAAGAAAACTCTTTGAATGAGAAGGTGTGTTCAAACTTTTGGTCTGTACTGTATATATATATATATATATATATATATATATAATATATATATATACAGGGTGGGCCATTTTTATGGATACACCTTAATAAAATGGGAATGGTTGGTGATATTAACTTCCTGTTTGTGGCACATTAGTATATGTGAGGGGGAAACTTTTCAAGATAGGTGGTGACCATGGCGGCCATTTTGAAGTTGGCCATTTTGAATCCAACTTTTGTTTTTTCAATAGAAAGAGGGTCATGTGAATACATCAAAATTATTGGGAATTTAACAAGAAAAACAATAGTGTGCTTTGTTTTAACGTAACTTCATTCTTCCATGAGTTATTTACAAGTTTCTAACCACTTATAAAATGTGTTCAATGTGGTGCCCATTGTATTGGATTGTCAATGCAACCCTCTTCTCCCACTCTTCACACACTGATAGCAACACCGCAGGAGAAATGCTAGCACAGGCTTCCAGTATCCCTAGTTTCAGGTGCTGCACATCTTGTATCTTCACAGCATAGACAATTGCCTTCAGATGACCCCAAAGATAAAAGTCTAAGGGGGTCAGATCGGGAGACCTTGGGGTCAATTCAAATGTCCCACGACGATCAATCCACTTTCCAGGAAACTGTTAATCTAGGAATGCTCGGACCTGACACCCATAATGTGGTGGTGCACCATCTTGCTGGAAAAACTCAGGGAACGTGCCAGCTTCAGTGCATAAAGAGGGAAACACATTGTCAGTGTGTGAAGAGTGGGAGAAGAGGGTTGCATTGACAATCCAACACAATGGGCAGCACATTGAACTCATTTTATAAGTGGTCAGAAACTTGTAAATAACTCATGAAAGAATAAAGTTACGTTAAAACCATTCACACCATTGTTTTTATGTGAAATTCCTAATAAGTGTCACATGACCCTCTTCCTACTGAAAAAACAAAAGTTGGATTCAAAATGGCTGACTTCAAAATGGCCGCCATGGTCACCACCCATCTTGAAAAGTTTCCCGCCTCACATATACTAATGTGACACAAACATGAAGTTAATATCACCAACCATTCCCATTTTATTAAGGTGTATCCATATAAATGGCCCACCCTGTATGTGTATGTATATGTATATATATATATATATATATATATATATATATATATATATATATATATATATATATTTCTTTTATATATTATATCCATCATCTAATGGCATGAAATAAAGGTCTAAGGTGGTCAGAGAAAATTATTATCAAATATATGTAGGCTGTCTCGAGAATTAATCATTTATTTGCAGTTAGATGCAGATAGATGAATTGCTGCAACTAAAAAACTGGCCCAGTAAGGAAGGGGGATAAACACTCCAGTAATGAGTGGTAAACTTGAAACTGTGTATTATAATGGATTGACTGTCAGTGTAATATACTGACAGCCTGTTTATAAGACCCAGCTTGGAGTCATTGTGTCTGTAAGGCATCAGGATTAGTAGAACTACAGGTAACAGCACACTGCTAGTCAATTGCACCTCCACGGGGCGCCACCCCCCCAAAGGCAGTGACAATAGGGAAGAAAAACAAACAAACCAGCACCTTCATAATAAGTAAATTTGAGAATGCAGGTGCACGCTACCATGGCTAAAACACAATGGGATTAGTAGAACTACAGGTAACAGCACACTGCTAGCCAATTGCACAAAGATATACGTAAATATTGAATAAAAATAGCGGCTTGGTGGCCATACTTACTGCAAAAGCAGCTAGAAGCTCTTTGCGCATATAATTGATCAAACATATGTCAAGCCCATCTACCAGATGACAAGGTGGCTTCTAATCAGATGGGGCCTACTTTAATATGCCTCTCCTGGGCTTACAGCCTACAATCTGGGCAAAGTAGCACACAGCTGTATCCTATACATGCCTCTCCCAGGCTGTCAGCCTGCAATATGGTCAAGGTAGGATACAGCTGTACAATCTATCTAATTAAAATCACATGGTAAATGGGCAGGAGGTGCACGGTTCAAACTCACCACCAGGGGGCTCCACCCCCCAATGGCAGTGACAATAGGGAAGAATAACAAACAGTGAGTTTGAACCATGCACCTCCTGCCCATTTACCATGTGCTGCCATTCCAGCCATCAGGTTACTACAGCGACTCAATGGGGTCCCCCTCCCTTGTCAAACCTCGTACTTCCCACAGCACAGAAGAGGTTAATTTGCTGGTATCTGTTTATTCACCGATGTCGGTGTATACAGCAAGGGATCAGCTGTCAGGATCAGCGAGGCTCCCACCACTAATCAAGCAGATACAGCTCCTGCAGCCATCCGATCAGAGAGCTGTACATGTAGAGTGCTGGGTGGCCAGTCACGTCCAACAGCATCATAAATGTACGCGCTCATCTGGAAGGGGTTAATATAATTATCCACCATTTTGTTCTATTGTCTGTTCTTATATGCTGTAGGCTGCTCAGTCCAGGTCATAGTAAATTTTATCAAGCAAGCTGATGGTTCACTCTGATTTTACTTGGTTGTAAAGATGTCAGCTTTAAAAGTAATTCAGGAGAGCAGAGATATGGGTCCTCTGACAGATTTCATTCTGAACAGGACTGAGCAGCATTTAATGTATGTAAACCTATGCAGGCTGCAAAAAAGCAAATGGTTGAGAATTTGTAATAGTACCAATTACAAAAATGATTTGTCACATAACTGCAATTCAATGCAAAATGCTGCAGAACTGTCAATAGCCTTTAAGGCAACTGTGAAATAAAGGCAAAGCATAATATTAAAAAAAAAAATAATAACACAACAAAAATGGCATCAATTGAAATCATAAAAATATCATTGCATATCTGTATATATAAAATAACATTTCAAAAATGAATAGCACATATGAAAATAAGAAACTTTGCAATATATCTTATTAAAGAAAAATGCATCTATCTGCTTATATTAGATTGTTTTGCTCTTTTCTGCTTTTAACATTGACATCTATGGATAGAGGAGATGGAAAGAGGAGGCTGCTGGATGAGAGAAACACAAACAGCAGTTTCTTATCTTTCTACACTTAGCACTTTTGACTATATTATATCTAGTAAAATAAGGCTCTACTTGGCAGCAGTCTCCTCTTCCCTCTTATTCATTCCATAAACCTTTGGCATGAGGCTGGAGTCTGAAGCAACTACAGAAAAGAAGATTGAGTGACAGGAAAGAGGTGACAAGCAGCCTGAGAAGCCTAAGGGGAAGTATAATTTTTTTAAACGATATATTACAAACTTTCTTATTTTTACATTTTTAAAGATGCAAATTTCTCTACTTTTAAGACAAATAGTGATACCTCATAAAATTGTTATCACTTACCATTCACCATATGTATACGTTATGTTGGCATTATTTTATAAATGCCATTATATTGTTTAGGGCCTGTGGCAGTGGAGCTGCCAGAGGTCCATATGATGGCCATTGAACTGGTGTATCTCACCCAGAGGAACCCACTGTCTGCAGCAGCTAGGCTGGTAAGTAATGGAATTAGAAGCCACCTGAGGAGCTCAGGTAAATGTGGGCTAAGTTCCTTAATCAGGGCTCACTGTCTGGGGAAGGAGCAGGCTGTGCCAAGGCCTGGGGGAGCCGGGACCCTCTGACCCTGTGTAAGGTAAGCATGGTGCTGTGTTTTGGGGAGCTGAGTGGTGGACCCAGATCTTGATAGAGAGGGAAAATACTGTATAGTCAGTGGCCAGACAGTCTAGGAATTATGGTTATGCTTTATGTTTTGGTCTGCTGTAAAAAGTGATAATAAAGCTGTCCGTGGCCGATTTGCACCCAAATACGCAGTGCTGGAGTGACTTCTTGAGTTGTGCCAACTGTGGTCTTGGATAAAGTGGACTTGCTTGCTGAAAAGTCCTTTACCATGGGTATCCTGGAAGAATATGTCAAACGGTTGTGGCAGATAAAACGGCAGGAAAACCTGGCCACAAAGATGGGATGTACCCAAGCTGTAATGGTGAAGTTTGATGCAGAGCAAGAGGCTTTGGAGGCACGACTGCAGTTGGCCCTGGAGAGAAAGTCTTTAACACTGAGTAGACACGTTGTAAAGGTCCAAGGTGTTGGTGATGTGCCAGGAGCACCAGAGAAAAAGGTGACGTGTGCCATTGCTAAGGGAAACCAACGGGAGCAAAGTGAGATGGAGAGCAGCTCTGCTCTTAGAAACTCATATGTTCCCTGCAAATATGTACAGGGTCCTAGAGAGGACTTGTGGAGTTGTTACAATGCTGTTGCTAGGAGCAATCAACCACTACAGCATGCAGCTGTCCAGCACCAGAGGGAGGGCTGCTGGAGAGGCCGTCAAGTGGGAAAGTGTGCACCGAATTGTCCTTTGGTCAGGAGGCCAGAGGAATTGCAGAGCAAGACATGCACATTGTTGTTGGGTGGAATCCCACTATTGGTGGAGCTGGATTGTCGCCAAAGAGTGTCACAGGTACTTCCAGAGGTACTTATGTTCCTTAAGACGGGTCTAGAAACTGGTAAGACTGTATTTCTTACTTTTGTGACTGATTATGGAACTGTTCAACATGAACTGTTAAAGTGTGCTAAGCTTAAGCTGGAGTTCATCCTGGGCAGAGACTTTCCATATTTCTGGCAGTTGTGGAAGGGAGACAAGGTCCCAGATCAGGCTGCAGAGCATGCTGTTCCACTACCTGAAAGGGAAAATCCAGAGGACTCTCAGCTAAAAGTCCATGAGGCAATGACGGGTGGAGTCTCACTATCGGACAATCTGAATAGTGACCATACAAAGATGCAACCAGAGAAGTTGTTTGGAAAAAGTCCTGAGCATGGGGAGTCTATGCTGTTTTCTGTGGAGACTGTGCAACATGGATGTAAAAAGTTTAATGGGTTCATGGACAACAATGTGTTAAATGAGAAGGTGTCTGAAGTAAAAGAGAAATAACTGTTATGTGGAAACAGTAATGTCATGTTTAGAGTTGAGCGGACACCTGGATGTTCGGCAGGTTCGGCCGAACTTGATCCCGAGTCAAGGTTCGGTACCCGAACTTGACCCTGAACCCCATTGAACCCCATTGTTCGGGTTCGGCCGAACTTGATCCCGAGTCAAGGTTTGGGACCCGAACTTGACCCCGAACCCCATTGAAGTCAATGGGGACCCAACCTTTTGGGCACTAAAATGGCTCTAAAATAGTCCTGGTAAGGGCTAGAGGGCTACAAAAGACATCTAAATGTGCTTAAAAGCATGACAACTGTTCTGGAAACAAATGTGGATAGAAAAATTACTTAAAATAATATAAAATACAGAAAAATTAAAAATAACAATCTGGATCTAGGAGTAGGAGGTTGAGGAGGTGGTGGATGGGGTATGTGATTTGTATTATTTTTTATTTTTAAATTGGGGTATCCCCCAAAATATTGGGATATATAACAAAATAAAACTAAGAATAAGTGCACTTGAGTACAAGAATGGATGGTTGAGGCTGGTATAAATGTCTATTCTGCACAAGGTACGGACAATACGGACAAGTCCTGTGGGATCCATGCCTGGTTCATTTTAATAAACGTAAGCTTGTCCACATTGGCTGCGGCATGTGATAATGCTCTCTGCTGTGCTAAACACACGTTCATACTATACACTGGCTGCAGGGCAGGTCAGCACCTCCAAGGCTGACAAAGCTTTTCCACATTTTGGCCATGCTAACCCTGCCTTATCAGGTGCTGGTGGTGCCCCAGCTGTGTTGGCAACCTCTTCCTAATCCTCTGCCTTGTGCTTCCACTGTGCCCCCGCTGTCAGGTGGGAATGCTATCATCAGCATGCGCTTGTAGTCGCATATCTTCCGATCAGTAACAGATGTTTTCACTAAATTTAGTACCCTGTCAGCAATGCAGAGCAGGGGTTCATTCACGGCAAAAGGGGGTTCATGTCACCCAGCAATACAACAGGGGCAGCAATACAACAGGGGATTTTGAGAGATTTAGGCCCCTGTCAGCAATGCAGAGCAGGGGTTCATTCATGGCAAAAGGGAGTTCATGTCACCCAGCAATAGAACAGAGGATTTTGAGAGATTTAGGCCCCTGTCACCCAGGCACAGCAGGGGTTTGTATATACCAAAAATGGTAAAATGTCACCCAACAATTGAAAAATAAGATTTTTTTTCAATTTAGGGCACTAAAATTGGCACTTTTTTAATTAAAATGGCTCTAAAATAGTCATTGAAAAGGCTAGAGGTATGTAAAAGGCAGTAAAATGTGCTTAACACCTTAAGGACCCGGCTCATTTTCACCTTTTCACCTTAAGGACCAGGCCATTTTTTGCAAATCTGACCAGTGTCACTTTAAGTGGGGATAACTTTTTTCGGCACATATTGTACTTCATGACACTGGTAAAATGAAGTAAAAAAACTTACCAAAAATCTGTAAAAAATTGCAAATTTCCAAGTTTCAATTTCTCTACTTCTATAATACATAGTAATATAGAAAAAGAGGAGTGTAGCAGCTCTCACCTGCCCTTCCTTTAGTTGTGAGCACGGACAGCCCGTGTCAGGTGCGGGCGGCAATGGAGAAAAAAAGGGTTGAGAAAATCCAGCTTCAATTAAAAAGGAATAGGCGTTTATTCAGCTTGCGGTTAAAAACTCATCCGAGGATACAAAATAGCAGTCTTGTCTAAGCTTTTCGGGCTACTAGAAACAATTCCAGCCCTTCTTCATGACATGAAGAAGGGCTGGAATTGTTTCTAGTAGCCCGAAAAGCTTAGACAAGACTGCTATTTTGTATCCTCGGATGAGTTTTTAACCGCAAGCTGAATAAACGCCTATTCCTTTTTAATTGAAGCTGGATTTTCTCAACCCTTTTTTTCTCCAATACATAGTAATACCTCCAAACATATTTATTACTTTACATTCCCCATGTGTCTACTTCATGTTTGCATAATTTTGGGAATGATATTTTATATTTTGGGGATGTTACAAGGCTTAGAAGTTTGGAAGCAAATCTTGAAATTGTTCTGAACTTTTCAAAAACCCAATTTTTAGGGACCAGTTCAGGTCTAAAGTCACTTTGTGAGGCTTATATAATAGAAACCACCCAAAAATGACACCATTCTAGAAACTATACCCCTCAAGGTATTCAAAACTGATTTTACAAACTTTCCATTTTACTTTTATTTTTTCCAGTTACAAAGCAAGGGTTAACAGCCAAACAAATCTCATTATTTATGGCCCTGATTCTGTAGTTTACAGAAACGCCCCATATGTGGTCGTAAACCACTGTACGGGCACACGGTAGGACACAGAAGGAATGGAATGCCATACGGTTTTGGAAAGGCAGATTTTGTTAGACAGTTTTTTTTTGGACACCATGTCCCATTTGAAGCCCCCCTGATGCACCCCTAGAGTGGAAACTCCATAAAAGTGACTCCATCTAAGAAACTACACCCCTCAAGGTATTCAAAACTGATTTTACAAACATTGTTAACCCTTTAGGTGTTCCACAAGAGTTATTGGCAAATAGAGATGACATTTCAGAATTTCAATTTTTGGGCAAATTTTCCATTTTACAATTTTTTCCAGTTACAAAGCAAGAGTTAACAGCCAAACAAAACTCATTATTTATGGCCCTGATTCTGTAGTTTACAGAAACACCCCATATGTGGTCGTAAACTGCTGTACGGGCACACGGCAGGGCGCAGAAGGAAAGGAATGCCATACGGTTTTTGGAAGGCAGATTTTGCTAGACAGTTTTGTTGGACACCATGTCCCATTTGAAGCCCCCCTGATGCACCCCTAGAGTAAAAACTCCAAAAAAGTGACCCCATTTTAGAAACTACGGGATAGGGTGGAAGTTTTGTTGGTACTAGTTTAGGGTACATATGATTTTTGGTTGCTCTATATTACACTTTTTGTGAGGCAAGGTAATAAGAAATAGCTTTTTTGGCACCGTTTTTTTGTGTTATTTACAACATTCATCTGACAGGTTAGATCGTGTGGTGTTTTTATAGAGCAGGTTGTCACGGACGCGGCGATACCTAATATGTATACAATTTATTTATTTTTTTTATGTAAGTTTTACACAATGATTTCATTTTTGAAACAAAAAAATATGTTTTAGTGTCTCCATAGTCTGAGCCATAGTTTTTTCAGTTTTTGGGCGAATATCTAAAGTAGGGTCTCATTCTTTTGTGGGATGAGATGATGGTTTTATTGGCACTATTTTGGGGTGCATATGACTTTTTGATCGCTTGCTAATACACTTTTTGTGACATAAGATGACAAAAAATGGCTTTTTTTACACCGTTTTTATTTTAATTTTTTTTACGGTGTTCACCTGAGGGGTTAGGTCATGTGATTTTTTTTTTTTATAGAGCCGGTCGATACGGACGTAGCGATACCTAATATGTATATATTTTTTTTATTTATGTAAGTTTTACACAATGATATCATTTTTTAAACAAAAAAAAATCATGTTATAGTGTTCCTATAGTTTTTTTTATTTTTTGGTCCATTGTCTCATGTAGGGGCTCATTTTTTGCGGGATGAGGTGACGGTTTGATTGGTACTATTTTGGCATACAAGCGACTCTTTTGATCACTTTTATTACCTTTTTTGGGAAGTAAGGTGGGCAAAATGTAAATTTCCTGATAGTTTTTATTTTTTTTATTTTTATAGCGTTTTAGCATAGATCTGTTCAGCACCATGGACAGCAGGACGCCTGAGAAGGAGTCCTGATGCCATGGGAACCTTCCCCGTCTGCCACAACTGAGCAGACGGGGAAGGGGAAGGAGCGCCCTCCCTCTGTCCCCCCATCCATCTGGGGGCTGCAAAGGTACAGCAGCCCCCCGATGGCAAAGGGGGGGAGCTCCCTGACTTAACCCTTTCTATACGACGGTCCGCACGGACCGCGGTATGGAAAGTGTTAAACGGCTAAACGTCTGACATCGCAGCTATGTCAGCCGTTTATACCAGAGTGTTAGCAATGTGCTGATACTCTGGTACCACTGACCCGCCTCCCGCAACTGCCGCACCGCCCCACACCGCCCACAAACCGCCCCCCCCCCCCTGCACCCCGCCACATAAATGAATTCAGGGGTGCGGGGGGGGGGGGTTTAAAAAAAATTGATTTTGGCCATTTTTAGGTTTCTGATCCTTGTGGTCAGGGACAGCAGGGATCAGAAGCTACATAAAGCGCTGCAAACCGCAGGTCTGAATGGACCTGCGGTTTGCAGCGATTGCCGATATGGGGGGGTCACAGGACCCCCCTCGGCATTGAGCCTGAGTGCCTGGCTATGTGTAACAGTCGGCACTCAGCCCTGTCACCATGTCTGCAGACATGGTGACACTTTAATACCAGGACGAGTATACTCATCCTGGAGCGCTAAGTACCGTTGCTCCAGGACGAGTATACTCGTCGAAGGTCCTGAAGGGGTTAAGAGCATGGCAACTGTTCTGCAAACAAATGTGGATAGGGAAATAAATTAAAATGAAATAAAATAACTAAAAATTACAAATGATTAAACTGAAAATCAGAGAAGGAGGTGGATATGGAGTCGGAGGTTGAGAGGAGGTGGCGAATGTGGTGTTATAGGTGGAGGCAGCAATGGAGGAGGAACAGTTTTTTTTTTTTATTGGGGTAGGTAGCCCCCAAAATATTGGGACAAATAAAAAAATAAGAAAACAAAGAATCATGGCACTTGACTTGAGTACAATAATGTATGTTTGATGGTGGTATAAATGTCTATTCTGCACAAGGTAAAGACAAGTCTTGTGGGATCCAAGCCTGGTTCATTTTAATGAGCTTGCGTCTGTCTGTAATGACGCCTCCTGCCGTGCTAAATACACATTCAGAGAGTACACTGTCTGCAAGGCAGGCCAGCACCTCCAAGGCATACAGGGCAAGCTCTGGCCATGTGGACAATTTGGAGACCCAGAAGTTGAATGGGGCAGAACCATTAGTCAGTACTTGTAGCCGTGTGCACAGGTACCACCATGTTGTTCAAATGCTGACTCCTGCTAACACGCTCCATATCGGTTGTTGCGGCGAGGTGACAAAGCTTTTCCACATGTCGGCCATGCTAACCCTGCCTTCTGAGGTGCTGGCGCTGACACAGCTGCGTTGGTGACCTCTTCCTCCTCCCCTGCCTTCGTCTTGTGCTTCCACTTGTACCCCGGCGTCAGTCGGGAATGCTCTCAGGAGCGAGTCTACCAGCGTGCGCCTGTAGTCGCGCATCTCCGGATCACGCTCCAGTGAGGCAATTAAGGACGGCACATTGTTTTTGTTACGGGAATCCAGCAGGGTGGCCACCCAGTAGTCAGCACACGTTAAAATGTGGGCAACTCTTCAGTCGTTGCACAGCCTCTGCAGCATGTAGTTGCTCATGTGTGCCAGGCTGCCCAGAGGTAAGGACAAGCTGTCCTCTGTGGGAGGCATATCGTCTGCGTCCCTCGTATTTCCCCAGCCACGCACCAGTGATGGGCCCAAGCTGCGTTGGATGCCACCCCACTGTGAACATGCTTCATCCCCATCCTCCTCCTCATCCTCCTCCTCCTTGTCCTCCAGTAGTGGGCCCTGGCTTGTCAAATTTGTACCTGGCCTCTGCTGTTGCAAAAATCCTCTTTCTGAGCCAATTCTAAA
Organism: Bufo gargarizans; assembly: GCF_014858855.1. Taxonomy (NCBI): domain Eukaryota; kingdom Metazoa; phylum Chordata; class Amphibia; order Anura; family Bufonidae; genus Bufo; species Bufo gargarizans. The sequence goes on along the minus strand of NC_058084.1, from coordinate 295,432,245 downwards.
AGACTGGCCTGAAAGTGTTAGAGATGACCCCTCTTCCTCCTCCTCGTCCTGGGCCACATCCTCTTCCACCATTGCCCTAAGTGTTTTCTCAAGGAGACATAGAAGTGGTATTCTAACGCTGATAACGCCGTTATCGCCACTGGCCATGTTGGTGAAGTACTTGAAACAGAGCAACAGGGCACACAGGTCTCGCATGGAGGCCCAGTCATTGGTGGTGAAGTGGTGCTGTTCAGCAGTGCGACTCACCCATGCGTGCTGCAGCTGAAACTCCACTATGGCCTGCTGCTGCTCACACAGTCTCTCCAGCATGTGCAAGGTGGAGTTCCACCTGGTGGGCACGTCACACATGAGGCGGTGAGCGGGAAGGCCGAAGTTACTCTGTAGAGGAGACAGCCGAGCGGCAGCAGGATGAGAATGCCGGAAGCGTGCACAGACGGTCCGCACTTTATGCAGCAGCTCTGACATGTCGGGGTAGTTGTGAATGAATTTTTGCACCACCAAATTCAGCACGTGCGCCAGGCAAGGGATGTACGTCAAACTGGCTAGTCCCAGAGCAGCAACAAGATTTTGCCCATTATCGCACACCACCAGGCAGGGCTTGAGGCTCACTGGCAGCAACCACTCGTCGGTCTGTTGTTCTATACCCCGCCACAACTCCTGCATGGTGTGGGGCCTGTCCCCCAAACACATCAGTTTTAGAACGGCCTGCTGACGTTTACCCCTGGCTGTGCTGAAGTTGGTGGTAAAGGTCTGTCGCTGACCGGATGAGGAGGTGGTAGAAGAAAAGGAGGAAGCCGATTAGGAAGAGGAGACAACAGGAGGCAAAGAATGATGCCCTGCGATCCTTGGCGGCGGAAGGACGTGCGCCAAACAGCTCTCCGCCGGGGGCCCAGCCACCACTACATTTACCCAGTGTGCAGTTAGGGAGATATAGCATTCATGGTCGTGCTTGCTGGTCCACGTATCTGTGGTTAGGTGGACCTTGCCACAGATGGTATTGCTAAGGGCACACTTGATTTTATTTGATACTTGGTTGTGCAGGGAGGGCACAGCTATCCTGGAGAAGTAGTAGCGGCTGGGAACGACGTACTGTGGGACAGCAAGCGACATGAGCTGTTTGAAGCTGTCCGTCTCCACCAGCCTGAATGACAGCATTTCAAAGGGCAATAGTTTAGAAATGCTGGCATTCAGGGCCAGGGATCGAGGGTGGCTAGGTGGGAATTTACACTTTCTCTCAATGGTTTGTGAGATGGAGAGCTGAACGCTTCCGTGTGACATGGTGGAGATGCTTGGTGATGGAGGTGGTGTTGTTGGTGGCACATCCTCTGTTTGGGCAGCAGGTGCCAACATTCCTCCAGAGGCAGAGGAAGAGGCCGAGGCAGCAGCAGAAGAGGGAGCAGGAGGGGCCTGAGCAGGAGGGGCCTGAACCCTTTGTTGGTTTTGAAGGTGCTTACTCCACTGCAGCCCGTGTCTCGCATGTGAATGCCTGGTCATGCAGGTTGTGCTAAGGTTTAGAACGTTAATGCCTCGCTTCAGGCTCTGATGGTACAGCGTGCAAACCTTAGGTCTTGTCGTCAGCACATTGTGTGAAGAAGTGCCATGCCAGGGAACTCCTTAAAGCTGCCTTTGGTGTGCTCAGTCCCTGTGACGGTGGCCAGTAGCAGGCAAACTGTTTTGGCGACGGCTGCTCTGCTTTTGCACCCTGCTCCCGCATTTGCTACACTGTTGGCTCGGTCTTACCACTGCCTCTTCCTCCGAACTCTGAAAGTCAGTAGCACGACCTTCATTCCATGTGAGGTCTAGGACCTCATGATCCCCTGCATCATCTTCCACCCAGTCTACCTCCCTGACCTCCTTTTCGGTCTGCACACTGCAGAAAGACGCAGCAGTTGGCACCTGTGTTTTGTCATCATCAGAGACGTGCTGAGGTGGTATTCCCATGTCCTCATCAGGAAACATAAGTGGTTGTGCGTCAGTGCATTCTGTTCTAGACTGGGTGGGAGATAATGTGTATTTCTGTCCTAAATGAGACAGTCACTTATGCACGTGTAATCCCAGATGTGCAGTATATTAGAGGCTTTTTTCACTCTAACCAAAAAGCTGTATTTCTGTCCTAAATGGGACAGTGACTTATGCATGTGTAATCCCAGATGTGCAGTATATTAGAGGCTTTTTTCACCCTAACCAAAAAGCTGTATTTCTGTCCTAAATGCGACAGTGGCTTATGCAGGTGTAATCTCAGTTGTGCAGTATATTAGAGGCTTTTTTCACCCCAGTATGCCAAAGGTGTATTTCTGGACTTGCAGCTAGCCTATGCTGGATCACTATTGTTGCATAAAATGGCTGCCGATTATGTATTGATATTGACTAACCGAAGGAAAAATAGTTCGTTTTCAGCAGTAGTTGGCTCATGGCAGGCTTAAAAAAATTGTGCACTGCACCCACAAAACACTTTTTCTGTAGATCGCTGAGTACATAAACCAGTTCTGGATAAGATTTCTCCCTGATCTCTCCCTCACAGCAGCTGCAGCCTCTCTCTACACTAATCCGAGCAGAGTGGGTGGCGCTACGTGACTCCAGCTTAAATAGAGGCTGGGTCGCATGCTGCAGTTGGCCAATCACATCCATGCCAATAGTAGGCATGGCTGTGATGGCCTTTTGGGGCAAGTAGTATGATGCTTGTTGATTGGCTACTCTGCAGCCTTTCAAAAGGCGCCATGAAAATCGCCGAACACCGAACCCAAACTTATACGTAATGGTTCGGGTGTGGGTGCCGAAAACCCTAAAGTTCGGTACGAACCCTAATCTTATAGTTCGAGTTCGCTCAACTCTAGTCATGTTACATACTATGTCTAACCCGTCTTTGTTTCAGGAAATACGCACAAAACCTGATCAGGTAAAAGCAGTGTGTGAACTTGCAGGTAAGCGGCTAAGATGTCTCCCTCACAGCTGTCTACAGGAGAGAAAGTCACTGCTTTACCTGAATTGTCAGTTACAAGAGGTAACTATGGGATGGCTAAACTTAGGCATCCAATGCTAACCTGTGTAAGAGGTAGCAGGATAGTGAACCCTGAGACTGGTAGAATGATAAATGTTCGAGACAATTATGCAGATACTATGGACTATCCGGGGGACCTCACTGAGGGTGAGACCCTGGTGAAAACTGAGGCTGATGATCTTGGTAATGCAAAAGTGCTCATACATGAGGGAATGTTGGGCCGTGATTTTCCTTTGTTCTATGATTTGTGGGGAAATGGAAACACTTCTGCAGTCAGTGTTAAATCTTCTGCAAAACTGGTACATAGCCCTTTAAATGAAGTGACCATTAGAAACAATGGTACTGATAAGGTGCAAGGTGATTTTCATTATGCAATTCTGTAAACTTGGTACAATGTGATATCATGTGAAATATGAGATGATGATGATGACATGCTTTTACCGTTGCAGGTTGTGGACAGGGGAGAAGTCCCCTGTGGGCAAAAATGTAAATGATGTAGAAATGATTATAAATGTTCAGGCTACACAGCTGAGGGAACCCACTGTGATAAATGTGCTGTAAAGTGTGGCATGGCTAGCATATGTACCAGAGAAGAATGTGCAGAGTCTCCAGGGTTCTATGCTTAATAAGGAAATGTCCAATGTTGGGATTTGCTAATGGGCACCCTTTGAGGTCAGGGCTGATAATGATATGAGGGGTATATGTGATGTATGTGCTGTGACTGATAGCAGCTCAGAAAGTGAGGCGGCCATGTCAGTTTCCAGTAAAACTAAGGTGGTTGCTATTGGCAACTAGGAGTCAGGTCTACCTGACGAGATGAGTGTCAAGTCAGTGAGCTTGATGTGATAAGAGAAAATATCTAGTAGTGACTATATTCTGGAAGGGTGTACATAACCTGTGGTGGATCATAGAGGGACTTTCTTGGAGGCTGCTGATAAGGTGACTGTGTGTGCAGCAGGTGTCAGTGCTGAAAAGGGCCTGGGTTCTCTGAACCCTATATGTCTGCTGGTGTCCTATGTAATGACACAGAGCCAGTTAAGTCCAGCGGTGAGATGCTGCAGGATATGGAGCATCATACTAGGGTGAATGTAGCTCAAGATAATACTTTTCAGTACCTGGATGATAACATCAGTAAGGTCTGCACGTTGATGGATGTGGTGTTCTCTGGTAATGAGCCAAAGACATTTGTGGAAAATTCCTTACAGGTGTCAGTTATTGGTAGTAACCTAGAGTATAACACCGCCAAAGAAGATGTCTATGGTAGAGAAGTGTGTTTAGTAGAAATACTGCCCCCTGCAGGTTGTGAGTGGAATGTAGAAGCTGAGACCCCCACAGAGCTCACTTATTCCCAGGTTGAGAGGGAAGCCACTGAAGGGGATGGCAAGATTGGTCCTGTCGGTGCAGATGTAATGTGTGTCCCGGTCACTGATGTCACAAGCAATGTATGCCAGATGGCCTGTGGTAACAATGAAGATGTTATGAAGAGTGATGTGGTGCATGTTCTGATGGATGCCCCAACATATGAGCTTATATGGTATGACTCTCGGGTATCAGAGCTCAGGGTCAGTTATACTGAGTGTAAAGAGCCAAGTGAGGTTAGAGACTTGGCACTGTCAGTAGTGAGAGAGTTAATTATTGAATGTCTGTCTGCAATTGCTAAAGTAGCACTTACACAAGCCCAGGGTGATGAGCTGTGTGATAATCATGGAGAGAGAACAGATGATGGACCTTCTAGACAGAAAGATCAACAACCTCATGTAGAGGAGATGCTCATAGAAGGTGAGATACATGGCATGCCTACTGCTGAGGTGACCCCTAATGTTTCCAAACATAGGACCTTTGACCCTGGAGGGGGGGTTATGTAATTTTAAAAGTCCTACGGCCTTTATCAGGGGGCAGGATATGTGGCAGTGGAGCTGCCAGAGGGTCATATGATGTCCATTGAACTGGTGTATCTCACCCATGCTCCTCACCTCGTCAGAGTAGCCTGGGTGGGAAGATAGGTTTTTCCCACTGTCTGCAGCAGCTAGGCTTGTAATTTAGATAATTAGAAGCCAGCTAAGGAGCTCAGGTAAATGTGGGCTGAGCTCCACAATCAGGGCTCACTGTCTGGGGAAGGAGTAGGCTGCGCTAAGGCCTGGGGGAGCCGGGACCTTTCCTACCCTGTGTGGGGTAAGCATGGTGCTGTGTTTTGGGGAGCTGGGTGGTAGACCCAGATCCTGATAGAGAGGGAAAATACTGTATAGTCAGTGGCCAGACAGCCTAGGATTTATGTTTATGCTTTATGTTTTGGTCTGCTGTAAAAAGTGATAATAAAGCTGGCTGTGGCCAGTTTGCACCCAAATATGCACTGTTGGAGTGACTTCTTGAGTTGTGCCAAACGTCTAAGCGGAGAAGACAGCGATCCTGGCGAGCTAAGTGACCCCAAGTTGTCACAGGCCTTAGAAGGCTTAGAATTTTAGAAAAGAAATTCAAATTTTCATAAATTCCAAAACCAACTTTTTTAATTCAGTTAAATTCGGTTATGAAGTCATTTTAATATAAATCAACCATACATGACTTTTTAGAAACTACACCATTTAAATTATTCTAAATTGATTTTAAAAACTTTGTTAAGTCTTTATGTGTTCCACAGAAATTAAAGAAAAATGGAAGTGAAATTTAAAAAGTTAACTTTTTTCCAGATTTTAAATTTGAATACATTTTTCTATTAATACTTCAAGGGTTCACAGCCAAATAAACCTCATTATTTAATACCCTGATTCTGAAGTTTACAGAAAACTGCTGTATGGGTACATGGTAGGGCTCAGAAGGAAAGGAGAACCATATGGATTTTGAAGGGTAGGTTTCACTGGGATAATTTCCAGGCGTTATATTAGATTTGAAGACACCCTGAGGTACTACTACAGTGGAAACCCTTTTGGAAACTAAACCCTAAAAGGAATTTTTGTAATGAGCACTTAGGCGCAACAGGAGTTTCATAGAATATAGAAACATTTGGCTGTGAAAATGAAAAGTTATATATTTTGCAAGAAAATGTCATTTTAGGTCCACATTTTTCATTTTCACAAGGGGTAACAGGAGAAAATGATCTCAGTTTGTTACTCATTTTCTTCTGAATACAGCAGCGCCCCATATGTGGTTGTGAACTTCTGTAGGGGTACAAAGAAAGGTTCAGAATGGCAAGAGCACCATTTAGCTTTTGGAGGACAGATTTCACTAGAATAAATTTTAGGTGCAATGTCACATTTGAGACACTCTGAGGTATACCTACAGTGGAAACCCACTCCCAAAATGGCCCCATTTTGGAAACCACACAACCCAAAGAATTACTATTGGAGTGTACTGAGTATGTTGACCCAACAGAGGGTTCATAGAATTTAGAAAAACTTGGCCGTGAAACTGAAAAATTACAAAATTAATTAAAAATGTTTTATAAAAATAGAGGGACTGATGGGTTACTCTGCTGCCAGCGTCTGATGGCTTCATCCTCCACCAGTAACAGCTGGGCCCCTTGTAAATAATTGAGAAACCGTCACTTCTGCGCCCAACCGATCGGCGCACCATACTATTATGGCGGAGGTCAGAAAGTCAGGAAGAGATTAAACCTGCAAGGCATGATGGGAAAAAACAGTGGCTTGTTGGGAACAAGAGTCCAAAAGTTATGTAGTAAAACGGTCAAACATTTGGTAAAATTGCTGGATTTACCAAAATGTTGAGCCTTCCAAAAAAGTAGACATAACAAAGCTGCCACAGATAAAGCAACAACAATGGCCATCACTTGGTCCTTCAGAAAAACACCACATCAAAGCACCCGAAGTGGTTGGTGCCGCTGAGCCTCAAACCCGGCCTAGTAGTGTGCGACAATGGCCAAAATTTCATAGCAGCTCTAGGCTTAGTCGGTTTGATTCACATCCCTTGCCTGGTGCATGTGCTGAATTTGGTGGTGAATAGGCTCCTGAAAAAGTACTCCGATTTGTCAGAGCTGCTGCAGAAAGTGTGGGCTGTCTGCGCATGTTTTCAGTTTTCTCACCCTGCTTCTGCTCGCCTGTCTGTGCTGAGGCGTAACTTCAGCCTTACCGCTCACCACCTCATATACAATATACCCGCAAGGTGGAACTCCAACTTGTACATGCTGGAGAGACTGTGCAAGCAGCAGCAGTCGATAGTGGAGTTTTAGCTGAAGCACGCATGGGTTTTTTGCTCTGCAGAACAGCACCACTTCAACACCAACAAGTGGGCCTCCATGTGGGACATGTGTGCCACGTTGTGCTGTTTTGAGTACTCCACCAACATGTCCCCAGCGTTACTATCCCACTTCTATGTATCCTTGAAAAAATGCTTTGGACGATAATGGTTGAATATGTTGCACAGGAGGAAGAGGAGGAGGAACAGGGATCATTACCATGGTTATCAGGCCAGTCATCTACAGGTGGCTCAGAGTGGGGTCCTGCACCAACAGAGGAAACAGAGGACAGCTTGTCATTGCTTCTTGGTCAGCCTTGCACACATGAGCAATTACATGCTGCAGCACCTGTGCAACAACTGCCGAGTTTTCCTCATTCTTACCAGTGCTGATTACTGTGTGGCCACCCTAGACAATGTGATGTCATTTCTTCCATCACTGGAGCATGATTGGAAGATGCACAAGTAGAAGTGCATGCTGGTAAGCGTGCTACTGATGGTGTTCCCACATAATAGCGGGGGCTGAGTGGAAGCATGAGGCAGAGGAGGAAGTCACCAATGCAATTGGGGCACCGCTAGAACCTCAGAAGGGAGGCTTAGCATGGCTGAAATGTGAAAAAACTTTGTCAACATGCCACAACATCCAGCACCACCAGCTGATGCAGAATGTTTTAGAAGGAGGCAGCAACATAGTGGAATAGTGCATATGCACATGTATGCACGTACTGACTGATGGGTCTGCCCCATTTAACTTCTGGGTCTCCAAATTAGGGACATGACCTGAGCTTGCTCTTTTTACGCCTTGGAGGTTCTGGCCTGCCCTGTGGCAAGTGTATTGTTCGAACTTGTGTTTAGCACGGTGGGGAGTGAATTGGAAATTAAAAATAGTCAGCTCGCATCAAAGTTTGTGTAAGGAAAAAGATAAATCCATCTTCCCTCAGGTGCAGTTAGAGAGAGCTCCCATGTACTACCATCTTGATTGAATTCTGCTGAGCAACTCCTTCCGCCCTGCTCAGTGTGTCCACTTTTATTAACTAAACAAAAGGTGTAAAAGGGGCTGGCCCAAGACAAGGATACAGGAAGTGATGACATACAGGAAGTGATGACATAGGAAGGCAAGAATAACATAGCCAGCTAACAAGCACATGTATACAATACAGGAAGTGATGACATAGGAAGACAAGCATTTAGATACAATAATCACCCATTACCACTGGAGGTAACGTTATCCAGCCTTGCTCAGTGATCAATGCCAGATAAAGTTACTATGATCCACATGCAGGTTTATTTACAGGACAACGTCATTATCTCCAGCGGCTGATCAGGCGCACTAGAGACAACAAACGCATGTTTCTTTCGTTTATATTGTTCTCTTACCAAATGCATCCACGCCAAGCCAATAAATCCGCATCTTGTGCGGGGGCCCTAGCCGGCAGCAATACATGAGCCAACAAAACACTGCTCTGCTGAACACAGTCTCCCCCGGCCCACAGCCCAGTGCTTAGTACATGGACCATTCGCCGACGGAGACCTCTGTGCCCAGCATCTGTGACAGGACATACACGGGAAGATATCCACTCCAATGGTTTACCCTGACACTGAGAGACATGATGACAATACACAATATATTAAACACACATCCTAATAAAATTTCCACAACAGGAGTGATCACCTACAGGTTTCTTTCGCCTGTCTACAGCCAATGTGGACAAGCTCAAGTTCATTAAAATGAACCAGGCAGGGATCCCACAGGACTTGTCTCTAACTTAGGCAGAGTAGAGATGTATACTGGGCGCACCCAGCCATTGTTATACTCCAGCTCAGTTTGTGCATTCTCTTTGCTATTTCCCATTGTCTTGGGGTTTTCACAAACCCAAAAACTGAAAAAAATAGTAAGAAAACAATTTTTGGGCTACCTCCTCCACCTGCTCAACCACGTCCACCTGCTCCACGTCTTCCGCCTCTACCGTCAGGTCCGCCTCCAATCGGACCTCCACCTAAAGAGACTTTGTTTGTAAAATATGTATTTTTATTTATTTTCATGGACGTGTTTCTAAATTCTATGAAAAGCCTTTTGAAAAATTCCATAGGGGGTATAGTTTTCAAAATGGAGTCATCAGGGGGTCTCCAAATGCAACATAGTGTCTGAAAGTGAAAGTGGCCCTCCAAAAGCCATAAAGTGCTCCTTCATTTCTGAACCCTGTCATGTGCCAAAAAGCAGTTTATTACCGCATGTGAGGTGTTATATTCAGGAGAAAATAGGTCACAAAATGTGGTATGTTTATTTGCCTGTGACCCCTTGTGAAAATGAAAAAATTGGACTTTAAGCGACATTTTCTTGTAATGTAAAATATATATCCTTTTTTTTTTTCATTGGCCAAACGTTGCTAAATTTGATAAGTCCCCTGTGGGGCCAAAGTGCTCACTATACCACTTGAAAAATTCCATGTGGTTATGTTTTCCAAAATGGGTTTTTACTGCAGGGGTGCATCAGTGACTTTTCAAATACGACATGGTGCCTGCTTTGTGCCCATACAGCAGATTATGGGGTCAGAAGAAATATCAGAAAAGAATGGGTAACAAATTGTGAAGTGCCTTTTTTCCTATTACCGCTTGTGAAAATAAAAAAAATCTGCAGCTAAACGAACATTTGAATTGAAAAAAATTAATTCTTCATTTTTATAGCCATGTGTTTCTAAATTCTATGAAATTTCTGTAGGATCAAAACACTCACTACACCCCTCAAAAAATTAAATGACGGGTGTAGTTTCCAAAATGGGGTCAAAGTAAAGGTACCTCAGTGTCTCTTCAAACCATTCCAGCAAAATCTGCCCTCCAAAAACCATGTGACACTCCTTCCCTTCTGACCCCTGCCATATGCCCAAATAACAGTTTATGACCACATATGGGGTGCTTATATAAACTGCAGAATTACGGTAATTATATAAACTGCAGAATTACGGTAAAAAATAAAAAGATATTTGTTTGGCTGTTTACCCTTTATGCATTGCAGGAAAAATGGATTAAAATGAAAAGTATGCAGTAAAAGTGACATTTTAAAATTTCATCTCATAACTGAATTAAAGTAGACCTATGGGAAATGTTAAGTAGCAACTATCTTATGAGGTATCACTCTCCGTTTTAAAATCAGTAACATTCTAATTCTGAAAATTGTAAGTTTAAGGGGGTGGGGCATTGTGGAAATCATTGGGAAGGCCACTGAGAAGTTCACTGTTAAAGGGGTGTGGTACTGTAGATGTCACCACTGTTATATCTTATAACAACAGACAAACATTAAATGAAATAGATTAAATATACCTGTGCGAACCTGGGTCTTTCTGCTAAATAGAAATACATATATTTTTTTTTTTCATACCCCAGTATTTCTATGAAATGCAAGTTGGGTGATAGCACACACACTATACCCCTCTACAAATTACAAGAGAGGTGTAGTTTCCAAAATGGGTTCGCTTTTACTTTTATTTTTTCACTGTAGAGGTACAGTGGATATAAAAAGTCTGCACACCCCTGTTAAAATGTCAGGTTTCTGTGAGGTAAAAAAAAATGACAAAGATAAATAATTTCAGAACTTATTCCACCTTTAATGTGACCTGTGAACTGTAAAACTCAATTGAAAAACAAACATAAATCTTTTAGGTAGGGGGAAGAGTCTATCAGTATGGCACATTTTGACTTGGCAAGATTTGCCCACTCTTCTTTGCAAAAACACTCCAAATCTGTCAGATTGCAAGGGCATCTCCTGTGCACAGACCTCTTCAGATCACCCCACAGATTTTCAATCGGATTCAGATCTGGGCTCTGGCTGGGTCATTCCAAAACGTTAATCTTCTTCTGGTGAAGCCATTCCTTTGATGATTTGGATGTATGCTTTGGGTCGTTGTCATGCTGAAAGATTAAGTTGCTCTTCATGTTCAGCTTTCTAGCAGAAGCCTGAAGGTTTGGTGCCAATATTGACTGGTATTTGGAACTGTTCATAATTCCCTCTAGCTTAACTAAGGCCTGAGTTCCAGCTAAAGATAAACAGTCCCAAAGCATGATGTTGCCACCACCATGCTTCACTGTGAGAATGGTGTTATTTTGGTGATGTGCAGTGTTGTTTTTTCACCAAACATATCTTTTGGAATTATAGCCAAAAAGTTCAACCTTGGTTTCATCAAGCCATAACACCTATTCCCACGTGCTTTTAGGAGACTTCAGATGTGTTTTTGCAAAATGTAGCCTGGCTTGGATGTTTTTCTTTGTAAGAAAAAGCTTTCATCTTGCCACTCTACCCCCTAGCCCAGACATATATAGAATACGGGAGATTGTTGTCACATGCACCACACAGCCAGTACTTGCCAGATATTCCTGAAGCTCCTTTTATGTTGCTGTAGGCCTCTTGGTAGTTTTCTTCTCATATTTTCACCAATTTTGGAGTGACGTCCAGTTTTTGGTAATGTCGCTGTTGTGCCATATTTTCTCCACTTGATGATGACTGTCTTCACTTTGTTCCATGGTATATCTAATGCCTTGGAAATTATTTTGTACCCTTCTCCTGACTGATACTTTTTAACAATGAGATCCCTCTGATGCTTTGGAAGCTCTCTGTGGACCATGACTTTTGTTGTAGGATGTGACTAAGAAAATTTCAGGAAAGACCTAATAGAGCAGCTGAACTTTATTTGGGGTTAATCCGAGGCACTTTAAATGATGGCAGGTGTATGCTGACGACTATTTAACATGATTTTGAATGTGATTGCTTAATTCTGAACACAGCTACATCCCCAGCTTTAAGAGAGTGTACACACTTATGCAACCACATTAAAGGTGGAAAAAGTTCTGAAATGATTTATCTTTGTCTAATTTTTTTTACAGCACAGAAGCCTGACATTTTAACAGGGGTGTGTAGACTTTTTATATCCACTGTATCTCATGATCTCTTCAATGACGACATAGCGCCTAAAAAGCATTTCAGCAAAATCTACCCTCCAAAAACCTTATAGCGCTCCTTCTTTTCTATACCATGCTGTGTGCCTCTACAGCAGTTTACCAATCATATATGGGGCATTTCTTTAAACTGAATAGTCAGGGTAATACAAACTAAGGTTTGTTTTGCTGTTAAATAGAGTTAAGCGAACACGTGGATGTTCGGGTTCTATCGGTTCGCCCGAACTTCACAAAAAAGTTCGATTTCGGGATCCGAACTTGACCCTGAACCCAAACCCCATTGAAGTCAATGGAGACCCGTACGTGTGAGCACTAAAATGGCTGTAAAAATGTAATGGAAAAGGCTGGAGGGCTGTAAATGGCATCAAAATGTGGATAAGAGCATAAAAAGTGTTCTACAAACAATTGTGTATAGGTAAATGACTTTAAGTAGCATAAAATACATACAAAATAATAAAAATAATCTTGATCTAGGAGGAGGAGGTCCATATGGAGTAGGAGGTTGAGGAGGAGGTGGACATAGCAGAGTAGGGTACATTCCAAAAGAGTGTGAAATATCAAAAATACAAGAATGAACAATTGCGCTGTAGTATAACAATGGCTGGTTAAGGTCGGTATACATGTCTATTCTGCACAAGGTACGGACAATTCCTGTGGGATCCATGCCTGGTTCATTTTAATGAACGTGAGCTTGTCCACATTGGCTGTGGACAGGAGGCTGCGCTTGTCTGTGATAAATCCCCCTGCCGTGCTAAACACATGTTCAGATAATTCACTGGCTGTGCCAGCTACACGTACAAGTGAAACATCTTCAAGACGTACAGGGCAAGCTCAGGCCATGTGCCCAATTTGGAGACCCAGAAAGTTGAAGGGGAAAGACCCGTCATTCAGTACGTTTAGGTGTGTGCACACATACTTCTCAACCATGTTACTGAAATGCTGCGTCCTGCTAAGACGTTCCATATCAGCTGGTGGTGCTGGTTGTTGTGGTGTGCTGACAAAGCTTTTCCACATTTCGGCCATGCTAACCCTGACTTCTGAGGTGCTGGCGGTGCCCCAGCTGCGTTGGTGATCTCTTCATCCTCCTCTGCCTTCACCTTGTGCTTCCACTGTGCCCCCGCTGTCAGGTGGGAATGCCACCAGCAGTGCGTCTACCAGCGTGTGCGTGTACTCGCGCATCTTACGAACATGCTCCAGTGAGGGAATTAAGGATGGTACGTTGTCTTTGTAATGGGGATCCAGCAACATGGCCCCCCAGTAATCAGCACAAGTTAGAATGTGGCCAACTCGGCGGTTGTTGCGGAGACACTGCAGCATGTAATTGCTCATGTGTGCCAGGATTCCGAGAGGCAACGAAAAGCTGTCCTCTGGGGGAGGTGTATGGTCTGTGTCCTTTGTATCTCCCTAGCCACGCACCAGTGATGGCCATGAGCTGGTCTATGTGCCACCCTTCTGTGACCATAGTTCCTCCTCCTCCATCTCCTCCTCCTCATCATCCTCCAGAACTGTGCCCTGGCTGGACAATTGTGTACCTGCCGTTTGTGGGTGCAGGAACCCACCCTCGGAGCCACTTGTGAATGACTGGCCGGAAGCTCTACAAAATGATCCCTCTTCCTCCTCCTCCTTCTCTGCCACATCCTCTTCCATCATCGCCAGCAGCATTTTTTCAAGGAGGCATAGAAGTTGGATAGTAATGCTGAGAACGGCTTTTTCGGCACTGGCCATGTTGGTGGAGTACTCGAAACAGCACAAAAAGGAACACAGGTCTTCCATGGATTCCCAGTCATTGGTGGGGAAGTGGTGCTGTTCCGCAGAGCGACTCACCCGTGCATGCTGCAGCTGAAACTTCACTATCGCCTGCTGCTGCTCGCACAGTCTAGCTAGCATGTGCAAGGTGGAGTTGCACCTTGTGGACATGTCACATATGAGGAGGTGAGCGGGAAGGCCGAAGTTACGCTGCATTGCTGACAGGTGAGCAGCAGCAGGGTGAGAATGCCAAAAGCCCACACTTCATGCAGCAGCTCTGGCATATCGGGGTAATTTTTAAGGAATCTCTGCACCACCAAATTCAACACATACACAAGCCAAGGGATGTGCATCAAACCGGCTAGTCCAAGAGCTGCTACGAGATTTTGCCCATTATCGCACACTACTAGGTCCGGCTTGAGGCTCACCAACCACTCATTGGTCTGTTGTTCAAGGCCCGTCTACAGCTCCTGTGCGGTATGGAGTTTGTCCCCCAAACAGATAAGTTGTAAAACTGCCTGGTGTCATTCTCCCCTGGCTGTGCTGAAGTTGGTGGTGAAGGTATTAGGCTGACTGGATGAGAAGCGGTAGATGATAAGGAAGTGGAGTAGGAAGCAACAGGAGGCAAACTGAAGCACCCTGCACTTCTTGGTGGTGGAAGGACATGCGTCAAACTGCTATCTGCCTCAGGCCCAGCCGCCACTGCATTTACCCAGTGTGCTGTTATGGAGATATTATGTCCCTGACCGTGCTTACTGGTCCACGTTTCCGTAGTGAGGTGCACCTTGCCACAGATGGCGTTGCACAGTGCACACCTGATTTTGTCCTCCATTTGGTTGTGCAGTGAATGGATGGCACACCTGGAAAAGTAGTGGTGGATGGGCATGATGTACTGTGGGACAGCCACTGCTATAAGGCTTTTAAAACTCTCTGTCTCCGCCAGACGGAATGACAGCATTTCAAAGGCCAGTAATTTTGAAATGCTGGCATTAAGGGTCAGGGATCGCAGGTAGGTAGGGGGGTACTTCCTCTCGCTCCAGTGTTTGGGAGATGGAGAGCTGAATGCTTCAGTGGGACATTGTAGAGATGCTTGGTGACCCAGGTGGTTGTGTTGCTGGCAGATCCTCTGTTTTCGGGGTGGCACTGTCACTCCAAAGGTGGATGAAGTGGCCGAGACTGCAGCAGAAGAGAAGGCAGGAGTACCAGAGACCTTTCTTGGTTTTTGATGTGTCTACTCCACCGCAGCTCGAGCTTTGAATTTAGATGTCTGGTTATGCAGGTTGTGCTCAGGTTGAGAACGTTTATGCCTCGCTTCAGGCTCTGATTGCACAGGGTGTCTTGTCGTCAGCACATTGTCTGAAGAACTGCCACGCCAGGGAACTTCTTGGAGCTGGCTTTGGTGTGCTTAGGCGTACTGTCTAGGAGACGGCCACTCTGCTTTTGCAGCCTGCTCCCTCTTCTGCCGTGCTGGTGGCTTTGTGCGACCACCGCCTCTTCCTCCAAACTACACAGGTCACTCGCATGACCTTGATTCCATGTGGGGGTCGAGGACCTCATCGTCCTTCACATCATCTTCCACCCAGTCTTCACCCCCTGCCCTCCTTGTCGGTCGGCACACTTTCAAAAGCCCTAGCAGTTGGCACCTGTGTTTCGTCATCACCCGAGACGTGCTGCGATGGTCCTCCCATGTACTCATCTTGAAACATAAATGGTTGGGCATCAGTGCACTTAATCTCTTCCATTTCTGGGGCAGGGCTAGGTGGATGGCCCTGGGAAACCATGCTAACAGAGTCATTAAAAAGCAGAAGAGACTGCTGCATGACTTGGGGCTCAGACTGCTTGGCTGATTTTCAAGGGGGTGAGATGAAAGACTGATGGACATCAGCTGCAGGTGCCAACTCTGATCTTTCAGCAGGAGACTGGGTGGGAGACAATGTCAAGGAACTGTTGGCACTGTCAGCAACCCAATCTTCTATCACTTGTACTTGTTCTGGCCTCACCATTTGTAGAGCTGCATTAGGCCCGACCAAATACCGCTGCAGGTTCTGTCGCCTACTCGCACCTGAGGAAGATGTTTTACTTGTACGTGTAGCTGGCACAGATCGACCACGTCCTCTCCCTGCAACAGGAGCTCCACCAGCAGCACCATGACAGGAGCTACGTCCCTTATTTGACGCTCTCCTCATATATTTAGTCTCTTTCCCTAAATGGGTGTTTTTTTTAAATAGCCGAATAGAACCACAGTATCTAAATGGTGTATCTTACACGTACAGATGTAGACTAGGCCGCAATTTAAGATTTATTTTTTGCCCAAAATGGCTGCTTTCTTAATAGCAGAATAGAACCACAGTATCTAAAGGGTGTATCCCACACATACAGATGCAGAATAGGCCGCAATTAAAGATTTTTGCCCAAAATGGCTGCTTTCTTAATAGCAGAATAGAACCACAGTATCTAAAGGGTGTATCCCACACATACAGATGCAGAATAGGCCGCAATTAAAGATTTTTGCCCAAAATGGCTGCTTTCTTAATAGCAGAATAGAACCACAGTATCTAAAGGGTGTATCCCACACATACAGATGCAGAATAGGCCGCAATTAAAGATTTTTGCCTAAAATGGGTGTTTTATTAATATCAGAATAGAACCACAGTTCTATTGGGTGTATCTCAGAATGACATATGCACCAAAGGCTGCCAAATTAAGTTTTTTGCCCAAAATGGGTGTTTTTCTAATAGTAGAATAGAACCACAGTATCTAAAGGGTGTATCTCACAATTACATATGCAGCAAAGGCTGCAAAATTACGTTTTTTTGCCAAAGATTGGTGCTTTTTTCTTTTTTTAATAGCAGAATAGAACAACAGTATGTAAAGGGTGTATCTCACAATGACATATGCACCAAAGGCTGTAAAATTGTGTATTTTGCCCAAAAAGGGTGTTTTAAAAGAGAATTATAGCTGTATTTCTAGCGGCAGAGGCCCAAGATGAAGGTTATTGCCAAAAATGGGTGTTTTTTCAAAGCCAGAAAATTATTGAAGTATTTCAAACTTGTTTTTAACAATCACAGATGCAGCAAGTGCTGCAATATTAAGTATTTTGCCCAAAAAGGCAGTTTTTTTTTACTAACAGAATATGACGTCTGTATATAACACTTGAATTGCACATGTGCAAATGCAGCAAGGGCTGAACAATTGTGTATTTTGCCCAAAAAGGGTGTTTTTAAAAACCCAGAAAATTACAGCTGTAGTTCTAGCTTCAATTGCACACTGACTAATCCTGCAAAGGCACCAGATGTAGGATATTGCCCAAAAAGGGTGTTTAAAAAAAAAAAAAAAAAAAGATTATTATTGCCGCATTTCAAGCTTGGATTTGAATGTCACAAAAGCACATATGCAATGCTGGTGCACTGAGTTTGCATAAAATGGCCGCCGCCGCCCACCTAATGAACAGAAGGATAATAGAATCTATGTAGATCGTTAAGTTCAATTGGAGTTCTGATTTAAAGATTAGGTCCTATTCTCTCCCTCACAGCAGCAGCATCCTCTTCCTACACTAATAAGAGCAGAGTGACGTGCAGCGCTACGTGACTCCAGCTTATATAGAGGCTGGGTCTCATGCTGCACTGGCCAATCACAGCCAATTAGTAGGCATGCCTGTGATGGCTTCTAAGGGCAAACAGTTAAACGCTTGTTGATTGGCTGCTCTGCAGCCTTTCAAAAAGCGCTAAGAAATCCCCGAACCCCAACTTTTACAGAAATGTTCGTGCTCGGAGACCAAAAATCCTAAAGTTCGGTACGAACCCAAACTTTACACTTCGGGTTCGCTCAACCCTACTGTTAAACCATGTTACAGAAAAAAATGATTACTATAGAAAATCAAAAAAAAAATGAAATTTTTAAGTTTTACCCCCATTTTGGTTTAATTCCTGTGGAACACTTTAAGGGGTAAACAAAGTTTGTAAATACAGTTTTGAATAATTTGAAGGGTTGCTTTATGTATTTATTTATTATTTTATTAGCTCTTTGCCTGTTGAATGGGGTACAAAAGGGCCTGAAATGTTTTAAAGCAACATTTTTAATATATATATATATATATATATATATATATATATATATATATATATATATATTTTTTTTTTTTAAATGAATAGGGGATTACTTAAAAACTTGGTACAGCCCCTTTAATTATACATGACACCAAATTGAAAACTGTTGTTTTTGGGGGAAAAAGTGTGTGGGGGAAAATTGTGCAGCATTTGTAGCAGAATGTATGTCATTGATGTTGATGCTGATGCTGCGGTCAATAAGCCTTTAAAACACTTGAATTGTAGAAGCTTGAGTTTGTTTGAATTGGCTGTCTGGCTGTTCATTTATAGAAGACTAAATTTGGTTGTTACAGGATTTGGATGATTGCACAATTTGCAGAGGAACATATACTTCTTACTTGCCAGCAGCTATATGAAAACAGTATGAAACACACACAGAACTCTGTGTGACCAGTCTCTCTTTCCCTATGCTTTCTCTGATAAAACCCTGACTTTTCTACCTATTGATTTAAATCTACTTAATTAAATATGTGCCTATACTGTCCCTGTACTGTTCCTACTACGCCTAGATTACTGGCTTGTGTTTGTAATTTTTTGGGGCAAAGTCATGGCACATGCCCTCTGATTGCAAGCTGTGCTCAAAATGGCATATCCCCAGCCCAGAGGCTGAAGGACCATCAAGACCAGCTCCTGATTGGCTCATAAGTCATCTCTCACTCCCACCACTCTCTCTGAGGGTCATACAATCGTTCATGTTGTCCCTCTCTTTTGTTCCATGCCAATTTTCACTGTAAAATGGTGCAGGAACAATTTTACGTGATTTGTTCAAAGCAATTAGCAAAAACCTTGGATTTTTTTGGCAGCAAAATTATTGTGAAGTTTGGAACAAATTAAATTAATTTAGAATCAATATGTTGATCTCTAAACTGGAGGTACACCTTAACCCTTCCCGCATCTGGATATAACTGTCACGAAAAAACAATCTCAGAATCACTTGGATAAGTAAAAGTGTTCCAAAGTTATTATCACATAAAGTGATACATGTCAGAATCGAAAAATGGGGCTTCAGCATTTGGTCCAAACTGTTTTTACAGTAAGTAGTTAAATATTTTAGAGGCTTTTCTAAAAATGTTTCCTTTTGTTGCTATTGTAATGTAAAGATAACCTTGCAGTTCGCCCGGCGGTCGTTTTGCGGCAAGCTTTGCCCGTTTGCAGTTCGCCGAAAGGGCGAACATATGGCGATGTCCGCTTGCGCCATATTCTTTTACATTGTGAAGAAATTCGACCCATGACACATCCATCAGGTGGTACAGGAGAGCCAATTAAGACATTTCAGCACATGTACATACCCCCTACCTTATAAATAAACCTGATCTGGCCACCATTTTATATTCAGTCTTTTGCCATTGTAGGGGAGGTTGCTGTGTGGAGCAGTAACAGACTGTTAAGGACACCAAACGCTAGCTAATAGGGCCACAAAAGTCCTTTTAAGGACTAGTATAGGTGTGCTATCGATATGTGTGACTTACTGAGGGGTGTAATAAACATTACAAACCAAAAGTTTGGACACACCTTCTCATTCAAAGAGTTTTCTTTATTTTCATGACTATGAAAATTGTAGATTCACACTGAAGGCATCAAAACTATCAATTAACACATGTGGAATAATATACATAACAAAAAAGTGTTAATCAACTGAAAATATGTCATATTCTAGGTTCTTCAAAGTAGCCACCTTTTGCTTTGATTACTGCTTTGCACACTCTTGGCATTCTCTTGATGAGCTTCAAGAGATAGTCACCTGAAATGGTCTTCCAACAGTCTTGAAGGAGTTCCCAGAGATGCTTAGCACTTGTTGGCCCTTTTGCCTTCACTCTGCGGTCCAGCTCACCCCAAACCATCTCGATTGGGTTCAGGTCTGGTGACTGTGGAGGCCAGGTCATCTGGTGCAGCACCCCATCACTCTCCTTCATGGTCAAATAGCCCTTACACAGCCTGGAGGTGTGTTTGGGGTCATTGTCCTGTTGAAAAATAAATGATGGTCCAACTAAATGCAAACCGGATGGAATAGCATGCCGCTGCAAGATGCTGTGGTAGCCATGCTTGTTTAGTATGCCTTCAATTTTGAATAAATCCCCAACAGTGTCACCAGCAAAGCACCCCCACACCATCACACCTCCTCCTCCATGGGAACCAGGCATGTAGAGTCCATCCGTTCACATTTTCTGCGTCGCACAAAGACACAGTGGTTGGAACCAAAGATCTCAAATTTGGACTCATCAGACCAAAGCACAGATTTCCACTAGCCTAATGTCCATTCCTTGTGTTCTTTGGCCCAAACAAGTCTCTTCTGCTTGTTGCCTGTCCTTAGCAGTGGTTTCCTAGGAGATATTCTACCATGAAGGCCTGATTCACACAGTCTCCTCTTAACAGTTGTTCTAGAGATGTGTCTGCTGCTAGAACTCTGTGTGGCATTGACCTGGTGTCTAATCTGAGCTGCTGTTAACCTGCGATTTCTGAGGCTGGTGACTCGGATGAACTTATCCTTCGCAGCAGAGGTGACTGTTTCTTTGTAGCACTTGATAGTTTTTGTGACTGCACTTGGGGACACTTTCAAAGTTTTCCCAACATTTTGGACTGACTGGCCTTCATTTCTTAAAGTAATTATGGCCACTTGTTTTTCTTTACTTAGCTGCTTTTTTCTTGCCATAATACAAATTCTAACAGTCTATTCAGTAGGACTATCAGCTGTGTATCCACCTGACTTCTCCACAACGCAACTGATGGTCCCAACCCCATTAATAAGGCAAGGAATCCCACTTATTAAACCTGACAGGGCACACCTGTGAAGTGAAAACCATTTCAGGTGACTACCTCTTGAAGCTCATCAAGAGAATGCCAAGAGTGTGCAAAGCAGTAATCAAAGCAAAAGGTGGCTACTTTGAAGAACCTAGAATATGACATATTTTCAGTTGTTTCATTCTTTTTTGATAAGTATATAATTCCACATGTGTTAATTCATAGTTTTGATGCCTTCAGTGTGAATCTACAATATTCATAGTCATGAAAATAAAGAAAACTCTTTGAATGAGAAGGTGTGACCAAACTTTTGGTCTGTACTGTATATTTTTTTATTTTATTCTTTTGTGCTAATACACGTCACAAAAGGCTTAACAGGAAGTAACTACACTGCTGAGCGGCAAATATTTTTTTTTCTTTTTCTGCTAAAACACTCCACCAAGCCTTTACTACAGATAATTGCACCACAGTGCTTTATAGGTATTTTGCACTAATACACATCACAAAAGGCTTTAAGAGAAAAAACTACACCTTTGAGCGGCAAATAATTTTTTTTTCTTTTTGTGTTAAAACACCCCACTAAAGCCTTTACTACAGATAAGTGCACATAAATAACTACACCGCTGAGCGGCAAATATATATTTTTCTTTTCTTTTTGCTCTAATACACATCACAAAAGGCTTTATGAGAATAACTGCTTTTACATGTCACAAAAGGCTTACAAGAAATAACTGCACCGCTGAGCAGAAAAAAATAAATAAATAAATATATATATATATATATATATATATATATATATATATATGTTTTTCAGCTAAAAGACCCCACCAAAGCCTTTACTACAGATAAGTGCACCGCAGAGCGCTAAATGTATTTCTTTCTTTCTGTGCTAATGCACATAACAAATGGCTTTATGAGAAATAACTACACCTCTGAGCGACAAATATATATTTTTTATTTTTGGACTGAAACACCCCACCAAAGGTTTTACTTTGGATATTTGCACCGCAGAGTGGTAAATGTATTTTTTATTTTTGCGCTAATACGCATCTCAAAAGGCTTTACTAGAAATAACTACACCGATGTGCGGTAAATATATTTTTTATTTTTGCACTAATACATGTCACAAAAGGTTTAACAAGAAATAACTGCACCGTAGAGCAGGAAAATATTTTTTTTTGTGCTAATACATGTCACAAAAGGCTTAACAAGAAATAACTACACTGCTAAAATATTAGACCCCCTAACATCACAGAGGAGATAGAAGCGTCAATGTATAGCCAAATAGAGCAGGCTTCACTAGCTGGTACAGTGGTCATAATGGGAAATTTTAACTTCCCAGACATTGACTGGGTCATAATTCTGCCTAAACCTAAACTTTATGGGCCAATTTGTAGAAGCTCCCACTAGGGGCAATGCTCGGTTAATCTGGTGATTTCTAAGGATGCAGAACTTGTTGGAAATGTTGCTGTTCGAGAAACACTAGGAAATAGTGACCACAATATAATTATATTCCCCATAAACAATAAGAAGCAAACTCTGTCAGGCAGAGCAAAGACAGTAACTTTCAAAAGGGCTAATTTCCTTGGGTTCAGGGCATTTTAGGGAATAGACTGGGAGCAGCTATTATCACATAATAAAACTGAGGATAAATGGGAGAGCTTTAAATCCACATTGAGTAATTGCACTAACAAGTATAAACGGCTAAAATTAAACCCCCCATAGCTTACAGCTACTGTGAAAAGGGCAGTAAAAGACAAAAAAGGGCATTTAAAAAATACAAATCAAGGGTCAGCTGGAGCATTTGAAGATTACAAAGGGCTTAATACAATATGTAAAAAGGAGATACAATTAGCAAAAAATACAAAATGAACAACAGATGGCAAAAGAGAGCAAAACAAATCCCCAAAAATAAATTAAATATATAAATGCTAAAAAAAAAACTAGGTCTGAGCAGGTAGGTCCCCTGAATAATGATAAAGGGGAGTTAGTCATTGAAGATAAGGAAAAAGCAAATTAACTAAATGTTGTTTTTTTTAGCTCTGTATATACAAAAGAAGAGAAAGGAGTTAATATCTGTGGTTCTGGGGCTGTTAGTACATCCAGTAATATACTCAATTGGCTAAATGTAGATATGGTCCAAGACAAGTTAAATAAGGTAAATGTGAACAAGGCTCCGGGTCCAGATGGTTTACACCCAAGAGTGCTTAAAGAGCTCAGTTCAGTCATTGTTGTGCCCCTGTTTATAATTTGTAAAGATTCTCTAGGTACTGGCACAGTGCCAAGTGATTGGCACAAGGCAAACTTGGTGCTTATATTCAAAAAAGGATCAAGTTCCTTCACAGGTAATTATAGACCAGATAGTTTAACTTCTGTTTTGGGAAAAATGTTTGAAGGACTCTTAAGGGACTATATACAGGAGTATGTGACTGTAAATAATAGTATAAGTGATAACCAACATGGGTTTACCAAGGACAGAAGTTGTGAGACTAACCTACTTTGTTTTTATGAGGAGGTAAGTAGTAGCCTGGACAGAGGGACAGCTGTGGATGTAGTGTTTCTGGATTTTGCAAAGGCATTTGATACTGTCCCTCATAGACGTTTAATAGGTAAAGTAAGTTCTATAGGCTTGGAAAGTATAGTTTGTAATTGGATTGAAAAGTGGCTGAAGGGGGGGCGGAGCTTGCGCCAGACTGTGATGGCCGCATAGTCAGGAGCTCTCTGTACTTGATCCTCTAAAGCACCAGCATACACAAGCTGACAGACGACATTATGGTCAAAATCGGGCACCCTAGAGCCGGAGACACCTCTGGAACCAGCAAGCAACCAAACAAAAGCGGAGACATGGACAAATTCATTAAAAAAGCGGCAGCCACACTGGTAGCTTGGGAGAGCAAGATGGCGCTGAACCCGCCACATAAGGTGAGTGAGCGCACAACCGACATATCCGAAGGAGAGAGTGATGCAGAGGACCCTCACAGCAAAACGGTGCTTCCTATCACTCGCCGCTTCTTGAAACAGTCACTGAATAAAGCCATGGAGCCGATTTTAAGCGAGCTCACGGCCATGCGCGATGCTATGCACCACATAGATGAATGTAGTGACTTTAGAAGCGCGACAGGCCGCAGTGCTAGATCACAAAACATGCAATATGCTGCTTCCTGTTAGGCCCAGATGACCAGGCCGACATTGTCATTGAACGTGCTCACAGAGCACTAAGACCTAAGCTGGAGATCTCAAAACCGCCTAGAGATGTAATCTGCAGGTTCCTCAACTTTCAAGTCAAAACCGCAGTCCTGGAGGCCGCAAGGAGCCATGATGATCTGACATACGAAGATGCATGCATCATGATTTATCAGGACCTGGCCCCATCAACATTAAAGAAACATAGATCCTTGAAGCCCCTGACGGATTGGCTTATTGTTCTTCCATGCAGGACGCCGCCTCAACATAAACACCTTTGCCGATCTAATGGGAGCTTACGATCACTTACAGATTCCACCATTGGAAATTGTGAACTGGGAGCTATACCAAGATCTAACAGAGCTACCGAAGTCCTCACCCTTTGAGCTTCCACGCACCCCGAAGGCCCAGAAGTTCAAGCGGAGGAACAACCAGCTCACTCTGTAGAGACTGTCTCTAATATCGTAATGACCTTTTTAAACCACTCTGGTTTTACTGCTAATCTCCCTCCCTGCCTTTCCTTCTGACTTACCTTTCCTATCCATCCCGTTTTCCTTATCTGATACCAGTTATTTGCTACTGTTACTATACCTAATTCCTTCCCATCTCTCCTGTACCATACCTAAATTTTCCCCTATCCCCCATATAGTTTCTTAAATGTTTGTCACTAGGCCTCACCTCTGAGGCTTCCACCTAGTGCCTAGAGGATCGCAACAGGGTTGATTAACCATTTCCCCCCTTGTGACCCTCACATCCAACACTAGTTTAACCCACTTCAATGGGTACTATTACCCAAAAGTTTACAACCATCCATGTTATATATTGTTTTGTTTATTTTTCTATTAAGGTACTTGCTTCCTTTATTCTAAGGACCCTAAAGTCACAGGGGGCCCCTCTGAAGATCATCTTACTCGTCCGGATCCCTCACATTGCCCACAGCCACACTGCTTTCTCCTAGAGAGGGGATATCCCTCAGAAAGGTAATCTCCACCACATCAAACACAATGGCTGACCTATCATTTGCATCCTACAATGTTAAAGGCTTTAATTCTCCCTCTAAACGGAGTCAGGTTTTCACATTGTTACACAAATCTGGAGCCAATATCCTACTTCTCCAGGAGACACACTTTAAATTTAATAACTACCCCAATCTCTCCTTTGCCCACTATTCTCAGTGGTTTCATTGTGGAGGAAATTCATCTGCTTCTGGGGGGAAGGGGGTGAGTGTTGGGTTTCAGAGGAAGGTCCCCTTTAAATGCATCTCCCATTTACAGGACCCTGATGGTTGATACTTACTGGTCAAAGGTCACATTGGCCCTCAAATGTACACGACCATTAACCTTTATGCTCCTAACACAGGTCAATATAGCTGGTTCTCCGAAGTTTTCCCTATTATTGAATCCTTTGCAGAAGGTCTAATTGTAGTAGGAGGTGACCTTAATGCTACCTTAAACCCACAACTAAACTCCTCAACTTTAAAATCTGCCCTTGCACTTAAAACCTTACGCTTCATAAGAGAGGGTTTCTGGAATCTACACCTTATAGACATTTGGCGTACTTTACACCTAAATACAGCTCATTATACTTTCTACTCCAATACTCATGGTACATACCAACATTTGGACTACCTATTTGTATCCAAGGAACACCTCCAGCTCTGTCACGGTCCTAAAATAGGGTCCATTCACTTATCCGACCATGCACCTATATTCCTATCAATTTCTGCTCCTGTGCCCAACCAGAACAAATTCAAATGGCGCCTAAATGAATCCATATTAGGTAACCAAAATATCAGAGATAAGATAGCTGAACTCCTCAAAGAATATTTCACCATAAATAAGGACCCAGAGATTTCAGACCAATCCTTGTTGGATGCCCATAAACCTTTTATTAGAGGGCATTTCATAAGTCTGGGAAAGAAACAAAAAGCTTGATTCCCTATGCCAAAAAATACAATCCCTGGAATCCCTACATAAACACTCCTTCTCTGACCCACAACTGCAAGAACTATCTAACTGTAGAGCTGAACTGAGATCCCTACTACAGCATTCTACAGCTAAATTTTTCTTGAACTCTCAACACAAATTCTTTAGACACGGAGATAAAGTGTATAAATTTATGATGCGCAGAGTGGAAAATAGAAGGTCAATGAACTATATTCATCAAATAGAATCCCCCCAAGGAACCCCCCTTTACTCCTCCAAAGCCATCGGTGCCCAATTTAGTGAGTTTTACAAAGCTCTATATAAACTGCCTCCTACGCTTACTCCAGAGGCCCAATAGTCTCTTCTGTCTTCCTTCTTAGACTCCCTCACAATACCAACCATCACCGAAAACCAGAAACAAAAACTTGCCTCCCCATTCACTTTGGGAGAATTCTCTAAAACAATCTCCCCCTAGCAAAAGAGATTTTCCAGAGATATGACAATGGCCCATATTACCTTGATCCCCAAAGAAGGGAAAGACCCTAAACAGTGCGCCAACTATAGACCTATTTCCCTCCTCAACATTGGCCTTAAAGTTGCTAGCCAATCGCCTTTCAACCCTTCTTCCCATTATGGTGCATGGGGATCAGGTGGGCTTTATCAGAGGTAGAGAAGGCAGAGACAACATGACCAGAATGCTGAATATAGTGCAATTCTCTAATATCCGATCCAGACCGCTCCTCCTCTTGAGCACGGATACAAAAAAAGCGTTCAATAGAATCAATTGGTCGTTTATGCAACAAATCCTATACAGATTTGGCCTACCTGATCCCTTTGTGCAAACCAAGTTTGCTATGTACGCTCAGGCCTCGGCCTCGGTCTTAATCAACGGCGACATCTCTGATCCCTTTAGCATTCAGAATGGTACCCGGCAGGGCTGCCCCCTTTCCCCCCTGCTCTTTGTCTTAGCTAAGGAACCCCTTCTCCTCAAGCTGAGAGCTGATTCGGGAATTCAAGGAGTAGAGCTGGGAGGTCTGGATCATAAAATGGCTGCTTTTGCAGATGATATCATGATTATGACCTCCAACCCAAAAAATTCACTCCCTGCGATTCAGAAACACCTAGATACATATAGTTCCCTTTCCAATTTCAAAGTCAATAAGCAAAAATCACTTGTGATTTGTTTTGGGATTCCCCCAGCAATACAGAGGAATTTAAAAAAGGACTCCCCATTTAATTGGTCCTCCCCCTACTTAACATACTTAGGAATTAAGCTCAGCCCCAACACCTCGGAACTATTTTCACTCAACTATGCCCCATTGCTAAAGGATATTTCCTCTAGCATATATAAATTGGACATTCCTACTATCTCCTGGTTTGGCCGCAAAAACCTTCTCATGTCTTTAATACTCCCCCGCCTTACATATTTACAACAAGTCCTGCCCATCCCGGTTCCCAAATCCTACTATAACTCCCTAAGGAAACTATTCCGCTCGTTCATTTGGAATGGGAAGAAACCCAGATTATCTTACGACCTCCTCTCACGTCCCAAACATACAGGAGGAATTGCCTTGCTAGACCCCGAGATGTATGGCAGAGCAGTTCTTTTGTCCAGGATAATAGATTGGCTTAGACCTTCCAACCCCAAATCATGGGTCGCAATGGAACAGGAACTTTTAAACAAACCTTTCAGATCCCTCTTGCTGGGCAACAACAGTCTAAGTAACATCCCATATTGTCCATACCCAATTATTCAAGCTACTCTCAACATATGGAAATGGCTTCAATCTCCTCATTGCTCAATACCCTTCCCATCTCCCCTTCTCTCGATTAGAGACATCTTGGAAACAGCCTTGCCTGCTGTGATTGATTGTACCTCACGAGATTTGAGAGACTCGTCTACCTCCATCCTCTTATTCTTTGGTCCAGATGGTTCTCTACTCCAGATTAAGGAATTTCAAAAAGTATTCACTACTAGTCACCTACATTTATCCTCCACGTCATATCTTCACTCTCAGCGCATATCTTTATCTCTCAGCACATATCGAAGGGTGACCTTTATCACCCTTTATTATGGTCTGAGTCACTTATAGCTAGCCCTATCCCCCCGAGAAAACTCATTTCACAACTTTTTAAAAGACTAAACACTCCCCCCCTACTTACTAAGCCAGCTTTCATTTGACACTGGGAGAGAGACCTGAGACAGGAATTTCCTATTATAACATTGCCAAACATGCTATCTTCCTCATACAAGTTATCCAGATGTGTCTGCATACAGGAAAACGGATATAAAATCCTAACCAGATGGTACAAAACTCCAGACATAACTTCATTATACTCAGCAACAGCCTCAGACAGATGCTGGAGGTGCCTAGATAGTAGAGGAACCTTTTTCCACATTTGGTGGGACTGCTCTATCCTAAATGCCTGGTGGAAAGAAATCTTCCAGATTAGTAATCATGTATGCAATACTAAGGTGCAGATGTCCGCTTGTAAAGCCCTACTTAATCTTGATGATGAAGCTACATCACATCCCCTTTCCTTCCTCTTTCGGCAACTGCTGATAGCAGCTATCTTGTTAATACACCAATTTTAGTTATCTACTACCCCCCCCTCCCCCCAATAGAACAATGGAAACTGAAAGTTGACCAGGTTTACCGCTTTGAGGAACTTTCTTCTTGGGAAGCTTGCAACCATCAAAAGTTCCAGCGTCAGTGGCAATTGTGGCAAGAGTTTAGACACCCGAGTTGCTCATAGGGCTCATATACCCTCCCTTCAGATATAGAAGATGCCTATATACGCTTGATATGCCCAGCCAACTGTTAGATACCTTTCCAATCCTCTATAAAGCCTGCACCCAGCAATTTACCAATATATTATAAACCATTTTCTGCTGTATTCTGCTAATTTGACTCTTTAACCAGCTGTAATGTGACTGTAATGTGACTGTATTGTGATTGGAAATAATGTACCTTTATTTACGCTGCGCCTTGCTAGGTGTACCAGAGTCTTTACATGTACCTTGTTGCGTTAAATAAAAAAAATTATAAAAAAAAAAAAGTGGCTGAAGTCATGTTCAGAAAGTTGTGGTCAATGATTCCTATTCAGAATGGTCCCTGGTTATAAGTGGTGTACCCCAAGGTTCAGTGCTGGGCCCTCTATTATTTAATTTATTTATTAATGATATTGAGGATGAGATTAATAGCACAATTTCTATTTTTGCAGATGATACTAAGCTATGTAGAACTGTACAGTCTATGAAGATGACCATATACTGCAAGCTGACTTGAACACTCTTAGTGATTAGGCATCAACTTGGCAAATCAACTTGTTCAATGTGGACAAATGTAAAGTTAGGCATCTTGGTAGTAATAATCTCTGTGCTTCATATGTCCTAGGTGATGTGACACTAGGCGAGTCACTTATAGAGAAAGATTTGGGTGTCCTTATGGATGGCAGATTAAATAACAGCATACAATGTCAATCAGCTGCTTCTAAGGCCACTAGGATATTGTCATGCATTAAACAAGGCATGGATTTGCGTGGAAAGGATGTTATACTACCACTGTACAAAGCGTTGGTGTGGCCTTATCTGGAATATGCAGTTCAGTTCTGGGCACCAGTCCATAGAAAGGATGCATTACAGGTGGGAAAAAGTACAGAGGAAAGCAACTAAAATGATAAGGGGCATAGAGGGTCTTAGTTACGAACAAAGATTTAAAGAATTGAATTTATTTACTCTTGAGAAGAGATATCTAAGGGGGACTTGATTAACCTATACACATATATAAATGGTCCATACAAAAAATACGGTGAAAAACTGTTCCATGTAAAATGCGCTCAAAACACAAGGGGGCACTGCCTCCGATTGGAGAGGAAAAAGATCAGTCTCCGGAAGCGTCAATGCTTCTTTACTGTAAGAACTGTGTGTCAGTATGGGTGATTGCGTCTTCCCAGACTTCCTTTCTCCATGTCCTCACACGTGAAGCAGCCATTTAAGGAAAAATGTGATTCGTTACTACGAAGCGCAAGGAAATTTGCATTCGGTGCGAATCAAAATTTCCGGAAATTCGTAACGAATTCCACTTTTTCAGCTTCGATTCACTCATCTCTAATCATTAATAATGTTTTTGTCTTCGGCAAAATTTTTAAGGGCAGTTCTTGTCTTTGCTGGAAGTGATTTTTAATATTTATCCTTTTTAACAGAGTTGCCATCAGACCGAGTGGCAGTGTCCTTTAGGAGACAACAAGTCACCGGACTTCCTACTATTCTTTGGCACCATAGCATTAACACTGAAGTAGGGGAAGAGGAGGGCAAGGAAAAACAGTTGTTAGAGATCTGTTAATGAGGTATTAGTAGATAGTCAAGGTCCAACTTTCAATTCACTTTATTGAGGAGATAGCGGTGTTAGTGATATGAATAGAAGTGGTTAGCATAGTAGAGGTGGGTAATTTTTATTGAAATCTCCCAACTTCAGGCTCAGAAGGGGTATAGTTGAGTTGGGGGCTCCCACTTTAAGGCTCAGGCTCACAGAACACCCACCCCTCGACGCTGTTTAACAAACAACTCATTTTAATTGTTCTAAGAAGGTAGCATGCACCCCATGGTACAATATCCAGGGGTATCAACTCAAAAGTTAATTAAATATTTCTCTCCTCCTCCTTCTGCTTTTCACCTTGCCACTCCAACTGCCCCTCCGGTTCTCTAGCTTGCCACCCGCATATCCCATGCAAACAGCAATTCATCCCTCTGTATTAGCCGGCTCCATGAACTTTTAAAAACTGGCCCCGAGAGCTTAGCTCCTCCAGGCACCGGCTACGTGCTATGGGGTCCCAGAAGCTCCGTCAAAGCACTGTGTTCAATCGCCAGCACTAAGCCATTTACAAGAAGAGTTGGCTGCAGCCAATTGACGGCAACGGCGGCAGCAGCAGCGGTTCTAGACGAGCAGGTCTTAGCTCACCATGCGGATGCGCTCTTACAAACATCGAGCAGGAAGTAGGGGACAGAAGGCTGCGGAGCAAGGCTTGCATAGCTTATGTCATGCCGCTACCACTCCTCCAATGTCCAACTATGATACTTTCAAGCTCTTTAACACCAAGATAACATTAGTGAACAGAAAGTGACAGTAAAATATATGGCTATAGATAAAAGCATGATTGCTAGTTGTATCAAACAGCCTGTTTTTTTTACAGACTGCACAGCTGGATTTGTTATGCTTTTTAAAACAAAATAAAAAGTCCAAAAACGATCCCTTTTCCAGGAATATGCCAGCCGATAACTTGCTCTGAACAAACAGTCCATAAATTATCTCTTTATGGGGGCAGATGCCTTCTTGTGTTTAAACACACACACAGTATTGGAAGAAGCAGTCACTTGTTCTGAACAAGACGTCCAAACATTATCTCTTTGCAGTGTCATGATAGTATGAAACCTGAAGTACAGTCGTGGCCAAAAGTTTTGAGAATTACATAAATGTTGGAAATTGGAAAAGTTGCTGCTTAAGTTTTTATAATAACAATTTGCATATACTCCAGAATGTTATGAAGCGTGATCAGATGAATTGCATAGTTCTTCTTTGCCATGAAAATTAACTTTCCACAGCATTTCATTGCTGTCATTAAAGGACCTGCTGAGATCATTTCAGTAATCGTCATGTTTACTCAGGTGTTGACAAGCACAAGGCTGGAGATCATTATGTCAGGCTGATTGGGTTAAAATGGCAGACTTTACCTTTTAAAAGGAGGGTGATGCTTGAAATCATTGTTCTTCCATTGTTAACCAAGGTGACCTCAAAGAAACGCGTGTAGCCATCATTGTGTTGCATAAAAATGGCTTCACAGGCAAGGATATTGTGGCTACTAAGATTGCACCTCAATAAACAATTATAGGATCATCAAGAACTTCAAGGAAAGAGGTTCAATTCTTGTTAAGAAGGCTTCAGGGCATCCAAGAAAGTCCAGCAAGTGCCAGGATCGTCTCCTAAAGAGGATTCAGCTGCGGGATTGGAGTGCCACCAGTGCAGAGCTTGCTCAGGAATGGCAGCAGGCAGGTGTGAGAGCATCTGCATGTACAGTGAGGCGAAGACTTTTGGAAGATGGCCTGGTGTCAAGAAGGGCAGCAAATAAGCCACTTCTCTCCAAAAAAACATCAGGGACTGATTGATCTTCTGCAGAAAATATGGTGAATGGACTGCTGAGGACTGGGGTAAAGTCATATTCTCAGATGAAGCCTCTTTCCAATTGTTTGGGACATCAGGAAAAAGGCTTGTCCGGAGAACAAAAGGTGAGCATTACCATCAGTCCTGTGTCATGCCGACAGTAAAGCATCCTGAGACCATTCATGTGTGGGGTTGCTTCTCATCCAAGGGAGTGGGCTCACTTACAATTTTGCCCCAAAACACAGCCATGAATAAAGAATGGTACCAAAACACCCTCCAACAGCAACTTCTTCCAACAATCCAACAACAGTTTGGTGAAGAACAATGCATTTTCCAGCACGATGGAGCACTGTGCCATAAGGCAAAAGTGATAACTAAGTGGCTCGGGGACCAAAACGTTGACATTTTGGGTCCATGGCCTGGAAACTCCCCAGATCTTAATCCCATTGAGAACTTGTGGTCAATCCTCAAGAGGCGGGTGGACAAACAAAAACCCACTAATTCTTACAAACTCCAAGAAGTGATTATGAAAGAATGGGTTGCTATCAGTCAGAAATTGGCCCAGAAGTTGATTGAGAGCATGCCCAGTCGAATTGCAAAGGTCCTGAAAAAGAAGGGCCAACACTGCAAATACTGACTCTTTGCATAAATGTCATGTAATTGTCGATAAAAGCCTTTGAAACGTATGAAGTGCATGCAATTATATTTGACTACATCACAGAAACAACTGAAACAAACATCTAAAAGCAGTTTAGCAGCAAACTTTGTGAAAACTAATATTTATGTCATTCTCAAAACTTTTGGCCACGACTGTACAAGGATGAACATGTGTAGCTGTGAAGGGATAGTAGTAGTGGCATGGTATATTGTGGGGCACTCTGTCCATTTGAAAAAAAAAAATTCTCCCAAAATTTTTTTAAAAATGTAACACAAAGTCTAGATTACCTTACCTTTATCAAGATGAATGAGACATGGATCCCGAAGGGACTGACAGTGGGCGATACATTCGACTAAAAAAGTCCTGATGACTGAGATGAGCTGCCTTGGGCTAAAAATGGTCCACACGCTGCTGTATTTTATCTCTGCATGCTGGATGACTTGCGTGACTTATCTGCCACCAACTAGGGTTCAAGCCGCAATGTTTTAGGGCACTTTCTGACCGGAAAACATACATTTTTCTGGCCGTTGCTGCAACAATACCTAATTTTTCAGGCATGTGTACATGCCTAATTTTTCTGGCCTCTGGTGCTGCACTGTGGCTGCAAAAAACAAAACAAAAAAAAGGCACATACATGTGTCAATTCCCCTTCATGATTGTTACCTTGTTGTGGTGAAGGGGCTTGCGTATCACAATGAAGCGACCACCTCTATGAGTGTGTTGGCAATGGCAATGTTGGCACACCCCAGATGATAAGGTCGTTGCTTCATTGTGAACAGACCAAAAGCGATCGGCTGGATAATTTTGCATAGAAAAAAACATTAATTTTCTTTGTGATCAACTAAGGTGATCATTAAAGCCTACTAGGCCAACACTGCAGAATCATTGCTTTCTGGGTCACTTAACTGTCACTGAACTACCTCAGCATGACCATAGGCTTTGAAAAAAAAACCAGCGCCTGCAATTTCCCAAACGTGCACACAAGCACAGTCATCACTACACCAAGATTGACGCATAGAGGAATACAATTTATGTCATGAGTGTGTCAACTATTGACAACTCTTTTCGGTTGTCTAAAATCTATTCCATACACGTCCCCTGATAGGGGACGTAACATAACAGGGATTAAACTGATAGGAATAGTACTACTTAACACACCACTCATATCTGGTGGCACAGTACATTGCCCGCGCACTGCCCCAGATTGGAAGTAGGAGGACCAAGCAAGCATCTTTTTCCATCTCCCGGTTTCTAAAATCTATTCCATAGACCAGCCCCTGATAGGGGATGTAACAGGGATTAAACTGATAGGAAGAGTACTACTTAACACACCAGTCATATCTGGTGACACAGTACATTGCACGCGCAGTGCCCCAAATTGGAAGTAAGAGAACCGACCAAGCATCTTTTTCCATCTCCCGGTTCCTAAAATCTATTCCATAGACCGGCCCCTGATAGGGGACGTAACAGGGATTAAACTGATAGGAATAGTACTTCTTAACACACCAGTCATATCTGGTGGCACAGTACATTGCACGAGCAGTGCCCCAAATTGGAAGTAGGAGGACCAACCAAGCATCTTTATCATCTCCTGGTTCCTAAAATCTATTCCATACATGTCCCCTGATAGGGGACATAACAGGGATTAAACCGATAGGAATAGTACTACTTAACACACCACTCATATCTGGTGGCACAATACATTGCACACGCAGTGCCCCAAATTGGAAGTAGGAGGACCAACCAAGCATCTTTTCCATCTCTCGGTTCCTAAAATCTATTCCATACATGTCCCCTGATAGGGGACATAACATATTCCATACATATCCCCTGATAAGGGACTTAACATAACACTCATATTGGGATTGCATAGTACATTGCATGGCGCACGCGCAGTGCCCCAATTTGGAAGTAGGAGGACCGACCAAGCATCTTTTTCCATCTCCCGGTTCCTAAAATCTATTCCATACACGTCCCCTGATAGGGGACGTAACAGGGATTAAACTGATACGAATAGTACTACTTAACACACCAGTCATATCTGGTGGCACAGTACATTGCACGTGCAGTGCCCCAAATTGGAAGTAGGTGGACCAACCAAGCATCTTTTTTCATCTCTCGGTTCCTAAAATCTATTCCATACATGTCCCCTGATAGGGGACGTAACAGGGATTAAACTGATAGGAATAGTACTACTTAAACACACCACTCATATCTGGTGGCACAGTACATTGCAAGCCGTACGCGCAGTGCCCCAAATTGGAAGTAAGAAAACCGACCAAGCATCTTTTTCCATCTCCCGGTTCCTAAAATCTATTCCATACACTGGCCCCTGATAGGGGACAAAACAGAGATTAAACTGTTAAGAACAGGTTTTTTTTATTTAAAAAAAAAGAGGACAGCCTCTGCGGAGCTGCTTATTTTTTGGCCCCTTTACTGAACGCTCATGCACAATGGCTGTAGGCTCATGCGTCCTTTTGCGGAGGTGACAAACCTGATCAGTCAAACCCAAGGCAACATCATCGACATCATCCCATATGCGTTTTTTCTGGAGCGTGCCCTGCGAAGAGTGCTGAATCAGGCCGTAGATGAGCATGAAGAGGATGAGTTGTGGTCACCATCACCACCAGAAGCAGCCTTGTCGTCGTTGTTTGCTGGACCTGCGGCAACTCAGAGAGAGGAGTCTGAAGAAGAGGAGTCAGAGGAGAAAGGTGGTTTGAGGAGGTGGAAGACCAACCACAGCAGGCGTCCCAGGGGGCTTGTTGTCACCTTTCGGGTACCCTTGGTGTTGTACATGGCTGGGTGGAGGAAGAGACCTTCAATGACGTCAGTGAGGACAAGGAACGGGACATGGCTAGCTTGGTATCCAACCTTGTGCAAATGGGGAATTTTGGTTGTGCAAATGGACGGTTTGCGGTTGTTTGCGGTGCGTTAAACGGGGAGTTTAGTCTGTCACTGTGAAGCGGGCGTAACCCTTACACTACCTGATCGATACAACATCATACCTGATGTTTTTAAAGCACGTTATTCACAACAATTTAGGAATGTTAGGTGATTTATGCTCTTTATGGATTAAAACCAGACTATGTGTCAACTACTATTTTCCATGGGAGTTTTGCCATAGATCCCCCTCCGGCATGCCACAGTCGGTGTTAGTCCCCTTGAAACAACTTTTCCATCACTATTGTGGCCAGAAAGAGTCCCTGTGGGTTTTAAAATGCGCCTGCCTATTGAAGTCTATGGTGGTTCGCCCGTTTGCCTGTTCGCAAACATTTGCAAAAATTTCCGTTTGCCGTTTGCAAACGGAAAATTTTATGTTTGCAACATCTCTAATTGGCAACTGTGTCTCATCTTCATCCACCTCCTTAAACACTAATTGCCGTTCCACACCATGTTCTCGTGACTGCGGATACTTAATAGGCTGGGAATCAGGACACAAGCATCCAGGGCCACGGCCTCTGCGTGAACCATCAGCATCAAGCCCACTTCCCCGTCCCTTTCTGCTTGCCTTCTTCATATTAAATGTTATATGCACACTTGAAACACAAGATGTTGCACGGATGTCACAGTTTACAGCTATCACAGTATAAATGGAAAAAGTATGTCAAAGTATGGAAAATTGAAAATGTATATCACTTAAATTTTCCTATCTCTGGCTCTAACACACAGAAGATATTGGACAGATGTCACAATTCACTGCAGACATCCTGTATAGAAAAGTATTGAAAATGATGTGAAAAAAAATGCATGGCTATATTATATTTCTTCCACCACACACAATAGTCCTTATGTATATATTTAAATATTTTTGGGGGGATTTGTTTGCTCTCTTTTGCCACCTGCTGTTCGTTTTGTATTTTTGCTAATTTTATCTCCTTTTTACAGATTTTATTAAGCCCTTTGTAATCTTAAAACACTACAGCTGACCCCTCAGATTTGTATTTTTTAAATGCCCTCTTTTTTTGTCTTTTATTGACCTTTTTAGAGTAGCTGTAAGCCATGGGTGGTATAATTTTTGCTGCTTATACTTGTTACCTAAAGTAATATTTTTTTTTTTCTGCAATTGCTCAATGTGACAGTAACTGCTCCCAGTCTATGCCCTGAAATGCTGCCCTCAACACAGGGAAATTAGCCTGTGTATTTTCTCTGCCTGAATGAGTTTTCTTCTAATAGTTTATGGGGAATATATTTATATTGTGGTCACTATTACCTAGTGTTTATCAAAAGCTCTGCATCAACAAGCTCTGCATCATTAGAAATGACCAGATCCAACAGAGCTTTGCCCCTAGTGGGAGCTTCTACAAACTGACCCATAAAGTGGTCCTGCAGCAAGTTGAGTAATTTTCTCCCCTTTGCGGTTGAGGCAGAATCATGACCCCAGTCAATGTCTGGGAAGTTAAAATCTCCCATTATGACAACTGTACCAGTCTGTGCAGCCCGCTTTATTTGGTTATACAGTTGCGTTTCTATCTCCTCTGTGATGTTAGGGGGTCTATAGATTACACCAAATATCTTTTTTTCAGTGTTTATATCCTTTTGAATTTCCACCCATAAGGTTTCCACATCCTCACCATCTTCACACACAATTGCCTTTTTCACACTTGTCTTCAGATCACTCCTCACATACAAGCACATACCACTACCTTTTCTATTGACCCTGTCTTTCATAAATAGTGTAAAACCCTCAATATTTACAGCCCAGTCATGCAAAGAATCCAACTATGTCTCAGACACACCAATATATATATATATATATATATATATATATATATATATATATATATGTGTGTGTGTGTGTTCTTCTAGTACCATAGCCTCCAGCTCCCCCATTTTTCTAGCTAGACTTCTGGCATTTGTGAAAATACATTTTAAATTACTATTGCCAAATGAAAACAAACCCTGATTGTGAGAAAGAAACTGTCTGTGCCTCTAACAGATAACTGCACAAATTGAGGAACTAAATGATTAAATGGGGGGCAGTATCACATAATAAAACGTAACATTCAATTAAATACCAGGGCAGAATTTACAGTAAGAATAATATAATGCCAGTAGAGTTGAGCGAACCCAAACTGTAAAGTTCGGGTTTGTACAGAACTTTAGGGTTTTCAGCACCCGGACCCCAACCCGAACATTTATGTAAAAGTTCGGGTTCGGTGTTCGGCGATTTTTATGGCGCTTTTTGAAAGGCTGCAAAGCAGCCAATCAACAAGTGTTATGCTACTTGCCTCAAAAGGCCATCACAACCACGTCTACTATTGGCCTGGCTATGATTGGCCAACTGCAGCATGTGACCCAGCCTCTATTTAATCTGGAGTCACGTAGCGCCGCCTGTCACTCTGTTCGGATTAGCTGTAGCTGCTGTGAGGAAGAGATCAGGGAGAAATCTTATCAAGAACTGTTTTTTGTACTCAGCGATCTACAGCTAAAGTGTTTTGTGGGTGCAGTGCACAATTTTTTTAAGCCTGCCCTGAGCCAACTACTGCTGAAAACAAACTTTTTTTTCTTCAGTTAGTCAATATCAATACATGATCGGCAGCCATTTTATGCAATGATAGTGCACCAGCACAGGCTATCTGCAAG
Organism: Bufo gargarizans; assembly: GCF_014858855.1. Taxonomy (NCBI): domain Eukaryota; kingdom Metazoa; phylum Chordata; class Amphibia; order Anura; family Bufonidae; genus Bufo; species Bufo gargarizans. Next base: position 295,394,017 of record NC_058084.1, on the reverse strand, counting down.
TCCAGAAATACAGCTTTGGCATACTGGGGTGAAAAAAGCCTCTTTACTGCACATCTGGGATTAGACAAGCATAAGTGAATGTCACATTTAGGACAGAAATACAGCTTTTTGGTTAGGGTGAACAAACCCTCTAATATACTGCACATCTGGGATTACACATGCATAAGTGACTGTCACATTTAGGCCATAAATACGGCTTTGGCATACTAGGGTGAAAAAACCTCTCATATACTGCACGTCTGGGATTACACATGCATAAGTGACTGCCACATTTAGGACAGAAATACAGCATTTTGGTTAGGGTGAAAAAACCTTCTAATATACTGAACATCTGGGATTACACGTGGATAAGTGACTGTCACAATTAGGCCATAAATACGGCTTTGGCATACTCCACATACTGAGGTAAAAAAAGCCTGTCATATAATGCACATCTGGAATTACACTTGCATAGGTGACTGTCATATTTAGGCCCAAAATATGGCTATTAGGATACTGTTGTTAAAAAAGCACCTTTTTTTCGTATACTGCACATCTGTGATTACACGTGCATAGGTGACTGTCACATTTAGGCCACAAATAAGGCTTTTAGGATACTGTGGTGAAAAATCCCTCTGATATACTGCACATCTGGGATTACACTTGCATAGGTGACTGTCACATTTAGGCCAGAAATACTGCTGTCATATAGAGTTTTTAGATAAAAAATAGAGTGCAATACCCTACATCAGGGTTTATATTGGCGGTTAATTATTTTTAACATACTTAACCAGTTTTTACTTTGCTTTGTGAACGCTAATTATGAGGCAAACATCTAATAAGGGACGCGGTTATGGTCGTGGTGGTGGTGGAGCCTCTGGTGCAGGGAGAGGACGTGGCCGTTCTGCCACAGCTACACGTCATACTGAACCTACTAACTCAGGTCCCAGTAGCCGCCAGAATCTACAGCGATATTTGGTCGGTCCTAATGCCGTTCTAAGGATGGTAAGGCCTGAGCAAGTACAGGTGCTAGTCAATTTGGTGGCCGACAGTGGATCCAGCAGGTTCAATTATCTCCCATCCAGTCTTCTGCAGAAAGGGCACAGGTGGTGCCTGAAACCCATGCCCATCAGTCTGTCACATCACCCCCATGCATATTGGGGAACCTGTCTGAGCCTCAAGTCATGCAGCAGTCTCTTATGTTGTTTGAAGACTCTGCTGGCAGGGTTTCCCAAGGGCATCCACCTAGCCCTTCCCTAGGGGTGAAAGACATAGAATGCACTGACGCACAACCACTTATGCTTCCTGATGAGGACATGGGAATAACACCTCAACTTGTCTCTGATGATGACAAAACACAGGTGCCAACTGCTGTGTCTTTCTGCAGTGTGCAGACCGAAAAGGAGGTCAGGGAGGAAGACTGGGTGGAAGACGATGCAGGGGACGATGAGGTCCTAGACCCCACATGGAATGAAGGTTGTGCCACTGACTTTCAGAGTTCAGAGGAAGAGGCAGTGGTGAGACTGAGCCAACAGCGTAGCAAAAGCGGGAGCAGGGTGCAAAAGCAGAGCAGACGTCGCCAAAACAGTTCGCCTGCTACTGGCCACCGTCACCAGGGACCGAGCACACCAAAGGCAGCTTCAAGGAGTTCCATGGCATGGCACTTCTTCACACAATGTGTTGACGACAAGACCCAAGTGGTTTGCACGCTGTGCCATCAGAGCCTGAAGCGAGGCATTAACGTTCTGAACCTTAGCACAACCTGCATGACCAGGCATCAACATGCGAGACACGGGCTGCAGGGGAGCAAGCACCTTCAAAACCAAGAAAGGGCTCAGGCCCCTCCTGCTCCCTCTTCTGCTGCTGCCTCTGCCTCTTCCTCCGCCTCTGGAGGAACGTTGGCACCTGCCGCCCAGCAAACAGAGGATGTGCCATCAACACCTCCTCCGTCACCAAGCATCTCCTCCATGTCACAAGGAAGCGTTCAGCTCTCCATCTCACAAACCTTGGAAAGAAAGCGTAAATTTCCATCTAGCCACCCTCGATCCCTGCCCCTAAATGCCAGCATTTCTAAACTACTGGCCTTCGAAATGCTGTTTTTCAGGCTGGTGGAAACGGACAGCTTCAAACAGCTCATGTAACTTGCTGTCCCACAGTACGTCGTTCCTAGCCGCCACTACTTCTCCAGGAGAGCCCTGCCCTCCATGCACAACCAAGTATCGGATAAAATCCAGTGTGCACTGCACAACGCCATCTGCGGACAAGGTCCACCTAACCACAGATACGTGGACCAGTAAGCACGGCCATGGACGCTATATCTCCCTAACTGCACACTGGGTAAATGTAGTGGCGGCAGGGCCCCAGGCGGAGAGCTGTTTGGTGCTCGTCCTTCTGCCGCCAAGGATCGCAGGGCATCATTCTTTGCCTTAATGTTGCCTGCTCTTCCTACTCAGCTTCCTCCTCCTCTTTCACTACCTCCTCATCCGGTCAGTGACAGACCTTTACCACCAACTTCAGCACACCAGGGATAAACTTCAGCAGGCCGTTCTGAAACTGATGTGTTTGGGGGACAGGCCCCACACTGCGCAAGAGTTGTGGCGGGTTATAGAACAACAGACCGATGAGTGGTTCCTGCCAGTGAGCCTAAAGCCCGGCCTGGTGGTGTGCGATAATGGGCAAAGTCTTGTTGCAGCTCTGGGACTAGCCAGTTTGACGCACATCCCTTGCCTGGCGCATGTGCTGAATTTGGTGGTGCAGAAATTCATTCACAACTAACCCGACATGTCAGAGCTGCTGTATAAAGTGCGGGCCGTCTGTTCACGCTTCCGGCGTTCTGATCCTGCCAGCCGCTCGGCTGTCTGCTCTACAGCGTAACTTCGGCCTTCCCGCTCACCGCCTCATATGCGACATGCCCACCAGGTGGAACGCCACCTTGTACATGCTGGAGAGACTGTGCGAGCAGCAGCAGGCCATAGTGGAGTTTCAGCTGCAGCATGCACGGGTGAGTCGCACTGCGGAACAGCACCACTTCACCACCAATGACTGGGCCTCCATGCGAGGCCTGTGTGCCCTGTTGAGCTGTTTCGAGTACTCCACCAACATGGCCAGTGGCGATGACGCCGTTATCAATGTTACAATACCACTTCTATGTCCTCTTGAGAAAACACTTAGGGTGATGATGGAAGAGGATGTGGGCCAGGAGGAGGAGGAGGAGGGGTCATTTCTAACACTTTCAGGCCAGTCTATTCAAAGTGGCTCAGAGAGAGGGTTTTTGCAACAGCAGAGGCTAGGTAAAAATTTGGCTAGCCAGGGCCCACTGGAGGACGAGGAGAAGGGGAATGAGGAGGAGGATGAAGCATGTTCACAGCGGGGTGGCACCCAACGCAGCTCGGGCCCATCACTGGTGCGTGGCTGGGGGGATACGAAGGACGCAGACGATACGCCTCTCACAGAGGACAGCTTGTCCTTACCTGTGGGCAGCCTGGCACACATGAGCGACTACATGCTGCAGTGCCTGAGCAATGACAGCAGAGTTGCCCACATTTTAACATGTGCTGGCTACTGGGTGGCCACCCTGCTGGATCCCCGTTACAAAGACAATATGCCACCCTTAATTCCCTCACTGGAGAGTGATCGGAAGGTGCACTACTACAGGCGAACACTGGTAGACGCACTCCTGAGAGCATTCCCTACTGACGCCGGGGGACAAGTGGAAGTAAAAGGTGAAGGTAGGGGACAAGGAAGAGGTCCTCAGCATGGTTAGCATGGCCGACATGTGGAAAAGCTTTGTCACCTCACCGCAACAACCAGCCCCAACTGCTGATATGGAGCGTGTTAGCAGGAGGCAGCATTTGAACAACATGGTGGAACAGTACCTGTGCACATGCCTACACATACTGACTGATGGTTCTGCCCCATTCAACTTCTGGGTCTCCAAATTGTCCACATGGCCAGAGCTTGCCCTGTATGCCTTGGAGGTGCTGGCCTTCTCTGCAGCCAGTGTACTCTCTGAACATGTATTTAGCACGGCAGAAGGCGTCATTACAGACAGACGCAGCCGCCTGTCCACAGCCAACGTGGACAAGCTCACCTTCATTAAAATGATACAGGCCTGGATCCCACACCTTGTGCAGAATAGACAGTTCTAACAGCCTCAACCATCCATCCTTGTACTCAAGTGCACTTATTCTTTTTTTTTTTTTATATGTCCCAATATTTTGGGGGATACCCCTATGTAAAGATGCAAAGTAACACACATCTGTGTTGGCTACCTATTTCTCCTTTGCCGCCGCTTCACCTAGACCGCCACGTGAGCCTACACCGCCACATCCACCCATTCACTGCCTCCTCAACCTCTTCCTCCTACATCATTCCTAATTTTTTTTAAGGTCTTTTATGTTTATTTTAATTAATTTATCTACATTTGCCATGCTCTTAAGCACATTTTGCTGCCCTTTGCAGCCCTCTAGCTCTTTCCAGGGATATTTTAGAGCCACTTTAGTGGCCAAAAGTTTGGGTTCCCATTGACTTCAATGGGGTTCGGGTTCAGGTTCAAGTTCGGGTCAGATTGAGGTCCCGAACCCGAACTTTTTTTTCAAGTTCGGCCGAACTTGCGGAACCCGGACATCCAGGTGTCTGCTCAACTCTAGTCACCAGCACACTTTCTAAAAAGGATAAAAGCCTAACACTCTCCCTGCCTGCAGTTCAGCATTGTTCTGTCCCTACACTAGTGAGAGGAGAATGACGGCGCACCATGTGATCCAGCATTTATGCATGCATGGTCACATGGTGCGCCGGCCAATCACAGCCATGCCAATACTAGGCATTATGATGGCTTTCAAATGCATACAGCTTAAACGCTTGTTCATTGGCTGCACTGCATGGCATGTCTTTCTAGACTACAAAGATGTCATAGACATGTGGTTTATGAGGCAGAAGCAACTGGCTACCAACATCAGAAAACATATCTGCAAAATTTTGAATGAAATAGGGCATTTGAGGTGCATTATTCCGAACCAAATTAACTGATTAGGAAATAGAAACAGGTTAAAGAACTTTCTTAGAATAAGGCCTCATGCACACGGCCGTTGTCTTGGTCCGCATCCGAGCCGCAATTGCGGACTGCAAACCACACAACGGTCGTGTGCATGAGGCCTAAATGGGAAATACCTTACGGCCTAGGTGGTCTTACTCAGAACCACCTTGGCGCTGGAGTTTTACAGTTAGAAATTTGTGGCAATTACCAGCATCTCCACAAATAAAAGTAGTGTTGAGCAGCAGGGGCAATATCAAAATTTACAATATTTCCCAAATATTTGGGCGAATATTCGTCATAATTCATCATTAAGAATTCATCATTATTTTCGCGCAATGCAGACGTGGGTCACTTTTGCTACATTTTTCAAGCTGCTAGAAGTTTCCTGAGACTGGAGAACATTGTTGGCACTGCAGAAGAATGCAATAGCTTCATATGCAGATAGAGTGCTCCAAAATATTTTTGCGATTGCGCAAATCGGCAATTAATGATGCACATATTTTTGTGCAATACATGTAACTTCACATTTTAGCAGGTCTGACTACATATTGCTGATTTGTGCACTAAGTATTGTTGTGAACTTGTGACATCACAGCACTATGTCTGATATTCATGAAAATAAAGAAAACTCTTTGAATGAGAAGGTGTGTCCAAACTTTTGGTCTGTACTGTATATACAATCAGTTTTCTTTATTTTCATGACTATGAAAATTGTAGATTCACACTGAAGGCATTAAAACTGTGAATTAACACATGTGGAATTATATACATAACAAAAAAGTGTGAAACAACTGAAAATATGTCATATTCTAGGTTCTTCAAAGTAGCCACCTTTTGCTTTGATTACTGCTTTGCACACTCTTGGCATTCTCTTGATGAGCTTCAAGAGGTAGTCACCTAAAATGGTCTTCCAACAGTCTTGAAGAAGTTCCCAGAGATGCTTAGCACTTGTTGGCCCTTTTGCCTTCATTCTGCGGTCCAGCTCACCCTAAACCATCTTGATTGGGTACAGGTCCGGTGACTGTGGAGGCCAGGTCATCTGGCGCAGCACCCCATCACTCTCCTTCATGGTCAAATAGTCCTTACACAGCCTGGAGGTGTGTTTGGGGTCATTGTCCTGTTGAAAAATAAATGATGTTCCAACTAAACGCAAACTGGATGGAATAGCATGCCGCTGCAAGATGCTGTGGTAGCCATGCTGGTTCAATATGCCTTCAATTTTGAATAAATCCCCAACAGTGTCACCAGCAAAGTACCCCCACACCATCACACCTCCTCCTCCATGCTTCACGGTGGGAACCAGGCATGTAGAGTCCATCCGTTGACCTTTTCTGCATCGCACAAAGACACAGTGTTTGGAACCAAAGATCTCAATTTCAGATTTCCACTGGTCTAATGTCCATTCCTTGTGTTCTATAGCCCAAACAAGTCTCTTCTGCTTGTTGCCTGTCCTTAGCAGTGGTTTCCTAGCAGATATTCTACCATGAAGGCCTGATTCACACAGTCTCCTCTTAACAGTTGTTCTAGAGATGTGTCTGCTGCTAGAACTCTGTGTGGCATTGACCTGGTCTATATTCTGAGCTGCTGTTAACCTGCTATTTCTGAGGCTGGTGACTCGGATGAACTTATCCTCCACAGCAGAGGTGACTCTTGGTCTTCCTTTCCTGGGGCGGTCCGCATGTGAGCCAGTTTCTTTGTAGCGCTTGATGATTTTTGTGACTGCACTTGGGGACACTTTTAAAGTTTTCCCAATTTTTCGGACTAACTGACCTTCATTTCTTAAAGTAATGATGGCCACTCGTTTTTCTTTACTTAGCCACTTTTTTCTTGCCATAATGCAAATTCTAACAGTCTATTCAGTAGGACTATCAGCTGTGTATCCACCTGACTTCTACACAATGCAACTGATGTTCCCAACCCCATTTATAAGGCAAGAAATCCCACTTATTAAACCTGACAGGGCACACCTGTGAAGTGAAAACCATTTCAGGTGACTACCTCTTGAAGCTCATCAAGAGAATGCCAAGAGTGTGCAAAGCAGTAATCAAAGCAAAAGGTGGCTGTGGCGAAACCAACCTCGCCACTGGATTTTGGAGAGGCCTGTTTAAAAGCCTCTTGCCTCAGGATTATGGCCCATACTAACTTTTAAACCCCTGAACCAATTCAATTGAATTTTGGATAGGTTTGTCCCCAAGTTATACTGGTTAAATTGATGTAAGTTATATGTATGGACAATGTAAACTCGCAAAGTTGTAACAATTTATAATAAGTGTAACTTGTAAGCTTGGGAGATAGTTGAGTGGATAGACAGAGGGGAGGAATATGCTGGGTGTGTCTCTATTGTCCCATTGTGTGTTTAAATGGTGATGTCTGTCCTGTTGTCTCCACATGTGTATTGGCGATTTCCCTTTGTCCTGAGAGATAATTGGATTGCTCCTCGGTTGTCTCCAGGACAGAGAGGAGGAAACCATGATGCATTGTGGGGATGTGTTGTATGTGTCCTGTGTCGCAGTCTCCCTTCTGGTCCCCTAGGGGCGTGAACGATTGGTTGCTGTACTTACATTGTATGTGTTGTAATATACTGATTGGTTGTATTTCAAAACCCTGTGGGCAGTACTATGTTTGTGGTTTATGAATAAAAGAGGCTGTACTTGAAGTACAGTCAGTTCCTGTTTTAACCCTCAAAGTGAAGTGTCGTCTCATTCTTGGGGGGGAGGATTTATGGTATGCTGTTCCAGTTTGACTGCTAGGAGCGTAAACCTATTCGTATGGTTTCCTATTCCACTGTCTACAGCATTCATATGCTTGAAGAGGATTTATCTGCTTCTTCGGTTCGGTGATGGTGGTGTCTGCCAGAGTGCTTGGAGACCTCAGGAAACGCTAGGAGCATCCAGCAACAGAGGTACTCAGTCGGGGTGCCAGGCGATCTGTTACAGTGGCTACTTTGAAGAACCTAGAATATGACATATTTTTTGTTATGTATATAATTCCACATGTGTTAATTCATAGTTTTGGTGCCTTCAGTGTGAATCTACAATTCTCATAGTCATGAAAATAAACAAAACTGAAGGTGTGTCCAAACTTTTGGTCTGTCCTGTGTATATATATATATATATGTAAAAAAACAGACTATCTAATGTAATGACTCAGCAATGACACTGCTGTCTCTTTCAGAACTGCATCAAATGTCTGCTGGGGAGGTTCTTATATAGTAAGGAGTAGGCAACCTTCCTATTGGTTGTTAGGGATGTTGCTAAGCTCAGACAAAGACATTGCAGCCTTCTCATTGGCAAAAAAGCAAGAAGCAGGGAGGGATCATGGGTTCAGATGGAAAAAAAAAATCTAGAATATTTGCAAATACGAATATATAGGTTTTGTAAACCTACAAAAGCTCTCTGTCTACCGCTGACAGCACAACACTCCACCTGGGACAACACATAATGTCATAACAAAAAAGCCAGTGGAAATAATATATAAAACATGTCAACTTTATTACATTGTATGTATAAACATATGAAGGAAAAAAGGCAAGATAGAAAGGATATACAGAGAAGTGAAGGGCATTCTCTCAACCATGTACCCCCACGGAGCTAGTAAGCACTTACCGGGTATCAGGCCATACGCTGTGTCTCACAACAGCCCGAGTTATACACCACAAAAATGGTGATGGAATATATCACACAACCCTATAGGGGATTACACACAGTGGTACAGTTGTGTCAGACAGTAGTCCCTGGACATTTGTGAGATCCACAGCCTACACCCCTGGTAACCATGAACAATAGTATATATTGGTAACATAAAAGTTGGTATACTCGCAGCCTAGTCTATATCATAGGCCTAATATGGATACTGTAACATGGCAGTGTCTTAATAGACACACCTAAACGGGGACCTACCTAAAGACATGATCTGGCCCAAGGGAGGTAAAGATGCCCTAAGCGCAAGACCTTGACGCGCGTTTCACCTAAGCGGCTTCGTCAGTAGGCATAAAAGTGTAAAGGAGCAGGGTATATATAGGGGTCAAATAAGTGGGTAAAATACCTGGATTGCGGACACCTGCGCTCCAACCAAAGCGGGCACGATACCGCCATGATGCACTGCACCATCTCTCGCATCCCTGCCTCCCTGCCACCACACTGCGCATACGCAGGACGTGATGACGTGATGACAACAGGGAGCATGTCAAGATGGAGCCGGGCAGCACATGCGCGGGACCGCGACCCATCAGCAGAGGAGACTGGACTAGCAGGACGGCTAAACATACATCTCGGGGGATAGTGGCAATACAATGCAATGATTACTACATCTATGTGTAACAGTAATCCATATTAGGCCAACAGTCGACACAATAAAAAATTAATTAGACCTGATATCTGACCAAACCGTGCTAAAATCCAGAATACCATCCATACTAATGTATAAGGGGATAGCAATAGTAACAAATATTATATTATACAATTTATCTATTCCAGATCTAGATGATAATGTTAAAGTGCCAGTGCATACATTAGCGCAATTACCATACCCAATTAAAAATAGTAACACAATCCATATCATAAATATATTGAGAAAAATGTATTATTAAAAATTATTACATTATTTATAATATACAAGGTCCACACCAGAAATCCAGTGATAACAAGTGCAAAATTCAAAATAGTAGATAATAAAAAATAAATAAAAAATAATAATTAAAAATTAAAAATTAATTTTGAAAGAAAATTGCATAATTTATAATGTGCCAGGTCCATATGAAGACCCGAACAAGTGATAATAAGTGCATAATAATATAAAGTGCATATAGTGTCAATTGTAAAACATTAGTACCAAAGATGGCCATGCACATGTGGGGTCCGTCCCCACTATACCGTCAGGGTAATGGCCAGTCTATCTCAAAGACTGGAACAGATTAAACCCTAATCTGATTTTCGCCCATGCAGCCACCTATGGTACTAATGAACTGTCCCCCATAGGGTCGGTTGATGGCCCGTAGGTCACCATCCATCTTACCTATACAGCGGTGACCTACTAATGTGTATGAATAGATCCTCCCCTAAACAATTCCAATATAGGAGGATGGGCCACAACCCCCCATGAAAGAAGCCCATCCCGCATAAGCAATCACTTATAAAATAAGTCCACATACTGTATATATGTGTTCATATTGGCTCCATTTCTTCCTTTTCATGTTCGAAGATCGCCTTCTCCTGACCACTTTGTAGATCCGTTCCCACTTTGTTCCAAACAAAGAGGTGGAGTCAAATAACCTCAATAGAGAGAAAGGAAAAAGTTAAATGACAGAATAAAAATTACAATAACACCTAATATAAAATAAAATTAGATTCTTTAACCTGCAATTAAAATTTGCGCTACCTTATAGGAAGGAGGAGAAGCTGTTTGATTTGTTCAAACCGCACGGGGCTATGGTGTCCAGATTTCCTATCAACCTAGTTTCTCTATGAAGCAGGGCTTGTTTAATGTTACCACCCCTAGACCTCAATCTAATTCTGTCTATGCCTCTTACTTTGAGACCCCGTGGAACTGCTTGTAATGTGTCAAGATCTTTCTCCGGTACCTCAGAAGCTGCATGGATCTTACTTATGTGTTCTAACATGCGGACCTTCGAGGCCCTTGTGGTCATCCCGATATAAATAAGTATAAATAAGGACACATGGGCATGTAATCAAATATATCACTGGCTCTGTGTTACATGTGATGTTATTAACTATTTAAAAAAAAAATCTCCCTGAGGGGTCATAGAAGGCAGTGGAATGAACCATATACTTACATGCCACGCATAATCCACACAAGAATGATCCCCCATCTATGACCTCTACTACCAAATATATTCCCTGATGTTTGTGCTACGTAATGGCTGTTGGTCAGAATATCACGTAAATCACGAGATCTCCTCCATGTAATATGAGGATAAGGGCTCAAAGAAGCTGCCAAATCACCGGCCAATGCTTTTGTATAATGTTTTGAATAAATCACCATTTACTACTGAATGGAGTGATGATTCTCACCCCTGGATCTCTACTGTTATCTCGTCTAACTTTGCTTAACAACAAAGAGTCTCTCAAGGTCGTTCTTGCTCTTTCATAACCCTGCCGAATCGTATTTGGTTGATAACCTCTCTCCAAAAATCATTGTGTCAGAAGAGATTTGTCACCACCAGACATCTGAGAAGCTCTGTCAGACGTTCTTCAGAACCTCCTGCTTGAGGTTCCTTTTGTTTTGCTTTCGTTTTCTCATCTCGTTAGCCTCTCTCAGCTGTCATGTAGTTGCACTGATTGCATCCCTTTAAATCCCTTCCCATACTGCATCACTTTGCGGTTTATACAAACCGGATTCCAAAAAAGTTGGGACACTATACAAATCGTGAATAAAAACTGAATGCAATGATGTGGAGGTGCCAAATTCTAATATTTTATTCAGAATAGAACATAAATCACGGAACAAAAGTTTAAACTGAGAAAATGTACCATTTTAAGGGAAAAATATGTTGAATCAGAATTTCATGGTGTCAACAAATCCCCAAAAAGTTGGGACAAGGCCATTTTCACCACTGTGTGGCATCTCCCCTTCTTCTTACAACACTCAACAGACGTCTGGGGACCGAGGAGACCAGTTTCTCAAGTTTAGAAATAGGAATGCTCTCCCATTCTGGTCTAATACAGGCCTCTAACTGTTCAATCGTCTTGGGCATTCTTTGTTGCACCTTCCTCTTTATGATGCGCCAAATGTTCTCTATAGGTGAAAGATCTGGACTGCAGACTGGCCATTTCAGTACCCGGATCCTTCTCCTACGCAGCCATGATGTTTTGATTGATGCAGAATGTGGTCTGGCATTATCTTGTTGAAAAATGCAGGGTCTTTCCTGAAAGAGATGACGTCTGGATGGGAGCATATGTTGTTCTAGAACCTGAATATATTTTTCTGCATTGATGGTGCCTTTCCAGACATGCAAGCTGCCCATGCCACACACACTCATGCAACCCCATACCATCAGAGATGCAGGCTTCTGAACTGAGCGTTGATAACAACTTGGGTTGTCCTTGTCCTCTTTGGTCCGGATGACATGGCGTCTCAGATTTCCAAAAAGAACTTTGAATTGTGACTCGTCTGACCACAGAACAGTCTTCCATTTTGCCACACTCCATTTTAAATGATCCCTGGCCCAGTGAAAACGCCTGAGTTTGTGGATCTTGCTTAGAAATGGCTTCTTCTTTGCACTGTAGAGTTTCAGCTGGCAACGGTGGATGGCACGGTGGATTGTGTTCACTGACAATGGTTTCTGGAAGTATTCCTGAGCCCATTCTGTGATTTCCTTTACAGTAGCATTTCTGTTTGTGGTGCAGTGTCGTTTAGGGGCCCGGAGATCACGGGCATCCAGTATGGTTTTACGGCCTTGACCCTTACGCACAGAGATTGTTTCAGATTCTCTGAATCTTCGGATGATGTTATGCACAGTTGATGATGATAGATGTAAAGTCTTTGCAATTTTTCGGTAGGTAACACCTTTCTGATATTGCTCCACTATCTGTGCAACATTGTGGGAATTGGTGATCCTCTACCCATCTTGGCTTCTGAGAGACACTGCCACTCTGAGAAGCTCTTTTTATACCCAATCATGTTGCCAATTGACCTAATTAGTGTTAATTGGTCTTCCAGCTCTTCATTATGCTCAAATTTACTTTTTCCAGCCTCTTATTGCTACTTGTCCCAACTTTTTGGGGATTTGTTGACACCGTGAAAATTTGAATCAACGTATTTTTCCTTTAAAATGATACATTTAGCCGGATTAAACGTTTGATCTGTCATCTACGTTCTATTACAAATAAAATATTGACATTTTCCATCTCCACATCGTTGCATTCAGTTTTTATTCCCAATTTGTTTAGTGTCCCAACTTTTTTGGAATCCGGTTTGTACAACTTCCTGGAGTGTGTGCAGGCTGGATGCTACTACTGAGTCTTCTACAGATACGTTTTGTTCATTCATTTGTGTTTTCCTGTTTGCTGGATCCCAGGTGACCCTGACTCCCTCCGTATCAAGTGTAGGGAGCCGGTGGTCGTGTCCCCTCACTATTATAGGGTGTTCAGGTATTATACAGTCGAGGATCGAGGATATGCGATCATCTACCATTCAGATTTTTGCATAGGCTGAGCAGTTAGGGAGAGAGCCAGGTTTGTTGCAGGGCTTTCCCTTTGGTTCCTTAGTTTTGGATCCAGTCAGTCGGATCTTCATTTTGTGTCTTCTAGTTTTCTGTACACCTTCCGTGACAAGATTCTTGTTGTTCAAAATGCTTATCATTAGAGCATATCCTGCGTGTTCTCAGAAATTGTCCTGTTGGTATCGCTTGTATGGTTTTCGGATGATGTGAAGATGAAGCGTGGAGAAGGGAATTGACAGCCGTCATTTTTCTAAAAAGGTTAGTGGATATAGATCCATTGGATCCCTTCACAATCATAATATCAAGAAAGTCAATCTTGGTCTGGCTATATTTCCAAGTCAGTTTGATGTTATGGTCATTCACATTCATCGTATGGCCTGGTACCCGGTAAGTGCTTACTAGCTCCGTGGGGGTACATGGTTGTCCAGTTAAGAGAATGCCTTTTGCTTCTCTGTATATTCTTTCCATCTTGCCTTTTTTCCTTCTTATTTTTATACATATCATGTAATAAAGTTGACATTATTTTTATATATTATTTCCACTGGCTTTTTTGTTATCCTAATAGGTCTCACGGACAAGGGTTGCCTTAAAGGGTATTCAGATCTTAGATATTTATGACATTTGCCTAACATATGCCATAAATGTCTTATAATTGCATGTCCCACCTCTGGAACCAACACCCTCTTGTGCCCTGATGTCCTTCTTACTAAAATTGACAATGTTCAAGAGAAGTGCGGGAATAACAAAACAGTTGGGCTCACTTTGCTAACTCTGTTTCTGTAACATACATTCATTTGTATGGGATTTATGGAAAGAGCATAGCACAGCAGCTCCTGGTCTGGAGATAGGTGTGGGTCCCAGAGGTGGGATTTGTTATACATTTACCTGACACTAGACATTTGGTGATCAGCCAATCTTCAACATTTTAAAGGGAATTATTTTTATTTTTTATTTTGTAAAAATCTCTGGACTGACAAATCAAACAGCATGCCTTATAAAATATCTAAACAAAAATGTTGTCAGAACATTCAATATTTAAATCTTGTGAAATATCCATGCATAATAAAAAAAAATGGATCTTCAAATGCAACCTAAAAATAAAAAAAAAGATTATCATTCATTAAAACTAATTTTCTTTGAAGGGTATTGCTGAAAGACTAAAGGAGAAAATACTCCAAATGTAAGTCTCTCAAAATATAATGTCTTTGTGTGAAAACATTTTCGTCTAACACAATTAAAACAATTGTCACAAACGGCAGTGTAAAACTCTGTAAATGATCAAAGTCTAAAAGGTTGCGAGGGTTAAAAATCAAAGTAACAATGTCTGAGGTTCTTTCCAGTGTCATGGAATTGCTTAGTCTGTGCATCAGTGATGAAATGGTCAAATCACAATTACTTTTATGACATTAATAGACAAAAAGCTTTTTCCATTATAAGGATCAAAAATGTTAATACTTGGCTTATGTAGCTTAATCTATCTTGCATACAAGCAGATTAAATGGTGATTTATTGTTAAAAGGTCTTAAAATGCAAACACATAGCATAGGTGAATGTGAGCATTATATAACATTTCCATTTTGCTATTTTTCATTTCAGAATGCTGATCTATGCAAAGCACCTTCTGTCAAGTGAGTCAAGACCTATTTGCAAATGAAAGTGATTAATTAAATCTATAGCAAACAAATTTAGACTATCACATCCAAATTCACAGGTGCACAGCAATAAAGCTAACATGATAAAGTTAGAGGTAGGTGTCCTTAAAAATGATTTTAGGTATTTAGGTCAAAAGCTTAGAGCAAGGACCTCAAAGGTAGTATTTTCCCAACTAGAGCCATGCAAGAAAGGCAGCGGGAGATTAGGGAGGTTAACAAGTGGCTCAAGAACTGGTGTAGGAAAGAGGGGTTTGGGTTCCTGGAGAACTGGGCCAAGTTCTTTGTTGGCTACAGGCTCTATCGCAGGGATGGGCTGCACCTCAATGGGAAAGTGGCAGCTGTGTTGGGGGAGAAGATGGCTATAAGGTTGGAGGAGTGTTTAAACTAGGGACTGGGGGGAGGGTAATTACGTTATAGGATGGGAAGATAGTGCAGATAGAGACCGGGGGCAATGTAATGGGACTGGGGGAGAAATTGAAGGAGGGACTAGAACAGCTCAGAAAGAAAAGTGTAGAGTACAAAATATACATAAACCTCTTAAATCTATCTATACTAATGCCAAAAACCTGACTAATAAAACTGGGGAACTGGAATTAGTGATGTGTGAGGAGGACTATGACATAGTGGGAATAACTGAGACATGGCTGGATGATAGCTATGACTGGGCGGTTAATGTACAGGATTACAGTCTGTTTAGAAAGGATCACCATAGCCGGAGAGGGGGAGGGGTCTGCCTTTATGTAAAGTCCTGTCTAAAGCCCACACTCCGGGAAGATAAAAGTGAGGGACATGAACAGGTGGAGTCACTGTGGGTAGAAATACATGGATGCAAAATCAATAATAAATTACTAATAGGAGTTTATTATTAACCACCTAATATACCAGAGTCCACAGAAAATCTGCTACTAAGTGAGATAGACAAAGCGGAAAATCCTAATGAGGTGGTTATTATGGGGGACTTCAACTACCCAGATATAGACTGGTAAACTGAAACTTGTATATCTCATAAATGAAACAATTACCTTCTCCAACTGGTTCAGGACCCAACTACAGGAACGGCGATACTGGACCAATCGACCTGACAGAACAATAGATGTGTAGGTCGGGGGAAACATGGAAAATAGTGACCATAAAGTAATAACCTTCCAATTATCATTCAAAAGAGTGTTTCTTCAGGGAGGAACAAAAATACCAAACTTCAAAAAAGCTAAATTTAGCCAACTAAGAGAGGCCATAGGCCTAACTTACTGGGACCTCAAAAATAAAAATATAGACACAAAATGGGATATTTTTAAATGCATCCTAAAATCTAATTGTGAGAGGTACATACCTTATGGGAATAAAAGGTTAAGGAACAAGAAAAAAGCAATGTGGATATATAGAACTGTAAATAAATTAATAAATGACAAAAATAACGCATTTAAATCTCTAAAACAGGAGGGTGGAGAGGAAGTACTGAAATATATAAGGAAAAAATAGAATATGTAAAAAACAAATAAAATCAGCCAAACTAGAGACTAAGTTTGATTAATTGCCAAAGAGAGCAAAACTAACCCTAAAATGTTTTTTAATTATATAAATGGTAAAAAGTATAAATCTGAAGGTGTCGGCCCTCTACAGAGTAATGAGATGGGATTTGTAGAGAGTGATGAGGGGAAAGCAAAGCTGTTAAATATTTTTTTCTCCACTGTATTCACTAAAGAAAATAAACTGTCAGATGAAATGCAGAATGTAAAAGTTAATTCCCATTAAAAGTACCCTGTCTGACCCAGGAAGAAGTACAGCGGCATCTTAAAAAGTTTAAAATAGACAAACCGCCAGGAACAGATGGCATATACCCCCGTATCCTAAGAGGATTATGTAATGTGATAGCCAGACCCTTTTTTCTGATATTTAAGGACTTTATACTGACAGGGAGTGTTACACAGGATTGCCACATAGCAAATGTGGTGCCAATATTCAAAGATGGTCCAAAAACCGAGCCCGGAAACTATAGGCCGGTAAGTTTAACATCTGTTGTGGGTAAACTGTTTGAAGGTTTTCTAAGAGATGCTATCCTGGAGTACCTCAAGGAAAATAAGCAAATAACATCATATCAGCATGGCTTTATGAGGGGTCGATCATGTCAAACTAATTTAATCAGTTTCTATGAGGAGGTAAGTTCTAAACTTGACAGCAGCGAATCAATGGATGTTGTATATCTGGATTTCTCCAAAGCATTTGACACTGTACCGCATAAAAGGTTAGTATATAGAATAAGAATGCTTGGACTGGAAGAAAATGTCTGTATGTGGGTAAGTAACTGGCTTAATGAAAGAAAATAGGGAGTGATTATAAATGGTACGCACTCAGATTGGGTCACTTTCACTAGTGGAGTACCTCAGGGGTCAGTATTGGGCCCCATTCTCTTCAATATATTTATTAATGATCTTGTAGAAGGCTTACACAGTAAAATATCAATTTTTGCAGATGATGCTTAACTATGTAAAGTAATTAAAATGGAAGAGGACAGTATACTGCTTCAAATAGATGTGGATAGATTGGAGGCTCGGGCAGAAAAGTCGCAGATGAGGTTTAACACTGACAAATGTAAGGTTATGCACATGGGAAGGAATAATGCAAGTCACCGTTACATACTAAATGGTAAAACACTGGGTAACACTGACATGGAAAAAGACCTAGGAATTTTAGTGAACAGCAAACTAAGTCTGAAAAAACTGTGTCAGGCAGCTGCTGCCTAGGCCAATAAGATAATGGGTTGCATTAAAGGGGGCATAGATGCCCATGATGAGAACATAGTCCTACCACTTTACAATTCACTAGTCAGACCACACATGGAGTACTGTGTACAGATCTGGGCTCCTGTGAACAAGGCAGACATAGCGGAGCTGGAAAGGGTACAAAGGACAGCAACTAAAGTAATAACTGGAATGGGGGGATACAGTACCCTGAAAGATTATCGTTATGCTTATTCACTTTATAAAAGAGACAACTGAGATGAGATCTAATTACTATGTATACATATATCAGGGGCCAGTACAGATATCTCTCTCATCATCTATTTATCCCCAGGACAGTGACTGTGACAAGGGGACATCCTCTGCGTCTGGAGGAAAGAAGGTTTGTACACAAACATAGAAGAGGATTATTTACAGTAAGTGCAGTGAGACTATTGAACTCTCTGCCTGAGGAGGTGGTGGATGGTGAGTACACTAAAAGAGTTCAAGAGGGGCCTGGATGTATTTCTGGAGTGTAATAATATTACAGGCTATAGCTACTAAAGATGGGTTGTTGATCCAGGGAGTTATTCTCATTGCCTGATTGGAGTCGGGAAAGGAATTTTTTTCTTCTTAAGTGGTAAAAATTGGCTTCCCCACACAGTATTTTTTTTTTTTTTATTGCCTTCCTCTGGATCAACTTGCAGGATAACAGGCCGAACTGGATGAACAAATGTCTTTTTTTGGCCTTATATACTTTCTAACTATGTTAACATGCAGACAGAAAAAACACAATTTACGATGGCACAATGTTATACACGCAAACAATGGAACTAAGGATTAATGTGAATTGCATTTTTACTATACATGAAAATTGGAAGCTTTTTGTGCACATTTGTGGTCAAACATTTGTCGGGCCCATCTACCGGCCTCAAGGTGACTTTTGCACATGGGTACCTTACACTAACAGAACTGCCTCTCCTGGGCCTAGCATAAGCCTACAATGTTCAGGGCGATGTAGAAACCAGCAATATTTATACTCTGATTAAAAGCTCTGGGCAGATGGGTGGGGAGTGCTCAATTAAAAAGGAGGCAGCTACCCTCCAAACAGAGCAATAGAATTTATACTAGCATATGCAAAATCACACATGCACATTCATAAAGCTAGCATGCAGACAGCAAACAAACAATATATGGCAGCACTCTGTGATGCATGCAAACAATGGAACTAGTGATTCATCTAAATTGCATTGTTGCTATACTTCCTATACTTGAAAAATCTAACATATCAGTATTCAAACAGTATGTGGCAAAAATGTCATAGCTGCATTTGAAGTATTTTATAAATGAAACAGGACAGTATATCAGTGTTATCCAAATACCTAAAAAAAATTATAATAATATACAGGTATATAATATATATATATATATATATATATATATATATATATACACACACTGCCTGTTCAAAAAATAAGTCACCACCTAGATTTAACTAAGCAATTAGTTATGAGCCTCCTATTGGAATTACTGCATGGGCGATTATCTTTCAGCTGGCAGTAAGTTATTTAACCCCAACTGGTGCAATGAGTTGCTTCTCATTTCTTAAACAACCATGTCGAAAGACACATCTCGTAGTCATGGAAAAGATGTTAGTCTGTTTGAGAAGGGTCAAATCATTGGCATGCATCAAGCAGAGAAAACATCTAAGGAGATTGCAGAAACTGTTTAAATTGTGTTAAGAACTGTCCAACGCATTATTAAAGGCTGGAAGGATAGTGGGGACCCATCGTATTGTAGGAAGAAATGGGGCGGTAAAAAAATCCTGAATGACCGTGATCGGCGATCACTTAAATGTTTGGTGAAATCAAATCGAATAAAAACAACAGTAAAACTCAGGGCTATGTTTAATAGTGAAAGTAAGAGCATTTCCACATGCACAATGCGAAGGGAACTCAAGGGATTGGGACTGAACAGCTGCGTAGCCGTAAGAAAACCACTAATCAGTGAGGCAAACCGGGAAAAAAAAGGCTTTAATTTGCTAGGGAGCATAAAGATTGGACTCTGGAGCAATGGAAGAAGATCATGTGGTCTGAGTCCAGATTTATCTGTTCCAGAGTGATGGGTGCATCAGG
Source organism: Bufo gargarizans (assembly GCF_014858855.1). Classification (NCBI taxonomy): domain Eukaryota; kingdom Metazoa; phylum Chordata; class Amphibia; order Anura; family Bufonidae; genus Bufo; species Bufo gargarizans. Next base: position 295,374,320 of record NC_058084.1, on the reverse strand, counting down.
GTAAGAAGAGAGGCAGATTAAGTAATGCACCCATCATGCCTAGTGCCTACTGTACAGGTCTGTGGGGGCAGTGCTATGATCTGGGGTTGCTGCTGTTGGTCAGGTCTAGGTTCAGCAACAGTATGTGATCCAAGAATGAGGTCAGCTGACTACCTGAACATACTGAATGACCATGATATTCCATCAATGGATTTTTTCTTCCCTGATGGCTCGGGCATATTCCAAAATGACAAAGCCAGGATACATCGGGCTCAAATTGCGAACGAGTGGTTCAGGAAGCATGAGACATAATTTTCACACATGGATTGGCCACCACAGAGTCCAGACCTTAACCCCATTGAGAATCTTTGGGATGTGCTGGAGAAGGCTTTGCACAGTAGTCAGACCATCATAAAAGCAAGATCTTGGTGAAAAATGAATGCAACACTGGGTGGAAATAAATCTTGTGACATTGCAGAAGCTTATCGAAACAATGGCACAGTGAATGCATGCCGTAATCAAAGCTAAAGGTGGTCCAATGAAATGTGTGTGACCGTTTTTTTTTGGTGGCAATTTTTATTTTTGGGACAGGCAGTGTATACAGTATATATACAGTGGATATAAAAAGTCTACACACCCCTGTGAAAATGCCAGGTTTCTGTGCTGTAAAAAAAATAAGGCAAAGATAAATAATTATAGAACTTTTTCCACCTTTAATCTGACCTATAAACTGTACCACTCAATTGAAAAACAAACTGAAATCTTTTAGGTGGAGGGAAGAAAGCAAATAAAAAATTAAATAATGTGGTTGCATAAGTGTGCACACCATCTTATAACTGGGGATGTAGCTGTGTTCAGAATTTAGCAATCACATTCAAAATCATGTTAAATAGCAGTTAGCATACACCTGGCATCATCTAAAATACCTCTCATTAACCCAAATAAAGTTCAGCTGCTCTAGTTGGTCTTTCCTGAAATTTTCTTAGTCGCATCCCACAGCAAAAGCCATGGTCCACAGAGAGCTTCCAATGCATCAGAGGGAGCTCATTGTTAAAAGGTATCAGTCAGGAGAAGGGTACAAAAGAATTTTCCAGGCATTTGATATACCATGGAACATAGTGAAGAAAATATGGCACAACAGTGACATTACCAAGAACTGGACGTTTAGCCATAATTCCAAAAGACATGTTTGGCGCAAAAACAACACTGCGCATTACCAAAAGAACACCATACCCACAGTGAAGTATGGTGGTGGCAACATCATGCTTTGGAGCTGTTTTTCTTCAGCTGGAACTGGGACCTTAGTTAAATGGTTTCTACCACCAGAAATACTGTTATGTAGCTGACTGACATTAGCGATTCGCTAATGTCAGCACTACATAACAGTATGTTTCTAACAGTAGTTCCTGCAGCCGTTTTAGCTAAAAACGTACTTTTATAGATATGCTAATGAGCCTCTAGGTGCTATGTGGGCGTCATTAGCACCTAGAGGGCTCCGTTCACTAACCATTCCAGCCGCCCATCACGTCCCTCCAGCCCGCCCCCCTCCTGTTGATTGACGTGAAACTTCTCAGTATCGAGTACCAATTCCTGCGCCTGCGCCGTGCGCCTCTGTATTCGGCGCAGGCGCAGTGAGTGAATGCCGCGCTCCTAGTGCCAGCTTCCTCATTGTAACGTAGTTGGCGCAGGTACAGTGAGGAAGCCGGCGCCGGGAGAATACAGAAGCGCACGGCGCAGGCGCGGGAATTGGTACTCGATACTGAGAAGTTTCACGTCAATCAACAGGAGCGGGGCGGACTGGAGGGACGTGATGGGCGGCTGATATGGTTATTGGATGGAGCCCTCTAGGTGCTAATGACGCCCACATAGCACCTAGAGGCTCATTAGCATATCTATAAAAGTATGTTTTTAACAAAAACGGCTGCAGGAACTACTGTTAGAAACATACTGTTATGTAGTACTGACATGGGCGCATCGCTAATGTCAGTCAGCTACATAACAGTATTTCTGGTGGTAGAAACCCTTTAAGCTAGAGGGAATTATGCACAGTTCCAAATACGAGTCAATATTGGCACAAAACCTTCAGGCTTCTGCTAGAAAGCTGAACATGAAGAGGAAATTCATCTTTCAGCATGACAACGACCCAAAGCATACATCCAAATCAATAAAGGAATTGCTTCACCAGAAGAAGATTAAAGTTTTGGAATGGCCCAGCCAGAGCCCAGACCTGAATCTGATTGAAAATATGTGGGGTGATCTGAAGAGGGCTGTGCACAAGAGATGCCCTCACAATCTGACAGATTTGGAGTGTTTTTGCAAAGAAGAGTGGGCAAATCTTGCCAAGTAAAAATGTGCCATGCTTATATACTCATACCCAAAAAGACTGAGTGCTGTAATAAAATCTAAAGGTGTTTCAACAAAGTATAAGTTTAAGGGTGTGCACTCTTATGCAACCATATAATTTTATTTTTTTATTTTTTCTTCCATCTGCCTAAAAGATTTCAGTTTGTTATTCAATTGACTTGCACAGTTTATAGGTCACATTAAAGGTGGAAAAAGTTCTGAAATTATTTATCTTTGTCTAATTTTTTTTACATCACAGAAACCTGACAATTTAACAGGGGTGTGTAGACTTTTTCTTATATCCACTGTGTGTGTGTGTGTGTGTGTGTGTGTGTGTGTGTGTGTATATATATATATATATATTTATATATTCTACCTGTAGTTGGTATAATAAGCTATTGCTATATCACATGACAGGTGAACACTGTAAAAAAGAAAAAAACTTTGCCAAAAACAACCTTTTTTGGGTCACCTTGACCCATAAAGTATAATATGAAATTATAAAAAATCATTAGTGATGAGTGGCAGGTGCTACATTCGAATTTGCGATATTTCACAAATATGTGGGCAAATATTCGTCATATATTTGCAAATTAGCAAAATTTAGATTATTTTCTATTTCAGCAAAGGAAATACAGTCTTTGGTTACTTTTGCTACATTTTCTAAGCTGCTCGAAGTTTCCTGAGACTGGAGAAAATGGATGGCACGGCAGAACATTAAAAATGGCTTTATATATGCAGTTTGAGTGCTTCAATATATTTGCAATTGCGCTAATCAGTACTAATGAGGCAAATATTTTGGTGCAATACGTGAAAATTCACATTTTAGCAGGTATGCATGTATGTATGGACAGCAGAGCCTATCACACTACCTAACACATTGCACTGCAAAAGCTATACTATATGAGGATATAACCTACACTGACTATCTGTATTATATGTATAAGGCTTTGTTCACATCACAGTTCAGCCTTACCGGCAAATTTTGACTTAAAGTTACTTTTATTCAACCAGCAAGTAATTGTTTGACAGAAAATTGCATACAGTTGCAAGAAAAAGTATGCAAACCCTTTGGAATGATATGGATTTCTGCACAAATTGGCCATAAAATGTGATCTGATCTTCATCTAAGTCACAACAATAGACAATCACAGTCTGCTTAAACTAATAACACACAAGGAATTAAATGTTACCGTGGTTTTTATTGAACACACCATCTAAACATTCACAGTGCAGATGGAAAAAGTATGTGAACCCTTGGATTTAATAACTGGTTGAACCTCTTTTGGCAGCAATAACTTCAACCAAACGTTCCTGTAGTTGCAGATCAGACATGCACAATGGTCAGGAGTAATTCTTGACCATTCTTCTTTGCAGAACTGTTTCAGTTCAGCAATTTTCTTGGGATGTCTGGTGTGAATCGCTTTCTTGAGGACATGCCACAGCATCTCAATCGGGTTGAGGTCAGGACTCTGACTGGGCCACTCCAGAAGGTGTATTTTCTTCTGTTTAAGGCCTCATTCACACATCACTGTTTGGTCAGTGATTGTGAGCCAAAACCAGAAGTGGAGCCTCCACAGACATAAGGTATAAGGGAAAGATCTGCACCTGTTCTGTGGTTAGACCCGCACCTGGTTTTGGCTCAAAATCACTGATAGAAATAACTGACCAAAATATTAGAGTGGCAAATGCAATGTGACACGAGGTCTACCTTATCTTGCGTGTCCATGCTGTGTTCTCACTGCACTCTCTCACTCTCTCTCACTGAGTTCATTTCATTGGTGCAGAAAACCTGGCTGAATCTGCGCTGAAACGGCCTCCCATTGCATTCAATGGGAGGCCAAGCGGCAGTTCACGCAGCCGAGGGTTATTGCGTTAAGTGCAGGTCCAAAACACAGAACAGGTGCAGATCTTTCCCTTCTACCTTATGTCTGTGTAGGATCCACTCTTGGTTTTGGCTCACAATCGCTGATGGAAATCACTGACCAAACACTGACTGTGTGAATGAAGCCTAAGCCATTCTGTTGATTTACTTCTATGCTTTGGGTCGTTGTCCTGATCCAACACCTATCTTCTGTTGAGCTTAAGCTGGTGGACAGAAGGCCTTAACCTCTTAGGGACCAGGCTCATTTTCTCCTTAAGGACCAGGCCATTTTTTGCAAATCTGACCAGTGTCACTTTATGTGGTGATAACTTTAAAACACTTTTACTTATCCAGGCCATTCTGAGATTGTTTTTTGTCACATATTGTACTTCATTACACTAGTAAAATGAAGTAAAAAAAATATTTTTTATTTATAAAAAAATAATAAATTTACTGAATATTTAGAAAAATGTGCAAATTTTTAAGTTTCAATTTCTCTACTTCTATAATACATAGTAATACCTCAAAAAATAGTTATTACTTTACATTCCCCATATGTCTACTTCATGTTTGGATCATTTTGGGAATGATATTTTATTTTTTGGGGATGTTACAAGGCTTAGAAGTTTAGATGCAAATCTTGAAATTTTTCTGAAATTTTCAAAAACCCACTTTTTAAGGACTAGTTCAGGTCTGAAGTCACTTTGTGAGGCTTACATAATAGAAGCCACTAAAAAATTGCCTATTCTAGAAACTACACCCCTCAAGGTATTCAAAACTGATTTTACAAACGTCGTTAACCCTTTAGGTGTTTCACAAGAATTGATGGAAAATAGAGATACAATTTCAGAATTTCACTTTTTGGGCATATTTTTTTTTCCAGGTACAATGCAAGAATTAACAGCCAAACAAAACTCAATATTTATGGCCCTGATTCTGTAGTTTACATAAACACCCCATATGTGGTCGTAAACTGCTGTACGGGCCCACGGCAGGGTGCAGAAGGAAAGTAATGCCATACAGTTTGTGGAAGGCAGATTTTGTTGGACTGTTTTTTTGATACTATATCAAATTTGAAGTCCCCCTGATGCACCCCTAGAGTAGAAACTCCAAAAAAGTTACCCCATTTTAGTAACTACACCCCTCAAGGTATTCAAAACTGATTTAACAAACTTTGTTAACCATTTAGGTTTTTTACAAGAATTAATGGAAAATAGAGATACAATTAAAAAAAATCACTTTGTTGGCAGATTTTCCATTTTAATATTTTTTTTTTCAGTTACAAAGCAAGGGTTAACAGCCAAACAAAACTCAATATTTTGTTTGGCTGCATATGACTTTTTGATCGCTTGTTATTGCACTTTTTGTGATGTAAAATGACCCAAAAATTGCTTTTTTTACACCTTTTTTTACTATATTCACCTGAGGGGTTAGGTTAGGTAATATGATATTTTTACAGAGCATGTTATTATGGACACGACAATACCTAATATGTATACTTTTGTTTTATTTATGTAAGTTTTACACAATAATATAATTTTGCTTTAGGGGTGTTTTTCAGCCAATGGACCAGAGAACCTAATCACAGTAAACGGCACCATGAAAAAAGAGCAATACATGAGGATTCTCAACGACAACATCAGGCAGTCCTGCAGAGAAACTTGGCTTTGGGCACCAGTGGACATTACAGTATGAGAATGACCCAAAACACACAGCAAAAGTGGTAAAGAAATGGTTAGCAGACAACAACATTAACATTTTGGAGTGGCCTAGCCAGAGTCCAGATTTGAACCCAATTGAGAATCTGTGGAGGGAGCTAAAGATCAGGGTGATGGCAAGAAGACCCTCCAACCTGTGAGACATGCAAAAACCTGGTCTGCAATTATAAGAAGCGTTTGATTGCTGTAATAGCCAATAAAGGTGTTTCTATTGATTATTGAGAAGGGTATGAATAATTTTGGACTGCACACTTTTTGCTCAAATGTAAATTAAAGCTGATAAATGTTTGTTTTTGTTTTTTTCCACAATAATGCCTCTTGTACATTGTCTTATTATCTTTTGGGAGACACCTATGTCATTTCCCATCAAAAAATTACTTGCTGGTTGAATAAAAGTAACTTTAAGTCAAAATTTGCCTGGGGTATGAATAATTATAGGCAGCACATGCAACTATCTATCTAATGTAGTGTGGAAAGCACAGAGCACAGCAATTACACTGCTGGGGAGGTTCTTATATAGTAAGGGTTGGCAACTTTCCTATTGGTTGCTAGGGTTGTTGCTAAGCTCAGACAAAGACATTGTAGCCTTCTCATTGGCCCACAAGCAAGAAGTGAGGTTACTGATTAAAAAAAATATATATATATAGAATATTCAAAATTATAAATATACAGTGGATATAAAAAGTCTACACACCCCTGTTAAAATGTTTCTGTGCTGTAAAAAAAATGAGACAAAGATAAATAATTTCAGAACTTTTTTCCACCTTTAATGTGACCTATAAACTGTATAACTCAATTGAAAAACAAACTGAAATCTTTTAGGCAGAGGGAAGAAAAAATAAAATAATATGGTTGCATAAGTGTGCACACTACAGTTGAGCGAACACCTAGGTGTTCGGGAAGTTCGGCCGAACTTTTAAAAAACGTTCGGGTTCGGGACCCGAACTTGATCCGAACTTGGACCCAAACCCAAACCCCATTGAAGTCAATGGGGACCCGAACTTCACTTTATTTTTTTCCGTTATAGTATGGTTATAACGGAAAATAATAGTATTCGATTTTTCAGATTGAGTTTTCACACTCAGATCCGACAGTATATTCTAACACAGAGGCGTTCCCATGGTGATGGGGACGCTTCAAGTTAGAATATACTAAGAACTGTGTACCTAACTGCCCCCTGCTGCCTGGCAGCACCACACAATTAACCCCTCAGGTGAACTCATTCCCCTGTAAGAGATCGAGTGCTACCAGACAGCAGGGTCCAGACCCCCCTCCCTCCCCAGTATTAAAATCATTTGTGGCCAGTGCGGCCCCCCCACCCCCTATTAAAATCATTGATGGTTAGTGCGGCCCCCCCACCCCTAATTAAAATCATTGGTGGCAGTGGCCACAAGTTAACAACCCCCCATCATTTGTGGCAGCAGAGCGGACGTTCCGATCAGAGTCCCAGTTTAATTGCTGGGGCTCCGATTGGTTACCATGGCAGCCAGGGCTCTACTGCAGTCCTGGCTGCCATGGTTGCTTAGCACTTTTAGCAGCATTATACTTACGTGTGCTGCATGTGGCCAGCCGGCGATCCTCCTACTGGTAAGTGACAGGTCTGTGCTATAAGCAATGCGCCGCACAGACCTTTCACTTACCAGTAGGAGGAGCGCCGGCCGGCCACATACAGCGCATGTAAGTATAATGCTGCTAAAAGTGCTAAGTAACCATGGCAGCAAGGACTGCAGTAGCATCCTGGCTGCCATGGTAACCGATCGGAGCCCCAGCGATTAAACTGGGACTCAGATCGGAACTGCCGCTCTACTGCCACCAATGATGGGGGGAGGGGGGTTGTTAACCAATGATTTTAATTAGAGTCGGAGAGGGGAGGCCGCACTGGACACTAATTATTTTAATAGGGGGTGGGTGGTGGTGGGGGGCCGCACTAGCCACCAATGATTTTAATTAGGGGTGGGGGGGAGAGGGGAGGCCACACTGGACACCAATGATTTTAATAGGGGAGGCCGCACTAACCACCAATGATTTTAATAGGGTGGGGTGAGGGAGTGGGGGCCGCACTGTTCACCAATGATTTTAATACTGGGGAGGGAGGGAGGGGGGGCACACTGGCCCCCAATTATTTTAATACTGGGGAGGGTGGAGGGTCTGGCCCCTGCTGCCTGGCAGCACTTGATCTCTTACAAAGGGCTTAGATCCGCACAATTAACCCCCATTAGGTGCGGCACCTGAGGGGTTAATTGTGCGGATCACAGCCCGCTGTAAGAGATCGGGTGCTGCCAGGCAGCAGGGGGCAGTTATGTCCACAGTTCTCAGTATATTCTAACTTGAAGCGTCCCCATCACTATGGGAACACCTCTGTGTTAGAATATACTGTCGGATCAGAGTTTTCACAATCACTCAAATCTGATGGTATATTCTAACATAGAGGCGTTCCCATGGTCATGTGGACAGTTCAAGTTAAAATATATCATCAGATTGGAGAAAACGCCGATCCGATGGTATATTAAAATTACCCGGACACCGAACCCAAACTTTTACTGGAATGTTCGGATTCGGTTGCCGAACATCGGAAAGTTTGGTACGAACCTAAACTTTACAGTTCGGGTTCGCTCAACCCTAACTTGATTTACATTTGACCCCCTAACACGTGTTGACACGTCACAATCAATTTATTTACAGTTAGTCAACAAGAATGTCTCTGGGTTGACACATGTTATTGAGTATTAAAATTTAACATTTATTACTTGTCCTTAAAATTCCTAGAACTAACATAATTAAAATTATCAGCTGTGCCTGCCATATAGATATTATTAGTTTGAATGGGTGGGGGGGGGGGGCAGAGAGTGATATACAGTTGCAAGAAAAAGTATGTGAACCCTTTGGAATGATATGGATTTCTGCACAAATTGGTCATAAAATGTGATCTGATCTTCATCTAAGTCACTACAATAGACAATCACAGTCTGCTTAAACTAAAAGCACACAAAGAGTTAAATGTTACCATGTTTTTATTGAACACACCATGTAAACATTCACAGTGCAGGTGGAAAAAGTATGTGAACCCCTAGACTGATGACATCTCCAAGAGCTAATTGGAGTGAGGTATCAGCCAACTGGAGTCCAATCAATGAGATAAGATTGGAGGTGTTGGTTACAGCTGCCCTGCCCTAAAAAAAACACACACCAATTCTGGGTTTGCTTTTCACAAGAAGCATTGCCTGATGTGAATGATGCCTCGCACAAAAGAGCTCTCAGAAGAACTACGATTAAGAATTGTTGACTTGCATAAAGCTGGAAAGGGTTATAAAAGTATCTCCAAAAGCCTTGTTGTTCATTAGTCCACGGTAAGACAAATTGTCTATAAATGGAGAAAGTTCAGCACTGCTGCTACTCTCCCTAGGAGTGGCCGTCCTGTAAAGATGACTGCAAGAGCACAGTGCAGACTGCTCAATGAGGTGAAAAAGAATCCTAGAGTGTCAGCTAAAGACTTACAAAAGTCTCTGGCATATGCCAACATCCTTGTTAGCGAATTTACGATACATAAAACACTAAACAAGAATGGATGTCATAGGAGGATACCACAGAGGAAGCCACTGCTGTCCAAAAAAACATTGCTGCACGTTTACAGTTTGCACAAGAGCACCTGGATGTTCCACAGCAGTACTGGCAAAATATTCTATGGACAGATGAAACCAAAGTTGAGTTGTTTGGAAGAAACACACAACACTGTGTGGAGAAAAAGAGGCACAGCACACCAACATCAAAACCTCATCCCAACTGTGAAGTATGGTGGTGGGGGCATCATGGTTTGGGGCTGCTTTGCTGTGTCAGGGCCTGGACGGATTGCTATAATCGAAGGAAAAATGAATTCCCAAGTTTATCAAGACATTTTGCAGGAGAACTTAAGGCCATCTGTCCACCAGCTGAAGCTCAACAGAAGATGGGTGTTGCAACAGGACGACGACCCAAAGCATAGAAGTGAATCAACAACAGAATGGCTTAAACAGAAGAAACTACGCCTTCTGGAGTGGCCCAGTCAGAGTCCTGACCTCAACCCGATTGAGGTGCTGTGGCATGACCTCAAGAAAGCGATTCACACCAGACATCTCAAGAATATTGCTGAACTGAAACAGTTCTGTAAAGAGGAATGGTCAAGAATTACTCCTGACCGTTGTGCACGTCTGATCTGCAACTACAGGAAACGTTTGGTGGAAGTTATTGCTGCCAAAGGAGGTTCAACCAGTTATTAAATCCAAGGGTTCACATACTTTTTCCACCTGCACTGTGAATGTTTACATGGTGCGTTCAATAACAACATGGTAACATTTAACTCTCTGTGTGTTATTAGTTTAAGCAGACTGTGATTGTCTATTGTTGTGACTTAGATGAAGATCAGATCACATTTTATGACCAATTTGTGCAGAAATCCATATCATTCCAAAGGGTTCACATACTTTTTCTTGCAACTGTAAGTGTGTTTTAGACAGCAAGTGTATTGCCAAGATAGGAGGTCTGGTAGATTCATAAGGAGTAAAAGTGAACTCCACGAGAGCATCTGCTGCCAGCAGGTAGCGCATTGTGAAACTAACAGTGTGCACCAAATAGAGCACAGATGATGTCATGTGAAAATAGTATAGATAACTAGGCAGTTAAAAGTGAAGCAAAGACTGCCCTCTAGTGGATTCACTCAATATCTAGACCCATTCAAACTAATAATATCTATATGGCAGGCACAGCTGATAATTTTAATTATGTTACTTGTCCTTAAAATTCCTAGAACTAACATAATTAAAATTATCAGCTGTGCCTGCCATATAGATATTATTAGTTTGAATGGGTGGGGGGGCAGAGAGTGATATAAGTGTGTTTTAGACAGCAAGTGCATTGCCAAGATAGGAGGTCTGGTAGATTCATAAGGAGTAAAAGTGAACTCCACGAGAGCATCTGCTGCCAGCAGGTAGCGCATTGTGAAACTAACAGTGTGCACCAAATAGAGCACAGATGATGTCATGTGAAAAAAGTATAGATAGCTAGGCAGTTAAAAGTGAAGCAAAGACTGCCCTCTAGTGGATTCACTCAATATCTAGACCCATTCAAACTAATAATATCTATATGGCAGGCACAGCTGATAATTTTAATTATGTTAGTTCTAGGAATTTTAAGGACAAGTAATAAATGTTAAATTTTAATGCTCAATAACACGTGTCAACCCAGAGACAATTGGTCTCATTCGCTCAACCCTAATTCACACCCTTAAACTAATACTTTGTTGAAGCACCTTTAGATTTTATTACAGCACTCAGTCTTTTTGGGAATGAGTCCATCAGCATGGCATATTTTGACTTGACAAGATTTGCCCACTCTTCTTTGCAAAAACACTCCAAATCTGTCAGATTGTAAGGGCATTTCCTGTGCACAGCCCTCTTCAGATCACCCTACAGATTTCCAATCATATTCAGGTCTGGGTTCTGGCTGGGCCATTCCAAAACTTCAATCTTCTTCTGGTAAATCCATTTCATTTGTTGATTTGGATGTATGCTTTGGGTCGTTGTCATTCTGAAAGATGAAGTTCCTCTTCATGTTCAGCTTTCTAGCAGAAGCCTGAAGGTTTTGTGCCAATATTGACTGGTATTTGGAATTGTTCATAATTCCCTCTAGCTTAACTAAGGCTCAAGTTCCAGCTGAAGAAAAACAGTCCCAAACCATGATGCTGCCACCACCATGCTTCACTGTGGGTATGGTGTTCTTTTGTTGATGTGCTGTGTTGTTTTTGGGCCAAACATATCTTTTGGAATTATGGCCAAAAAGTTCAACCTTGGTTTCATCAGACCATAACACCTTTTTTCCATATGCTTTTGGGAGACTTCAGATGTGTTTTTGCAAAATGTAACCTGGCTTTAATGTTTTTCTTCATAAGAAAAGGCTTTCGTCTTGCCACTCTACCCCATAGCCCAGACATATGAAGAATACGGGAGATTGTTGTCACATGTACCACACAGCCAGTACTTGCCAGATATTCCTGCAGCTCCTTTAATGTTGCTGTAGGCCTCTTGGTAGCCTCCCAGACCAGTTTTCTTCTCGTCTTTTCATAAATTTTGGAGGGACGTCCAGTTCTTGGTAATGTCACTGTTGTGTCATATTTTCTTCACTGTGTTCCATGGTATATCTAATGCCTTGGGAATTCTTTTGTACCCTTCTCCTGATTGATGCATTTTAACAATGAGATCCCTCTGATGCTTTGGAAGCTCTCTGTGGACCATGGCTTTTGCTGTGGGATGTGACTAAGAAAATTTCAGGAAAGACCAACTAGAGCAGCTGAACTTTATTTGGCGTTAATCAGAGGCACTTTAACCACTTCCCATCTGGGCCATTTGCCCCCTTCCTGACCAGGCCTAAGTTTGCAAATCTGACATATCTAACTTTATTTAGTAATTACTTTGAAACGCCTTTACTTATCCAAGTCATTCAGAGATTGTTTTCTCGTGACACATTGTACTTCATGTCAGTCATAAATTTGAGTTAATATATTTCACCTTTATTTATGAAAAAATCCAAAATTTTAGCAAATTTTAGAAAAATTCACAATTTTCTAAATTTCTATTTATTTGCTTTTAAAACAGAAAGTGATAACTCATAAAATAATTATTACTTAATATTCCCCATATGTCTACTTTATGTTGGCATCATTTTGGAAATGTTATTTTATGTTTTTAGAACGTTAGAAGGCTTAGAAGTTTAGAAGCAATTCTTCAAATTTTTAAGAAAATTGCCCAAACCCACTTTTTAAGGGCCAGTTCAGGTCTGATGTCACTTTGTGGGGCCTACATAGTGGATGCCCCCATAAATGACCCCATTGTAGAAACTACACCCCTCAAGTTACTTAAAACCGATTTTACAAACTTTGTTAACCCTTTAGGCATTCCACAAGAATTAAAGGAAAAAATTTCACTTTTTTGTCAGATTTTCCACTTTAATCCAATTTTTTCTTTAACACATCGATGGTTAACAGCCAAACAAAACTAAATATTTATTACCCAGATTCTGCGATTTACATAAACACCCCACAAGTGGTCATAAATTGCTGTATGGGCACACGACTGGGGGCAGAAGAAAAGGAACTCGGGGGGCGGAGCCTGACTGCTGACCTGAGCAGACGCATGTAGGAGAAGCTCCTCTCCATGCAATCCTGCAACCTGGTTTATATCGCACTTTAGCCCAATAAAGTATGGGGAAAATTGGCAGAAGCATCCCTAGAGACAAAACCGACTCTCCGAAACCGGATCGGGGGGTCTCAGACATGGAGAAGTATCTGAACAAGAAGCCCTCTGGCAGCGTGAGCGGTGCGGCCAAGATGGCGCCGCATGAACCAGACGACTGGTCACAGGAAGCTGAAGGTGCTACCAGAGACCTGGATGAAGGGCCGCAACTAACAGGCATAGCCCCTATATCAAGGAAATTCCTCCAGCAGGCCCTTTCATCGGCTATCGCTCCAGTACTCCATGATCTTCAGGAGATCAAAACTGATATTAAACAGATAGGGCACCGAGTGGAGACGCTGGAAGGGAATCAAGCAGCTATACTCACCTTTGCCCGCACTCTGGGTGATAATACTGCGGCTTGTATGGACTCCCTGGACACCGCTTTTTCCCTCATCGAGGACCAGGAGAACCGCAGCAGGCGGAAAAACATTCGGCTGCGCGGCCTCCCTGAACAGATTCAGCACGAGGACTTACCAGAGGCTGCGGCCGCCATCTTCGTCAGCCTCTTGGGGTCAGAGAGTGCAGCTGACATTGAAATAGAACGCATACATCGGTCGCCCAGGCCGAAACCGAAGGATAATGAAAATCCTAGAGATGTTATCTGTGGCCTGCTGAAATACACCGATACGGCGGCCTTGCTGAGGGCGGCCAGGGAACAAAAAGAACTCACCTACGAAGGGGCCACGATCCTGATGTTCCAAGATTTGGCGCCATCGACGCTGAACAAGAGGAGAGCCCTCCGACCTCTTACGGACCACCTGCGCCATATCAAGACCCCCTATAAGTGGCTATTCCCTTTTGGCCTGACGTTTGCGGTCGGAGGCAGAAGGTGCACCATCCGAGTTCCAGGGGACTTGGCTGCGGCTTGGGAGCTACTCCAGACCACCCCGTTGGACATCCCATCATGGCTTCCCTCCGCTGAGACCGGTAAACCACTGCCAGAATTGCCTGGGGTTCAGAGGTGGTCCAAAGCCCTACCGAAAAGGAAGAATGCCTCCAGACTCCGGGACACCTGACTCTGCGGCCTGGGGGTTCATCCCTGTTGTTCGCTAGTCCGGTCCTGTGAGTAACATATGAGGACTGTGGTTATCCCATGCCTGCCTTTTCGGCTCTGCAAGTATAATTGTGGTTTACCATTGCTCTGTTTAATATGCTTATTCACCCAATCTGTTATTAATATGCTTCAGACATGTTCACTTCTCTGCTAGCATGTTATTAGAGTTATTTTATGATTCATGCTGTGGGTTATGTTACTTGTCACACTATACTGTGCTGCACCAGGTTTGCGGGTACTGTGGGTTGATTGGGATCGGTTTTACATCCTATAGATCCCCCCCCCCATGCTTCACATCAGGGTCACACTCGCGCATTCCTGGTGTCAGCGCACTATTGTGGAGGCTCGCATGCTGACGGTATACTCCGTGATTGGAACTGTCAAATATGTTTCCTCTACGTTTTACTACTTGGCCATGTTCCTAGGTTCTATGAGGAATATTGGCTGTGTTTGGGTTCTATGTTTTTCTAGATCTCTACTACACACTGTAATAGGCTGCTGCTGTTGTTCCCATGTATACACAAAATGTCACAGATTAAATGTACGTCCTTTAATGTGAGGGGGTTCAACACTCCGCAAAAAAGGTTGCAGGTTATACGTCTATTAAGGAAATCACGCACAGACATATGTTTTTTCCAGGAGCTGCACTTTAAGTCCACAAGGGTTCCCCCTCTTCAGAAGGGTTATTTTAATAACTGGTTTCTCAGCACTTTTGATAAGGCTAAAAGAGGGGTGGGCGTTGCTATAGCCAAACGTGTTCCTTTTAAAATGACAGCTACCCAGACAGACGCAGAGGGTAGATTTGTCTTTGTGAAAGGGGTAATTGGCACTCAACTGGTGACTTTTGCCATTCTATATGGTCCCAATAGGGGGCAAAAAGCCTGGATCTCGCAAACTTTGCAGTCACTTAAAGCTTTTGCGGAAGGGATCTGTTTAGTTGGCGGGGACCTTAATGTCGCCTTGAACCCCATTATGGACACCTCAGATGGTTGAACACAACAAACCCAGAAGACTTTGGGCCGCATTAATGCCCACATTGCGGATGCGCAACTAGTTGATGCTTGGCGTCTGGTCCATCTCAATGATAGGGACTATACTTTTTTCTCTGCCTCTCATACTGTTTATAAAAGGCTGGACTACCTCCTAAACTCCAATTCCTGCATAGATATGGTAGAACAAGCAGTGATTGATCCCATCACGATCTCGGATCATACCTCGTCTCGATGGTAATACACATTTCTAGCTTACCTTCACAGAGTTAACAGTGTAGACTCAATGAAACACTGCTAGATAGGAAGGAGGTGGTAGATGCACTGTCACAGAGGCTGTCGTGGCTTTTTAGGGAGAACTTAACGCCAGATGTTTCTCAAGAAATTGTGTGGGAAACACATAAATCTGTAATGAGGGGAGAGTTCATAGCCTTGGGTTGTAAAATTAAAAGAGATAGACAACAGACATTACAATCTCTACTCAAACAGATCACTGAAATAGAAGCCATTCATAAATGATCTAAAGCTTTGAAAGCTCAACAAGAGCTCCTCCTCCTGAGAGCAAAACTGAAAGATCACCTTAATGTCTGTCACGCTAGAGCGTAACAGTACGCCCAGTTTCGCTTTTTCTCTCATGGAGACAAGGGCTCGAAGTTGATGTCGACACTTATCAAACAATGGAAGTAGAGTTGATCGGACACCTGGATGTTCGGGTTCGAGAAGTTCGGCCGAACTTCCCGGAAATGTTCGGGTTCGGGATCCGAACCCGATCCGAACTTCGTCCCGAAGCCGAACCCCATTGAAGTCAATAGGGACCCGAACTTTTCAGCACTAAAAAGGCTGTAAAACAGCCCAGGAAAGGGCTAGAGGGCTGCAAAAGGCAGCAACATGTAGGTAAATCCCCTGCAAACAAATGTGGATAGGGAGATGAATTAAAATAAAAATAAAATAATAAAAATTAACCAATATCAACTGGAGAGAGGTCCCATAGCAGAGAATCTGGCTTCACGTAACCCATCACTGGAACAGTCCATTCTCAGATATTTAGGCCCCGGCACCCAGGCAGAGGAGAGAGGTCCCGTAACAGAGAATCTGTCTTCACGTCAGCAGAGAATTAGTCTGCATGTCATAGCAGAGAATAAGGCTTCATGTCAGCCACCACTGCAACAGTCCATTGTCATATATTTAGGCCCAGCACCCAGGCAGAGGAGAGAGGTCCCGTAACAGAGGATCTGGCTTCATGTCAGCCGAGAATCAGTCTGCATGTCATAGCAGAGAATCAGGCTTCACGTCAGCCACCACTGCAACAGTCCATTGTCATATATTTAGGCCCAGCACCCAGGCAGAGGAGAGAGGTCCCGTAACAGAGAATCTGGCTTCATGTCAGCAGAGAATCAGTCTGCATGTCATAGCAGAGAATCAGGCTTCACGTCACCCAACATTGGAACAGTCCATTGGAATATATTTAGGCCCAGGCACCCAGGCAGAGGAGAGAGGTCCCGTAACAGAGAATCTGGCTTCATGTCAGCAGAGAATCAGTCTGCATGTCATAGCAGAGAATCAGGCTTCACGTCAGCCACCACTGCAACAGTCCATTGGCATATATTTAGGCCAAGCACCCAGGCAGAGGAGAGAGTTCCCGTAACAGAGAATCTGTCTTCATGTCAGCAGAGAATCAGTCTGCATGTCATAGCAGAGAATCAGGCTTCACGTAAGCCACCAGTGCAACAGTCCATTGTCATATATTTAGGCCCAGCACCCAGGCAGAGGAGAGAGGTCCCGTGACAGAGAATCTGGCTTCATGTCAGCAGAGAATCAGTCTGCATGTCATAGTAGAGAATCAGGCTTCACGTCACCCAACATTGGAACAGTCCATTGGCATATATTTAGACCCAGGCAGAGGAGAGAGGTCCTGTAACAGAGAATCTGTCCATGTCAGCAGAGAATCAGTCTGCATGTTATAGCAGAGAATCAGGCTTCACGTCAGCCACCAGTGCAACAGTCCATTGTCATATATTTAGGCCCAGCACCCAGGCAGAGGAGAGAGGTCCCGTAACAGAGAATCTGGCTTCATGTCAGCAGAGAATCAGTCTGCATGTTATAGCAGAGAATCAGGCTTCACGTCACCCAACATTGGAACAGTCCATTGGCATATATTTAGGCCCAGGCACCCATGCAGAGGAGAGAGGTCCCGTAACAGAGAATCTGGCTTCATGTCAGCAGAGAATCAGTCTGCATGTCATAGCAGAGAATCAGGCTTCACGTCAGCCACCACTGTAACAGTCCATTGTCATATATTTAGGCCCAGCACCCAGGCAGAGGAGAGAGGTCCCGTAACAGAGAATCTGGCTTCATGTCAGCAGAGAATCAGTCTGCATGTCATAGAAGAGAATCAGGCTTCACGTCAGCCACCAGTGCAACAGTCCATTGTCATATATTTAGGCCCAGCACCCAGGCAGAGGAGAGAGGTCCCGTAACAGAGAATCTGTCTTCCTGTCAGCAGAGAATTAGTCTGCATGTCATAGCAGAGAATCAGGCTTCACGTCAGCCACCACTGCAACAGTCCATTGGCATATATTTAGGCCCAGCACCCAGGCAGAGGAGAGAGTTCCCGTAACAGAGAATCTGTCTTCATGTCAGCAGAGAATCAGTCTGCATGTCATAGCAGAGAATCAGGCTTCACGTAAGCCACCAGTGCAACAGTCCATTGTCATATATTTAGGCCCAGCACCCAGGCAGAGGAGAGAGGTCCCGTGACAGAGAATCTGGCTTCATGTCAGCAGAGAATCAGTCTGCATGTCATAGTAGAGAATCAGGCTTCACGTCACCCAACATTGGAACAGTCCATTGGCATATATTTAGGCCCAGGCACCCAGGCAGAGGAGAGAGGTCCCGTAACAGAGAATCTGTCTTCATGTCAGCAGAGAATCAGTCTGCATGTTAAATCAGAGAATCAGGTTTCACGTCAGCCACTAGTGCAACAGTCCATTGTCATATATTTAGGCCCAGCACCCAGGCAGAGGAGAGAGGTCCCGTAACAGAGAATCTGGCTTCATGTCAGCAGAGAATCAGTCTGCATGTCATAGCAGAGAATCAGGCTTCACGTCACCCAACATTGGAACAGTCCATTGGAATATATTTAGGCCCAGGCACCCAAGCAGAGGAGAGAGGTCCCGTAACAGAGAATCTGTCTTCATGTCAGCAGAGAATCAGTCTGCATGTTATAGCAGAGAATCAGGCTTCACGTCAGCCACCAGTGCAACAGTCCATTGTCATATATTTAGGCCCAGCACCCAGGCAGAGGAGAGAAGTCCCGTAACAGAGAATCTGGCTTCATGTCAGCAGAGAATCAGTCTGCATGTCATAGCAGAGAATCAGGCTTCACGTCACCCAACATTGGAACAGTCCATTGGCATATATTTAGGCCCAGCACCCAGACAGAGGAGAGGTTCATTCAACTTTGGGTAGCCTCGCAATATAATGGTAAAATGAAAATAAAAATAGGATTGAATGAGGAAGTGCCCTGGAGTACAATAATATATGTTTAAGGGGAGGTAGTTAATGTCTAATCTGCACAAGGGATGGAAAGGTCCTGTTGGATCCATGCCTGGTTCATTTTTATGAACGTCAGCTTGTCCACATTGGCTGTAGACAGGCGGCTGCGTTTGTCTGTAATGACGCCCCCTGCCGTGCTGAATACACGTTCAGACAAAACGCTGGCCGCCGGGCAGGCCAGCACCTCCAAGGCATAAAAGGCTAGCTCTGGCCACGTGGACAATTTAGAGACCCAGAAGTTGAATGGGGCCGAACCATCAGTCAGTACGTGGAGGGGTGTGCACACGTACTGTTCCACCATGTTAGTGAAATGTTGCCTCCTGCTAACACGTTGCGTATCAGGTGGTGGTGCAGTTAGCTGTGGCGTGTTGACAAAACTTTTCCACATCTCTGCCATGCTAACCCTGCCCTCAGAGGAGCTGGCCGTGACACAGCTGCCTTGGCAACCTCTTGCTCCTCCTCTGCCTTGGCCTTGGGCTTCCACTTGTTCCCCTGTGACATTTGGGAATGCTCTCAGTAGCGCGTCTACCAACGTGCGCTTGTACTCGCGCATCTTCCTATCACGCTCCAGTGCAGGAAGTAAGGTGGGCACATTGTCTTTGTACCGTGGATCCAGCAGGGTGGCAACCCAGTAGTCCGCACACGTTAAAATGTGGGCAACTCTGCTGTCGTTGCGCAGGCACTCTAGCATGTAGTCGCTCATGTGTGCCAGGCTGCCCAGGGGTAAGGACAAGCAGTCCTCTGTGGGAGGCGTATCGTCATCGTCCTGCCTTTCCCCCCAGCCACGCACCAGTGATGGGCCCGAGCTGCGTTGGGTGCCACCCCGCTGTGACCATGCTTCATCCTCATCCTCCTCCACCTTCTCCTCATCCTCGTCCTCCTCGTCCTCCAGTAGTGAGCCCTGGCTGGCCACATTAGTACCTGGCCTCTGCTGTTGCAAAAAACCCCCCTTTTGAGTCACTTCGAAGAGACTGGCCTGAAAGTGCTAAAAATGACCCCTCTTCCTCCTCCTCCTCCTCCTGGGCCACCTCCTCTTCCATCATCGCCCTAAGTGTTTTCTCAAGGAGACATAGAAGTGGTATTGTAACGCTGATAACGGCGTCATCGCCACTGGCCATGTTGGTGGAGTACTCGAAACAGCGCAACAGGGCACACAGGTCTCGCATGGAGGCCCAGTCATTGGTGGTGAAGTGGTGCTGTTCCGTAGTGCGACTGACCCGTGCGTGCTGCAGCTGAAACTCCACTATGGCCTGCTGCTGCTCGCACAGTCTGTCCAGCATGTGCAAGGTGGAGTTCCACCTGGTGGGCACGTCGCATATGAGGCGGTGAGCGGGAAGGCCGAAGTTACGCTGTAGCGCAGACAGGCGAGCAGCGGCAGGATGTGAACGCCGGAAGCGCGAACAGACGGCCCGCACTTTATGCAGCAGCTCTGACATGTCGGGGTAGTTGTGAATGAACTTCTGCACCACCAAATTCAGCACATGCGCCAAGCAAGGGATGTGCGTCAAACCGGCTAGTCCCAGAGCTGCAACGAGATTTCGCCCATTATCGCACACCACCAGGCCGGGCTTGAGGCTCACCGGCAGCAACCACTCGTCGGTCTGTTGTTCTATACCCCGCCACAACTCCTGTGCGGTGTGGGGCCTGTCCCCCAAACATATGAGTTTCAGAATGGCCTGCTGACGTTTACCCCGGGCTGTGCTGAAGTTGGTGGTGAAGGTGTGTGGCTGACTGGATGAGCAGGTGGAAGAAGAGGAGGAGGAAGCCGAGAAGGAGGAGGTGGCAACAGGAGGCAAAGAATGTTGCCCTGCGATCCTTGGCGGCGGAAGGACGTGCGCCAAACAGCTCTCCGCCTGGGGCCCAGCTGCCACTACATTTACCCAGTGTGCAGTTAGGGAGATATAGCGTCCCTGGCCGTGCTTACTGGTCCACGTATCTGTGGTTAGGTGAACCTTGCCACAGATGGTGTTGCGCAGTGCACACTTGATTTTATCGGATACTTGGTTGTGCAGGGAAGGCACGGCTCTCTTGGAGTAGTAGTGCCGGCTGGGAACAACATACTGTGGTACAGCAAGCGACATGAGCTGTTTGAAGCTGTCTGTGTCCACCAGCCTGAATGACAGCATTTCATAGGCCAGTAGTTTAGAAATGCTGGCATTCAGGGCCAGGGATCGAGGGTGGCTAGGTGGGAATTTATGCTTTCTCTCAAATGTTTGTGAGATGGAGAGCTGAACGCTGCTGTGTGACATGGTTGAGATGCTTGGTGACGGAGGTGGTGGTGGTGTTGGTGGTACATCCCCTGTTTGCTGGGCGGCAGGTTCCAACGTTCCTCCAGAGGCGGAGGAAGAGGCCGAGGCGGCAGCAGCAGAAGAGGCCGAGGCGGCAGCAGCAGAAGAGGTAGCAGGGGGAGCCTGAGTTACTTCCTTGGTTTCAAGGTGTTTACTCCACTGCAGTTCATGCTTTGCATGCAGGTGCCTGGTCATGCAGGTTGTGCTAAGGTTCAGAACGTTAATGCCTCGCTTCAGGCTCTGATGGCATAGCGTGTAAACCACTCGGGTCTTGTCGTCAGCACATTGTTTGAAGAAGTGCCATGCCAGGGAACTCCTTGAAGCTGCCTTTGGGGTGCTCGGTCCCAGATGGCGGCGGTCAGTAGCAGGCGGAGTCTCTTGGCGGCGGGTGTTCTGCTTTTGCCCACTTTTGCTACGCTGTTGGCTCGGTCTCACCACTGCCTCTTCCTCCGAACTGTGAAAGTCAGTGGCACGACCTTCATTCCATGTGGGGTCTAGGACCTCATCGTCCCCTGCATCGTCTTCCACCCAGTCTTGATCCCTGACCTCCTGTTCAGTCTGCACACTGCAGAAAGACGCAGCAGTTGGCACCTGTGTTTCGTCATCATCAGAGACATGCTGAGGTGGTATTCCCATGTCCTCATCATCAGGAAACATAAGTGATTGTGCGTCAGTGCATTCTATGTCTTCCACCGCTGGGGAAGGGCTGGGTGGATGCCCTTGGGAAACCCTGCCAGCGGAGTCTTCAAACAGCATAAGAGACTGCTTCATAACTTGAGGCTCAGACAGTTTCCCTGGTATGCATGGGGGTGATGTGACAGACTGATGGGCTTGGTTTTCAGGCGCCATCTGTGCGCTTTCTGCAGAAGACTGGGTGGTAGATAATGTGAACGTGCTGGATCCACTGTCGGCCACCCAATTGACTAATGCCTGTACCTGCTCAGGCCTTACCATCCTTAGAACGGCATTGGGCCCCACCAAATATCGCTGTAAATTATGGCGGCTACTGGGACCTGAGGTAGTTGGTACACTAGGACGTGTGGCTGTGGCAGAACGGCCACGTCCTCTCCCAGCACCAGAGGGTCCACTAACACAACCACGACCATGTCCGCGTCCTTTACTAAATGTTTTCCTCATTGTTATCGTTCACCACAACAACAAAAATATTATTTGGCCCAATGTATTGAATTCAAATTCAGGCCTTTTTTTACAGACACCTAACACTATCTGGCTATCTATTTAGGTACCGTATTACACTAATACAGGCACAGCAGTAACCACAGATTTAGCTGAATATAAATTTGAGGCCTAGTATTTAGGCGCTGGGTGACAGGTATAGGTTTACTGACAGAATTAGACTTGGAAATGCACAGTAGCGTGTGTGTGAAGTTATTCAGAATGACCCTATGTGCACCTTGAATCTGATATACCCTTTTAGGGATAGATTTAAAATAGCTCTGATACAGCAGAAACCACTAAATTAGGAAATTGCTAAATTGGGAATTGTATTTCAACCCAGAACAAAAACTGTGCTTTGACGGACACTAAATAAATTGACCAGCCACAACAGTACAGCAGTAACGACAGATTTAGCTGGATATAAATTTGAGGCCTAGTATTTAGGCGCTGGGTGACAGGTATAGGTTTACTGACAGAATTAGACTTGGAAATGCACAGAAGCGTGTGTGTGAAGTTATTCAGAATGACCCTATGTGCATCTTGAATCTGATATACCCTTTTAGGGATAAATTTAAAATAGCTCTGATACAGCAGAAACCACTAAATTAGGAAATTGCTAAATTGGGAATTGTATTTCAACCCAGAACAAAAACTGTGCTTTGACGGACACTAAATAAATTGACCAGCCACAACAGTACAGCAGTAACGACAGATTTAGCTGGATATAAATTTGAGGCCTAGTATTTAGGCGCTGGGTGACAGGTATAGGTTTACTGACAGAATTAGACTTGGAAATGCACAGAAGCGTGTGTGTGAAGTTATTCAGAATGACCCTATGTGCATCTTGAATCTGATATACCCTTTTAGGGATAAATTTAAAGTAGGCCTGATATAGCAGAAACCACTAAATTATGAAATTGCTAAATTGGGAATTGTATTTCAACCCAGAACAAAAACTGTGCTTTGACGGACACTAAATAACTTGACCAGCCACAACAGTACAGCAGTAACGACAGATTTAGCTGGATATAAATTTGAGGCCTAGTATTTAGGCGCTGGGTGACAGGTATAGGTTTACTGACAGAATTAGACTTGGGAATGCACAGTAGCGTGTGTGTGAAGTTATTCAGAATGACCCTATGTGCACCTTGAATCTTATATACCCTTTTAGGGATAGATTTAAAATAGCTCTGATACAGCAGAAACCACTAAATTAGGAAATTGCTAAATTGGGAATTGTATTTCAACCCAGAACAAAAACTGTGCTTTGACGGACACTAAATAACTTGACCAGCCACAACAGTACAGCAGTAACGACAGATTTAGCTGGATATAAATTTGAGGCCTAGTATTTAGGTGCTGGGTGACAGGTATAGGTTTACTGACAGAATTAGTCTTGGAAATGCACAGTAGCGTGTGTGTGAAGTTATTCAGAATGACCCTATGTGCACCTTGAATTTGATATACCCTTTTAGGGAAAGATTTTAAATAGCTCTGATACAGCAGAAACCACTAAATTAGGAAATTGCTAAATTGGGAATTGTATTTCAACCCAGAACAAAAACTGTGCTTTGACGGACACTAAATAACTTGACCAGCCACACCAGTAACGACAGATTTAGCTGGATATAAACTTGAGGCCTAGTATTTAGGCGCTGGGTGACAGGTATACGTTTACTGACAGAATTAGACTGGGATATGGCCAAAAAATAATCACACTATTGATGGTTAAATGCACTTGGTGTGACAGCTTGACCAACCACACTACTGAGGGTTAAATGCACTTGGTGACAGGTGCAGCTTGCCCCTGATGTAGTATATGGCCAAAAAATAAACAGACTATTGCTGGTTAAATGCACTTGGTGTGACAGCTTCACCCTGATGTAGGATTTAGCCAAAAAACAACCACACTATTGAGGGTTAAATGCACTTGGTGACAGCTTGCCCCTGATGTAGTATAAGGCCAAAAAATAAACAGACTATTGCTGGTTAAATGCACTTGGTGTGACAGCTTCACACTGATGTAGGATTTAGCCAAAAAACAACCACACCATTGAGGGTTAAATGCACTTGGTGACAGGCTCAGCTTGCCCCTGATGTAGTATATGGCCAAAAAATAACCACACTATTGCTGGTTAAATGCACTTGGTGTGACACCTTCACCCTGATGTAGGATTTAGCCAAAAAACAACCACACCATTGAGGGTTAAATGCACTTGGTGACAGGCTCAGCTTGCCCCTGATGTAGTATATGGCCAAAAAATAACCAGACTATATCTGGTTAAATGCACTTGGTGTGACAGCTTCACCCTGATGTAGGATTTAGCCAAAAAACAACCACACCATTGAGGGTTAAATGCACTTGGTGGCAGCTGTTGCTGGCACACCACAAGACACAAAATGGCCGCCGATCACCCCAGAAAAAAGTGACTGAAAAATGCTCTGGGCAGCCTAAAAACAGTGAGCAATTCAATAGCAGCAGTTCAATCATCCACAGCTGCAGATCGATCTCTGAATGAAGTCCTTTGGAGGAGTTAATCACTGCCTAATCTCGCCCTAACGTCGCGGCTGCAACCTCTCCCTATGCTGATCAGAGCAGAGTGACGTGCGGCGCTACGTGACTCCAGCTTAAATAGAGGCTGGGTCACATGGTGCTCTGGCCAATCACAGCCATGCCAATAGTAGGCATGGCTGTGATGGCCTCTTGGGGCAAGTAGTATGACGCTTGTTGATTGGCTGCTTTGCAGCCTTTCAAAAAGCGCCAAGAAAGCGACGAACACCGAACCCAAACCCGGACTTTTACGAAAATGTCCGGGTTCGGGTCTGTGTCACGGACACCCCAAAATTCGGTACAAACCCGAACTATACAGTTCGGGTTCGCTCATCCCTAATTGGAAGGACTCTATGTATATCCCTATTATAGAAATCTGCAGACGGTAAGTCATTTCACAGAACTGCAGATATAGCTAAAGAATTCCAGAAGTTTTACCAAGACTTATATGGGTTGGATAGATGTTCTAGCCACCCGAATTTGTCTGCAGACTCTGTGATTGACGATTTCCTATCACATCTAAAATTGCCTCAGCTTAATAGAGAAGAAGGGTCTTCATTAACTACACCGGTAACTGAAGAAGAGGTAGGGAAGATCCTAAGGTCAATGCCCATGGGGAAATGCCCAGGGCCAGATGGACTTCCAGTGGGATACTATAGGAAATTTGCTGACATTTTGGGTCCGCAGCTCACGAATTGGTGTAACTCTCTCCTCACAGGAGGACAACTTCCTACCCAATCCTTAGAAGCTACAGTGACCATATTACCCAAACCTGGAAAGGACCACACACTCTGCGGGAGTTATAGGCCTATATCCCTTTTTAATGTTGATGTTAAGATCTGGGCCAAAATCCTAGCCTCTCGTCTTAGCTCCTTCCTTCCACAACTAATAAATCCTGACCAAGCTGGTGTCACGGACGGTGTACAGGAAACAAGGCAAAGCAACATGTATAAACGACTCGCTGGATCCAAAAACTAAGGAACCAAGGGAGACCCCTGCAGAAGACCTGGCACTTTCCCTGGCTGCTCAGCCTATGCAAAGATCCGAATGGTGGAGGTTTGCATATCCACGAACCTTGACTATAAAGCCCTGAGCACCCTACAATAGTGAGGGGACACGACCACCGGCTCCCTACATAAGATACGGAGGGAGTCAGGGTCACCTGGGATCCAGCAAACAGATAATAACAGATAAAGGTACAACACTTAGCTTTGAAGCAAACAGGAGGACAGAGTCAGCGTGCACACACACTCCAGGAAGTAGTATAAGCCGCCCAGAAAAGCCTTCTGGGGAAGAATTTAAAGGGAAGCAATTAGTCCAACACATGACAGCTGAGAGAGGCTGACGAGAGGAGGAGCTGAATACCACAACACAGAAACTCAAGGAGGAGGTTCTGAAAGGCCTCTGTCAGAGCTTCTCAGCTGTCTGGTTGTGACAGTGCCCCTCCCTCTACGAGTGGACTCCGGACACTCAGAACCCACCTTCTCAGGATGGGACCTATGGAAAGCCCTGATGAGACGAGAGGCCTTAATGTCCGTCACTGGGACCCACATCCTCTCCTCAGGACCATACCCCTCCCACTGAACAAGGTACTGAAGAGAACCGCGGACAAGACGAGAATCCACAATTCTAGAGACCTGAAATTCAAGATTCCCATCAACCATAATCGGAGGAGGAGGCAAAGGCGAGGGTACAATGGGTTGAACATAAGGTTTCAATAAGGACTTATGAAAAACATTATGGATCTTCCAAGTCTGAGGAAGATCAAGACGGTAGGCAACAGGATTGATGACAGACAGGATTTTGTAAGGCCCAATAAACCTAGGACCCAACTTCCAGGAGGGAACCTTCAATTTGATATTCTTGGTAGACAACCACACCAGATCACCAACATTTAGGTCCGGACCAAGCACACGTCTCTTATCAGCCACACGCTTATATCTCTCACTCATGCTCTTTAGATTATCTTGAATCTTTTGCCAAATAGATGACAAAGACGAGGAGAATCTGTCCTCGACAGGTAAACCAGAAGACCCCTCTCCCGAGAAAGTCCCAAACTGTGGATGAAACCCATATGCACCAAAAAATGGTGACTTATCAGAGGACTCCTGACGACGGTTATTTAAAGCAAACTCAGCAAGGGACAAAAAAGAACACCAATCCTCTTGATTCTCCGCCACAAAACAACGCAGATATGTCTCCAGATTCTGATTGACGCGCTCTGTCTGGCCATTCGACTGCGGGTGGAAAGCAGAAGAGAATGACAACCGAACCCCCAAGCGAGAACAGAAAGCCTTCCAGAATCTGGAAACAAACTGCGTGCCCCTATCAGAGACTATGTCTGAAGGAATACCGTGCAATTTGACAATGTGATCAACAAATGCCTGCGCCAGCGTCTTAGCATTGGGCAAACCAGGAAAAGGGATGAAATGCACCATTTTGCTAAAACGGTCCACCACCACCAGAATCACAGTCTTCCCCGAGGAACGAGGCAGGTCCGTTATGAAGTCCATGGACAGATGTGTCCAAGGACGGGAAGGAATGGCTAAGGGAAGGAGAGGACCTGATGGCCGTGAATGAGGGACTTTGGCACGAGCGCAAGTCTCGCAGGCTGCCACAAAACCCTCAACCGACTTACGAAGCGCAGGCCACCAGAATCTCCGAGCGATGAGATCCAGTGTGGCTCTTACCCCCGGGTGCCCAGCAAGGACCGTATTGTGGTGTTCTTTAAAAATCTTGTGTCTTAAAGCGAGAGGCACAAACAACCTCCCAGGAGGACAAAGATCAGGAGCCTCTGACTGGGCTGCCTGCACCTCCGCCTCCAATTCAGGAAAAGGAGCAGAGACCACCACATCTTCAGCCAAAATGGGACCCGGGTCTTCAAAATTCCCGCCTCCCGGAAAACAATGTGACAGGGCATCTGCCTTCACATTCTTAACTCCAGGGCGGAACGTGACAACAAAATTAAACCTAGAAAAGAACAACGACCATCTGGCCTGTCTCGGGTTCAGACGCTTGGCTGACTCCAAGTAGGCCAGATTTTTATGGTCAGTAAATACGGTAATAGGGTGTCTGGCTCCCTCTAGCCAATGGCGCCATTCCTCAAAAGCCAACTTGATGGCCAACAATTCCCTATCTCCCACATCGTAATTTCTCTCTGCGGAGGAGAGTTTTTTCGAGAAAAAGGCACACGGTCGCCATTTGGCAGGAGAGGAACCCTGAGACAAGACCGCCCCCACACCCACCTCAGAAGCATCAACCTCAACTATGAAGGGTAAAGAAACATCAGGTTGCACCAAGATGGGAGCGGAAGCAAAACTCTCCTTGATATCAGAAAAAGCCTTATGCGCCTCTACTGACCAAGAAGAAAAATCTACCCCCTTTCTGGTCATATCAGTGAGTGGTTTAACAATAGAAGAATAATTCAAAATGAACTTCCTGTAATAATTGGCAAAGCCCAAAAAACGCATCAGTGCCTTTTGATTCTCAGGAAGCTCCCACTCAAGCACAGCGCGGACCTTCTCGGGGTCCATGCGAAAACCAGAAGCGGAGAGAAGAAACCCCAGAAATTGAATTTCTGGAACCGCAAACACACATTTTTCCAGTTTCGCATATAATTTATTCTCCCGCAGGATGAGCAAGACCTGACGTAAATGTTCCTTATGAGTTTTGAAATCGGGAGAAAAAATCAAAATGTCATCCAAATACACCAATACAAATTTTCCCATCAAATGATAAAAAATGCTGTTCACGAAATGCTGAAAAACGGCTGGGGCATTCATCAAACCAAAAGGCATAAACAAATTTTCAAAATGGCCCTCAGGGGTATTGAAGGCCGTCTTCCATTCGTCCCCTTCTCTGACCCTGACCAGGTTGTATGCCCCTCTTAAATCTAATTTGGAAAATACTTTAGCCCCAACAACCTGGTTAAATAGGTCCGGGATCAGAGGAAGCGGATAAGGGTCACGAATTGTGATATTGTTCAGCTCCCTGAAATCCAGACAAGGTCTTAAAGAACCATCTTTTTTCTTAACAAAGAAAAAACCAGCGGCAACAGGTGACTTCGAGGGTCGTATGTGTCCTTTTCTCAGACTCTCAGAGATATAAGCACTCATAGCAATCCTCTCAGGTTGGGAAAGATTGTATAAACGAGATTTAGGCAGCTTGGCGTCTGGGATGAGATTAATAGGGCAATCGTACTCCCTGTGCGGGGGCAAATCCTGAACTCCACTCTCAGAGAAGACATCCGAAAATTCAGAGAGAAAAGATGGTACAGTCTTAGTAGCAACCTCAGAAACAGATGTCATGAGGCAATTCTCTCTGCAAAAGTCACTCCAACCATTTATTTGCCTCGCTTGCCAATCAATGGTGGGGTTATGCTTAGTGAGCCAGGGCAGCCCCAACACCAGAGGGGTGGGTAAACCGCTAAGGACGAAACATGACACATCCTCAACATGAGCATCACTCACAATTAAACGGATATTGTGAACTATGCCCTTTAATGATTTTTGAGAAAGTGGAGCGGAATCGATAGCAAAAACAGGAATATCCTTTCCCAAAGTGCGCACCTGGAAACCATGAGTTATCGCAAATTGATTATCAATGAGATTAACCGCTGCTCCACTATCCACAAAAATCTCACAAAAAATGTTCTTGCTCTCTAGCGCCACCCTAGCCGGCAGGACAAAACGGGAACTACAAGCAAATGGAAAACCTTCAATTTACACCTCAACCCTGCCAATAGTAACAGACGGAACATTTTTAAAAGATTTTTTCCTGTTTGTTTCTTTATTACTCCCAGAAAAGTGCCTGAATCTCCTAGAGGGACAAATATTTGCCAAATGATTTATACCTCCACAACAAAAACAAACCCTCCCATGCGAGCTGAATCTTCTATTGTCAGAAGCAATCAACCCCAGCTGCATGGGCTCCTGCTCAGAAGGGGCTGACGGCGACTGAGACCCCTGCGCACAGAGCGGGACCGCTGCACTGTCCTAGGACTGCGTATGACAGGAAGGAGACATCTCTCCTCTCTCTCTAAGACGCCTGTCAATACGAACGGCCTGAGACATAGCAGAGTCCAAAGAAATAGGCCTCTCATGAAAGGCAAATGCATCTTTCAATCCCTCTGAAAGACCATGGCAAAATTGACTTCGGAGCGCAGCATCATTCCAACCAGTATCAACTGCCCATCTCCGAAATTCTGAGCAGTATATTTCTGCGGATTGTTTACCCTGGCATAATAGACGTAGTTTAGACTCAGCCAGAGCAATACGATCCGGATCATCATATATCTGACCCAGGGCTAAAAAGAATTCATCCACTGAACGGAGAGGCCGTGCCCCCTCCGGCAGCGAAAAGGCCCAGGACTGAGCGTTACCTCTGAGCAGCGATATAATGATCCCCACCCTCCGTTCCTCATCACCAGAGGAGTGGGGAAGAAGGCGAAAATGGAGTTTGCAAGCCTCTCTAAAACGCACAAAATTCTCACTACCCCTGGAGAACGTATCCGGGAGCGAGATCTTAGGCTCAGAACAAACTCCATGAACGCAAGCTGAACCGGTCACTTGAAGCTGAGAAAAAGTCTTACGGAGATCAGCTACCTCCAATGAAAGACCCTGGAAGCGTTCAGCCAAAAGTGAAACCGGATCCATGCTTGAGACGGTTATGGCGGCTTATAATGTCACGGACGGTGTACAGGAAACAAGGCAAAGCAACATGTATAAACGACTCGCTGGATCCAAAAACTAAGGAACCAAGGGAGACCCCTGCAGAAGACCTGGCACTTTCCCTGGCTGCTCAGCCTATGCAAAGATCCGAATGGTGGAGGTTTGCATATCCACGAACCTTGACTATAAAGCCCTGAGCACCCTACAATAGTGAGGGGACACGACCACCGGCTCCCTACACAAGATACGGAGGGAGTCAGGGTCACCTGGGATCCAGCAAACAGATAATAACAGATAAAGGTACAACACTTAGCTTTGAAGCAAACAGGAGGACAGAGTCAGCGTGCACACACACTCCAGGAAGTATTATAAGCCGCCCAGAAAAGCCTTCTGGGAAAGAATTTAAAGGGAAGCAATTAGTCCAACACATGACAGCTGAGAGAGGCTGACGAGAGGAGGAGCTGAACACCACAACACAGAAACTCAAGGAGGAGGTTCTGAAAGGCCTCTGTCAGAGCTTCTCAGCTGTCTGGTTGTGACAGCTGGTTTTGTACCGGGAATAGAGGGGAACCATAACTCCTGCAGAGTTGTCACGACCATTCAGTGGGCGAGGAAGCAAGGTACACCCCTGACATTTCTGAGTGTAGATGCGGAGAAGGCCTTTGACCGGGTGAACTGGAATTTTATGAGAAAGACACTGCATAGATTTGGTATCCCCGAGCAATTTCAAAAAGCGATCATGACCCTGTACACAAATCCAAGCGCTAAAATTAGAGTAAACGGTACCTTGTCGCCATCTTTCCCCATTCATAATGGCACCCGCCAAGGCTGTCCCTTGTCCCCGGCCCTTTACATTTTAGTGATGGAGACCCTTCTCCAAGCCATTAGAGATCACCCTGGCATAAGAGGGGTTAGAGCCAAGAACGATACAATTGAATATACCAATGTCGCCTATGCTGATGATCTCTTGGTGATGGTTTCCAACCCGTCGAGGCCTTCCCGCATCTCCTCTCTCTATTTGAACTCTTCGGCAAAGTCTCTAACTACAAAGTGAATTACTCTAAATCCGAGGCTATGAACATTACTTCTCCATCAAGGAGTGTGTCCTCCCTTAAAGCCACGACACCCTTCATGTGGTAGGCATCCCATATTTCATATTTGGGAATTAAGATCCCGTCCAACTTGAGGAATATATTCCAGCTGAATTATATTCCCCTACTGGCCGATGTGCAGCGCCAATTAGGCGCACTTCGCATCCCATACGTCTCTTGGATGGGAAGAAAGAACCTACTAAAAGCTTTTGTGCTGCCTAAAATACTTTATGTTATGCAAATGTTACCTATCTACCTTCCCTCCTCGTTTTTTACTCAGGTACGGAGGCTGTTCTCTACCTATTTGTGGGGAGGCAAGGGAGCCAGAATCGCGCATAGCAGATTAATCCTTCTGAGGACTCAGGGGGGATTTGCTCTGCCAGACGTTCAGGTGTATTACCGTGCAGTCCTTAGAAGATGGATGCAACTACATATCTCTAACTCTCACAATTACAGAGAGCCGCATTATGGGGCTTAAATTCTACATCCCTCCACAATCATATGTTGCTTAAAGGCACAAGTCTGGTCGTTAAACAGCTTAATAAGGACCACAGTTTATTGAGTATCCCCTCCTTAATCATGCCAGCGGAATTAGCCCCTTATTCGGTGAGACCTATGGCAGCAAATACTCTTTCTGTGTGGAGTAAACTCAGAGACTTCTCCACCGAGGCGTTCTTAGATGAGGCCTTGGGCAGATTGCCAGCTGAACACCCTCTACACCAGACTATGAAATCATGCAACTTCCTAGCTTTAGCAGATCTTAAGTCGGTCGGTAAGATCCTACTAGATAAAAAAGCTCATGTAAAGGAACAGACATGGTTTGAGAAGATTCTAACCTCTAGTTTGCCACATACCAGATTAATCTCACTATTTTACTTAGGCTTAAATGTACCCCGCCCTAATGATATCCCACTTTATTTAAAAACCTGGGAGACTGAACTAGATAGGACCTTTTCTGAAACAGACATCCTACACTTATATGCACACTCGCACGGCTTTTCCAGGTGCGTCAAAGTGCAGGAGCATTCCTTTAAGGTACTTACTCAGTGGTATATGACGCCTAAACAGTTGTTTCTCAGAGGTCTTAGCTCTAGTGATCAGTGCTGGATATGTAAAGCTGGGGAGGGCACCCTTTCACATATTTTTTGGTTTTGCCCTAAGATACAACCCTTCTGGGCAGCAGTGCCCAGGGACCTTAATTCCATTATGCATACGGACATACCACTGTCTCCTGAGTTGGTCCTCCTGTGGCTACCCACTAAAGCACTCTCCCCCTCTAGAAATAGCTTGGCCACGCAATTAATCCAAGCAGCGCGATTGATCATCCCTCAGAGGTGGCTTAGTGTTGAACACCCAACCTTGCTTCAATGGGTGAATAAGGTAGACCACATACAACGTCTAGAAGATCTAGCTAGCTGGGAAACCAGAACACACGAGAAACATGTCAAAATGTGGAGCCCTTGGTGACATTTTCGTATGTTGCCCCCAATGGAGTCTCAATAAAGGTCATGTGACCCTGCCACTCTG
Organism: Bufo gargarizans; assembly: GCF_014858855.1. NCBI lineage: Eukaryota > Metazoa > Chordata > Amphibia > Anura > Bufonidae > Bufo > Bufo gargarizans. The sequence continues at coordinate 295,341,251 of NC_058084.1, read as the reverse complement.
TTCTACATTGTGTTACCTTCAACATTACATATTGTACCTCTACGTGCTGTACTTAGAGATCTACATTGTTAGGTTTTGTGTTAGTGAGGCCGGTTGCCTTGCTGTTCACCATCAGGTCCTATAGACCCCTAAGTGATGTATTACTAGCACTTCCACATCATTTATTGTGCTTGATATATATTTATGATGTTGTATACGTGCCTTCACATGTACCTTGCACTAATTGTCTATGTTGAAGTTACTCGCCTGGAGGATGTGCCTATCCCCTATGCGCGTTAATTCACTTTGGCGGATATGTTAATGTGTGCAATGTCACTTTTGTACTATTTTATTGATCTTGCCTAATAAAAAGAAAATTGACAAGAAGAAAAGGAACTCCCCATGGTTTTTAGATGCCATGCCCCATTTGAAGCCCCCCTGATGCACCCTTACAGTAGAAACTCCCAAGCAGTGACCCCATTTTGGAAACTAGGGGATAAGGTGCCAGTTTTATTGGTACTATTTTTGGGTACATATGATTTTTTGATCAATCATTATGACACTTTATGAGCAAGTAAAAAGAAATGGAGGGCCACAGCAGCGTATCGCCAATAATCTTCTTTATTCAGGATCACACCTCACAACAAGGCATACAAAATGTTTTGCGGCAACGTTTCGGCTAGAGATAGCCTTTGTCAAGCATGTTAGCAATTAAAATCACAGCCTATAAAAAGCACATGACAGACCAACCCACACCGCTAAGCAACCAATGGAGTCTCAGTAGATGTGTAACACACCTGTATGAATAATCAATGAGCACTGACACGATGAGGCAAATAAGCCAGCTGCAATGAATCGCAATCCATACCTGTGTGGGGTCATCATGCACAGTCGTCCGTCCATCCAGCGTCCCATAGTCGGCAATGCGCATGTCCGCATACGTCATCGCATACGTCACCACACGGCGACATGCGTATGACGTGCCCGATTGGATCCAGATGCATAGTCTGCGCCGGACTGCTTGCGTCATCAGGCGGCTGCCGGCGAACGTCACAAGGCCACTCCCACCTGGCGCTCCAGGCTGACGTATGCATGCGGATTCAATGGGGCTATCAATAGAGGGCGATCGCACCACTGCCAAAACTTGTACAGTGTGCAGAACGCTCACTAATGAAATCAAAATTAGACGTTAGAAGTGCATTACATAGACTATTAGCGCAAGGAAAGGACAAGAGAGCATACAAGAATATAGACACCACACAGGCGCAGCAGGCATAATAAAGAAACCAAAAATTACTATGTGCCAACAACAGATAACACTCTCATTAGCACAAATTCTCATTGATAAAACATATGTCATAACAAGGTGTTTATGGAGAAAACCCACATATTCATCATGGTGCTATAAAGCGGCGTGGTTGAGGAAAATAATTAAAAAACATAGCAAAATTACTGTAACAGAAGAAAAATATATGAAAACAGGCCAGTGTCTCTTCACCACCCCACACCAACAGCCATATCAAGAATTTGATCCAATCCAGAATTAGCTGATGCCAGCCACATTAAACTCTAGATTTAAACCAAATGGCTGTAAGGATCTCAATGTGTAGATCCATTTCAGCTCCTTCTTCCTTAATATTGCGTCCTTGTCACCCCCTCTCCGTAACAGGCCCACACTATCAATAACTCTAAAGCGAGGCTGGTTAACAGAATGCCCCGCCTCCACGAAGTGTTTCGCAACGGGCTTATCCATGTTCATCTTGCGTATGGTACTCTTGCGTTTGTTAATGCGTTCTCTAACTTCCATGGTGGTCTCTCCCACATAAATAAGGCTGCAGGGGCACTGGATGGCATAAATCACATCCCGTGACCTGCAGGTGTAATAGCCCTTGATTTTATATTTTTTTCCACTGTAAGGGTGGGAGAAATATTCACCTTTGAGAACGTTACCACAATTACAACAAGATAAACATGGATAAGTCCCGTTTTTGCGTGGTGCAAGAAGTTTTTGTGTGGATGACTGGCCACCTATGTCAGATTTGACCAGTCTATCACGGAGGCTAGGGTTCCGCCTGTACGCCATCATCGGCGGGGACTTGAATTCTTCTATATCTGGCAAACCCCTTTGGAGTATATGCCATTCCTTTCTAAGGATATGGGCAATATTGCCGCTATCCCGGCCGAAGATGGACACAAACGGAACCCTAGCCTCAGAGCTTGCTTTTGTTGATTTCCGTAGTGCAGTACATCTGTCAACCAGCCTCACCCTCTGTTTGGTTCGAACAAGTAGGGGTTTTGGGTAACCTCGTTCCAAGAAACGTGTGCACATAGTGTCAATCCTCTGTGCACATATTTCTTCATCGGAGACTATTCTCTTTACCCTTAAGAGCTGACTCCATGGGAGGGAGTCAAGCATTCTATATGGGTGGTAGCTATCATGCATGAGTAAGGTGTTGCGGTCAGTGGGCTTCCGATAGAGGTCCGTAGCCAAAAGACCCTCCATCACGTAGACACGCACATCAAGGAACTGCAACTCACTGGAAGAAACAGTTACAGTGAATTGCAGACCCGGGACACCCGCATTCAAATGTAGATGAAATGTATCAAGTTCATCCCTAGTGCCTGTCCAGATCATAAAGATGTCGTCGATGTAGCGCCACCAACATAGGACTCTCCCAAAGAAAGGGGAGTGATACACGAGTTTGTCCTCCACCTCAGCCATAAAGATGTTAGCGTAGGTGGGGGCCACATTAGACCCCATGGCCACACCCCGCTGCTGCTGATAGAAGGTGTCCCCGAAGAGGAAGTAACTCCTCTTCAGGACCACCTCCAAGAGGCGGAGGACAAATCGGCACACCCCCGGGGAGAGCCCCATGTCGGTCAGGGCCACATCGACGACACCCAGCCCATATGTATGGTCAATCGATGTGTACAAAGATACTACATCGAAACTAACTAACAGAAATTGGGCGGGCAGTTGTAAATCCTGTAATTTGGAAAGAAAGTGCCCCGTATCCTTGATATAGGATGGGGCGGAGGTCGCCCGGACCTGCAACAACTTGTCCAGAAAGACAGACAATGGATTGAAGACCGACCCCCTACCAGAGACAATCGGTCGACCCGGTGGATCAATCAATCTCTTGTGAATCTTGGGGAGTATGTATAACATCGGGGTGATAGGGTGGGGCACCATGAGATATTGGTACAAACCATCATCTATAATAGAACTCTGTAGTGCCTCCTCCAATATCACCCCGATGTCACGCATGATATCCCATTTGGGGTCCCCGGGTAGTTGTTTATATACCTCAAGATCACTCAATTGTCTGTCCATCTCTCCAACGTACATCGCAGTGTCCATGACGACCACCGCCCCACCCTTATCAGCAGGCTTGATGGTAATGCGGGTGTCTCGTTCCAATGTCATGATAGCCTGTCGTTCCGGCATCGAGAGGTTATTCCTACCACCACTAGTGGGACTTAAAGATTTGATCTGTTTATGCACTATGTGAATATATGATTCAACAACATGGTTGGTATGAGGTGGTGAAAAGACACTGGGTTTCCTGAGTTGTAAATCTTTACATGTAAGTAACGCAGTGTTATTATTACCAATAACAGGTATTTTATTACCATCAACATTCTTAGATGCAAAAAAACACTTTAGACGTAAATTTCTAAAAAAGCGTTGTAAATCCAACTCTAGAGAAAACCAGTCTCTATCAACAGTAGGAGAAAAGCTTAGTCCACGACTCAATACACGTGTCTGTATAGGGGTAAGTGGTACTGACGAAATATTAATGACCAACTGTGTTATCTCCGCGGATTGCGTCTGGTTGATCTCGCAGACATCACTTGATTCTGAGGTGGTTTCCCTTTTACGTGACCGATGGTGTTTTCTTCCACCCCGGCGACATCCCCGTCGCCTGGTTGACCTAAAAAAGGGGCTGACGTGGAGGGTTCATCCGTGGAATCAGATACGGTGGAGAAACCAAAATGGTTGTGGTCAAACCTTTTATTGCGCCTTCTCCTAGGCTTTCCTTGTGGCTGTTGATTACGCCAATTATACACCTTTCCGGACTGGTAATCTTCCAGATCACGGTGCCACTTTTCTCTTTTAACACGTTCGGTTTCACTTCTGTGGCGTAGGGCTTGCTGTGCTATTTTGTCAGTGTGTGCCGTGTATTCATCCACACTGATCAAAGCCTGGATTTGCGCATTAAGCTCGACAATGATACCCTTAATTTTTTCCACCTCCTTACACAGAAAGTCAATATTGAGCAAAATCAATTCAAAGGAGTATTTATTACTCACCGCCTCGAATTTCGTGCAGAAATCTGTATCATTAGGGAAGAGGTTGGGTCGTAAATGAGACCGCAGACCTCTCGGAATCCGGCGGTTCCTGTAATACTCTCTCAGAGTGCTCAGATGTAACTCCATCGTGGTCAGTCTTTTTGACTCCTGTTCACATTTGCGCTTGAGCAGATCAATGGAGGGAGTGCTTAAGAAGGAGACATCACTGGATTCAGATCCAATTAATTTCAATATTTCTTCTTCTGTATACATATATGTCATGGTGTTTGGTGTGTCCATGCTCTTACCCGGGCCTGGGGGTACATCCATATTCACATAGAAGTGTAGACAGCAGGAATACTCCCCCGGTGCACGCTCCCCGGATCAAGTTATGAAGAGGAGTTACTTCCTCTTCGGGGACACCTTCTATCAGCAGCAGCGGGGTGTGGCCATGGGGTCTAATGTGGCCCCCACCTACGCTAACATCTTTATGGCTGAGGTGGAGGACAAACTCGTGTATCACTCCCCTTTCTTTGGGAGAGTCCTATGTTGGTGGCGCTACATCGACGACATCTTTATGATCTGGACAGGCACTAGGGATGAACTTGATACATTTCATCTACATTTGAATGCGGGTGTCCCGGGTCTGCAATTCACTGTAACTGTTTCTTCCAGTGAGTTGCAGTTCCTTGATGTGCGTGTCTACGTGATGGAGGGTCTTTTGGCTACGGACCTCTATCGGAAGCCCACTGACCGCAACACCTTACTCATGCATGATAGCTACCACCCATATAGAATGCTTGACTCCCTCCCATGGAGTCAGCTCTTAAGGGTAAAGAGAATAGTCTCCGATGAAGAAATATGTGCACAGAGGATTGACACTATGTGCACACGTTTCTTGGAACGAGGTTACCCAAAACCCCTACTTGTTCGAACCAAACAGAGGGTGAGGCTGGTTGACAGATGTACTGCACTACGGAAATCAACAAAAGCAAGCTCTGAGGCTAGGGTTCCGTTTGTGTCCATCTTCGGCCGGGATAGCGGCAATATTGCCCATATCCTTAGAAAGGAATGGCATATACTCCAAAGGGGTTTGCCAGATATAGAAGAATTCAAGTCCCCGCCGATGATGGCGTACAGGCGGAACCCTAGCCTCCGTGATAGACTGGTCAAATCTGACATAGGTGGCCAGTCATCCACACAAAAACTTCTTGCACCACGCAAAAACGGGACTTATCCATGTTTATCTTGTTGTAATTGTGGTAACGTTCTCAAAGGTGAATATTTCTCCCACCCTTACAGTGGAAAAAAATATAAAATCAAGGGCTATTACACCTGCAGGTCACGGGATGTGATTTATGCCATCCAGTGCCCCTGCAGCCTTATTTATGTGGGAGAGACCACCATGGAAGTTAGAGAACGCATTAACAAACACAAGAGTACCATACGCAAGATGAACATGGATAAGCCCGTTGCGAAACACTTCGTGGAGGCGGGGCATTCTGTTAACCAGCTTCGCTTTAGAGTTATTGATAGTGTGGGCCTGTTACGGAGAGGGGGTGACAAGGACGCAATATTAAGGAAGAAGGAGCTGAAATGGATCTACACATTGAGATCCTTACAGCCATTTGGTTTAAATCTAGAGTTTAATGTGGCTGGCATCAGCTAATTCTGGATTGGATCAAATTCTTGATATGGCTGTTGGTGTGGGGTGGTGAAGAGACACTGGCCTGTTTTCATATATTTTTCTTCTGTTACAGTAATTTTGCTATGTTTTTTAATTATTTTCCTCAACCACGCCGCTTTATAGCACCATGATGAATATGTGGGTTTTCTCCATAAACACCTTGTTATGACATATGTTTTATCAATGAGAATTTGTGCTAATGAGAGTGTTATCTGTTGTTGGCACATAGTAATTTTTGGTTTCTTTATTATGCCTGCTGCGCCTGTGTGGTGTCTATATTCTTGTATGCTCTCTTGTCCTTTCCTTGCGCTAATAGTCTATGTAATGCACTTCTAACGTCTAATTTTGATTTCATTAGTGAGCGTTCTGCACACTGTACAAGTTTTGGCAGTGGTGCGATCGCCCTCTATTGATAGCCCCATTGAATCCGCATGCATACGTCAGCCTGGAGCGCCAGGTGGGAGTGGCCTTGTGACGTTCGCCGGCAGCCGCCTGATGACGCAAGCAGTCCGGCGCAGACTATGCATCTGGATCCAATCGGGCACGTCATACGCATGTCGCCGTGTGGTGACGTATGCGATGACGTATGCGGACATGCGCATTGCCGACTATGGGACGCTGGATGGACGGACGACTGTGCATGATGACCCCACACAGGTATGGATTGCGATTCATTGCAGCTGGCTTATTTGCCTCATCGTGTCAGTGCTCATTGATTATTCATACAGGTGTGTTACACATATACTGAGACTCCATTGGTTGCTTAGCGGTGTGGGTTGGTCTGTCATGTGCTTTTTATAGGCTGTGATTTTAATTGCTAACATGCTTGACAAAGGCTATCTCTAGCCGAAACGTTGCCGCAAAACATTTTGTATGCCTTGTTGTGAGGTGTGATCCTGAATAAAGAAGATTATTGGCGATACGCTGCTGTGGCCCTCCATTTCTTTTTACATGCCATTGGACCGCTTTGGATCTGCGATCCCCTGCCCAGCTGTTGCGTGTTCACCATTTTGCTGCTCTTTACAAGCCGTTTGTGTTGCTGCTCCTGAACAAACTTCTCCTCTCTATAACTTTATGAGCAAGGTGACTAAAAAATTGGTTGTTTTAGCACAGTTTTTATTTGTTTATTTTTGCAGCGTTCACCTAAGGGGTTCAGTCAAGTGACATTTTTATAGAACAGATCGTTACGGATGTGGTGATACATAATATGCATACTTGTTCTTATTTATTTATTTAAGTTTTACACAATAATAGCATTTTTGAAACAATTTTTTTTTATGTGTCCATGTTCTGAGAGCTATAGTATTTTTTTCTTTTTTTTAAAGATTTTCTTATGTAGGGGCTCATTTTTTGCGGGATGAGGTGACGGTTTTATTGATACCATTTTATGGGACATACGCCTTTTTTATCACTTAGTGTTGCACTTTTTGTGATGTAAGGTGACATAAATGTTTTTTTTTTTTTTTTTTACAGTTATTTATGTTGTTTATTGGTCTGGGTCGATCAGGTGATATATTTATAGAGCCCACCACCAAGGACGCGGCAATACCAAATATGTCTATTTTATTTTTTCTATTTTTAACATTTTTGTACAGTGCTGTACAGCCTCAGTGCAGGGCTGATCGAGGTCTCTGAAAGACCTCACACAGCTCCTGCACTATCCAGCCCCGGCAATCACAGCACTCAGTGAGCTCTGTGTATGCAGCGATGCAGAAGACAGGGACACCTGGGCACTGTCCCTGCCTTTTCTCTTGGTTGCCCTGCTGTCACTGACAGTGGGCTGCACGATTAGCTTGCAGCTGCAGTCTCTGAATGGATGTTCTGGAATGTCCATTCAGAAATAGAGAACCACCTCCGGGACATTTTTAGTCTATGGGCGGACAGGAGGCGGTTAAATGATGGCAGGTGTATGCTAACTCCTATTTAACATGATTTTGAATGTGATTGCTTAGTTTTGAACACAGCTACATCCCCAGTTATGTAACTATTTTAGTTTTTTTTTTTTGTTTTCTTTCCTACATCTAAAAGATTTCAGTTTGTTTTTCAATTGAGTGGTACAGTTTATAGGTCAAATTAAAGGTGGAAAATGTTCTGAAATGATTTATTTATCTTTGTCTCATTCTTTTACAGCACAGAAACCTGACATTTTAACAGGGGTGTGTAGACTTTTTATATCCACTGTATATCATTATATTCAAAATATTTGCAAATTCTCGAAGTGCTGATATTCACGATTAATATTCACGATTTGAATATTTGCTTCCAACACTAAAAATCATATGTACCCAATAATGGTACAAATAAAAAAGTCAACTCTTCCTTCAAAAACAAGCTCCTGCACAAGACAATTGTCAGAAAATTATAAAAGGAGACATATTTAAAAAAGTAACATGTTTAAAAATAAAAATGCTTTATTATTTAACAGTGAAACAAACAAATAAAAGTAGACATATTTGATATAATCAAATCCGTAGCAACCTGCTCTAACAAATTAGTACATGATTTAACCTGTCAGATAAACATTATAAAAAAACAAAAAATAAAAACTGTGCCAGAACATAAATTTTTTGGTTACCTAAAAAAAATCATATGTACTGTGGCGTGGCCTAGCCACACGCAGTGAGAGCTCAGCAGATTTACCACTGCGTGGTGGCCTTTGTTTTTGCAGCGCTGTACTGGTGGGTTGGTGGGACCACTTTTATATTGTGCTGAGAAGCGAATATAATTAGATCTAAGCATAGCATTGTGGATGTGCGATCCAGTTCTGTTTTTCTCCCCTTGATATATGCATATATATCGCCATACTGACCCAACCAAAATATAAAAGGGGTGTTGGTTTCCCCGATATAGAAAAGCTATATGGTGCAGTTCAGCTCTGCAGACTGGCACAACCATCCTCATATTAAACTATATGTTTGCATTAAAGAAGAAGTGGTGGGTTTCTCTCTCAAACAGGCATTAATTTGGGCTCGGCTTGGCGAGCGCTTACCCACAGAGATCTCAATTCAGTTGAAAGCCCCGCTCTTAGCCTGGGTGGGATTACCACAGATCTCTGACTTCTGTCCCACCATTCACCTCTTATGACACTGTAGGATCTGATGGGATTATTTAATCCATTTGCAGAGATGTGGCCTTCTACACAAAGGGTATTGAACAAGCATGTACTGGGTGACATATTGACGAAGGGTGTGTTCCCTGATTTGTCTCTTCTGAAAACGAAACCCTCCTTCAAAGTAGTGAATCACCTCATACACTCTCACCTAATGTCCAGCTTTAGAGATTTGCCCAATAAAGGAAACCTATACAAAAGCCTCTCTTGGTTTGAACAACTGGCAGCTCAACAGTTCCCGTCCCCGAAACTGATCTCAAAGCTATATATATCTAGCGTTTGTAGTCTCACCAGAAGATAGTAAACTATCTTATATATCTGCATGTGAAGCGGAATTGGATACTACGCTAACCAATTAGGAGATTGTGGAGATCTATGCTAAATGCTGTGATCCCTCTAGATGTATAACACTTCAGGATACCTCCTAAAAACTATTGAGTAGATGGTAAAAACCCCAGTTGCAATAAATGCTATGTACTCCTCGACCCCACCCACCTGCTGGAGGTGCTTATCAGACATTGGGACATACACACATATATGGTGGGATTGCCAGTCAATCCGACCAATCTGGAATACAGTGGGAGAAATACTGCTTAAGGTATGCCTGTGTTCCCAGACTCTGGATCTTAAGATGATGATCTTGAATATCATCCGCACCTTAGTCTCGCAAGTTAATCACTCTCCCTGGAAATATATGCTGCTAACCTTGAAAGATATGATTTGTATCCGCTATCCCTGTTTCTCAATGGATTCACAGGGTGGGGCAGGTTGCCAGACTTGAGGAACTCAGCTCTGCTACTATCTCAGTCTTGCATCAAATATTGCAAAGTCTGGACACCTTGGCTAACCTTCTCCACTGGTGTAGACGTACATTCTTATCTGTCTGATGCATGAGGAGGGGTTGAGGATGTTCAGGTCTTATGGGTCTGTTCCCTGTGCATCCCAGAAACATTCCGGTAACGCTCAGTCCAGAAACGTTCACTTAAGAAATGCGCAGTCCAGAAGCACATATGCCTGATGTGCATTAGTATATTATTGTTTAGGGGATAGATTATCCTACATACTGCTCCAGGGCCTTATTGGGGGCAGTCTTCTTTTTTGTGTTTTTGTTTTGATTTGCTGTCATATGTATACGTTACTATGTTCTTCATGATGTAACATCTTTGTCTTTACAAAAATAATATAAAGAGAATTGACAAAAAATTCATATGTACCCCAAAATTGTATCAATAAAACTGTCACTTTATCCTGTGGTTTCCAAAATGGGGTCACTTGGGAGTTTCTACTGTAGGGTGCATCAGGGGGGTCTTCAAATGGGACATGACATCTAAAAACCAGTCCTTTCCTTCTGCCCCCTGATGTCTGCTCTTACAGTAGTATAAAAACACATAAATGGTGTTTCTGTAAACTTCAAAATAAGTGTAATATGCAAAGGCTGGGTTTGGGGTGGCCCCAACAGTACACTGAATCCCCCTGATACCGTTGAGGTGTCACCACGTGTTGCTGGTAAGGTGTGGTGCACCCAATAGGAAATAAGTCCAGAGAGTCAGGGTCTGCAGTAAACCAATGTGCTTCTCTACTGGAGGAATTCAGGTGCAAAACAATAGAGGCAAGGCATAGGGTTGGCTTCTCCAGTCTCCTCCCTGGCAGAAGAAGGGTTTGATGCTGAGGAAAGGCCTGAGCTAGCTGTCCCACTCTCTTTCTTCAGAAGGCTGGTACCCTGGTCAAAAGCTGGTGATCCAGGATCTGTGGTAGCATAGCCCTGTCTCAGGGTCTTCTTCTGGTCACTCAGTAGTCTGGCAGAGTCTCCTCTTATAAGCACTGTTCCCTAACTGCCGAACACTAGGGGCTCTGACTGATCTCATTGTATACCATTTCTAGCTAGACTGGAACCTTCTAGTGGGAGGGGTAGAGTGTAGAAACTCAGCACAAACAATAACAAAGTTACCACTCCCGTCTGGCATAGATTCATGACAATGACACAGCAGTTTTTCCAGACAAAACAAGTTTCCAGACATAACAACACAGCTAAAACAAAAACGTTCAAAAGATCAGACTGTCTGGTTTTGGTGGTAAACAAGTCTGGTGTTTTCCGTCCAAAACATGCTCTTCTTTAAACCCTATAGAAGCAGTGGAAAATTATCAGCTTCTTATTTAAAGTCCCAAAAATCTCTCAGTATTTATTAACCCTTTCCACAAAGCTGTGAAAATGATCAGGATACTGTATATATCACAACATACATATAAATGCAGTGACACAGTAATAAACAGTATAAGTTAACTCTGTCAAGAGAAATAAAGTTAAAAGTTTTAACTTTACATAGGGAAACAGGGGAAAGGCCACAAATGTCCAGACTTAAAAGTACCCCTTACTCCAGGGTACTAATAAATCTTGAGTTTTATTTGGCTGTTAACCCATGATTAAAATTGAAAAATTGCCAAACAATTTAATTTAAAAATATCCATATTACTTTAATTCTTGTTATTAAGGGTTAACAAGGTTTGTAAAATCAGTTTTGAATATAAAATAAATAAATACAAATAAATAAAATGGGGTCATTTATGGGTGGTTTATACTATGTAAGCCCCACAAAGTGACTTCATAACTGAACTGCTCCTTAAAAAGAAGTGGGTTTTGGAAATTTTCTTTAAAATTTTAAGAATTGCTTCTAAAATTATAAGCCTTATAACATCCTAAAAAAATTAATTAAATTTCCAAAATGATGCCAACATAAAATAGATATATGGGGAATGTTAAGTAATAAATATTTTATGAGGTATCGCTTTCATTTTTAAAAGCAGAGAAATCGAAATTTTGAAAATTGAGAATCTTTCCACATTTTTAGTAAATTTTGGATATTTTTTTTTCATAAATAAAGGTGAAATATATTGACTCAAATTTATGACTGTTGTGAAGTGCAATGTGTCATGAGAAAACAATCTCAGGATTACCACTTACAGTGACACATGTCAGATTTGCAAAAAATGGCCTGAGCAGGAAGGATGAAAACTGGCTTGGTACTGAAGGAGTTAAAGTAAAGAAGTATATCAATTTGGTACTTAAAGTAAACTTCAATCTTGTGTATGTAAATATCTAATGATTAGTTCAGATAATATTGGGATTTGAATGCAAGTTCTGCCCACTCATTATATTGTGTGAAATCCATACCAAATATCATATGATGAGAAAATTACAGCACATTATAAAAGTTATTATTCACACTAGTAAAGTCACACTGAGTTAGAACTGTAACTGTCTAATTACTAGCTGGAATTGCTGTTCACACAAGTATAAATATACATTTGATAGCAATTATTTAACCAAGCCCTATTTAGATCATTTACAATATTAGCATATACAGTTTAAAATGAAAACACATAGAGCTATGAGAACCTGGAGCGCTGCTAGATGCTACCCCATGCCTCATTATAAATTAAGTGCCTCTAGCAGTCCGTGCACCTGAACTGAAGTCCTGGCTGGTGTAAATATCAGTGTTCTTCTACACCACAAAACTGGTGTAGAAGATAATAAGTGTGGTAGGGGACTTATTCACTCTCATTTTTGGGAAAGTTGCATGGCAAGTGGAGAAATAGCTCTCGTGCAAAATGTTTTGCTCAAGTGTAACATAGTAACAGTTTATAAGACTGAAAAAAGACATCTAGTTCAGCCTGTTTTTCTGCAAGTTGCTGTTTAAAGGGGAGTTTTCACAGCTCCATACATTATAATATAACTAGAGGATTCTGTGGGGCATACTTATGGCATATTACAGCGCTTACTATTTTCTATTTGTGCTGCTCTGTTTGCCCTCTGTGCCCCCCATTAACTTTTGCCACCTGGTATGTAAATTCAAACCATCGGTACAGGGAGGAGGAGACGGCTGTGTTTCTCAATGGGCGTCTCCTTCTCCCTGGCTGTGAGCTGTCCAATTGTAGCAGAGAGTGTCACAGCCAGAAGGTGAGCTTTTTTTTTTCTCCCTGGCTGTGACACTCTCCACTATCATTGGACTGCTCGCAGCCAGGGAGGAGACATCCATTGAGAAACAGGGCAGTCTCCTCCTCCCTTGGATTTACATACCAGACAGGAAACGTGAACAGGGGGCACAGCAGGCGAATGGAGCAGCACAAACAGAAAATAGTAAGCGCTGTAATATGCCATAAGTATGCCCCACATAATCCACTAGTTATATTATAATGTACAGACCCGTAAAGGTCCTCTTTAAAAAGTTGCAAATGTGCAGTTTGTGACCTTTTCACACGACAAAAGTGCCATATTTTAATGATAAATGTGGCTCATATTGTTTTTCATATGATGTGTCTATACAGTGGCGTAACTAGAACTGACTGGGCCCCACACCAAATTATTGAATGGGGCCCCCCCCCTCACGGGCAACTTCTTCAAACCCCCCCCCCCTCCCCCCCATGCAAGCCCCAGTCCTGCAGCTAGTCAAAAACATTCACTCAGACCAGGCCCGGCTGTGACTTTGTCCGTTTCCCACACATATACTGCATATCATGTCACTGTATATAATACTATTGTGGGGGTCCTTTTACAATTTAGTCCTCATCTTAGGTGGGCCCCTTTTGAGTTCAGGCCCCGCAGTAGCTGCGTCCCCTGTCTCCACTATAGGTACGCTCCTGCCTTTCACAATATTACAGCTATACACACTATACAATGCCAATAAAAAGGTCTGTTACCATAATTACAAGAAAAATGCAAAAAAAAGTACTCAAAACAAATATAAATAGGGAGAGTTTACATTTCCGTTCTTCTGATGTGTCAAATGAATCCTGTTGCATCCGTTATGCACATTTGGCATCCGTTTGAGCCATTTCTGAGATCTGTTCTATCAGACAGAAAAAAGTACTGCGTACAGGAGTTTTCTTTCTGTCTAAAAAACGGATCTCAGGTAGAAATGGCTCAAACGGATGCCAAATGTGCATAACGGATGCAACAGGATCCATTTGTTTACAGGATCCTTTTTTCTGTTCTTCTGACGGATCAGAAGAACCGAAAATGAAATGGAGATGTGAACTCTTGCTTACTTGAATACACAGAATAAAATAGAATAACCAATTTCAAGCAAGTACAGGAATAGCATCCACTGGGCAGTGCATTTCCCCTATGCCTCCTCAGTATGGGGCTGACTGTATAAATACACACAGACATTCAGTATATAGTCTTAGGCCTATTTCTCATTTCACATATGCATTGAAATTTCCACCAAATGCCTCCACTGGTGAGAAAACTAGGTTCTGTTATATATATATACAGTATAATAGATAGGAGATAGATGATCACACACACACCTTTCACATACACTTGCCTTTTAGGCAGGCTAGATGGATTTGTCAGGCTGTGGAGGATCCAGAAGAGTTTCTAACCCCCCGAGCACATGGCTGGGTGTCTCCTCCTCAGAGAGCAGTGCAGCCCCCTCACTGTGTCCCGACGCTGACAGCAGAGCAAAGAGCACTACTGCCCTGCCGTAATATGACCGTAAGTGAAGAGGAGCAAAAGGGGGGGGGGGGGGGGAGTTCTTAAGGAAGCTCCAGGGAGATTTTTTTAAGGTAGCAGCTGCTGACAAGAGCTGCTGTTATCGTCAGTGCGGCCCTCCACTATACGCTGCCTGCTGCCTGTGAGGCCAGAAGTTTACATCATAGTACATGCAACCCTGCCCTGCTGACACCCCTGCTACTGCTCCCGGGCCCCTTCTAAGCTCAGGGCCCCGAAGCAACTGCTTCCCCTGCTTCCCTGATAGTTACGCCCCTGCGTCTATACATGGCTGTGAGAAGAAGGGTTTCCATTTTCTTTTTTTTTTTATTCATCCTTTTTTTTTTCTAACGCCTTTCTTATGCATATGTGTGCTTGTGCAAGCACTATACACGTCACTGTAAAACATTTTTGCATACAGATGATTGATGTGTAAATCATCATTCAGACTCTCTTCACATAATATTTTGCGAACATATTTAATGTATGCACCTAAAAAGCAACTTGGGTATGCATGAAATTTGGAAACTGCATTGGGACAAGTGATACGTGTCTTATCACTGTGTGTCCAACCAATGTGACGCCATATAACTACAAAACTTTCTTATTTCAGTCTAATAATAGGCACCACTTATTGATCTGTACAGATCACTTTACTGCAGTTACCTGCTCATCTATCATTCTAACTTAGTTAGATATCACGTCTATATATAAATAAGACTAGTTTAAAACTGGCAGTTTCGGCAGGAAACAGCCTGCCGGGTCTCTCTGGATCCGGCATTGCAGGAGGCTACATGAATGCCATCCAGCCCCATTAACTATAATAGGGACCATTGGATATCCAGCCACTACCTGGCAAATATGAATAGAATCGGCTGGACAAATACTGCTGCCGTACATCTCTTATGTAAGTTTTGGGTTAGTATCTTGGTGGGTTCTGAAGTAACAGAAAACTTTTGGTCTATGATCTATCCCCCATATATGATTTATATATATATATATATATATATATATATATATATATATATATATACAGTTGCAAGAAAAAGTATGTGAACCTTTTGCAATTATATGGATTTCTGCACAAATTGGTCATACAATGTGATCTGATTTTCATCTAAGTCACAACAATAGACAATCACAGTCTGCTTAAACTAATAACAAACAAAGAATTAAATGTAACCATGTTTTTATTGAACACATCATGTAAACATTCACAGTGCAGGTAGAAAAAGTATGTGAACCCTTGGATTTAATAACTGGTTGACCCTCCTTTGGCAGAAATTACTTCAACCAAACGTTTCCTGTAGTTGCAGATCAGACGTGCACAACGGTCAGGAGTAATTCTTGACCATTCCTTTTTACAGAACTGTTTCAATTCAGCAATATACTTGGGATGTCTGGTGTGAATCGCTTTCTTGAGGTCATGCCACAGCATCTCAATCAGGTTGAGGCCAGGACTCTGACTGGGCCACTCCAGAAGGCATATTTTCTTCTGTTTAAGCCATTCTGTTGTTGATTTACTTCTATGCTTTAGGTCATTGTCCTGTTGCAACACCAATCTTCTGTTGAGTTTCAGCTGGTGGACAGATGGCCTTAAGTTCTCCTGCAAAATGTCTTGATAAACTTGGGATTTTTTTTTTCTTTGATGATAGCAATCCGTCCAGGTCCTGACACAACAAAGCAGCCCCAAACCATGATGCCTCCACCACCATACTTCACAGTTGGGATGAGGTTTTGATGTTGGTGTTCTGTGCTTCTTTTTCTCCACACATAGTGTTGTGTGTTTCTTCCAAACAACTCAACTTTGGTTTCATCTGTCCACAGAATATTTTGCCACTACTGCTGTGGAACATCCAGGTGCTCTTGTGCAAACTGTAAACGTGCAACAATGTGTTGTTTTTTTTTACAGCAGAGGCTTCCTGTGTGGTATCCTCCCATGAAATCCATTCTTGTTTTGTGTTTTACGTATCGTAGATTCGCTAACAGGGATGTTAGCATATGCCAGAGACTTTTGTAAGTCTTTAGCTGACACTCTTGGATTCTTCTACAGGGAGTGCAGAATTATTAGGCAAGTTGTATTTTTGAGGATTAATTTTATTATTGAACAACAACCATGTTCTCAATGAACCCCAAATACTCATTAATATGAGCTGAATATTTTTGGAAGTAGTTTTTAGTTTGTTTTTAGTTTTAGCTATTTTAGGGGGATATCTGTGTGTGCAGGTGACTATTACTGTGCATAATTATTAGGCAACTTAACAAAAAACAAATATATACCCATTTCAATTATTTATTTTTACCAGTGAAACCAATATAACATCTCAACATTCACAAATATACATTTCTGACATTCAAAAACAAAACAAAAACAAATCAGTGACCAATATAGCCACCTTTCTTTGCAAGGACACTCAAAAGCCTGCCATCCATGGATTCTGTCAGTGTTTTGATCTGTTCACCATCAACATTGCGTGCAGCAGCAACCACAGCCTCCCAGACACTGTTCAGAGAGGTGTACTGTTTTCCCTCCTTGTAAATCTCACATTTGATGATGGATCACAGGTTCTCAATGGGGTTCAGATCAGGTGAACAAGGAGGCCATGTCATTAGATTTTCTTCTTTTATACCCTTTCTTGCCAGCCATGCTGTGGAGTACTTGGACGCGTGTGATGGAGCATTGTCCTGCATGAAAATCATGTTTTTCTTGAAGGATGCAGACTTCTTCCTGTACCACTGCTTGTAGGACTGGGAGTTGAGCTTGACTCCATCCTCAACCCGAAAAGGCCCCACAAGCTCATTTTTGATGATACCAGCCCAAACCAGTACTCCACCTCCACCTTGCTGGCGTCTGAGTCGGACTGGAGCTCTCTGCCCTTTACCAATCCAGCCACGGGCCCATCCATCTGGCCCATCAAGACTCACTCTCATTTCATCAGTCCATAAAACCTTAGAAAAATCAGTCTTGAGATATTTCATGGCCCAGTCTTGACGTTTCAGCTTGTGTGTCTTGTTCAGTGGTGGTCGTCTTTCAGCCTTTCTTACCTTGGCCATGTCTCTGAGTATTGCACACCTTGTGCTTTTGGGCACTCCAGTGATGTTGCAGCTCTGAAATATGGCCAAACTGGTGGCAAGTGGCATCTTGGCAGCTGCACGCTTGACTTTTCTCAGTTCATGGGCAGTTATTTTGCGCCTTGGTTTTTCCACACGCTTATTGCGACCCTGTTGACTATTTTGAATGAAACGCTTGATTGTTCGATGATCACGCTTCAGAAGCTTTGCAATTTTAAGAGTGCTGCATCCCTCTGCAAGATATCTCACTATTTTTGACTTTTCTGAGCCTGTCAAGTCCTTCTTTTGACCCATTTTGCCAAAGGAAAGGAAGTTGCCTAATAATTATGCACACCTGATATAGGGTGTTGATGTCATTAGACCACACCCTTTCTCATTACAGAGATGCACATCACCTAATATGCTTAATTGGTAGTAGGCTTTCGAGCCTATACAGCTTGGAGTAAGACAACATGCATAAAGAGGATGATGTGGTCAAAATACTCATTTGCCTAATAATTCTGCACTCCCTGTATACCTTAATGAGCAGTTTGTGCTGTGCTCTTGCAGTCATCTTTACAGGATGGCCACTCCTAGGGAGAGTAGCAGCAGTGCTGAACTTTCGCCATTTATAGACAATTTGTCTTACCGTGGACTGATGAACAGCAAGGCGATACTTTTATAACCCTTTCCAGCTTTATGCAAGTCAACAAATCTTAATCGTAGGTTTTCTGAGAGCTCTTTTGTGCGAGGCATCATTCACATCAGGTAATGCTTCTTGTGAAAAGCAAACCCAGAACTGGTGTGTGTTTTTTATAGGACAAGGCAGCTGTAACCAACACCTCCAATCTCATCCTATTGCTTAGACACCAGTTGGCTGACACCCTCACTCCAATTAGCTCTTGAAGATTTTATTAGTCTCGGGGTTCACATACTTTTTCCACCTGCACTGTGAATATTTACATGGTGTGTTCAATAAAAACATGGCAATTCAACATGGTAATTCAAAAACATTTAATTCTTTGTGTGTTATTAGTTTAAGCAGATTATTATGACCAATTTGTGCAGAAATCCATATCATTCCAAAGGGTTCACATACTTTTTCTTGCAACTTTATTTGCAGTACAGACCAAAAGTTAGTACACACCTTCTCATTCAAAGAGTTTTCTTTATTTTCATGACTATGAAAATTGTAGATTCACACTGATTGCATCAAAACTATGAATTAACACATGTGGAATTATATACATAACAAAAAAGTGTGAAACAACTGAAAATATGCTATATTCTAGGTTCTTCAAAGTAGCCACCTTTTGCTTTGATTACTGCTTTGCACACTCTTGGCATTCTCTTGATGAGCTTCAAGAGGTAGTCACCGGAAATGGTCTTCCAACTGTTTTGAAGGAGTTCCCAGAGATGCTTAGCACTTGTTGGCCATTTTGCCTTCACTCTGCGGTCCAGCTCACCCCAAACCATTTCGATTGAGTTCAGGTCCGGTGACTGTGGAGGCCAGGTCATCTGGCGCAGCACCCCATCACTCTCCTTCATGGTCAAATAGCCCTTATACAGCCTGGAGGTGTGTTTGGGGTCATTGTCCTGTTGAAAAATAAATGATGGTCCAACTAAACGCAAACTGGATGGAATATGGAATAGCATGCCGCTGCAAGATGCTGTGGTAGCCATGCTGCTTCAGTATGCCTTCAATTTTGAATCAATCCCCAACAGTGTCACCAGCAAAGCACCCCCACACCATCACACCTCCTTCTCCATGCTTCACGGTGGGAACCAGGCATGTAGAGTCCATCCGTTCACCTTTTCTGCGTCGCACAAAGACACGGTGGTTGGAACCAAAGATCTCAAATTTGGACTTATCAGACCAAAGCACAGATTTCCACTGGTCTAATGTCCATTCCTTGTGTTCTTTAGCCCAAACAAGTCTCTTCTGCTTGTTGCCTGTCCTTAGGAGTGGTTTCCTAGCAGATATTCTACCATGAAGGCCTGATTCACACAGTCTCCTCTTAACAGTCGTTCTAGAGATGTGTCTGCTGCTAGAACTCTGTGTGACATTGACCTGGTCTCTAATCTGAGCTGCTGTTAACCTGCAATCTCTGAGGCTGGTGACTCGGATGAACTTATCCTCCGCAGCAGAGGTGACTCTTGGTCTTCCTTTCCTGGGGCAGTCCGCATGTGAGCCAGTTTCTTTGTAGCGCTTGATAGTTTTTGTGACTGCACTTGGGGACACTTTCAAAGTTTTCCCAATTTTTCAGACTGACTGACCTTCATTTCTTAAAGTAATGATGGTCACTCATTTTTCTATACTTAGCTGCTTCTTTCTTGCCACAATACAAATTCTAACAGTCAATTCAGTAGGACTATCAGCTGTGTATCCACATGACTTCTCCACAACACAACTGATGGTCCCAACCCCATTTATAAGGCAAGAAATACCACTTATTTAACCTGATAGGGCACACCTGTGAAGTGAAAACCATTTCAGGTGACTACCTCTTGAAGCTCATCAAGAGAATGCCAAGAGTGTGCAAAGCAGTATCCAAAGCAAAAGGTGGCTACTTTGAAGAACCTAAAATATGACATATTTTCTGTTGTTTCACACTTTTTTATGTATATAATTCAACATGTGTTAATTCATAGTTTCGATGCCTTCAGTGTGAATCTACAATTTTCATAGTCATGAAAATAAAGAAAACTCTTTGTATATACAGTACAGACCAAAAGTTTGGACACACCTTCTCATTCAAAGAGTTTTCTTTATTTTCATGACTATGAAAATTGTAGATTCACACTGAAGGCATCAAAACTATGAATTAACACATGTGGAATTATATACATAACAAAAAAGTGTGAAACAACTGAAAATATTTCATATTCTAGGTTCTTCAAAGTAGCCACCTTTTGCTTTGATTACTGCTTTGCACACTCTTGGCATTCTCTTGATGAGCTTCAAGAGATAGTCACCTGATATGGTCTTCCAACAGTCTTGAAGGAGTTCCCAGAGATGCTTAGCACTTGTTGGCCCTTTTGATTTCACTCTGCGGTCCAGCTCACCCCAAACCATCTCGATTAGGTTCAGGTCTGGTGACTGTGGAGGCCAGGTCATCTGGTGCAGCACCCCATCACTCTTCTTCATGGTCAAATAGCTCTTACACAGCCTGGAGGTGTGTTTGGGGTCATTGTCCTGTTGAAAAATAAATGATGGTCCAACTAAACGCAAACCGGATGGAATAGCATGCCGCTGCAAGATGCTGTGGTAGCAATGCTGGTTCAGTATGCCTTCAATTTTGAATAAATCCCCAACAGTGTCACCAGCAAAGCACCCCCACACCACCACACCTCCTCCTCCATGCTTCACGGTGGGAACCAGGCATGTAGAGTCCATCCGTTCACCTTTTCTGCGTCGCACAAAGACACGGTGTTTGGAACCAAAGATCTCAAATTTGGACTTATCAGACCAAAGCACAGATTTTCACTGGTCTAATGTCCATTCCTTGTGTTCTTTAGCCCAAACAAGTATCTTCTGCTTGTTGCCTGTACTTAGCAGTGGTTTCCTAGCAGATATTCTACCATGAAGGCCTGATTCACACGGTCTCCTCTTAACAGTTGTTCTAGAGATGTGTCTGCTGCTAGAACTCTGTGTGGCATTGACCTGGTCTCTAATCTGAGCTGCTGTTAACCTGCGATTTCTGAGGTTGGTGACTCGGATGAACTTATCCTGCGCAGCAGAGGTGACTCTTGGTCTTCCTTTCCTTGGGCGGTCTGCATGTGAGACGGTTTCTTTGTAGCGCTTGATGGTTTTTGTGACTGCACTTGGGGACACTTTCAAAGTTTTCGCAATTTTTCGGACTGATTGACCTTCATTTCTTAAAGTAATGATGGCCACTTGTTTTTGTTTACTTAGCTGTTTTTTTCTTGCCATAATACAAATTCTAACAGTCTATTCAGTAGGACTATCAGCTGTGTATCCACCTGACTTCTCCACAACGCAACTGATGGTCCCAACCCCATTTATAAGGCAAAAAATCCCACTTATTAAACCTGACAGGGCTCATCTGTGAAGTGAAAACCATTTCAGGTGACTACCTCTTGAAACTCATCAAGAGAATGCCAAGAGTGTACAAAGCAGTAATCAAAGCATATTTTCAGTTGTTTCACACTTTTTTGTTATGTATATAATTCCACATGTGTTATTTCATAGTTTTGATGCCTTTAGTGTGAATCTACAATTTTCATAGTCATGAAAATAAAGAAAACTCTTTGAATGAGAAGGTGTGTCCAAACTTTTGGTCTGTACTGTATATATATATATATATATATATATATATATGTATCCTCTAAATGCTATATGCTTAACCATGCTTATTCTTATTTACCACATGGGCGCTCAATTATTCAATGGGGCTAGGATTAAATTTCATAGCATTTTTTAGTGTCATCTTGACAGAATGAAACAATGCTATTTAGCCAACAATAATAGTCACAAAAAATTGAAACCTTGGGAATTAGGATATATGGTTATGGTTATTTTTAACTCCTAGATGCTTTGTCGTTATATTGAATCTCATGTTCCACGTGGCTGTCCAATTATTCAATAGGTTTAGATTTTAGTTTCATGTCACTGTGTAGTGTTAACTCTTAGCTCAGCTTTTAACTGTGATATTATATTACATACTGACCTATAGTGTAGCTCAGGTCTGTCTCTGCATTTGCCCACTCCTGATGCTCAATCTCTCAGTTAATACTACAGATTCTATTTTATTATGTGATTTGTTTTTATTAACCACCTCCCGACCGCTGTACGCAGATATGCATCCGGGAGGTGGTTGCTTTACTCCTCCTGGACGCATATACGCGTCATCTCGCGAGACGCGAGATTTCCTGTGAACGCGCGCACACAGGCGCGCGCGCTCACAGGAACGGAAGGTAAGCGAGTGGATCTCCAGCCTGCCAGCGGTGATCGTTCGCTGGCAGGCTGGAGATGTGATTTTTTTAACCCCTAACAGGTATATTAGACGCTGTTTTGATAACAGCGTCTAATATACCTGCTACCTGGTCCTCTGGTGGTCCCTTTTGTTTGGATCGACCACCAGAGGACACAGGCAGCTCAGTAAAGTCGCACCAAACACCACACTACACTACACCCCCCCCCGTCACTTATTAACCCCTTATGAATCCCTGATCACCCATGATCACCCCATATAAACTCCCTGATCACCCCCCTGTCATTGATCACCCCCCTGTCATTGATCACCCCCCTGTCAGGCTCCATTCAGACGTCCGTATGATTTTTACGGATCCACGGATACATGGATCGGATCCGCAAAACACATGCGGACGTCTGAATGGAGCCTTACAGGGGGGTGATCAATGACAGGCGGGTTATCACCCATATAGATTCCCTGATCACCCCCTGTCATTGATCACCCCCCTGTCATTGATCACCCCCCTGTAAGGCTCCATTCAGACGTCCATATGATTTTTACGGATCCACTGATACATGGATCGGATCCGCAAAACACATGCGGACCTCTGAATGGAGCCTTACAGGGGGGTGATCAATGACAGGCGGGTGATCACCCATATACACTCCCTGATCACCCCCTGTCATTGATCACCCCCCTGTAATTGATCACCCCCCTGTAGGGCTCCATTCAGACGTCCGCATGTGTTTTGGTATCCATGGATCCGTAAAAATCATGCGGACGTCTGAATGGAGCCTTACAGGGGGTGATCAATGACAGAGGGGTGATCACCCATATACACTCCCTGATCACCCCCTGTCATTGATCACCCCCCTGTCAGGCTCCATTCAGACGTCCGTATGATTTTTACGGATCCACGGATACATAGATCGGATCCGCAAAACACATGCGGACGTCTGAATGGAGCCTTACAGGGGGGTGATCAATGACAGGCGGGTGATCACCCATATAGATTCCCTGATCACCCCCTGTCATTGATCACCCCCCTGTCATTGATCACCCCCCTGTAAGGCTCCATTAAGACGTCCGTATGATTTTTACGGATCCATGGATACATGGATCGGATCCGCAAAACACATGCGGATGTCTGAATGGAGCCTTACAGGGGGGTGATCAATGACAGGCGGGTGATCACCCATATACACTCCCTGATCACCCCCTGTCATTGATCACCCCCCTGTCATTGATCACCCCCCTGTAGGGCTCCATTCAGACGTCCGCATGTGTTTTGGTATCCATGGATCCGTAAAAATCATGCGGACGTCTGAATGGAGCCTTACAGGGGGTGATCAATGACAGAGGGGTGATCACCCATATACACTCCCTGATCACCCCCTGTCATTGATCACCCCCCTGTAAGGCTCCATTCAGACGTCCGCATGTGTTTTGCGGATCCGATCCATGTATCCATGGATCCGTAAAAATCATACGGACGTCTGAATGGAGCCTTACAGGGGGGGTGATCAGTGACAGGGGGGTGATCACCCTGATCACCCCCTGTCATTGATCACCCCCCTGTAAGGCTCCATTCAGACGTCCGCATGTGTTTTGCGGATCCGATCCATGTATCCATGGATCCGTAAAAATCATACGGACGTCTGAATGGAGCCTTACAGGGGGGTGATCAATGACAGGCGGGTGATCACCCATATACACTCCCTGATCACCCCCTGTCATTGATCACCCCCCTGTAGGGCTCCATTCAGACGTCCGCATGTGTTTTGGTATCCATGGATCCGTAAAAATCATGCGGACGTCTGAATGGAGCCTTACAGGGGGGTGATCAATGACAGAGGGGTGATCACCCATATACACCCCCTGATCACCCCCTGTCATTGATCACCCCCCTGTAAGGCTCCATTCAGACGTCCGCATGTGTTTTGCGGATCCGATCCATGTATCCATGGATCCGTAAAAATCATGCGGACGTCTGAATGGAGCCTTACAGGGGGTGATCAATGACAGAGGGGTGATCACCCATATACACTCCCTGATCACCCCCTGTCATTGATCACCCCCCTGTAAGGCTCCATTCAGACGTCCGCATGTGTTTTGCGGATCCGATCCATGGATCCGTAAAAATCATACGGACGTCTGAATGGAGCCTTACCAGGGGGGTGATCAATGACAGGGGGTGATCAGGGAGTCTATATGGGTGATCACCCCCCTGTCATTGATCACTCTCCTGTCATTGATCACCCCCCCTGTAAGGCTCCATTCAGACATTTTTTTGGCCCAAGTTAGCGAAAAATTTTTGTTTGTTTTTATTTTTGTTTTTTCTTACTAAGTCTCATATTCCACTAACTTGTGTCAAAAAATAAAATCTCACATGAACTCGCCGTACCCCTCACGGAATCCAAATGCGTAAACATTTATATTCCAGACTTCTTCTCATGCTTTAGGGCCCCTAAAAAGCCAGGGCAGTATAAATACCCCACATGTGACCCCATTTCGGAAAGAAGACACCCCAAGGTATTCCGTGAGGGGCATATTGAGTCCATGAAAGATTGAAATTTTTGTCCTAAGTTAGCGGAAAATGAGACTTTGTGAGAAAAAAACAAAAAAAATCAATTTCCGCTAACTTATGCAAAAAAATAAAAAATTATATGAACTCGCCAGGCCCCTCATTGAATACCTTGGGGTGTCTTATTTCCAAAGTGGGGTCACATGTGGGGTATTTATACTGCCCTGGCTTTTTAGGGGCCCGAAAGTGTGAAAAGAAGTCTGGGATCCAAATGTCTAAAAATGCCCTCCTAAAAGGAATTTGGGCCGCTTTGCGCATCTAGGCTGCAAAAAAGTGTCACACATGTGGTATCGCCGTACTCAGGAGAAGTTGGGCAATGTGTTTTGGGGTGTCATTTTACATATACCCATGCTGGGTGAGAAAAATATCTTGGTCAAATGCCAACTTTGTATAAAAAAAATGGGAAAAGTTGTCTTTTGCCAAGATATTTCTCTCACCCAGCATGGGTATATGTAAAATGACCCCCCCAAAACACATTCCCCAACTTCTCCTGAGTACGGCGATACCAGATGTGTGACACTTTTTTGCAGCCAAGGTGGGCAAAGGGGCACATATTCCAAAGTGCACCTTTCGGATTTCGCAGGCCATTTTTTACAGATTTTGATTGCAAGGTACTTCTCACACATTTGGGCCCCTAAATTGCCAGGGCAGTATAACTACGCCACAAGTGACCCCATTTTGGAAAGAAGACACCCCAAGGTATTCCGTGAGGGGCACGGCGAGTTCCTAGAAAATTTTATTTTTTGTCACAAGTTAGCGTAAAATGATGATTTTTCTTTTTTTTTCTTTTTTCCTTACAAAGTCTCATATTCCACTAACTTGCGACAAAAAAATAAAATTCTAGGAACTCGCCATGCCCCTCACGGAATACCTTGGGGTGTCTTCTTTCCAAAATGGGGTCACTTGTGGCGTAGTTATACTGCCCTGGCAATTTAGGGGCCCAAATGTGTGAGAAGAACTTTGCAATCAAAATGTGTAAAAAATGGCCTGCGAAATCCAAAAGGTGCACTTTGGAATATGTGCCCCTTTGCCCACCTTGGCTGCAAAAAAGTGTCACACATCTGGTATCGCCGTACTCAGGAGAAGTTGGGGAATGTGTTTTGGGGTGTCATTTTACATATACCCCTGCTGGGTGAGAAAAATATCTTGGTCAAATGCCAACTTTGTATAAAAAAAATGGGAAAAGTTGTCTTTTGCCAAGATATTTCTCTCACCCAGCATGGGTATATGTAAAATGGCACCCCAAAACACATTCTCCAACTTCTCCTGAGTACGGCGATACCAGATGTGTCACACTTTTTTGCAGCCTAGGTGGGCAAAGGGGCACATATTCCAAAGTGCACCTTTCGGATTTCGCAGGCCATTTTTTACACATTTTGATTGCAAGGTACTTCTCACACATTTGGGCCCCTAAATTGCCAGGGCAGTATAACTACCCCACAAGTGACCCCATTTTGGAAAGAAGACACCCCAAGGTATTCCGTGAGGGGCATGGCGAGTTCCTAGAATTTTTTATTTTTTGTCGCAAGTTAGTGGAATATGAGACTTTGTAAGAAAAAAATAAAAATAAAAAATCATCATCATTTTCCGCTAACTTGTGACAAAAAATAAAAAGTTCTATGAACTCACTATGCCCATCAGCGAATACCTTAGGGTGTCTACTTTCTTAAATGGGGTCATTTGTGGGGTGTTTGTACTGTCTGGGCATTGTAGAACCTCAGGAAACATGACAGGTGCTCAGAAAGTCAGAGCTGCTTCAAAAAGTGGAAATTCACATTTTTGTACCATAGTTTGTAAACGCTATAACTTTTACCCAAACCATTTTTTTTTTGCCCAAACATTTTTTTTTATCAAAGACATGTAGAACTATAAATTTAGCGAAAAATTTATATATGGATGTCGTTTTTTTTGCAAAATTTTACAGCTGAAAGTGAAAAATGTCATTTTTTTGCAAAAAAATCGTTACATTTCGATTAATAACAATAAAAGTAAAAATGTCAGCAGCAATAAAATACCACCAAATGAAAGCTCTATTAGTGAGAAGAAAAGGAGGTAAAATTCATTTGGGTGGTAAGTTGCATGACCGAGCGATAAACGGTGAAAGTAGTGTAGTGCAGAAGTGTAAAAAGTGCTCTGGTCATGAAGGGGGTTTCAGCTAGCGGGGCTGAAGTGGTTAAAGATAATATCCTGTGAGTACATTAGATAGTAGCCTTATCCCCTGTTAATCTAATCCCACATAACCTCTTCTGTGATTCTTCATCCACAGTGATAAAGTGATCTGGTATGTACCCTTAATAGGCACTGCTTAATTTAACATAAAGTTTGATCACTACAGAGATCTGTAGTAGTGGTGATAGAAAGAATGAGCTTCGGAAGTGGGAAAAATGCCAAGGCAGAGCTAAGCTTCACTTTAGACCAGTATATCATGACATCCAGAGGATATACTTATATCTGCCTATTAGGGAATCAGCTTGATGAACCTAAGGGCCTATTATATCAAGCAATTATCATTTGAACTTGAGAGATTATTGTCAGATGTAATAGCATACATTAAGGCCTCATGCACACGACCGTTGTGTGCACCCGTGGCCGTTGTGCCGTTTTCCGTTTTTTTCTGCGGCTCCATTGACTTTCAATGGGGCCGTAGAAAACTCGGCTTGTGCACCGTTTTTACACCGCGCCCGTGACCCGTGTTTCGAGGCCGTGAAAAAAATATAACCTGTCCTATTTTTTTCACGGCCAACGGTTCACGGGCCCATTCAAGTCAATGGGTCCGTGAAAGAACACGGATGCACACAAGATTGGCATCCGTGTCCGTGATCCGTGGCCGTAGGTTGCTTTCATACAGACGGATCCGAAGATCCGTCTGCATAAAAGCTTTTTCTGATCTAAGTTTTCACTTCGTGAAAACTCATTTCCGACAGTATATTCTAACACAGAAGCGTTCCCATGGTGATGGGGACGCTACTAGTTAGAATACACTGCAAACTTTGTACAAGACTGCCCCCTGCTGCCTGGCAGCACCCGATCTCTTACAGGGGGATATGATAGCACAATTAACCCCTTCAGGTGTGGCACCTAAAGGGGTTAATTGTACTATCATATTCCCCTGTAAGAGATCAGGGCTGCCAGGCAGCAGGGGGCAGACCCCCCCCCCCTCCCCAGTTTGAATATCGTTGGTGGCACAGTGTGCCAACCACCATCGCCCCCCCCCCTCCCTCCCTCTATTGTATTAAATCGTTGGTGGCACAGTGTGCCAACCACCATCGGCCCCCCTCCCTCCCTCTATTGTATTAAATCGTTGGTGGCACAGTGTGCCAACCACCATCGCCCCCCCCAGCCACCCCCCTCTCCCTCTATAGCAGTAACATTGGTGGCAGTGTGCGGTCTCAACAGTAGAAGATTCATACTTACCTGCTTGCTGCTGCGATGTCTGTGAACGGCCGGGAGCTCCTCCTACTGGTAAGTGACAGTTCTTTAGCAATGCGCCGCACAGACCTTTCACTTACCAGTAGGAGAAGCTCCCGGCCGGACACAGACATCGCAGCAGCAAGCCGGTAAGTATGAATCTTCTACTGTTGAGACCGCACACTGCCACCAATGTTACTGCTATAGAGGGAGGGGGGGCGATGGTGGTTGGCACACTGTGCCACCAACGATTTAATACAATAGAGGGAGGGAGGGGGGCCGATGGTGGTTGGCACACTGTGCCACCAACGATTTAATACAATAGAGGGAGGGAGGGGGGCCCGATGGTGGTTGGCACACTGTGCCACCAACGATATTCAAACTGGGGAGGGGGGGGGGGCTGCCCCCTGCTGCCTGGCAGCCCTGATCTCCTACAGGGGAATATGATAGTACAATTAACCCCTTTAGGTGCCGCACCTAAAGGGGTTAATTGTGCTATCATATCCCCCAGTAAGAGATCGGGTGCTGCCAGGCAGCAGGGGGCAGTCTTGTACAAAGTTTGTAGTGTATTCTAACCTGAAGCGTCCCCATCACCATGGGAACGCCTCTGTGTTAGAATATACTGTCGGATCTGAGGTTCACGAAGTAGCTCATATCCGACAGTATATTCTGACATAGAGGCGTTCCCATGGTGATGGGGACGCTTCAAGTTAAAATATACCATCGGATTGGAGAAAACTCCAATCCGATGGTATAAAAGAACTCCAGACTTTACATTGAAAGTCAATGGGGACGGATCCGTTTGAAATGGCACCATATTGTGTCAACATCAAACGGATCCGTCCCCATTGACTTGCATTGTAATTCAGGACGGATCCGTTTGGCTCCGCACGGCCAGGCGGACACCAAAACGACTTTTTTTTCATGTCCGTGGATCCTCCAAAAATCAAGGAAGACCCACGGACGAAAAAACGGTCACGGATCACGGACCCACGGACCCCGTTTTTGCGGACCGTGAAAAAAAACTGTCGTGTGCATGAGGCCTAAGGATGAGTGATTGGTCTCAGAAGTAACCTGATTAGTACCGACTTTCTGAAAAATGTTGGATTTTAACTTTTTGCGATAGAGAGTGTGGCTTTCTGAGAAAGATATTCAAATTAGCTTTCCTAAGTCTATCTTATGTGAGCAGATGAAGGATCTGCTAATTTTCATATATTTCTCCCAGAAACCCAGAGGAACGTTGACTGGCTCAGCTCTTTTAAAGGGAAGTTACCCAGAAAGATCTGGATTCCTGGTATGAGACAGTTTTTAGTGGTAGCCTCAAACTGCTCAGTCAGTGCTTTTTCATTACAATATTTGTATCTATTGCTATGCTTGCATCTCCACAGGAAAACTGTTTCATACCAGAAATCCAGCTCTTTCTGAGAATTAGCACATCTAACATCTATTGGCATCAGATAGGCTTAGGAAAGTGAAATTGAATACCTTTTCCAGAAACCCAGAGTGGCATTGTCTGGCCTACAATATTCTGCACATGGACTATGCATACTAGGTGCTAATGAGAAACAGTATCCCCTAGACAATGCATATATATATTGCCAAGAAACAAAGCAACATGCTAGTCTCTCTTTCTCTTCCTTCCTCTTTCTCTCTCTCAGAACCATCACTGATAAACATCAGAATTTAAGAAGAAATAACTGGCAAGCTTGTCTTTATTTTACTCATTTACAGACTATGTACTGAATGCTACGGTAGTTACCATATTTTTCGCCCTATAAGACACACCGGCCCATAATACGCACCTAGGTTTTTGAGGAGGAAAATAAGAAAAAAAAAATTAACCAAAAGGTGTGCTTTTGGTGGGTTTTGAACTAATGGTGGTCTGTGGATGACTCTATTATGGGGGATCTGTTGAGGATGATGTTATGGGAGATCTGTGGGTGACACTGTTATGGGGGATCTGTGGGTAACACTGTTATGGGTGATAAAAAGCAGATGCCGGCCCCCAGCCCATCCTCCCTCTCAGCTGATACACCCGCCGCGCCGCGATGCCGCACGGTATCATAGAAAATTCGGAAAAATGCAGCATTTGCCCCGTAAGACGCACTGCTATTTCCCCCCCACTTTTTTTTGGGGGGGAGTGTGTCTTATAGGGCGTAAAATACAGTAAATGCCACGCTTGGACATAAAAGTACATCTTGAGTACTGATTTTATGATGATATTGGAGGTATTTTATATGAAGTTTTTTTTTTAATCCTTTACTATATATTAAATATTAAAATATGTTTTTCAGATTTCTATATTAATGGCCTACCCTCAGGATAGCCCATCAATATCTATTCGGTGGGGATCTGACAGTTATTAATCACTGGAAGGTTAGCCTACTTAAAACATAACTTTTATAATATTCTTTCTAAAGTCCCACAAAAAATTATAATTCATATGAATGACTGCATGGGTTATCTGGAAAATCATATAGAAAGAAAGAACCACGTTAAATAGATAGCAAATGCAATTCTTTACACTGATGGTTGTATTCAGGATGATGTGGTGGCTCTGGGCCTTGGATAGAGAAGCGTCTTTGGTGGTGATTCCGTTTATAGTTTTCCTACCTTGTCTGTAACGCTTGATTGCTGGATCAACCACTGTAGAGAAGGTCCAGAAGATTTTAATGGTAACAATATTTCCTAGATATCAAAGACCAGATGTCTAGGGGACTAGGCTGGGTGATGGGAAATATGTCCCTACTTGGACTATTAGGCCCTGCCTAAAGGCGGAGGAATCTCCCGCCTAATTGCGGAAGAGTCACCCCAGAAGGAGCGGCCCCACTAATCGGTAGCTGACCCTAACAATAGCTATCCCTAAATATATAGTACTCCCAGGCGATAACCATATTATTTTCCAAATATACCAACGCAACGCATTTCCCCTGTGAAAATGGAAGACAGATTCATCAGGGGATGAAAATTATACAAAAAAAGATTAATAGCTGTAGAGCTTAGTAGCTACAATGATGTGCCGGCTGGATATAAGCAGTATCTGGTCTCTGATATCTAGGAAATATCGTTAAAACCTTCCAGACCTTCTCTACAGTAGATGATCCAGCAATCAAGTGTTACAGACAAGGTGGAAAAACTAGAAACAGAATCACCACCAAAGACGCTTCTCTCTCTAAGGCCCAGAGCCACCACATCATCCTGAATACAACCATCATCAAAACCGTGAGTGGCTACAAATGTAGTGTAAAGAATTGCATTTGCTATCTATTTAATGGGGTTCTTTCTTTCTATATGATTTTCCAGATAACCCATGCAGTCATTCATATGAATCGTGTCATTTTTTTGTGGGACTTATTTTAGAAAGAAAATGATAAAAGTTACGTTTTAAGTAGGCTAACCTTCCAGTGATTAATATTTGATATAAACCTACACATATATGCATATAACTATACCTGTGAAATAAGAACCACAGTTAGTGTGAACTGAGTCTAATAGAAGACATGGTAGTGAGAAGTGGTATTGCATAGAAGACTGGAGTAAAGGTAACATCTGATGATGATGATGGTCAGAGGCAGAAGCTGAAGCGTGGTCAGAGACAAGCCAGGGGTCAGAAGCCGGTATCAGATAGTACTGGGGTACAGAGGATCAGACAGGCTCAGGGTCAGACAGGTCCAGTAGTTAATGCAGGTGGCAGGCAAATAGAGTGGTAAAACATGCTGGGTCAAACACAGAAGATCAGAACAGAACACTTTTGCTATTACTGATAGTAACTAAACACCCAGGCAACTTCCTGGTAGAGGAAACTGCTATTTAACCTTGTAACCCCATCCAGGAGCCGTGCTGGGAGGCAGGAAGCATGCACCCCTTGAAGCATAAATGACAGGTAACACCAGCATGGGATGAAGCACAGAGGCAGCATGGCCGGATTATGCATCTGGAAAGCATGCACCTGCCATATCTGGAGGAGACAGCAACAGGCAGCGAGGAAGGAGATGCTGGGGACATGACAGGTGAAACAGCGGGAAGAATGGCAAAAGACCCAGGCCTAACACTTAAAGAGTCCATGACACTAACTTGAGCACCGAGGCCTCTTCTTAGGACAGTTGCTATGCAAACGGGTGTAGACCCACTGCGCCACTGACCGGCTAGGTGAGTAAAGGCTTGGGCTGTTAGGGTAGTTATCAGGTACCACTCCAGAGCAGGTCCTGGGTCAGTGGAAGTTGACCTGGGGCTCATAGATACTAGTGCAAAGCACCAAGGGAAAATACATGGTAAGGATGTCCGCAGTCAGGGCAGGCAGAGATCAAACAAAGTCTGTACTCGGAGTCCAAGGTCAGGAGCAGGAAAAAATACCAAATTTACAAAAAAATTGAAAAAAATTAGCAATTTTCAAAATTTCTATTCTTCTGCTTTTAAAACAGATAGTGATACCTCCTAAAAAAGTTATTACTTTACATTTCCCATATGTCTTCTTCATCTTTGGATCATTTCGTAAATTACATTTTCTTTTTTGGGGACGTTAGAAGGCTTAGAATTTTAGAAGCAAATCTTGAAATTTTTCAGAAAATTTCCAAAACCCACTTTTTAAAGAGGACCTTTCATGGGTTTATAGTAAGTGAGATAAATATCTGTACCTGGCTGATGCTGCCACCCTGCCTGTTTTTTTTTAAAATAGCGCTCCTGCACCCCGTTATGGCCCCCGCTAATTTCTCGCTCAGTATGCTAATAATGAGCATCGGAGCAAAGGAGAGGAGACTCAGTCTATCTCTGTGGGCATTTCCTTCTCTCCTGGCTGTAGCACTGTCCAATCGCAGCGCAGAGTGTCACAGCCAGCAAGGTTTTTCTCCCTTGCTGTGACACTCTGCGCTGCGATTGGACAGCGATACAGCTAGAGAAGAAGGAGACCCCACAGAGAAAGACTGCATCTCCTCCCCATTGCTCCAATCCTCAGTATTAGCATACTGAATGAGAAATTTTAAGGGGCCATAACGGGGCACAGGAGTGCTTTCAAAAGAAAATAAAACAGGCAGGGTGGCAGCCCTGTAGCCCGCAGGTACAGATATTTATCTCACTTAATACAAACCCATGAAAGGTCCTCTTTAAAGACCCGTTTAGGTCTGAAGTCACTTTGTGAGGCTTACATAATAGAATCCACCCATAAATTGCCCAATTTTAGAAACTACACCCCTTAAGATATTCAAAACTGATCTAACTAACATTGTTAACCCTTTAGGTGTTCCACAAGAATTAAAGGAAAATGTAGATGAAATTTCTGAATTTCACTTTTTGGGCAGCTTTTCCATTTTAATAAATTTTTTCCAGTAACAAAGCAAGGGTTAACAGACAAACAAAACTCAATATGTATTGCCCTGATTCTGTAGATTACAGAAACACCCCATATTTGGTCGTAAACTGCTATACAGGCACACGGCAGGGAGCAGAAGGAAAGAAACCCCATATGGTTTTTGGAGGGCAGATTTCACTGGAATAATTTTAAGTTGCCATGTCACATTTGAAGACCCCCTGATGTACCCTTAGAGTAGAAACTCCCCAAATTTACCCCATTTGGGAAAATAAACCCCTCAAGTAGGGATGAGCGAACTCGAACTGTATAGTTCGGGTTCGTACCGAATTTTGGGGTGTCCGTGACACGGACCCGAACCCGGACATTTTCGTAAAAGTCCGGGTTCGGGTTCGGTGTTCGTCGCTTTCTTCGCGCTTTTGTGACGCTTTCTTGGCGCTTTTTGAAAGGCTGCAAAGCAGCCAATCAACAAGCGTCATACTACTTGCCCCAAGAGGCCATCACAGCCATGCCTACTATTGGCATGGCTGTGATTGGCCAGAGCACCATGTGACCCAGCCTCTATTTAAGCTGGAGTCACATAGCGCCGCCCGTCACTCTGCTCTGATTAGCGTAGGGAGAGGTTGCGGCTGCGACAGTAGGGCGAGATTAGGCAGATTAACTCCTCCAAAGGACTTGATTAACTGATCGATCTGCAGCTGTGGATCATTGAGCTGCTGATCCTCAATTGCTCACTGTTTTTAGGCTGCCCAGACCGTTTGTCAGTCACATTTTTCTGGGGTGATCGGCGGCCATTTTGTGTCTTGTGGTGCGCCAGCACAAGCTGCGACCAAGTGCATTTAACCCTCAATGGTGTGGTTGTTTTTTGGCTAAAGCCTACATCAGGGTGAAGCTGTCACACCAAGTGCATTTAACCCTCAGTAGTGTGGTTGGTCAAGCTATCACACCAAGTGCATTTAACCAGCAATAGTCTGTTCATTTTTTGGCCATATACTAAATCAGGGGCAAGCTGCGCCCGTCACCAAGTGCATTTAACCCTCAGTAGTGTGGTTGGTCAAGCTGTGACACCAAGTGCATTTAACCAGCAATAGTCTGTTCATTTTTTGGCCATATACTACATCAGGGGCAAGCTGCGCCCATCACCAAGTGCATTTAACCAGCAATAGTGTGGTTATTTTTTGGCCATATCCCAGTCTAATTCTGTCACTAAATCCATACCGGTCACCCAGCGCCTAAATACTAGGCCTCAAATGTATATCCCGCTAAATCTCTCGTTACCGCTGTCCTGTTGTGGCTGGGAAAGTTATTTAGTGTCCGTCAAAGCACATTTTTTGTTCTGGGTTGAAATACAATTCCCAATTTAGCAATTTAAAAATTTAGTGGTTTCTGCTGTATCAGAGCTATTTGAAATCTATCCCTAAAAGGGTATATAATATTCAAGGTGCACATAGGGTCATTCAGAATAACTTCACACACCCGCTACTGTGCATTTCCAAGTCTAATTCTGTCACTAAACCCATACCTGTCACCCAGCGCCTAAATACTAGGCCTCAAATTTATATCCAGCTAAATCTGTCCTTAGTGCTGTAGCTGGGCGAGTTATTTAGTGTCCGTTCAAGCACATTTCTTGTTCTGGGTTGAAATACAATTCCCAATTTAGCAATTTCATAATTTAGTGGTTTCTGCTATATCAGAGCTATTTGAAATCTATCCCTAAAAGGGTATATAATATTCAAGGTGCACATTGGGTCATTCAGAATAACTTCACACACACCCGCTACTGTGTATTTCCAAGTCTAATTCTGTCACTAAACCCATACCTGTCACCCAGCGCCTAAATACTAGGCCTCAAATTTATATCCTGCTAAATCTCTCGTTAGTGCTGTAGCTGGGCGAGTTATTTAGTGTCCGTTCAAGCACATTTCTTGTTCTGGGTTGAAATACAATTCCCAATTTAGCAATTTCATAATTTAGTGGTTTCTGCTATATCAGAGCTATTTGAAATCTATCCCTAAAAGGGTAGATCATATTGAAGGTGCACATAGGGACATTAAGAATAACTTCACACACCCGCTACTGTGCATTTCCAAGTCTAATTCTGTCACTAAACCCATACCTGTCACCCAGCGCCTAAATACTAGGCCTCAAATTTATATCCAGCTAAATCTGTCCTTAGTGCTGTAGCTGGGCGAGTTATTTAGTGTCCGTTCAAGCACATTTCTTATTCTGGGTTGAAATACAATTCCCAATTTAGCAATTTCATAATTTAGTGGTTTCTGCTATATCAGAGCTATTTGAAATCTATCCCTAAAAGGGTATATAATATTCAAGGTGCACATTGGGTCATTCAGAATAACTTCACACACACCCGCTACTGTGCATTTCCAAGTCTAATTCTGTCACTAAACCCATACCTGTCACCCAGCGCCTAAATACTAGGCCTCAAATTTATATCCTGCTAAATCTCTCGTTAGTGCTGTAGCTGGGCGAGTTATTTAGTGTCCGTTCAAGCACATTTCTTGTTCTGGGTTGAAATACAATTCCCAATTTAGCAATTTCATAATTTAGTGGTTTCTGCTATATCAGAGCTATTTGAAATCTATCCCTAAAAGGGTATATAATATTCAAGGTGCACATTGGGTCATTCAGAATAACTTCACACACACCCGCTACTGTGTATTTCCAAGTCTAATTCTGTTACTAAACCCATACCTGTCACCCAGCGCCTAAATACTAGGCCTCAAATTTATATCCTGCTAAATCTCTCGTTAGTGCTGTAGCTGGGCGAGTTATTTAGTGTCCGTTCAAGCACATTTCTTGTTCTGGGTTGAAATACAATTCCCAATTTAGCAATTTCATAATTTAGTGGTTTCTGCTATATCAGAGCTATTTGAAATCTATCCCTAAAAGGGTATATAATATTCAAGGTGCACATTGGGTCATTCAGAATAACTTCACACACACCCGCTACTGTGTATTTCCAAGTCTAATTCTGTCACTAAACCCATACCTGTCACCCAGCGCCTAAATACTAGGCCTCAAATTTATATCCTGCTAAATCTCTCGTTAGTGCTGTAGCTGGGCGAGTTATTTAGTGTCCGTTCAAGCACATTTCTTGTTCTGGGTTGAAATACAATTCCCAATTTAGCAATTTCATAATTTAGTGGTTTCTGCTATATCAGAGCTATTTGAAATCTATCCCTAAAAGGGTATATAATATTCAAGGTGCACATTGGGTCATTCAGAATAACTTCACACACACCCGCTACTGTGTATTTCCAAGTCTAATTCTGTCACTAAACCCATACCTGTCACCCAGCGCCTAAATACTAGGCCTCAAATTTATATCCTGCTAAATCTCTCGTTAGTGCTGTAGCTGGGCGAGTTATTTAGTGTCCGTTCAAGCACATTTCTTGTTCTGGGTTGAAATACAATTCCCAATTTAGCAATTTCATAATTTAGTGGTTTCTGCTATATCAGAGCTATTTGAAATCTATCCCTAAAAGGGTATATAATATTCAAGGTGCACATTGGGTCATTCAGAATAACTTCACACACACCCGCTACTGTGTATTTCCAAGTCTAATTCTGTCACTAAACCCATACCTGTCACCCAGCGCCTAAATACTAGGCCTCAAATTTATATCCTGCTAAATCTCTCGTTAGTGCTGTAGCTGGGCGAGTTATTTAGTGTCCGTTCAAGCACATTTCTTGTTCTGGGTTGAAATACAATTCCCAATTTAGCAATTTCATAATTTAGTGGTTTCTGCTATATCAGAGCTATTTGAAATCTATCCCTAAAAGGGTATATAATATTCAAGGTGCACATTGGGTCATTCAGAATAACTTCACACACACCCGCTACTGTGTATTTCCAAGTCTAATTCTGTCACTAAACCCATACCTGTCACCCAGCGCCTAAATACTAGGCCTCAAATTTATATCCTGCTAAATCTCTCGTTAGTGCTGTAGCTGGGCGAGTTATTTAGTGTCCGTTCAAGCACATTTCTTGTTCTGGGTTGAAATACAATTCCCAATTTAGCAATTTCATAATTTAGTGGTTTCTGCTATATCAGAGCTATTTGAAATCTATCCCTAAAAGGGTATATAATATTCAAGGTGCACATTGGGTCATTCAGAATAACTTCACACACACCCGCTACTGTGTATTTCCAAGTCTAATTCTGTCACTAAACCCATACCTGTCACCCAGCGCCTAAATACTAGGCCTCAAATTTATATCCTGCTAAATCTCTCGTTAGTGCTGTAGCTGGGCGAGTTATTTAGTGTCCGTTCAAGCACATTTCTTGTTCTGGGTTGAAATACAATTCCCAATTTAGCAATTTCATAATTTAGTGGTTTCTGCTATATCAGAGCTATTTGAAATCTATCCCTAAAAGGGTATATAATATTCAAGGTGCACATTGGGTCATTCAGAATAACTTCACACACACCCGCTACTGTGTATTTCCAAGTCTAATTCTGTCACTAAACCCATACCTGTCACCCAGCGCCTAAATACTAGGCCTCAAATTTATATCCTGCTAAATCTCTCGTTAGTGCTGTAGCTGGGCGAGTTATTTAGTGTCCGTTCAAGCACATTTCTTGTTCTGGGTTGAAATACAATTCCCAATTTAGCAATTTCATAATTTAGTGGTTTCTGCTATATCAGAGCTATTTGAAATCTATCCCTAAAAGGGTATATAATATTCAAGGTGCACATTGGGTCATTCAGAATAACTTCACACACACCCGCTACTGTGTATTTCCAAGTCTAATTCTGTCACTAAACCCATACCTGTCACCCAGCGCCTAAATACTAGGCCTCAAATTTATATCCTGCTAAATCTCTCGTTAGTGCTGTAGCTGGGCGAGTTATTTAGTGTCCGTTCAAGCACATTTCTTGTTCTGGGTTGAAATACAATTCCCAATTTAGCAATTTCATAATTTAGTGGTTTCTGCTATATCAGAGCTATTTGAAATCTATCCCTAAAAGGGTATATAATATTCAAGGTGCACATTGGGTCATTCAGAATAACTTCACACACACCCGCTACTGTGTATTTCCAAGTCTAATTCTGTCACTAAACCCATACCTGTCACCCAGCGCCTAAATACTAGGCCTCAAATTTATATCCTGCTAAATCTCTCGTTAGTGCTGTAGCTGGGCGAGTTATTTAGTGTCCGTTCAAGCACATTTCTTGTTCTGGGTTGAAATACAATTCCCAATTTAGCAATTTCATAATTTAGTGGTTTCTGCTATATCAGAGCTATTTGAAATCTATCCCTAAAAGGGTATATAATATTCAAGGTGCACATTGGGTCATTCAGAATAACTTCACACACACCCGCTACTGTGTATTTCCAAGTCTAATTCTGTCACTAAACCCATACCTGTCACCCAGCGCCTAAATACTAGGCCTCAAATTTATATCCTGCTAAATCTCTCGTTAGTGCTGTAGCTGGGCGAGTTATTTAGTGTCCGTTCAAGCACATTTCTTGTTCTGGGTTGAAATACAATTCCCAATTTAGCAATTTCATAATTTAGTGGTTTCTGCTATATCAGAGCTATTTGAAATCTATCCCTAAAAGGGTATATAATATTCAAGGTGCACATTGGGTCATTCAGAATAACTTCACACACACCCGCTACTGTGTATTTCCAAGTCTAATTCTGTCACTAAACCCATACCTGTCACCCAGCGCCTAAATACTAGGCCTCAAATTTATATCCTGCTAAATCTCTCGTTAGTGCTGTAGCTGGGCGAGTTATTTAGTGTCCGTTCAAGCACATTTCTTGTTCTGGGTTGAAATACAATTCCCAATTTAGCAATTTCATAATTTAGTGGTTTCTGCTATATCAGAGCTATTTGAAATCTATCCCTAAAAGGGTATATAATATTCAAGGTGCACATTGGGTCATTCAGAATAACTTCACACACACCCGCTACTGTGTATTTCCAAGTCTAATTCTGTCACTAAACCCATACCTGTCACCCAGCGCCTAAATACTAGGCCTCAAATTTATATCCTGCTAAATCTCTCGTTAGTGCTGTAGCTGGGCGAGTTATTTAGTGTCCGTTCAAGCACATTTCTTGTTCTGGGTTGAAATACAATTCCCAATTTAGCAATTTCATAATTTAGTGGTTTCTGCTATATCAGAGCTATTTGAAATCTATCCCTAAAAGGGTATATAATATTCAAGGTGCACATTGGGTCATTCAGAATAACTTCACACACACCCGCTACTGTGTATTTCCAAGTCTAATTCTGTCACTAAACCCATACCTGTCACCCAGCGCCTAAATACTAGGCCTCAAATTTATATCCTGCTAAATCTCTCGTTAGTGCTGTAGCTGGGCGAGTTATTTAGTGTCCGTTCAAGCACATTTCTTGTTCTGGGTTGAAATACAATTCCCAATTTAGCAATTTCATAATTTAGTGGTTTCTGCTATATCAGAGCTATTTGAAATCTATCCCTAAAAGGGTATATAATATTCAAGGTGCACATTGGGTCATTCAGAATAACTTCACACACACCCGCTACTGTGTATTTCCAAGTCTAATTCTGTCACTAAACCCATACCTGTCACCCAGCGCCTAAATACTAGGCCTCAAATTTATATCCTGCTAAATCTCTCGTTAGTGCTGTAGCTGGGCGAGTTATTTAGTGTCCGTTCAAGCACATTTCTTGTTCTGGGTTGAAATACAATTCCCAATTTAGCAATTTCATAATTTAGTGGTTTCTGCTATATCAGAGCTATTTGAAATCTATCCCTAAAAGGGTATATAATATTCAAGGTGCACATTGGGTCATTCAGAATAACTTCACACACACCCGCTACTGTGTATTTCCAAGTCTAATTCTGTCACTAAACCCATACCTGTCACCCAGCGCCTAAATACTAGGCCTCAAATTTATATCCTGCTAAATCTCTCGTTAGTGCTGTAGCTGGGCGAGTTATTTAGTGTCCGTTCAAGCACATTTCTTGTTCTGGGTTGAAATACAATTCCCAATTTAGCAATTTCATAATTTAGTGGTTTCTGCTATATCAGAGCTATTTGAAATCTATCCCTAAAAGGGTATATAATATTCAAGGTGCACATTGGGTCATTCAGAATAACTTCACACACACCCGCTACTGTGTATTTCCAAGTCTAATTCTGTCACTAAACCCATACCTGTCACCCAGCGCCTAAATACTAGGCCTCAAATTTATATCCTGCTAAATCTCTCGTTAGTGCTGTAGCTGGGCGAGTTATTTAGTGTCCGTTCAAGCACATTTCTTGTTCTGGGTTGAAATACAATTCCCAATTTAGCAATTTCATAATTTAGTGGTTTCTGCTATATCAGAGCTATTTGAAATCTATCCCTAAAAGGGTATATAATATTCAAGGTGCACATTGGGTCATTCAGAATAACTTCACACACACCCGCTACTGTGTATTTCCAAGTCTAATTCTGTCACTAAACCCATACCTGTCACCCAGCGCCTAAATACTAGGCCTCAAATTTATATCCTGCTAAATCTCTCGTTAGTGCTGTAGCTGGGCGAGTTATTTAGTGTCCGTTCAAGCACATTTCTTGTTCTGGGTTGAAATACAATTCCCAATTTAGCAATTTCATAATTTAGTGGTTTCTGCTATATCAGAGCTATTTGAAATCTATCCCTAAAAGGGTATATAATATTCAAGGTGCACATTGGGTCATTCAGAATAACTTCACACACACCCGCTACTGTGTATTTCCAAGTCTAATTCTGTCACTAAACCCATACCTGTCACCCAGCGCCTAAATACTAGGCCTCAAATTTATATCCTGCTAAATCTCTCGTTAGTGCTGTAGCTGGGCGAGTTATTTAGTGTCCGTTCAAGCACATTTCTTGTTCTGGGTTGAAATACAATTCCCAATTTAGCAATTTCATAATTTAGTGGTTTCTGCTATATCAGAGCTATTTGAAATCTATCCCTAAAAGGGTATATAATATTCAAGGTGCACATTGGGTCATTCAGAATAACTTCACACACACCCGCTACTGTGTATTTCCAAGTCTAATTCTGTCACTAAACCCATACCTGTCACCCAGCGCCTAAATACTAGGCCTCAAATTTATATCCTGCTAAATCTCTCGTTAGTGCTGTAGCTGGGCGAGTTATTTAGTGTCCGTTCAAGCACATTTCTTGTTCTGGGTTGAAATACAATTCCCAATTTAGCAATTTCATAATTTAGTGGTTTCTGCTATATCAGAGCTATTTGAAATCTATCCCTAAAAGGGTATATAATATTCAAGGTGCACATTGGGTCATTCAGAATAACTTCACACACACCCGCTACTGTGTATTTCCAAGTCTAATTCTGTCACTAAACCCATACCTGTCACCCAGCGCCTAAATACTAGGCCTCAAATTTATATCCTGCTAAATCTCTCGTTAGTGCTGTAGCTGGGCGAGTTATTTAGTGTCCGTTCAAGCACATTTCTTGTTCTGGGTTGAAATACAATTCCCAATTTAGCAATTTCATAATTTAGTGGTTTCTGCTATATCAGAGCTATTTGAAATCTATCCCTAAAAGGGTATATAATATTCAAGGTGCACATTGGGTCATTCAGAATAACTTCACACACACCCGCTACTGTGTATTTCCAAGTCTAATTCTGTCACTAAACCCATACCTGTCACCCAGCGCCTAAATACTAGGCCTCAAATTTATATCCTGCTAAATCTCTCGTTAGTGCTGTAGCTGGGCGAGTTATTTAGTGTCCGTTCAAGCACATTTCTTGTTCTGGGTTGAAATACAATTCCCAATTTAGCAATTTCATAATTTAGTGGTTTCTGCTATATCAGAGCTATTTGAAATCTATCCCTAAAAGGGTATATAATATTCAAGGTGCACATTGGGTCATTCAGAATAACTTCACACACACCCGCTACTGTGTATTTCCAAGTCTAATTCTGTCACTAAACCCATACCTGTCACCCAGCGCCTAAATACTAGGCCTCAAATTTATATCCCGCTAAATCTGTCCCTAGTGCTGTAGCTGGGCGAGTTATTTAGTGTCCGTTCAAGCACATTTCTTGTTCTGGGTTGAAATACAATTCCCAATTTAGCAATTTCATAATTTAGTGGTTTCTGCTATATCAGAGCTATTTGAAATCTATCCCTAAAAGGGTATATAATATTCAAGGTGCACATTGGGTCATTCAGAATAACTTCACACACACCCGCTACTGTGTATTTCCAAGTCTAATTCTGTCACTAAACCCATACCTGTCACCCAGCGCCTAAATACTAGGCCTCAAATTTATATCCCGCTAAATCTCTCGTTACCGCTGTCCTGTTGTGGCTGGGAAAGTTATTTAGTGTCCGTCAAAGCACATTTTTTGTTCTGGGTTGAAATACAATTCCCAATTTAGCAATTTCATAATTTAGTCGTTTCTGCTATATCAGAGCTATTTGAAATCTATCCCTAAAAGGGTAGATCATATTGAAGGTGCACATAGGGTCATTCAGAATAACTTCACACACACGCTTCTGTGCATTTCCAAGTCTAATTCTGTCACTAAATCCATACCGGTCACCCAGCGCCTAAATACTAGGCCTCAAATTTATATCCCGCTGAATTTGAATACAATACATTGGGCCAAATAATATATTTGTTGTTGTGGTGAACCATAACAATGAGAAAAACATCTAGTAAGGGACGCGGACGTGGACATGGTCGTGGTGGTGTTAGTGGACCCTCTGGTGCTGGGAGAGGACGTGGCCGTTCTGCCACATCCACACGTCCTAGTGTACCAACTACCTCAGGTCCCAGTAGCCGCCAGAATTTACAGCGATATATGGTGGGGCCCAATGCCGTTCTAAGGATGGTAAGGCCTGAGCAGGTACAGGCATTAGTCAATTGGGTGGCCGACAGTGGATCCAGCACGTTCACATTATCTCCCACCCAGTCTTCTGCAGAAAGCGCACAGATGGCGCCTGAAAACCAACCCCATCAGTCTGTCACATCACCCCCATGCATACCAGGGAAACTGTCTCAGCCTCAAGTTATGCAGCAGTCTCTTATGCTGTTTGAAGACTCCGCTGGCAGGGTTTCCCAAGGGCATCCACCTAGCCCTTCCCCAGCGGTGAAAGACATAGAATGCACTGACGCACAACCACTTATGTTTCCTGATGATGAGGACATGGGAATACCACCTCAGCATGTCTCTGATGATGACGAAACACAGGTGCCAACTGCTGCGTCTTTCTGCAGTGTGCAGACTGAACAGGAGGTCAGGGATCAAGACTGGGTGGAAGACGATGCAGGGGACGATGAGGTCCTAGACCCCACATGGAATGAAGGTCGTGCCACTGACTTTCACAGTTCGGAGGAAGAGGCAGTGGTGAGACCGAGCCAACAGCGTAGCAAAAGAGGGAGCAGTGGGCAAAAGCAGAACACCCGCCGCCAAGAGACT
The DNA here is from genome assembly GCF_014858855.1 of Bufo gargarizans. Taxonomy (NCBI): domain Eukaryota; kingdom Metazoa; phylum Chordata; class Amphibia; order Anura; family Bufonidae; genus Bufo; species Bufo gargarizans. Next base: position 295,296,955 of record NC_058084.1, on the reverse strand, counting down.
CCGCTTGCTACTGACCGCCGCCATCTGGGACCGAGCACCCCAAAGGCAGCTTCAAGGAGTTCCCTGGCATGGCACTTCTTCAAACAATGTGCTGACGACAAGACCCGAGTGGTTTGCACGCTGTGCCATCAGAGCCTGAAGCGAGGCATTAACGTTCTGAACCTGAGCACAACCTGCATGACCAGGCACCTGCATGCAAAGCATGAACTGCAGTGGAGTAAACACCTTAAAACCAAGGAAGTCACTCAGGCTCCCCCTGCTACCTCTTCTGCTGCTGCCGCCTCGGCCTATTCTGCTGCTGCCGCCTCGGCCTCTTCCTCCGCCTCTGGAGGAACGTTGGCACCTGCCGCCCAGCAAACAGGGGATGTACCACCAACACCACCACCACCACCTCCGTCACCAAGCGTCTCAACCATGTCACACGCCAGCGTTCAGCTCTCCATCTCACAAACATTTGATAGAAAGCGTAAATTCCCACCTAGCCACCCTCGATCCCTGGCCCTGAATGCCAGCATTTCTAAACTACTGGCCTATGAAATGCTGTCATTTAGGCTGGTGGACACAGACAGCTTCAAACAGCTCATGTCGCTTGCTGTCCCACAGTATGTTGTTCCCAGCCGCCACTACTTCTCCAAGAGAGCCGTGCCTTCCCTGCACAACCAAGTATCCCATAAAATCAAGTGTGCACTGCGCAACGCCATCTGTAGCAAGGTCCACCTAACCACAGATACGTGGACCAGTAAGCACGGCCAGGGACGCTATATCTCCCTAACTGCACACTGGGTAAATGTAGTGGCAGCTGGGCCCCAGGCGGAGAGCTGTTTGGCGCACGTCCTTCCGCCGCCAAGGATCGCAGGGCAACATTCTTTGCCTCCTGTTGCCACCTCCTCCTTCTCGGCTTCCTCCTCCTCTTCTTCCACCTGCTCATCCAGTCAGCCACACACCTTCACCACCAACTTCAGCACAGCCCGGGGTAAACGTCAGCAGGCCATTCTGAAACTCATATGTTTGGGGGACAGGCCCCACACCGCACAGGAGTTGTGGCGGGGTATTGAACAACAGACCGACGAGTGGTTGCTGCCGGTGAGCCTCAAGCCCGGCCTGGTGGTGTGTGATAATGGGCGAAATCTCGTTGCAGCTCTGGGACTAGCCAATTTGACGCACATCCCTTGCTTGGCGCATGTGCTGAATTTGGTGGTGCAGAAGTTCATTCACAACTACCCCGACATGTCAGAGCTGCTGCATAAAGTGCGGGCCGTCTGTTCGCGCTTCCGGCGTTCACATCCTGCTGCTGCTCGCCTGTCTGCGCTACAGCGTAACTTCGGCCTTCCCGCTCACCGCCTCATATGCGACGTGCCCACCAGGTGGAACTCCACCTTGCACATGCTGGACAGACCGTGCGAGCAGCAGCAGGCCATAGTGGAGTTTCAGCTGCAGCACGCACGGGTCAGTCGCACTACAGAACAGCACCACTTCACCACCAATGACTGGGCCTCCATGCGAGACCTGTGTGCCCTGTTGCGCTGTTTCGAGTACTCCACCAACATGGCCAGTGGCGATGACACCGTTATCAGCGTTACAATACCACTTCTATGTCTCCTTGAGAAAACACTTAGGGCGATGATGGAAGAGGAGGTGGCCCAGGAGGAGGAGGAGGAGGAAGAGGGGTCATTTTTAGCACTTTCAGGCCAGTCTCTTCGAAGTGACTCAGAGGGAGGTTTTTGGCAACAGCAGAGGCCAGGTACAAATGTGGCCAGCCAGGGCCCACTACTGGAGGACGAGGAGGACGAGGATGAGGAGGAGGTGGAGGAGGATGAGGATGAAGCATGGTCACAGCGGGGTGGCACCCAACGCAGCTCGGGTCCATCACTGGTGCGTGGCTGGGGGGAAAGGCAGGACGATGACGATACGCCTCCCACAGAGGACAGCTTGTCCTTACCCCTGGGCAGCCTGGCACACATGAGCGACTACATGCTGCAGTGCCTGCGCAACGACAGCAGAGTTGCCCACATTTTAACCTGTGCGGACTACTGGGTTGCCACCCTGCTGGATCCACGCTACAAAGACAATGTGCCCACCTTACTTCCTGCACTGGAGCGTGATAGGAAGATGCGCGAGTACAAGCGCACGTTGGTAGACGCGCTACTGAGAGCATTCCCAAATGTCACAGGGGAACAAGTGGAAGCCCAAGGCCAAGGCAGAGGAGGAGCAAGAGGTCGCCAAGGCAGCTGTGTCACGGCCAGCTCCTCTGAGGGCAGGGTTAGCATGGCAGAGATGTGGAAAACTTTTGTCAACACGCCACAGCTAACTGCACCACCACCTGATACGCAACGTGTTAGCAGGAGGCAACATTTCACTAACATGGTGGAACAGTACGTGTGCACACCCCTCCACGTACTGACTGATGGTTCGGCCCCATTCAACTTCTGGGTCTCTAAATTGTCCACGTGGCCAGAGCTAGCCTTTTATGCCTTGGAGGTGCTGGCCTGCCCGGCAGCCAGCGTTTTGTCTGAACGTGTATTCAGCACGGCAGGGGGCGTCATTACAGACAAACGCAGCTGCCTGTCTACAGCCAATGTGGACAAGCTGACGTTCATAAAAATGAACCAGGCATGGATCCCACAGGACCTGTCCGTCCCTTGTCCAGATTAGACATTAACTACCTCCCCATAACCATATATTATTGGACTCCAGGGCACTTCCTCATTCAATCCTATTTTTATTTTCATTTTACCATTATATTGCGAGGCTACCCAAAGTTGAATGAACCTCTCCTCTGCCTGTGTGCTAGGCCTAAATATATGCCAATGGACTGTTGCAGTGGTGGGTGACGTGAAGCCTCATTCTCTGCTATGACATGCAGACTGATTCTCTGCTGTCATGAAGCCAGATTGTCTGTTACGGGACCTCTCTGCTCTGCCTGTGTGCTAGGCCTAAATATATGCCAATGGACTGTTGCAGTGGTGGGTGACGTGAAGCCTCATTCTCTGCTATGACATGCAGACTGATTCTCTGCTGACATGAAGCCAGATTGTCTGTTACGGGACCTCTCTCCTCTGCCTGTGTGCTAGGCCTAAATATATGCCAATGGACTGTTGCAGTGGTGGCTGACGTGAAGCCTCATTCTCTGCTATGACATGCAGACTAATTCTCTGCTGACATGAAGCCAGATTGTCTGTTACGGGACCTCTCTCCTCTGCCTGGGTGCTGGGCCTAAATTTATGACAATGGACTGTTGCAGTGGTGGCTGACGTGAAGCCTCATTCTCTGCTATGACATGCAGACTGATTCTCTGCTGACATGAAGCCAGATTGTCTGTTACGGGACCTCCCTCCTCTGCCTGGGTGCTGGGCCTAAATATATGCCAATGGACTGTTGCAGTGGTGGGTGACGTGAAGCCTGATTCTCTGCTATGACATGCAGACTGATTCTCTGCTGACATGAAGCCAGATCCTCTGTTACGGGACCTCTCTCCTCTGACTGTGTGTGTGCTGGGCCTAAATATATGCCAATGGACTGTTGCAGTGGTGGCTGACGTGAAGCCTCATTCTCTGCTATGACATGCAGACTGATTCTCTGCTGACATGAAGCCAGATTCTCTGTTACGGGACCTCTCTCCTCTGCCTGTGTGTGTGCTGGGCCTAAATATATGCCAATGGACTGTTGCAGTGGTGGCTGACGTGAAGCCTCATTCTCTGCTATGACATGCAGACTAATTCTCTGCTGACATGAAGACAGATTCTCTGTTACGGGACCTCCCTCCTCTGCCTGGGTGCTGGGCCTAAATATATGCCAATGGACTGTTGCAGTGGTGGCTGACGTGAAGCCTCATTCTCTGCTATGACATGCAGACTAATTCTCTGCTGACATGAAGACAGATTCTCTGTTACGGGACCTCTCTCCTCTGCCTGGGTGCCGGGGCCTAAATATCTGAGAATGGACTGTTCCAGTGGTGGTTTCAAAGGAAAGGACCGGCACTTCGCTGATGTAGATCACAATGTAGATTTATTCAGTCACATATTCAAAATGGCATAGTGACGCGTTTCAGCACAGATGTGCTTTCATCAGACTGCATAAAACATCTTACACTCCAGCTATTTATACATAAATGAAAAACAAAGGAACTGACATCATCAAAGAAGCTCCGCCTCCCTCATTAAATAAAATTTGCATATCAAATAATCGCAATGAAAAATTCGCATTGAAAAATTCGCAATTGAAAATTCGCAACTGAAAATTCGCAATTGAAAATTCGCAACTAAAAATTCGCAACTGAAAATTCGCAATTGAAAATTCGCAAAAAACATATCCACTCTAAACTGGCGAAGATTTTCAGTCACATAGTCCATTCTTGCAGTGATTAATCACGCTGAAGAAAAAAAGAAATATATTTATCAGATTGCATAAGGCCGAATGCCTTATAGGAAGCAGGACACATTGTACTCACGATTGAGGCCCCTGGGCTCCATTGTCTGAAGACGATGGATCCAGTAAGCCTCCCTTTTCAATAACAATTTATTTCTGTCACCCCCTCGACGGGGTAATGATACACCTTCAATAATCTGATACCTCAACTGCGAGATGTTGTGTTTTTTATCATAAAAATGAAGGGGTATTGGGAGTAATAAATTATGTTTACGGATAGTAGATTTGTGTTTACTTAGTCTGTCCTTCATTCTCATTGAGGTTTCCCCCACATATAGTAATCCACATGGACATTTAAGAATGTAAACCACAAATCTACTATCACAAGTGAACGTGCCCCTTATTGGAATATTTTCACCTGAGTGAGGGTGGGAGAAACATGAACCCTTTATAACGCTGGAACAATTGACACAGTTTAAACAAGGAAAAGTGCCCCGTCTAGGTGTAGATAAAGTACTCTGTCCTCTTTCTATTTTATTACTTCCCACATCCGCCCGGACTATTTTATCCCTAATATTTTCTGCCCGTTTATAGCATATCATGGGTGGCCTCTGGAACTCTCCTATCCGTGGATAGGACTTAGATAATATGTGCCAATGTTGATTAACAATAGTCCTAAGGCGCTGGGACCAGGGATGGTATTTAATCACTAAGGGGATCCTTGTTTCTTTCTTAGTTCTATCTGGTGGTGTAATCTCAGCTTTATTACGCTGTATTTTCAATAGATCAGGGGGGTAGCCTCGCTCTCTAAATGTATTGGTCATATCGTCTAATCTTGTTTGACACATATCCCTATCACTAACGATCCGTCTAACCCTCTGGTATTGCCGCCCTGCTTCTTACTAGAATTGTTCCAGTGGTGGGTGACGGGAAGCCAGATTCTCTGCTATGGAACCTCTCTCCAATTGATTTTGGTTAATTTTTATTTATTTAATTTTTATTTTAATTCATTTCCCTATCCACATTTGTTTGCAGGGGATTTACCTACATGTTGCTGCCTTTTGCAGCCCTCTAGCTCTTTCCTGGGCTGTTTTACAGCCTTTTTAGTGCCGAAAAGTTCGGGTCCCCATTGACTTCAATGGGGTTCGGGTTCGGGACGAAGTTCGGATCGGGTTCGGATCCCGAACCCGAACATTTCCGGGATGTTCGGCCGAACTTCTCGAACCCGAACATCCAGGTGTTCGCTCAACTCTACCCTCAAGGTATTCAAAACGGATTTTTACAAACTTTTGTAACCCTTTAGGTGTTTCACAAGAAATAAAGGAAAATGTAGATGAAATTTCTAAATCTTACTTTTTTGGGCAGATTTTCCATAGTAATCTTTTTTTTTTTAAGCAACAAAGCAAGGGTTGACAGACAAACAAACCTCAATATGTATTACTGTTGTTTACTAAAACACTGCATATGTGGTTGTAAACTGCTGTACGGGCACATGGCAGGGCGCAGAAGGAAAGGAACACCATATCGTTTTTGGAAGGCAGATTTCACTGGGATAATTTTAACTTGCCATGTCATATTTGAAGACCTCCTGATGGGGTCTCTAGAGTAGAAACTCAAAAAAAGACCCCATTTCAGAAACTACAGTATAAGGTGGCAGTTTTGTTGGTACTATTTTAGGGTACAAATGATTTTTGTTTGCTCTACATTACACTTTTTGTGAGACAAGGTAACCAAAAAGCTTTTTTTACACCATTTTTATTTTTTGTTATTTACAATAATCATCTGACATGTTAGATCATGTGGTATTTTTATAGATCATGTTGTTTCAGACAGAATAATACCAAATAAGATAACTTTTTTGGGTTGTTTGCTTCAGTTTTACATAATAAAGCATTTTTGAAAAAAAAAGTATTTTTTAGTGTCTCCCTATTCTGAAAGCCATATTTATTTATTTTTTGTCTTATGTAGGGGCTCATTTTTTTCGGTATGAGATGGCGGTTTGATTGGTATTATTTTAGAAAGCATATGACTTTTTGATTGCTTGGTATTACACTTTTTGTGATGTAAGGTGACAAAAAAATTGCGTTTTTGACACACATTTTTTTTTAGGGTGTTCACCTGAGGGGTTAGGTCATGTAATATTTTATACAGTCGGCAATACCAAATATGTATACTTTTTTATTTATTTAAGTTTTACACAATAACAGCATTTTTGAAGCAAAAAAAATAATCATGTTTTAGTGACTCCATATTCTGAGAGCCATAGTAATTTTTTTATGCGATTGTCTGAGGTAGGGGATCTTTTTTGTGGGATGAAAGTTTGATTGGTACAAATGTGGGATGCGTTTGACTTTTTGATCGCTTGGTATTATACTTTTTGTAATGTAAGGTGACAAAAAAAATTATATATATTTTTTTTACTGTGTTTACCTGAGGGGTTAGTTCATATGATATTTTTATAGAGCAGGTCATTACGGACTTAGCAATACCTAATATGTATACTTTATTTTATTTATTTAAGTTTTACACAATAATATCATTTTTGAAACAACAAACAAACATGTTTTAGTGTCTCCATAGTCTGAGAGACATATTTTATTGCTATTTTTTGGGAGACTGTCTTATGTAGGGGCTCATTTTTTGTGGGATGGGGTGACAGTTAGATTAGTACTATTTTGGGGGGCACACACCTTTTTGATCGCTTGGTGTTGTACTTTTAGTGATGTAAGGTGACAGAATTTTTGTTTTAGCACAGTTTTTATTTTATATTTTTGATGGTGTTCAACTGAGGGGTTAGATCATGTGATATTTTTTTAGAACCAGTCGATACGGACGAGGATATACCTAATATGTCAATTTTTTTCCCCATTTTATATACAATTTTTTTATTACTTTATTTTGAAAAAAAGAACGCTTATTTTTATTTTATTTTTTCTTCTGTAATTTAATGCATTGGCAATAAGTGTATTACACAGTGTAATACACTTACAGCTTCCTGCCTATGAGATCCAGGGGGCTGGATCTTACAAGCTGTCATGGAAGGCAGCCACAATGCCTAAGGAAGGCATCGGGCTGCCTTCCGTGCCATTGGCTCCCTATCACAGCAGCATGGGGGCCCAATGTCAGCTCCCTCTCCATACATCGCACGTGCCATGGTCAGCACTGACTGTGGCAGTGCGATGGTTAATGCACTGGCATCAGTGTTTTCACCAATGACGCCTCATATAGCAGGGGTCTGGCTATCAGTGACTGCCAGACCCCTGCCATTGATCAGACGGGCGCAGTTCCTGCACCTGCCCCATCACCATACAGTACATGTACATCACTGGTCCTTATGGGGATAAAGTTTAATACATTGCTCCCACACCTTTGTTAGTCTATGACCACTATCCATTATCCTCTAAAAGCAAGAGAAAGTCAGTAAATCATGATTTACTGTGACCAGTGCAAGATCTGCTGCAAGCTTGTATACATAGACATGATCATATATTAATTCTTCATCAGCATTCACAGAACACAATTCCCAATAATCTAATATAGATGTCTCCCTATTGGCAAGATAAAAGCTCACCGTATGTTTCCTTAGTCAAGATTCTGAGAATAAGTGAATAGAAACCTTTACACGCTCAAGGATTATCTACATCCCCCAAAAAACAATATAGTCTGTACATGCAATCTATTTATTGAGCTAACTCGCATGTACAGTACAAGGGGACATTTTCTACAAGATCTAAAAAAAAAGTTACACCACATTTTTGCATCCTCTAGAAGCATTTTTGTTTATAGACAATAGTTGAGCAGACACCTGGATGCTTGGGTTCGATGGGTTCGGCCAAACTTCAGAAAAAAGTTTGAGTTCGGGACCCGAATTTGACCCCAAACCCCATTGAAGTCAATGGGGACCCGAACTTTTGAGCACTAAAATGGCTGTAAAAATGTCATGGAAAGGGCTATAGGGCTGCAAATGGCTTCAAAATGTTATTAAGAGCAGGGCAAGTGCTCTGCAAACAAATGTGGATAGAGAAATGACTTTAAATAACATAAAATGCTTAAAAATAAAAAAATATATATAATCTTAATCTAGGAGGACGAGGTCCATAAGGAGTAGGAGGTTGAGGAGGTGCTGGATGTGGCAGTGTAGGTGGAAGCTGCGGTGGAGGAGGTAGCTTTCACTGCTTTTTGGTTTTGCATTTATTTTTTTAATTAGGGTCCACCCCAAAACATTGGGAAATATAACCTGTGATAACCCTCTGCAGTTGTGCTAAACACACATTCAGACAATACACTGGCTGCAGGGCAGGCCAGCACCTCCAAGGCGTGAAGGGCAAGCTCAGGCCATGTGCCCAATATGGAGACCCATCAGTCAGTTTGTGTAGGCGTGTGCACACATACTGCCCCACCATGTCGCACGTCACCGTGACGTCCACAATACATTTGGATATTTCTCTATCAACTTTCGATGTTCTTTTCTGAGCCTACCATGTTGATCATGGTTAACTGTGAATCAGGGTTCCACGCCGGAGAGCAAGCGTGAGAAAGAGAGACCACATCCAAGGGAGATCAACGGATGAAATGTAATTGTGATGGAGCGGAAATATGGGAAAAATTATTAAAGCAGAAGAATCGAAGGAAAGGAGGGGGCGCGCTGCAATGGGAAAGTAGTGACGATAAATAACAATGCAGGACTCTTAAGATGTCCTGTTATTTGAATGATAAATAAAAAATTATAGATAATGTCACTGGGGTATTTTGGATTCGGAAATGTTAGACAGGAGAGGCCCTGCTGCTGCTTTGTTGACTCTAGATAACTTCTGCCTGATCGCACATCACTGTGACGACCACGATCCATTTGGATATCTTCTCTATCAACGTTCATCACGGTTATCGGCGAATCAGGGTTCCACACAGGAGAGGTAGAGTGAGAAACAGAGACCGCATCCAAGGGAAGTTAATTTTGTTAAATTAAATATGATCGAGCGCAAATGTGGGACAAGTTATTAAAGTTTAAGCTTTGAATGAAAAGAGCGCATCAATTAAAGAAGATTTTTTGAAAATAATTCCCTGTTGCCTATGCAGAGCAGGGGTTTTGTACAAAATTGGTAAAATGTCACCATGTAACAGACGATTTTATTGAAATTTAGGTCCCTATCACCTATGCAGGAGTTTAATCACGGAAAAAATTGTCAAATTTCACCCAAGAATGTAACTTTTTAACCTGTCTACTAGGTATAGCAGTGGTATATCACACCCCAACATTGGTGAATTTCACCCGAAAATGTAACAGACAAATTAGTGAAATGTTACCTGTTTACTAAGTAGAGCCGGGGTATATCGCACCCAAAAATGTGTGAATTTCACCTGAAAATGTAACAGACAAATTAGTAAAATTTTTTTTACCTGTCTACTAGGTATAGCAGTGGTATATCACACCCAAGAATTGGTGAATTTCACCTGAAAATGTAACAGACAATATAGTGATTTTTCTTTACCTGTCTACTAGGTATAGCAGTGGTATATCACACCACAAACTTGGTGAATTTCACACGAAAATGTAACAGACAAATTAGTGATTTTTTTTACATGTCTACTAGGTATAGCAGTGGTATATCACACCCAAAAATTGGTGAATTTCACCCAAAAATGCAACAGACAAATTAGTGAAATGACTTAAAATAAAATACGTTTAATTATTATTTTTATTTATTTATTAGGGTACACTCCAAAGGAGGGAAATATCCAAAGTACAAGAATGAGCAATTGTGCTGTAGTATAACAATGGCTGGTTAAGGCTGGTATACATGTCTATTCTGCACAAGGTACAGACAAGTCCTGTGGGATCCATGTCTGGTTCATTTTAATGAACGTGAGCTTGTCCACATTTTCTGTGGACAGGCGGCTGCGCTTGTCTGTGATAATGCCCCCAGCCATGCTATACACACATTCAGATAATACACTGGCTGCAGGGCAGGCCAGCACCTCCAAGGTGTAAAGGGCAAGCTCAGGCCATGTGCCCAATTTGGAGACCCAGAAGTTGAAGGGGGCAGACCCGTCATTCAGTACGTGTAGGTGTGTGCACACATACTGCTCCACCATGTTCGTGAAATGCTGCCTCCTGCTAAGACGTTCCATATCAGCTGGTGGTGCTGGTTGTTGTGGCGTGCTGACAAAGCTTTACCACATTTCTGCCATTCTAACCCTGCCTTCTGAGCTACTGGCGGTGCCCCAGCTGCATTGGTGACCTCTTCCTTCTCCTCTGCCTTTGCAGTGTGCTTCCATGGTGCCCCCGCTGGTACGTTGTCCTTGATCAAGCAGCGTGGCCACCCAGTAATCAGCACAAGTTAGAATGTGGGTAACTCGGCGGTCGTTGCAGAGACATTGCAGCATGTAGTCGCTCATGTGTGCCAGGTTGCCCAGAGGCAACGAAAAGCTGTCCTCTGTGGGAGGTGTATAGTCTGTGTGCTCTGTATCCCGCCAGCTACGCACAAGTGATGGCCATGAGCTGGTCTGGGTGCCACCCTGCTGTGAACTTGGTTCCTCCATCTCCTCCTCCTCATCCTCCACCTCATCATCCTCGAGAACTGTGCCCCGGCTGGACAATTGTGTACCTGGTGTTTTTGGGTGAAGGAACCCACCCTCAGAGCCACTTGTGAATGACTGTCCGGAAACACTACAAAATGATCGCTCTTCCTCCTCCTCCTCCTGTGCCACATCCTCTTCCATCATCGCCAGCAGCGTTTTTTCAAGCAGGCATACAAGTGGGATAGTAGCGCTGATAACGTCGTTATCGGCACTGGCCATGTTGGTGGAGTGCTCGAAACAGTGCAACAAGGAACACAGGTCTTGCATGGAGGCCTAGTCTCTGCAATATTAAGTACTTTGCCCAAAAAGGGTATTTTTTTATAACAGAATATGACAGCAGTATATAACGCTTGAATTTCACACTGACAGATGTAGACAAGGCAGCAGAGTAAGTATTTTGCCCAAAATGGGTGTTTTTTGAATAACAGAATATGACAGCAGTATATAATGCTTGAATTTCACAGGTACAGATGCAGCAGGGGCTGTAAAATTGTTTATTTTGCCCAAAAAGGGTGTTTTTAAAAACCCAGAAAATTAAAGCTGTATTTCTAGCTTAAATTGCACTCTGACTAATGTGGCCCCACATGGAGGGTATTGCAAAAAATGGGTGTTTTTTAAAACCCTGAACATTTTTGAAGTATTTCAAGCTTGTTTTAACAATAGCAGATGCAGAAAAGGTTGCAATATTAAGTACTTTGCCCAAAAAGGGTGTTTTTTTATGACAGAATATGACAGTAGTATATAACGCTTGAATTTCACACGTACAGATGCAGCAAGGGCTGTAAAATTGTGTATTTTGCACAAGAAGGGTGTTTTTTTTTTAAACCTAGAAAATTATAGCTGTATTTCTAGCTTAAATTGCACACTGACTAATGCTGCAAAGGCACCAGATGTAGGATATTGCCAAAAATGGGTGTTTTTTTTAATTTTAAGCCCATATTATTTTTGCAGTATTTCAAGCTTGGATTTTAATGTCACAAAAGCACATATGCAGTGCTGGTGCACTGAGCTTGCATAAAATGGCCGCCGCCGCCCACCTAACTAACAGACGGATAAAAGTTATTTTTCTCTGTCACTGTGCTCGGGGTAGGGTAAAAAGATTGTGCACTGCACCCACACAACTAAGTGTATGTAGATCGCTGAGTTCAATTGCAGTTCTGATAGAAGATTCTTTCCTATTCTCTCCCTCACAGCAGCAGCATCCTATCCCTAAACTAAGCACAGCAGAGTGACGTGCAGCGCTACGTGACTCCAACTTATATAGAGGCTGGGTCACATGCTGCTCTGGCCAATCACAGCCATGCCATTAGTAGGCATGGCTGTGATGGCTTCTAAGGGCACAGAATTAAACGCTTGTTGATTGGCTGATCTGCAGCCTTTCAAAAAGCGCTAATAAATCACTGAACACCGAACCCGAACCCAAACTTTTACTGAAATGTTCGGGTCCGGGGTCCAAAAATCCTAAAGTACGTACCCAAACTTTACAATTCGGGTTCGCTCAACCCTATTTATAGGTCATGTTTAATATGATGCCCTGCTGCATCCTGTTTTAATAGCACAGTACATTAAAAACTGAAACAAATCAGTACCTTTGACCCCTTAAGGACTAATACCATAGATGTACCGCAACCGCAATCTGCCATATATTTACAAAGCTCTAATCGAGTCGGCACAGGGGTTGTGCCCACTCAATTAACATAGGGGCTTGGCTGTTACTGAGAGCCAGGCCCCTGATGTATCTGCCGGCATGAAAATGTGGATGTTGCCAGATTAACCCCTTACATTCTGTGGTCAATGCTTACTGCAGCATCTAAGGGAAAAAAAGTTTCCTCTCTTACTTCTTTGGCTCCTTGCAATGCGATAGCAGGGCGCCAATGGTTGCAAAATCTGCCCTCCAAAATCATAATGACTCTCCTTCCTTTCTGGGCCCTGCCAATTGCCCATACGTTGGTTTTTGTAAACTTTAGAATCAGGGTAATACATTTTGAGGAAAAACAAACACAATACAACAGCACTCTGAAAACACAAATAATAAAGCAAATACAATAGTGCCATACTCTATATCGAAAATTTGCTAATGCTATGTTGTAAACTGCACCAAATGAAGCATAATATAGTGTGGTCTGAGCATGCTTGGGAAACTGCATTCCATGAATTTAATGGAAGCCAGTATGGCACCAGCGGAGGTAGTATTTAGTGTAAGTTCCTGTCCTAAAGAAATTGTGCCTTGTCGTTGATGAACAGGCACAAATAATATTGTACAAAATGTATTTGCCAAGAATCTCATATTTACAACATAGCAGTAGCATTGGTACATTTTCTATAGTGAGTATGGCATGATTGTATTGTATTTACTTTATTATTTGTGTTTGCAGAGGACTGTTGCATTGTGTTTGCTTTTGCTTTTGTAGTTTCCGCCATGGTGAAGTGCAACCAGTGCACTGGGATGTGCTGACTAATCTCCATTTCTTTCTTCATAACAAAATTTTGAGGTTTGTTCGACCATTAACCCTTGCTGTGTTATATAAAAAATGATCAAAATGGGAAATCTGCAAAAAATAGTGAAATTTTAAAATTTCACCTACATTTTCCTTTAATTCTTGCAAAACACCTAAAGGGTTAACAAGTTTATAAAATCCGTTCTAAATAACTTGAGTGGTGTAGTATCTAAAATGGGTTCATTTGTGGGTGGGTTCTATTATGTAAGCCCCTCAAAGTCACTTCATAACTGAACTGGTTCTGAAAATTCATTTTTTCTAAAGCCCTAAAAAAATTTAATTACATTTAAAAAATGATGCCCACGTAACATAAACATGTTAATTATTGAATGTTAACTATTTTGTGAGTGAAGTATCACTCTCTGTCTTAAAAATACAGAAATTCACATTTCGAAAATTGCTGATGTTTCTGAAAATTTTGGATTTTTTTAAATAAATAAAGTTATAACACATGGACCCTACATGTAGTACTATTTGTCGCAAGAAAACATCCTCAGAATCGGTTAGATAAGTGAAAGCATTCAAGGTTATTATCACATAAAGCAACACATCAGATTTGCCAAAATTAAGTTTTGCGTTTAAGGGCGGGTTCATATGAGTGTAATGGATTCCGTTTTTGTTTTCCGTTATAACATGTTTTCCGTATCAAAATGGAATGCTCCTTAAAGGCTTCCGTTTTGACTTCCGTCTTATGGATTCCGTTATTTTCCATTTTAACCTTGTTATAACGGAAAGGCATAACGGAATACATAACGCTGATGTGAACCCACCCTAAGATGAAAACTGTCTGTGTCCTAAATAGGTTAAACAGTGTGCACATCTGTATGCATTGTGTAGTTATCTCCTCTGAAAAGAGGTGACAGCAATATGCTGTTAGGGTTAGATGTCTAAGGCAGCCTCTAAACCAATGGATGCATAAACAACAATATGCCCAACATTACTTTGATGAATTTCTAAATATTGTAGCCATTTAGTATCTAAATAATACCACCATGTAGTAGACAAAATCATTATCCTATGTTATGTAAAATAGATATGATAGTTTTTCTACATTATTAATTGAATTCATTATTAAAGGATCAAAAACAAAACAGATCATATTAACTAAATGAAAGACTAATTTAACCACTTCAGCCCCACTAGGTGAAACCCCCTTCATGACCAGAGCACTTTTTACACTTCGGCACTACACTACTTTCACCGTTTATCGCTCGGTCATGCAACTTACCACCCAAATGAATTTTACCTCCTTTTCTTCTCACTAATAGAGCTTTCATTTGGTGGTATTTCATTGCTGCTGGCATTTTTACTTTTTTTGTTATTAATCAAAATGTAACGATTTTTTTTGCAAAAAAATGACATTTTTCACTTTCAGCTGTAAAATTTTGCAAAAAAAAACGACATCCATATATAAATTTTTCGCCAAATTTATTGTTCTACATGTCTTTGATAAAAAAAAATGTTTGGGCAAAAAAAAATGGTTTGGGTAAAAGTTATAGCATTTACAAACTATGGTACAAAAATGTGAATTTCCGCTTTTTGAAACAGCTCTGACTTTCTGCCATGTTTCCTGAGGTTCTACAATGCCCAAACAGTAGAAAAACCCCACAAATGACCCCATTTCGGAAAGTAGACACCCTAAGGTATTCGCTGATGGGCATAGTGTTATTTTTTGTCACAAGTTAGCGGAAAATGATGATGATTTTTTATTTTTTTTTTCTTACAAAGTCTCATATTCCACTAACTTGCGACAAAAAATAAAAAATTCTAGGAACTCACCATGCCCCTCACAGAATACCTTGGGGTGTCTTCTTTCCGAAATGGGGTCACTTGTGGGGTAGTTATACTGCCCTGGCAATTTAGGGGCCCAAATGTGTGAGAAGAACTTTGCAATCAAAATGTGTAAAAAATGACCGGTGAAATCCAAAAGGTGCACTTTGGAATATGCGCCCCTTTGCCCACCTTGGCAGCAAAAAAGTGTGACACATCTGGTATCGCCGTACTCAGGAGAAGTTGGGGAATGTGTTTTGGGGTGTCATTTTACATATACCCATGCTGGGTGAGAAAAATATCTTGGTCAAATGCCAACTTTGTATAAAAAAATGGGAAAAGTTGTCTTTTGCCAAGATATTTCTCTCATCCAGCATGGGTATATGTAAAATGACACGCCTAAACACATTCCCCAACTTCTCCTGAGTACGGCGATACCAGATGTGTCACACTTTTTTGCAGCCAAGGTGGGCAAAGGGGCACATATTCCAAAGTGCACCTTTCGGATTTTGTAGGCCATTTTTTACACATTTTGATTGCAAAGTACTTCTCACACATTTGGGCCCCTAAATTGCCAGGGCAGTATAACTACGCCACAAGTGACCCCATTTTGGAAAGAAGACACCCCAAGGTATTCCGTGAGGGGCATGGCGAGTTCCTAGAATTTTTTATTTTTTGTCACAAGTTAGCGGAAAATGATGATTTTTTTTTTTCTCTTTTTTCCTTACAAAGTCTCATATTCCACTAACTTGCGACAAAAAATAAAAAATTCTAGGAACTCGCCATGCCCCTCACAGAATACCTTGGGGTGTCTTCTTTCCAAAATGGGGTCACTTGTGGCGTAGTTATACTGCCCTGGCAATTTAGGGGCCCATATGTGTGAGAAGTACTTTGCAATCAAAATCTGTAAAAAATGACCGGTGAAATCCGAAAGGTGCACTTTGGAATATGTGCCCCTTTGCCCACCTTGGCATCAAAAAAGTGTCACACATCTGGTATCGCCGTACTCAGGAGAAGTTGGGGAATGTGATTTGCGGTGTCATTTTACATATACCCATGCTGGGTGAGAGAAATATCTTGGCAAAAGACAACTTTTCCCATTTTTTTTATACAAAGTTGGCATTTGACCAAGATATTTTTCTCACCCAGCATGGGTATATGTAAAATGACACCCCAGAACACATTGCCCAACTTCTCCTGAGTACGGCGATACCAGATGTGTCACACTTTTTTGCAGACAAGGTGGGCAAAGGGGCACATATTCCAAAGTGCACCTTTCGGATTTCACCGGTCATTTTTTACAGATTTTGATTGCAAAGTTCTTCTCACACATTTGGGCCCCTAAATTGCCAGGGCAGTATAACTACCCCACAAGTGACCCCATTTTGGAAAGAAGACACCCCAAGGTATTCCGTGAGGGGCATGGCGAGTTCCTAGAATTTTTTATTTTTTGTCGCAAGTTAGTGGAATATGAGACTTTGTAAGGAAAAAAGAAAAAAAATGAAAAATCATCATTTTCCGCTAAATTGTGACAAAAAAAAAAAAATTCTAGGAACTCGCCGTTCCCCCCACGGAATACCTTGGGGTGTCTTCTTTCCAAAATGGGGTCACTTGTGGCGTAGTTATACTGCCCTGGCAATTTAGGGGCCCAAATGTGTAAGAAGTACCTTGCAATCAAAATGTGTAAAAAATGGCCTGCGAAATCCGAAAGGTGCCCCTTTGCCCACCTTGGCTGCAAAAAAGTGTCACACATGTGGTATCGCCGTACTCAGGAGAAGTTGGGCAATGTGTTTTGGGGGGTCATTTTACATATACCCATGCTGGGTGAGAGAAATATATTGGCAAAATACAACGTTTCCCATTTTTTTATACAAAGTTGGCATTTGACCAAGATATTTTTCTCACCCAGCATGGGTATATGTAAAATGACCCCCCAAAACACATTCCCCGACTTCTCCTGAGTACGGCAATACCACATGTGTGACACTTTTTTGCAGCCTAGATGCGCAAAGGGGCCCAAATTCCTTTTAGGAGGGCATTTTTAGACATTTGGATCCCAGACTTCTTCTCACACTTTCGGGCCCCTAAAAAGCCAGGGCAGTATAAATACCCCACATGTGACCCCACTTTGGAAAGAAGACACCCCAAGGTATTCAATGAGGGGCATGGCGAGTTCCTAGAATTTTTTTTTTTTTGCATAAGTTAGCGGATATTGATTTTTTTTTGTTTTTTTCTCACAAAGTCTCACTTTCCGCTAACTTAGGACAAAAATTTCAATCTTTCATGGACTCAATATGCCCCTCACGGAATACCTTGGGGTGTCTTCTTTCCAAAGTGGGGTCACATGTGGGGTATTTATACTGCCCTGGCTTTTTAGGGGCCCTAAAGCGTGAGAAGAAGTCTGGAATATAAATGTCTAAAAATGTTTACGCATTTGGATTCCGTGAGGGGTATGGTGCGTCCATGTGAGATTTTATTTTTTGACACAAGTTAGTGGAATATGAGACTTTGTAAGAAAAAACAAAAACAAAAACAAACAAAAAATTTCCGCTAACTTGTGCCCAAAAAAATGTCTGAATGGAGCCTTACCAGGGGGGGGTGATCAATGACAGGGGGGTGATCACCCATATAGACTCCCTGATCACCCCCCTGTCATTGATTACCCCCCCTGTAAGGCTCCATTCAGACATCCGCATGATTTTTTACGGATCCATGGATACATGGATCGGATCCACAGAACGCATGCGGACGTCTGAATGGAGCCTTACAGGGGGGTTATCAATGACAGGGGGTGATCAGGGTAATCAGGGTGATCACCCCCCTGTCACTGATCACCCCCCCTGTAAGGCTCCATTCAGACATCCGCATGATTTTTTACGGATCCATGGATACATGGATCGGATCCACAGAACGCATGCGGACGTCTGAATGGAGCCTTACAGGGGGGTTATCAATGACAGGGGGTGATCAGGGTAATCAGGGTGATCACCCCCCTGTCACTGATCACCCCCCCTGTAAGGCTCCATTCAGACATCCGCATGATTTTTTACGGATCCATGGATACATGGATCGGATCCACAGAACGCATGCGGACGTCTGAATGGAGCCTTACAGGGGGGTTATCAATGACAGGGGGTGATCAGGGTAATCACCCCCCTGTCACTGATCACCCCCCCTGTAAGGCTCCATTCAGACATCCGCATGATTTTTTACAGATCCATGGATACATGGATCGGATCCACAAAACGCATGCGGACGTCTGAATGGAGCCTTACAGGGGGGTTATCAATGACAGGGGATGATCAGGGTGATCACCCCCCTGTCACTGATCACCCCCCCTGTAAGGCTCCATTCAGACATCCGCATGATTTTTTACGGATCCATGGATACATGGATCGGATCCACAAAACGCATGCGGACGTCTGAATGGAGCCTTACAGGGGGGTTATCAATGACAGGGGGTGATCAGGGTGATCACCCCCCTGTCACTGATCACCCCCCCTGTAAGGCTCCATTCAGACATCCGCATGATTTTTTTACGGATCCATGGATACATGGATCGGATCCACAAAACGCATGCGGACTTCTGAATGGAGCCTTACAGGGGGGTTATCAATGACAGGGGATGATCAGGGTGATCACCCCCCTGTCACTGATCACCCCCCCTGTAAGGCTCCATTCAGACATCCGCATGATTTTTTACGGATCCATGGATACATGGATCGGATCCACAAAACGCATGCGGACGTCCGAATGGAGCCTTACAGGGGGGTTATCAATGACAGGGGGTGATCAGGGTGATCACCCCCCTGTCACTGATCACCCCCCCTGTAAGGCTCCATTCAGACGTCCGCATGATTTTTACGGATCCATGGATACATGGATCGGATCCGTAAAAATCATGCGGACGTCTGAATGGAGCCTTACAGGGGGGTGATCAATGACAGGGGGGTGATCAATGACAGGGGGTGATCAGGGAGTGTATATGGGTGATCACCCGCCTGTCATTGATCACCCCCCTGTAAGGCTCCATTCAGACGTCCGTATGCTTTTTGCGGATCCGATCCATGTATCCGTGGATCCTTAAAAATCATACGGACGTCTGAACGGAGCCTGACAGGGGGGTGATCAATGACAGGGGGGTGATCAGGGAATTTATATGGGGTGATCATGGGTGATCAGGGGTTTATAAGGGGTTAATAAGTGACGGGGGGGGGGGTGTAGTGTAGTGTAGTGTGGTGTTTGGTGCGACTGTACTGACCTACCTGAGTCCTCTGGTGGTTGATCCTAACAAAAGGGACCACCAGAGGACCAGGTAGGAGGTATATTAGACGCTGTTATGAAAACAGCGTCTAATATACCTGTTAGGGGTTAAAAAATTCGGATCTCCAGCCTGCCAGCGAGCGATCGCTGCTGGCAGGCTGGAGATCCACTCGCTTACCTTCCGTTCCTGTGAGGCGCGCGCGTTCACAGGAAATCTCGCGTCTCGCGAGAAGACGCGTATATGCGTCCAGGAGGAATAAAGCAACCACCTCCCGGACGCATATACGCGTACAGCGGTCGGGAGGTGGTTAAAAGGGTTTTCCAAGATTTATTTTTTTTACTGATGACCAATTCTCTGAATAGGGCATCAGTATCTGATCAGTGGGGGTCTGACACCCAGTAACCCGCCAATGTTTGAGAAGGTACCACACTCATGTGAGCACCGCTGCCTTTTCTCTGCTCACCAAGCACAGTGCCGTATATTGTATAGCGGCTGTGCTTGGTATTGCGCTCAGTCCTATTCACTTGTATGGGGCTGAGCTGCTAATAGGTTCCGTGACACATCAATGTGTCGTCACTCAGCCTAGGAAAGGCAGAGAGAAGGCCTCAGCACTCACAGGAGCGCCGCTGCCTTCTCAAACAGCTGATTGGCCTGGGTCCCGAGTGTCAGACCCCCACCGATAAGATACTAATTCCTCTCCAGAGGATAGGTAATCAGCATAAAAATCTCAGAAAACTCCTTTAAAGAGAGGTATACAATATTGCAAAAGATTTAACCAAACTGAAAAAAAAAAATCTTTAAATACTCAAAAGACATTAAATATAATGCAATCTGCAGGCAGCACGTTATAGAGCAGAAAAAGCTGGGCAGATATATATTTCTCTGGGGAAAGATTCATTAAAACTGGTGCTTTATACATTTAAAACTATGTTATTTTTAGTTTAGTTTTACACAGGGAAGGTTTTATCAGAGATTAATAGCATTCTACGTGTACATGTGTATACAGAGATAGCTGTACACAAAATCAAACAAGTTCTTAAAAATATATATATATAAAAGTACAGTATTCATTACAAGCTTTGCTAAGTATAGTATTTTCCAACAAAACAATATATAAATTTGCTCAGCTTCTCTTCTCCTGCTCTGAAATACACTGCCTGAAGATCGCACTGCATTTTGTGATGACAGGTACACACACGGCGGGCTGATCGGGAGGGTGCAGGAGCTGTGACCGCCCAATCACTGCAGCGGTCCGTCAGTCCCTGGTAGCCGGGCCCCTGCTGTATCCGCTGACATTGCTGCTTACAGTGATGCCGGCGGATTAACCCTTTATATGCCGCGGGCAGTGCTGATCGCGACATAGAAATAGTTTGCGGTAGGTGAAGGAGCGCATCTGGTCCCCGCACTGCTGTGGCGTGGGACCCGATGTGTGACAAGATATTTGGATGCCGATGCCATGCACAGGCTACCCAATGCCTTGCACAGCATCGGGACCTGCCTTCTACAGGTGCCCGGGAGATTCAGCCTCAGGCTGTGTCTCCTAGGCAATCTGTTAGTGTATTACTCTGTGTAATACATTACCGAGCAATGCATTAAAATACAGATATATTGTAATGCATTGCAGAGGGGATCAGACCACCAAAAGTCCCATAGAAAATAGAAATTAAAAAAAATGTTTTTAAAAAATAAAGTTTCAAGTTTCCCCTGATTTTATAAGAAAAAAGAAAAAACACACATACTAGGTATCACTGCTTTCGTAACAACCGTCTCTATAAATATATCACATGATATACCCCATCTGATATACACCATAAAAAAAACTGTATCAAAAAAGTCATTTTTATCACCTTACATCACTAATAGTGCAACAAGCGATTAAAAGGGCCTATTAGCCCCTACATAGGACAATTGCCAAAAAAAAAAAAAAAAAAAAATAATAATATG
Organism: Bufo gargarizans; assembly: GCF_014858855.1. NCBI lineage: Eukaryota > Metazoa > Chordata > Amphibia > Anura > Bufonidae > Bufo > Bufo gargarizans. Next base: position 295,275,535 of record NC_058084.1, on the reverse strand, counting down.
GCTCTCAGACAATGGAGACACTAAAACATGATTTTTTTTTGTTTCAAAAATGCTTTTAAAAAACTGAATGTGGTACCCAGACCCAAACTTCTTCACAGAAGTTCAGGTTTCGGTTCAAGGTTGTGTAGATTGTATTTTTGTTTCTTATAACATGCTTATAAGAGAAAATAATAGCATTCTGAATACAGAATGCATAGTACAGTACAATAGGGCTGGAGGGGTTAAAAAAATAAATACAATCTAACTCACCTTAATCCGCTTGTTCGCGCAGCCGGCATCTCTTCTGTCTTCTTCTTTGAGGAATAGGACCTTTGATGACGTCACTGCGCTCATCACATGGTCCATCACATGATCTTTTACCATGGTGATGGCTCATGTGACGGACAATGTGATGAGCGTTGTGACGTCATCAAAGGTCCTATTCCTCAAAGAAGAAGACAGAAGAGATGCCTGCTGCGCGAACAAGTGGATTAAGGTGAGTTAAATTATTTTTAATTATTTTTAACCCCCCCAGTCCTATTGTACTATGCATTCTGTATTCAGAATGCAATTATTTTCCTTTATAACCACGTTATAAGGGAAAATAATAAAGATTGGGTCCCCATCCCGATCGTCTCCTAGCAACCGTGCGTGAAAATTGCACCGCATCCGCACTTGCTTGCGGATGCTTGCGATTTTCACGCAGCCCCATTCACTTCTTTGGGGCCTGCGTTGCGTGAAATACGCACAATATAGAACATGCTGCAATTTTCACGTAACGCAAAAGTGATGCGTGAAAATCACAGCTCATGTGCACAGCCCCATAGAAATGAATGGGTCTGGATTCAGTGAGGATGCAATGAGCTCACCTCACGCATTGCACCCGCACTGAATCTGGACCCATTCATTTTTGTTTAAAAAATGATATTAGTGTATAAAACCTAAATAAATAAAAAGTATATATATATTAAATATTGCCGCATCCATAATGACCTGCTCTATAAAATTATCACATAATTTTACCCCTCAGGTGAACACCTTAAAAGAAATCTAATATAAAAGGTATCAAAAAGCCAATTTGTCACTTCACATCAAAAAAAGTGTAACAGCGAGCGATCAAAATCTCATGTGCACCCCAAAATTGTACCAATCAACCGTCCTCTCATCCAACAAAAATTATACCCTACCTAAGACAATCGCCCCCCAAAAAATAAATAAAATATGGCTCTCAGACTATGGAGACACTAAACATGATTATTTTATTTTATTTTATTTTATTTTTATTCAAAAATGATATTAGTGTACAAAACTTAAATAAATAAAAAAGTATGCATATTAAATATTGCCACATCCATAAGGACCTACTCTATTAAATGATCACATAATTGTAACAGCGAGCGATCAAAAAGTCATACGCACCCTAGTGCCAATCAAACTATCTCCTTATCCCGCAAATATTATTTCCTACGAAAGGCCTCATGCACATGAAAAAACGTCTGTTAAAAACTGACACACTGTCAGTTTTTCATGGCCATTTTGCATCAGTGTGTGCATCCATTTTCTGGCCATGTGTCCGTTTTTAATGTCCCTTTTGCATCCGTTTTGGATCAGTTTTTCATGTCCCTTAAAAAGGACATGAAAAATGGATGAATTTGATTGGCAGTTATTTCTAGACCAACCCTTCTGAGAACACCCACAGGATGGTAGGCCGCCAGCTAAAATAATGTCCCCCATAGTGTACGAACAGTGTCAAAAAAGCAATTTTTTTGTCACCTTACATCGCAAAAAGATTAATACCAAGCAATCAAAAAGTCATAAGCACCCCAAAATCAAACCGTCATCTCATCCTACAAAAGATTAGCCCCTACCTAACACAATTACCCAAAAAATAAAAAATAAACTATGGCTATCAGAATATAGAGACACTAAAACATGATTTTTTTTTTGTCAAAAATGCTGTTATTGTGCAAAACTTAAATAAAAAAGCATACATATTAGATATTGCCACAACTGTCACCTTACATCATTATAAGTGTAATACCAATCAATCAAAAAGTCATATGCACCCTAAGATAGTACCAATCAAACCGTCATCTCATACCCAAAAAAATGAGCCCCTAAGTAAGACACCAACAAAAATATAAAGCTATGGCTTTTAGTATATAGAGATAAAAAAAAAAAAAAAGTTGTCATATTTGGTATAGTCGTGTCTGTAACAACCTGCTCTATAAAAAGAAAAATCTAACCTGTAAGATGAATGTTGTAAATAATAAAATATAAACAGTGCCAAAACAGCTATTTGTCTGTTACCTTGCCTCACAAAAAGTGTAATATAGAGCAACCAAAAATCATATGTACCTTAAAATAGTACCAAAAAAAGTGCCAACTTAATCTGTAGTATCCAAAATGGCATCACGTTTCTACTCTAGGGGTGCACCAGGGCGGCTTCAAATAGGACATGACAAATTATCTCAGTGAAATCTGCACTCCAAAAACCATATGGCGTTCCTTTCCTTCTGCGCCCTGCCGTGTGGCTATATAGCAGTTTACAACCACATATGGGGTGTTTCTGTAAACGACAGAATCAGGGCAATAAATATTGAGTTTTGTTTGGCTGTCAAGCCTTGCTTTGTTAGCGAAAAAATAATGATTAAAATTGAAAATATGCCAAAAAAGTTAAATTCTGAAATTTCATCTCCAATTTACATTAATTATTGTGGAACACCTAAAGGGTTAACAAAGTTAGTAAAATCAGTTTTGAATACGTTGAGGGGTGTAGTTTCTAAAATGGGCAATTTATGGGTGGATTCTATTATGTAAGCCTCACAAAGTGACTTCAGACCTAAACGAGTCTTTAAAGAGGACCTTTCATAGGTTTGTTTTAAGTGAGATAAATATCTGTACCTGCGGGGTACAGTGCTGCCACCCTGCCTGTTTTATTTTTTTGGAAAGCACTCCTGCGCCCTGTTATGGCCCCTGCAAATTTCTCACTCAGTATGCTTTTTTGGAGTTTCTACTCCAGAGGTGCATCAGGGGGGCTTCAAATGGGACATGGCGTCAAAAAACCAGTCTATCAAAATCTGCCTTCCAAAAACCATATGGCGCTACTTTCCTTCTGCGCCCTGCCATGTGGCCATGCAGCAGTTTACGACCGCATATGGAGTGTTTCTGTAAACTACAGAATCAGGGCAAATATTGAGTATAATTTGGCTATTAATCCTTGCTTTGGTAGCAGAAAAAAAAAAGATTAAAATGGAAAATATGCCAAAAACAGTAAAATTCCGAAATTTCATATACATTTTCAATTAATTCTTGTGGAACACCTAAAGGGTTTACAAAGTTTGTAAAAATCTGTTTTGAGTACCTTGAGGGGTGTTGTTTCTAAAATGCAGCCACTTTTTGGGAGTTACTACTCTAGGCTTGCATAAGGGGGGCTTCAAATGGGACATGCAGCCACTTTTTGGGAGTTACTACTCTAGGGTTGCATAAGGGGGACTTCAAATGGGACATGAATAAACACTCCATCAAAATCTGCCTTCCAAAAACCATATGGTGTTTCTTTCCTTCTGGGCCCTGCCATGTGGCCATAGAGTAGTTTATAACCACATATGGGGTGTTTCTTTAAACTACAGAATCAGGGCAATAAATATTGAGTTTTGTTTGGCTGTTAACCTTTGTTTTGTTAGCGGAAAAAAAAAAAGTAAAATTGAAAATCTGCCCAAAAAGTCTGAAATTTCATCCCCATTTTCTGTTAATTCTTGTGGAACACCTAAAAGGTTAACAATGTTTGCAAAATCAGTTTTTAATACCTTGAAGGGAGTACTTTATATAATGGGGTCATTTTGGGGTGGTTTCTATTATGTAAGGCTAGTTTCACATTTGCGGCATGGGACTCCGGCAAGCTGTTCCAGAGGGTGAACAGCCTGTCGGATCTGTCCTGCCGCTAGTTTACATGTGCCTCTGAATTGCCGCTCTGTCCCCATTGACTATAATGGGGGCAGGGGCGGTGTTCCGGCGACAGTACGGCAGTGCACGCCGAGAGGCGGCCGGACTAAAAGTACTACATTCATGCAGTCAGGGGGACACACGTGAACTAGCGGCAGGATGGATCCGACAGGCTGTTCACCCACTGGAACAGCCTGCTGGAGTCCCCTGCCGATAGTGTGAAAGTACCCTAAACCTCACAAAGTGACTTCAGACCTGAACTGGTCCTTAAAAATTGGGTTTTGGAAATTTTCTAAAAAATTTCAATATTTGCTTCAAAATTTCTAAGCCTTTTAAATGTCATCCACAAAATTATCCAAACATGAAGTAGACATATGGGAAATGCAAAGTAATAATATGAGATATCGCTATCAGTTTTAAAAGCAAAGAAATTGAAATTTGGAAAGTTGCTAATTTTTTAAAATTTTATGTAAATTTTGTATTTTTTATAAATAAAGATGAAATATTTTAATTCAAATTTACTACTGTGATGACGTATAATATGTGACGAGAAAACAGTCTCAGAATGGCTTGGATAAGTAAAAGCGTTTGAAAGTTATCACCACATAATGTGACACATGCCAGATTTGCTAAATTCTGTTTGCCCCTTAAGGTGAAAAATGGCCCGGGGTTAAAGGGGTTAAAGTTAAAGGTAGAATTCTTTAATACACTTTATAATGCCGTTAATATTGAAATGCACAAATGAACAATCTACCTATACTATGTTTTGCCAATCAGAAACATTTTTATGAATCAATAATTCACAGTAAATTCCTAGCCTAGTTGATCATCTAGTTAAGGAACACCCATCATATGCCATTTTGAACATATTAACCAACAAAAGTTAACCAACAAAAGCACATGAATACAACAGATAGTGTTAAGGTGACCAGCTCTCATCAAAATAACTCTTATTACATCTGTATTTATGGTGGGCAATCCATGTTTCCAAAGTGAACAATATAACATATGTATACAAAATAGAAATACACAAAAATAAAATCCTCCAAAAAGTTTCTTGCTCAAATCATTGTTAAAATGCTATAAAAGCCCTATTATCCAAACCTGTACTAGTAATATACTATATCTAAATGTACAGTAGGCAATGAAAAACACAAACCAAAAAAAATCTACTTTAAGGCAGTGCAAATACACAGCATATTTGTTTTTTATATTTTTAAACTATACACCTAAAAATTCTAAAACAAAGCATGAACTATGGCATGTATAAAATTATATTAAAAGAGACTTGTTTATGAAGCAAGCATAGCAAATGTATTTGCTAGCCCAACAAATAAAAACGTTATAAATATATATATATATATATATATATATACACACACACACAATAGATATAAAAAGTCAGGTTTCTGTGATGTAAAAAAATGAGACACAGATAAATCATTTCAGAACTTATTTCACCTTTAATGTGACCTATAAACTGTACAACTCAATTGAAAAACTAAAATCTTTTAGGTAGAGGGAAGAAAAAATATACAATTTAATAATATGGACGCATAAGTGTGCACACTCTTAAACTAATACTTTGTTGAAGCACCTTTTGATTTTATTACCGCACTCAGTCTTTTTGGATATGGGTCTATCAGCATGGCACATTTTGTCTTAGCAAGACCCCCCCACTCTTCTTTGCAAAAACACTCCAAATCTGTCAAATTGCGAGGGCATTTCCTGTGCACAGCCCTCTTCAGATCACCCCACAGATTTTCAATCGGATTCAGGTCTGGGCTCTGGCTGGGCCATTCCAAAATTGTAATCTTCTACTGGTGAAGCCATTCCTTTGTTGATTTGGATGTATGCTTAGGGTCGTTGTCATGTGCTGAAAGATGAAGTTCCTCTTCATGTTCAGCTTTCTAGCAGAAGCCTGAAGGTTTTGTGCCAATATTGACTGTTATTCGGAACTGTACTTAATTCCCTCTAGCTTAACTAAGGCCCCAGTTCCAGCTGAAGAAGAACAGCCCCAAAGTGTGATGCTGCCACCGCCATGCTTCACTGTGGGTATGGTGTTCTTTTGGTGATGTGCAGTGTTGTTTTTAGGTCAAACATATCTTTTGGAATTATGGCCAAAAAGTTCAACCTTGGTTTCATCAGACCATAACACCTTTTCCCACGTGCTTTTGGGAGACTTCAGATGTGTTTTTGCAAAATGTGGCCTGGATTAGATGTATTTCTTCGTCAGAAAAGGCTTTTGTCTTGCCACTCTACCCTTTCGCCCAGACATATGAAGAATACGGGAAATTGTTGTCACATGTACAACATAGCCAGTACTTGCCAGATATTCCTGAAGCTCCTTTATTGTTGCTGTAGGCCTCTTGGTAGCCTCGAAGACCAGTTTTCTTCTCGTCTTTTCATCAATTTCGGAGGGACATCCAGTTATTGGTAATGTCACTGTGTTCCATGGTATATCAAATGCCTTGGAAATTCTTTTGTACCCTTCTCCTGATTGATACCTTTTAACAATGAGATTCCTCTGATGCTTTGGAAGCTCTCTGTGGACCATGGCTTTTGCTGTGGGATGTGATTAAGAAAATTTCAGGAAAGACCAACGAGAGCAGCTGAATTTTATTTGGGGTTAATCAGAGGCACTTTAAATGATGGCAGGTGAATGCTGACTCCTAATATGATTTTGAATGTGATTGCTTAATTCTGAACACAGCTACATCCCCAGTTATAAGAGGGTGTGCATACTTATGCAAGCACATTATTTTATTTTATTTTTGTTTTCTTCCCTCCAACTAAAATATTTCAGTTTGTTTTTTAATTAAGTGGTACAGTTTATAGGTCACATTAAAGGTTGAAAAAGTTCTGAATTGATTTATCTTTGTCTCATTTTTTTACAGCACAGAAACCTGACATTTTAACAGGAGTGTGTAACTTTATATATATATATATATATATATATATATATATATATACAGTACAGACCAAAAGTTTGGCCACATCTTCTCATTCAAAGAGTTTTCTTTATTTTCATAACTATGAAAATAGTAGATTCACACGGAAGGCATCAAAACTATGAATTAACACACATGGAATTATATACATAACAAAAAAGTGTGAAACAACTGAATATATGTCATATTCTAGGTTCTTCAAAGTAGCCACCTTTTGCTTTGATTACTGCTTTGCACACTCTTGGCATTCTCTTGATGAGCTTCAAGAGGTAGTCGCCTGAAATGGTCTTCCAACAGTCTTGAACGAGTTCCCAGAGATGCTTGGCACTTGTTGGCCCTTTTGCCTTCACTCTGCGGTCCAGCTCACCCCAAACCATCTCAATTGGGTTCAGGTCCGGTGACTGTGGAGGCCAGGTCATCTGGTGCAGCACCCCATCACTCTCCTTCATAGTCAAATAGCACTTACACAGCCTGGAGGTGTGTTTGGGGTCATTGTCCTGTTGAAGAATAAATGATGGTCCAACTAAACGCAAACTGGATGGAATAGCATGTCGCTGCAAGATGCTGTGGTAACCATGCTGGTTCAGTATGCCTTCAATTTTGAATATATCCCCAACAGTGTCACCAGCAAAGGACCCCCACACCATCACTCCTCCTCCTCCATGCTTTACGGTGGGAACCAGGCATGTAGAGTCCATCTGTTCACCTTTTCTGCATCGCACAAAGACATGGTGGTTGGAACCAAAGATCTCAAATTTGGACTCATCAGACCAAAGCACAGATTTCCACTGGTCTAATGTCCATTCCTTGTGTTCTTTAGCCCAAATAAGTCTCTTCTGCTTGTTGCCTGTCCTTAGCAGTGGTTTCCTAGCAGATATTCTACCATGAAGGCTTATTTCACACAGTCTCCTCTTAACAGTTGTTCTAGAGATGTGTCTGCTGCTAGAGCTCTGTGTGGCATTGACCTGGTCTCTAATCTGAGCTGCTGTTAACCTGCGATTTCTGAGGTTGGTGACTCAGATGAACTTATCCTCCGCAGCAGAGGTGACTCTTGGTTTTCCTTTCCTGGGGCGGTCCGCATGTGAGCCAGTTTCTTTGTAGCGCTTGATGGTTTTTGTGACTGCACTTGGGGACACTTTCAAATTTTTTCAAATTTTTCGGACTGACTGACCTTCATTTCTTAAAGTAATGATGGCCACTTTTTTTTCTTTACATAGCTGCTTTTTTCTTGCCATAATACAAATTCTAACAGTCTATTGAGTAGGACTATCAGCTGTGTATCCACCTGACTTCTCCACAACACAACTGATGGTCCCAATCCCATTTATAAGGCAAGAAATACCACTTATTAAACCTGACAGGGCACACCTGTGAAGTGAAAACCATTTCAGGTGACTACCTCTTGAAGCTCATCAAGAGAATGCCAAGAGTGTGCCAAGCAGTAATCAAAGCAAAAGGTGGCTACTTTGAAGAACCTAGAATATGACATATTTTCAGTTGTTTCACAATTTTTTGCTATGTATATAATTCCACATGTGTTAATTCATATTTTTGATGCCTTCAGTGTGAATCTACAATTTTCATAGTCATGAAAATAAAGAAAACTCTTTAAATGAGAAGATGTGTCCAAACTTTTGGTCTCACCTAAAGAATTATTAGGAACACCTGTTCTATTTCTCAGTTCTCAATTTTCTAGTCAACCAATCACATGGCAGTTGCTTCAATGCATGTAGGGTTGTGGTCCTGGTCAAGACAATCTCCTGAACTCCAAACTGAATGTTAAAATGGGAAAGAAAGGAGGGCTACAACAGCAGAAGACCCCACCGGGTACCGATCATCTCCACTACAAATAGGAAAAAGATGCTACAATTTGCACAAGCTCACCAAAATTGGACTGTTGGAGACTGGAAAAATGTTGCCTGGTCTGATGAGTCTCGATTTCTGTTGAGACATTCAAATGGTAGAGTCTGAATTTGGCGCAAACAGAATGAGAACATGTATCCATCATGCCTTCTTACCACTGTGCAGGCTGGTGGTGGTGGTGTAATGGTGTGGGGGATGTTTTCTGGGCACACTTTAGGCCCCTTAGTGCCAATTGGCCATCGTTTAAATGTCACGGGCTACCTGAGCATTGTTTCTGACCATGTCCATCCCTTCATGACCACCATGTACCCATCCTCTGATGGCTACTTCCAGCAGGATAGTGCACCATGTCACAAAGCTCGAATCATTTCAAATTGGTTTCTTGAACATGACAATGAGTTCACTGTACTAAAATGGCCCCCACAGTCACCAGATCTCAACCCAATAGAGCATCTTTGGGATGTGGTGGAACGGGAGCTTCGTCCCCTGGATGTGCATCCCTCAAATCTCCATCAACTGCAAGATGCTATCCTATCAATATGGGCCAACATTTCTAAAGAATGCTATCAGTACCTTGTTGAATCAATGCCACATAGAATTAAGGCAGTTCTGAAGGCTAAAGGGGGCCCAACATCGTATTAGTATGGTGTTTTTAATAATTATTTAGGTGAGTGTATATATAATCCAAATAAGTATAAAGCAGCTCTCCTTAGATAAAAAAGTGAAAAAATTTGATATTTATTCAACACATGTTGATAAAGGCAACGTTTTAGCTCTCTCGCAGAGCTATTCTCAAGCCAAGTGTACATACAATAAAGTGACTGTGCATATATAGGAACATATCAGGAAGTAATCAGTGCTCGTTTCCTGCATAATTACATACAAGTGCATATAAAAACTCCATAAAAACAAACCATTCTCAAGTGTCAGTTCATGATGTAGTAGCCATCATTCTCAGGTAAAGTGCTTCACACCTCAGTGTTATAGCTTCAATTGTGTCATCCTTCTTTTAGGATAAAATTGTGCTTCACCACGTCGTGTTACTGATTAAAAAAAATGGCTTGCTTAAGCATAGTTCACATCTGCAAGAGAAACCACACAGTCCAGGAATCACGATACCTTATGTTCTCTCACCACTCTACCAAAGATGGAGCTAGCCCCTGCCTCGGCGTGTCGCTCTCCCTACTGCACATGTGCTAAGCGTCATGAACCCAACCATCAGGGAGGGCTCATGTCATCACAAATGAATACCTGACTACTACTCCTATCATATCGCATGTCATCCCCTGGCCGCAATAAATCGTGCATCCTATATTTAAAAGAGCCAATGTCGCAGGACGCTACAACAACCGCATAGGTATGTCATAAATCCGATGCTCCCGGTGGGCCAGACATTACAAATAATGAATATCTGCCTCCGCCTCAATCTAGTATACATCTACGTGTCTTCAACTGACTGTTCGCGAACCACTGTGGCTGCTACATTCGCATTTTCGGCACCCTGTCAGAATCGCAACATGCAATCACCAGGTGCCATCTATCTTTATATATATCAACGCAGCCAGAATCGATATTCAATGAAACCTGTGGTACATAAATTCAAATGACACTAGTTCATAGTAACCACAGGAAGTTATTAAGGTATATAGTAATTCCAATCGTACCCTATATTCTATACTTTATATGGGATGGTGTGTAAAAATACTGACCCACTATACCAGATTCCCTCCCAGTGTGTCTGGCAAGCAAGCATTCTTATACATATACTCACATAACAAATTCACCCCGTATCAATGGTAACAATTAAAATTGTTAGGTAACTGAAATGTATTCCTCCCACAGGTGTCCAAAACTCACAATGAGTAACTGTGGAATAAAAATATGCCAGGGGGGCGGAGCTAGCTGCAGAGCTTACCAGTAGCAGCTTGTGGGAGCTCTGAAGAAAGTGTGGTTTTAAACCAATTTAACTTGACTAATCTAGGCTCAATTTCGCCTAAAACACCAGATCCTGTCTCAGGACATCGCCTGGAACAACAGGATATAATTATTTCCTGGAGCTGAGACGGCGAGGAGTTGCGGCCTACAAAACCCTGGTGAGCACCGGACTTTATTTGAGCGCCCTTCCGGGCCAAAAAAGCCGTGCCCCGCGGCTTACGTGCCACCTACTACCGGATTCAATAGAGTCCCTCAGCACACAAGAGTCCTGCTTACTGCAGTGAAACCTAGCAGGCAAGATAAACTGTGGATCGTGAACGTCGCTAGAAGCGGGTCTGACCGAGCCTGGGTCCGGCGAATATAGTTCCGGCCGTACACCGCGACCGGACTGAAAACGAGAAACCACCAAAAGATTGCTCTGGACTCCCCTGCTCAGGCGGCCATAGGAGCGGTAAGTGCCTTGTGCTGTCCCTAGCGGCAGTCAAATATAAGATCACTGTGGATCTCTTACCTGCTCCATAATCACCATTGACGCCGAGCAGACAGGACCTGGCAGCCGCTTCACTAGACAGACCACTCCGCTGGCCCTGAATTCAAATTGCCTGCACTGTCCATATCCAGAAGCTACCAGGGCTCTTAACTGGAGACTCACTTACGGCCACTGTTTTTAAGCTGTGCTGCAAGGAACTCTGTAATACTGATTACTGCAGCTAATTAAAGAGAAACTGCTTGAAAAAAAAAAGAAAAAGAAAAAGAAAAAAGAAAGACTAACTTCAGAAGCTCCTCTTGTTTAGAGTTGTTATCTCCCGGGAAGCCTGTACCGGTGCCAAATGATTATGTGAAGCACTAGCAGTTCCCTCATAGCTCTTTATTATTAGCAAACTGGACTTCATGATGGTCAAGATCGGAGGCCAAAAACCCGCTGACCAAACTGGCTCCAACAGATCGCTGAGCCAATCTGGCGAAATGGAGAAATTCATTAAGAAAGCGGCGGCTGTAGCAGTGAGCAAAGAACCCAAAACGACACCCGGAACACCTCGCTCCAGCTACAAGCAAGCAGCAACTGCAAGCGCCGATAAAATAGAGGATGACTCCGGTGACATAGATTGTCTGCCCATCTCCAGGGCTTTCCTTAAAGAAGCCCTAGCCAACGCCTTAGGACCCCTCAGCTTGGACCTCTCTTCTATTAAAGAAGACGTACGCCACATAGGCCGCAGAGTGGAAGTGTTAGAAGACACCCAAGCCACAGTTTTACAACACCAGAGCGAAATGACCTCCAGTTTGTCCCTTGCCCAGAACCACATTAACACCTTGTATACCGCTATCGAGGATCAGGAGAACAGGGGCAGGCGGAATAATCTCCGCTTTAGAGGCATTCCGGAATCTATTTCTGCATTGGATGTTCCTGAAACTGTTTTCCAGATCTGTCTTAAACTTCTGGGCCCAGATTCTACACACGAGGTTCTAATTGAAAGAGCCCATAGAGCACTTCGCCCCAAGCCACAAGCCGGTGAACCCCCAAGAGATGTGATCTGCAGATTTCTGCATTTTCCGGTGAAAGAAGCAATTCTGGCTGGGTCTAGAAACTCTGACTCCGTGGAATGGGAGGGCAATCCCATTACTATTTATCAGGACCTAGCTCAAACCACCCTGAAGAAACGGAAGATGATGAAACCACTCACTGACCTGCTGCGTCACCGTAAGAGTCTATATAGATGGACATTTCCATTTGGACTCTCATTTCTTCATGATGGGCGCCGCGTCCACATCGCCTCCTACAGCGACCTCAATAAAGCCTACGATCTTCTCCAGATATCGCCGTTGCCTATAGAAAATTGGGACATGGCCCAAAACTTGTCAGCCTTGCCAAACCTTCCTACGATAACTCCATGGGAACCTCTCCGCACCCCTAAATCCCAAAGATCCAGAAGGGGAAATGTCGCTCCTACTCCTAAGCGCCTAACTTTAGCTGATAAGTAATATTCCTCTGATTCCTCTTCTCCTTCCTCTTTTTTCTTTCTTTTTTTCCTTTCTCCCTGTAAATGGGACCATATAGGACTCAGCCCTTAGATTTTGATACTATTATTACTATAATAATGCTCTCCAAAGTATTTGGCTCTAATCTCTGAGTGGTGAATTAGGAGTTTATTATTTTACTGCTCTTGCTGGCACCTTATCCCCACTCAGTGTGAGAGGAAGATACAGTAGGGACCCCCATCCCATCTGTTTGAAGGCTAGTACAGCTTTATATATGATTAATAGTTTATGAGTCGTATACGTTAACCTATATACTATGTCCCCTTCTTCTCTTCCTCTTCCTCACCTACCCTCCCCCCCACATATATCTGCGGAGTTGAAAGCCCTATTTTACTGATTGTCCCCTGGCTCGGCACAATTTTAAGGGCACCCCAACTTAACCTTCCAGTTTTACTAATCCCTTAGAGGGAGTTGCTACTCTATGGTATTCATCCATACCTTCCTCCCCCCTACATCATAACACCTACTCAGGGAACTAAAGTTGTCATGTTCCCTTTTTCTAAACATCTAACTAACCAATTAAGATTACCTTTTCTGGTTTTGTTCTTTAAGTTTAATCTATGTTGTTTTGACAGGTGCTCAGGACTTTCCTTGATTGCTCTCTTTATGGGCGATCCTGACATGGTGTTAGCTGAGAAGACATGGTCCTGGAATGGCTTGAGACAATGGTCTTGAATACGCTTCTCTCGTGGTGGCACCCTCCTTCCCCTCCTATGGTCGGCCGGTACCCCCCTAGCTGGTATGCCAATTAGATTCTGCTTCACTCCTTTCTCCATACTCAAAAATGTCTGACCTTAAATTGGTATCCTATAATGTCAAAGGCTTGAGATCCCCCTCTAAGAGAAGTCAAATCTTCTCCTTGTTGCATAAAGAGAAATGCTCTGTGGTCTTCCTCCAGGAGACTCACTTTAAGCATGATAGATACCCGGATCTCTCTTACTCCAAGTTTCCCTGCTGGTACCATTGTGGAGCTGGGGGTGCCGCCTCGAGGGGAGTCAGTATAGGTTTCCGTAGAGGGCTCCCTTTCCAGTATATGTCCCATATGCAGGACCCAGATGGTAGATATCTCATCCTCAAGGGCAAAATAGGGCAAGCCATATTCACATTTGTCAATATTTATGCCCCTAACTGAGACCAGATCAGTTGGCTCTCTAGTACCTTATCTCTTGCAGACTCACAAAGAGAAGGATTCTTGATCATTGCAGGGGATTTTAACCTGGCCTTTAACCCTCTCATTGACACTTCATCAAAGAAGTCATCAACTTCTGCAAAAGCCCTCAGATTACTGCATACTAAATTATTCAACATGGGTATGGTTGATGTATGGCGCTGCCTCAACCCTGATTCAGTGGATTTCTCTTTTTACTCCTCAGCCAACTCCTCATACAGCAGGATTGATTATATTTTAGCCCCAAAAGAGAAACTTCAGCTCTGCTCCTCAGCCCGAATAGGAGATATCACACTATCTGATCACTCTCCTATATATTGTTTTATACGTCCTGAAGTTAAAAGCAGTAGATATACAAACTGGAGGTTTAATGAGTCACTGTTGGGTAGCTCCAAGCATAAATCACAAATATCATCCTTTCTTGAGGAATATTTTAGACTAAACAATACCCCTGAAATATCCCCCCAGGTCCTCTGGGACGCTCACAAGCCCTATATTAGAGGCAGGTTGATCAGCCTCTGTTCTTTTTTAAAGAAAGAGTCTGAAAGGAAGCTTAATACTTTACTGTCCGAAATCCACACAATGGAAAAAGCGCATAAACGGTCCTTGCTTGCCCACCAACTAGCGGAACTCTCTTCTCTTAGAACACAATTGAAGAACTTATTAAGCGAGCGCTCAGCCAAGTTCTACTTGTCGGCTCAGCAAAAAACTTTCGCTCATGGAAATAAAGTATCGAAATTCATGATGCGTAGAATAAAACAGAGAAGAGATTCCCGTTATGTGCAAAGCATCAAATCCCCCCAAGGTACTCAGCTTTTCAAAGCTGAAGAAATTGCTGATCAGTTTAGACTGTTCTATGAAGCTTTATATAACCTCCCTCCTTCTGCTCTCTCAAACTCCTCTCTGGATAGAGAAGCCAATATCAAGTCCTTTCTGGACACCCTCAATCTCCCGTCCCTAACCATTATACAGCAAGAATCTCTATCCAAGCCATTTGCCCTTCTTGAACTAACATCGGCCATCAAGTCTACCCCCAAAAGAAAAAGCCCTGGTCCCAATGGCCTCCCTATATCATACTATTCGGCCTTTGGAGAATTATTACTCCCTTTCATGCTTCCCATCTGCAACCGTACACTAATGGGCCAACCCCCTTTCTTCAGATATGACGAAAGCCACAATCACAATAATCCCTAAAGAGGGCAAAGACCTCACATCGTGCTCCAATTACCGCCCCATATCCTTACTCAATGTAGACCTCAAGCTCATTGCAAAAATGCTTGCCACAAGACTGCAAAACTTACTCCCTCAATTGATCCACCCTGACCAAGTAGGGTTTGTTAAAGGTCGCGAAGGGAAGGATAATACTACTAAAATACTCAATGCCCTATTTTACGCTTCCCATAAAGCCATCCCCCTGGTCATGATCGGCACGGATGCTGAGAAGACATTTGATAGAATAGACTGGACATACATTAAGATGACCCTCTTAAAATTCCATCTGCCTATACAATACATAAATGCTGTGTTTTCTATGTATGTGCATTCTTCGGCATCCGTGTCGGTCAATGGACTTATGTCTTCCCAGTTCCCAATAAGAAATGGCACGAGGCAAGGCTGCTCACTATCTCCCCTTATATTTGTCTTAGTAATGGAATCTCTCCTACAAATTCTTCGGCAAAAAAGGGAGATCAAGGGTTTGATGGTCGGGCGTCATGAATTTAAATTAACAGCCTTTGCAGACGACTTACTGATCCTAACCACCAACCCCCATACTTCCATGCCCAGAATTTTGTCAAAGCTCTCCTTATTCGGCTCACTATCCAACTTCAAAGTCAATCCTTCGAAATCTCAAATTTTCCATATGGGTTTATCTCCCCTGAGTCTCTCATCCCTTCAGGTAAACTCCCCATTTAATTGGCAAACCAAACTATTAACATACTTGGGAGTCAGGATCTCCCCCCATCTGTCGGAACTATTTAGCTTGAATTTTAAACCCCTTCTAGCATCTATACAAACCCAAATAGACTCACTAGATTTTTCATACCTTTCTTGGTTTGGTAGGAAAAACATTCTAATGTCTTTAATTATACCCAGACTCACTTACTTAATGCAGGTACTCCCTATAGAAATCCCTAAATCTTTTTTTGCTTCCCTAAAGCTTCCCTAAGCTTATACGAAAATTTATTTGGAGTGGTAAGCACCCACGCATCTCATTCCTTACACTAACTAAACCTAAAGCTAAAGGCGGTATTGGACTTCCCGACCCAGAGACATATATGAAAGCCATACAACTTTCTCGGGTAGTTGACTGGATTAGAAATCCCCCCCATAAATCTTGGCCCATAATAGAGAATGCCTTCCTATCCTCCCCCATTAGGGCCCTTCTACTTGCCGATAAACTACCCCCTCACCTGGCTCCATTCCAAATCCCCTCATCCGTAATACAGTAAAGGTTTGGAGAAGTTTCTCACTTGGTTCTAAGGTTTTAAATCTGCCCTCTCCTCTTCTCCAGATAAGAGATGTTGTTAATCTGCCTCCTAAAGACTTGAGAGATAGCAGTCCTCTGGCTTTAAGGTCTCTTGATATTCCTGTCTCTCAGCTCCTAGACCCAAACGGTTGTGTACTCTCAGACTTAGAAATTGATAGAGTACTAGATACACAGATCCACAACCCTGTCCTTATGAGCTTCATTAAAACTGAATCTCTTCTCCTCACAAAAAAGACCCCCTCTTCCAATACTATCTGCTGGTTCGAAGAATTGATCAGTAATAGGAACTACCCCCCTAAAATCATATCCACAATATATAAAAACCTGATGTCCCCCCCTACTGCTCTCAAACCCGCGGTAATTGGTTTGTGGGAAAAAGACCTCCAACGAACCCTGACACCTCCTGAAATAGCCAAAGCTCTAATCGCCCCACATAAGATCTCCAGATGTGTGCGTATCCAGGAAAACAGCTATAAGGTCCTTATGAGATGGTACAGAACTCCAGACAAGACATGCCTATACAACCCTAATGCCTCTGATAGGTGCTGGCGATGTTCCAAATCCAAAGGTTCGTTCTTGCACATCTGGTGGTCTTGCGAGCTAATCAACCCGTGGTGGCTTACCTTAATCAAATTATGCAACCAGATCTGCCAGACTTCCTTCCCCTGCTCACCAGATATGGCTCTATTATCTTTAGGAACAGGGGGGGGGTCAACTCATTTAAGTCTACACTCTTCTCACTTTTGATAGCTGCGGCCAGATTACTATTACCGACTTACTGGCTGTCTTCTGATGTTCCTAGTCTGGAACAATGGTCTAACAGAGTTGACCAGATCTACAGAATGGAGGAGATCTCCCATTGGGAATCTCGCACCAGACACACCTTTCTCCAGATCTGGTCCCCTTGGAGAACCTATAGGAACTTCTCTTAGCTCTCCTCCCCTGCCTACAGTTCCAGGGCCAATACCTCAATACCTTAATTCCACCCTAATGATTCTCGTACTTACACCATGTCAGTATTATCTTATTACCCTGTCACAAAGTTAAATTAACTTAATGTTATTGTCCACCTTTATTTGACATCTGCCCTTATGCGGCCTCTTAGGCCTCTCTCCGCGTGTACAAATGCACACTGTATTTTTGACTGTTAATCGTAACTATCACATGTGTACAACTCTCTATATTGTATACCAGTCAATGCTCTCTGTTATTATTATAACTATGAAAATGTAAAAACAATAAAAATTGTCAATATAAAAAAAAATAAAAAATATGCCAAAATTAGATTGCACTATCCTTATATCATGATGTATCATAAGCAATGACTCCAGTGAGGTCAGAGACCTGGGAGACGGCACAACGTAAGCCACCCCCTTCACTCCTCAGCTTATAATTCCTGAGGTCACTCTAAATTCAATATTTAACCCTTTGGACTTAAGTGTATCCAAATGGTGCATCCACCTAAGCTCGCATTTCTTGAGGAGGGATACCCTATCACCCCCTCTCCTCGGTATGGCAACATGGTCAAGTATCATAAACCTGAGGTCCTGTTCTTTATGTTTGTAGTCACTAAAATGTTTCGATACAGGGAGATCTTTCCTACCATTTCTAATGCTGAACCTGTGATTGTTCAGGTGCGTCTTCACGTCCGTGGTTGTCTCCCCCACATACAGAAGTCTGCAGGGGCACCACAGAACGTAGACCACCCATGAAGAATGACAGGTCAGATAGTGTCTAATTGTAAATTTTTCTCCTGATCTTGGGTGCCCAAATTCCTTGCCTTTTTGCATCAATTTACAGTTTACACAGTTCAGACAGGGATAACTGACATTATTTCTACTTTTAAAGAATGTCTGTCATAAACGTGCTTGTTCTGGAACGCTCATTCTCACCACTCTATCCTTAATATTGCTTGTCCTTCTATAGGACATCAATGGTGCCTCCTGAAAAGCTAACATATTCAGATACCCGCTTTGTAATATACCCCAATGTCTTCTAGTAATCTGTTCCACCTTGGAACTATCTTCATTGTGTGTGGATACAAACGGTATCCAGTTAGAGCTCTGCTTAGGGCGTTCTTTTTTCACCTCATCTCGGGGAATTGCTTTCACCTTATTCATATGTCCCTCTACTGATGCTAGGGGATATCCCCTTTCTAAGTAGGAGTCCCTCATTGTTTTCAGGGCCTCATTTAAATGTTCCTCATCGTCTACAATTATTTTCACCCGTAACAGCTGACTGTAAGGAAGTGATTTAATCATCCTCATCGGGTGACAACTTGTATATTGCAAAAAAGTTTTTTTGTCAGTTTCCTTAACATGCAGATCTGTGTGTAGCCGTCCATTTTTTATGTACACCTGTGTATCCAGGAATTGCACTTTTTCACTGGATGCCACCAATGTAGACTTTGTGTGCACATCCATGTTGTTAAAGAACAGATGGAATCTCTAAGAGCATCATAAGGTCACACAATGCAGTGGTAAATATATCATCATATGAGTTAAATGAAACAGAAATGAAAGTGTTAAATAAGGGGTTGTCATTTTGTCCACAATCTAAAATGGATTGGTTCCAGTTGGAGCTGGACTTGAACCGCTTCTTCAGGGCCCTGAAACTGAGTGTGTGGTTTGACTCCGGCTCCAATGGAACCAAAGTAAGCGATGTACTTGATGCACAGGGGGATCCACTGACACTGAAACAATTTGATTTATATGCTAAAAGTGATTTTACACCGTTAATCAACTCACATGTAATGGAGTCATTCATGGAGCGGTACCCCACTAACTAGACCAAATATTACTACTGAGGAAATGCGTGCTTTGGAGGGATTGTCCAAGAACCAAGATCTCACCATCAAACCCGCCGATAAGGGTGGTGGGATAGTGGTGATGGACACATCCAAATACATACAGGAGATAGAGCGTCAACTACAGACGGGTAACACTTATGTGTTACTAAAGAAGGATCCTAAGTTTGACATTGCTAAAAAGATAGAAGCTATATTAATAAAATCTGAAAATGAAGGTACTATAAATAAACAGCTGAAAGAATTTCTGATTGTTGAATCACTTGTTGTTCCTCTGATATATGTATTGCCTAAAATACACAAATGTTTGGATAACCGTCCTGGACGCCCAATTATTTCGGGGAGGGAATCTATTCTGTCCAATATTGCAATATTTTTGGACAGAGCTTTAAGGAAGTTTGCCACTGGGGCAAGGTCATATATCAGAGACACAGTTGATTTTTGGGAAAAGATTGCAACGGTTACTGTACCAGAGGGTTGCATTCTGGCATCATTTGACATAGTATCTCTTTACACATCGATTGATTATGATGAGGGCTTGCGAGCTGTGGATAGGCTGTTAGAGGATTCTAACTATTCTGTACAGACCAAATGCTTTCTTTTGGAGCTTCTGGAACGTACACTGAGGTGCAATTATTTTGGGTTCCAGGACAGATTCTATTTGTAGCAGGTGGGCGCGGCTATGGGCCCGAATGTTGCACCCACTTATGCAAATATCTTTGTCCATTCTCTTGAGGAGCACCTTGTCTATGTATCTTCCCACTATGAGCATGTGCTCATGTGGTGGAGGTACATAGATGACGTGTTCCTCATCTGGACTGGGACCCATGTTGCTCTTAGAGATTTCCATCTGTTCTTGAACAACATGGATGAACACATAAAGTTTACATTGGTGGCATCCAGTGAAAAAGTGCAATTGCTGGATACACAGGTGTACATAAAAAATGGATGGCTACACACAGATCTGCATGCTAAGGAAACTGACAAAAATACTTTTTTGCAATATACAAGTTGTCACCCGATGAGGATAATTAAATCACTTCCTTACAGTCAGATGTTATGGGTGAAAAGGATTGTAGACGATGAGGAACATTTAAATGATGCCCTAAAAACAATGGGGGACTCCTTCTTAGAAAGGGGATATCCTCTAGCATTAGTAGAGGGACATATGAATAAGGTGAAAGCAATTCCCCGAGATGAGGTGAAAAAAGTATGTCCTAAGCAGAGCTCTAACCAGATACCGTTTGTATCCACACACAATGAAGATAGTTTCAAGGTGGAACAGATTATTAGAAGACATTGGGGTATATTACAAAGCGGGTAACCGAATATGTTAGCTTTTCAGGAGGCACCATTGATGTCCTATAGAAGAACAAGCAATATTAAGGATAGAGTGGCGAGAACGAGCGGTCCAGAACAAGCACGTTTACGACAGACATTCTTTAAAGTAGAAATAATGGCAATTATCCCTGTCTGAACTGTGTAAACTGTAAATTGATGCAAAAAGGCAAGAAATTTGTGCACCCAAGATCAGGAGAAAAATGTACAATTAGACACTATCTGACCTGTCATTCTTCATGGGTGGTCTACGTTCTGTGGTCCCCCTGCAGACTTCTGTATGTGGGGGAGACAACCACGGACGTGAAGACGCACCTGAACAATCACAGGTTCAGCATTAGAAATGGTAGGAAAGATCTCCCTGTATCGAAACATTTTAGTGACTACAAACATAAAGAACAGGACCTCAGGTTTATGATACTTGACCATGTTGCCATACCGAGGAGGGGGGTGATAGGGTATCCCTCCTCAAGAAATGCGAGCTTAGATGGATGCACCGTTTGGATACACTTAAGCCCAAAGGGTTAAATATTGAATTTAGAGTGACCTCAGGAATTATAAGCTGAGGAGTGCAGGGGGTGGCTTATGTTGTGCCGTCTCCCAGGTCTCTGACCTCACTAGAGTCATTGTTTATGATACATCATGATATAAGGATAGTGCAATCTAATTTTGGTATATATTTTTATTCTGCAGTTACTCATTGTGAGTTTTGGACACCTGGGGGAGGAATCCATTTCAGTTACCTAACAATTTTAATTGTTACCATTGATACGGGGTGAATTTGTTATGTGAGTATAAGTATACCTATAAGAATGCTTGCTTGCCAAACACACCGGGAGGTACCGGGTGACTGGTATAGTGGGTCAGTATTTTTACACACCATCCAGTATAAAGTATAGAATATAGGGTACGATTGGAATTACTATATTCCTTAACCCTTTCATGACCAAGGGTCATTGATGCCCCAATGTCCAGGTCAAAATTTACAAATCTGACATGCGTCACTTTATGTGGTAATAGCTTTGGAACACTTTTACTTATCCACGCCATTCTGAGATTGTTTTCTCGTGACACATTGTACTTCATGATAGTCATATATTTGAGTCAATATATTTCACCTTTATTTATGAAAAAATCCCAAATTTACTAAAAAGTTGGAAAAATTCACAATTATCCAAATTTCAATTTCTCTGTTTCTAAAACAGAAAGTCATACCTAATAAAATATTTATTACTTAACATTCCCCATATGTCTACTTTATGTTGGCATAATTTTTGAAATGTCATTTTATTATTTTAGGACGTTAGAAGGCTTAGAAGTTTAGAAGCAATTCTTACAATTTTTAAGAAAATTTCCAAAACCCACTTTTTAAGGACCAGTTCAGGTCTGAAGTCACTTTGTGGGGCTTACATAGTGGAAACCCCCCATAAATGACCCCATTGTAGAAACTACACCCCTCAGGTTACTCAAAACTGATTTTACAAACTTTGTTAACCCTTTAGGCGTTCCACAAGAATTAAAGGAAAATGGAGATGAAATTTCTAAATTTCACATTTTCGGCAGATTTTCCATTTTCAATTTTTTTTTCTTTAACACATTAAGGGTTAACAGCCAAACAAAACTCAATATTTATTACCCTGATTCCGCGGTTTACAGAAACACCCCACATGTGGTCGTAAACTGCTGTACGGGCACACGGCAGGGCGCAGAATAAAAGGAATGCCATACGGTTTTTGGAAGGCAGATGGTGCTGGATTGGTTTTCTGAACGCCATATGTTTTTTATTTTTCTGCCGATCGTCTTGTGCAGGGGCTCGTTTTTTGCAGAAAGTGTGGAGGTTTATATTGGTACCATTTTTGGGTACATAGGATTTTTTGACCATTCATTATTACACTTTATGGGGCAAGGTGACCCAAAAATTGGCTGTTTTGGAACAGTTTTCATTTATTTATTTTTACAGCGTTCATCTGAGGAGTTAGGTCATGTGATAGTTTTATAGAGAAGATCGTTACGGACGTGGCAATACCTAATATGTATACTTTTTATTATTTATTTAAGTTTTACACAATAATAGAATTTCTGAAGAAAAAAAAAGATGTTTTATAGTCTGAGAGCCATAGCTTTTTTTATTTTTTTGCCGATTGTCTTAAATAGGGTATCATTTTTTGCGGTACGAGGTGACAGTTCGATTGGTACTATTTTGGGGGTCATATGCCTTTTTGATCGCTTGCTGTTGCACTTTTTGTGATGTAAGGTGACAAAAAAGGCTTTTTTTTTACACTGTTTATCGGACAGGGTCTATCATGTGATATCTTTATAGAGACTGTCGTTACGGACATAATATGTGTAGTTTTTAAAATTTTTATAGGAAAAGGCAATTTTTTTAATTTTACATTTTTATTTATTTATTTTAACTTTTATTTTTTTTTTTTTATCAAGTCCCTCTTGGATCATGAAGATCCAGTGGGGCTGATGGATGTACTATACTATGCAATGCTCTTGCATTGCAAAGTGTAATACATTCAGATGCCCTGTAGGTGGCAACAGCGGACGCTTTTGCAAAGCGTCTGGTTGCCAGGGCAACCATCGGGGCTGCCATCGCAGCGCAGCAGCCCCGATGGTGGAGAGAGGGAGCCCCCTCCCTCTATTAACCCCAGGGGTCGAGTGGAGGGGGAACGCATGGGAACGGCGTTCCTGCACTTTTTTCATGGCAGGAACGCCGTTCCCTTTCAGCCTCAAGCCAGGAGAACACGGCTGAATCAGATTCACAGGGGGAGACGGAGCGCACTGTGCAGGGCAGGTTAAGGGAGGAGGGGCGGCTTCAGTTAAGAGGAAGCTGTCTGTGCGGTGCCGCTGCCTGCGACTCCTCTCATGGCGCCCCGCCCCCTAATGACATCATCTCCTTCACTACGAGATCATTTAGAATGTCTTTTAGAAAAGTTTGTCCTGGGATTCGAACTCACGACCTCTACACATCAGAGGAAGGCATTTACCCTCACAGCCATGAAAGCCGTCTAGGTAAATGCTTAAAAAAAACTTCTACTGATACCTAGTTTACTGATACCAAGTGTACAACCATACACATGACAGCTGCCCACTGTGTATGGATGTAGCAGGGCTGGGTGTGTTGGGGCAGCTGTCATGTGTATGGTTGTACACTAGGTATCAGTACACTAGGTATAAGTAGAAGTCTTAGTTTTTTTTTTTTTTAAGCAACTACCTCAACAGCTTTTATGGCTGTGAGGGTAAATGCCTTGCCTGTAATGTGTAGAGGTCATGAGTTCGAATCCCAGGACAAACTTTTCTAAAAGTGTTTTTTTTTTTTTATAAGACTTCTACTGATACCTAGTTTACTGATACCAAGTGTACAACCATACACATGACAGCTGCCCACTATGTATGGATGTAGCAGAGCTGGGTGTGTTGGGGCAGCTGTCATGTGTATGGTTGTACACTAGGTATCAGTACACTAGGTATCAGTAGAAGTCTTAGTTTTTTTTTTTTTAAGCAACTACCTCAACAGCTTTTATGGCTGTGAGGGTAAATGCCTTGCCTGTAATGTGTAGAGGTCATGAGTTCGAATCCCAGGACAAACTAAAAGTGTTTTTTTTTCTTTTTCTGATACTTCTACTGATACCTTGTGTACTGATACCTAGTGTACAACCATACACATGACAGCTGCCCCAACACACCCAGCTCTGCTACATCCATACACAGTGGGCAAAGTTACCTACAGTAGAAGTCTTATATATATTTTTTTTTAAGTAGCAAGCTAGACAGCTTTCATAGCTGTGAGGGCATATGCCTTGCTTCTGCTGTGTAGAGGTCATGAGATCGAATCCCAGGACAAACTTTTCTAAAAGTGCTATTTTTTTAATTTATTTTTTAGTCCGCAGCGACACAAATTACAGCATGCTAGATTTTCTGTGCTTTTTTATTTTTTGGAGGGGGGGGGGGGGTTGCAGTGGATCTTGGGTGAGTTCCCACACTTTTTTTCCCAGGACTTGACCCCTGATTAACCCCATGGAAGCCGCTGCCGCGGCATCTATAGGGTTACAGAATTTACAGCAGAGTGTCAGCATAGAGCTGACACTCTGATGATGGCGGCGGCTCAGGAATGGAGCCGCCGCCATCAAACAGCAGGGGGGCAGACGGGTGTCAGCGCTGGAAGGGGGGGGAGGGAGGCATGTCACGGCAGCAGGGGGCGGACTCAAGGAGGGGGCAGCACCGCAGCACTAGGAACAGACGGAGGGGGCACAGATAGGCAAGCACAGATCGGGCAGGGGGGTAAGTGCACGCACAGATCGGGGGTGGGGGATTTGGTGTCTGCACGCACAGATCGGGGGCGGGGGGGGCGCGCTGCACAGATGGGGGGGCTGCAAAGACACTGCTTTCAGGCTCTGATCTGCAGAGCACAGATCAGAGCCTGAAACCGGCATTTTAACACTGCCGCGATCCGATTGGTTAGTCTGCACAGACTAACCAATCGGATCGATTGCCGGCAAGGGGCCACTCTGATCGGTCCCTTGCTGGCATTACTGGACTGTACGCTGTCCGTGACAGCATACAGGGCAGGGGCAGAAGCTTTAATCCAAGCGTTTTGCAGCGCTTGGATTAAAGAGCTGCCAGAACGTTTATATACGTGGTAGCTGCACGGGGTATGTGCAGCTATCACGTATATATACAGATTGCGGTCGGGAAGGGGTTAATAACCCCCTGTGGTTACTATGAACTAGTGTCATTTTAATTTATGTACCACAGGTTTCATTGAATATCGATTCTGGCTGCGTTGATATATATAAAGATAGATGGCCCCAGGTGATTGCATGATGCGATTCTGACAGGGTGCCGAATATGCGCATGTAGCAGCCACAGTGGTTTGCGAACAGTTAGTTGAAGACACGTAGATGTAAACTAGATGGAGGCAGAGGCAGATATTCATTATTTGTGATGTCTGGCCCGCCGGGAAGATCGGATTTATGACATACCAATGCGAGATGACGCGTCGGCGCGTCAAGGAGGAACAGGTCGACCACCGCCAGAACGCACTCCTGCGTTAGGCGGTCCCGAGGCGGTTAAACACACCCATGACAACATAATGGGAAGCTAACATTTGTATATTGCAGGGAAAATAATTTCTAATTATTGGCAAATGCATTTCCTTCCCTTCACAAATAAATGTAACAATCTGACAGAATGGTTTAATTGGAAATTAATTCTTACAAAAAGAAAGAGATGTTAGCTAGGATCGCAAATATTTGAAACTTTGGAGAAATACAACAAAGGCGATCATAGCATAGATGCAAAAGTATTATTAGTTGTTTTTTTTTATTTTTTTTTATCATTATAAAAGAGGCATCACAATTGCTTTTTTCTTTACCTTCTTCAGCAAACTACAGACACCTTCCTTGTGCAATCTGCATTTTTCTTATTCCCATTACTATAAATGACTATGCTTGTCTGCAATATGGATAAGAATAGATACGTTCTATAATTTGTGAAATGGGCACATGGATGCTGAAAGCATGACATCTGTGTGCTGTTAGTTTTTTTGCAGACTCATAGAAATAAATTGGTCAATGTGCAAGTCGCAAAAATGTAGAACAGTCACGGATACAAAATATGTTCATGTGCATGAGGCCTACTGGGGGGCTTGCTTGCTTCAAAATACTTAACTGCCTTGATTCTCAATGTGAAGCTTATGAGAACACAGTTAACCAAACCACATTTTAATAGTTCACATAGATGTTACATTAAAATGCAAATTTCCAGATCAGGGACTTTTTCCAAGTGTGTTACAAGCAAAACTGATAATAATTTCACGTTGATATAAAGCTGAAAAAAAATCTCTTTGCCATGAGATAACAATTATATGTGGTTTTATTACTATGATTGCAATATTTTCTTCAAAATCAATCAACACAATATTTTCTAATTCAACCGTTTTGTATTTAATATGTGCCACACAAAACTGAAGGTCTTGCGGTTAGCTCGTAATTAGTTGGTGTACAAGCCAAGTAGAATAAATACATAACCAAATGGGCATACTAATGACCGACTGGAATACTGTGAATGCAAATTAATAACATTCTGGAAATCTAAGCTTAATTTAGTAAATGTATCATAAAATCGCAGAATTGTTCCTTAGAAAAGGATAGTATTAATAATTTGATTATACATTTTTTTCTCTCCCAAAAGCATCATATCAAAGACAATTTAAGCTATTATGCTCTTGGAACATGTCACATAGAAAATGTAATATATTTATGCAAATTGTTATGTAAAAAAAATAAGAGCAGATGGTGCTCATCACAACACATTTTCCCCCTTCTTACTCTACAGGTTTTGTTTAAATTAAACTGAAATGTGAGTCACTATAATTGTAATCACTTTTAATTTATACCAAAAGCTCCATATTGTTTCCATATTTAAGTCCCCTTCCTAGGCTTTGAAAGTATTTACAATTAACAGTAAAATGAGTGCTGAATAGGGTATTATGAAATATTAACCATATATGTTGTTTTTGAGAAAAGAAGAAACATTTTACCAGATTTGTTTCTTCTTACAGGTGTTAATATGTTCACAGTTTTCTAAACTTTATCTAATGTATTTCCCTTATGGCTATAATGAAGATGAATATGAAATTCACTAGTAATCCAAACAAAATCTGTTGTCTGTTTTGCAGAAGCTTAATGTTATAGCCATTACTAAGGTATACTGTAGATACATTAATTTAGCAAAGTATGATAAAACTCTGAAATGAAAATGTAGTAGATGTAAACAATATAGATTCACAAATATTTTATAATTGAATCAAATTCATCTCAAGTTCCCCAAAGATTTCAGCCCAATCAGAATTTTTTTGCACTTCAATTCAGATGAATCTTTCAAAATGGTGGCCACCATTTTACAGCTCAGGAGACAGAGAAGGCATGTGCCATAAAATAGGGATAATTTGTGGACCATGTTGTAACTGATAAGTGACATCAGACAGTGCAGCGTGCTTTTAAGGTTAGTTGTTACTACCGGCTATGATGTGTTACTTATCTATAACCAACACTTTGACATTATTAATCCTGTCTTGCAAATTAAAGAGCTTGAAAGTGGTTGGATACAGTCCTAGGAGATCTCAGCATTTCATACAAACTTTTCAAGGCAACCTGAGTGCTCTAAATTCTGGTCAAATTTATACATTCTCAAATCAAAACTGATGACCAATTAGTTAGAATGAGACCCAAAGTAAATTTCAGGAAATTTGCTCATCTCTATTAAACTATTCAAACATCCTGTGCCCGCCTGCTTGTATAGGGAATATTACCTAATGGTTAATATCATTAATATTTATATGACATACACAAACTTATGCAGCTTGGCATGCTATCAATGAGGCTATTAACCTCTTAGGGACATAGGGCGTACAGGTACGCCCTGATGTCCTGGTACTTAAGGACACAGGGCGTACCTGTACGCCCTGTGTATTTTTGATCACTGCCACGCGGCCGGCGGCTATCGGAACCCCGTGCCTGCTCAAATCATTGAGCAGGCACTTGGGGCAAATGCGCCGAGGGGTCCGGTGACCCCCCCATGTATGCGATAGCAGAAAACACAGGTCAATTCAGACCTGCGGTTTTCTGCGTTTCCAGGTTATTCGGGTCTCTGAAGACCCGATAACCCGAAACAGGATGGTGATGGTGGGGTGATTTCACCCCACCAATCACCATCCAGCGATCCTGAGTGGTGATGGTGACATCACCACTCAGGATCCCTTCTGATTGGTTTGTGGGCGGTCCGGCACGATATTCAAAAGAGGCAGGGGCTACTCTCCTCCTCCTTTTGTGTTCCAGAGCCGAGGAGAGAGGAGCTGCCTGCATGTGTGTCCACCATTGCTGCCAGCACCCCGATCTGTGCCCCCAGGACCCGATCTGTGCCACCAACACGCAGACACACACTCCTCTATGGCCCGCCGGATATTCTCGGCCGAGGAGGCTTACGCCCAGCTTGCCTCCGACTCCGAGAGTCCCAGTGAGGATGAGGATGACCCCACATTCCTGTTGTCATCCGCGTCCTCCTCATCATCTAGCGATGATGATGAGCCCCCAAGGCGGCGGAGATGCCACCAGGCGGAGCAAGGGGATCACCATGTTAGGGACCCTGTGGTCAACACTAGTACGAGCAGCTCTGGGGCTCGTACTGGTTTCCTGACCCACCAGTTAAATCCACCGAAGCACCCTGCCGGTGAACTTGTCTGGTGTAGCCCAGAGCGATACGAGCCCGTGATTCCTGATTTTGTAGGCCAATCAGGAATCCAGATTTCCACAGTGGGCTACACTGAATATGACTTCCAGGGGTGCATCAGGGGGGGTTGAAACAGGACACGGTGTAAATAAACCGGTCCATAAAAATCAGCCCTCCAAAAACCAAACAGCGCACCTTTCACTCTACGCCCGGCTGTGTGGCTGTACAATAGTTTACGGCCACATATTGGGTGTTTCTGTAAACGGCAGAGTCAGGGCAATAAAGGTACAGTCTTGTTTGGCTGTTAACCCTTGCTTAGTTAGTGGAAATAATGGATTAAAATGGAAAATTAGGCAAAAAAAATGAAATTCTCAAATTTCATCCCCATTTGCCAATAACTCTTGTGCAACACCTAAAGGGTTAACGACGTATGTGAAATCAGTTTTGAATACCTTGAAGGGTGTAGTTTCTTAGATGGGGTCACTTTTAGGGAGTTTCTACTCTAGGGGTGCATCAGGGGGCTTCAACGGTAGTTTACGGCCACATATTGGGTGTTTCTGTAAACGGCAGAAACACCACTTTGAGGGGTGTAGTGGGTGGTTTCTATTATATAAGCCTCACAAAGTGACTTTAGACCTGAACTGGTCCCTAGAAAGTGAGTTTTTGTAAATTTCTGAAAAATTTCAAGATTTGCTTCTAAACTTCTAAGCCTTGTAACATCCCCAAAAAATAACATATCATTCCCAAAATAATTCAAACATGAAGTAGACATATGGGGAATGTAAAGTCATCACCATTTTTGGGGGTATTACTATGTATTACAGAAGATAAAAGAGAAAATTTTTGGAGTTGATGTATGGAAGAGGGAAATGGGACAGGGAAAGAATAGGAGGGATAAAGCGCCAGAGGAGAACTCGGAATTGGTGTCAGATTAAATAGGGAGGATGCATATCATTCGTTTGGTTGGTTCCATGTGGCGTCTCATTGTGGGCAGTAACAATTACAGTTACTGCCCACAATGAGACGCCACATGGAACCAACCAAACTAATGATATGCATCCTCCCTATTTAACTGTGAGTCCTTTCAGTGTTATGTTATGCTTTTATTTATTTGTGCTCTTGATAAAGGGGACTTAGTTGTAATCCCCGAAACGCGTCGAGCTTTCTTGAAATAAAATAAGCATCCTTGGTTGAAGCCCTCGAATTTTCTTCCATCACGAGGACGGGGTGTATATCCATCTTACAGGCGACCTCGGCGAGGGAGGTAAGGAAGACAGGTGTCTTAAGTTTATCCTGTCCATCCTACTCCCTGGTGAAGTAAGTCCCTTGACTTAACTTATTTTTTATTATTATACCACCATTATTGTAGCAAACCTTTCTATACCACCTTGACATAATATCAATTGAGCGGTTGCAGATAACCCGTATATTATACTATACACATATATCTCTCTACTGCCATTCTTGTAATACCTGTCACATGTAACTGGCGCCCCACTATACTGTTATATGTATTACAGAAGTAGAGAAACTGAAACTTTGAAATTTGCCAATTTTCTCAAAATTTGGGGTAAATTAGGTAATTTTTTGAGCAAAGAAAATATTTTTTTTACTTCATTTTACCAGTGTCATGAAGTACAATATGTGATGAAAAAACTATCTCAAAATGGCCTGGATAAGTCAAAGCATTTTAAAGTTATCAGCACTTAAAGTGACACTGGTCAGATTTGCAAAAAATGGCCTGGTCCTTAAGGTGAAATAAGGCTGTGTCCCTAAGGGGTTAATGTTTGTCTAAGGCCTTATATAGACAAATGTGGGAGTGCCAGTAGCCCTAACATACATTGCCTAATTGCTTTCTCGTGAGGTGTATGACACTATAATGCACCATCCACCCTTATGAACCCAAAACAAAAACAAGGACAAATGTAATTATTTCATTATCCATAAAACTAGGCCTGCCTGTGAATTGACTTAGTAAATATATGATGTGCATTACCTGATAATAAACACATCAAAGATGATGACAGACAGCACACTAACATCCAAGGGATCAAATGATGACCAGTGGTGAAGTCCATAGCTTAATGACTGAGAAATTCTGCTCATGTGCTTTATTTGATGAACAAAATGAAGAGAATATTTTATGTGTTCTATTAGAAGAATAGGGTCCATTGGCAAAGTGAAAGGGTAAGATTCCTAAATAAATTTTACCTAACATTAATATGTTTGTAGAAATAGTTTGCAACGAATTTGAGAAGATCACAACTAATGTTCCTTGGGGCAATTGTAAGCAAGAGCAGAGACAAACTATTAAAACATTGAGTAAAATTAGGGATATAGTTATCAAGCCATTAGTGACAGAAGGGAATATGGTACCTCATCCCTACAAAATGTCAGAAAGAGTGTGAAATCATCTGTTACTAAAATGTAAATGTGAATTATCTGTACTACTCCATAGGGCCTTGGATAGAGGTACAATTACCAAGTAACATTTGGAATTATTATAATTATTATTTATATTTATTTGAAAGTGTGATTAATTCCATAACATTGTAATCTAACGTATAAAATAAAACAACACAAGTAATATGGGCATGAACATACAGTAGTAACAGAGGGGGAGAGGGCCCAGCCTGTGAGAGCTTATAGTCTACAAGTGGAATGTCTCCTTCTTGAGAATCCACCAATGTCAGCATTTCATGTTACCAACAATTCCCAAACGTGCCACTTGCTCCCCTGGAAGGGGATTAACATCTGTGACCCAATATGTAAGTTAACTTATCATGTATTATGACCTCTAGTAGAGGTATTACCATCTTACAGAGCACCCGAGCACAATGGAAGTCAATGGGAGAAACCAAGCACCCCCTGCTCTAAAGAGGGGAGGGTGCTGGGTCCTACTGAGGTCTATGCAGAAGATTGCTGTACAGTGAGGGAATCTCTCAGTGTAAGTCAGTGGCTTAGGAGTTCCTGCTTTGACTCCATATATAATGATGTCCATATATGGAGTCGGTGCTTAAGAATACCAAGTGTATTTGAATCTAATGTAGCCTCTATTTCTCTAAAGTTTCTGCTGGGATTTGAACTCACAACCTACTATATTAGAGGCAAGGAGTTTAACCACTCAGCTATAAAGCTGAATGCTAAACTATGTTTAAAAAAACAAAACAAAAAAAAAACTCATAGTAGTTTGTCATATAGTAAGTATTCCTATACAGCAGAAGTAACATAGTAACATAGTAAAATAGTACATAAGGCCGAAAAAAGACATTTGTCCATCCAGTTCGGCATGTCATCCTGCAAGTTGATCCAGAGGAAGGCAAACAAAAAACTGTGAGGTAGATGCCATTTTTCCCCACTTTAAGGGAATAAAAAATTCCTTCCCAACTCCAATAAGGCAATCAGAATAAGTCCCTGGATCAACGACTACTCTCTAGTAGCTATAGCCTGTAATATTATTACACTCCAGAAATACATCCAGGCCCCTCTTGAACTCTTTTATTGTACTCACCATCACCACCACCACAGGCAGAGAGTTCCATAGTCTCACTGGTCTTACCGTAGAGAATCCTCTTCTATGTTTGTGTGCAAACCTTCTTTCCTCCAGATGCAGAGGATGTCCCCTTGTCACAGTCACAGTCCTGGGGATAAATAGATGATGGGATAGCTCTCTGTACTGTATATTTATACATAGTAATTAGATCATCCCTCAGTTGTCTTTTTTCTAAAGTGAATAACCCTAATTTTGATAATATTTCAGGGTACTGTAGTTGCCCCATTCAAGTTATTACTTTAGTTGCCCTCCTCTGGACCCTCTTCAGCTCTGCTATGTCTGCCTTTTTTACAGGAGCCCAGAACTGTACACAGTACTCCATGTGTGGTCTGACTAGCAATTTGTAAAGTTGTAGGACTATGTTCTGATCACGGGCATCTATGCCCCTTTTGATGCAACCCATTATCTTATTGGCCTTGGCAGCAGCTGCCACTTATCTGCCCAAGCCTCCAATCTATCCAGATCCCTCTGGATATCATTTCATACTTCAGTGCAGGTTAACATGCTATATAGCATAATGGTTACATTTCCTGGCTCTAATGTAAAATCTTGTGAGTTTAAATCCCAGCAGAAATGTTTCAGAATTAGAGGATAAATAAAATTCATTTAATGTATCTTTTTTTTTTTTGTAATTATAAAAAAAAATGTATGCCACAAAATAAATGTGTAATTACAACAAAAAAAATATATTATATATACAGTCGATAAATATTGGGACATCAACACAATTATAACATTTTTGGCTCTATACACCACCACAATGGATTTGAAATGAAACAAACAAGATGTGCTTTAACTGCAGACTGTCAGCTTTAATTTGAGGGTATTTACATCCAAATCAGGTGAACGGTGTAGGAATTACAACAGTTTGCATAGATGCCTTCCACTTGCTAAGGGACCAAAAGTAATGGGACATTTGGCTTCTCGGCTGTTCCATGGCCAGGTTTATGTTATTCATTAAAGGGTTTCTACCACTTGAATATCACATATTTGGTGTTCAGACACTAGCGATTCGCTAGTGTCTGTTCTTGCCTACAAGCTAATTATCACATTAATCCGGGCTGCCGATACCTCAAAAAAAGCACTTATATCTTTATGCAAATGAGCCTCTAGGTGCTATGCAGGCGTTTTTCTAAGCACCTAGAGGCTCCGTCTACCTTGCATTTTGCCGCCCTGCGCCTCGCTCCAGCACGCCCATCTCTCACTGTAATCGATCCTCCCCCTGCTTCAGCCTTCCGAAATCCCGCGCCTGCGCCGTCCGTCGCGGCATTCGGAGGCATTCGGCGCAGGCGCAGTCAATGTCTGACCGCTCCCTGCTCAGACATTTCAACTGCGCCTGCGCCGATGACGTCACAGAGCTCCGTGGGACAGACGAAGCCCAGCAGCAAGCGGTCAGACATTGACTGCGCCTGCGCCGAATGCCTCCGAATGCCGCGACGGACGGCGCAGGCGCGGGATTTCGGAAGGCTGAAGCAGGGGGAGGATCGATTACAGTGAGAGATGGGCGTGCTGGAGCGAGGCGCAGGGCGGCAAAATGCAAGGTAGACGGAGCCTCTAGGTGCTTAGAAAAACGCCTGCATAGCACCTAGAGGCTCATTTGCATAAAGATATAAGTGCTTTTTTTGAGGTATCGGCAGCCCGGATTAATGTGATAATTAGCTTGTAGGCAAGAACAGACACTAGCGAATCGCTAGTGTCTGAACACCAAATATGTGATATTCAAGTGGTAGAAACCCTTTAATTATCTCAATTACAATGAGCAGATAAATGGTTCAGAGTTCATTTCAAGTGTGCTATTTGCATTTGGAATCTGTTGCTGTCAACTCTCAAGATGAGATCCAAAGAGCTGTCACTATCTGTGAAGCAAACCATCATTAGGCTGAAAAAAAATAAAACAAACCCATCAGAGAGATAGCAAAAACATTAGGCATGGCCAAAACAACTGTTTGGAACATTCTTAAAAAGAAGGAATGCACGGGTGAGCTCAGCAACACCAAAAGACCCGGAAGACCACGGAAAACAACTGTGGTGGATGACCGAAGAATTCTTTCCCTGGTGAAGAAAACACCCTTCACAACAGTTGGCCAGATCAAGAACACTCTCCAGGAGGTAGGTGTATGTGTGTCAAAGTTAACAATCAAGAGAAGACTTCACCAAAGTGAATACAGAGGTTTCACCACAAGATGTAAACCATTGGTGAGCCTCAAAAACAGGAAGGTCAGATTATACAGTCATGGCCAAAAGTTTTGAGAATGACACAAATATTAGTTTTCACAAAGTTTGCTGCTAAACTGCTTTTAGATCTTTGTTTCAGTTGTTTCTGTGATGTAGTGAAATATAATTACACGCACTTCATACGTTTCAAAGGCTTTTATCGACAATTACATGACATTTATGCAAAGAGTCAGTATTTGCAGTGTTGGCCCTTATTTTTCTGGACCTCTGCAATTCGACTAGGCATGCTCTCAATCAACTTCTGGGCCAATTCCTGACTGATAGCAACCTATTCTTTCATAATCACTTCTTGGAGTTTGTCAGAATTAGTAGGTTTTTGTTTGTCCACCCGCCTCTTGAGGATTGACCACAAGTTCTCAATGGGATTAAGATCTGGGGAGTGTCCAGGCCATGGACCCAAAATGTAAACGTTTTGGTCCCCGAGCCACTTAGTTATCACTTTGCCTTATGGCACGGTGCTCCATCATACTGGAAAATGCATTGTTCTTCACCAAACTGTTGTTGGATTGTTGGAAGAAGTTGCTGTTGGAGGGTGTTTTGTTACCATTCTTTATTCATGGCTGTGTTTTTGGGCAAAATTGTGAGTGAGCCCACTCCCTTGGATGAGAAGCAACGCCACACATGAATGGTCTCAGGATGCTTTACTGTTGGCATGACACAGGACTGATGGTAGCACT
Source organism: Bufo gargarizans (assembly GCF_014858855.1). NCBI lineage: Eukaryota > Metazoa > Chordata > Amphibia > Anura > Bufonidae > Bufo > Bufo gargarizans. The sequence continues at coordinate 295,240,325 of NC_058084.1, read as the reverse complement.
CACCTTTAGTCTCCGGAAAAGCCTTTTTCCTGATGCCCCAAACAATCGGAAAGAGGCTTTATCGGAGAATATGACTTTGCCCCAGTCCTCAGCAGTCCATTCACCATATTTTCTGCAGAAGATCAATCTGTCCCTGATGTTTTTTTTTTTTTTAGAGAAGTGGCTTCTTTGCTGCCCTTCTTGACACCAGACCATCTTTCAAAAGTCTTCGCCTCACTGTGCGTGCAGATGAGCTCACACCGGCCTGCTGTCATTCCTGAGCAAGCTCTGCACTGGTGGCACTCCGATCCCACAGCTGAATCCTCTTTAGGAGACGATCCTGGTGCTTACTGGACCTTCTTGGATGCCCTAAAGCCTTCTTAGCAAGAATTGAACCTCTTTCCTTGAAGTTCTTGATGATCCTATAAATTGTTGATTGAGGTGCAATCTTAGTAGCCACAATATCCTTGCCTGTGAAACCATTTTTATGCAACGCAATGATGGCTGCACACGTTTCTTTGCAGGTCACAATGGTTAACAATGGAAGAACAATGATTTCAAGCATCACCCTCCTTTTAACAGGTCAAGTCTGCCATTTTAACCCAATCAGCCTGACACAATGATCTCCAGCCTTGTGCTCGTCAACATTCTCACCTGAGTTAACAAGACGATTACTGAAATGATCTCAGCAGGTCCTTTAATGACAGAAATGAAATGCAGTGGAAAGTTTTTTTGGGGATTAAGTTAATTTTCATGGCAAAAAAGGACTATGCAATTCATCTGATCACTCTTCATAACATTCTGGTGTATATGCAAATTGCTATTATAAAAACGTAAGCAGCAACTTTTCCAATATTTATGTAATTCTCAAAACTTTTGGCCACGACTGTACCATCTATAAAATCCTTCACAGTTCTGGAACAACATCTTATGAACAGATGAGACCAAGATCAACTTGTACCAGAGTGATGGGAAGAGAAGAGTATGGAGAAGGAAAGGAACTGCTCATGATCCTAAGCATACCACCTTATCAGTGAAACATGGTGGTGGTAGTGTCATGGCGTGGGCATGTATGACTGCCAATGGAACTGGTTCTCCTGTATTTATTGATGATGTGACTGCTGACAAAAGCAGCAGGATAAATTCAAAGTGTTTTGGGCAATATTATCTGCTCATATTCAGCCAAATGCTTCAGAACTCATTGGACGGCACTTCACAGTGCAGATGGACAATCAATCAATCACCTGACCTGAATCCAATTGAGCATGCATTTCACTTGCTGAAGACAAAACTGAAGGGAAAATGCCCCAAGAACAAACAGGAACTGAACACAGTTGCAGTAGAGGCCTGCTAGAGCATCACCAGGGATTAAACCCAGCATCTGGTGATGTCTATGCGATCCAGACTTCAGGCTGTAAAGGATTGGAAACCAAGCATTAAAATGTTAAAGTTTGATTTATGATTGTCCCATTACTTATGTTCCCCTAACAAGTGGGAGGCACATATGCAAACTGTTGTAATTCCTACACCGGGCACCTGATTTGGATGTAAATACCCTCAAATTATAGTCTGTAGTTACATCTTGTTCGTTTTAATTTCAAATCAATTGTGGTGGTGTATAGAGCCAACAATTTTAGAATTGTGTTGATATCCCAATAATTCTGGACCTGACTATATCTATATAGCCTGCGGCTGTGAGGATTTTTTGCACCCTTTCTCTTGGTCTTGTGCAGCTGGCTACTTTTTTGTATGCCGATTATTTGGACTCTCCCAGCTTGCACCAATTAGTTGTGTTCACTGAATCACCAGCATGGATCTCCCTGATGTTTTCACGTATACCAGGGCTGATGAGGAAAGAATCTTGCAGGGTCTGGTGAGTGAGCCCCTATTTTTGTCCACTCCTACCTTTATTGACTTAAAAAGATGCTATGAGGCTGATGCTAAGAAGATTGCATCCACTTATTTACATTTGATGACGCTTGGTCAGTACTTCAAGGATCATAGAATCCCTAAAGGGATCCGTTCACAACTTAAGCCTAATCTATTTCCCACTGAATCAGCCTTTGCACAAAAATTTGTCCAGATCTCCAATAAATATGCCTTTGATATAATCTTGCTCAACTTGGAGTCAACATGAATTGGCAGCAAGCAAGATGCGGCAATCTGAAACTAGGTTAGCCCTACAAACCATGTTGGGACCTGACGAATGGAAAACCTATAATGATAGTTGTATGGGACATTTGTCTAAATTTATTAAAGACCAGGAAGCTACAAAAAAAATAAAAAATGGCAGCGGGATGCTGATGACTACGCCAAGGGAAAGATCTATATGTAGCAAAATGAAGGGTCAAATAAACAGACGTCCTCATACCGACCGGCTTATAGGAAACATCAACAATCTGGACATTCTGGGTCTACAGCCACCTTTGATTCACCTCCCATTCAGTCTTTTTTAGAGATGGGCTCTATGCCAGTTAAAGAACCAGATGGGGTGGCACAAGACATCACAGATGGAGGAAATCCCAAATCCCCAAAATTGGCAAAACAAATGGCTCGATGCAAGAAGAGCAACCAGGCCTAATGAAAAGTGCATCTGATTGTATATCCACTGTGGTAAATATTTCCTCTGTATTCCTGTCTGATGTGCAAATTAATGTGCTCTCCAAGGGCTTGTCATTTTGTCCTTCTACCAAAGTTGATTGGTTTCAGTTGGAGGTCGTCCTGCAGCACCTGTACAGGAATATCAAACTTAAGGCCGTCCATAACCTGTCCCCTCCCTACATCTCTGAGCTACTTTCCCGATAAACCTCCACACACATTCTCCTCTCCTCACAAGACCTCCTTCTCTCCTCTCCTCTTATTGCCTCTTCCCACAATCGACTCCAAGATTTCTCCCGTGCATCCCCCATACTCTGGAACTCGCTTCCCCAACATATCAGACTCTCACCTACAGTGGAATCCTTCAAAAGAAACCTGAAAACTCACCTCTTCAGATAAGCCTACAACCCGTGACCCTGCTGCCTCTATACCGCCATGACCAGCTTCACCCGCACCTACTGTGTCCTCCTCCCATACCATGTAGATTGTAAGCCCTCACGGGCAGGGCCCTCTCTCCTTCTGTACTCGTTTGTAACTCATCTTGTTTATGATTGGTGCAATTGTCTGTATTATGTATGTGCACCCCTTATCATATGTACAGCGCTATGGAATGAATGGCGCTTTAATAATAAATAATAATAATATGGTTTGGTTTGCAGATCGGCCCCCTTCTGACCAATCGACTGGCATATTCACACAAACAGAGTTAAAATTGAGCTCATTTGGGCTGTTTACTAAAAGTGATTTTTCACCACACAGCAATTTACCTGTACTTGATACCTTTATGAAGGCTATTTCTGTGGACATAGCTACTCTACATAATTAGGTTGTTGATACGCCTCTGAGACATCCAAATATGACTACTTCTGATGTTGCAATACTTGAGGGACTGTGCCATGACAACAGCCTCACAATCAAACCAGCTGATAAGGAGGGTGCGGTTGTTGTCATGGACACTCTCAGATATATTCAGGAGATTAGGAGGCAATTGAGTGATCAGAGTGTGTACAGGGTACTGATAAGGGGGGTGCGGTTGTTGTCATGGACACCCTCAGGTATATTCAGGAGATTAGGAGGCAATTGAGTGATCAGAGTGTGTACAGGGGATCCAAGATTTGATATTGCCCGATGTATGAAGAGGGTCCTTGACATTGCTTTGATTCAGGACATTATTGATAATGAGCTTTATTCTTTCTTGATTATATCACAGCCACGTACACCTGTCATATATGTGTTACCAAAAATTCACAAATCACTGGTTGACCCTCCTGGTCAGCCTATTGTTGCTGGTACCAGATCTATTTTTTTAAATATTTCCATTTTTTGGGATTGTCTACTTCACCAACATGCAGTCAGTGCCAGATCCTACATTAGGGATACAGGAGATTTTCTCCATAAAATCTCTGGTATCAGATTGCCCGATGGTTGTCTCGTGGCGTCCTTTGACGTCACAAGTTTATATACTTCCATTGATCACACTAGGGGGGTGTCTGCTGTCCGGAGACAATTATCCGGCAGCGAATACTCCTTGGAATGTCAGGATTTCATTGTCCAACTATTGGATCTGGTTCTGAAGAACAATTATTTTTTGATCATGGATAGTTTTTTCCTGCAGTTAAGAGGGACCGCCATGGGGTCTAATGTGGCGCCCACCTACGCCAATGTCTTCATGGCGGCCCTCCAGGAGGACCTTGTCTATGTATCCCACCACTTGAGTCATGTACTGGGGTGGTGGCGGTACATAGACGATGTCTTCCTTATTTGGCATGGTGACTCAACTTCTTTGGAGTCATTCCATCATTTTTTTAATAAATTGGATCCTGAGATTGCAGTTACCTTGACATACTCTGAGACTCATGTACAATTCCTCGACACTACTGTTTCTGTAGTTGGTAACAAACTATCTACTGATATTTTCACCAAGCCTACTGATTGCAACACTTTGCTGCATTATAGTAGTTGCCACCCTAGGTCCACCATTGACTCATTACCGTACAGTCAGCTTCTCAAAGTCAAAAGGGTAGTGCAGGATGCGGAAAAATTACCTATTCGACATGCACAGATGGTGCACAAATTTAGAGAGCGTGGTTACCCGTCTCGGGTGATCAATAAACATCTTAATAAGGTTAGGGCTACACAACAGACGTTACCTGATATCACACATAACAAAGTGGAGAGGATTCCATTCATCTCCACATATTCAGAACAAAGTGGGATGGTTGCCAAAATTGTCCGCAAACATTGGCCTATACTGAAGAGCAATCTCCCCAACATTGCAGCATTTACCGTGCCTCCCCTGTTCTCATATAAGCGCCCTACCAATTTTCGTGATAAACTGGATCGGGCTGATATTCCAGCTAAAGTTTTGACACAGACCTACATTGGGCCACATAGGAAGGGATGCTATCCTTGCCTTGGTTGTGTGAATTGCTCATACATGATCAAGGGTGAAAGATTAATCCACCCTGCAACGGGAACCCACTATGACATTGGTCATTATTTGACATGTAACAGCTCCTATGTTGTTTATGTGCTCTCCCGTCCATGTGGTCTCCTTTATGTTGGGGAGACCACATGTGACATGAAGACACGTTTAAACAATCATCGTTTTTCGATTAGAAGATAAAAGACTTGCCAGTTCCAAAACAGTTTGCTGAAGCAAATCATAAGGAGAAGGATCTTAAATTTATGATACAGGACCAGATCAATTTCTCCAGGAGGGGAGGTGATAGGACACTGGCTCTCAAACAGAGGGAGCTACGGTGGATCCATCACCTCAACACTCTGAGACCTATTGGACTTAATGTTGATTTCAAATGGAGTGTGATATAAGATGGGGCTCCTTAGTATTCTCTGTGTTTTTTGCTTGTTCTGTCCTGTATGTGTGAGATCAATAGGTGTCATCTGCTTCATAATTTGTTATGACAACTGGTTTTACAGTTATGTTCAACCCTATTTTTCTCTTTTCCTTTTTTTAGATTATTTTTATCAATACTTCTGCAGCGGTTTTGACGGATGACGGATCCAGAATTCTACGTCTCTCCACATACATTTTGGGATTGTGGGGATTCATGGGACACAAAAATTAATAAATATTATTGTCTATTATGTTGGTCGACTGTATAGGGCTTTTGTGTAATGAGTGGTGGTCTTTATCCATTTAACTTTAGAGTTTAGGGGAGATATTGGGTGTTGGGGTTTTTGGGCATGGACGTGTTCTTGACCTCGGACCCGTTGTGGGCCTATGGTTACGATCATGGAAATGATATAACCGGTGGCCTCTCCCCACTTCTTTCTTTTCCTCCTTTTATACGTATGGCATCTATCCTCCAAAAAATATTTTTCTGGATGCCGATATACTTTAGCACCACGTACACTCCTGAACACATCGACCGTTTGGGTGTCTTCATACATTTAATTGTGTGTTTTCAATTTTGACATCCATTTCCCTAGTCTCTGACTATTTCTGTGTTGTGTTGTGCCCTCTGCTTCTCCCACTCCCTATTTGTCCCGGCTGCTCCTTCTCTCTGGTTTGGACGCGGTTTGCCTGCGGTGGGTGGCTTGTGGTTGCTGGGGCAATGACGCCAGTTTAGCTGATGATGTTTGCCCGGCGACGCTTGCTCCTCCCCCGCCGGCTTGACGTTGTTTGTCACCACCCTCGGACTGGTCTCGCGATAGTTGCATGGGTTATGTGGGTGATCAGGTGATCGATCACGTGGCCTATGTGACATCTCTTGGCTTGGTTTGT